>NW_023425345.1:4247327-5497327 GCF_014108415.1 Molossus molossus | reverse complement strand
ATGAGCCGGGGAAAGTGGTAGAAGCGCTGGCCCAGCCTGGCGGTGCAGCCTCGGGCAGGGCTCTCGAGAGGGACAGGAAGATGCAGGGCCCCGATGACTCCTGTTTCCAGGGAGCTGGGGAAAGTGGTAGAAGCGCTGGCCCAGCCTGGCGGTGCAGCCTCGGGCAGGGCTCTCGAGAGGGACAGGAAGATGCAGGGCCCTGGCTGTACGAAGCGGCCAGCAGAGGACAGGGGTCTTTGCTGGGTAGCGAGGGGGCTGCTCTTCTCCACCTGCTGGCCAGATGGGAGGTGGGATCCCTGCTTTCGTAGCTCCTGGCTGGGCCACTCTGGGCAAGGACCTGTACCTCTCTGAGCCTGAGCGTCCCCGCTCTGGAGAAGGTGGCTGTGAGGCCTGAGTGAGCTACTACAGCTCTGCCCTAAACTCCACGTCCTGACCACTGTCCCCAGTGCTGGATGGCTGCCCTGCCCTGACACAGATTCTCACCCTTGCTTGGACCCTTGAGAAGTGCATGACCTTGAGCCAATTGCCTAACCTCTGAACCTGAGTTTCAGCTGTGAAATGGGCGTCACAGTACCCACTCTGCGGAGTGGCTGTGAGAAGTGGACAAGGCTGCGCACAGGTTCCCGAGGCAGCGAATGCGCGGGAGGTGCTGGGCATTGGGAGTGGGTGTGGAGCTGATGCACCAGAGACCGGATGCTGGGAGATGCCGGCGCGGCCGGCTCCCTCCTCTGCCTGCCCCAGGGTCCAGCCTGTTTTTGCAAGTCCCATGTGCTCAGGCAGCCAGGGTCTTACTGCTGCCTTCCCAGACTTATCCTCTGTCATGTCACCCTGCCTTTAGTCTTCCTGCAAGGAGAATCCTTTTAACCGCAAAGCATCACCCACAGCGTCCCCAGCCACCAAGAAAGCCACCAAGGGATCCAAGCCAGCGAGGCCACCGGCCCCAGGACACGGCTTCCCACTCATCAAGCGCAAGGTACCAGCTGGAAGCGTCCAGACTGCCTGGGCCCGGCCCCCCCCTGGGCAGCCTCAGGCTCCCCCGGGACACTGAGGGCTGGGCTGTCGGGGCAGCTGCGCTCAGGTGTTGGAAAGGGGGCACGCGGGTGGTCCAGCTGGGAAGCTTAACAGGGATTTCGAGCAGGTCAGCTCTTCTCAAGCAGGAGCAAGGGTGGCGCGTTTAACTTGTTGCCAGTGATGTTCAAGGATCAAAGCACTCACGTGATGCACTGCTAGTTAGATGGACCAGGGTGTTCTCAAGCTAACCTCTATAGTAGGGTCACTCTCACACCGGGATATCACTGTGGAGCGGCAGACAAGCAGGCAGAGTTGCCGAGAGAGGCAGGAAGTTGTGCCTCCCCGAGTGTGCCTGTTGGCGCTGGGGCCAGGAGCATGGGGGCAGTGTGTCTGTACCCACAGCAGCCCTTCCCTACCCTGGGTCCTGCGTCTGGCCGCGATAGGTGTGGGACAGAGCCCAGCCCTGGGCCTGTGGCGGCCAGGAGGGGTGGGCTGTTCTCCAGGTGACCGGGGTGCTGTCGGGCAGGTCCAGGCTGACCAGTACATCCCCGAGGAGGACATTCACCAAGAGGTGGACACCATTGAGCGCCAACTGGATGCCCTGGAACTCCGTGGGGTTCTGCTGGAGGAGAAACTGCGTGGTGGCATGAATGGTTCGAGAGCCGCTGGGAGGGCCCGGCGGGTGGGACTTGGGGCTGGTGGGAGCCTTCATGGTTCTTTTGAGGGTGGGAACTGCTGCCAGCCCTGGCCTCAGGGGGCATTTGGCTTCCAGAGGGCCGTGAGGACGACATGCTGGTGGACTGGTTCAAGCTCATCCACGAGAAGCACCTGCTGGTGCGGCGGGAGTCCGAGCTCATCTACGTGTGAGTCCTCCCTCCCCTCGGCCCCCTGCGCCTCTTGTTGGAACCCGCACAGCTTAGAATGGAGAGACTCCCCTGTCTTCCTTCTCTTCACTGCCGGTTCAGGGTAGAACAGCCTGCGTGGGCTGAGTTAATAGTCGGCTTACTCCCGCCCTCTAGCTTCAAGCAGCAGAACCTGGAGCAGCGTCAGGCCGATGTGGAGTATGAGCTCCGGTGCCTTCTCAACAAGCCGGGTAAGTGCAGCCTCAAGCACAACCTGGGCACCTGCCCAGGGCCTGGTGGTACAGGGGAGTGGGCCCAGTTCTTCCCCTCCAGGTCGGGCAGTGGACGGACAGCGCCCTGATGTGGGCACAGACTCCGGGCAGGGCCAGAGGAGAGGGCCCGGAGGTGCCGGCTGGGTTGTAACAGGTGATAAATAGGCTTGATCCGTGGTGGTGTGTGACACACGGTGTCAGAGGTGACCGGCTCATAGAGCACCAGGCTCAGGAGCTGAGCACCTGTGGCTGCCCCTCTCCTGGAGCTGTGGGTGGGCGGGTTCAGGGGGAGAAGTTCAGGCTCCGGGGTCCAGGGCTGCTCCGCTGGGTAGATGACGGCAGATGCCTGTCCAGAGGCAGCCCTGGCTCACGGCCGCCAGGCTAGAGCATGGCAGGGGAAGGGAAGGTGGAGGGTACCCCTGCACAGCGTGACTCAGGGTGGCTTCGGGAGGGACAGACAGGGCTGGCTCAGAAAGGTGGAGGGCAGTTGGAGGGACTGGGCGTGGAGTCAGCCAGTCCTGTGTTTTGCTGCTGATGTGCTGGGGGCGGGGACAGGGAGGGAAGGCAGGTTTCTCAGCCTCACTGAGCCTCAGTGGCTTCAAGTGTAAGACAGGATGAAGGTACCTGCCTCATAGGGTGTTACTGGGGCCAAGAGATGGTGGATATGGAAATCCTGTGGCCTCCGAGCGGCTGACAGTTGGTGGTTATTACGTGGCCGAGCTGGGGTCTGTGGCTATGATGGAGTGAGGCCGCAGGGCTAGGGGTGTTTAGCATGGGAGCCAGGCCTCTGGCCGCTTCCTGTGGCCCCGGTTGCGGGCATCGTCGTTGCCATGAACAGATGAGGAAATGGGAGCCCGAGAGGTGGACTCTTGCCCATTGGAGGTGGACCTGGGCTTCTACCCATGTTTCTGACCTGGGTCCGACACTGTAGACACAGCCCTTCCTGCCAGCTGCAGTGGTGGCCTGACTCTGCATTGGGGAAGTTGGAAGGCAGGATGTGACCCTGAGGCAGGAGTGTCCCTAGGGAAGCCACGGGAAGTCCCAGCTGTCTGCTGCCATCTGACGAGATCGGGAGCGTTCGGGGTGCTATGGCTGGAGACTCTGCTCCATCTGTAGTGGGTCCTAAATCTCCGGGAAGGGAGGCTGGGGATGGCCGCCACTCCAAGGGAGACACAGCGACACCTTGTGGCCAGAGTGGGGGGACAACACCTGTATACCCAGGCCTGCCTGGCCCTGGCCTGTTCTGCCTCTCCTCATGGTGGCAGCCCTCTGCATGGTGGCAGCCCCTCCTAGGTTTATCGTCCTGTCCCAGAGGGTGCTTTTGCAGGGTGAGACTGTTTATAAGTCCCCAAGTGGGTTGGAGACCAACAGATACCATAAGGGCTGTAGCTTGAGGGTGTCAGGTTGCCCAGGTTCCAACACTGGCGCCATCCTTGCTGTGTGACACTGGCCAAGGACTTAAACTTCCCCGAGCCTCAGTTTCCCCACATGTAGATTGGTGGCATAATTTACTCAGACCCCAGATTTGGGAAGTGGCAAAGTAGAGCTTGAACTGGGGTGGTGACTCTGTCACCATGCTGTCCCCAGAAGTATGCTGGGCCATCTGCTCCTGACTTGTGGCAAGGTGAAGTGGTCGGGGCTCGGGGCATGGCCGAGGGGACCTCCGGATGCTTGTTTCAAAACAAGGAGTCCTGTGGTGGCAGGTGGGGGGGGCAAGTGTGGGCACCCATCCCCTGGGAGCCCGTGGGCTGGGTGAGAGGAACACACAGGGGCAGGCGGGCCCCTGAGGGTGGTTGTTGAGGATTCTTGAGAGTAAACTGGAGGAGCAGCAGGTATATGACCTCAGGGACACCTCCTGGCTGGGCTCCCTCCCCAGGGCCCCCCCAATCTGCCCTCCTTCATGGCATTGATGTTCCAATATGCCGCTTGGGTCACGTTGCTTCTCCTGCATGAGGACCCCTGGGGTTCCCTGTTCTTTCCCCATCCCTGCCCACTCTGGCCAGCCTGCCTTTGGAAGTTCTCAAGAGGCCCAGCCCAAAGCCTCCCTCCTCCAAGAAACCACCATGAACATTTATTGAATGAATGAATGAACAGAAGCAGGGAGCCATCTGGCACCTGCTGGTCTCTGTTCTCAGAACAGGTGGTGTGGGCCCTCCCGGAGGGTGGTGTTTTTGGTAGGCAGCCTAGTATCCTTGGGCTCTTCCATAATAACCTTCATTTCCCCCAAACGTGTAATCCCCACCCATCTGGGCCCCTCCTTACTGTCCTCCTGCACGGGGCTGGCCCTAACTCAGCACCGAGGCACTCAGGCCTCCTGGGAAGGCAGCGGGGGTTCCTGTCACTCACAGCCCAGCGTTTCTCCTTGGGCAGAGAAGGACTGGACAGAGGAGGACCGGGGCCGGGAGAAGGTGCTGATGCAGGAAATCGTGAACCTCATCGAGCAGCGCAATGCCATCGTCAACTGCCTGGATGAGGACCGGCAGAGGTGACCTGGCCTGGTCAGGGGCTGCCCTGGGTTCCCTGGGGGAAGGGCTCGCTGCCAGTGCACCCTTGTCCAGCCTGTCGGAGTCGGAGGCTGGTCCCTCCCTCTGGGGGAGAGTTAGCTTCCCTTTCTCGTTTCAGGGAGGAAGAGGAAGATAAGATGTTGGAAGCCATGATCAGGAAGAAAGGTGAGGCCCTCCTGGGGCGCTGGTCCATTCAAGTCCTGGGGGGGGCCAGGTTGAGCAGGAGCGTGGAGTGGGTGCTCTGTTTTGCTGGGAAGGCCGTGTGTGGCAAGGCGAGCCAGCCTGCAGCCAGCAAAGCTGTGGCCCGGGCTTGGAGGGTGGGTGTGGGATGCCCTGGTGCCCACAGAGAGGACTGTGGTGTACAGGGAGCATTTCCCAGGGTGGTTCCTTAAGCTCTGTGTTCCTCCTCGAGGCTGCAGGTGGTCTGGGGAGAGTCCATGGGCTCAAATAGCAGTGCTGATCGGTCATAAGATAGCGCCAGGACCGGCTGAAAGAGCACTGGCCCGGGAGTCAGGAGACCTGGGATTAATCTTGGTTCCACCCGTGACTCATTGTGTGGCCTTGTGGTTAAGTCTGGACTCCATTCAGAGTGCTGGGGTTCTAGTCCCAGCTGTGGAGCTTGCTTGTGGGTGACTTGAGCCAGCCACTTCTCCTGCTCGGCCTGCCTGTCCTGGTCTGCAGAACTGGGGTGCAGGCCCACCTCCCAGGTGTGTGCTGAGCACTTCACCAGCCTGGCACTTACAAATAGCTCAGTTGGTGCTAGTCCATTTCAAACCCACGTTTCCCTCGTTTATAAAATGAGGGCTAGGAGATGATTTCTGAGATTTCTTCTAGCTCTGACAGTATTTGTATTGTAACGCATAGAGCTGTGAGTACCAGCCTGGGGAACCAACCTTTTATTTTTTTATTAAAAAAAATTTTTTTTTCTTTATTGATTTTAGAGAGAGAGGAAGGGAGAGAGAGATAGAAACATCAATGAGAGAGAACATCTATTGGCCGCCTCCTGCATGCCCCCCACTGGGGATCGGGCCCACAGCCTGGGCATGTGCCCTGACCGGGAATTGCACCAGCGACATCTTGGTGCCTGGGTCGACACTCAACCACTGAGCCACACCAGCGGGGCTGGGGAACAAACCTTTTAAAGATAAATGTATGCCACATTTCAGAGGGCTCACACTCCTTTATCTCAGGTCCTTGCCAAAATACTCGGAGAGGGTGTGGCTCCCATCCTAAAGCCAAAGAACCAGAGGCTCAGAGAAGTGACGTGCCCAGGGCTCCAGGAGCGGGGGCTGGAGCTGGGCTGGCACTCCTAGGACTCTGTCACAACCTCTGGCCTGCCCAATGGACCCCCCTTCTCTCCTGCAGAGTTCCAGAAGGAGGCTGAGTCCGAGGGCAGGAAGAAGGGGAAGTTCAAGACCATGAAGGTGCTGAAGCTGCTAGGAAATAAGCGTGACACCAAGAGCAAGTTCCCCGGGGACAAGAGCTAACATCGAGGGGACTTCCACCACCCCCTGCTGGTACCGCCCTGCCCAGTCTGGTTCTGATGACTCCAGATGCTGTGATGGACCCAAGGAGCAAGCAGGGGCCCGGGTCCAGGGAGCGGCAGCAGCTGGGCACACCTGCTCCTCGTCCTGCCCAGCCCCTGCCGTAACAGGAGCTCCTGGGTCCTTCCCTCTGTGTCATGTCCGGATGGGATTCTTAGCTGTCAGAGTTCTGACTGAGGGTCCTTCCCCCACAGGGTCTGTGCAGGGGTCTCCTGCCTTAGGGCTCTGCTCCCCTCGGCAGGCCGGGCTGTGCTGGCTCTGGTCCCTGTCCTCCTCCCAGGGCAGGGGCCCGAGTCTGTTTCTCCTCACTCAGGAGCTCTATTTATGAAGTCCCTAGTTTACTTAGTGACTCTGTCCTCAGACTCGAATGGACCTGGTGGACGAAACCCTCCCTGTCTCTGGAAAATCTAGGAGGTGCTTCCTTCCTCTTTCCTTGCTCTGTAGGAACCTCACCAGCGCAGGGCTGTGACGGCCGCACTGGGTGGGTGGGGGCCCTATGCTGAGTCTCCCAACGACAGTCTCTGGAAGGCAGGCCCCGGTTGCAGTTCTGGTCCCTGATCGATGCTTTCCGTAGGTGCTAATCCTGGTTCTTTAACACACTGTAGTCTGAGCCTCATTGAGGCTCCCCCTCCCCCCAGGAGGGCATGGGGGGCCCATTTCTGTGCGTGGCCATCCCCAGTCTCCTCACACTTCTCTGTTGTTTGTTCTTTCCTGACTTATTCTCACCAAAGGACTGACGGCCACTCACCCCACTGGGGGGCGCCGATGGGAGCAATGCCTTTTCCCCAGGGACCGTGCCAGCAGCTCCTGGTCGAAACACTGTTGCTATAAGCTATTTCTGGGGACCTCTAGGCCCCCTCCCCTCAGCACCCTCTGGGAAAGGTCACACTGTACTAATCCGTGAGGGTTTTCCTCACTAACCATAAATGGAGACAACCTCAATGCCAGAGCCCTGCAGCGCTCCCAGCCAGGTCTGCCTTCCTCCCTGCCTCCACTGCGGCCAGGGCTCACTGCTGGCCCGGGGCGTGGAGGGCTGTCCGCTGACTGTCCACTGACGGGGCTGTGACCCTCACTGCCTGGTCGGGCAGGGCTCCCTTGCTCTGCAGGGAGAGGTGGCTGCTGCCCCTGGTGGTCTCATTCCAAATGTGCCTGTTGACCTGGAGCTGGGGTCACCAGCTCCAGGGTGTTTCAGGGGCCAGGACACACGAACTGGCTGGGTGTCAGGAGACTCGGGTGGTGGGGCCTCGGGGGAATGGGTGTGTCTGTGCCATAGCTAAAGGGGGAGGGTCTTCCTTACGTCAACTGTAGCCCTTGGGAATGTGGTCCAGTGTCGTCAGATCTTTCCATTTTTCAAAAGAAACTAGAAATCTAGATACTGTGTGTGTGTGTAATTTGTAAATGTTGGCAACTAACCGCAAATTAAACCAAGGGTAGGCTGCATGCATCCTAGGGCACTCCAGTTTGCTGCCTCTGGGCCACGCGGGGCCTCTGAGGGGGAGGATGGTTGTCCTTGTCATGCTGCACCCTCTGGCCCCAGGTTCTGGAGGGCGTGTGGACACAGGCTTCCCCTGGAATGTTCCTGAACCAGCCCGTGATCTGCCCCTGCTCCGCTTACCTGTTTGAGGCTGTGGGTGGAGTTTACCCTACAAACCAAACCCTGGGTCATGTGGCCTGTAGGGCTATATGAATCCCTTCAGGTCGGAGGGTTGGCTGAAAATGTCAAAATGTTTTGATTTATGGAGACAAGAAAATGACAGAATACTGGGGAATGTAGGGCTCGTGGTTGTCAAAAGACAATGGGGACCATGTACTGTGTGCCAGGCCGGGGCTGCTCGGGACAGACGCCTCCTCTGAGGCTGGGCGCCCACGCTCAGGCAGCACAGGCTGGACTGGAATGCCAACGCCAGAGCTCTGGGTCCGGGGCCTTCCCAACCCTCTGTTTCCTCCTCTGGCTGTGGGTTTAGTGCAAGGACACACAGCTAACTCTCATTCCTGAGTGGGCTACTTGCTAGTGGAATGACCTCGGTCACAGTACCGTGGTGAGCCTGTTTTCACAGGATGACGAGCCACCGCAGGGGTTACGGAGGGAACCACCTGCACCTGCCACGGCGCCAGCCATCGGTGCTCGAGAGGCGCTGGTTTCCACTTCCGCTTGAAGTATGCAAACAACTAGAAACATGCTTGAAAAATTCTAACTCCTTGAACAAATAAGCCTTATCCCTTTGAATACAAAACGGCATGTGTAATGACCTGCTTTAAATGTATTTTATTGGCCGATTAATCATAGTGGTTAAACATTTGCCCAAGGCTGTAAGAAGTGAAATAAGTAGGTCCTACAATAGGGAGGACGAAAGGCATCATATTCATTCTTAAGTCCAGAAAACTAAATGTGGGGACACAGTGGGTGGAGAGGGTGGGAAGAGGCCGCTGCGCGCCCTTAGACGTTCGCCCCAGACGGTGAGACTCAGGCCTTGCTTCCACTGTCCGGGGCTCTTCCCCCAAGAAAAGACTCAGTCATGTGTGCATGTGTCTGTGACTGGGTCTCAGGCACAGCTGACCCAGGGCCCCTGGGCACAGTCTTGAGAATCAGCTCATTCTCTGATGTCCATTTTCTAGGGCGCTGGATATGCCCGGGGGGTACCTTAGGCTGGGGCAGTGCTGTGTGACCACTTGACGTGGCTGAAGGCCCGAGTGGGTGTGCTGACCTGGGATGACCCTGCCTGGCAAGGGGGGGTGGGCTCCAGCGGTCAAGGTTGGGTTACTCCGCCCCTGGGGACAGGTTAGGTGCTGGCCAGAGCCTTGCTAAGATCCTCACTCCTCTGGCGGTCAATGTCTTCCATTTCCCGGAGTTTCTGCAGAGGGTGTCAGGGGAAGCTGGGTACCAGAGCAGGAACTCTCGGAGCCTACATAGATCTGAGGCTACAGCTGGACTCCCCAAACCTCAACCACCGCTGACCCTCTATTTCTACTCGAATCTCACACTCCCGGGCAGGGTGGCTGCGGCCCCTCCCATTTGCCTGTTGCTCCTCCTACCTGGGAGATCTCAGCAAGGATGATTCCTCGGTACTGTCTGCCCTGTCCCAGGGCCTCCATGTCAGCCAGGAATTCTTTCCTCTCCTGGATCTCCCTGACCACTAGACAGGGAAAAGGTCGTCATCATACAGGGCAATGGCCAGCAGGCTCCCGGGCGGGTCGGGAGGGGCAGGAGCTGCCTCTCGGGCAGAGGAAGCAGTTCTATGGTCAGACACTGTTTCTCACCAGTTGGCTGGCAGGGATCAGCCCTCCCCCAGCCTGGGCCCCCAATCCTGGGCCCCCTCACCCTCCCTTCCCCAGCATAACGCCCTCAGTGGCTTACGTTCTTCAAACCGGTCCAGCTCAGGGGCTGGGTCCTCCCTTTGCACGGGAGGGGGCTTTCTTTTCCGTTCCTCTTTATCCTTCCCCGTGGCCAAGATATTTTGGAGTCTTCGCTTCTCCTTCTCCAGATCTCCTGTAAGGCCCAGAAAGGCCTGGTCAGGGCATGAAGGGCACCCCCATTCGTGGCTGGTGTTCCCAATTGGGATGCTTGCTCCAAGGTGCCTGGGTAACATGGAAAGCGCTTCTGCAATCCCGGCACCTTCCACCCAGGGCTCCTGGGCCTGTCGTGTCAAGATAGGCAGGAAAACCCACACACAGCTTTGGTGCCGAGCAAGGCTGAGAAAGCTCAGTGATCGCCATGTGGCAGCCTGTGTGCAGAAGCTGTGTGCAGTCTAGGAGGGTCTGGGCTAAGAGTTGTGTCAAATGCCAAGGAGGAGGGGGGATGAACGGCTCCCTGAAGTAGGTTGGGGCACAGAGAGCTCGGACCCGAGGCACCGTGTAAGCTTGAGAGACCAGCGGTCATGGGATCTGATGGTCAGCCATTCATCAGAGACTGGTAGAATCCAGTTAATTGTCAAAGAGCATTCTGGAAAAATTTTGAAAAAGGACAACCTGTTTTCCCCTGCACCCTGAACACCCCCAAGCATAGGGATAAACAGGAGAATTTGATGAGATACTCGCTCACCTGCCCTATGGGCTGCTCATCTTCCCACACCCCCATCCCCCATGGACAGAGGTAGGAGAGGTTCTGTCCAGGCCCTCTGACTTACGGGTGGCCCGAGGCTTGAACTGCTCCCGGCTGTAGGCCCCGTTGGCCTGGCACACGCTGGCAGGCCGGAGGCTGGACCGGGCTGTCAGGATGGGAGGCAGGCAGATAGCCGAGGCTGGCTGCTTGGAAGGCAAGACCCTCTGGCTGGTTGTTGGACTGCAGTATAGGGGCAGAGCACCTCCTCCTGGGGAAGAAAAGGTTGGAGTTGGGGGGATCCACTGGCTTTTTTTCAACTAAAAGTGGCACCTGCCTGTTATAACAAGGCTAACAGTACAGTACCTTCTCCCCTCCAGTACCCCCTCTACAGTGAGCAATGACAGTTTGGTGGTCTCAGGCCGTTCTTTTTGATGCTTATATAAATATGTTCAAAGATATATGAGCATATTTAAGATTTTATTTTCAAACTGTGACCATACTGTGTTATATTCAATGATAGACTCTTAATAATTTATCGTGGATAGCTTTCCAGATCACTCCATTTATATAATTTATTTTTTTACAGCTGTATACTCGTCCTTTTAATGGCTACATTAGATATTCAACTAGTCTCTTAGTTTCAGAAAGCCAGGCTATTTTTATTCTGTTTTTACAACTTCAAACAATGCTACAATAAACATTCTTGTACATCAAGCTTTTGTACTGGTGCTTTTATCTCTATAGATGGATTCCTAAAACCCGCTTGGTCCACGGGTAAGGAGGGGTGGTTTGGATGGATTCCCTTCTACTGTCCATCCTCACTACCTAAGCCCAGACCTGGGGCTCCTCCCCCAGGCCAGCCAAGTATGTCACCTCCTGTCTGGTTGACGGGCCCCTCCTCTTAGTCACCCTGACGCCCAGCTCAGAGCAGCCCCCACCCACTGTTTGGCTCTGGCTCCTGTCTACCTCTTCTACTTTCCCAGCCTTCTATCATGCACCCAGCGAAGACATGAGCAGTCCCAGGCCCAGGACACTGGGGGTAGAGCGTAAGACTAAGACCTGCTTTTGTGGCACCTGCATTTGGGGGTATGGAAGATGATAAAATAAAATCTATAGTATGTTAGGTGATGGAGCCTAGTGTGCATGACGGCAGGATTTACCATTTAAATAGGGCAGCCAGGGAAGCCCTCAGGAAGAAGGTAACCTTTGAGAACAGACCCACTAGTGGTGAGGGGGACAGCTATGCAGATATTTCAGGGAAGAGCATTTGAGGCGGAGGGAACAGCTAGAGCAAAGGCCCTGAGGTGGGCATGTCCCTGGAGTGTCTGAGGAACAGCCAGGAGGCTAGGGTGCTGGGGAAGGAGTGAGCAGGAGGGGTGTGGTGGGTGTACAGGTCACAGTTCATGAAATACAAGAAGACAGGGCCTCTGGAAGACAGGCTCTTACTTTGTGTGAGGTTAGAAGGCACTGGAGAGTTCTGAGCAGAGGAATGACATGCTCCTTGGTTGCTGTTGAAACTACAGTGTTGGGAGCCAAGAGTAGAGGTGGTCAGAGTCAGGATATGGTTTGAAGGCCAAGCAATGGGCTAGCTGATGGGTCAGATGAGGGGTCTAGGAGATGAGGAGTCAAGGATGACTGAGGTGTCTGCCCTGAGGAACTGGGAGGATGGAGCTGCCAATATTTCCTACTGACTTTACCCTTCTCACGTCCTCTACCTGGGGCCACGGCTTTATGCGTCTCTTTTCCAAAGAGATGCTGTGCTTCCTAGAAGGTCCCTCCTGCTCCCTCCACTTCCTATTTCTGCCCATCCGGTGCTAAATGCCACCTCTTTCTTTGGCCCATTCTCGGCAAATAATTATGGCCCCAGTGATTCTGGATGTTCAGGTAAAGGAAAGAAATGTGTGGCTTGCAACAGAATTTGAACTAAGGCTCAAAACAGTAGTAGGGCCCGGCCGGTGTGGCTCACTGGTTGAGCATCATCCCATGCACCAAGAGGCCACTGGTTTGATTCCTGGTCAGGGCATGTACCTGGGTTGCAGGTTTGATCCCTGGCCTGGTCGGGGTCATGCAGGAGATAATCAATCAATGTGTCTCTCTCACATTGATGTTTCTCTCTCTCCTCCCCCTCCCTCCCTTCCATTCCACTCTATCTAAAATAAATCTATGGAAAAATATCCTCAAGTGAGGATTAATAAAAAGAAGAAGAAGAGGAAAAAGGAGGAAAAGGGAGGAAGAGGAGGAGGAGGAGGAGGAAGCAGACTGAACACCAATGCTTAGAGGCAATTAAAAAATAAAAAAACTTCTAAGGGGAATAACACCGCCAGATGAACCAGTTACTTGTGTTGGCCTAACAATTAATGCGGTTAGTCCTTCAATAAATATTGAGCAGAGTTCTGGGGCTACCATGGTGAACAAGGCCGACATAGTCCTTGGTCTTCTGGTATTTCCTTTTAGTGGAATTTCTAGGATAGTCTCTTTGTAGTTGTGCTACAAGAGACACCAATTTTAATACGTTACTGAGTCTGGATATTGAGTTATGATTCAGATGTGTTATGTCACTAGGCTCTGCCAGCCTGAGTTGTCCTTGCTCACAATAAGGAAGAACATGTGACCCCTGACCTGGCCTGATGGAGCCTCCCTCCCCCAGCCAGTGCTGAACAGGCACTGCCATTATCTGATTCTCTGCATCTTCCATCCCTATGCTTCTGTGGTTGATCAGATGTCCTCCTAATAGGCACATTCTTTCTTTAGAGAAGGCAATAGCTTTTGATAGATTCAAGTAAAACTTGGCAGGCCGGCTGTGGCATTCTCTCTCTCTCTAATTGATTTTAGAGAGGAAAGGGGGGAGAGAGAGAGAAGGAGAGAGAGCGAGAGAGAGAGAGAGAGAGAGAGAGAAACATTGATGAGAGAGAGAGAGAAACACTGATCTGTTGCCTCCTGTATACACCCCGACCAGGGTTCAAACCCTCAACCTGACTGGGAATTGAACCTGCCATCTTTTGGTATATGGGAGGATGCTCCAATCAACTGAGCCACACCGACCAGCACTGGCATTCTGTCTCTTAAAGGCAACTTTACAGGTCTCTGTTCTGATCCATTAAATGTTGATTCAGAAAGCAAGGGTTTTTATAAGATCTTAGTGCCCATGTACTTTCACCTTTAGTTTTTCTTAAAAATAAATAATACAAGGTGTGGTCAGAGGTGAGCTGTGGAAAGGCTTTGCATAGTCTTCCTAAGTTGGAATTCTGCCAATTTCCTCGTTTCTGCTGGCTAAGCTATGAAGTAATAAAATGACAAGACACATACACAGTCCGCTCCTCTGGAGAGCTCACAGGGTATGGGTGTAACAGGAAGGGAGAGACTGTAGACATGATAGTTTTGAGACAGTTTTGGCTGGGCAGGAAGTTTCGATTGCTCTGGGATCTCTTGGGAAGGTTGGCTAGAGTTGGACTGCAGGAGGCTTCTTGTGCTGGGATGCATGTCAGGGAGAAGTAACAAAGGCTCCTCAAGGTCAACTCCCCAGGGGCAAGGTAAAAAATACTACACTATACTACTGTGGTCTTTTAAAATGATGCCCCTACCCCTTAATATGGAGCAGCATTAAAAACATGGCCCAGGCCCTGGCCGGTTTGGCTCAGTGGTTAGAGCGTTGGCCTGCGGTCCGGAGAGACCCGGGTTCGGTTTCCGCTGGGGGCGCGTACCTCGGTTGCGGTTTGTCCCCGGCCCTGGTTGGTCGTGCGGGTGGCAGCCACTTGATGTGTTCCTTTAACATCAATATTTCTCTCTCTCTCTCTCTCTCCCCCTCCCACTCTATCTGAACAAAAATGGAAGAATGTCCTTGGGTGAGGATAAAAACAACAACAACAACAAAAAACCATGGCCCAGAATCCCTCTGCTCAGGATGCCTCTGTGGACCGACTCTTACTTTTCATGGTGTCCATGATGTGGCGCTGTTGGAATTTCGTCAGTTTGGATTCCTTCATCATTGCTGCAAGATAAAGCACTTTATTGAGGCCTCCTGGGCTGCAGGCAGAAGGCTCCATCTCATGCCACAGAAATTTAAAGTGATCACCCCCTACCCCATTCTGCACCTGAGTCCTCCCTCTCTTCCACCCCTGCTTTCTTTTCTTCTATGCCACTGATCACCATCTAAGTTCTATAGACTTTACTCATTTTTTATGTTACACTCCTACTAAAATATTTGCTCCATGAGAGCAAAATTTTTTGCTTTTTTTCTTTTCCTTATGCTGTATCCTCAGCACCCAG
The DNA here is from genome assembly GCF_014108415.1 of Molossus molossus. Lineage (NCBI taxonomy): Eukaryota > Metazoa > Chordata > Mammalia > Chiroptera > Molossidae > Molossus > Molossus molossus. Next base: position 5,482,849 of record NW_023425345.1, on the reverse strand, counting down.
AACAATGTCTAAAGTACAGAGTGGGCTTTTAAAGTTTTTTTCCTTGAGTGAATGAGTAAGTATTCACTAAGCGTGTGTGAGACACTGGAGCTACAATAGAGAGCCAACACAGGAACAGTCCTGCCCTGATGGAGTTCACCGGTTAGAGGGGTAGATGGTTACTGATCCAATGGGACACACTAAATACCAGACTACAGGCTATGCTGAGTCCAATGAAGAAAAAGCTATTTGGTAGGTTAGGGCACACCCAGTTGGTTCCACTGTTGGGGTAGGTGGGGAAGAGTTGAGGCTTCCCGGGAGGAAACTGAAAGGGATGCACAGGAGTTATCTACTCTAAAATTCTTAGTTCTTTGACTTTTGGCCACTTGCAAGTTGTAGGACACGAACCTTCCTGAACCCAAGGTTTCTGGTCTGTAAAATGAAAATAGCAATTGCTAAGCCACAGGGCAGGAGGGGGAGACCTGAGTGTCAGAGGGTAACTGCTACCACCGTTCTTACCCTGTCCTTTAAACGCACTGACCTCTGAGGAGCTCGCAGGTCCCAGGGGTGTAAGTGGCCTGCTTGGGGCAGGGCCAGAACCCCCTTCCTTTGGTCGCTGCCTCCACCCTACCCTGGGAAGCCATGGGAGGGCCCTGAGGAGAGAAAAAAAGTCTATTCAGCCCCCGCCCCCAACACCACCCAAATCTGGGAGCGGGTCTGGCCCCAAGAGAACTGTGACGCCTCTCTTCATGGCTGAGACAGTGCCCGATCTTTCCACCCCGAACCCAGGAAGACACACACGAACAGAAACCTCATCTTGATCCGGTGTCTGTGGCAGGAAAGGCCCTAGGAAGGGGGCCTTAAGATAGTGCCTCGGGTGTTACGCCCAAATTGAAACCTCACCCTAAAGTAAGACGCCGGCTGGGTGGGCCCCCCGCGGACCGCGGCGGCTGGAATCGGGAGACCGTAACCACGGTTCTACCGCAGCGCCGCGCGGGGGCCCAGCAGAAATACTCTGAGATCCCGCCGTACAGAGCCGGCAGCCGGACGCTTTCTCGCTACCATGGTAACGAGCACCTGCTACTCGGCGCATGCGCACACCTACAGTGCTGGCCTGACTTCCGGAAGTAATTGCCTCCGGGTCATCGCGCAGGCGCAGAGGACGTGTGGTGCTGCGCGAGGCGGCGCGTTTGTTCGCGGGTCTGCGCCGGGGTCTGGGGTGCGGGCTCGGGTCGCTCCGGCGCCGGCGTCATGTCAGACAACGAGGACAAGTGAGTGCGGGAGCGAAGTGAGCTTCGCGGATCCTCGGGATGGGCGGGTGAAGCGGGAGCCTGGGTCGAAGGAGGCTGAGGAGCCAGGAGTCGGGGAGCAGTCTCGGAGGGCAGCGGGGCTGCCGAGGGGGCCCGCGGGGCGGGGGCGGGGGCGGGGAAGGGCGCGGAGCTAGAAGCGTAGCTGGAGGTTGGGCAGAGAAAGGCTCAGGCTCGAGGGCCCAGAGCGTCAGTGGGGAGTGTCCGCCGGCAGACTTGTCCTGAGCTTGTTTTGGCAGCAGTGGGGTGTATCAGGCGTCGTCCCTGCTCTCCACGTGCTGCCTTCCAGAAGGGCACGGGCCGGCAAGCAGGTAGCACAGCATCGTGGGAGACTGGGCAGTATAAGTTCGTAGAACAGCAGGTCCTCCAGCGACGTCGTTTTGTTCCAACGGTGATGAGATGCTGTAGGAACTTAATTCCTGTTTATACAGTATCAGTTAGCCCATGGTAAAGTTGGTTTCGTCATGCATTCTTTTTTTTTTTTAATTGATTTTAGAGAGAGGAAGGGAGAGGGGGAGAGAGAAACATCGATGAGAGAGAACATCGACTGGCTGCCTCCTGCATGCCCCGCACTGGGGATTGGCCCATAACCTGGGCATGAGCCCCGACAGGTACATGGGTCGATGCTCAACCACTGAGCCACTCTGGCCGGGCTTGTCATGCATTCCTTTGCGTAAAGTCGCAGAACCTATTTACAGTGTGATGTATTACGTGAGGACTTACTATATAGAAGTACTCCAGAAGCAGGACTGGTGAGACTTTGAAGGGTTGTGGTAGTCTGGGTGAGAGAAGGAAGTGGCTTGTACTAGGGTGAGAGTAGTAGAAGTAGTGAGAAGTGGTTTTGAATTCTGGATTTATTTTGAAGTTAGGGCCAAAATGATTGTCTGATGTGTGAGGTCCAAGGAGAGGTCTGTTCTGAAGATAAAAATAGGGGAGTGGTCCATATAAGGATATTAGTCCAAACTAAGCAACAGGTGAGATCAGGGGAATGTCAGTCAAGAAGAGGAGGTGACTGCTGGACCCTCGAGCTTGAGCCTTTCTGTGCCCAACCTCTGGCCATGCTTTTGGCTCCCAGTAGAGAGATAAAAGAAACAGTGATGATGAATGAGTCCTAACAAAATTTAGGGGCTGATGGGGGCAAGTTTGAAGTAGTAAAATGAAACACAAGTTTGATTTACTCATTAAGTAGGTATTTATTGAGGACCTCCTAAATATTGGATGAGCACCTTTTGCTCTTTTTGATTCCAGTAAGTGATGCTCTAACTAACTGGCCTCTTTTTGTACAGTTTTGATGGCGATGACTTTGATGATGTGGAGGAGGATGAAGGACTGGATGACTTGGAGAATGCTGAGGAGGTCAGTATTTAGCTTTGGGCTCTCCCTTCTGCACCCCAGGCTGCCAAATAGCCTGGCCAGTGATAATTCCCTGAATGCCTCTGCCTCCTGTTTGTGGTCAGAGCCCCTGCCACAAGCACCCCCAATTAGAGTGAGCAGAGTTCTGGTCCTGGGTGGTGGAGAAGCCCTTCAGGGTGGGCCTGAAGGCTTTTGTCCATTTGGATTACAGCCCGCGGCTTCTGGAACAGTCAGTTCACTGATGAGTGAAATGTCACCTTCATTCAACAAATGTGTTGAATGTTTATTGTGTGCCAGGTACACTGCAGAGTGGGAGCAAGGGGGAGAGGGACCTGGGATGAAGTTGGAGAGGTAAGGGCCCAGATCAGGCAGATTTCATAGCCTAAAGGTAGCGGGAAGCCACTGACGAGTTTTGAGCTCGGGAGTGGCATGATCCAGTTTGCACTTTAGAAAGAGCACACTGCCTCAGTAAGGAGCAAATTGGGGAGAAACAGGAGTAGAAGAGCGAAACCAGTTAGGGAACTTTCATAGATTCCAGGTGAGAGACCTGCAGCTTGGACTTCGGCACTACTAGAGTCAGGAATGAGAAAGAGGAAAGAAATATTTTGATAGATTGGATATGGGGTGGAGAAAGTGGGAGATGATGAGGATGACTCCTAGGTTTCTGGCTTGAGCAACTAGGTAGATGGGTTACTAGCTTCATGAATAAAATAGGGCTTTCTCTCTTGTGTGACGGATGGAGGAAGAAGTGCTTTATATCTCCTGCAGAGAGTGATCCCTTGACTTTTTTAGGCTAGAAAGCTGAAGCCCCTCTTTGAATTTTCTCTCTGCATGGCACTCTCGGGTACCTATTCGCTGTGTCAGAAACCTCCTTCCCCATCTTTCTGGTCCCCTTCCATGCCTATGAGTTTTGCCTCCTGCATGTGGTTCAACCCTGTTCTTTTTCTACATACCTAGTGCTCAGCTTGGTTTAGATCTTTACTGTTTTCTTCCAACGTTACTGCAGAAATTGTGTTCCTGATTTTCCTGCCTTCAATATGCCTGATTGCTTTTCTGCTGCCAGAGTCATCTTTCTTACTGGCCACATGATTGTTTACTATTGGTCTTCCTTAAAAAGGTCTCTTTGCTTCTGCCCTCGCCCCTACAGAGTATTCTCGACAGAGTATCCAGAGTGATCATTTTAAATGTTGTCAAATTGGTCTTTCTTCTGCTCAGAGCTCTCATCCAGTGGTTTCCCATCTCATTTAGAATAAATGCCAAAAAGATGTACAAGGTTCTCCATGATCTGGCCACTTGCTGTCATTGTGACCTTATCTCTTCTTGCTGTCCCTGTCATGCCAAGCAGATTCCTGCTTAGGACCTTTGATCACGCTGTTGCCTCTTCTAAGAAGACTTTTTCTAAGATATGCACATGACCTGCCACTTTCCTTCTTCAGGTCTTTGTCCAAGTCATCTCAGTGAGGCCTTCTGTGACCATCCTGTTTACAATTGCAGCATCTGCCCTTCCTCCCACACCACTGCCCTGACTTTGTCTTTTTTCTCTCTTGTTGTACTGTACTGTACATTTTACTTATTAATTGTATTGTTTATCTCTTTTCATTATAATATAAGCTCTATAGGGGAAGAATTTTTATGTCTTCCTGCTCTGTCCCATGCACTTAGAACATTACCTGATACGTAGTAAGCACTCAGTAAATATTTGTTGACTGAATTGTTTATTATAGAATTTATTCTCCTGCCTCCTATCCTTTGTGCACCTTTGCTCTCATCATACTGCAAAATTAGTTGTCTAAACCTAGTATATTCTCTTCCTCCTCTTTCCTTTGGACATGCAATTCAACCTGCCTGGAATGTCCTTCCTTCCTTGTTGGCTTGGGAACTCCTATTAATTCTTTTATACTAGTTCAGGTCTCATCTCTGGACTGCCTTCCTAACCCCCTGCATGAGTTAGATGTCTCCCACCTTCTTGTTGATTTTGTTGCACACTTGAATACCTACAACGCACCTGTTGTTTTGTTTACTCTTGTTTCCTTCCCAGGCCGTGAATTCTTTGAGAGCAGAAACTCTTAGCTTTCTGTCTCAGCACCTATTATGATATCTGGCATGTGACAGATGCTTAATAAAGAATTGTTAAATAGCCCTGGCCGGTTTGGCTCAGCAGTTAGAGCCTCCGCCCGTGGTCCAGAGAGATCCGGGTTTGGTTACTGCTAAGGGCACGTACCTCGGTTGCAGTTTGTCCCCAGCCCTGGTTGGGTCGTGCAGGAGGCAGCCACTTGATGTATCCCTTTCACGTTGATGTTTCCCTCCCTCCCTCCCTTCCTTTCTCTCTATCTGAACAAAAATGGAAAAATGATCTCCAGTGAGGATAAAAAAAAAGAATTGTTAAATATATGAATACATACATATGTGAAAACATATTTGGTATGTTTATGCCTTCACTCTGACTTTTTAACCACTTGACCCATTGACTCAGTTATCCTGAAGATGAAATGCTTGTCCCTTGCTTCCTGCTTAGGGTGATTTGTTGTCTGTACTCAAGGACTTCTTTGTATGGGCCAATGTTCCTGGACTGCCCCCTCTCTGGACCTTCTGTTTCTCCCTTCTGGATGAGGCAGCTGGTTTTGGAATCCTCATCATGGTTCTTCTCTTTTACTGGATCTGAGACTTTGGCCAAGTTAGCTAACTCTCCAAGCCTCTAAAATGGCACTGTAATCCCTACCTTATGTTATTGTGAGGATTAAATAAGTAGGTCGCTGGCATGTAATAGGCAATAGTGGTTGTGGTCGTTATAATCATTGTAATCATCACCCTCCCCCTCACCCCCAATAATGCATCCTGAGATTTTTCCTCCTTCTTCCTTGGTGTCCAGGAGGGCCAGGAGAATGTTGAGATCCTCCCCTCCGGAGAGCGACCGCAGGCCAACCAGAAACGAATCACCACGCCGTATATGACCAAGTATGAGCGAGCCCGCGTGCTGGGCACCCGAGCCCTCCAGATTGCGTGAGTGTGTGCCCCGTCTTTCCTGTTCATCAGGCCACAGAGAGCCTCCAAGCTGTTGATGTGGCCCAGCCTGACACCTAAGAACAGACTCTTCCTGCTCTCAAATGCTAAAAGTGTGGATTTAGAGAGCCCTAGACCATTGTGGGCCAGTAAGTTGTGGGTGCTGTGGCAGCACCCATTGGGCTTATGGTGGTTCTTGATTTGAGCTAGACTGTGGCCAGCCCAGAGGAGTGGGAGAGCCCTCCATGTAGAGGCCATGCTGGAGATGTGAAAACAGAACAGTGGTGCGGTTCTGGGGATTTGAAATTAGCAAACTCCTCTCTATCTTCCAAGTTTGGAACCAGTTGAAAAATAACAAGATTCGAGAGAGAGCCAGTGGATAGGTGGAGACCAAGATGTCTGATGAGGCCCTGGCCAGTATTGTTCCATAGTTGGAGCGTCGGCCCACATGCTGAAGGGTCGCAGGTTTTATTCCTGGTCAAGGGCATGTACCTAGGTTGTAGGTTTGATCCCTGGCCCTGGTGGGGGCATGTGCAGGAGACAACTAATCGATGTGTCTCCCCCTTCCACTCTCTCTAAAAATAAGTGGAAAAAGTATCCCTGTTGAGGATTAACAACCGTGTCTGCTGAGTGCATGGTCAGGCAGTGCAGGCGTCTGGAAGCTGGGTCTGCAGGGGCAGGCCTGCCTGGGAAGGTGCTGCGCCTCACAGAAGTGCCCTTTCTGCAGGCAGGTGGCTTTGAGAATGCAGACTCCCAAAAAAGCTGTGCCACAGATGCCTGCTTTCCCCTCCAGGTTCCTCTGTCAGATCAATTACTTCTCCTCGGGGTGGGGTAAGTCGGGGAACAGAGAGAGGGCAGGTGTGGTACTGTTGCTCTCATAGAAGGTCTCCTGGGGAAACACAAGGCCAAGGAAAGGAGCCCTACCCAGACTTCTTACAAGCTGGTGTGGGAAATGGTGGTTATCTGGAAATTGGGTTGCTTCAAGTGGGGAGTAGTGGAAAATAGGGTAGAAAGAAAGCTGGGGCCAGCATTGTGGAGTTTAGCGTGCGGAGGGGCAGTGACACCTAATCTGTGCGTTCCCCCCTAGTTTTCAGTGAGCATTGGACGTGATCTCCAGTCCTGTGGGGTGAAGATGACCACTGTGTCCACTTCAATAAAGGGTTTTGCAGCTGGGCAACATTGTTCCTCATCCGTTCCTCAGCAGTAGACCTCTTGCCAGCCTGGTTGCACTCTTTGCTGGTCTGGGGGAAATTAGAACCACAATCCGTATGATAATTTTGGTATCCCTGGGGTCCAGATCCTCGAGGCCCGCACCATCAGTTATGGTAGCTACTAAATACATGTGGTCATTTAAATTTAAATTAATTAAAATCAAAAGTCAGTTGTTTGGTGTCATTAGTCATATTTCATGTAGTAGTCAACTGTGGCCGTGGCTTCCATAATGAAGAGTGCAGATAGAACATTTCCACTGCTGCAAAGCATTTTATTGGTGCTCTAGTGCTCATCTCTGCAAAATGACCCACCAGAAGGAATAATTCATGAATTATTTTTCAAATAAGTTAAAGTCTTTCAACATTGAATATGATACCATGCTTGTACCTGTCGGGGATGAGAAGATAATTAGACACAATCCTCCTGTCTTCCAGGTGTTTATTGCCTGGTGGGGAGATGGACCCCTTCACAAGTACCCAGAACTCAAGGCAGGCAGGTGTCATGCTTTGTAAGAGGTGCCAAAAGGGAGAAGGGAGTAATTGCAGGGGTGACTGGAAAAGCCTCATGAGGAGGTTAGAGTTAAGTGGGGACAGGGAAAGGGAGGTGGTTTTGGTTTTGAGGGACCACAAATAGCACAAGGAAAGGTCCAAGTGGAGACAGGCAAGTGTGGCTTGTGGTGGGGAATGAATGGCAAGTGTCTTGGGGTACAAGACTTGGAAAAGATGTCACTGGTGCCTTGAGTGACAAGTTCAGAAGATTGGTGTGTGTTTGGTGGGCAGTGGGCAATACTTAAAAGTGTGGAGACAGGCCCTGGCTAGTTTGGCTCAGTGGTTAGAGCGTCAGCCTGTGGACCAGAGAGTCCTGGGTTTGGTTCCCACTAAGGGCACATACTTTGGTTACAGTTTGTCCCCAGCCCTGGTTGGGGTCATGTGGGTGGCAACCACTCGATGTGTCGGTCTCACATTGGATGATTCTCTCTCTCTCTTCCTCCCTCTCTCCTTCCCGCTTTGCCTGAAGATAAATGCAAAAAAGTCCTTGGGTGAGGATTAAAAAAAAAAAAAAAAGTGTGGAGACAGACATTCAGAACACTACTAAGTCCCAGTGACTTGCTTTTCTATGGAAGCAAGGCATGGTCCCATTTGGTTGGGTCTGCAGTGCTCCTTCTGATTAAGGGGTAGGATGCTGTCCGGTGGTTCCCTACCTGCTGTGACTGGTGGACAGCCAGGGCTGTAGCTTATCTCCAGCACTAGGTGTGCGACCCTGCATGTAGGTGCTGAACAAACATTTCTTGGTCCTTTTTTAGAGAAGTCTTATTCCTTTCATTAGCACCACCTAGTGGCGAAGTGTACCACAGCCTCTTCCTAAGGATCATTGCTGTGTTCATTTGTGGAGGCTCTGGTGCAAATTCCCAAAGGGCACACTTGCACACTTAGCGCACTGCGTGTGCACAGTAGGGCTGGATGAATGCATGTTCTTTAATTATTCATATCTTAAAAGAAAGAAGCATGTGTAGATCACGAAAGGCATTTTTGCCACATTCTTTAAAGTTTTAGTACTTACTGAGAGGATATAGGGAAAATTAAACACTTGGTCTCTGCCCTTGGGAAGTTTTCAGGCTTTTCATAGTAATAAATGAAAATATTTAGTAATGCTCGGCCGGTGTGGCTCAGTGGTTGAGTGTTGACCCATGCACCAAGGGGTTTGATTCCCGGTCAGGGCACGTGTCCAGGTTGTGGGCTTGATCCCCAGTGGGGGCATGCAGGAGGCTGCCAGTCGATGTTTTGTGTCTCTCTCTGTTTTCCTTCCTGTCTCTCTAAAATCAACAAAGAAAAGAAAAATATTTAGTAATAAAATTGGTAATTATTTGGTGTAAACTGGTGGCTCTCCGACTGGCTGATTACCAGAACCACCAGGGAGCTTTGTAAACGCAGGTTTTCGGGCTCTTTCATTGAGAGTCTATTCAGAGGGTCTGGAAAAAGGACCTGGGATCCTAGATTTTTAGCATATTCTCCTAGTAGTGTTGATGATCAGGTTTGGGATCCATTAGTGTACACCTGAGTTGGACTCATCAACGGTGGCTTCCTAGAGGAGGTGGGCCTAGAACTGGCACCCCACCCATTTTTGTTGAGAGCCTCTGCTGTGGGTCCGGCATTGTGCGAGGGCGTGTCCTGGGCCACCGGACGCTCTTCAGGGTCTGCTGTGGGAAAACGTCAAGCAATAGAGAGCAGCGGGACTGGTGCGGAGAGAAGCACAGGACTGAGGGTCCAGCACATGACCCCTGGGTTGGAGACATTGAGTCTCCCAGGCCTGTCGGGAGAGCAGGAGCTGTAAGAGGACACAAAAAGGTATGAGGAGCGTCTGTCTAGGGAACCTTAGGAGTTTGATGTGATGGGAACATGGGGTGAATATAGGCAAGCAGCATGAGAAGGTGCTAGCAAGGTGGGCCAGGGGCCAGACTGGGTTCTTCTTACTGGCCATGGGGCATCATGGGAGGTTAATAAGCAGGTGAGCACCTGATGTAGGCCCTGTGTGGAGGCTGGAAGAGCAGGACTTCTGAGGGGGTGTTGCCAAGATAGAGAAGGAGCATGGGAGCTGGGCCCTGAGACAGGCCCGGGGGGTGGGGGGTGGTGAGTTAGAGCCATCAGAAGGGGAGCCTTTGCACCTGCCATTTCTTTGTGCTGGAAAACTGCCTGGGCCACCAGGTTCAGGAGTCTGCCATAGGCCCTGGGGAGGGGCCTGGTAGGGGAGCTGACACAGTAAATGTCCCGTGGCCTTGTGATTAAAGCTTACTCTTGTCCCACTCACAATACCTTTTTTAAGTTTGTGGGTCTTCAGCTTATAAATGGGAGGTGTTATAGCACAGTGGTAGGGGCATGCAGGGTTCAAATCTTGGCTGTGTGACCTTGGGCAAGTTACTGACCTCTCTGTGCCTCAGTTTCCTCGTCAGTAAACAGCAGTAACACTAGTACGCATCTCAGATGAAATAGTTTGTGTAAAGAACTGATGGTGGTACTCAGTGAGTCTGCTTGTTAGCCAGTAGTATCGTAGCGTCATTGTAGGCAAGGCAGGGCTTTTTGTCTTTGTTTTCAAATGAGGTTACTGAGATTTGGAGAGTTCATTGTCTTTGGGGGAAAATTAAACCTAGTCTGGCTCCCACTGCGCACCCTCACTCTCAGTGCCCTAACCACTGCTTCCCACCCGCCACACCTGTCTGCCTAGAAGGTGACCTTTCTAGGTGAGGACTGGGGTGCCCGTCCAGTTCTGTTTGTGAAGTAAGCCCCACCCCCAGCTTCCTGCTAGACCTTTCTCCCTGTGTTTGCCGTCTCCCCAACACCTGTCCCTATACCTACAGGATGTGTGCCCCGGTGATGGTGGAACTGGAGGGGGAGACAGATCCCTTGCTCATCGCCATGAAAGAGCTCAAGTAAGTCACCAGATCATGGTTCGCTGCCCCAGAGCCCTGGGAGGCACCTTCTGGGTTCTCTGTTGCACACCCTGGCCCGTACTTCCCTGGCTGGGGAAGTGTGATTATTCCTGTGGGTCCTTAGCTTGTTCAGGAGTCAGCCCACCAGGAAGGAGGAGGGAGGGAGTGGAGGGGCAGGCAAGGAGAGAGCACTGATGAGACATAGACCTCTCCTGGCTGTCAGAGTTCCGGGTTCCTGCTGTAGTCTAACTTACCGACACCCCTTCCTCCCTTCAGCCATGCGGTGGCAGAGCCCTTCCAGACCCACTGTCCCACACTCCGGGATGCAGGGATTTTTCTTTTTATTGTAATTCTTTTTCTCCAAAGTACACTCAGCCCCAGGAAGATGCTCCTAAGACTTCTCTTTCCTTGCATTCTGCACAGTCTGTCCTCCCTGCTGTAGAGCTGGGGTCTCCAGCCCTCATGTACTTGTGACTTCTCCCTTGCCCAGGGCCCGAAAGATCCCCATCATCATTCGGCGCTACCTGCCAGACGGGAGCTACGAAGACTGGGGGGTGGACGAGCTCATCATCACCGACTGAGCTGGAATCATCTTCCCAACTGTGCCTCATCCCCAACGCCTCACATTCTATATATATGTAAATAATAAACTGTTCAGCCTTTCTACTCCTCTGCCTCCAGCTATCTGCTGTGCCCACCCACTCTGCCCTGTTGTCTGGAGGCTGCACCCATCCCAGTGGACCCATGACTGTCAGCTCTTTAAGAAGCACCAGGGGCCCTCACCCCCTGTGGATATCCTGCATCCCTCCCTCCATTTCCCCGTTCACCAGAGCAAAGGCTGCTGCAGGAGACACCTCAGCTGCCTTCCCAGCAGACAGACGAGCCTTTGTGCCCAGGGAGCTGGTTGCCATGGAAACTCCCAATTTCCTTTCCAGTGGGGACTGGCTGCAGGGGCTTCTCCCTTCTCAGGAGTATCACAGAGCAGGTCTCATCAAGCCACCCATTGTTTCCTGAGGACCTGCCTCGAGCCTCTTATCACAGGCTCGGATCCCCTTTCAGGAGCAGTGCCCCAGCAGGAAGCTTGGGGACGCAGTGATCCCCGCCCTCCCCAAGCAGAGCTCCGCTGGGCAAGTCAGCTGGAGCAAGGACTGAGCACCTGCCCACCTCAGCCCCCTTGGGTCCCCACTCCGTGGCCCACCTCTCTGGCCTGCCACACCCATACCCTCTCCTTCCCAGCCTCTGGAAGATGCCCTTTCTGTTCTGCGGGCTGTGACCCTCAGCTGTGACCCTCCGAGGCCTTGACGGGATGGGTGCTGGCATGCCTAGGCGGGAAGCAGGGCTCCTCGGCTCAAGGCGTAGCATTAATTCAGGACGAGCTCATCATCCTCTGTCCTAGGTTCTAATGGGTCCTATTCTCTTCACTCTGTTTACCCAACATGTGGTGAGACCAATCATGTTGGTTCCTCCCTTGCGGGGAGGGGCAGGGAGAGGGTTTATGTTGACACCAACAGGAGACTGAAGGGAAAATTGGCTCCCAGCTTGTTTTAGCCTTAACCTCCATCCTACTGCAGCTCCCCTTCCAGGAAGAGGAGGAGCCGGGCTAGCCTGCCCTCTGCAAGAGGCATGGCCCCTGGGTGGGTGCATCCTGGCCAGGGTGGGAGTGATGGGCAGTCCCAGGAGGGGTGCTTGCTGCCTTGGAGAAGGGTTAATTCAGGGAGCAGTGGACTTCGAACCCCCTTCCACCCTCCAAGCCTGTGGAATCCTTTAATCAAGCTGGGTGCTGAAATTTCAGCTCTGAAACGCCGCCTTTGTGCTGGCATCCAGGCGGCCGCCCCAGTGTGGGGGTCACTTTCTCGGCCCCGTTTCTCTAAATGGTCTCTTTGTTCCTGCTGGGCCGCTCAGTATCAGATGTGATTAAAGGGAGATGGGGTTTGGTGGGGGAGGAGAGTTGGGGCTGGAAGAGTGAGGGGGGGTTAACTCTTAGGGGATAGGGTGTAGGAGAGATGGAGAAGGGGGTGTTTTTCCTCCCACCCCCACCTTTCCACTCTGCTCTTTCAGGGAGTCAGTCCCTTGCTACTCGGCTGGCCAGGCCGGGGCGTAATCTCTTCGACCCTCTCCAGGAACACCTGGCTCCTTCTTTACATGTGGTCACTCTGACTGAGGCCTCAGCACATCCAGAACCTTGGGTCTAAGGGATGAGCACAAGCCAGATCTGACTTTTCCAAGGTCATTTATTCTCTCTGGGTCCATTTCTCCTCTTCCCACATCCCCAGTGACTTCCAGTTGGTCTGAGATGCAGGGGCCTGCCGAGGGCCGGAGCAATGACCAGACTGGAAATGGACTAACATCCGTTTTTCAGTAGAAGTCAAAGGGTGGGTTGTGAAGATTATGAGCACGTAAGGTTAGTACTGATCGGTCCCTAATACATACCTAGAATAGGTCACTGCATACTGGCAAACACTTAGAGACCCAGCAGCTAGCAGGGGTTCTCAGACTTGCCAAGTGAACCGAGTTTTGAGTTTTTCAATGGAGACTGGTCTGGAAGTTCAGAGGGTACAGCACGTCTTGGTTTTAGTGAGGCATCTTTGTGCTCTGATGAAGAAGTGTGTACTTTGTGGTGATTCAGAACTGATCACCAGTCTGAAGAGTTTAGATGACAGAAGCAACGACAGCGAAGGACTTAGTGGTGTACACGGTCTGCTTCTCCGTTTCAACCTTCTTTATTAGCGCCTTGAATGAGGATATTCAGGTTTGCAGACACATAAAGCTCAGGAGAGCTAATAAGTTGTATTCAGGATTCCAAAAGGTTTAATATAGGTGGGAAATGGTCAATTCTAACAAGATGAAATCTGTTAAAGATCATTATGAAATCCTGCATTTACTGACAACGAAACACCAGAAAACATATACAGTCGGGGGCGATCTGACTTGGCAGCAGATACTGTTCATGAGAACAGGGGTTCGCAGCTACCACTAAGCTTCATGGAGCCAGCGGTTTTGGTGAGGTTGCCTGAAGAGCTCCATGAAGCTTCCAGATGGGGGTCTGGTCACCCCGGAGAACCGGGCTAGGCCCGGGCACTCTCCACCCCACCCCAGGTCCTGACTAGAAGGCGAGAGGTGGATAAGGGAGCTGAGGTTGCTGGTCTGGAGCAGTGGAAAAGGCATCACTTCAGTTTAAAAGTGGAAGTAGGCCCACAGATGATGGGCCGGTGGAAGAGATGGTTAAGAGCCCAGCGATGGAGTAAGAGCATCAGCACTTAGCATGAACCTCTCAGAGCTTCAGTTTCCCCGTCTGGAAAATGAGGATAAAGACTGGATCCACCAGCCCTGGCCAGTTTGGCTCAGCAGTTAGAGCGCCGGCCCACGGACCCGAGAGTCCTGGGTTCGGTTCCCGCTAAGGGCACGTACCTCGGTTGCATTTTGTCCCTGGTCCCGGTTGGGTGGCAGCCAGTCAATGCTTCTCTCTCACATCGATGTTTCTCTCTTTCCGCCTCTCTCCCTCCCACTCTATCTGAAGATAAATGCAAAAATGTCCTCTGGTGAGGATAAAAGAAAAAAAAAAGACTGGATCCACCCCCTCATAAAGCACTTGCCAGGGAGCACTCCACATGCGGTAGCTGTAACTGTCACTTTCCCGTCGGGGCCGTCCAGCAGGAGCACGTGGCGGGATCTTCCGCCCCTGAGGCGGAGCGGCTCCTCGGCCCCAGCACAGCTCAGAATTCAGCCGAGGGGCCGCACCGACGGATTAGACGCAGGGCTGCCGTCCTGGGCTTACACTCAGGCCTGCTGTGAAAATCAGCTCCATCCTGGCATGGACTGGGTGTGTGTGTGTTGGGACATGTGGCAAATGGAGGGGTGCAGAGAAAGAAGGCACATCCTAAAGGACTGGGGCGGCTGCCAGCCACCAAGGAGGCAGGCCTGACTTGCCTCTTCCAAATGCCTGCCCCTCAGATTCTTTATAAGCCCCTCTCCTCCACTGGGCAAGCAAAGGGCCGCGCGGAAGGTGCTCGGGCCGAGTTCCAGCTTGAGCCCAGGGAGTGGCCCACCTGTAGTGTGGGCACAGCGAGGCGGGGGGAAGAGCTCCCATCTGAGCCCCAGACACAGCAGACGGACCTCACCCACTGCATTGCGCCCACCTTCCTCGGCGGAGGCCTTTGGGCGAGCCGGCCGTTGCAGTCCACCCCTACCTACCTCCAGAAAGTGTTCGAGGAGCACAGGTGCAGGGATAAGAGACCAAGAGACAGGCCAGGTCAGGCCCACCAAGCAGGTAACTGGAACCTTTAATTTTATTACGTGGAATGCTTAATGCAGAGTTAATAGGGGCTGGAGAACCTAGGAGAGGGGTGAGGGGAGAGGGAGCTACTGAGATAAATAAGAGGGGGCAGTAATGAGTTACATGTGGACTGTGGGGCTGCAGAACAGGAAAATAGGGGCAGACAGAGCTACATACTTTATTCAGATACCACTGGGAAGCAAAGGGCAAAAGGCCAGGGCAGAATGTACACGTCAGGAATTAGTGTCTTTAGCCTGCTGCCAGCAACCTGGGTGCTGGGCCCTGCGTGTCCTCCTGGAGCCAAGGGTTTGGGCCTGAGCAGCTGATGCCCTCTGGGAAGCCCAAGGGGTTGAGGCTGAGCACAGGGGCCACGGAGCCTGGCGAGGGGAGGGGTTGGCGGGGAGCCAGGAGGAAGGCTCTGTGAATTGTCTCTGAATTCTTTCCTCACCTCCGGGGATGAGCCTCAAGATCTGGGAGGTTGTAGTGGAGGAGGACCTGGGCCCTCTTTCTCCATGAGACAAAGAATGAGGTCGTTGGCCTAGAATCGGATCTGGGGCCTCTATGCCAATTCCTTTCTGTGTTCAGGAGGGGAGGAGGCATGGGGGGGCATGAGGAGACCTCCCGCCGAGCCCCCCCACACCCTCTGAGGCTGTTCGAAGCTGTCCTCAGCCCCCAAGGGGCAGACGCAGCCCACTCCAGGCACCGATGCAGGTCTTGGAGGGGCGACCTTAGGCACATGGCACAGGTGGCACGGGTTATGTCAGACCCCCCCACTCTCCACGAGAGAGGAAACAGTCACAGGAATGGCTAGGCCTCCGATTCCCATCCGACCCTGGATGCTTCCCGCCTCCCAGAGGAGGGTGAGCGGGTCCTTCCCAGGTCCTGGGATCAAGGGTCATCCTGGGGGGAAGGTGCAGCCCCTCATCCTTCAGTCAAGGGGCAACAATCAACCTCTTTCTCCTCCGCCCGGCCTAGTAGTCCAGGGCTTTGCCTGGGCTGGAGCCTGGCTAGGACAGGGTGGGGGTCATCAAAGGCAGTGAGCCAGACAGAAAGCCTTCCCTCAGCTGTCAGCCTCGGCAGCCTCCTCCCCAGCCACCACCAGGCCTGAGAGGGCGAGGACCAGGACGTGAGGGCTTGGGGAGGGGCACGCTACCCAGAGGGGCTGGGAGGGGTGTGACAGGGCCCCTTAGGGCCGGGACAGCGTCGTATAGACTGGCTGCTCCCAGTGTGTGGGGCTGTGGGACTGGGGCCCTGAGGGGCTGGGATCAGAGATGGCGGTGTAGAGGGGCCGCTGTGAGGGCCCCATGTAGGAGAAGGCCGAATAGAGACCAGAGGCCTGGCCTGAATGGCCATAGTAGGGTCCTGAGGGCTGATGGTCAGAGTAGTCAAACTGGGGGCGGGAGATGGAAGGGAAGGCAGAGCCGTAGTGGGGCAGGCTGAGGGAGGTGTAGGCAATCTGGGAGGTGGACGGCTGGTCGCTGTAGTGCGGGGGCCCCTGGGGCCCTGCGGTCTCTGTCTTCACCTGGGCTTTGGCATCCACGCCAGGTGGCGAGACCGTGGGCAGAGCCACGCCTGGCGGCTTGGAGATCCAGGCGGAGTGTCCACTGGCCACAGCCAGTGCGCTGCCCAGCCCGTAGCCAGCTGCTGAGTAGCTGCCCACGTGGCCTGGGTGCCCGTTGGGTGGCAGGTACTGGTCCAACTCAGCCACATCAAAGGTTTCCATGTTGGACATTACCTCGTGGCTGATCTCACCGATGTCTACGTTGCCGAAGTCGATGTGAGGCTTTCCGCCCTCCCCCATGGAGCGCCCGTCCCGCTTGGGGTCTGCCTTGCCCGACTGCAGCTCTGTCTTTGGGGTGGTCGGAGGGGTGGGCGGGCCGTGGCTCTGGCCTGGGTGGAAGGAAGACAGAGGAGGAGGAAATGAGGTCAGAGCTTCCAGATTCGCATGGTTCACCTTCAGAGAACATGTCTCTCGGAGCTGAGGGCTGGCCCCTGCGTGACCTCGCACGTTGTGCGTGTCTGGGCAGTCTGAGTTGGCATATGTTTATGTAACAGTCTTGGGTTGGTCTCTAGTTGTTCTTGAAATTCCCCAATCTGAGGGATGGGTCCTGCCTCCCACCCAGAGCAGGACTCCGTCATCCCCTCCTGGAAAGACCTGCTTCCTTCAGAAAAACCTTTCTCGTTGGAAAGTTCTTCCTCACATCAGCTGAAGTCATTCCCGCTGCTCCATGGCTCCTTAGTTGCCAGCCGGTGGGGTCCTGCCCTCCACCCAGCTCTCCTGCTCCCCTCAGTGACTGCCCACTCGGCCCGCTGGCTGCTCGCCTCGCCGCCTCGCCGCCCGCCTCGCTCTGGACTCTCCCTTTCGCTCTGGCCGGCTTGCCTGTGCCTCCCCCTGCCCTGGCCCCCAGCAGCCTCCAGCCCTCTTCTCCTGCAAGGCCTCTTCCGGGAGCCCCTTCCCTCTGAGCCAGCCCCACCGGCCGGGCTGCCCCCCGTTCCTCCAGCGGCTTTCCCCCGCTGGTCAGAACACTGAGGTGACGACCTTCTCCACTGCCCCCTGTCCATTTCCACACGCAGTCACTCAGCGAACACTCAGGGGCACTGTGCCAGGCAGAGGGGATACAGCGTACGTAAAAGGGGCCGCTGTCCTCACGAGCTCAGAGGCTTGGGGGAGATCCTGAGACCCACGTGGCTAGAGGGCAGCTTCCGAAGTGCTGTGATGACAGGGCAGGTGGGGGCCGGGGCCAGCAGAAGCAGCCGGTCACCTGTCCGGGCCCTGGCACAGGTCTCGCTGCGGAGAGGCCCATGCCCACAGCTGCATTCTGAGCTGGGGGTTCTGCACATGGTCCAGGGTCTTCGGGTGTGTGTGGTGGTGTCCCTGAGTCTCGAAGGGTGACGTGTGTGTGGGAAGGATGACTGGACTGGAGCTCCCATCAGAGAGACCAGGAGGGCCTGCAGGGCAGGCCTGTGCTGGCCAAGCATTCTGGACTGTCACTCACTGTGTGACCCCGGGCAGACCCCTATCTTCTCTTAACCAGTTTCCTTATCGGTGAAACAGAGAATGCCACGTAGCTCAGGCACGGCTCCGTCCTGAAGCCTTCCGGGACCAGTCTGGTGGGCGGCTGGCTGGACCAGACCTGACAGATGGTGGGTGACTCCTCCCCAGAGACCATGCCCCTCTGGGTCCTGGATAGGCTTTCTGGGCACTTGCCCCTTCCTACACCTACTCCATGTGTGCTTCTCCTGTTCCTCCTCTACCCTGGCTTCCTGAGTCTGCTCCTGGGCCTGGATCAGAGGGGCATCGGGACCTGTCTCCTAAGGCAGACTCTGCTCATGAGACTCCGTGTGCCTGAGGCACGCACGGCATTCTTTTTTTATTTATTGATTTTGGAGAGAGAGGAAGGGAGAGGGAGAGAGAGAGAAACATCGATGAGAGAGAACATTGAGTGGCCATCTCCCGCATGCCCCCCACTGGGGATTGAGCCCACAACCTGGGCATGTGCCCTGACCGGGAATCGAACTGGCAACCTCCTGGTGCATGGTCTACGCTCAACCAGTGAGCCACGCCGGCCGGACATGCATGGCTTCTACACATTATGAACCCACGTGAGGTAGCTGTGGTGCTGACAGAGGCCCCAGAGCCAGAGTGCCTGGGCCCAGACCTCAGCTGTGCGGCACATCACCCGGTTCTCTCGCCCTTCGCGGGGGAGGACGAGCCTCACCGCTGAGGTCTGAGCCCGGCAAGGCGGCTCACGTCCCAGTGTAGAGTGACTGAACGAGTGTGCACAGAAGGCAGCTGGCACAGTGCCTGGCACACAGTAGGTGCTCAGTTAATGTTAGCTGTCATTATCGTGAAAGAGAATGAAACAAGATGGCTTGTTTGGCCCTTGCGTGGCTCTTGCTCAGTGTCACGTGCTGTGTCCCCATCAGCCTGGGGGTGGGAAGGGCAGTGATCACACTCGTCCTGTGCCACCTTGCCTGTGTGTCAGCTCACCCCACGGCCTCCTTAACGGGCCTTGCCACCCAGCCAGAGCCGTCTTGCCCAACTGCCTTCCCTGGCACCTGGGTCCCCACTGAGCTCCCTCTGGGTCCCTGCGCCCCACCTGCGGTGACCACACAGCCTGGCAAGTGCTTCCCAGGGCACAGGGCTATCGCGGAGTGTCAGGGTCTCATGCCACCCATCCAGCCTTCACCTCTCCCCACTGCCAGGCTCCCCCCGCCCACAGCTCCTCATACCCCATCCCAGTGTTCACCTGAGGGGTGCTCCGGGTTCCCATCCGACATTGGGGAGCCCTCTCCCGGGTGCCGGTGGTCCAGGTGGGCGCTCTTGTAGTGGGCCTGGATGGCGGCAGCCCCGCCCTGCTCGGCCTCCCCGCCAGGGCACTCCGACTCCCCCTGGGCCGCCTTCCCGTTCTTCCGCCTCCTGGGCTGGTACTTGTAGTCTGGGTGGTCCTTCTTGTGCTGCATCCGGAGCCGCTCTGCCTCCTCAATGAAGGGGCGCTTGTCACTCTCATTCAGCAGCCTGGGGGGGCAGTGGGGGAGACAGCAGAGGGGCCAGTGTGAGTGTCTTGCCTGGAAAAAAACGAGGCCTGAGGATGGGAGCCCAGTGGGCAGAGCCCAGTGTGGGAGCCTGCCCTTTGATTTATGGACTGGCAGATGTGAGGCCCAAGGGACCCCAGGCTCAGAGGACTGTGACCTCACCCCCAAGTGTCTTGAGGGGCTGGGGCGTAAGAGGCGTCAGCCTGCTGTTCCTGGCAGCCCCTAGGATGGAGTTAGAATAGGAAGAGAGCTTAGGTGGGGCAGGCGTCATTTCAAAGAGGAAAACTTCTCAGCATCACAGCTGTCTAAGTGGAGTTTGCTGCCTCATCAGGGGGTGAGCTCCCTGGGACTAGAGGTGTGCAAACAGAGAAGCAGCCTGGTGAGGGGAAGAGCCCAGCCTGTTACTTACTAGCTCTGTGACTGTGGCAAGTCACTTCTCTGAGCTTTAGTTTCTTCACCTACAAAATGAGGACGACGGTGCCCACTTCGCCAGGTGTGGGACTGACCAAGATCCTGGTGTGAAGCGCTTTGCACCGGGCAGGGGTGGGGGCTGGCGCTGGAGAAGTAGGTGCTATTCCAGCGCGGCTGGGGGTGGTTGGACGGGAGGACCCAGGGTGGGCCCATCAACTCGGAATACTGATCTGTTCATTTCAGTGTGCTGGGGCCAAGGGGCAGGATGGGAATGCCCTTCACTCCCTCTGGGGGGAGGTGATATCTCTTCATCCAGGGGTGACAGAGGGTGGAGGAAGAGAGACACTGTTCCCAGACCAGAGACAGGGCAGACAGACCCTTTCTCAAGCCCAAGACTAATGGAGGGAAGCCCTGAAGGCAATGCCCCTGCCCACCGGACCAGTCTCAGGCCCGGGACGGAGGGCGGGGAGGGTAGGTGTTCCGGGCTTGGCTGAGTGAGGAGGGCGGGATGGGGTACCTTGCAGAGGGTGCTGAGGGGAAAGAAAGACCTGCGGAATCCTAGACAAGGGATTCTGTGGGAGCAGCTCTGTTCTCTGCCCAAAGGGCCGCTCTCTCTAGCCCCCTACCCCCAGTGGGCACCTCTTCCCCTAGTCAGCAAAGCTGAGCACTCCTGCCCAGGATGGGAGGGGGTGGTCATACCAGGCACCTCCTAGCCGGCTGCAGCATTCCTCTGCAGCTTAGCCTCCACCCTGCCCCCTCTCCCCAGGCCGGAGCCCAGCCCCAGCCCAGCTTCTCCAAGGGTCCTTCCAGCTGAGGGCTTCAGGGGTCAGGAGTAGGATGCCAACTTCCTCCCCCAAGCCGGGTCTCTGGGAGGCTGGGCCCAGGGGGGTGGGAGGGGCAGGCCCTGAAGGTGTGTGTGGGGCGGGGTGGCTGGGATGAACTCGCAGGAGGGCAAAGAGCAGCTCAGAGCTCCCTGGGAGGCTGGGACACCTTCCCTGTGCCCTCAGGCAGGGGGTGTGGAGGGAGGGCACAGGCCAGAAGAGAGGGAAGATTCCAACATTGCATCCCACCGTCGCCTCCCTTGCTGGTTCCTCCCAGTACCCTAACCTTGACAGAAACCTAACCTTGAGCCCACCTGCCACCCCAACCCCAGCCCTAACCCCAGCTCCAGCCCCAGCCCAGCCTCACCCAGCCCATGGCTCCGTAGGCTCTCTTCTGACCCCAAACCCATCCTGCCCCACGACGTAAATCTCCCCAGTGCCCCCCCACAGCTCTAACTGCAAACCCGGTCCTTATTTGCACTCCAAGGTTTGGAAGGGGGGCAGGGGAGGGAAGGCTGGCTCCCCACGCAAACCAGAACCCCAACCTGGGGGCTCCCAAGGTGGGACACTGGCAGCTGCTCCCTTCGCTCCTCCTGTCAGGGAGGGGCCTGTGGGTCCAGCCTGCGGCCCCTTCAGTCTCTTGGCTCTGTCCCCCTCGGGCAGGTCAGCTAACACCCAGCCAGCCCCACGTGATCCGCACCTCCCGGCCTGGCCCAGGTGGGCACCGAAGGTTAGTGCGCTTGTTGGAGCCCACATGCTGCTTAGGAGCCAGGACCAATGGGGGTGTGTCTGACCCCCCCCTTCCAGCACCCTATACAGTTGTCTGTCTGTTTTCAGGGTCAGGACCCCTGTGTTCCAGTTTCGCCCACCTAATCACCCCCCTTCCTGATGGCCTGGGAGTCATGATCCTGGGGCTGGGACCTCAGGAGGAGCCGGCCCGTGCAAATCCCGGGACCCCAGGATCGAGGTAGCCCGCCCACATGTTGGCATAGTCTTGGATCCTGGCCACTGTCCTGCCACCCTCCTACTGCTGGCACTGGGGCCTGAGCAAGCAGTACCTGCTTTCCGGATTGCCCCACCCCAGGTCGGCCCTTGGGGGGCCTGCTGGGCCCCTGTGCTCACACCTTGAGTGGTGGCCAGGAAGGAGTCCTCTGGGAGCCCAAGCCCAGGGTTCTGGGCTGGGGGAACCGGGACACGGGTAACGGGAGGTCCGATCTTAAATCCTTGGTGCTGGGATGCTGGGAGAAGTGGGGGTCCATCCTGGCTCTGCCGCTCTCACATGGTCTGTTCACTGTCCCCATGGCCTGCTCTGTCTGCCTGTCTGTCTCCCTCCTGCTTGTCTGTCTCACTCTTGGACTTTTCTGTCCCATGGTACCAACGGTACTGGCCTGGGCTAAGCCCTACATGGTTGTGGATGGACCTTGGGCAGAGCTGGACCCTCTGGGTCTGAGGCCTGTGACCTGCCCAGGATGAGCAGAGTGCTGAGGGCTGAGAGGGAGAAGGGGACACCAGGCCTTCAGCACACACATGGCCAAGGACAGGGCCCGGGGTGAGATGTGAATCCCTCCTGGTCTTTTGGAGGCTCTCCGGCTCCTTCCGACACCCTAAGCCTTTGACCTTCAGGACCCAGTCTCCGCTGTGCTGGGGCCAGCGGGCTCCTCCAGCAAGCCCACGGACCGCTCCTTCTCCGCCCCATCCTCACAACCTCCCGAGCTCGCCTTGGAGAGAAACGGTGACCTGCCACTGTCACCGACCGTGTGGGTAAGACCACTGGTTGGAGTCAGGAGGCCTGGGTTCTGGCCCTGGCTCTGCCACTAGCTGTTGCAAGGCCTTTGCGGTCCTTTTGCCTTTCGGGGCTCTCTTGGGCAGTCTAGTGGGGAATCGGGTGACCTCCGAAGGCTGCTGACCAGAACGCTGGGGGTGGGGGCTGCCTCGCTCAACATGTCCCCAAGGAGCCAGGCTGAGTAAAGGGCTGGCAGACTTCCTCCTTGGGGAGATGTTTTCCCCTAGAAGTTTGGGCTGGTCCCAGGAGCCTGGGAGTCTGAGGACCCTGGGTAGGAGCGGGGCCAAGGTTTCCTCCTGGCCAGGGCTCCCAGCTCCTGCTTCAGGGTGGAGGGTAGGAGGTTACTCAACGCTGGGTGGGGCCCTGGAAAGGAAGATGGCGCCCGACTGGGAGAGGGAGGGACAGAGACAAGTCTGGCAGCTTTGGGACAGGGTGGGAGGGGAAGGCTTCTTTCTAGGGGTCTCCTTCCTGGGGGTGAAGAGGCCCCAGACTGAGAGAGGGGGCCAGGAAGGCACAGTGGAGGCAACTGGGCTAGAACAGGGTCTGCAGCCACAGATCTGTCCCTCAGCCGTCTGCACTCCTCTCTGATTCCTGTCTGAATTCCTTGCTTTCCTTGAACTGCCACCACTTCTGCCTCTGGCTGCCTCAGTTTCCCTTCCTGTCCAGCCACGCCCTCAATTCTTTGCCAAGCGCATCCCCCACCACTAAGCTGGGGCAGTGGCTCCCCCGAGAGTGTGTGCCTGTGGGAAAGCGGCTATGAAGGCCTGTGGGGTGAGCGCCCGCCTCCTGCCCTCCCTCCAGCCTCTACCTCCCGAAAGAAGCCCGGGCCCTACCGCCTGCCACCGACAGAATTCCAGCCACGAGGGGGCGCCTTTCTGCCAGCTGCCCCGGTGGGGAGCCGGCCTAGGCCCCAGGAGTTCTGAGCCGGCACCACCCCAAGGGGTACTTGTGGGGGGCCTTCCAGCCTCATCAGGAGATGGCTGCCCCCAGAGAAGGGCCCAAGGAACTGGGGCCCGCGGGGCGGTGGGCGCGCTCACCTCCAGAGCTTGCCCAGCGTCTTGCTGAGCTCGGCGTTGTGCAGGTGCGGGTACTGGTCCGCCAGCTTCCTGCGCGCCGCCTGCGCCCACACCATGAAGGCGTTCATGGGCCGCTTGACGTGCGGCTTGCTCTTGCTGGCGCCGTTGACGCGCACGGGCATGGGCACCAGCGTCCAGTCGTAGCCGCTCAGCACCTGGCTGACCGCCTCGCGGATGCACACGGGGAACTTGTCGTCGTCCGCCTCGCCGTCCTGCTGCTCCTTCTTGACCTTGCCCAGCTCTCCCGGCCCCGGGCTGGCTCGCAGGCCCGAGCCCCCGCCGCCGTCGGGCCCCAGCGAGGGCGCGCTCCCCGGGGACAGGCAGCGCGGCTCCTCGGAGCCCACGGGGCTCAGCTCCACCTCGGAGAGGTCCTGCTCCTCCGCCATGTCGCCCCCGGCCGCCACCGCCTCGGCCGCCTCCCCGGGGCCCGCCGCCGGCGTCCTCGCGAAGAGTCCCACGCTCACCTGGACGGGAAGGAGGGTGCGATGGAGCGGCTGCGTGCGCAGCCCCGACGGCGGCGGGGCGCCTGCCTTCTCCCCCTAACCCACGGCAGCCCCGGGCGCGCGCACACCGGACCAGCGTGGCCTCCTAGCTCCTGCCTCCGCGTCTTCCCACCACCTGGTCCCAGCCGTCTCTTGGTGTGGGTGGGCTTGGGATTTCTTTCAACCTCCTTTTGGGTGGAGGTTTGTTGATGGAAAGTTATAAAAACGGACTCTTTATTCTGCTCTAATCCTGGCTCCTGGAATTTCCCACCTTTTCTCTCACCTTTCCTCCTTCCCTTCTGCCTGCCCGCCGGTCCAGAGGGGCTGGGTGGGGGGCAGGTGAGGATGTCAGCCGCTCTCCACCCCAGGCCTCACCCTGGGTCCAGGCCTGGGCCCTGGACGGGAGGAGCGGGCTGCGCACTCACTCACCTCCTCGGACCTCTCCTCCAGCCTGGGGCTCGTCCTCAAGAAGTGGAAAACCGTGTCCCAAGGTGTGCGGTCCAGCTCGGAGCTGGGGGTTGACGCTGGTGGGCTGGGAGGGAGGGGCTGGGGGGCCCTGAGCCTCAGGCCACGGCCTCGTCAGGACGGAGCCTGAATCCTCACCACCAACCACCCTGGCCGGACAGCCTGAGACTGACTGAGCACTGAGCTGCTGCCGAGGGCTGGGGACGGAAGGAGGGGGAGAGGGGGAGGGGGAGGGGAGGGAGGGAAGGGCAGAAGGTGGAGCCTCCAGCGCTTTCCTTCGTCCCCAACACTCAGGGCTCCTCCGCCAGGCCCCCCCACCGCAGCTCCCTGCGCGCTGCCCCAGGCCCATCTTGGGGCCTGAGTTAGTTGGGGAGGTGTAGGAGTGGGCTAGTGAAGCCAGGAAAGTCGAGGGATGCACGTGGGTGGGGCCAGAACCTGTTGCTTGGAGGAAAATTGGGCCCAGCTGTGACCCCATTCTCAGCCTCAGGTGGCAGCTAGCAGGGGCCTGGGGAGGACGAGGAGAAGGCAGGTGAAGGTCTGTTGGTGTGTGAGGGTGGCTGACATTAAGACATCTCATGGAGTGCTGTGGACAGGCCCCGCTTCTCAGCTGTCGCACTGCCTCAGCCGCTACCCTGGCTGCCCTCTGGGCCTCAACTTGCAGTGATCCAGGTCTAGACTTTGGTATGGCAGCAGGCAGCTAAACACCTCCTGCCCAGTGCAGATGCCCCGGCTTGGCCCTGGTCCCTTCTCGCCGGACACCCCGCGCACATAAGGGTGGGTTGGCTCACCATAGACAGACAGGACTGAAGTTACCGGTAGGCTGGGCTTGGGGCCGAGGGTCCTCTTCAAGTAGGGCTGAAAGGCTTCTGGGGCCCCACTTCCTGGGACCCCACTCCTGGGACCCTACTTCCTTCACATTGAGTTTACACACTCTTGGTGGGGGTCCCAGTCCTGGTTATCATGAAGTCCCCCACTCCCACTCCCTGCTCCCCTCTTCCTCCTCTTTGCCAGTTCTCCCCTCAGCCCCCTCCCCAGCTGGGTGAACCCTCCATTTTTCCGTCTTGCTCATCACCCAAGGCTCCTTTTTTCTCCTTTCCTAGGTCTCTCTTCCGAAGGTCATCTCCCTTGCCCTCTCAGTGGGCGGTGTGAGGCAGAGGTGTGTGCATGGAGGGCAGGTGGAGCCTGGGCCCACTGGCCACCAGGTATGGTCTGAGCTCCTCAGCAGCTGGCCAGTGCCCCAGGCCCACCCCAGGGAGTCCTGTCTGCAGTGGGGCTGGAAGGGGGTCTGGGCAAGGCCTCATGCTTGGGAAAGGCCAAGGGGTGGAGGGGGGTGGGTAATGGGACACAATGAAGTAGTCACACGAGGCGAAGGCATGTTGGGGCTGGGGGGAGCGGACATTGAAACACACACACACACACACACACATGCTTGAACACCACCAGCCAGACAATCGGGCCAGTGTGTCTGGGGCCTCGGAGCCCAGTGAATTAGGAGTTTGATAAGGGTTTTCTCTTTCTCTCGCTTGCCGGCCTTGGACAATCTCCCCCCAGTTTTCCTCGACGCCACCCCCGGCGCTGCCAACCCTCCTCCCCCCGCCTCCCTTCTCTTCCCTGTGCCCAGACTCTTGTTCGGGGCCTTGAAACAGTGAGCTGTCTTTGTTCGAAATACAGGTGAACGGCAATCATGTGATTAACACACACACACATAAAAAGCTTTTTAACAGCGCCCGCCCGGCCTCAGAACCGCCCAGAGAGGAGCCGCCCTGGATGGACAGAGGGACGGAGGGACGAGCATCCAGCCGGTCGTGTCTGGCTGCCTGCAGCACTCTCCAACACCCGCTGCTGCCCATCCGCTGCCCGCCTGCCTGGCATCTCTTGATCCCGGTGGGTCCCCATTCATCCTTCCACCCTTGGTTCCTCCTCTTGGAGGGAAGGGCCTGCTGCCCCCTGTGGTGTCTGTGGTCGGTCCTGAGACCCCCTGGGGCAGGGAGGGGTGGCTATGGAGGGCGAGGGCCCAGGGTGGAAGCTGGGTGTGGGGTCCCACAGTTCCCCTCTCTGACTCCCACCTCCTCCCTTACTCTCCCCGGCCCAGCTGCACCAGGATGGGGGTGGGGGTGGCATTGGGTGCTGTGGGCCTGCAGAGAAGCCATGGTGGACAGAGGGGGGCCTCTCTTTTCCCTTCCTTCTGTCTCTCCCTTTCTCCTCCCCTCTCCTCAGTGTGTGCTTGGGCTTTCTGCTGAGAGGTGCTGGATGAGCAGGTGGGCCGCAGGGGTGGGGGGAGGGCTGTCAGATGCCCAGGGCTGTGGGGGTGGGGACTCCCACTGTGTACACTTTCCTCCATCCACCCACCATGTTGGCAGCTGTGATCCCCTCCATCCCATTCCAGGCCCTGGGGGCCCAGCTTTCTCCAGCAGGGGAGGATAAAGGCCCCATACTCATCCCTGGAGAGCAGGGAGTTTGGAGAGGGGGAGGAGCCCAGGATTAAGACATTGGCCTCTGCCCTGGGCAGAACCGCCAGGTGGGCCAGCGCCACCTCCTGCTCCCATCCCAGTGCGGGTGGGAGGGGCCCCTTCCCCCTCACTCCTGACCCTTCCCCCAAGGGTGCTCATCAGGACCCTTCCCCCCCACACGCAGCCCAGGCTGCCCCCTCGGTGAGGCGGGAGAGGGGGGCTCTGGGCCTGTCCTCGCCCAACGCGCCCGCCGAGTGTGAGTGTATTGGAAAGTCAGGCGTCCTTTCCTGGGTGGAGAAGCCTTTCAGGAGCAACAGTATTTTCCTGGGATCCAACCTGGGTGCTGTCAATACTGGTCCCAGCCCCTGAGGGGAGGAGAAAGCCCACTGATGACCCGCCTGGCAGGGCTGCTGCTGGCTGCAGTGACCCTTAACCCCTGAGCTCCCCGAGCTCCCTTCCCAGGGCACCCGTCCTGCTTCCGCGGAAGGGTCGGCCCTAGGTTCCCTGCTCTGGGCCTGGTCCCTCACCTGTCACCTGGGGCAGTGCTCGCTCTCCCGCCAGGAGACACGCTTCCCAGTCCCTCAGGTGGCTGGGCTGAGGGCCGAGGCGGACCCGGGAAAGCGCCCTCCCCCTCTGGTGCTGTGTGGCTGATGCGTGGGCCAGGCTGTCCTCTCCCTGTTCTGCAGGCCTGTGCCCTCCCAGCACCTCGAACACGCACCAGCCCCCTCTAGCACCCAGGGACCCTTGCACCCCACCGCTGGTTGGTGGAGACAGGTGGCCCCAGGCTCTCCATGCAAAGGTGCAGGGTCACCTGGTCCCATTCTTTGGGCCCAAGGCGGGGCCTGAGACGCTGCATGTCTGACAGCTTCTGCCCAGAGCACTGGTTTGATGTTCTTTAGAAGTGTGTGGAGATTTTAAAAATACTGAAACTTGGATCCCGTTGCAGACTGGCTAATGGTGAACTGAGCAGGAGGTCCAGGCATGTCTACCTTCCGAACCTCCCTTGGGGCCTTGCTCACCCTCACTTGGCTCTCTGGAGCCCAGACTATGATGACCCCCCTGCAGGACCCAAAATCTCTAGGGACAGGGTCGGGGGCTGGGGCTCTGGACCCCAGAGCTGGAGGCCAGAAGTATAGTTCCACTGGGGTGTGGCAGGGGAGGGGGACTGAAGAACTTGGGTCAGGGGTCAAGGGTACGATAGTGACCAATACAGAAGCTTAGTCCGGGTGCATGTATGGGGAGCGTGTGGGGCTCCGAGTATTTCCTGGGCCACCCCCACCTCTGGCCAGGCTGTGTTCTTGGTGTGGGGCCCAGGAAAGCGCGGGCCTTGGAGTGGGGACCCTGCTGTTGGTGTCCCTGTGGCCTTGGGCGAATGATGCCCGTCTCCCAGGACCTGGCTTTTGCATGTGTAAAGTGCTGATAATTTTATCTATTACATGTGAGTACTCAATATGTGGTCATTAGGAAAAGGACTTTAGTACTGAGAGGTGAGGAGACTTACTTTAAACGCGCAGGGATTTACTGGGGACTTGCCTTCAGGAGTTAATAATCTGCCTGTTGACTCCCAACATCAGACCAGGGTGGTGTGTGACAGGTCCCTCGTGGGTGGGCCTCGCTGGCCTGCACCCCCACTTCTAGAGCCTCCCGTGGACAGGCCCAGCTCAGAACCCCTGACCCTCGACTCACTGGGTCCTCTCCTTTCAACAATCCTGAGTAGGTGCTGTTATCATTTTCCCTCTCAGAGGGAAACTGAGGCACAAAGAGGCCCAGTGACAGGCCTGAGCTCACCCAGCTGATGATGGGAGGGTGTGGACTGGCCCCCGAAGTTCACCTCCCAAGCTCACCTCTGACCCCTGGGCTCTACGGCCATCAGACCGAGGGCCCGTCCCCCGCCCTGTCCCGCTTGCTCTCCTCGTCACTGCTGCAGCCCAGCTCGGGCCCTGGCCTCCTGGACGCTGGTTGGAGTTCTTGTCCTGTGGTACTTGCCCAGGGAAGTGAGGCAGGAGCTTAGTACCTGCCTTCCTCCTCACGCACGGCTGCTGTCCAGGCCAGTGTCCACGTCCTCCTGGGAGCCCCTGAGGGCGGGGCCATGGGCCCAGCAGGACCTCACAGAGTCTTCCCCGAGCTGAGTTACCTTCCAAGCTCCAAGGATGAACCGATCAGAGGGGCTGGAGCAGGCAGGAGTGGCTTCCTGGAGGCGGAGGGCCTGAGTGCTGGGGGAGGGGGCATTCTGGGGCCTGTCCCAACAGAGGCTGTCGGCTGTCCTTGTTTCCAGTCCAAGCTGAGGGTCCTGGACCCAGGCCAGGAAGGCAGGTCCTGGGGCCTAAGTCTTCCTTCCTCTCCTAATCCCGCCCTTTCCAGGAACAAGGGAGCTGGGGCTAATGCCCAGCACCGCCTCGGGGCAGCTGGCCTCTGTCCTCTTCTTAGAAGCCCTCAGAGAAGGAGACTGCTCGTTCCTGTCACCCAAGTCCAGCTGCCGGAAAGTCCTTCCTGGTGTCTCCCTTGAACCTCTCAAGCTGTGGTTAACTTTTGTGAACGTACCCTCTGTGCAGGGCACGGCCAGAGCTGGGGTGGGGAGGGTGATGGAGGTCAGAGTATGACCTCAAGGAGCTGAGTTTAATGGGAGACACCTTCCCAAAAACCCGGAACCCTGGCACAGCCGAGGTCCTCCACGGCTGAACGGGCGGCTGGAGCCCCAAGGGCCGGGGTCAGGTGCAGCTGGACTCCGGGGGCCCTGTTGCCTCACCCGCCTTCTTCCCCTGTGAAATGGGGGCCAGGCCAGTTGTCGCTGAGGGCGCGCCCAGATTCGACAGCCCGTGAGTGATATTTCAAAACAAGAGGCCATGCCTGAGCCAGTGTTTCTAAGATGGTACCTCAGGCCCCTGCTGTTCCTTAGACCTGAACCGAATTTCTTGAAGAGACTTTTGTGGGCGAATCTGTTTGGGAAGCAATGTGTTCACTTCCTCTTTCTAGAGATGCTCTAGGTGCTGCAGTTAAGAAGTGGATCTGCTTAAAGTTCTTATCCTGACCCCCCTTCCTCCCATTCTGGTCCTTTTCTCTCCCTCTCTCCTAGGAGTCAAGAAGGTGGGTGTCCCTTGAGGAGCTCTGCAGGGAGGGCTGGGCACTGCTTAGGACACTGTCCTCAGTTCTTCGTGCCCCCAGGATCCCAGCACAGAGCTCCACAGCCCCCACACCCTACCTTGCCCCTACCCTTGACCTAAAGCTGCAGCCACGTTGGTTCTCCCCACTCCAGAGGCGTGGCCCGAGCTCCAGCAGGCCCAGCCCTGTCCACGGGACACCTTGCCGGCTGGCCGGGGCCAGGAGCCCTCCCTGCCTCCTGCCTCGCTCACCTTTGCACCAGGACATTGCTCCCCCTGGGTTTGTCCCTGTGAACGGGTCTGTGTCACCTGCCACCATGTCGCCTGGCGCATGGAAGGCACACAGCGACGTGCAGGAATGAATCAACACACAGGCAGCAAGGTGCGGTGCTCTCGTCAGACGCTTCAGGTTGGAATCCTGGCCCCACCATGTATTAGCTGTGTGTTCCTGGCAAGTGACTTACTGTCTCTGAGTCTCCGTCTCCTTCCAGGTCGTGGGGTGGATTAAATCAGATAATGTATGTAAATACGACAGTGCCTTGAACATGACAGGCTCCGTAAATGGCAGCTGTTGTCATTAGCATCTCGGGGATCTGCCTGCAGAGGTGGCTGTCGGTTGACCTTGGGTGTGATAGCAGTCACTGCTTCTTGTCCTGCCAAAGTGCTGTCATGGCTGCTCCCCCATCGCTCCCAGTAACCCTGGGGACTTGCAGAGCCAGGACAGGACTGTCATCACATTGAACCAAAGCAGAAAGGGGTGGACGGGGTTGACTGTGACTGATTGAGGTCACATGACTGTTAGTCATGGAACCTGATCTCTCTGCCGTGACTCTTTGCACCCGGGTGTTTTTTGAGGACCCACCCTAGGCAAGGCTCTGCTGTCTGAAGGGTAATGAAGAGGGAGGAGTCCTCGCTTTGTCTTCAAGGACACTGTCCATGAGCTGGGAGTTGGTTGGTTGGTTGGTTGGTTGGTTGGTTCATTCATTCATTCATTCATTCATTCCCACACACTTCACAGTCAGGGCAGCACAGACATGTGAGGATGAAGAATGGGGCAGGTGGAGGGAAGAAAGGGTGGGAAGGGCCGAGGGTGGCCTTTATCAGATGAGACCCAGATGTTGTCCCTGGAGGGGCTGCTACTGCAGGGCAAGGTGGCTGTGTGGCAAATGCAAGGCCTGTGTCCTTCCATCATGAGCAGGCAACTGGGCAACCTGGGGGTAGGGATGCCGGAGGGCAGGGGCAGGGGGCTGGCCTGGGCATGAACAGATGCCCGTTTGAGGTTGGGTTGTGAGTGCATCCCTGACCTCACAAGGTTACCTTTGTCCCCTCAAAGTGACAATGGGGTGACCCAGTGGGATTTCAGTAGCTTCAGAGCTTGAAGGGGCCTTTCTATAATAAGGTTCCCTTTTCCTTTGATGATGTCACTTTTTAATGAAAAAGGGAGGGAAGTGATGACGAGCCTGAAACTTGGAGCCAGAGAGACTGGGTTCAATCTGGTCTTTGCCCCAGTAATCCGTGGTGGGGCTGGGCCAGCATGTAACTTTGCTATACTTCAGTTTTCTCGTTTTTAAAATGAGGATGACAATGCTGCCTTGTAGGAATGTCACAAAGATAGAAACACACACACACACACACACACACACACACACACCAGGAAGTAGCAGGTACTCAGCACAGTGCCCGGACAAAGGTAGACACAGTAACTATCTTCCCGGCCTTTTCAGCTGCAGGCCGATGTCCAGTGTTTTGCAGGGAGGGTGGCTCAGGTGTCGGGTGCAGTAACGTCTTGGATGTAATAACACCGGGAACATCTCTTCCCTTTCCAGGGGGGAGCTGCACTGACTTTGGCGAGAGCAAGGGATCGGGCCCAGCCTGAGTGCGCGCGTGTCCAGGTGCTTGGGTGGCACACACCTGTGAGCCGCCGGCATGGGCATCTGTCTCGTCGCCCTACCAGGTGGCGAGGTGAGAAGTCCGAGGTTGAATGTCTCCCCTTCGGGGCTGGAACCTCTGGCAGGTGCAGTGGGAAGAGCTGCTCCTGCCTCTGCCAAGGTCCCGACTCTTGCTGTGTGACCTTGGGGAAGTCCCTCCTGCATCTGTGCAGGGAGGGCGTTGGCCTCTGAGACCTCCAGGGGTTCTTTTTTTCTTTAATTTTATTTTTCAGTTATAGTTCACATTCAGTGTTATTTGGTATGGGTTTCAGGGGTCCAGGCACCCCCCTGTAGTTCAAGTACGCACCTGGCACCGTGCGCAGTTACACTACTATTGACTGTATTCCCTAGGCTGCACTTCACATCGCCGTCACTACGTTTGTACTTCTTAATCCCGTCGCCTTTTCCGCCCGGCCCTGCAGGTCCTGTACGCTCAGGGTTAGGGTAATGGGAAAGGCTCGCATCCGGTTTGTCCCGGGGGCAGCTGCTCAGTGCCCGACACGAGCACACGGCAGGTGCACACGTGCTTGTTGGACCCTGCTGACCAGAGAGAGAACCCGCCGGAAACCTCTTCCCAGAGCACCTGTCCCTGGGCTGGCCCGGCTCTTTGGGGGCAGTGCCTACACGTTCACACCCCCTGCTCAGGGGTACCGACGGGAAGAAAACCTCCCATCACAGACCGATCAAACACGTGCTTCCTTCCCCGCTGTGAGGGTCGGAGTCCGGGCTCTTCACAGGCTCGGGTGACCCGGCCGCACCCTCGTCCCCGGACTCCAGCCAGTGTCCGTCTTCCAGCTCCCCACATGGGCAGAGCTTTCGGGCCCGGGCCTCCGGGCGCCCTCCCTCAGCTCTTCCAACAGCCCCTCCTTGGCTCCGCTTTGGGGCTCAGCCTAAAGGTCACCTCTACAGAGACACCCCCTACAGAGACACCCCCTCCGCCCCAGCATTGGTTCTGCAGCAGCACCCCAGCCTGCCCTGTGCGGCCCTCACTGCCACTTGTGACCGCGTGTTTGCTGTGAGGTCATCACTGTACCACGCTGCTCTGTGAACAGACACACACATTTACAACCCTGACGTATGTATAATGTATAATACACGTTATATGTTATATACATTACATACATATTACATGTATTTTATTGTGAAATGCATTGTCTGTCTGCCCACAAGAGGGTCACGTTCCGAGTCCCTGAGGGTGAGCCGAGTGCCCGGCACACCACAGGCGGCCAGTGAAGGAAGCGCGCAGGAGTAAATGTCGCGGTGGGGAGGCTGGGGGGGAGGGGCGGCGGGTGGCCCGAAGAGGTGGCTGCCTGTTAGACTGGAGACGTGCCCAGGGTCTCGTGTGATGGAGGTAGGCATCTTGATTCCCAGTGCTCTTCTTCTTGTGGAATTGGGGGGCCCTGGAGAGACAGGCTGGCTTGAGTGGGACACCAAGCACCTGAGGACCTTGGGCAGGGCGGGGAGGGGATGGGGAGCTGAGCCAGCTCCCGGGCAGCCCCACCTCTTCCTCCAGCAGGCAGGAAGGACGGGGAAGATCTGTCAGCTCAGACAGCACTGCCCGGGGCCCAGCCCTGCGCCCCAGGAGGCTGCAGGGAAAGGGTGGGGTGGGGCTGGGGGGGGACAGGAAGCACCCGGTCTTTCCCTCCTCCCTCCTGCCCCACCTTCCGCCCCCATCTCTGGCTAGAGCTTGCAGCCCCAGGCCTTGGCACTAGGGGGACGGGGGCGGGGGAATGGGGACAGAAATCTCATTCTGGCTCAATGCCTTCCTCTTTGATTTGTTGGCCTCGGGATGGTGATTGCCCTGGCAACCCCTGGAGAGCTGGTCCTGGGCCCTGAGGCTAAAGGGACAGAGGGAGAGGGTGCTGCCACTTAGGCCCTTCCTGTTTGCCTGGCACTGGGTGGACCCACCGGGCTGGGCTGGGACCCGGAGGCCTTGCTGTGAGTCCCAGCTCCCGAGGGTTGTATGACCTTTGACTGAACAGACCAGCATCCTCCTCTGCCCTGTGACCCAAACCTGGTGTCACTGCAGACTCATTGGGGAGCTTGCAGCACACTGATGCCCAGGTCCCATTCCTTGTCTTAGACTTGGGTGGGTGTCTATTTTTAAAAGCTCATGGAGAGTATGGTGCAGCTGGGGCAGGAACTATTGGAACAGATGGTCTCTAAGGCTCCCCTCCCAGCCTCAAAACTCCCACCTCTTCCGAGGTGCCCTCACTGCACCGGAGGACCTCGGGCAGGGCGGGGAGCGGATGGGGAGCTGAGCCCCGAGGCTGCGCTGGGCCTGCCCAGGAGCTGCTGGGGAGCAGGCGCCTTGTGGGGCGGTGGACCTGTAGGGCCAAGAGGAGCTCGGGAGGGGCCCTGACAGCGCAGGCCGGCTGCCCCCTCCTCTTCCTCTGGCCTTGGCTCTCTCCCTTTTCTACTTCTGTCCCTGCCTCTTGTCCGAGGCTTGTTTTACTCTCTCTGCCTCGATTTCCTTCTCTCACCATTGCTTCTTCTCTCTGTTCTTTCTGTCCACAGCCTCTCCCTCTGGGAGGCTTCGCAGTTTTCACCCCACAGCGGGTGGTCCTTCCCCTTCTGGCCCCTCTCCTTCCTCGCTCGCCCTCTTTTCTAGCCCCTAATTCTGCTCTCCCCAGCCCTGCATTTCTCAGTCTCTGTGCCCCGCCCCCCTCACCTGCCCTGTTCCTGTCGACCAGGGGGTGCAGGGTCCTGGGGAAGGAGCGATGGGGAGAAGTGACAAGTTAGAGATACCAAGATTGTGCCAAGGACCACAGACTGGCTCTGATGAGGGTGCACACCTCCTGCCTGACCTTCCGGGCCTCCCTGCGTGGCCCCAGCCCGTGGCCCCAGCCCGTGGCCCCAGCGTGCTTCCCCCCAGGCCACCTTGTCTGGTCCACAGCCATGCCCCTCACCCTGCTGCTCTCTCAGGCCTGTGCCCAGCTCCCCAGCTCCTATTCCCAGCTTAGCTGCTTCTGAGGCAGAGGTCCCTCTCCCTGTGTTCCCACGGCATGGGTCTGGGTGGCGTGGGGGTGGGGACCGGGAATGAAGGGGACGATGGGCTTTGACTGAACAGACCAGTGCCTCCTCTGTCCTCCAGGCTCGGAAGAATCACCTCTTTCTTTCCTCGGTGACCTGCCAGGACAGGCGGTGATGGGCCTCTAGTCCTTCTAACCCGTAGGGCCAGGGCAGGGCCCAGGGCTTCCCTTTGAAGAAGCCTCCCGGGGGCCGGCGATGCCAGGCTGGCCCTGGGCTCTACACTCAGGCAAGGCCTTCTGGCCACTAGTCCTGTGGGGAGCCTCAGGCCAGCAGCTGGGTCAGGCCCTCCAGGGAGGTCGGGTGGTCCTGCTGTCCCATCCTGGGGACTTGGTGCTTGGAGCTCCGGGCTGCAAGAGCCCTGGTTTCTCCCAGACGTGCTCTCTGCGCCCACGCCCTGTGTGGGGACATGCAGAGGAGCAGCCAGGAGAAGGGTTAAGTCAGGAGCTCTTGGGATGGCTTTGGCCACGGTGACTCCTCAGGGAGAGGAGAACAAGGGCCCCATTCTGTGTGTGGGAATTAATAGCAAAGAGTCATCTGGGGTGTCATTCAAGCCCTGATCAGCTCCCAGAGGAATGCAAGAGAGAGAGGGAGAGAGAGAGTGGTGGGAGGGGGCAGGGAGAGGCCTGAGGCAGAGATGTCAGAGGAAGGGCATCAGGGTCCGGCTGGTAACAGGAGCTGCCCTGGCGGTGAGCCTGTGGCCCTGAGACGGGAGTCCTGCTTCTCATCACAGATGGATCCCTGTCCCCGTGCAGGATGGAGACCCCTCTCCTCTCCTCTCCTCTCACCGAAGATCTCCTCCCTCTGTCCTCCCTTTTGCCCAGGTGCCTGCAGCCTCCACCCCATGTAACTGTCTCCTTCGAGGCCTGGAGCCCAGCCCAGCTGTGGACCTGTCGGGGCGGGCCAACGGGCCTGTTCTCCTGGCACCCCCCGTCTGCCCCGTCTTGGCTTGGGGTCCTTTGCGTTCCCTGTGGGAACAGCCCGGAGGCTGGCACTGTGGAGACCCAGCTCGGGCTCCCGAGTTGTACCCTGTGTCCCCAGGGCCCCGAGGCCTCGTTCCAGGTGAGCTCAGACACGTTCCTGCCGGATGAGCATCGCACCCTCGGCTGCCTGCCTGTGGGGGCCACTGGGCCACTGTGGGGCTCCGCCTCCCTCACTGGTGCGGCGAGGCCATGCCTGTGCGTGAGGTCCTGGAGGCCTCTCAACGGTCACAGCCCAAGGAAGGGCCTTGGAGACACTCCAGGTCCGATTCTGGTTTTCGGGATGTGCAGGCTAAGGCCCCAGAGGGTACCACCTACCCATAAGTCATCTGCCTCTCAGCCCAGTTCATGACTCTGCCCCTTGGGGGCCCTCCCAGGTGTCTGCGGGCCTCTGAGCTAACATGAAGCGCTCCTGGACTGTGCGGGGTGGGGAGAACCCCTGGGTGCGAAGGATGGAGGCTCTGCTGCCCGTGTGGCCGGGGACAGCACCCTAGTGTCTCTGCGCCCCCTGGCTCTCATCTGTCAGGTGGGTCCTCTGACACTCAGCGGCAGCGGCCGTGAGGTAACAGGTGTAAGGCGCCCGACACACTTGCTAACTGCTGAGTGCTGGTGTTTTTATTGTGATTATTGGTATCACTGGCGGTCTGGGTGGCTTCCAGGGCCTCGGGCTGAAAGGCTCACTGAGCTCACCGTTGACCGTCTGAATCTGTGCCCGGCAGCCTGCCCTCGGGCCAGTCCTCGGAGTCCCGTCGCTGCCCTCCTCGGCTGTGGTTTCGGTGGGGGCGAGTGTCCCGGCCCCCAGGCCTCCCTCTGCAGCATCATTTCCACCTGGTGACTCATCCTGCTGGCCCTGCTGGAATGTGGTGACTTCCTCCTGACAGCGCACAGGGACAGTGTGCAGCTGCTGGGGCGGGGCGGGGGGGGCGCTCTAGAAAGCTCCGGGCCTCAGTTTCCCCCTTGGTAGCCCAACCAGCCTTCTGCACCATGGTCGACACGGGGTCTTAGGGGTTGTCCGGCCACACACCCCTGTGGCACAGACAGGGAGCTGAGGTTTAGAAAAGAGGGGCCCCTCTGAGTCCGTGAGAGACGAATAGAGCTTGCAGGCCCCTCTCCATGGCTGCAGTCTGGGCTCTGGGGTCCTGGCCCAGGTGCCACCTCTAGGAGCCAAGTGGACTGGGTCGTTCTTTGCCCCCAGCTGGGATGGGGGAGGAGCTACCGAAATAAAGGAGGCGGAGCCTTGTGCAAATTGCAATTACTCTACAAATAGGGGGGTTTAGCCTGGCTGGTGTGGCTCAGTGGATGAGTGTCGACCGATCCACCAAGAGGTCACTGGTTCGATTCCCGGTCAGGACACATGCCCAGGTTGTGGGCTCGATCCCCCGTGGGGGGCATGCAGGAGGCGGCCAATCAATGTTCTCTCTCATCGATGTTTCTATCTCTCTCCCTCTCCTTTCCTTTCTCTCTAAAATCAATAAAGAAAAACAAAAAAGAAATACAGGGGTTTATTAAGTGGGTCACTTTGGGACCCCACTTCCCATGAACGTATTGACCCCTGGTCTTGAGACCCTGAGAGGAGGATGGCAGGTGGCCAGGCCTGTGCCCACGCTCTGCTCCGAACCCCATGTGGGGATCTAGGGTGGCTGGTGCTCGGAGCCCAAGGGTGGGCTCAAGCTGGGGAAGCGCTAAGGCAGCCCTGGGGGCCCTGCCCAACTCGGAGGTGTGGTGGGTGTTTGAACGTGACCTCCGGCATCTTCAGAGTGAAGGGCGGGTAGCGAGGTCTCACCTCTGCGCCGGGCTGGCTGCCTGATCTTGAGCTCGGAGCCGGTGAGGTTGGCGTCTCGTCATTTCACCTCTTGTTTGCAGCCTGTGCGCAGCGGGCGGACTCTGGAAGCACACCTGCGACCGAAGGGTGACGGTGCTGAGACAGCCCCACTGTTGGCGGGGTGACGCGTGTGGGTGGAGGTGAAGTCTGTGTCGTGCCTGGAAGCAGAGGATGGACGAGGAGCAGGTGAGGTGTGGTGGCGGACAGGGGACCTGTGCCGGGGAGGGCGGGGTGTTGAGGGCGGTCAGGGGACTGGGAGTCCGACAGTCCTGAGTTTGCTTCCTACCTCTGCCACCTCTTATTTGCAAGTTAGTCCTCTGCTCTGAGCCTCAGTTTCCTTCTCTGTCAATAGGGTTAACAGGTCGACTTTATGGCATCGTCACGAGACTCAGGGCAGCTGACACCCGGGGGCACGGCAGGCTCTTGACCGCACACACTGGCCACCCCGACAGAGTGACCTGACACAGAGCTGCTTTGAGAGAACAGGTAGCAATTATAGAAATCTTTTGTAGAGACAGTGACAGAAACAGAAATAAATATGAGTTGCATTGTATTAGAACTGTAGAGGCAGAAGATTTTGATGAAGTTACTCTTCCATGGACTGAGCATACGTGCCTAGCTGTCTGCTGACCACCTGGGACGTAGAGAGGAGTCAGGAACTGTCCCTTGACCTGGAGCGTCATGGTCCTGAGGAGGAGATAGGTAGATAAACCCCTAATCCACTGCACCCCCACAGTCACGTTGGGTAGAGACAGCACCGGGGGATCTGAACCTCTGGCAGGGGAGGCTCAGGGCCTAGGGGCTTTCTGTTGGCCCACAAACCATCCGAGAACTAAAGAAGACAGCACCAGTTTCAAAGCACGTGAAGAAAATAGCAAAATAAAAATTAGTCAAAATTCCCAAATGAGAAAATCACAAAAACCCTTTACAATGTGTTTCTAGCCACATGATTATATTTAGCATGTGCTGAGGGTGCATTTTAATGGGCTCAGTGAGAAGTGGGGTCAGTCTGAGATCTACAGGGTCGTATGAAATGATTCTGGGAACCAAAGGCCAGGGGTGCCCAGCAAAGGGAGCTGCGTCTGGGGCAATCAAGGAAGGCTTCCCAGTGGAGATGACATTTGGGTCAAACCTCATA
The DNA here is from genome assembly GCF_014108415.1 of Molossus molossus. Lineage (NCBI taxonomy): Eukaryota > Metazoa > Chordata > Mammalia > Chiroptera > Molossidae > Molossus > Molossus molossus. The sequence continues at coordinate 5,444,281 of NW_023425345.1, read as the reverse complement.
GAGAAAGAAGGGTGTGAACAGAAAGGAAAGCAGCCTTGTGGTCAGTAAGGTAAAAGGAGATGCGAGAGTCAAGGTGCAGAGGCAGGAAAGCGTGTGGAGGATTGGGGAGGCCTGCACACTGTTTGGAATGAAAGATACTTTGGACTTGGGGTCTGAGAACAGGGGAGGGGCCCGAGTGTCTCTAGAAAGGTTGGCAGGGGATTTTACCCTGAGGACAATGGGGAGCCATGGAGAAGTTTTTTTCTCTTTTAAATATTTTTTTCTTTATTGATTTTAGAGAAAGAGGAAAGGAGAGGGAGAAAGAGATAGAAACATTGATGAGAGAGAACATTGATTGGCCGCCTCCTGCACGCCCCCTACTGGGGATCAGGCCCACGGCCTGGGCATGTGTCCTGACCTGGAATTGAACTGGCGACCTCTTGGTGCAGGGTCGACACTCAACCACTGAGCCACACCGGCCAGGCTGTGGAGAAGTTTTAAGAAGGAGAGGAGCATGGTGACATGGTCAGACTTTTTTTTTTTTAATTAAAATTTATTGGAATGACACTGGTTAATAGGATTATGTAGATTTCGGGTGTGGATTTTTATATCACAAGATCTGTATATTGCACTGTGTGCCCACCACCCAAAGTCAAGTCATCTTCCATCACCCAGACTTTTAAAAGAAAAAATCAGCCCTGGCCGGTTTGGCTCAGCGGTTAGAGCATTGGCCTGAGGTCCAGAGAGACCCAGGTTCGGTTCCCGCTAAGGCCACCTACCTCGGTTGCAGTTTGTCCCTGGCCCTGGTTGGGTCGCGTGGGTGGCAACCACTCAATATGTCCCTTTCATGTCGAAGTCTCTCTCTCTCTCTCTCTCTCTCTCTCTCTCTCTCTCCTTCCCACTCTATCTGAACAAAAAATGGAAGAGTGTCCTCGGGTGAGGATTAAAAAAAAAAGAAAGAAAGAAAGAAATCGAGCCCTGGCTGGTTTGGCTCAGCGGTTAGAGCATCGGCCTGCGATCCAGAGAGACCCAGGTTCAGTTCCCGCTAAGGGCACGTACCTCAGTTGCAGTTTGTCCCTGGCCTTGGTTGGGTTGTGAGGGAGGCAGCCACTCGATGTGTTCCTTTCACGTCGATGTTTCTCTCTCTCTCTCTCTCTGTTCCTCTCTCTCCCTCCCACTCTATATGAACAAAAAATGGAAAAATGTCCTCAGGTGAGGATAAAAAAGAAAGAAATCAGACCTGGCCAGTTTGTGGTTAAAGCATTGGCTCGTGGACCAAAGAGTCCTGGGTTTGATTCCAGCCAAGAGCATGTACCTCAGTTGCAGTTCGTCCCTAGCCCCAGGTGGGGTCGTGCGTGTGGCAACCAGTCGATGTGTCTCTCTCATATCGATGTTTCTCTCTCTCTCTCTCCCCCTCCCTCCCACTCTGTCTGAAGATAAATGGGAAAATATCCTCAGGTGAGGATTTAAAAATAAAAGTGTCAGTCCACAGAGGACTGGTTTTCAGGAGAAGTGGCTCCTTTCCTCCAGCAGGCTCTGGGAAGTGCTGGTCTAGGTGGACGGCTGCTGCAAGGGCAGGAGCTGGGCAGCTGTGCACGTGCCGAGGGGATGTTCCAGTCATTGTGGGGTCGTAGGGTCAGAGTGATAACGCCACACTGACCACAGCCACCGGTCCCTTGGCGAGGGATCCTCTTCCAGCCCTTCATCCCGCGTTCACTCAGCGGCTGTCGCGGAGCGCTGTCAGCACGGGCGCCGTAGCACAGGTGGAGGAGGACAGTGAGTCAGGTCTGTCCTTGTCCCTCCAGAGCTGACCCCCTCACTGCAGTCCCAACTTGGGGGGATCCACTGGGCTCTGAGGAGGGGCAGGTGAGGGGAGCAAGGAGTAGCTTTTTCGTTCTACTTGACCCATTGCCTGACCCACAGGGCCCAGGAAGGGCCTGGCTCCGGGCAGGGGCAGTGGAAGGCAGGGGACAGAGCACAGGACGGGTTGGCAGCCGTCGTCCCAGCTCTGTCATTTCTGTTTCAGCTGTGGTCCTGGGAGGTTGGTCATCTCTCTGACCTCCAGCTTCCTCTTCCTCACCTGGCAGAATGACTGTTACCAGGAGCTTTGGAGCGGGCAGTGGGCCGAATCGTGACCAGTGCTCGAGGGCCCGGGAGCGCCCTGCTCCTGCCTTCTAGATGTTCTGAGAAACCACAGCCTTGGAAATTTGGAAGGAACTTGGATTTTACTAGTTACGAGTGGTCCATTTTTTTCAGTGAATAAAACCAAGAGATCCAGCCCTGGCTGGTTTGGCTCCGCAGTTAGAGCGTCGGCCCATGGACCAAAGAGTCGCGGGTTCGATTCTGGTCAAGGGCACGTACCTCGGTTGCGGTTCGGTCCCCAGCCCTGGTCAGGGTCTTGTGGGAGGTGGCCAGTCGATGTGTCTCTCTCACATTGATGTTTCTCTCTCTGTTCCTCCTACTCTGTCTGAAGATAAATGAAAAAATATCCTCCGGTGAGGATTTAAAAAACACACACACAAAAAAAACCCCAAGAGGTCCAAAGAGAGCGAGGGATGTGCCCAAGGTCACCAGTGGTGAGGAGCAGAGAGAGAACTTGAACCGACTCCCGACTTGAGGTCTGACCCACGGCACCAGGCACCCTGGGAACTGCGGGGAGCAGTACGATGTCTCTGTCTCTGGCACCCCCACCCTGCCCCTCCTCCCTGGGTCTCCTGACACACCTGCCCAGGACTGCACGGGGTGGGGCCCTCCTGAGAGGGCAGCAGGCGGGGGAGCAGGCTCTGGGACAGGGCAGACCCTGAGGGCTGGCAAGGTGGGCAGCAGTGGGCGGCTGGCAGGCAGAGAGGGACCCAGCTGCAGCGGGGGAGGTTCAGGGACAAGAGTCCTGACCTGTGAGGGTGAGCCAGGGAGGGAAGGCCCGTGGCTCCGAGGAGGTGGGGGAGGCGAGGCCAAGGCAGCCGGCAGCCCTGGATGCACAGGAGGGAGGAGGGGGCGGGTGGGCAGCCCCCATGCCACCAAGACCCCTTCCCCTTCCATGTCTGCACGGGGCGGGGGGGGGGCAGGAAATCCCTCCCGCAGTTCTATGGAGGACACATGGCAGAGCCGGCGCCGCCGGGCCTCTGGTCTCAGGGAGGTGGCCAAGGCACGGTGTCCCTTAGGAGCCTGGCTTGGGCACCTGTAAATACTGCTGAGTAATTAGTGAGGGGGAAAGGAGAGCCCGAGTGACCGAGACGGGGACTAACACTAGTGGTAGAGGTGGCTTCTGTCCTGGGGACGCTGTGAAACTGGGCAGTGGGGTTCGAGCCCCGCAGGGTTCCCTTTAGGGTCCTGCCCACAGTCCCCCTTTAACTGCCCTGCCTCCTTCATGGACCATTTGCATTTTACGAGCCAGCTGCTGTCTCCCGTCCCTTCTAGACCAAGGCAGAGAGGGCACCAGAAGGGTAAGATGTGCCTCGGCTCCTGGAATTGGGGTGAGGCCCGGGAAGGACTCCAGTTGCTGGGAGACGTGGGGTTGTAGATGTCGGGTGTAATCAGAAGCTGTGACCAGTGACTCAAACGCTGGTCATGAGCAGGCTCTGGGGCAGCTGGTTTTTTCTTTAATCCTCACCGGAGGACATTTTTGCATTTATCTTCAGACAGAGCGGGAGGGAGAGAGAGAGAGAGAGAGAAACATCGATGTGGGAGAGACACATCGAGTGGCTGCCACCCACATGACCCCACCCGGGGCTGGGGACAAACTGCAACCAAGTTCGTGCCCTTAGTGGGAACTGAACCCGGGTCTCTTCGGTCCGTGGACCCTTGCTCTAACCGCGGAGCCAAACCAGCCAGGACGAAGCTGGCTTGCTTCACCCCCCTACCCACCTCTGTCAAGTGGGGGGCATTGCAGTGCCACTTCTGGGGATCACTGTGATCTGGGAAAAGCACTTCGAACAGTGCTGGGCACATGAAGCAGTCCTTCGACAAGTGTTTATTGCACACCTACTGTGGGCTGTTGGACGATACCCGTGAACTAACAAAAATACGACCAGTCGAGGGAAACAAACAAAACCCAGAATAAATACATTGTGTGTGGTAGGAGTTGAATGGGGAAGGGGTGTCAGGAGTAGAGGTGGGTGGCTCACAGTTCAAGTGGTGACTGAGGCAGGCCTCACGCAGAATGACTCTGAGTGAAGACATGAGGTTGCCCCAGCAGTTAGGCTCACGGGACAGAACATTCCAGACAGAGGGGCAGGCCCTATGGTGGGAGCATGCTGGGGCTTTCGAGGGGCGTGCGCTGGGGGGAGAGGTCAGGGGAGGGCCTGGGGAGGGCTGAGGGGCCAGGCCGGAGCTGGGTGACCGGGGAGCCGAAGCCGCTGAGGCAATTCACAGGACACTGCGGTGACAGCAGGGTGGCCCCAGCGCTGTGCTGAGACGTGGGCAGATGGACACCCAGTTGTGTTTGTTTCTTCTGTTTGAAAACTATTTTTAATGGCTCTGTTGAAGAATAGTTGGCATATAATAAACTGAACATATTTAAAATGTCCGCTTTGATGAATTTTGACACGTCTATATACACACGCGAAATCATCACAATCTAGAAAATGAACGGGTTCCTCACCCCGAGACTTTCCTCCTCCCACCCCCACCCCTGGCAACCAGTGATCTTACTTCAGTCACTGTGGATTAATTTGCAGTTTCTAGAGTTGTATGTAAATGGAATCATACAGAGTAAACTCTTTTTTTTATATTAAAATTTTATTTATTTATTTATTTTATCCTCACCCGAGGATATATATATTTTTTTATCCTCACCCGAGGACATTTTTTTCCATTTTTTGTTCAGATAGAGTGGGAGGGAGAGAGAGGAAGAGAGAGAGAGAGAGAAACATCGACGTGAAAGGGACACATCGAGTGGCTGCCACCCGCACGACCAACCAGGGCCGGGGACAAACTGCAACCGAGGTACATGCCCCTAGCGGGAACCGAACCCAGGTCTCTCTGGACCGCAGGCCGATGCTCTAACCGCTGAGCCAAACCAGCCAGGGCCAAGGATATTTTTTTTGATATTTTGTTCAGATAGAGTGGGATGGAGAGAGAGAGAGAGAGAGAGAAACATGGACGTGAAAGGGACACATCGAGTGGTTGCCACCTGCATGACCCAACCAGAGCCGGGGACAAACCACAGCTGAGGTATGTGCCCTTAGCGGGAACCGAACCCGGGACCCTCTGGTCCGCAGGCCAATGCTCTAACCACTGAGCCAAACTGGCCAGGGCAGAGTATACTCTTTTTTTGGTTTGACTTCTTTCACTCAGCATTATTGTTATGAGATGTATCCATTGGCATGTATTCCATAATTCTCTCTATTTCTGAAGAATATTCTATTATATGAGTTGATAACAGTTTTTTAATCCATTTACCTGTTGATGGACATCTGGGTTGTTTCCAAATTTTGTCTATTACAAATAAAGCTGCTGTGAGCATTCGGGGACACATTGTTGTGTGGACATATGTGTTCATGTCCAGTAGGCAAATACCTAGGAGTGGAACGGCTGGGTTGAGTGGTAGGTGTACATGTATTTAGCTTTTGAAGAAACTCTCAAACTGTTTTCTGAAGTGGTAGAACCATCTGCATTCCCACCAGCAGCGTGTGGGAGTCCCACTTCCTCTACAAGCTGGACAGCTCCTGGCACGGTGGGCCTTTAACTGGGGCCGGCAGGAAACATGTACTGTGTCTCACTGACGGTTTTCATTTGCATTTCCCTAACGACGAATCATCCTGAGCATCTTTGCATGTACTTATTTGCCATCTGTACACCTTCTTTGATGAAGTGGCTCTTCAAATCTTTTGCCCATTTAGAAAATTGGGTAGTTTGTTTTCTTATTATTGAGTTTTGAGAGCTCTTCATATATTCTGATTACAGCCCTTTATTAGATACACAACTTTTAAATATTTTCTCTCCGTCTTTGGCTTGTCTTTTCATTCTCTTAAGGATGGTTTTTGAAGAGCAAAATTTTAAATTTTTGATGAAGTCCAATTTATCCGTTTTTTATTTTATGGGTTGTACATTTAATGTTATAAGCCAGGAAATCTTTGCCCAAGGTCCCAAAGATTTTATCCTATATTTTCTTCTACAAGTTTTATAGCTTATATTTTACATTTAGGTCTTTGATCTGCTTAGAGCTATCTTCTTCTTCTTCTTCTTTTTTTTTTTGTATATTGTGTGAGATGAGGGTCAAAGTTTTTTCTTTGGCATGTGGTTCTTCAATTGTTTGAGCACCATGTGTTGAAGACTCTCCTTTCCCTGTCAACATGTCTTTTGCACCTCTGTTGAAAATCAGTTGACCATAATTATGGGCCTATCCTTGGGCTCTCTACTTTTTCACTGATCTATATGTCCTTCTTTATGTTAATACCATACTTTCTTGATTATTGTATCCTTATAACAAGTCTCAAGATCAGGCAGTATAATCCCTCCAAATTGTTTTGACTATTTGAGATCCTTTGCATTTCTACATACTTTATTCATTCATTCATTCATTCATTCATTCATTCATTCATTCATTTATTTATATATTTGTTAATCCTCACATGAGGATATTTTTACATTGATTTTTTTTTTTAGATAGAGTGGAAGGGAAGGAGGAAAGGAGGGAGAGAGAAAAACATTTATGTGAAAGAGGTACATTGATTGGTTGCCTCCCACATGTCCCAACCAGGGCCAGGATGGAACCTACAGCCCAGGTACGTGCCCTTGACCGGGAATTGAACCCGAGACTCTTTGGTCCATAGGCAGACACTCTAACTGCTGAACCAAACCGGCCAGGGCTCTACATGCATTTTAGAATCAGCTTGTCAATTTCTCCAAAAGAGCTTGCTGGGATTGTTATTGGGGTTGGATTAAATCTATAGAACAATTTGGGGAAAATTGATAATAATATTGAGTTTTTCAATCCATGAATGTAGTATAGCTCTCCATCTATTTATATTGTTAATTTTTCTCAGTAATGTTTTATAGGATTCATCTTTTATCCAGTTTATCCCTAAGTATTTAATATTTGCTATATTAATTGATAAGCCTTTTTTTTTTCTTTTTAGTTTGAAATAATTTGAGACCTCCGGAGGAGTTGTAAAGATAGTACAGAGTCCCTGTACAGTCTTCATCCAGCTTCCTCGACTGTCCTTTCCTTTGTTCCAGGATCCAAGCCAGATACCACACTGCATGCAGTTGTCATGTCTCCCTCTCCTCCCTCTGTGACAGTTCCTCAGTAGTCTTTCTTTATGTTCATGACCTTGACATTTTTGAAGGGTACTTGTCAGGCATTTTGTAGTATGTCCCTCAATTTGGATTTTTCTGATGTTTTCTCATTATTAGACTGAAGGTTTGAGTTTTAGGGACCATCACATAGGGGAAGTGCCTCTCTTTGCTTCATGTTACGGGATACATAATAGTGAGATGCATTATCAATGGTGATGTCAACCTTGACCACTTGGCTAAGGTGGTATTGGCCACATCTTCCACTGTGAAGATACTATTTTCCTTTTTCGTTTTCTGTCTGTTAGGAGTGAGTTACTAAGTCCGACTCACAGCGAAGGAGAGGAAAATCAACCTCCACCTCTAGCTTCACAGGGTTTATTCTAGACTCTCCCCATTGCATGTTTGTAATTTCTTTCTCTGACGGTGAGAATCCTGGCTCCCGTTAGCAATAGTATATTTACCTATTTGTTCAAACTTAACGTGCATGTAAAATAGTCTCAGAATTGCTAAGCCATGCCTTGTGAGAAACACATTTAGCAACCAGCATACGGTATTTGTGCAGTTATTTTTGTCTTTAACATTACAGTATCTAGTAAAAACACCATTGCACAAAGTTATTTAGGTCAGCCCAGCTGGTGTGGCTCAGTGATTGAGCATTGACCCATGCACCAAGAGATCGCTAGTTTGATTCTCAGTCAGGGCACATGCCCAGGTTATGGACCTGATCCCCAGTGGGGGGCATGCAGGAGGCGGCCAGTTGATGTTCTCTCTCACCGATGTTTCTATCTCTCTCTCCCTTTCCCTTCCTCTCTCTCTTTCTAAAATCAATCAATTTAAAAGAAGTTATTTAGGTCAGGTCATTTCTTCTTTACCCTCTTTAGTGTCTTTATTAAAAAAAAAAAAAAAAGGCTCTGGCTGGTTTGGCTCAGCAGTTAGAGCCTCTGCCCGTGGTTTGGTTCCTGCTAAGGGCACGTACCTCAACTGCAGTTTGTTCCTGGTCCCAGATGGGGTTGTGCAGGAAGTGGCCACTCAACGTGTTTCTTTCACGTCGATGTTTCTCTCTCTCTCTCTCTCCCTCCCACTATATCTGAACAAAAATGGAAAAATGTCCTCGGGTGAGGATACAAAAAAAAGGATTTTAGAGAGAAAAAGGGAGGGAGAGAGAGAGACATCAATGTGAGAGAGACAATATTGATTGACTGTCTTTTGTATGTGCGCCAACTGGAAAATTGAGCCCACAAACTGAGTATCTGCCCTAACTAGGAATCAAACCTGCCACCTTTCGATGTATGGGATGACACTCCAACCAACTGAGCTATACCGCCCAGGGCTTCAGTGTTTTTATGTTAGACAGTTGTTATTCATATTTATCCATAAGTATTTAATATTCTGTGGTTTTATTTTAAATGATATGTAAAAGTATTTAATTTCTGATTATTTTTGTAAGTATATCAAAATATAATTGATTTTTTTGTATATTGACATTATATTTCTTGCAAACTTGCTAAACTCACTTATTTCTTATAGTAGATTTTTGTAGATTATTTAGGGCTTTCTATATAGATGATTATGTTGCCTGTAAATAAAGATAGTGCTGTTTCTTTCTTTCCAATCTTTGTACCTTTTATTTTATTTTCTTGCCTTATTGCACTGGCTATGATTTCTAGTACAACATTGAATAGAAGTGAGATTGGACATTCTGGATGTGTTTTGAAGATAAAGATAATAGGATTTCCTAAAAGATTGGTTTAGTGATTATTATTATTTCTCTCTGTTGGAGAAAGAATTGGTGCCACTGAAGGGGCGTAGCCCAAGTGGGGGTGGTGGGATAGTTTATGGGAATCAAGTGGTGGTCAGGGTGTTGTTGAGAGGTCTCTGCTCAGCAGAAGAGAGAGAAAGGTGAATGGGAGACTTTCCTATGCATTTTTCTTCTGCCAATTTGGGCTTAAACATGAAAGGACTAAAGACAATTCTATGTGCTTTTTTTTTTCTTTTCTTTTTTGAGGGAAGACGTGCCAACGCTGATTTGGGGAATGACCTATCCCAAATAGATCATTTAGCACTCCTCTGACCCTCAATCTCAGATTCCTAGTTTTGGGTGTCCATTGCAAAGTAGTTGAATAGGCAGGAAAATTCCTGGATTTGGAGTGTGGAGCCCTGAGTTGGAACCCTGGCTGTGTGAATGCCAGTTGTGTGACCAGGAGGCAACCCAGCCCCAGCCACCTATCTGTGAAGCTCAGGGTGGCTGTGAGCATCCACAACAACAATAATTAAAGGGTCACCCACACCTATTGAACCTTACCATGCGCCAGACTCTGTACTATGTATCTTATTTGTATTATTTAATCTTCCCAAGTGCCCTGTGAGATAGGTACTTTTATTATTCTTTTTTCACTAGCGGAGAAGTTGCAGGGAAGTGGTAGGGGAGGGCATCTGGTGTCTGACCTCTGCTGGGAACTGTCCTGCTTTTGGTTGTGCTGCCTCCTCAGTGCCAGTATCACCTCCTCCCAGAACTGTCCCTTGACGGTCCTCCCTACTATCTGCCCAGCACCAGCAGGGTCAGGCCCACTTCCTAGGGCTGCCACACACCCATCGCGTGCGCCCCCAAATTTGGGGCTATGTCTTGCTCATCCTCACACCCAAGCATCTACCAGGGCATTGGCAAACCTCGTTTGCCCCGAGTGTACAGTGTGGGCAGCGGCCTGAGTTACCGTCTTGTAGACCCAACATGGGCTCTCTCTGGCCGTGCCTTTGGGAGTCTCTGAGAAGGTGGCCACCTACGGTGAGGCCATCACTCCAGATGAAGCCCCTGGCCTGAAGGCATCTTGGAGCCCACTCCTCCCTCTGCGCCACCATCAGCTGACCCCGGGATGCTCCAGGAAGTGCTGTGCATGACGACCGCCCCCACCCACCAGAGAAGGGACCATTGTGTCCGAAGGGTTAAGGAGGGATGCAAGGAAGGGACCCTTTAGCCATGATGCCCTCTGACCTTTCATAAATCAGAGGGGCTGGGGGGAGAGGGGACTGCTTGGCAGGACTCGGTGGGGTGGGGGCTTAGAAGCAGCTGCGCGCGACGTTGACATTGTTCCCACCATTCTAAGTGCAACAAATCCCTCTATTGTGTTCCTGGTTTATCTGGTTCCTCTTGTTTATTAGCACGGCTCCTTTGGCAGCGGCTCCAGCCCTGGGCGGGTGGAAAGAGTGCTGGCACGCACCGTGGGGGAGGGGCTGCCATCAATGCCCGCATTGTCCCCGCGCTTTTTGTTTCTACTGTAATGACATGTTGGAAGAGAGAGAGGAGGAAAAAAAAAACCTCGAGTTGGGGAGGGAAGAGGAGGGCAGAAAAGAAAGAGGGAGCAAGGGCCCTGGTGTGGATTGATGTCTGGGCCTGGGCGGATGTGCCGGCAGCTGGGCAGTTGGGTGGATGGAGCCAGGCTGGGGTGCCTGGGGGGGCGGCGGCGCAAGGGCCCATCCAGCCTCCCACCCCGGCCTCTGCCGCCTGGCACCAGGTCCCCCTACCATCCTCCAGCCCTCCTGGGGCAGATGTGGGGCTGTGCCAGAGAGGGGCAGGTGCCAGGGTCTGGGGTCTGCATCTAGATGTGCCCCAGCCTGGCTGTGCCACCCGAGGGAGGCCGCTTAGCCTCTCTGGGTCTTGGTGCCCAAGGTCTGCAAAATGGGGGTGCTGGGGGAGAAAGGCCTTTTGGAAATGGTGGCGAGCCCTCCCTAGTCCTGGGTCTGTACCTCTGAGCCCGGGGCAGAGTGAGGACTCACAATGGGACCGAGAGCCCAGCACCACCCCAGAGAGACAGGCCGAATGCCAGCTTGGCAAGGCGGCTGCATCTCCCCAGGCCTGGTCCGGACAATGTGGGTTGGGGAGAGGAGCCTGAGCGGTGTGTGGAGCTCTGGCCCCACCTGGCTGGGCTGGGCCGCCCCCTCTTCAGATGGCGGGACTCAGGGACCCTCGCGGTCTGGCCGCTGGGCACCTGAATGAGGCATGAAGCCCCTCCATGGCTTGGGGCTGGCAGGCCCGCTGAGGCCACGGGCCCTCCCGCCGCTTCCTGCAGGCCTCCCTGTGGGCCGGCCATGGCGCCCGCCCCTGCTCGCGCACCTCCGGACACGCAGCCCCGCTCTGCGGCCGGCCTGTTCTGGCCTGGCCCAGGCAGGCTTTGGGGAAGTTTCTTCTGAATCTGTCTCCCTGTAACGTCTGCCTCTTTGGTTAGTTCTGTTCGTTGCAACCCCAGGAAACAAGCTGAGCCTCCCTGAGAATCGGTTTCTTCACCTGTAAAGTGGGCGTGATGGCCCCTCTCCTCTGCCCGTAGCAGAGGCTGTCCTCCGGATCCTGTGGAAAGTTCTCCAGTCTTCCTGGGCTTCCGCTAGGGCCCCTGTCCTTGAGAAAGGGCGAGGACCATTCCTCGTGCGAATAAGAACAGTTTTCTGAGAGGATTGGCTTTGGGTCCGGGCTGTGGCTGGGGCCAGGATCAGGGCTCAGTCTGGGGTCGGGGTCAGGGCTGTCTTGGATTTGGGGTAGGGCTCATGTGTAGACAGTGTCAGAGATGGTTTATTCTGGAGTGAGGGTGATGGCTTAGGCTGGGGTCAGGGTTTAGGCTGCGACCTGCTAAGTGTTCATTTTTGGAGTCAGGATCAGTATCCAGTCTGTGGCCAAGATCAAGGCTTACAATCATTCATTTGATTTTAGGGGCAGGCCCCAGGCTGGGGTCAGGGTCAGGGTCCAGCCTTAGATCCAGGCTCTAAGGCTGGAGTCAAGGCTCAGGCTACCCCCAGGTTTGACGGACAATCTCTAACGAGAGTCAAGCCTCCATCTGTGGCTGGGCTGTGGTCAGGGCTCAGTGGCGATGGGGGTCAGGACTCAGTTTGAGGCTGTGTCTTTTATTGCTAGGAGACTTGGGTTGGGACTAAACTCCTGAACGTGTGGTTTTTGCATCTCACTCCCTGATGACTCAGATCACCAGGGCTTTCCATGGCAGACTCCAGTCTCTGGAGTCGCTACCACATCTAGCAGCACGAGAGTGTGTGGGAGATGAGCGTGAGGGGATGAGACTGGAGGGCAGCCTGCGGGAGGAGGCCAGGGTGTGATGGGTGTGAGATGGGAGGGTGAGGGTCAGATACGGGGGAGGGGTTGGCCTCTGGAGGGCCAGGATAGCCTGGGCAGGTGACGTCCTGCCTCTCCAGGGGCGTGAGAAGCAGGCCACTAGCCTCAGGATTTCCAGTAGATTCTTCGGGGTGGTTGGGGTTGGGACACATGGCTGATGTGGGGAGGAATGGCCAAGGTGGGATGGGGAGGAAGGTAGGACACCTGGCCTCTCCTCTGTGCAGACAAACCTTGTCTGGTGATGTGTGAGTGTGTGTAGATGTGCGTGCGTGTAGGTGTGCGTGCTGGGAAGGTGTCAAGGACGCACTTGTGTCTGTGGGTGTGTGTATATATATATACATGGATGTGTCTGGGGGAGATGGTGACTGCCTGTGTGTTTGGGGGACACGGGCAGGGTCAGGATGGGGCTAAGACGACACCACCCTCCACCCTTTCATCCTCAAGTGCTGGTGCCCCTTCTCCAGCCCCTGAGGGTCCCGGCCATCCCCACATGACTGACATCTGAACCCTGGATGACCCATCAGCTGAGAGCTCGTGACCCACAGCCTGGCAGCAGGAGACACTCCGGGAACGCTCCCTCTGGACAGTCCACGGCCCCACCACGGACGTCCCAGGAGGCAGTGGGGAGTGAGACTCTCGGGTTTGGGTCGTGGTTACAAGCCCCGTGCCCCCGGCCCTTCCCTCCCGGATCACCCAAGTGCGGCAGGAACACCGCAGCGTTCAGAGGGAGACAGATGCCCGAGGCACAGATGGTCCCGTGGAAGGGCAACGGCGGGCGCCGATGGGGCGCAGCTGAGGTCCGGCCATGGTCAGCGAGGAAGGTGCCATCCTTTGTCACATGGGCGTGTGACACTATAGCCCAGGTCTCCAGTGGCCTTTTAAGTTGGTCAGGGGGGATCTGAAGGTTGCCTGCTCTCCCAGCCCCATTGCCATTTGCTTGGTTCCTTTCTGTCGTCACTATGCAGAGGCTCAGCGGGTGGAAGAGGTCCCTTGTCCTCTGCGTTCGCCTTCTCTTCTTTCTCAGTCCTCTTGCCGTCCCCTCAGGCCTCTAGGGTTTCTTTCTGGTCTGAGGGTCATTTAATTGCCTTGGGGTCAGGATCCTCGCAGGGTGTCAGCACCAGAAGGGACCCAAGTCCCGCTCCTGGAGGTGCGGCTGAACGCGAGGGCTCCTCTGTGCGGGCTGCTCCTGTCCCTTCACGCCCAACCACTCTCTTCGGCTACTGTGCACCAGGCCCTGGCCCCGCACCCAGGGGAGTCCCAGGGAGTCCGCGCTCCCTACTGCGGGGAGTGACAGCCAGCAGGAAGGACAGCGAGGGGCGCGCCCAGCTGGGGAAAGGACCTTGGATGAAGTTGTGTACAGGAGGGGAGCTGGCCAGCAGGGGCAGGGCTGTGTGTTGTCGGGGAGAGGCCAGAACTTGCTGATAAAGAGGGAACTTGGCCCCAGGCTGCCTTTGCCACGCTCTTCCTCGTGGTTTGGCAGGAGGAACTCCGGGGGAACAGTGCAGTTCCTGGGGTGGACCCAGGTGGGCTCTGGCTCTGCCGCCCCCTGGCCTGGAGCCTGGAGAAGCTGATGACCGCTCCGAGCCTCCGCTCGTCGTCTGTGAACGGGGTGACGGACTGTCTCCAGCAGGGCAGTGCGAAATGGTCACCCACTTCTCCCAGGTCTTCGACGGGAGACCTTCCCCACGCTCACGGTCTCAGCTGCTGCCTCTGACTTTTAAACTGGGCACCTTCTCAGTGGAAATGTGGGGCACCTAGTCCCCCAAAATGTACAGCTATTCCGTCTGATCAGAGCCGGTTTGGCTCCTGAGTGGGGATGGCAAGAATCAGAAGCCAGGGTAGGTGACTAAGGCCATTATTAAAATGTGTTTGGTGCCTGAGTTGGACACAATGAAGGACATAACAAAGAATTTCCCAGGTGTGGTCCGGCCAGTGTGGCTCAGTGGTTGAGCATTGACCCATGCACCAAGAGGTCGCCGGTTTGATTCCCAGTCAGGGCACATGCCCAGGTTGTGGGCCAAATCCCTAGTGGGGGGCATGCAGGAGGTGGTCAATCGATGTTCTTTCTCATCAATGTTTCTATCTCTCTTCTCCCTCTCCCTTCCTCTCTCTCTAAAATCAACAAAGGAAAAAAAGAAGAAGAATTTACCAGGTCTAATCCGTTCCCAAGTCTGATCTCGAGGCATATGTTTATTTATTTACAAAGTGTATACATGTACTGCTATGTTACATACACACAGGCAGACCTTTCAAAATAATGAGGGTAAAAATAAAAATAGAAAGAAAGCTAACATTTTCTTTCTGTACCCCGCTGGGTCATGCTGTGCTTCCCTTGGGGTGCCCTGCCCCTCAGGAGACTCTGGGACTGCAATGGGGGTGCTCGGGGGAAGGGCGCGACCTAGAGGTCATCCCAGAGGATGGAGGGATCCCAGTTCTGGAAGCCATTGTCACCGATGTACTTCAGTGTGTACCTGTCCTGTCCCCACCTGTGCCAGGCCTGGGCTCCCAGGAGGAGACAGGACATGGGTCTGAGGGAGTCGGTAACATCTGTGTTTCTTTTATTCTTATTCACAACAGGTTACACAGAAGAAAACTCTTCCTTAAAATCTAAAAAAACTTCCTTGAAAAACCATGTGGTGCCTTTTTTTCTCCCAGTGGTAAACTACACATAACAAAATTTACTTTTTTTTTTCTTTATTGATTTTAGAGAGAGGAAGGGAAAAGGAGAGAGAGAGATAGAAACATCGATGAGAGAGAACATCGATTGGCCGCCTCCTGCATGCCCCCCACTGGGGATCAGGCCCACAACCTGGGCGTGTGCCCTGACCCGGAATCAAACCAGCGACCTCTTGGTGCATGGGTGGACGCTCAACCACTGAGCCACACCAGCCAGGCTAAAATTTACTATTTTAACCAGTTTTAGCTGTCGAGGTTAGTACCATTAAAACACATTTTTGCACCCATCACCACCCTCCATCTCCAGAACTTTCCATCTTCCCAAACTGAAACTGTGCAAATTAGATACGAACACCCCATCTCTCCTCACCCCATTCCCTGGCTCTCACTGTTCTGCTTTCTGTCTCTATGAATTGGACCCCTCAGGCACCTCATGCAAGCGGAATCATACACTGCTGTTCCTTTTGTGTGTGGCTCCTTTCACTTAGCGTAATGTCTTCAAGGATCACCCATGTAGCCTATGTCAGAATTCCCTTCCTTTTTAAGATGGACTGATATTTAACTGTATGCATGCACCACATTTTGTTTATTTATTCATCTGGTAATGGACACTTGGGTTGTTTCCACCATTTGGCATAAACACTGGTGTGCAAATACCTCTCTGAGTCCCTGTTTTCAATTTCTGGTAATTTTTACAGAGATAATTTCTTTTTTTTAAAATATATTTTTATTGATTGTAGAGAGAGAGGAAGGGAAAGGGAGGGAGGGAGGAAGGGAGAGAGAGAGAGACAGCAATGTGAAAGAAACATCGATGGGCTGCCTCCTGCATGCACCCAACCTTGGCTTGAATCTGCAGCCTGGGTATGTGCCCTGGCCAGGAATCGAACCTGTGACCTTTCGATCTAAGGGATGATGCTCCAATCAACTGAGCCACAGGGCTAGAGAGAATTCTTTGACAAGTTTCCCCATAGTTTTGGATCTAGTGATCACAGTTTTGCCACACCACATAAGAACTGAGATAAATGGATACAAGACAAAGTTACAGGGGTGCAAGAAGGCAGGGGAGGGGACAAATGGGGGAAGACTAGCACCTGGCGGCCGAGCCAGGATTCCCCAGGCAAACGAGGTAGGAGGCACATCGCAGAGGGGGGAGGAAAGTGGTGTGTCTGAGAAGGTGATTCACTCTGCTGGAGAGGAGGGTATGGAGGAGGCTGGCAGGGGGAGGGAAGCAGGGAAAGTGGGGTGGGGACCAGCCATGGAGAGTGTGGTTGACCCCTTGAGGAATCTGGGTTCTTTCTGGCAGGGAGAGGAAGACATGGAGATTCTCGGATAAGTGTGGAAGGGAGGCTCCTGCCAGGGTCCGGTGCCACCAGAGGAGGCTGGGCATAGATGAGGCTTCCACCCCAAAGCAGCTTTCTCCCTTTGTCTTGGTGTCTCCAAGGGTCCTTGAGAGGTCATTCTCCAGGCCGCTTGGTCTCTTTGTACATTTGATAGTTCAAGGCTTGGCTCAATCACCTTTCCCAAGGAGCGTTCCATGTGTGATCCTGTCACTGCAGACACAAGCATGCACACTCACTTGCTCACACAGTCACTTACTCAAATGCGTTCACACACGGGCACACACATGCACACACTCAAATGCATTCACACACCTGCACACACATGCACACACTCAAATGCATTCACACACGGGCACACACATGCACACACTCAAATGCATTCACACACCTGCACACACATGCACACACTCAAATGCATTCACACATGGGCACACACATGCACACACTCAAATGCATTCACACACTCACACGTGCACTTGCACACGCTCATACACTCAACTCAACCACTATGCATGTACACACACCTACTCACTCATACACATACACATGTATACCATCACGCTCACACACTCACACACTCACACACACAGTCTCCTCTCCACTTTTCCCATCTCTCTCATTTCCAGACTTCACTGGAGGTCAGAACTAACATTTACTAAGCACCTATGGGGTGACAGCCAATGGGTTTGGCTCTTTCCATGTCTTCTCCTGACTGTCTTCCTGGGTAGATGTTATCAGCCCATTGTACAGATGTACAGACTGAGCCGAGGAGCTGATGGTCTCACAGGAGCTGGTGGGGCCGGGAACTCGGGCTCCAGGGCCCTGACTGCACCCACCTTTTGGTGCTTCTCACGGCCAACTGTGTTGTTTCTCTGTCACAATCTCACGTTGTCTATCTGGCAAGACCCCCAGGTGGGGACCATGGGGCTCCTTCTCTTCGGTCTCCTCCATGGGCTGGAACTCTGAAGATGCTCAATAAATTCTCTTGAATCAACGACTTTGAATCCCAGTGTCAAAGGTGTGGTCTCAAAAGCCTCAGGGCTGTGTCCTCGTGCTGTTCCCTCGCCTGCAATGTCTCCATCCTGCTCTGAGACTCACCCTCAGGGCCCGTCACCAGGATCCCCTGAATGTCTGTCCTCCGTGCTTGCGTGGCTCCGTTTGGACCTCACTTCTCCGTGGGAACTCTCATGGTCACTGTTTCTCACTCATCTGTCTCCTGGTAGGACAAGGTACTCCTTGGGACAGGACTGTCTCTGATTCACCTTTGGGAGCCCGGGGATGCTTCGGACCCACTCAGGGCAGGCTCCTGGCAAACATGAAGGGAAGCAGCGTGGCGAGTCCTGACTCCCCCACACGTGCATTGGTTCAAGCCCCCGCTGGAGGCTGCCCCGCCTGCTCCCATCACCCCACGCACGCTGGCCTACCGCTGCGCCAGGCTGGGAGCAGGTGAGGCTCGGCGGGTGCCCCTGCCTATCCTCCTGGGCTCGGACCCCTGAGGGGCAGCTTATGAGCAGAGTGGCCAGTTTCCTTCCCTCACCTTCATGCCCAGGGCAGCTGGCTCTTCCGGCATGGACAAGGAGTGGGTACGGATGACAGAGACCAGGAGACTGAGACCAGCATCCACTCTGCCCTGGCCACGCCGCCTCTCTGGGCCTCAGTTTCCCTCTGTAACACTGAGGGCCGGTCTCCCTGACCCCGGGGCCCTCCCCAGCTGTGCCGGCCTGTGACTGTGAGACCGAGAGCAGAGGCAGGAAGGCGAGATGGCCCCTCTTTCCCCGCCGCCTCTCCCTGTCCTCCAGGGTCACCCCAAAGCCGCCCCCTCCCCGGCTCCCTGGAACTTCCCTGCAGCTGCAGGCCTGGTGAGACAATTGGGTGTTTTAGAGAAATACATTTTTGGGCTAATTTGCCATGCATAAGTGTTTCTCTTACCCTTTAACGGTGGAGAACAAAGAGGCCTTTCTGCACCCAGGCAGGCTGCTGGGGAGGGGACCGCAGCTGTACTGGGCCCGACGACCCTCCTCCCTCTCTCATCCCTGCTATCGCCCCACCACCCCGCCCCCTGCCCCCCAGGAGAGACAGCCTGGACTTTCCCAGCCTCCCCCAGCCCCTGCCCGCTGCTGCCTCTGAGCCCCTCTGGCCTTGCCCCGCCCTCCCACCCTCCCACCAGCTGCCCCAGGCAGAGGGAAAGTGTGCGTGGGTGGGTGGGAGGGTGGATGGGGAGGGGGCAGGCAAGGAGAGAAAGCACTTTCCACTGGTGGCGGCCTGGCTGCTGTGTGTCAGACAGAGTTCCTGCGGATTGTACCATGTGGTCACAGGTACAGGAAGGTGTCAGTCATCAGGTGAATCACCAGAGTCTAGGGGATGAGACAGTCACTCCATTCATTCATTCATTCATTCATTCACTCGCTTGTTCATTTGTTGGTTCGTTCGTTCATTCATTCATTCATACATTCATTCATTCACTCGCTTGTTCATTCGTTGGTTCGTTTGTTCATTCATTCATTCGTTCGTTCATTCATTCATTCATTCAACCGGTCTCTACTGAGTTGCTGTCACTGCTGGTCTCAGGGCACTTCTATCCTGGTGGGATAGAGGACCGAGGATTATAACAAAGCACACCAAGTTCATGTACTTTTTAGAGTGGGTGACCCCATGGACACCTGCGGGAGGGGCTTCGTGGACAAAGGTGCAGAGGCATGAGGAGCGGGTGCATCATCCTGCGTGGGGCGGGGGACTTGGTGGGGGGCGCCGAGAGCAGCTTCCCTGGGTGGCAGGGGTGGTCCCGAAGCTGGTGGTTTCTGCAGCGTGCCCTCCTTGGCTACCGGTCACCCCGCACCTCTGCCGAGGCTGTTTCTCCCTTCTGCCAGGAACATACCCCTCGTACCCTTTGCTGTTCTGAGGCTGCACCTCCCCTCTTTGGGGGGCTTCTCCTAGCTCTCCGCTCTCCTCCATCAGGGCTTGGTCCCTCACGGTCCCTTGCCCGTCTCCCCGGCACACCCAGACACAGACGGCCATGTGCACGCACATCGCACGGAGGGCTGCGAGCTGGTCTCTCCCAGCCTGCACCCCCCCTCCTGAGCTCACTGAGGGTGTCCTTCCAGCAGGAGCTCTGGGGCAGTCCACAGCCCTTCGTGCTCAGGAAGGGGTGAGGAGGCCTGACACCCCCTCCTCTGCACCTACAGCAGCGCTGGCTGACGTTTACTGAGCACCGCCTGCCTGCAGACACTGCGGGCGACATCTGCTAAGTCGGTCGTCACTGTATAAGGCAGGCGCTATTGCCCAGGGCTGTTCTACAGACGGAGACGCTGAGATACGGAGAGTTAGGATTTGCTAAAGATTATCCAGCTTCCAGGGGAGGACACATTGAAATATGGGCTCTAAACCTTGATGTCTCTTTCTGGCCCGTTTGGCTCAGCGGTTAGAGCATCCGCGCGCAGACTGGAGAGTCCCAGGTTCAGTTCCCGCTGGGGACACGTACCGCGGTTGCCCTTTGTCCCTGGCCCCGGTTGGGGTCACATGGGTGGCAACCAGTCATTGTGTCTTTCTCACATCGATGTTTCTCTCTCTCTTCCTCCCTCTCTCCCTCCTGCTCTATCTGAAAATAAATGCAGCCCTGGCCGGTTTGGCTCAGCGGTTAGAGCGTCGACCTGCGGTCCAGAGAGACCCGGGTTCGGTTCCCGCTAAGGGCATGTACCTCGGTTGCAGTTTGTCCTCGGCCCTAGTTGGGTCGTGCGGGTGGCAGCCACTCGATGTGTCCCTTTCATGTCGATGTTTCTCTCTCTGTCTCTCTCTCTCTCACTGTAACTGAACAAAACAAAAAAAAATGTCCTCAGGTGAAAATAAATGCAAAAATGTCCTTGGGTGAGGATAAAAAAATAAATAAAATAAACCTTAATGCCCTGCCCCCTGGAGCCTTCTGGGATGGACAGGTGCACCCTGGATTCTCCTTCCGCCCTGAAGTTTGCTCTGTTCCTCCCAACCCTGGGCCCTAACTGTCCTGTCCTGTCCTGTGTGCATGTGAGAGACGGTGAGATGCTGAGGTTGAGTTGCAGGAGGTCACCCTGTGAGAGGCATGAGGGGCTCAGGGGACTTGGACCGAGAGGTAGGGCCAGGGTAGGAGGCCAGAGTCGCTTCCTTACTGCATGACAGTGCCTGAGGGCGGGGGACAGCCTTTGGTGCTCAGGACCGACAGCGCTCAGAGCCCCTTCTAACAATGCCACACGGTCCCCTGTGGTCAACATCCCCGGCAGGACCGACACCTGTGCCTCGTATGTCAGCCCAGGGTGACTGGTGTGGGATTCGGGCCCTCTGTGTGCATGTGTGCACACTCATGCATTGGCCTCTGAGAGTGCCGTGTGACATCCTGTGCACGCGTGCTCAGGAGACGGAGGAGAGGCAGGGACGGAGAGGGGCGGGGCGCCTTGTCACCTGCATCGTGGGTAGCTGGGAGGAGGGCAGCCGCCTAGCCCTGCATGTACTGCTGCACAGACACACCCTTCCAGGGTCAGGGGAAGCAGGTGGAGACCTGGATGTGGCTGTTTGCCCTTGGGCTTGACGGGGAGCCCCCGCTGTGGCAGGCAGGCAGCTCAGGGCCTGTCTGAACAGGGACTTGCCAAGGGCCCTGCAAGGCCCAGGGGCTCAGTCACAGCCTCTTGATGGGCACTAGTGGGCAGTGACTGTGCGCCTGGCTGTGGGCAGGGCCTGGCTGTGGGCAAGGCCTCAGCCCTTTAGAGGAACCTATAGTCTGAGAGAAAGAGCGCCCGGAAAATGAGTTGGGGATCTGAGACGTGAGTGGGATGGTTGGCTGGGGGGGGGTTGGTGGTAAAGGCAGCTGAAGAAGGGGTGTTGCCCACGGAAGGGCTGGGAGACGAGGGTAGGAGGCTTGAAGGTTAGAGACTGATGAGGGAGGGGTAGGGTAGATAGCCCCATAATCCTAGAACATGAGAGGTGGAAGGTCCTTAGAGATGACTTAGTTTATACGGGGGGGAAACTGAGGCCTAGGAGAGTCTTCTTCTGTCCTACAGTTTGCTCTGTTCCTTCCATCCCTGGGCCCTTGGGATGACCTGCCCAAGACACAGATGGAGTCCATTCCGGTGGATTCAGCGGGTAGTTCCTCAGCCTGTGGGGCACCAGGCCGGGAACGCAGCCCGAAACAAGGACCTGCTCTGCCTCACTGGCTGTGGTCTCGTGGGGCAAAGGGCACACAAGCAGATAAGCACTACCTGGTACCATGAGCATGACCATCAGGGCCTGTACAAGGCAGAGGGGTCGGGGGTTACGGAGAACTATTATCTGGGCAAGGCCTCTTGTCAGAGGTAGCATCTAGGTTGGGCTTTGAAGGATGAAGAGGAGTTCAAAGGTTGAACAGGGAATGAGGGATTCGTTTCCATGTAACCTGGGGGGTTTGGGTTGGTTGGGTTGGTTCCTGCTTTCTTCATCCCCGAGGGCAGCCACCAGCTTGTCCTCCACTAGTGCCCCCTTCTCTCGGAGACTAGAAGCAGGCTGCGGTGGGTGGCAGGGAGGTGTCCGTTTTCGTATGCTTCTGTCCTGAGTCAGGGGATGGCTTCAGGGTTGCCCAGGGCCCCAGCCTTGGCCGAGACCCCGGTTCAGTCCTGGTTGCAGGGCCTTATTCAACCCCCTTCCATGTAGCCGAAGAGCATTATTGCGCACCAATGCCGAGTAAACCTTACAGGGTGGGGAGGGTTTGAAGAGGTAGAAATGAGGGAAGGGCATGCAGGAGAAGGGAACAGCAGGAGCAAAGGTGCGGCTGCTGGAAAGGAGGGGCCTATTCAGGCATCACCTCTCTTTGTGTGGTGGGAGGGAGGGCGTGAAGGGGGCAGTTCGAGGTGCTGCTGGAAGCTCTGCTGGGCAGCCCAGTGCAAAGGTTTGGGCTTTGATCTGTGGCAAGCAGGACAGATGCCCATGGGTTTTGAGTAAGGGCAAGCCCCCCAAGAGCCCAAGACTTGAATCCAGAAGCCTCCAGAGCAGCCAGGAGAGGGGGCAGGGGTGAGCTGGTAAATGCTTAACAACTAACTCTGCTGGGGGACGGGAGGCCCCAGGGAGACATCACCTGGTAAACACTCCTACCAGGGCCGATTTCAAGCTTCCAAGGTGACAGCCACAGGCTTGGAAAATTCCAGAGAATTCAACAATTCGCTCTCACGAGTTGGTCTGAGCTGACTCCAGGACTGTGGGTTATAAGCTGTAGGTCCCAGTGCTCAACCCTCCTCCTCTCCTGGTTCACTCCCCAGATGACCTGAAAATGGGAGCCCAGGACTGGAAAGTGCCCCAGAGGACCCGGCCTGCCGTCGTCCGAGCTTGGGGGCTCTGGGACCCCAGGCCTGTGGGCTGGAGCCTTGGCTCAGCTGCTCGTGTGGGTGACTCGGCCAGCCCCTCACTCCTTGGGGCTAACCCCTCTTGCAGGACCACTCTGGGATGAGACGATGACGTCGCGGGAAGACAGGGGTGGGGACAGAATTGGGCTGCAAAGGCCTGGGGCAGCCTGTGTGACAGTTCCCTGGGGATAGGCCACAGGCCCCCAGTCCCCCCCCCCAGCTCATTTGCCTGAAAATCCATCAGATCACCAGTAGGGGGTGGAGCGGGTGGGGTCCTTTAAAGTGAGGGGCCCAGGGACAGGAGGGGGCAGGGAAAGCCACATGGGAGGCCCTGGGCTACAGACCACCAATGCCCCAAACCCTGCCAGCGGATCTCTGGGCCTTGATACATGTTGGTCCCTCTGCCTGGTGCCGCTCCCCCGCCCTGTCACTTGGAAACCCCCAGCCCAGCATGCCTCTCCAAGAAGTGGGGGTTAGAGCACAAGCTGAGCCCCAGGAGGATCCGCCTGGTCTTTCTCAGCCTCGTCTGTGAGATGGAGACAGTGGACGCCAGGGTGACATGGAATGTGCTTGGCACAGAAGGCGCCGCTTCTGCTCACTGGGACGTCATCGTCCCTCGGCTACTCCTCCTGTCTCCCAAGGTAGGCTTGGCGCCCCCTGCGTCTCCACCATGCCTTGTGGGAACCCCATGATCAGGCTGTAATTATGGCCTATGTCTGTCCCTCAGGACGGTGAGCCCCTGAGGGTGGGGATCGGGTCTGATTTGCCTCGGGCCCCAGAGCCCAGCTCAGCACGAGCCTCACGCCGTGTTTTAGGTGAGGGATGACCAGGAAAGCCAGCCTCAGCCCAACACCGACCCACGCGGCAGCCAAGTGGCTGCTCCGCACAGAGCCTCCGCTCCCTCACGTGCGACCTAGATGGTCTCGGAGGTTGCTTGTCGCCGAAAATGCTGTGAGTCTGTGTCCCACCCCGTCACCATCTTGCCCCAAAGCCTGAGCCCTCCTTCTCTGCCCATCAATGGGTCCACTGTTGTCCCTCGACCCGGGCGTGAAACCTCGGAGTCATTTTTGACTCATCGGCCCCTTCGTCCCCCCCATGGCTAACCATCATCGGCTGCGACAGTTTTTCCTTGAAAACGTTGCTCACATCCGCTGTCCCCTCCCTGGGGTTCCAGTCCCCTCCGTCTGAAGTCTGCTCGGCTTTGTCCACGGGCTAACTGGCTGTGTCCCCTCCCCTCCATCACGGCCCTCGTCCCAGCAGTGCTGCTGAAGAGCCACCGTCGTGCTCCTCCTGGAAATGCGCAGCTGCCACCTGGCAGGGGCTTGGCTGCCCCAGAGCCTGTCAGCGAGGAGCTGAGGTGCTCCCTCAGGCCGACTGGGCCAGGAAAGATGGGGTCCCAGGCTTGGGGGAGGAAGGAACCCCGAGTGGCATATTGGGGAGCACCATTGTAAACATTTTAAAAATCCTCACCTGAGAATATTTTTCCATTGCTTTTTAGTTAGAGTGGGAGGGAGGGAGGGAGGGAGGGGAAGAGAGAGAGAGAGAGAGATCGATGTGAGAGAGACACATCGATTGGCCGCCTGCCGCACAACCCCGACGGGGGCCAGGGATCGACCTCCAGCCGAGGTATGTGCCCTTGACAGGAAATCAAACCCAAGACTCTTCGGTCTGCAGGCCGATGCTCTAACCGCTAAGCCAAATCAGACAGGGCTAAACTTTTTTTTTTCTTAAACAGCAAACATTTTATTATATTTCTCAATTATGTGGTTCAGGAATTCGTGTAGGACATAGGTGGTTGGGTCATTCTTCCATTACAGGTGTGATCCATAGAGGCCACTTAGTAATTGCTGCAAGGGCTGGTGGGACGGGGGTTCCGAGATGGCTTCTCTTGCATGTCCGTTGTCTCGGCAACGTGGCTGCCGGGCTGGGCTCAGCGGAGATGGTTAACTGGAGCACCCACTCTGACCTCTGGGGCACAGCGTTTTCCGGGTACTTGACCTTCTTCCTCAGCTGCGTAGGGCTCCCGTAGAGTATCCCCGAGGCCAGGTAGAAAGGAAGGCATCTTATGATTTAGCCTCAGAAGGTCCAAACACCACCATGGACTGTGGCCCTGCCCACGCGGGGCCAGTGCTGGGCGTGGCCGGGACTCCTTGCGAGGGAAACGCAGGCCCCGCCCACACGGAGCTCACACACCTGCTGGCGCTGCGTGGACAGTGGCGCCCGCCTGTCACATCCGACTTGGAACCGCCGTGGCGGTGGGGGCCGCTCATCCTCCCGAATGGGGGGCGGTGAGCTGGGTCTCGAATTGGGGAGGCTGTTGAAGAACTGTTTCAGGAGGGGAGGCAGCCTGTCCATGGGGTTGGCAGAGGGGCTGGGAGGTGTTTGGGTGGCTGGTGCTGAGAAGGCTGGGGAAGGGGCCCCCACCGGTCAGAGGTGAGCAATCTTAGGGACCCCTTAGTGTCATCTGTAACTTGTGTCCCCTGAATGGAGCCAGTTCCCCCAGCCCGGAGGCAGCTCCTCTGTTAAAGGCAAAGGGACCATCTGTGGGCCCAGCACTTCCAGTGGACACAGTGCTCGCCTTCCTGGCCCTTGTCTTCACCAGCCTGTGAGGAATGGGCGGGGCCGACAGCTCCCATTCTACAGATGGGGAAGCTGCGGCCCACACAGGGGAAAGTGAGCAGCTTATCTTTGGCAGGGCCAGGCCTGGGATTTCCCTGGCTCTGGACCCCAGAGTCAAGAGGTTTCAGAGAAAGGAAGGGAGGGAGGGAGGGGCTGAAGCTTGGCACCCCAGTTCTTCCTGGGGAGGGGCTGGCTTTGTGGGACCGGATGGGGTGACAGGCTCAGCTGCTGGGAGCCCGGGACCCATGATCATGGCCACTGGGCCTTGCCAAGGCCGGCCACGCTGGGCTGAGCCCCTCCGGGTGCTCTGGGGGGGTCTGGCCCCGGGAGCAGGAGGGACGGGTGGCAGACTTGTGTTTCCACTTGATTCCCTCCGCTGTTGGCGAGAGCCGTGGCAGGATCCCGAGGGCGGGGCGGAGGCGGGAGGCCACCGGAAGGCACTGTGGCCTGGCTGCCCGCCCTCCATGTGACCCCCCTGCCTGACGACAGTGTCTCGTGGAAGGGCCTCGAGGCTTCCGTCCTACGCTCCCCAGTGAGTGTGACGCGGCCCAGGGCCCAGGGCCCGCGGGGTGACTTCCCGCGTGACCCGCACTGTCCCCAGTGCAGTTTCCACTGGGGCCCAGGACTGCGGCCTGACCCCCACTTCCCCACAATCCCAGGGGGCCGCGCACCTGGGTGCCCGGAAACCCTGGGACCCCAGTTCTCCGCCCACCTCTCTGGCTGCCTCTTCTCAGCTCCAGGGCCAGTTCCCCTTTCTCCGCTGCCTCCCTCCACCCTTTCAAGCCTGCTGCCTAGCCACCCACAGGCCATCCGTCCCCTGACTTCCCCAGGCCGGGCCAGGCTGGGCTCTCCATCCCCACTTCTTGGTCACTGGGCCTCCGGCCTGGCCTCTGTCCTTTCACTCACCCCTGTCCCAGCCTTGTTTGTGCCTTCTCAGCCCAGGAGGGGCGGGGTCAGCCAGTCCCAGAATCTGCTCGGGGCCCCTCTTGGCTGTGTGGTGGCAGGTGAGTCCCAGCCTTCTCGGGGCTACCATTCCTCCTCTGTGAAGTGGGGGTGATGGCAACGGGATCAGCGACATCCCAGCGCTGGATCTAAGGAGACAGAGGCATCTGGCGCAGGGGGGGTGGTGGTGGGGGGTGGTAATGGACCAGCTCAAATGAGCAGGGCTCTCCCAGCTAGAACTTCACTATGGCACCAGCTGTGCAACTGGACAGTGATGACATTTCTCTGAGCCTTGGTTTCTTCTCTGCAAAATGGGCATAAGAATAGTGCCTCCTTGGCCAGTGTGGCTCAGTGGTTGAGTGTCGCACCAAGAGGTCACCAGTGGGATTCCCGGCCAGGGCACGAGCCCAGGTTGTGGGCCCAATCTGGGGTGGGGGGGCGTGCAGGAGGCGGTCAATCGATGTTCTCTCTCATCCATGTTTGTATCTCTCGCTCCCTCTCCCTTCTTCTCTCTAAAATCAATAAAGAAAAAAAAACTAGTGCCTCCTCTTGGGACAGAATGAACTACTCCCAGGGGAAGGACTCTCAACCTCCTGGGGTTCAGGGGCTCCCTGGAGGGTTGGGAGGCACCGCTCGGAGGGACGGAGTTAGGCTGCTCCAGGGGAGGCAGGGCCTGAGCAGAGGCTGGAGGTGGGAACCAGGAGCTGGGAGCCTGAGGCTGGGGAGTGGAGGTAGGACACGGGGTTCTGGCCTAGGAGGAGCTGGGCGTTCCTGGATCCCACTCCAGCTTCCCCGCCACCTTCCCACAGGGGGCTGACGTCATCCTTCCTTCTGTCCAAGTTCGTCCCCCGGTGCCTTTCCCTGTGCTGGTCCTGCCTGCAGCCCTCCTGCACCTGTTGGCCTATGCAAACCCTCCCCGTCCCCCATAACACAACAGCAGCTAAGCCGCTGCCTCCAGGAAGCCTTCCCTGCCAGGCCTTGGCCACCTCTCTCCCCGTGTCCCTGCACCTGCCCCCCCTCCTGCGCTCAGTTCTCTTCTCCGCACACTGCCGCGCAGATCTGCTGTGCTGGCGCTGTAAACGGCGCACTGGCTTGGACCCCAGCGGGAGCCCAACAACTGCGCGTTGACCATCGGAATGACAGCCTTCCTGCAGGCTTCACACCCACCCAGTGCCCGCGCACCTTTCACCTCGCCTGTCCCAGCCATCCTGTGGAGCAGGAAGGGAGGGGCCCGCTGGCAGGTGAGGATGCCGAGGCCCGAGAGACCAGGGCTGCCCAAGGGCCCACCGCTAGGCAGTGGGGGCCGACAGGAACATAGGCGTCTCCCTCTCTCACCTGCCCCAAGGTGCCCGGCCCAGGGCTGGGCCTAGTCAGGGTACATTTCCTTCATGTTCAGTAGGAGCTCCTAAATCTGTCCACACGGCCTCCGTCTCCTACCCCAGGCAGGGTTCCGAGGGCTGTGCTGCGGTCCCGGTAGGTCTCCAGCTCTCACCCCATTTCCTACACTTCAGGCCCCGACATGGTAGCCGGCAGCCGGCGAGTCCTGTTGAAATGGAACTCAGACCACACTGCCCCTGCTGCAGGCTCCTCCAGGCCCCTCAGCCCTGGGCTCCTCCGGCACCTGGCGCCTTTCCTTTCTCCCCTCACTCGCTCTGCTGCAGCCACCGCGGCCTTCCGGCTGCTGCTGTTCCCCAGCACCCGCGTCTCAGGGCTTTGCACACGCTGCTCCCACTGTCTGGAGCGGCCTTGCCCCGGGCGGTGCTCCTCTCTACATTCAGATCTGTCGAATGTCTTGCTCTCGTGGGGGCCTTTCCTGACCACGGTTTCTAATGTCACACCCCTCCTGTCCCTCTCTCCCTTTCCCCTGGTTTGGTTCTCATCATAGAGCTGTGGCTCCTGCCCCCGGTTTGCACTTTTACTAGTCGGCTCCCTGGCTCCCTGGCTCCCTGGCCCCCTGGCGAGGACATGGCGCCCTGAGGGCAGGAGAGCTCTTGGGGCGGGGCGGGGCACCTGGCCCGAGCTCAGCCCGCATTTGTAGAAGGAAGGAAGGAGGGGAGGAAGGAAGGAAAGGAGAGTGGAAGGGCCTCTTTCTTCTGCTAAGAGAGCAGTCTCCTCCCTCCTATTCATGGGGTGCCTCCCACGGTGGCCTGGGCGAGGTGCATTCTGCACAAGTAGCAGGACGCAGCTCCCTGGAGCCAGGCTGGCCCGAGGCAGCAGAGGTCATTGGGGACTGTGTGCGAAGTGCCCAGAGCACAGTGGCTTCCTTTAGTACCATCTGCCTTATTATCAGACGTGGTCTCCAGGAGCCTGGGAACCGGGCTGGTGGGTAGAGGCGGGGGAGGGGAGAAGGCTGCGTGGGGATGAAAGAGAAGTCATTACATTTCAGGAAAAACTTTCTAACAGACAGAACTGTACAAAGATGGAAGGGACTCCGTCAAGAAGCAAGTGGAGGGTGGCCCCGGACCCGAGACCCAAGGACCTGAAGCCAGAGATGGAAGGATGGGAGAGGGGCCCTTGAGGTTGGGTGGGCCAGGCCCGGAGCCCGGAGCAAGCCGGGGACACCGGGCCGACCAGGCCCAGGCCGGAGAGCTGACTCCTGTCCCCAGTCCACAGGCTGCTGGGACTTGGCCCAGCGGCCGTGTTGGGACTCTGGTCCCATCAGCAGACCCCTGGGAGGCAGGAAGTCACCCTGCTTGGGCCCAGAGGCCACCCCACAGCCCTTCCCGCCTCCCTGCGGCCTGGGCCCCTGCGGCCCGCGCCCATGGGGTTAAATCGCTCCCTGTGTTTCTCGGCTCCAAGTTGTTTTCCAAGCCAGGCAGAGAATGGTTCTCTTGTTACCAACATGGCTCCTGGGCATTGGGTAATGCGCCCGCTCTTCCCCTGCCCGCTCCACAAAGGGGCCTTTTGTTCCTCCTGCCCCTCTCCCTGGCTCTTCCCGGCCCCCCACCCACCCAACGCCCTCCTCCCTGGCCGCCGCCCCACGCGGCACCCCTGGGCTGCGAGGAGTGACCGTGGCCTGGCCGTGGCGCCCGGGAGCGGACGGCCTGGTGGCCGGGCGGCCATCTTGACCGCGGCCCTGGCTGCGGGGGACACTGGGTGGCTGGGGCTGCGCGGGACGTCCCCTGCCGCACTCCTGCCTCTGGGACAGGGGCCCTTCCTGCGCTGGGCCCAGACAGACACCCTCCCTGCCCCCTCCCGTGATCTGCACGGCAGCCTCGGAGGCGGAGGCGGAGTGGCGTCCCGTCTGGACACTGGGGCTCAGGGTAAGTGTCCGTCTGTCCCAGTGGCTCAGTGAGCGGGCTGCAGCCGGACGAGCCTGTGCGTCTCCTGAAACCCCTCGGAGGAAGCAGCCCGCGGAGCGCCCGCACCCTTGGGAAACGCCCAGATGGGTCTGAGTCTCCAGCGAAAGTCCAAAGCCCAATGTACTGGGACTTTCTGAAAACGAAACGGTGTGTCTGAGTTGAGAGTGTCAGGAAATCGATGAGACATCGAAACGTCTGCTCTCTGGGAAGACAGTCTCCGTCCGCTGTCCCGCACCGCGGCCCTCCGTGGCAGGCAGGGTGGGCTGACGATGCCGTTTGCAGATGAGGAAACTGAGGCACAGAGAGGACACACAGCCAGGACTTGGGCCCATCCAAAGGCTCTGGCCCTGGCGGTTTGTTCCCAGGGCCATTGCCCCCCCACCCTCGAGAGGCTCACTCCAGCCCCTCGTCTGGAGTCAGAAGCCTGGGCTGCTCGAGCAGCCACTGGGGCGCCCCGCTCACGCCGTCCCCACATTTACAGAAAGGGGAGAGGACTGTGCCCGCGCACCCAGCGCCTGCACCTGTGACCACCTCTCTGGGGCTGGCCCTGGGGCCGGGGCGAGAAGAGGTCAAATCGGTGATGAATGGGATGAGGGGCTGGAGGGACGGGGAGATGGAGATTTATTCAGAGTTGAATAAGCCCCTGGGCCTGCGCTCAAGAAGCCACAGTTCAGGGGGAGAGAGAAATCTGTCAAGACCAAGGTGCTGCAGGACAGGAGGCCCTGGGAGTCATTACCCAGCCAGGAGGTTGAGGAAGGAAAGCTTCCTGGCGGAGGTGACCATGGGGGGGCCTCAAACGACAAGTAAAAATTCATCAGGCAAGCACACAGAGAGAGGGTGGAAGAGGAGCTGGTGGTGGAGGCGAGGCTGGGTAGAGGGTGATGAGGCGGGGAGGCCCCACCAGGCCTGTGTGCTGGGCCAGAGGGGGCAGGAAGGTGGGAGCGGTGGGGGAGGGGAGAGGCAGTGTGGGCTGCGGAGGACCTAGCATGAGCTGATAAGGTATACTAGATCCTGAGGTGGTCACTGGCTTTTAAATGGGTCACATTGGTATTCTCGAAGATCATATGGGCGGGTCTATGCCACTCTGGTTTATTACTGTTTCTCCAGTGCCCAGCTCAGCGCCTGGCACACAGTATAGAGTTAACAAATGTTTTCAACCAATGGCAGTAGTGCTGAGCTCCAGCTGTGGGTACTGGGCCTCAGTTTCCTCCTCGGTAAAACGAGGGTCACAGTGCCCACCTCGTGGGAGTGTCGTGATGTTGAAGGGAAGTGCGTGCGGGGCTTCGCGCGGGGTCCGGCACATGGGCACACCCCTCACTGGGACCTCACTGAAGCATGTGCAGGAAGCCTGGAGCGAGAGTGGGGGACGCAGTCCCGATGATGGGCCAGGCGGGGGGAACAGGCACAGGGGGAGGGAGGCGTCAAGGATGACCCTAGGTTTCTGGCCTGAGTGACGAGGTGGAAGGTCATTCTCTGTCCTGAGCGAGGGACACGGCAGGACAGGCAGGCTTGGGGAGGAGGGACACTGAGTCCGACTGAGGGCTGCGGGGTGGAGATCTGGCGTCTAGAAGCGAGGTCTGGGCTGGGGATCTGGATGAGGGCGAAATGAGTTCACAGGGCGAGTGGAAGGCATCGGGTGGAGGCGCCCCGGCCGCTGGAGATGGTTTCAAATAAGAATGACAGCGAAGGTCACACTGCATGTGCTCTGTGCCAGACGCGATCCGCGATCGTAGGCCCTCGTGTTCCCTTGTTTGAATCCTCCCAACAAACCCCAGGAGGGCGCGCAATTCCCATCCCCATTTTCTACACGGGGACACTCAGGCAAGAGAAGTAAAGTCTGGGCCGTCCAGAGTAGGCCCCACAGAGACAGAAAGCAGATTAGCAGTTGCCAAGGGCGGGGAGGGGGGGCAGAAGTGGTGGCGGAAGGGGACAGGGTTTCTTTGTGATAGCGATGATAAAAATGTTCTAAAGTGATTGTGGTGATAGTTGTAGAACTCGATGAAGATCCTAAAAAACACTGACCCTGGACTTTACATGCATTGTGTGGTGTGTGAATTACACCTCAATAAAGCTGTTCCTGGGGGGCTGCCTGTCCAGGGACCCAGCTGTCGCCCAGCTCAGCCGCTGCTGGGGACTCGGCACAAGGGGAACCCACGGTTGCGGCACTTGGTGACCGCAGGCCAGGGATGAGCAAGCGGCTGTGCGCAAGGTGCCCCGCGCGGCGTCGGAGAGGCCAGCGCCACGTCAGCGCACGGCCACCGGGAGCTGGGCGCACGGCTCAGCACGTCCCTGGGACAGACACGACACAGCCACTAAAACGATGCCCGTGGAGCATTTCCAGACACAGAGTATAATCGTAGTGAAAAACCAGGACTTAGAGTGATTTATGCATATATATCACTTCCATAAGAAGCGACAACTACATGCTGTGAGTTCCACTCCATTTAAAAATTATAGGAAAAAAACAAACGAAATATAAAATGCTAACCCGTTATATCCGGGTGGTGGGACTTTGATGTTCCCATTTCCATTGTATTTTATGGTATATCCAAATGTCTATAATTAACGCCTTCACATCTCAAAGTGACCTAACGGGGAGGCACGGGGGTACCATGTATCTGCGCAAGTCCTGCTTCCCTGGGAAATCTTATGTGGACATTTCAGATCTTGCTGTGCATTAATGTATTTTCAGCTTGAGGTATGGAGCGTGAATGAGGAATGCATTTGGGTACTAATCCCAGAAAACCCAACTGGAAGGCGTTGCTGTCCCCTGTAACAGGAAGTCCCCTGAAGGGGCTCAGCCATGCTCAGAGTGACCGCCTGTTATTCACCCTGAAACCATCTCTTTCAAGCTTCTGTCCCCTGCTTCTGTCATTGTCAACACTCTGGGACTCAGAACAGGCTATGCACACGCTGGCCCGCCCCAGCCGGGGCACGCGAAGATGCAGAGAGCTCTGGTGGGGGTGTCTGGCTCCCCAGCCGTCCTCCAGGTTTCGGTGGGGGCTGGGGCCAGGCAGCCCAGGGCCGGGCCTGCTTGTGGGAGGCGGTCCCTGAGGAAGTGGCCTGCCCAAGGGTCACTCAAGAATGAATGCGTGGCCCTGGACGGTTTGGCTCAGCAGTTAGAGCGTCAGCCCTCAGACCAAAGAGTCGCGGGTTCGATTCTGGTCAAGGGCACGTACCTCGGCTGTGGTTCGTCCCCAGCCCTGGTTGGGGTCGTGTGGGAGGCAACCAATCAATGTGTCTCTGTCACATAGATGTTTCTCTCTCTCTCTCTCTCTCTCTCTCTCTTTCTCTCTCTCTCTCTCTCCCCCCTTCCCTCCCTCCCTCCCTATCTCACTCTATGTGAGGACAAGTGGAAAAATATCCTCCAGTGAGGATTAAAAAAAAAAGAATAATTTGTGGATGGATGGAGGCAGGGTTAGAACCTGGCTCTCAGCTCCTTTCCTGCCCCGAGGGATAAACTGCCAGGTCTAAACATCTAACGTGGCCCATAAAGCCCGGGGAACCTGGCCCCGCCACCTGCATGGCCTCATCCTCTCCTGAACTGCTGTGGCTCACACGGGCCAGTCGGTTTTCCTCCGCACCTTTGCTCGTGCTGTTCGCTCTCCCTGGAGCGCGTTTCCCTGCTGCCCCCACCTGCTCTGGTCTAACTCTGCTCACTTTTTTAGAATGAGCCCCAGCATCACCTCCCTCTGGAAGCCCCCCGACTGCTGGCTGTCTGGGTCCCTCTTCTGCCACCCGCTCTGCGGTGCTGATCGAACACGTCACGCTTGGTTACGCTGTTCTGTTCACATGTCCCCACCCCAGCTTGTGAGCCCCTCGAGGGAGCCCTGCATCTGACTCACCCCAGCAATGAGCTGGCCCCAGTGGGGACACATCTGAGCAGGAGCTCATGGGACCTGCTTGTACCCTGCTGCTCCAGAGGAGAGCCGCGACCAAGTCGTGCCGCTTCCCGTCCAAAGGGTGGGAGAGGTGGGCTTCGTCAGACCATTTCTGAGCCCCGCGTCGTCCACAGAGGGGCCGGTCTGGCGTGGGGCAGCCTGAGCTGGGCACCGGGCCTGAGATCTGTGTGCCCGTCACTGTGCACCTGTGGCAGGGAACAGGGTGGAGCAGATGGGTGGGGGCTGCATTCCGGGCCTCCGCAGACCAGACCCCACCACAGAGGCTGGCCTGGCACCCCCACAGCAGGGAGGGTGGCCCCAGCAGCTATCAAAGGCCAGCAGGGACCCTCCCTCAGATGGTGACTGGCGGGCTGCCACTGACAAGCTGGGCCATCCGTCAGCCTGAGCACAGCGGGGTCATTAACCCCTGACCCTGGCCCCTTTTTAGCCACTTCCTTTGGAGGGCTACCCCCACCCCCAGAAGGAGGAGGGGGGGAAGATTTCTGCTAAGTCTCCCCCTTCAGTGAGGGGCCCAGAAGCCATGTCACAGCTCTGCGGGCCCTTCCAAAGCTCAAGGTCCTGGTTCTCAAGCTCCCTCCTCGCGGCTGCCTGGGGCCTGGTGGTGCCGCCCACCTCTGCCGCCCCCAGGAGCGCCCCTCGAGCCACAGCAGTCGTAGGGAGGGGAGAGGGCCCCGAGAGAGAGGGACAGAGGCGCTCAGGGAGCACTGTGGGTCAGAGATGACCCTGTCCATTCGCGAAGTGTGTTCAAAGGGACGTCGTGGGCCAGTCCCATCTGTGAAATTTGGTGCAAGAACCCAACTAAAATATTAACAAACAAACCAGCAGTGAATAAAATAGACATATACATCATGACAGAATTGGGTTTATCCTAGGAATACACACACACACACACACACACATATATTTTTTAAAGGGATACTATTTTTTTTGTTTTAATTTTTTTCTTTATTACTTTTTAGAGAGAAGAAAGGAGATGGGGAGAGAGATAGAAACATCGATGAGAGAGAACATCAATTGGCTGCCTTCTGCCTGCCCCCACTGGTCCACAACCTGGGCATGTGCCCTGACTGGGAATTGAACCGGCGACCTCCTGGTGCATGGGTTGATGCTCAACCACTGAGCCACACAGGCTGAGCCTAGGAATATATTTTTATATTGGAAAATCTTCTGATGCCATTTATTACGTTAATAAATTAAGGGAGAGAAGTCATAAAATTTCAACATCTATATATGATCAAAAATGTTTGAGCAAACTTAGAATAGAAATAAACGTCCTTAAATTGCTAAAGATCATCTACAAAAACCAGTGCAAACATAGTTCTTTTTTTATATATATATATATTTTGTTCTGATAGAGAGAGAGAGAGAGAGAGAGAGAGAGAGAGAGAGAGAGAGAAACATCGACGTGAAAGGGACACATCGAGTGGCTGCCACCCTCACAACCCAGCCAGGGCCAGGGACAAACTGCAACCGAGGCACACGCCCTTAGCGGGAACCGAACCGGGGTCTCTCTGGACCACAGGCCGACGCTCTAACCGCTGAGCCAAACCGGCCAGGGCCAGACATAGTTCTTAAAGGGGCAACAGATACTCCTTACGATCAGGGACAAGATGACTTTGCCCTCATCCTTGTGTCTCTGACATTGTACCTGGGATCCAAGCCGGGGCAGTAAGACATTAAAAGCAACAACAGGTCTGTTTGGCTCAGCGGTTAGAGCGTCGGCCTGCGGTCCAGAGAGACCCGGGTTCAGTTCCCGCTAAGGGCACGTACCTCGGTTGCAGTTTGTCCCCGGCCCTGGTTGGGTCGTGCGGGAGGCAGTCACTCAGTGTGTCCCTTTCACGTCGATGTTTCTCTCTCTCTTCCTCCCACTCTATCTGAACAAAAAAATGGAAAAATGTCTTCGGGCGAGGATTAAAAAAAAAAGGCAACAACAAGGGCCCTGGCAGCTTCATTTGTGGTAGTCAGAGATCGGAGACTACCTAAATGCCCTTCAGTGAGTGAAGGGTTAAAAAGGTGAGCACAGCCAGCCCTCCAAAAACCATGAACTGGCCACTGATACATGGTTAGAGCATCGGCTCAGCGGTTAGAGCGTTGGCCCGCAGGCCAGGGTCATGGGTTCGATTCCAGTCAAGGGCACAGACCTTGCTTGTGGTTTATCCCGGGCCCTGGTCGTGGTCATGCGGAGGCAGCCAATTGGTGTGTCTCTGTCACACCGATGTTTCTCTCTCTCTCCCTTCCACTCCGTCTGAAAATAAATGGGAAAATATCCTTGAGTGATTAAAAAAAAAAAAAAAAAAAAAAAAAAAAGCAACAACAAGGTATAAGGATTGGAAGGAAAGAAGCAAAACTGGCGTTATTTGTAGATGAAATGATTGTCTACATAGAAAACCCCAAATAACCTACAGGCTAATTATTGGAACCATGGAAAACTTAGCAGAGCCAGATAGAGGATATTCCCACATCAAATCAATATCAAAAACGAATTGCAGTTACAACACATGAATGGACCTTGGAAATATTATGCTAAAGAAGTCAGACCCAAAAGGCCACATATTATGTGATTCCAATGATAGGAAATCCCTACACTAAGAAAAATTAGGCAGATCCCCAGAGACAGCGCATTAACGTTGCCAGGGCTAGAGACAGGAGGGGTGGGGCGCGACTCTCGTGGGTAAAGGCTCTTCTTAGTGTGATGAGAATGCTTTGGAATTAGTTGTGGTGATGGTTGTACAACCTTGTGAATGTGCTAAAAACTACTGAATTGTTCACTTTAACATGAGGAATCTTATGGTGTGTAAATTACATTTCAATAAAAATTGTGTTTGTATGCCCTAGCCTGTGTGGCTCAGTTGATTGGAGTGTTGTCCTGTGCACCAAAAAGGTAGCGGGTTCGATTCCTGGTCAGGGCACATACCCAGGTTTCGGGTTTGATATCTGATTGAGGGGCATACAGTAGGCAACTGATCAATATTTCTCTCTCACATCAATATTTCTCTCTCACATCGATATTTCTCTCTTCCATCCTCTCTCAGGTGAGATTTTTAAGAAATTGCATTTATAAACATCAGAGCAAAAAGGCATCAATAAAAAAACCCTCCTTTACAACAATAACAAAAATCAAATCTAATAAAATATTTACAGAGAAAAACAGAAAACATTATGAGGCCGTTTCTTTACAAATGAAACCTCCACTTGCCATATGACCCAGCAGCCACACCTCTGGGCATTTGTTACAGAGAAATGAGAAGTCACAGTCATGTGAAAACATGGACAGGGCCGTGTGGCAGCTTCATGTGTGGTAGTCAGAGATCGGAGGCTACCTCGATGCCCTTCGGTGAGTGAAGGGTTAAAAAGGTGAGCCCAGCCGGCCCTCTGAACACCACGAACTGACCGCTGATACATGCAACAACTCCACTGGAGCTCGAGAAGATTATGTGAATGAAAAACCTGTCTGCAAAGGTTGCATGCCCTGTGGCTCATCATCGTTATGTTCTCAAAATGACAAACGTCTACACGTGGAGAGCCGGCAGGCGGCTGGAGCTGCGGAGGGGAGCGGGAGGGGGTGGTACCGCTGCCAGGGGTCCTTGTGGGGGGAGCTCTGTGTCTCGACTGCGGGGCTCCACACAGATGATGAAACTGCGTGGAACACGCACGCCCACAGATGAATGCATGTGAAACTGGGGAGGTGTGAACCGGGTCTGCGGACAGTGCCAACGCCAGGTTCCTGGTTTGGGTAAAGAACTCTGGTGATGTGCGATGTCACCACCGAGGGGTCTGTGGTTGCAACTTCCTGTCAATCTATAATTATTTAAAAACAAAAGGTAAGACAAGAGACATTATTGGAAGATATTAAAGAAGATCCCAAAGATTTGCTTGAAGATAACGAAGCCGGACGGGAGAAGGGGCGGGGACGGACAGGGTCGCGGCTGCGAGTGGAGTGGCCACGGGTCGTCGGTACGGCTGGGCGCGGGTGAGAACAGCTGCATCATCTTCTCTCCGACTCTGTCCGCTCGAAATGTCCCTTACTAGACCGCAAGACAGTAAGTCAACTTGCACCGGGAGATCCACTATCATAAAGATGCCAGTTCTACCCGAATTAATGTCTGGATTCCATTCAGTGCGGATCCACCCCCGCAGCATTTGGTGGAGTTTGTCGAGATGATGCTAAAAGCGGTAAGAAAGGGCAAAGCACTAAGATGAGTCGAGGCTCCTGAAGAGGACTGAGGGGGGGCATCGCCCTCCCCAATCAGGGCTTATCACAAAGCTCCAGTCAGCCGGCCAGTGTGGCAGCTACCTGTCCAAGAGGGACAGCCAGACCGACGGGACAAAACAGAGCTTGACGGATGGACATTGACGGCAGGGGTGTGGCAGGTCAGAGGAAGAAGAGGGAGAAGACGGTCACAGCTGCATCACATGCAGCTTCCTGTGGGGCTGGTGCGCTCTCGGCTGGAGGCTCCATTCCACACTGGGTGGAGGTCAGAGAGGGCCCGAGATGCCCGAGGTCTCTGGCTCTGGTCATAGGCTCTTTCCAAAATGGATCCTGCCAGGTTTCCCAGCCCCGTGTCTGATTCCTAGTCTCTGGGGGTGTCCTGGCATCTGCATGGTCACTGAGGTCCCACCTGAGTTGGAGAACCCCTGACCTAGACAAAGAAAGAGGGAGCATGACGGAGAGGGAGAGGAGGACAGCGAAGGGAGAGAAAGCATGAGAGCAAAGAGCCAGCCACTCGGCAGACGGTGTGGCCCAGCAGCCAGGGCAGGAACAATCAGGCACTGTCCCTTCCCCACACCCCCAGGCTCCCTCCGGCTTTCACCACTGACCTAACCCAGGGGGCAGAGCACTAGGCGAGGGGGAGGGGAGGTCAGGGGTCAGCCCATTACATGCCAAGCAAAGCCAGGAATAGAGCTGCTTTGGGGGTGGTTGGCGGGACTCGGGACCCATGAAAGCCCATACCCCACCTCTGGCCAGAGGCAGCCCAGAGGCAGCTGAGAAGAGGGGGGAGAGCTGCCCTGTACGCGAGGACAATGGGTCCATCAAAGCTGGGAGTGGGCTTCTGGAAGGATGCCAATGCCCCTGAGCAACACCGATTCCCCTCCTCAGCCCCGGCTGCCCTAGCTAGTGGGAGATGCTTCCCTGTCTGGAGAATCCGGCCCCACAGACCCATCGTCCATCGTCCCTAGGCTGGCCCGCCCAGCCAGGACTCCCTTCTGCCTCCCCAGTCCAGCTTCCCAGTTGCACAACTCCGTCCCTACTCCCCAACCCTGCTTCAGATTAGGGGAGGAGGAGACCATGCCCCCCACCTCAACCTGCCCTCGGCTTGGCCAACACACAGATCTGACTGCTCCGGGCCCCCTCTGCTAGTCTCTGTGGCTCCCAGTGCCGGGCAGAGTCCCTGGTCCTGATTCGACATGGGGCCTCCCTGATCACTGCGTAGTCTCTGGGCCCTGCTCTCAGCCACAGGTATTCTCACTCGCAGGCCCCACTGCGCTGTGTCGGTGCTGGTGGTGTGACCCGAACAGGACCCTGCCCTCGGGGAGCTTGCAGTCTGGTGGGGAGACAGACAGGACGGTGATTAACAAGCAAACACATGCGTTATCCCAAACCAAGCTGAGGATAAAGAGGAAGTGACAGCCCCGG
Organism: Molossus molossus; assembly: GCF_014108415.1. NCBI lineage: Eukaryota > Metazoa > Chordata > Mammalia > Chiroptera > Molossidae > Molossus > Molossus molossus. Next base: position 5,405,202 of record NW_023425345.1, on the reverse strand, counting down.
GGAAAGGACACTGCAGGCAGAGGGAGCTGCAAGAGGCCCCGAGGTGGAAACAGTCCAGCGTGTGGCAGGAACAGCAAGGCCTGGAACAGAATGTGCACAGGGAGGGAGCATGTGCCGGAGGAGCAGCCAGGCCAGATCTCTAGGTAAGGACCCTGGGTTTATCCACGTGTGATGAGAAGACCTTGGAGGAGTTTGAGCAGGGGAGTGTCGTGGTCTGATTTAAACTGAAAACCAGCCCTGCCCGGTTTGGCTCAGCGGTTGGAGCTTTGGCCCACGGACGGGAGAGACCTGGGTTCAGTTCTTGCTGAGGGCACATACCTCGGTTGCAGTTTGTCCCCGGCCCCAGTTGGGGTCCTGTGGGTGGTGACCACATGTTGATGTTTCTCTTTCCCTTCCTCCCTCTCTATCTGAAGATAAATGCAAAAATATCATCGAGTGAGGATAAAAAATAAATAAATTGAAAACCAACACTCCATCTCTTACAATAGCCATTTCACCCCTAGAGACCAGGGCTCAGAAGCTCAAATGACCCCTGGCTGGTTTGGCTCAACGGTTAGTGTCGGCCTGTGGTCCAGAGAGACCTGGGTTCGGTTCCCGCTAGGGGCACGTACCTCCGTTGCAGTTTGTCCCTGGCCCTGGTTGGTCACGCGGGTGGCAGCCACTCGATGTGTCCCTTTCACGTCGATCTCTCTCTCTCTTTTCCTCTCTCCCTCCCACTCTAGCTAAATAAAAAATGGAAAAATGTCCTCGGGTGAGGATTTAAAAAAAAGAAGAAGAAGGTCAAATGATGTTTTTATGGGCACACAGTTGCCACTGAGTCCAGCCCACCACCAGCTCCCCACAAGTTCATAATTGCGCCCCTTCCCACTGGGCTACCCTTTGGGTTTGGAACCCCACCTGTTGCTTTAAAGTGGGAGGTGTTACCTAGGTTCGTGGCCTGTCTCGCCCACTCATGTCAGGGTCAGACCTTGTTTTTCCCATTCTCTGAGGTGTCCTCGTGGCCTGGACATAGTAGGCGCTTGACACTATGTATCGAGCGAATGAATGCATGAATGACTAGCCCCACCTCTGAGGGCTGTGGTGAGGTTCACTGGAGACAATGAACAGGAGCACCTTGGCACAGGGCCTGGTGCAGAGTAAACACCCAATACTGTTGGCTGCTAGCATTACTGTCATTATCAGTTTGATTTAAAAACCCATGCTCTGCCCGGCCGGTGTGGCTCAGTGGTTGAGCACTGACCCATGCACCAAAAGGTTGCCGGTTCAATTCCCAGTCAGGGCACATGCCCAGGTTGTGGGCCCAATCCCCAGTGGGGGACAAACAGGAGGTGGCCAATCAATGTTCTTTCTCTCTCATCGATGTTTCTATCTCTCCCTCTCCCTCAATAAAGAAAAAAAAACTTTTAATTAAAAATAAATAAATAAAAACCCATGCTCTGGCCCTGGCTGGTTTGGCTCAGCGGTAGAGCTTTGGCCCGCGAACCAATGCTTTTCGGGTTCGATTCTGGCCAAGGGCACCTACCTCGGTTGCAATTCGTCCCTGACCCTGGTTGGGGTCGTGCGGGAGGCAACCAGTCAAAGTGTCTCTCTCACATCAATGTTTCTCTCTCTCTTCCTCCCCCCCCCCATTCTATCTGAAGATAAATAGAAAAATATCTTCGGGCAAGGAATAAATAAATAAATACCCATGCTCCACATCTTACGCCAATGATTAATTGAGCCAAATCCCACCCACCAACCCCTGGTTTCTTGACCTTTACAGGGGCTGCGAAGCCAAGGGTGAGTCAGGCCTGCGCTGGGGCCATAGTTGTGCTCATAGAAGGGCAAGCCCGTCCGGAACAGCGTGGCGTGCGTATGCCCAGCCTCTTCTATCGCCTGCAGGCTACAGAGACCTGTGGCCTCTCCGGCCAACCCTGAACTGGGCGGGGCGCTGGCAATGACGGAAGTGGAAAGGAGTTGGTGGACTCTCGGGCAGCCCAGGTGCCCCAGGGGTGTTTCTCCCAATGGCCACTGGGTGGCAGCACATCCCCAGGAATATGGGGTTGAGGGGCAAGCTTTTCCCATTGACTTGGAGGGAGGAATCATGGAGGGAACCCAGGCCCAGAGAGGGGTTCCAGGGTCACACAGCTTTCAGTGGCGGGGCCCAGCCAGGTGAGGGGTCACGTGTCTGCCCAGATGGACTCAGGAGCAGAGCAGGGGAGGAGGAGGAGGAGCAAGGCTTGGAGAGTGAGGGTCTAAGGACCAGCCCTGGCTCAGCTTCCTGGAAGTGGGTGGATAGTCTCTCCCCAATGTCAACCCTTAGAATCCTACCCATCTTGAAGAAGGGGCTCAAACCTCCCTTCTGAGGCCCTTGATGACCCCTCTCACCTGTGACTGTGACAAAGGTGGCAGCTCTCCCCATGCTTCCACTAGGACTTGCATGGTGACCTCATCACTCTCTCACTGTCTCACTGTCTTCATCCCCCTCCCTTGCCACAGCGATTTCCTGAGGACAGGGACTGTACCTTGTACCTCCCACCGCCTATACCACCTGTGTCCTCTGCCTGTCACCCTGCCCCTCTTCCTGGCCTGGGTACCACCTGCACCTGCTTCAGGACTCAGCTGTCATTTCCTCAGGAAGCCTTCCTGGCCTTCGGCTCCTGCTGATGGCGAGGCCTCTGGGGCAGGGTTTGCTGGTGGACCTGAAAGGGCCCGCCCACGTGTATGCAGGCGCTGTCCCTCCTGAGCCTCTGACGCAGTGGTCCGTCCATTGCAGGTGGCACTGAGGCCACCCATGGGGCTTTATGAAAATGCAACCTTCAAGACCCCCCCCCTCCCCAGAGACTTGGTCCAATAGTTCTGCAACAGAGCTCAGGACTCTGCCCAAAGGACACTTCCCTGATGAGTCTGATGCAGGGGCCTGAGCATCTGGAGGCCCTTTTAAGTGTGCGGCTGGCCCTGCCCCCTGGAGTTGCTGGGCAAAATGAAGAATAACAACAAAAAACTCTGACATCTGTGCAAAGTGAATCACTCACAAAGCACTTTCACACCCATTTGTCCTTTCAATCTTCATCTTTATAACTTCTATCTTGGGAGAGATCATCATCCCCATTTTACAGATACCTAAGGCTCAGAGGCAAAGGGCAAGTTGACCAAATTCCCAACTACAAACTAGCAGAGCTGGAGTTTGTGCTGGGGCTGTCTTGGAGTGGCAGAGCTGCAGGCTATGTTAAAGCTCCCAGGTGTGGAAATTGCTGTTTGCTGAAAATTGAAGTGCCAAAACTCTGGACCTATATACTTGGTCTGGTTTCCCAGGGATCTGGTGATCCCTGTGGAGGAAGCTCAGGCTACTGCCATTGTCCAGGTTCAGGCCCTCATCATCTCCTTTCCTCTCTGTCCATCCACGTCCTCTCCTCCAGGGCCCAGAGAACATCCCGTCTCATATAAAGTAACAGCTTTTTTTATGCACTTCATCCTCAGCCAGATATTGTGCTAGGTTCTATGGGAGAACCTGGGGCTTCCTGTCCGGCTGGGGAGACAAGAAATGCTTACTTCGGTGATAGAACAAGGTACTTCAACTTTCTTTCTTTCTTTCTTTCTTTCTTTCTTTCTTTCTTTCTTTCTTTCTTTCTCTCTTTCTTTCATTAATCCTCACCTGAGGATCCTTTTCCATTGGCTTTTAGAGAGAGTGAAAGGGAGAGAGAGAGAAACATTGATGTGAGAGAGACACATCAACTGGTTGCCTCCTACACAACCTCGACCGGAGCCAGGGATTAAACCTGCAACCCAGGTACATGCCTTGGACTGAAATCATGCCCATAATCCTTTGGGCTTGCATGCAGGCCAATGCTGACTGCTGAGCCAAACAGGCCTTACTCTCTTTCCCCTCACGTAAGTTCATGATTTCAACCTTAATTGGCTGGAACAGTTTCCATGTTGTGTGGGCTGGCCCAGGAGATTCCCCCCACTGACAAATATAAAGTGGGTCATATTTTCATTCTAAAAGCAATCTGATTTTCTTTCTCTTGTTTGTCACAGTGACACCTGTTGATGGATTCCCAGCATCCTATGGAAGGGAATACAAAGTTGGTACAGAAGAGAGACAGGGTCATGGTGAACTTTACAATCCTGTGAACATGATCTTCACTGCAGAGCAGTGGGTACGTGGGAAAGTCGTTGCTATTGTGGCATTCTGCACACTGCTGAGACTCAGATTAGCTTCCTAAGGAGGGGGTGGGGTGGAGCTCCCATCAGGCCATGGGATATTCTGATGGTCATCTTTCTGCATCTCTCCGTCCTCTGAGGCTCCTGGGGGCAGCTCGGGAAGGAAGCTGGACAGGCCTGGCCCCATGCTGCCTGGGTGAGGTGGATGCCGGAACTGTGGCTCTGGGAGCACCAGCCCCCTCCAGGGCACCCACTTTACACAATAGCAGCGGCAGCGGAGGCTGGTGAGGAGACGAGATTCGGACTCCTTGGCTGGGAAGCCCTGATAGCATTTCCTGACCCGCAGTGGGACTCCAGGGGAGCTGTTCTTCACAGCTAACAAAGAAGATGGGGTGTGAGGAACCTTTCACCAGATACCATAGAAAGCATTTGCCTCAATGCTCTTAGTTTGCATGTGAGGAAAGGAGACACGTAAAGGGAAGGGAAGAGAACTTGCCCAATTTGTCAACAGCAGACCCACAGGTCTGGACCAGGGGGCAGTCTCCAAATCAAGATCTGAATCTTATACCAGGTCTTGGCTGGGTGGCTCTGGATCAATCCCTTTCCCTCTTCCTGGTTTGCAAAACAGGGACTAAGCTGCCTCGGACACCGTCATTCTAGTAGAGGAGTCACAGCACCTAGGAAGGGGTGCTGAAAGGGGCAAGTGTTTATAGGTCACTGGACTTCACGGAAAGTCTCCCCACCCAAGGATGCTTCCGTTGCCAGGCAACCGCCCGGCCGGCGTGGTCCCGGCGTCCCGCTGAGGACGCTGGGAAGAACCCTGCCCTTACCAAGATGGCGGCGGCCACAGGGCAAGGGGCGGGGTTGAGTGCGGTCGGCCTGTCCAGACCTTTTCTGTTTCCGCCTTCTCGTGCTAACGGCGGGCTTCCGTCAATACTTGTTCTTTCCTGGTTCTGGGAGCCCCGGGAGCCGGGGAGGGAAGGGTTGCCTGCAGGGATTGGGGCAAATACCCAGAGGGGGAAGGCGGGACTTCCGCGTCCCGCCGGAAGTGACGCGATAGTCGCGGCCGCCGACAGGTGGAACGGCAGGTGGGTTCAGGTGCCAGCCTGGCCCGGACCCGACTGTGGGACCGACGCTTCCGGTGAGCGGCAGAAGCAGCTCCCAAGGGCCTGGAGACCCGTGGGGCGGGCTCTGGGGTCTGAGCCCACAGCCCTGGCCTGGAGTCCCCCCTGTACCTAGTAAGAATCACCTACCCCTCCCGCCGGGACTCCTCCACGGTCCAGAGGTGTGGGGGAGGGCCGGGATCGCCAGGGTTGGGGTTGGCATCTAGGCACTTCGTTCCCGAAGCCCTACGCTCCTTTCTCTCCCGGATCCAGTTCTCTGTTCCCCTGCCGAGCTGGGCAGTTAGCCAGCCCACCTCAGCTCCCGGAACCATGTTTGCAGACTTGGATTATGACATCGAAGAGGATAAACTGTGAGTATTTTGTTCCCCCAAGTCCCCAAAATGCAGGCGCCCCAGGTTCCCCAGATACCCTTACCTCCCAGTTCCACCAACCCTTGCTTCTCAGCGGTGGATAAGGTCTTGTAGTGTAACAGAATGGACCCTTCCCTTCCAGGAGCTCACCAACTCTAGGGGACTGTGGACTCAGTAACAGATAATTACAGTTCAGGGCCATAAGGGCCCTAATGGAGAATGACCTGGCTGCAAGGAGAGCAGAGCAGATGGAGCAGAGGTGTTCAGGGAAGGCTTCACAGAGGAGGTGGCACTTGAGCCAGGTTTGGAAGGATGAATAGAAAGATCATAAACATACTGCCTTTCCCAGTGTAGACAATTAGTGGGACATTTTAAAACATTAAGTTAGTGTCCTTATTAGACTATACCCTCCCTCAGAACAAGGACTGGTCCAGTGCCTTTTTGTGTCCTTAGCACTTTGTAAGATGCTGGACATCAGTAGTTGTAGCTAATGTTTGTTGTTTGAATAAGTGAATAAATGAGAATGTTTACCACAAATGTAAATAAGTGCTAATTTATAGTGGAAACTGAGAGGTAATTGAATAGAGCAATTGAGAGATGGGTGATGGATAGTTTAACAGAAGGCTTCCCAGAGGAAGTAATCATAATGTTCCATATGTACTTAAGAGGGTGACAAGTGTAATTCAAACCTCAGAGGTAGAATGAAGCAAAGGGAAAGGGGACCTTTTTATATGGAGTTCTTGCTATGGGCGGGGTTGATGTTAAATGCCTTCTATGCACTTTCTTACAAGAACTTTGACAAAGTAGCCATCATATCCATGCAACTTCATGGATGAGGAAATGGAGAAGTAGGGAGGATAACTTACCCAAGTCCAAAGCTGATCCGTGGTGGAGCTGGGATGTGGTCCCACATCTGCATGACTGTGGGAGCTGTGCACATTCCAGCATAAAATGCTGTGTCTTTGGCCAAATGTGAGAGAAAAGGTTGTGCAGCATTTAGAGCCTCTTGGGGTTTTAGAAGACCTGTCCCCTTCCCGGACACCTATCCCTTTCCCCATCCCCTCCAGTCAGCCTTCCTCTGGGAAACTTAGCCTTACGTGCTTCTCTTTCTAGCGGAATCCCTACTGTGCCTGGGAAGGTGACCCTGCAGAAGGACGCTCAGAACCTGATTGGGATCAGCATTGGAGGAGGGGCCCAGTACTGTCCCTGCCTCTATATCGTCCAGGTATTGGGTACTTGGGGGTGGGGTGAGGTCCTGGAGGGAGTGGGTCACCTCCCTACTTGGGCCTGACAAAGGCAGGTTCCTTTCTCTACTCTGCAGAGCTGGCCCCTTCTCATTCTTGAGGTCTGACCTCCTAAGAGAGGCCTTCTTGGCCACCCCTTCTCAGTAGGTCTGCCCTTGTTTTTCTCTGTTATTTGTCTCTTCCTTTCCTTCCCAGCACTTACCACCGTCTGTAATCGTGGGTTACTCTTTAGTTATCCTGTATGTAGCTGCTTTTCCAGATTCTTTGTACTGTGAGGGCAGGGTCCCAGGTTGCTTTTCACAGCAGTCAGCATCTAGTATAATGCCTAACATAGAGTGGACCCTGAAGAAAAATGTCTTTAGTGAATCAATAAAGCATCATTCTGGCACAAGTGAAGTATAGTGGAAAGACAGAGACTATGAAATAATGTTGGCCTAAATTCAAATGCAAGCTTCCCTGCTTATTAGCAAGTTTGTTAACCTCCCTGGGCCTCAGTTTCCTCACCTGGAAAGTGGGGATATAAAATAGGTAAAGATGAATATTTTGGGGTTGTTAGGAAGATTAAATAAAATGACAGAATGCAATGCTTGGCACATAAATAATAGCTGCTGCAATTTTTCCTTTTTTTTGAAATATGGTTTTTTAAAAATTAATTTTAGAGAGGAAGGGAAAGAGAAAGAGAAACATTTGAAACATTGATTGGGGGTTGAACCCGTAACCTGGGCATGTGCCTTGACTGGGAATCGAGCCTGCGACCTTTTGGTGCACAGGACGACACTCATCCAACTGAGCCACACCAGCCAGACCAGCAAGGGCGTAGCTGCTACTGTTTTTATGGCATTTGTTCACTCTCCCAGGTGCTCTGCCAGAGGTAATGATCAATTCTGTGGTCCCTTGTAGAGGAAGCTGCCTGGCGATATTCCGTCAGCTGTGACTCGGGAGTGGGGACAGGCAGTGATCTTCCTGTAGCCATGGGAGGAAGCTTGCCACCTCGGACATAAACTTGACCCGGATTCTGCCTTGTTCTAACCTGTCTGACAGCTAAGTAGCCTTTGGTGGCAGATGGGAAAGTATGGTTTCTCTGAGGATCTTGTAAAAGAGTCACTTCTAGACGTGAAGATGGAGATCCTGGGGACCTCGTCTTGCCAGCTCAGGGTGTTGCCTTCATGAGGGATTTGGCCTCTTCCGGCCCAGGGGGTGTTAGGGAGGCCTTGTCAGGCCCGGCCTCCTTGCCACGTGCCTGGTTAGCTTCCCTTCCAAACCCACTCTGCCTCCTCTCACCCTATCTTCACAACATGCTTATTTTTTAGTTATTGGCGAAATCAGTATCAGTCAGCTCGGAGCAGCATTGTTAGAAAAATCTTTAAAAAAATTACTTTAGAGGAGCAGATGCTCAGATGGGTGTGTATGGTTTGGTGTACTTGGCATTGGAAAGGCAAGTCTCACCCTGGCCAGTGTAGCTTGGTGGTTAGAGCGTCGGCCCAGGGACTGAAGGGTTGCGGGTTCGATTCTGGTCAAGGACATGTGCCTGGTTTGCAGGTTTCCCCGGCCCCGACTGGGGCTGTGCGGCAGGCAACCAGTTGATGTGTGTCTCTCACCTTGATGTTCCTCTCTCTCTTCCCCTCCCTCCCTTCCACTCTCTCTAAACATCAATGGAAAAATATCCTCGGGTGAGAATTAATAAAAAAAAAAGAAAAGAAAAGGCAAGTCTCATCAGTTCGTATTTACTTTTTGTCCTCCTCTCCCTCAGGAATGGGGGGTCATGCGTTTCCGTCTGTCCGGGCATCTGCCCTGTCCTCTAACACCGCTTAAGAGACGGGAGGATAGAGGCCAGGACGCAGCCGGTGTTGGTTGGGGTGAAGGGAGTGACTGTCTCCCGCTGGTGTCTTCTCAGTTCTCCCCTTGCTCCCCTCTCCTCATTCCCCCCAGGTCTTCGACAACACGCCGGCGGCCCTGGACGGCACTGTGGCAGCTGGCGATGAGATCACCGGTGTCAACGGGAGGTCAATCAAAGGAAAGACCAAGGTTGAGGTGGCAAAGATGATTCAGGAAGTGAAGGTAAGAGGCTCCACAGGCTGGCAGGGAGGTCCCCGCTCTCCGCTCCGAGCAGTGAAGTCTGGGTCACACTGCAGCCCCCTCGGTTTCTCCTGCACTCGTTCGGTTAATACAAATTATGCTCCAGGACTTGGGCTGGGCCTTGGCAAGAGAGTGGGCGCCAAGAATTGAAGGTCCCTGTCCTCGAGCTCCCCGGGGAGCTTTAGGGTGAGCCAGTGTGTTCCCAGTCGGGGCTGAAGCTGGAGCTGGAAGTCCAAGGTGAACTCACCGGAGGTGGGCCTGGGAGTGAGCAGAGGGGAAGAGGAGCCTCCCTTGCCTGCCCCTGTAGGAACTTCCATTCCAGTGGGTCCTCCTGGGCTCACAGATCCCCGGGACCTCTCTTGGCACTGGGGCAGCTCACGGTCCAGCTGCTGGTCTCTGTTCCTCAGACCGCAGTCACCTACTTCCTGTTCTCTGCTCTGCCTCCACCTGCCCCGCCCCCCCCCCCCCAGCTGCTCCAGGCCAGGCCCCTCCTGAGTGGCATCCCAGCACCTCTCAGAAGCTAGCATGCAACCCTATACAGTCGACCCTCGTTTATCGCGGTTAATCCGTTCCAGACTCTAGTGGTTGCACCTGGTGTTGAAGGATTCCTGGGGTGTTCGAACACATAGGCCTACAGTCCACACATACAGTAATCTTAATTTTAATTGTAATACAGGGGTGTATAATTGACTCAGATAACTGAGTGCATGCTTTATCATTTCCACTGTCTTGATCAACTTTTTAATGAATATATTTGAAAAGACCGCGATAGAGTAAAGCCGCAAAGTTGAAGCGCGAAGTGGTGGGGATGACTGTAGCTATTTCCCGGAGATGTGCTGCTAGTAACTCTTGGGGAACCAGTGCAGGGGAGGAGTCGCAGGCTGTGGGATGAGTTAGAAGCCTGAGAGTCAAGGGTTCCAGCTGTCACTGAGCTTGGCCGAGTGTGTTAGCTCCCTCGGCCCTGCCATCCAAACCTTCCCTCCCCTCCCCCTTCATCATCCATGTCTTAAGGACCTGGTACCAACATCCCTTCCAGTCCCTCTTTCTTGCCTTAGCCCAGGGCCGGCACCTTCTCCCTTCGTTTTGTTTTACTCTCCTGCCCTTAGGACACAGGTCCCATCCTGTCCTTACTGCAACCCCTGTAGCCAAGGGACAGGTGGGGGCTGAGCTGGGCTCAGGGCTCCACTCTACAAAGGGAAGTGACGAGGTTCATTCAGAGCCCAGACGCCGCTCCACCCGGTCTGGATCCCACTGTCCGGGCATTACCTGTTGGGCCAAGGAGCTCATCATGGAAAGTGGCGGGTGGTGTTTCATTCTGGCCCAGAGCTGGGGGGTGTGCCCTTCTGGGTCCTCCCCTCACCCCCTCACTATCATTCTTCACCAGGACCCTACTAGTCCTGCCTCGCACCAGCCCCTCATGTTTCCCGTGGGGCGGGCTCCTCGTGTGCGCAGCCTTGAGGTTAGGGCAGGGATCGCCCAGCTCGTGGGTGCCCAGAGGGAGGAGGGATTTGCTAGTGGTCACCCAGCGGGACCAGCACCCGGGCTGCCCCCTGTGGCTATCTGTAGCGGCCCTGGTGCATCCTCCCCCGGTCCTGACCACACCGGCTCCATTTGGTTTCCCTCAGGACTCGGCTTTGAAATCTTGTCTTGTATTTAAGTGGATTTGGTACCAAGTTGAAGGGGCTTAGGATTGCAAGGATGAGAGTGACGTGGTGGTCTCACGTGGTCAGGGAGGCTTCTTGGGAGAGGTTGGCACCTCTCTTCCAGTCACTAGGCCTGGACTGTGTGCCCCCTCATTTTCATTGACCACCCTTGCTGGCCTGGTCCCCGGGGCTGGGCCCTGCACTGTCCTGGGCACTCCAGCCCTGGGCACAGGGAAGGTGCTGAGACACGTTCGCAGAGTGAGGGGCCGAGAGGGTGGGGATGATTTGGAATGCAAGAGAGGACACTTTGTGCAGGAAAATGGCGTAGCAGAGGTTTGGAGTGTGGCATGGGGGAGGGCAGGGCACCTGATCTGGATGGATGGTCAGAGATGACCAGGCTGTGAGTTGTGACAGCGGGACCATGTCTGTCCCTATCCCTGGTGATTCCCCAGGGCCTGCACATAGGGATGGACCTGGGCATAGACCAGTCACAGCGCAGGGCTGGCACAGCCCTTGGCCTGGCGGTGCTGAGTTCAGGATTCTCTCAGGACCACAGGTTCTGGCTACAGGCCTCCCTAGTGGGAAGGGGCTTGGGACTCAACTCTGCCTGTCTTGCTTTTTCAGGGGGAGGTGACCATCCACTACAACAAGCTGCAGGCCGACCCCAAGCAGGGCATGTCCCTGGACATTGGTAAGCAGAGCCAGAGCAGTGACATCCAGGGGCCCCTGGTCTGCCTCTATGACAACAGGCCAATGGTTACCTGGTCCTGTTCTCTAACTTTTCTGACCAAACCAATCCACAGGACTAGGGAGGCCACCTCCTCTGGGACCTCTGTATGCCAGCCCCTGAGCCCAGGTACTCACCCTTCGACAGGGAGGGCACCCCAACCCTGGCTGGCACCTCAGGCCCACCTGCACACCCCCACTTCGTCTCAGTTCTTCTCCCAGGAAAGCTCAAGGTCTGAACTGGACCTCGGGCCAGCTGCTCTGCCCAGCATGGCCTGGGACAGGTGCCTCCTTCTGTAGGGGCTGGGTCTATAGGAACTGTGGTAAGACCCAGAGCCAGACAGCAGTGGAGGTCCCCTGGGCCGGCCACCTCCTTACACACGAAGACCCGAGGCCCCCGGGGGCTCTGTGTCCCAGAGGAACGCACAGCCGGATCTCTGGGCTCCAGTCCAGCGCCCTTTCCCGTACCCTAGGCCCAGAGCCACCTCCTGGTTTTTAAGGAGAGGCCAAGGGCAGATTGAGTCTGTCCTGGGGTTTCTCCTCTAAGAGTGTTTGTTCCCACCTGGTCACCTCCAAAGGACTGGGTACAGCCATGCACGGCAGCTGAGTCTGGTGTCCTAGGTCAGCTGCCTTCGATGATGCCTCTGCTCCCCCGGGACCAGCAGGCCCGATGTGGGGGTGGGTGCGCTCTGGTCTCCCTGCAGCAGAGTTGGGACTGGCGCTGGGCTCGCAGTGAAGGCCAGCAGCCTCTTGACCTCGAGGCCCTTGGCTGAGCGTTTCACGTAGCACCTCCTTCCAGGCTCCACACCGGCCTGTGTAGAGTGAAGGGGGCAGGGCCCAGTCCCCCCTCTGGCATCTCCCCCACTTCGTGGTCATTGTACACCAGACCCACGTTAGCCCCTCTGCCCCGCTGTCGGGACGAGGTGGGGCAGGGTGGTCTGCGCCCAGCTGCAGACTCCACCTCACAGCCCCTTTCTCCCTGGTCCCAGTGTTGAAGAAGGTAAAGCATCGGCTGGTGGAGAACATGAGTTCGGGGACTGCAGATGCCCTGGGCCTGAGCCGGGCCATCCTGTGCAATGGTGAGTCCCTTCCTTCCACCCAGCTCTAGCTCGGGGTCTCAGCCTTCGGGGGGGGCGGGCTGGCTGCCCATCAGGCCATCGTGGGTTCCTCTGGCCTGGCCTTGGCCTCTACCCGTGGGGCTGGTGGTCACCATCTCTTTGTATCCCCGGAGGCCTCTCCAGCCCCCAGGAAGCTTCCACAGTGGTCAGCTGAGCCGCCTGCAGCCAGGGTCCCCATCTCCAGGCAAGGATTCACAGGCACAGGTCCCAGATGAGGAGACAGATCCAGCGTGGAGGGGCCTCCCTCTAGCTCCCCAAGCTGGTACTTTCGCCACTGCCCCCGCTGCTCCCCCGGAACCAGGGCCCAGCCGCTGCCCAGTGCTGCCGTGCGCCTCACATCAGCCCTCGCTCGAGCACCCCCACTGCCCAGCTCTGGGCTCTTCCGGCTGCCCCGCTTTCCTCCAGGAGGGGGCGCTCCTGCCCTGGGCTGGAAGTGACCGCCTGGAGGGCGCGCGTGCGCACACCCACACCCACACCGCAGTGCGCCATGCTCTCCCCCAGGGTGGCCGGCGAGCGCCTGGACCCGCTCCTGCGGCAGCAGCCGAGTCTGTGAACAGCAGCAGCTCTGCTGGGGGGGATATAAACACCCATAGAAATTGTGGGCTCAGCTGGGCACCCAGCTTCGTTGCTGGGACGTGGGGGTAGAGTCGGAGCTTGTTCCAAATGGTGTTCAAAAGTGGAGGCTGCTATTTTCGGCCTCTCGGTGTCTATAAATCCTGTTACTGTAGTTACCGTGCGTGGAGATGAAATTAGAACTGGTGGTTGTGTTTTTCCCCCAAACCTTGCAATTTCCCCAACCTTAAATAGGGTTTCTAAAATGGAAGCTGCCATGATGTCCCATGATCCAGCTAAAAACAGCACGTGCTTGCGTGGCTCCTTCCCTGCCGGGTGGCCGGGTGCCAAGGCTCGGGGCGCGAGGGCCTGGAGGCCAGGCGGTGGCCAGGCCTCACGCTGAGGTGCCCTCCCGCCCTGGGCCTGAGCCGGCCCCTGTGCAGCCAGCACACAGCAGCCCCCCCTGTGCAGAGCGAGGCCACTCCCTCCGGCCCAGCTCGGACCGCCTGCAGCCGCGAGCCTTTGGTCAAGTTACTTTTCCTCTCCGTCCCCCCCCCCTGTAATTTGTGAACCGAGGGAAGTATTATTAAAAGGAGAAGAACGGGGGGAGTAGTCCCTGCCCAAAGGCCTGTGGAAGCAGGCTGAGCGCTGCCCCAGTGGTCCTGGCTCACAGCAGAGTAGCTCGGGAAGCCAGCCCCTGCCTGGGGGCGGCAAGGAGGCCACCAACACGGCCCCTGGCTGCAGTGGCTGCTGGTGCTCGCAGTCTGGGGGGTGCACCTCATCCCCCTGGAGTCAGAGTGGGGAGGCGGCGCCCACTGCTGGAGGATGCCCGGCGCTGGCCCTTCGCTTGTCTGGTAGCTGCCTGCCCGTCCCTCTGATCCGAAAGGCCTGCTTCAGCCCTGGTGATCCACTTGCCCCCATTGCCAGCCCTGGAGGTGAGGCAGCTGCCCCCACCCTCACGCTATGGCCCTTACTGCACCGCCAGTCACTGCCCTCGGCTGGCCGCTGTCTGGCTCCTCTGCTAGACTGGGAGCCTCCAGGGCACGGCTTGGACCTCATTCGCCCGGCCGCTCCTGGAGCCTGTCTGCACAGTAGGTGCTCGACAGACACCGGGAAGCAGATGAGGATGGCGCCAAGGCCCCCGCCCGCTGCGAGCTCCTCCTCTGAGCCCCTCGTTTCTGCCTCTGCCTGAGTCACTGTCCCCAGTGCCAGCGTTTGGTTCCATGCTGGGGGCCTCACTGACCCTGCTGCCTTCCTCCTCGGCTGTGGGCAGGGTTTGTGCTAGCAGGATGGGGGGCCTTGGCTGCTGGCCGGCCATGGGGAGCCACCCACAGGTTTGGCTTTGGGGAGGGTCCAACCGTTTTCCACCCGTGACTTTGAGAAGTACCTGTATTATTACCCATCTGCCCCTTTGATGTGCCCCAGCCTTCTGGGCTCAGGCCTTGTCTTAGGAGTGTTTGGGGGTCTAGCCCTGCCTCTCATCTGGGTGTTCCGAGCTGTTTACAAAGCACCTCTGACCCCAGCTGACCCTGAGGTGCTAAATGCCCCTCCACGGACCCTGTTCTGTGCGGTCCTGCTCGTCCTCTGGCTCCGCTGCTGCCCTCTCCGGCCCGGCTCAGGCCGCCCCTCTGTCTCACTCGTGGCTCACAAGACCGACTGACCCCCTTCTCTCTGGTCCCACAGACGGGCTTGTCAAGAGACTGGAGGAGCTGGAGCGGACTGCCGAGCTCTACAGAGGTGAGCGGCCGCTGCTGCTGGCGGTCTGCCGGCCCGCCCCAGAGGTGCAGTGGGGCTGGGGGCCAGCCTGCAGCCTGCAGGACCCCGGCCGCTAACGGCTCTTTCAAAGAGTCTTAGATGTACTAGATGGACTTCTTCTGAGTATAGGAGTAATACAAGCCCGTAGACATCCAAGGAGGAGCACGTGCAAACACAGTGGGAGTCCCCGAGTGGTGTATGTCCCAGCAAGGAAGCCCGTAGGAGGCCTGTGCAGCTGCCCTGCGGAGAACCTGGCCCTGCCGATGGGGCTCCTTGGGGCTGTGCTGGGCCTGCAGCCCTGGGCCTGGTGGCGCTGTGGGAAAAGTCAGTGAGCTCAGGGACAGTGCCGGCCTCGGGTGGGGTGAGGGTTGGAGGCCATGTCCTGGACCAGTGTGATCACCACCACATGCCCGTCCCCCTTGGTGTGGTCTCTTCCGCAGGGATGACAGAACACACCAAGAACCTCCTACGGGCCTTTTATGAGCTGTCGCAGACGCACCGGGGTAAGGGTGCCCCGAAATTGCTGCATGATCCCAAGCAAACCCTGCCCCTCTCTGGGCTCAGCGTCCCCCATATAGTGAGGGTGTGGCCACGCTACTTCTGGGTCCTCATACCTGGCTCAGGCAGACACCCAGCATATGCCCTCAGGCCAGTTTGGGCTGGGCATGCTAGGTGCTGGAAGGTAGCAGTGCTGGGGACCAGGGAGGCATCATGACCTGCTGGACTTCTGTGGACAGTCATGCGTGTGAGCCCATCCTGTCTGTCTGCACTGCCACTGACAGTGTGCGGGGCCCTTCCTTACCCGTGGTCTCATCTGCTCCAAGTCCTTTAGCTGGCTGGGCAGCTACAGTCAACCCCATTCTGCAGCTGGGAAGCTGAAGCCCAGGCAGAGGGAGTGGTCACACAGCTCCTATGGGGCAGAGCTGGCCTTAGGACCCGGCCGTCCAGATCCCAGACTGGTGCCTGCCCTCAGACCACGCCCCTCCCCAAACCTGATCCAGCCTTCTCCCTGATCTGGTCACTTGGGTAATGAGGGGAGCTCCCTTAGGTTATAGACCAAGCTTCCTCAGCAGCGTAGACCAGCTTCCTTGGGGTATATACCCAACTCCCTCAGCTCCTTGGGGGTGTAGACATCTCTCTCAGGGTGTAGACCCCATGCAGACCTTGGCCTCCAGCCTGCCATGCCCCCTGCCTTGCTTCTCCCCCACAAATCCCTGGCTTCTCCATTAAGGGCCAGGTAGGGGCAGCCTTCAGAGCAAACTTGTCGTGCAGCCTTTGGGGATGTGTTCTCCGTGATTGGAGTGCGGGAGCCCCAGCCAGCGGCGAGCGAGGCTTTTGTGAAGTTTGCTGACGCCCACCGCAGCATTGAGAAGTTTGGCATCCGGCTGCTGAAAACCATCAAGCCGGTAGGTCGTGGAGCACCTGTGTGTCAGCTGTGCGGGTGGAGGGGACAGTGTGTCATGCAGAAGAGGTCCTGCACTGGAGTCGGAACAGCCTGGCCTCGGCCTTGACCTCTGGGTGGTTTGTGGCCCTTGCTCCCCCACCGAGTCTCAGCGTGCCCTGGGCCTGGTCTGTCTTCTCATCTGGGAGTGCCCGTGGGCTCTGACCTTCTGAGTCCACTGGAAGACGGATGCACCAGTGCCACCCTTTGTCATGCTGGCCAGCCTGACCCCTGCCTGCGGGGCCTGAGCATCGGCCCTCTCCCCTTCCAGATGCTGACGGATCTGAACACGTACCTCAACAAAGCCATCCCAGACACGCGCCTCACCATCAAGAAGTACCTGGACGTGAAGTTCGAGTACCTGGTGAGTGGTCTGCAGCCTCTGGGGAGCACGGGTCTGGCCTGCTGGGGAGCCTGCCTGGAGGCGGGCCTGCCTCTGTCCGCCACTCGGTGGCTGGCAGGACAGGGCGGAACCCGTTACGTCTGACGGAGGGTGTGGAACCGGGGCCTGGGAAGGTGCTGGGGGATTGGCAGCATCTGAGGCTTAGACCGCTCGGAGCCTAGAGGATGCTGGAGCCTGGGGTGGCAGAGCCCTCACTCTGGACCTCTGACCCCTTGGGAGTTTTTGGTCACTTTAAAAAAAAAATGTTTTTTCCTTTATTGATTTTTAGAAAGAGAGGAAGGTAGAGGGAGAAAGAGATAAAAAGAAATATCTATGAGAGAGAACATCGATTGGCCACCTCCTGCGCGCCCCCCACTGGGGATCGGGCCCACAGCCTGGGCATGTGCCCTGACCGGGAATTGAACCGGCAACCTCTTGGTGCAGGGTCGATGCTCAGCCACTGAGCCACACTGGCCGGGCAGTTTTTGGTCACTTTTAAAACAGGTTAGACTAGGTCAGTGGTTACGAAGTGGGTACCAAGGACTGTTCGTGAGCTTCGTGTGGAAGTGGGACCCCTGCGGTCCAGAGGAGGGAGGGAGGCTGCGTTAGGCGAGCCCAGGCTCCGCGGCTGCCGGACCCCAAGCTCCGAAGGGCCCGAGCCCCTTAGCCACGGCACCTTTTTTCCCCAGAGCATCCTTTGGGTTCTGAGTTTGGTAAATGATGGGCTGCCTCTCAGACCCTTCGTGCCCTCCCTGATGAGTGTCCCCTGTCAGCTGCTACCAGGAGCCACCCCAAGCCTGAGTGAGGTGCTCCCCTGCTCCTGGGCACTGCCGCCAGCTGATCCCAGCCAGGAGTCTGCAGGGCCCGGGGGCCTAGGGGCAGTGTGGCAGGTGGGAAGCTGGGGCCTCAGGGTGGGCATCCAGAAGGTGCAGCAGCTCTGACACCCTGGCTTCACCTGTCCTGCACAGTCGTACTGCCTGAAGGTGAAGGAGATGGACGACGAGGAGTACAGCTGCATTGTGAGTGTCACGGGTGACGGGACACAGCCCTGGGGTCAGAAAGGCTCCAGGGCCTGCCAGGGACACAGGTGGGTCAGGCCAACCCAGAGAGGCCTGGGGGGCTTGGCCGGGCTCTTACTCCTGGAGATTGGGGCCATGCCCCGCTCTCCTGGCCCCTCTGGCTAGCTTGCTGTGGGACAGCCCCTGTGCCCATTCCCGGAACAGCTGCCCTCCAACTTTGTGAGGTTCTTGCAGGGAAAAGCTGACTTTCCTTACTCCTAAGAGGCCTTATTTATTTATTTATTTATTTTTCTTTCCTTTTTTTTTTTTTTCTTTTTTATCCTCACCCAAGGATATTTTTCCACTTTTTGTTCAGATAGAGTGGGAGGGAGAGAGAGGAAGGGAGAAAGAGAGAGAAACATCGACGTGAAGGGACACATCGAGTGGCTGCCACCCGCACGACCAACCAGGGCCGGGGACAAACTGCAACCGAAGTACGTGCCCTTAGCGGGAACCGAACCCGGGTCTCTCCGGACCGCAGGCCGACGCTGTAACCGCTGAGCCAAACTGGCCAGGGCTCTTTCTTTTTTTTATTGATTTGAGAGAGAGAGGAAGGGAGAGGAAGAGAGAGATGGCAACATCGATGAGAGAGAACATTGATTGGCCGCCTCCTGCATGCCCCCCACTGGGGATTTGGTCCACAACCTGGGCATGTGTCCTGACCGGGAATCGAACCGGCAACCTCTTGGTGCATGGGTCGATGCTCAACCACTGAGCCACACCGGCCGGACCTTTTTTATCTTTTTAATTTGTAGTATTTTTAATACTAGGATCCATCTTATGAGTAACTGTTCATTTATTTAATGTGGCAGTGATTTGTTTTTTTTGTTTTTTTCACAAAACAATAACCCCTAGCACTGCCTGGCATCTCAGAGATGGGGAACCCTGGTAGCTTTGAAAAGTGCCTTCCGGCCCCCACCCCACCTGTCCCCGAGCAGACCCCTGCCCCACTCGCCCTGACATGCTCCTTCCTGCCCAAGGCCCTCGGGGAGCCCCTGTACCGCGTGAGCACAGGCAACTACGAGTACCGCCTGGTTCTGCGCTGCCGCCAGGAGGCCCGCGCCCGCTTCTCCCAGATGCGCAAGGACGTGCTGGAGAAGATGGAGCTGCTGGATCAGAAGCACGGTGAGGGGCCCGGGTGGGCGTCGGGCCGGGCCACACCCTGCCTCAGGCCGCCCATATGCCACCCTCCGCGTGGGGGGCGGGTGCCATCAGCCCTTCAGAAAACAGACCCAGAAGGGAGAAGCACTTGCCTGAGGTCCCAGGGCCAGGCCAGGCCCCGCAGTGCTCTGAGTCAGACTCAGGTGGAAACCCTGGCAGGCGCACCACCTCCACGGAGCTGAGGGTGGACTGGCCTCCCTGGGGTGCAGTCCACAGCCCATCCGCCCCGGCAGGTTCTCTGTGCCCTCAGCTGGCAGCCGGAGACCTGGGCAGCCCTTGCCTTGCCCCGTGCTGGGGCTCAAGGGCCCAGGGAGGTGGCTTCTGCGGGCGTGGCGGGTCCTGCACCAGGCAGGCAGCGACGCCCATGTGCCTCCCCTCCGCCCCAGTCCAGGACATCGTGTTCCAGCTGCAGCGCTTCGTGTCCACCATGTCCAAGTACTACAACGACTGCTACGCGGTGCTGCGTGACGCCGACGTCTTCCCCATCGAGGTGGACCTGGCCCACACCACGCTGGCCTACGGCCTCAGTCAGGACGAGTTCACTGACGGGGAGGACGAGGATGAAGACGAGGACACGGCAGCCGGGGAGCCGTCCAGGGATGCACGAGGGGCTGCTGGGCCCCTGGACAAGGGTGGAAGCTGGTGTGGCTCCTGAGTGCGCCAGCCCGCGGGGTGCGGATGGGGTCGGGTGAGCGGGAGGAGAGCATGGGAGCGGGGGCTGGGCCCCGCATAAAGGCCTGCCGGCTGGGCGCCTGCCTCCCTGCTCCTCTGTCCTAGCTCGGCGAACCGGCCTCGGCCAGGAGGGGCACCAGGGCTGACCTTCCTTCCCACCTCCCAGCCAGGAGAGCTTGGTCTCGGCCTGCCCGAGGAAGGAGAGGGCAGGGAGGAAGAGGGGTTGGAGGGGCAGGAGTCCAGGACCCATTCCTCCGCACCTCCGTTGAGTGGGGGGCCAGGGGTGCGCAGCCGAGGCTGGGGCCACTGTCTCACATGCACCCTGGCCTCCCCCCAGGCTGGCCCACCCCAGTTCACACGCACACCTCGGCGGCCTTTATTTATTTTCGTCCCCTAGCTCAGCCACCTTCCTGGGGGAGGGCTGGGCGCTGGGCTGTACTGAATAAACACGAACCCGATGGAGCCGGGCTCTGCAGTGGCCTCGGACCTGCTTCTCCTTTTGACTCCGCTCTTCTGCCTCCCTGATCAGAGGCCGGGTGGGCAGGAGGGTTACTGACGTTCTGCTCGTGTGCACCACCGCCCCTCGGCCTCACTGCAGTGCTGCCGGTTAGCACTGTGTCCCCACTCGCAGGCGGGACACAGGCTCCGAAGTGTTTTGCTCAAGGCCACGCTGTGTATAGAGACAGTGGATTTGAACGCAGATCTGTCTGGTCCAAAAGACAACTTGCCTCCCAGGGTTTCTGCTCATCCTGGTCCTTCAGGTCTCCTGGCCATGAACTAACCCTTTATTCACTGGTGGGCAGGACAGACACTGGATCAGGAGGGCCCGAGGCCCCAAACAGGTGCACCCGTCTGCCCTGGCCATACCAGGTGCACCGTTCTGCCAGGGCCGAGGGAGAAGCCTGGAGGGATGCCACCTAGGACCGTGTCTGCAGAGTGGTAGGAGCGGGGTGACCGTGATCCTGCTTCACCTGCACCGTTCCAGTCCCCACCTGTGGTCCCAACGTAATCACTGATAGTGACCCTGTTCACTTCAAAGTGCCCCTGCTGGACAGTGAACTACACAGGAAACCGCACCCCCAAACGGGGTTGTGAGGATTGGGAGTGTGGAGGGAGGGCTGCTGGGCTGTCACCAGGACCACGTGGGTCCCTGAGAGCCATGAGACCACACCACCTTTGGAGGGGAAGCCAGCGTGGAGGCCAGGGGCACAGGCCGGACTGGCAGCCTGGGTCCCCGTCAGCCTGTGTGACCCTGGACTACTCCCTGACTTCCCTGTGCCCCAGTTTTCCTGTCTGAGTGTGGCTACTAACAGCACCTACCTCGGTGGGTTGTCAGGAGGAGTAGATGAGTTACCATTTGTTTTTTGTTTTTTTGGTGGTACGTGCCCCTAGTGGGAACCGAACCTGGGACTCTGGTCTGCAAGCCAACGCTCAACCGCTGAGCCAAACTGGCCAGGGCTGAGTTACCATTTGTAAAGGGCTGAGTACAGGGCCTGGTACAGAGTCTGCTCTTTAGTGTTTGTTAAATAAGATGCAGCCAGTGCTCGTGGCTCAGGGAAGCCGGAGATGCAGGGTGAGTCGGCCAGGCCTCTGCAGGGGCTCCCACACCTGGGGCACAGCCGGCCAGCAGGGAGGGGTCCTGGTGGGATGCGCTTGCCGAGAAGCATGGCTGGGCAGAGTGGGGTCTGTGGTGGGAAGGCTGCTCCCTCCACGGGCCTGGTCACCACACTCACGATTTGGAGGGAAAGGAGCAAAAAAAAAAGGGCTGTCAGGTTTGTGGGAAGAGGGTGAGTACTGAGTCTTCCCCGGCAGGCAGGTTTAGGCCTGGAGCTCCCTGCACTGGATCAAAGTGCAAAAGGTCAAAAGTCAAAATGCAAGTGAGAAGACATCCCCAGGGACTCCCCATGAGGGAAGCAGGTGCCAGGGCAGGTCTCGGAGCCATGCTGGTGTCCACAGGGACGTGTCCAAGGTTAAGGCCCCAGGACACCAGAGTTGACACCCAGAGAGAGGAGACAGCTCGGCTGGGAGAGGGTCTCGGGAAGGTGAGGACGGACACACCTTGCCAAAGGCAGCCGGCGGGTGCTGGACCCCGCTCCAGGACCCAAAGGACGGTTATGTCCTGCTAACCTCTGGTGGTGGAGCGGAGCCCCAGGTTCAGGGCCAGGCTTCAGCCCTGTGCTTGGCTGCTCTTTCAGGTAGTTCTGGGTCCCTCCCGGCAAGTAGCCCCCATGCTCCGCCGTGGGCAGGGCTGGGGCTGGAGGGAGCCCAGGGCCAGGCCCACCCCAGCCCTAGTGCCTCAGCTGGGAACGCCTTCCCCAGCCTTCCCCCCCGCCCCCCTCCCTGTCTCTGCCACGTCCTTCCCTAGCACCTGCCAGGCCAGGGGGCCTAGGAGAGCCTCTCGGTCTCTCCTGCCCTCTCCGCCTCCCCAAGTCGAAGCCAGAGCCACAGGGAGGCGCAGGAACAGAGCCTTTGTCTTTCAGCGCAGCTTTATGAGCGCGAGTTTCTCAGGGCTCAGGCTGTCGGGGCACAGCGCTTCTCTGAGCGGGGACAGAGGAGGGAGAAGCTTCCCACCTGGACCCCAGGGGGGACCACCCCAGCAGCCTCCAGTGGCCAGACCCTCTTGGGGCAGCAGGGGCTCCGCGAGGGGAAGCCCTATGTCTGAAGTCACCAGCCACCCCACCTGTGCCTCCATCACACAGACTCCGGGGCCAGCCCCGGCCCTGGCTCCGGCTCCACCCTGGGTTCCAGGGGCCCGGCCCCAGGGCTAGGCACCTCCAGGGCCTCAAGACTGCCAGGCTCCTGGGTGGGCAGGGGCTCAGAGTCCCCTTGGGCCTCAGCGTCCTCCTCGGTGTCACTGGCCCCGCCCTCGGTGCCTGGGCCAGGTGGGGTGTCCTGAGAGTGGCGCAGGCAACAGTTGGTGGCAACAGCCATGAAGACCCCGGCCAGGACCACCTCAGAGCCGGCCAGGTAGAAGATGATGTCATAGTTCTTCAGTGCGTCCACCAGGTGCCCTGGGGTGGGGAAATGGGGAGGTAAGGACATCAGGGGACCCCACTCTTCACCCCCACCCTGAATCCTCAGATAAAGGGCAGTGCCCTGGATTTAGTGGGCTCTTGGGTAGGACACGCACATGCCCCAGTCCACACCCCCACTTTACAGATGTAAACCCACACAAGCTCTGTCATTTGAGACCTTAAAAATGTTACTTCACTTCCCTGGACCTCAATTTAAGTGACATGGGGCCTTTGGTGGGGCAGCACTTTATAGTTTACAAGGCACCCCTGCACCCTCAGATTCAAACCCCACATGTACCCTGTGAGTAATGCAGCTGGGGATATTTGGGGTGGCCGTGGGGAATGTAGGGGCTCTGGGCTCAGCCCCTCTCCTGGGGGCCCCCAATTCTTGCTCTTTCCACCTAATCTTCAGGGGCCTTTCAGCTCTCTCACGCCCCCACCTCCAGGCCTCCTCTGCCCCTCCGGGAGGCCCCAGGACCCCACACTGAGCTCACTAGCGTGGCTGGGCCAGGGTTTGAGGGTCGGTCGCTCCTATTTCCTTCTCTGCATTTTCCGAGTTTTCTATCAGAGGCACATAGGACTGTCATTCTCAGGAAAATCTTTTAATTACAAATACTTCCCCCTAAAGTGTGGTTCCTCCCTCTCTCGGGGGCATTCTTGTGGCTGTCCGCACCAGGCTGTGACCCCTTGGTCTGCATCTCTGCGATCTTGGATGTACCCCCACTGACCCCTGAGCTGGTTGCCCCCTCCCCCAGCCCCTCTGAGCAGTATTCCACCCAACTCATCTTCCTGGTCCCTCCCCCCACCCCCACCAGCCCTGGTGCCTTCTCTGCCTATTACATCCACCCCAGGGTTACACCAGAAAATGAGCTGGCTCTCTGAACCTGGGGTGGGGGGAGCTGGTGTTGTGACCTTTGGTGGTGAGCTTGGGGGCCTCCTATACACAGGCTCAGGGGCTTTGCAGTTCTACGGGGTCAGGTGAGACAACCAGGCTGGATGAGGGCACTCGGCTAGCTCACCCTCTCAGGTGCAGATGGGCCCCAGCAAAGGGGACCTCGCCCTGCCATTGCTCCATCCTGCAGCTGACCTCAGCTCCCTCCTGCTCACCGCAGGCTTCCCGCTGTCTCAGGGATCACCCAGAACCCAGAAAGACACTAATGCCCCCCCCACCTTTCCAGTCCTAGCTCCTGCCTTACTTGTGTAGGAATACTGTCCCCCAAACATACCCGGTGCCCTCTCCTGTGGGGACTGCCCTGCCTGTGAGGCTGCCTTCATGCTAGCGCCTCAGGAAGCCCTCCTGGACCACCCTCCACAGGATGATTTCCTGACAGGTGATGAGAGTGCCCAGGAGGCAGTGTGCACAGAGGAAGAACTCGCACCTTTCCTTCCCCATGTGAGCACACTGGGCACCCCCACTCTACTCCCCAGAGACACTGCTGCTGGTCCAGTCACTCTTAAAGACTGGGGGACCCAAGCGCTCAGATGATGTGTTTCAAAGGTGTGGACATTGAGCACGGGCAGGGCCCCACTCTGACTCTGGGACTGAAACTTGTAGTAGGCCTCTGTGCCTCAGTCTCTGCACCTGCGAAAGGAGACTAAGCGCGGCGCTTTGTGCCAGCTGCGGCAATGGCCCAGTGAGCCAGCGCTGTCCACGCTGGCCGCTTCCTGGCACTTTTCCTGTCTTTTCTGTCCCCACCCAGGGCTGGTGGTACCGGCCTGGAGGAGGAGCTAGTTGGCCACGTGACGGAGAGTCCCCCCACGAGGCTGTCTCCTTGGAGGGGTCATCCCTGTAAGTCCCATTTCACAGGAAGGGAGCTTCCCCGGGCTCAGGGTAGGGGCTCCCAGCCCTCCTTGGCGGAGCGCACCGGCAGAAGGCGGTCCGATGAGCACCGCCGCGGCCTCCACGAGCAGCACCAGGCCCAGCGCGCTGGGGAAACGGCGCGCGCCCACGGCCGCCATGAGCACCTCGAACTGCAGCGCGCCCACCATGCCGTAGGAGAGGCCGAACGCCACGCAGAAGGCGACCAGGGCGTCGTAGGAGCGCGCGCGCGCGCTGCCCAGGTCCGTGAGCCCGTTGGCCAGCAGAGCCAGGCTGAAGAGGTAGGCGACGTGCGGCCGCAGGCGCGCCAGGCCGGCGAGGGCGCCGCACGCGGGCCGCGCCACGATGTCCACGAAGCCCACGATGGACAGGAGGAAGGCGGCGTCCGCGTCGGGCACGCCCGCGTCCTTGGCATAGTTCACCAACAGGATGGCGGGCACAAAGAGCCCGAGCGCCATCAGGAACTTGGTGACGGCGTACACCGCGAAGGCGCGGTCGGCGCACACCGTCACGTCCAGCAGGCGGCGGGCCCGGGCCCTGGCGGGCGCCTGGCTGCGGCTCAGCCCCTCGCGCTCCGCCACCGCCTCCCCGCGGGCGCCGGCCGCGCGGTCCCTGCGGGGCCGAGGGCCGGGCCCCGGCGGTGGCCGCATGACGGCGCCGCAGGCGCAGCAGTGCAGCAGGAGGCCGCCGAGCAGCAGGAAGCCGCCGCGCCAGCCGAAGCGCTCAAGTAGCTGCTGTCCGAGAGGCGACAGCGCCGACAGGAACACGGGGCTGCCCGCTGCGGCCAGCCCGTTGGCCAGAGGCCGCCGCCGGTCGAAGTACAGCCCCAGCATGATGAGTGACGGCTGGAAGTTGAGGGCCAGGCCCAGGCCTGCGGGCCAGAAGGCGCTGTGCCAGGCTCCCCAGGGGATCCCCACCCCATAGCAGGAGGGAGGGGCGAGGCTCGCAGGGCGGACCAACCCCCGGGGAACTGAGCAGAGGGACTCGGAGAACAGCATCTCGTGGGGACACTGAGGACAGGAGTTCTTGCGCAAGGACTCCCAACACCCCCCCCCACACACACACAGCCGCGCCCTCACCTGTCAGCACCCCAGCCGTCAGGTACAGCTCCAGGAGGCGCGTGGCGAAGGAGGCTAGGACCATGCCCGCCGAGGCCAACAGCCCACCCACCAGCATCACCGGGCGACAGCCAAAACGGGTTACAAGGATGCTGGACACCGGGCCTGTGGGCAGGGCAGAGTTCACCACTGGGCTGGTCCAATCTCCTCTCCGGTGGACACATTCTTTTTTTTTTTAAATCCTTACTCGAGGACATTTTTCGATATTTTGTTCAGATAGAGTGGGAGGGAGAGAGAGAGAAACATCGACGTGAAAGGGACACATCGAGTGGTTGCCACCCACACGACCCAACCAGGGCTGGGGACAAACTGCAACCGAGATACTGCCCTTAGCGGGGAAAGGAACCCGGGTCTCTCTGGACCGCAGGCCGACGCTCTGACCGCGGAGCCAAACCGGCCAGGGCAGACACATTCTTGGCTTTGAATTTCCCAGCCCTGGAAGACGGCTCACAGGGATAAGGTCACCCCTGGTTCAGGGACCCAGAGAAAGCAGTGTCTGGCTAAGGTCACACAGCTTGGCTAGGACAAACCAAGGAGACAGTGCCCTGGAGGGGCTCAGAGGGAGGGCCTGTCCTGGCCCAGAGACCCCCACCCCCACTCCTCTTGAGATCACAGAACCCAAAGCAGAATGGCTGGCGTGGGCTGCCTTGCTCCCCAGGCCCCCCCACTCCTTACCCCCACCCTGCTTGGCGAGGATAACTCCACTACCTCCCCCATTTCCGCTGGTGGTTAGGGCTTGGAGGAGCGGGAATCTCATTTAGATTTCAGCTTCCCCACCTTTAACATAGGCAGGTGCAGGGTTTGCGGCAGGAATAGTGGGGCCCTGCTGCTGGCCAGGGCAGGCACCTGGGTGCCAGCTCCACCTCTGGCCGCTGCCCTCTCCTGTCGTCTCCTCCCCTCTCTCTGGTGACAGCGTTTCCGCAGGACGAGGTTTTAGTGCCCGTCCTGAGGGGCCCCATGGATGCCCGGGGGATCAGGCATTTCCTGGTCCCCAATCCCAATCCCCGTCCTGGGCGGGGGCGCTGACCGGTGCCGTAGAGCATGGCGAGCATGATGGAGGACACCCAGGCCGTGTCGCTGTAGCCCGCCCCGAAGTCGCGCATGAGCGCGCGGAAGAAGACGCTCACGGCCTTGGGGAAGCCGTAGGCGAAACCGGTGACCACGAAGCAAGCGCCCAGCACGGCCCAGCCCCAGCCTCCGTCTGGGGGGTCCGCGCCCCGGCGGGGGGCGTCAGCAGCCATGGCCACTGCCTCTGCTGGAGGAAGAGGAGACAAGAGGGGGCGGCAAGGGTCTAACCCAGACAAGGCAGGCGGATGGAGACCCAGCGTGGGGAAACTGAGGCACAAGCCTACCCACATGAGCCCTGTGCAGGGAACGAAGCCAGAAGGGGAACAGGGAAGAACCTCACCCCCTATTCCTCCTCCTCCAAGGGCAGGTGAGGGACAGGGGAGGGTAACAGTCGTTCCCACCTGAGTCACTTCAGGAAGACAGCGTCTGGAGGGCACGCCGTGCGGGTCAGGACCCAGTGGGCAGGCCAGGGGTCCTGGTGAGCTGCAGAGCCTGGCAGGCAGTGTGTGATGGGGTGTGGGTGGGGCCACCAGTGTCCCCAGTGTGCACGTTTGAGGGTCTCTGGACAAAGCAACAAGCAGGAGGGAGGGAGCAGACAGGCACTAGCAGCAAAATGGGTGGAGTTTCTTTTCCTCCTTGGCCTTGTGGTATGTTCCTGATTTTCCCTCACTGATCAGGAGTGACTACTGTCAGCAGAATAATAGAGGAAGAAACAAGAACACATTGATAACAGAACATAGCCTTGTCTCAGGAGCCAGGGGAGCTGAGTTCCAGTCCATCCCAGCTTAGCGATGGATTTGCTGTGACTCGCACAGATCCCCTCCCCTCACTGAGCCTCAGTTTCCCCACCTGTAAGATGAAAGATCGATCACTCCATGCCAGCAAGGAATCTCAGGGTGGGGGCTGGACCTCTGGCTCTTGCTGGACAGGCGGGGACCTTTGAGGGGGCACCAGCAGAGAGGCCTTCTGCCCTCTAACCCCTAACAGCCCCCCACCCCCACACACGCAGAAGCGAGCTCAGAGGCCTCTCGCACTCCTGAAGCTCAGCCCAGGGATCCACACAGCAGCCGCGTGGCCCCCACACAGAGGAGGGTGACCCTCAGAGGAGGACGGACCAGCCTAGAGCTGGGCAAGAGCCTCCTCCCCTCCCGCACCCCTCCTTGCCGGGGTCTCCCTCCTGGCACTGGCTGAGAGACCTGTGGGTATCAGACTCTGCCCCTTCCTGCCCGATGTCCTCTCACCACGAGATGAGAGGGTGGTGCCTGGCAGCCCTCGCCCCACACTCACCAGCCGTCCTGTGGGTTTGGGTGTCCGGCCTCACATCTGAGGCCTGCAGGGAGGGGCTGCCCCGCCAGCTCTCCCGGGTACCTAGCCCGATAGGGGTGCAGCAAAGACTCCGGGCTTGCAGGTCAGCCACTGGCCTGGCTCTCACCCCAACTCCTGCCCAGGCCTGGAGCTTAGAGCCTTCCCCCACCCCATCCCCTCTAAGAGGCTTTTGCCTGGGAGGGGAGAAGGGACAGGGCAGAGACCAACCCTGAGGCCCCAGACCTGCCCAAGGAGAGCTAGACAGATGAGGAGGTCCTTCCACGTCCTGGAGCCTCGGGGGACACACAGCCCTGCCCTGGGGGTCCTAGTGGTCTGAGGGCACAGCCCTACCCTGGAGAGACCCCACCAAGCCCTAATCACCTGTTCCTCCCTGCCCCTCACCCCCAGGCCACATTCCAGGCAGGGCCCAGCAGCTTTCCCTGGATAAGGCTAATCCAGGGGAGCCTGGGACTGAGGGGACAGGGAGGGCGGAACAAAGGGGGCTGTGTCCCAGGCCACAGGGGGACTGGCTGATGGTCCCAGACCTTGGCCACCGCCACGCCCTCCACTGGCGAGCAAGCTGTTTCCTGAGGGCTGGAGGTGGGGGCAGAGCTGAGGGCTTAGGGCAGTGAGGGAGTCTCCCAGGCAGCTGCCAGCACCCCATTCTCAGTGGGAGGTCTCCGTCCCCAGCCCCGCCCAGTCCCCCAAATTAGAGATCACCACTCCTGCCTCTGTCCACTTGCTTTATTTCTCATTGTTTACAAAAGTTACGGGGGACATGAGCGGAGCGGGGAGGTGTGTGTAAGGGACTCCACCCCACTGGGGTGGAGAAGGGGGAAGGAGGTGGGGGCGTGAGGTAGGCCCCCAGGGAGAGTCCTGGGGCTCCTGGAGGGGAAGAAATGGTTCTGCCCCCTCTGCCTGCTTCGTGTTGAAGGTCCCAGACTCCATGGCAGGGCCCTCGAGCTGCGGAGGCGGGGGGCGCCGTCAGGGGAAGGGCCCCGCTGCCCGTGCCAGGGCCCGCTCCTCAGATCCGCTGCTGCTGCTGCTGCTGCCGCCAGCTCTGGGAGCCCCTGGGCAGGTGGCGAGGCGACCTCGGACCCCTGATGGAGGAAGGCGCCTCAGTGGATGAGGGGCGCCGAGCGGTCATTGGTGACAGTGGGACGCAGCTTTACGGTGGCAAAGGGATTCGTGCCCCTGTGGGGTGAGAGGTCAAGGTCACCTGAGCCAGGTGTCCACCCTGCTTCCTGTCCCCATCGAGTCACCTGCACTCCCCCCCCATCTCCCTCCGCTGAGCCCGGCCCCCTCTGGCCCAGCCCTGCTCCAGCTCACCGAGGGAAGAGCTCTGGGGGGTGTTGCTCCCAGGACATAAGCTTCTGCAGTGGGAAGGGAGGAAGGCCGAGTCTGGGGGGGAAGGAGCAAGGGAGCCCCCGCTCCTCCCTCCCACTTCGAGGAGAGCAGAGGCTGGATCAGGGGCCCCTGCAGTGCCAGGCTGCTGGGAAATGCAGCCCTGGCATTGAGGCCCAGAAGCCCTTGGGTCAGAGTACCATCTCCGGGCTAGTGCCCACCCCAGGGCAAGACTGGGTGCCCCCTGGGGAGGTGTTCCGTGTCCCCTCCCCCCCAGGCTCTGATCCAGGACCCTGGTTTGGTTTCCCAGGGAGGCAGGGAAGACAGGCCTGTTCCAGGGCGCCCAGCAGGGCGTGGGGGCTTAGGCCCTGAGATGGACACTACCCTCCACCCCACAGGCAGAAGCCATCCCACCGCTCCTGCACAGATGGGCAGACTGAGGCCAGGTAGGAGGGTCCCCTGCCAGGCCCAGTGGCAAAGCAGAGGTTACCTGGTCTCCAGTCTCTGCCCACTGGATGACCCCAGGGTTGAGGACCGCTTGGGGGAGGGGCTCACCTTGACGTCACTGGCCACCCCCATGCTGCCCATGCTACTTCTGCGGCTGCCAGGCAAGGGTGTAGGTGCAGGGCTGGGGGCACGGCTTGGGACCCGGCTCGGAGTTCGGGAGCGAGACTGGCCGTCCCAGTACTCGGGGGACGTTGTGGAGTTGCCCGGCCGGTCCAGGAGGTCATCTAGGCTGTGGCTGCCCCGGAGCGGGTAGGACCTGAGGGCAGAGAAAGGAGGGGAGGGGAGGGGGTCAGGCCCCGTCTGCTGGGCCCCTGAGCATCCGACAGCCTCCTCCCCTGCACCTGGGTGAGAGGAGACTGTCGGCTCGAAGGCAGTCCTGAGAGGAGGACGGATGGCCACAATGACCTGCACAGGTGGAGACGGGGCGCCCTCTCTCCGGAGGCTAAAGGGGGCTGGGCCCCTCAGTACTGCAACTCACAGATGCCCCCATGATGGGTGGGGCCGCCCCCCACTGGAGTCCCCACTCCTGCCCCAACTCTGACCACCCAGGTACCTGGAAGACAGGTCATTCATAGGGCTCATGGGGTTCATGGAGGCCACGGGGTTCAAGGCGTTCATGGGGTTCATGGAGGCCACGGGGTTCAAGGCGTTCATGGGGTTCATGGAGGCCACGGGGTTCAAGGCGTTCATGGGGTTCATGGGCACCTCCTCCAATGGCTTCACGTAGGCCTCTGGGAACCAGCCACTCCTGTGGGGTGGAAGCAGAGGGTCCCGTAAGCAAAAGGCCCAGTGACCGTGGTCCAACCCCGCTTGAGAGGAGCACACAACCACTGGGCGCTGCGGGCGCCGGCCTCGCCGCAGGGGCTGTCGGGAGAGAGACTCATTCCGTCCCTCGAAGGAGGCCTTCCTCAGCATTCAAGGCCATCAGTCCAGCCTCATGTCCCACCAAGGCTAGGGCACCTCAAGAGGAACTGCAGGTCCGAGAAGGAAGGCAGTGTGTCCAAGGACATAAGGTTACCACTTCATTCCCTGCTCACTGAGCACCCACTGCGTGAGGGCCCCGGCCAGGCACAGCCTGCTCCCCAGAGGCTCCTAGCCGGGCAGGGAGACGGACGGCGAACAGGTGATGACAAGGGTGATGGCAAAGGTCAGATCTTTAAAGTACAGCACGGGGATATAGTCAGTAACACTGTCATAACTATAGTCAGTAACACTGTCAGATGGGCACTAGATTTATCAGGGTGGTCACCGTAAGTTATATAAATGTCTAATCATCAGTTTATACATTTGAAACTAATATAATATTGTATGTCAACTATAATTGAAAAATGAAAAAAAAAATATTTTTTTTATCCTCACCCGAGGACATTTTTTCATTTTTTTGTTCAGATAGAGTGGGAGGGAGAGAGAGGAACATTGACGTGAAAGGGACACATTGAGTGGTTGCTACTCGCACAACCCAACCGGGGCCGGGGACAAACTGCAACCGAGGTTCGTGCCCTTAGCGGGAACTGAACCCAGGACTCTCCGGTCCACGGGCTCACACTCTAACTGCTGAGCCAAACCAGCCAGGGCTCCTTGGCCTTTTAAGACTCCACAGAGCTTTGGCTGGTTTGGCTCAGCGGTTAGAGCGTTGGCCTGCGGTCCAGAGAGACCTGGGTTCGGTTCCCGCTAAGGGCACGTACCTCGGTTGCAGTTTGTCCCCGGCCCTGGTTGGGTTGTGCAGGTGGCGGCCACTCGATGTGTCCCTTTCACATCGATGTTTCTTTCTCTCTTTCTTCTTCTTTCTCCCTCCCACTCTATCTGAACAAAAAATGGAAAAATGTCTTGGAAAAATGTCCTCGGGTGAGGATAAAAAAAAAAAATAAGACTCCACAGAACCCCTCAGATTCTTGTGGAACAACCGAGATAATGGTCTCCAAAAAGCCGCCTTAGACTCCAAAACCCATCCAACGACCTTCTCACATAAAGGCAACTGGAAGCTGTTTTGGCTCCAACGGACAGAACACAACCACTGCAGTTCATCTTGTTTTCCCATGAAGTACCTACTCATGGTAAAACTAGCTGTCATTTTCCGAACCTATGAGTCACAAAAAGAATAACCATGTCCCAGGAACGTGGTTCCAGAGCATAGGTCTAGGTTTTATTTGTCCTCGGGGCGCCAGGAAGTTTGGCACACACCTGCTGCAGGGACTGTCAGAGTGGCGCCCTGCTGCCCCGATGTGGGTTTGCAGAGCAGGGCTTCTGCCACTCGTGTGCTGAGTCACCTGTCTACCCACCAGCCGTCCTTCCATTCCTGATGCAGGAGTCATCTGCCATCCATCATCTGTCCACACACCTCTGTCCCTAACTGCATCATTCTGTCCTTGTCACCCATGTGTCTGTCCACTCACCTACCCATGATCCACGTGGGCAACCACCCATGGGCTACTGATCCACTGTGATTCCACTAATCCATCCAGCACCATTTTCCCACCTGCTTGCCCCCACCTATCAACCCACTCACACACCTCTCCAATCACCCATCAGCCTACGCATGCACCCCACATCTGTACTTCCTCCCCTGCCCCAACCACCCATTTGGTCCCCACCTATCCACTGTCTACCCATCCGTTCACACAAGCACGCACCCACCTACCCCGAGGACCACCCCCTCATCCACCCTCCGCCAACCCACGCGCCATCCCCACTGGTCTCCATCTGTGCAGTCATTCATTCATTCATGCCCCTGTTTTGTCCTCCTTCATTCCCTCTTCATTAGCATGAGTGGGAGTGGGCACCCCAAACGTCTCCTGTCCATAAAGTCCTGTGTGGGGCACTGCCTGGCTCCAACACGCTCCCATCTTCGTCTTCATCCAGCAGAGAGTGATCCCTACACACTCCCTTGCTGGCCACCAACCCCTGCTCTCCCCCGGCTTGCTGGCGACCACAATGCAGTTCCCATTGCCCCTTCCACGCGCGGTGTTAGAAACGGCCCGGGTGTAGGTTCTCTAAGGGCTTCCACTGCGCATGACTGCAAGGAGAGCAGGCTAGCCTGCAGGTGCCAGCACCGCCCGTGCGCCCGCCCGTGTGCCCGGAGGCCGCCTTCCCCTCCACCCCTCCACCCCTCCACCCCTCCACCCCCCCACGCCCCTAGCCCCCCACGCCCCCACTCCCCCACCCCCCCCACCCCTCCACCCCTCCACCCCTCCACCCGAGCTGGGGAAGCTGCCCCTGCCTCCCAGTGTCAGGTGCACAGTAGGTGCTCCTGTAATAATGTTTCTGGAATGTTCCACGCTTGTGAGAGAGCCTTCCCATTCCCCATCCTCTACCACCCTCAGGGGCCACCACCCTGACGTGGCAGGGAGGCTCGTCCACCTCACTGAGTGGGTGAGGAAGGCGGGGTGGGAGTGGGGGGGATGGGAGAGGGGCAGTTGTCGGAGGCCTCAGGGCAGTCAGAAGAAGCCTCCACCCCGCCGTCGGGAAGTCTCCGTGGGAGCCAGAGTTCAGGCCTCCCGGGTCCTCCTTCCAGCCACCCTGCGCGTCCAGGCTCCCACTCACGTGGATGAACCCTCCAGCTTGCCATAGAGCCAGCCGTTCTGCGCCTCCGGCACCAGCACCTCCACGACGTCTCCGGCCGAGAAGCGCAGCAGCGTGTGGTTGGCGCCCTCCGAGTGCGAGACGAGGGCGCGGACTCTCCGGGCGCCCCCGCCGCCGCCCGCAGCGCCCGGGCGCTCGCCGAAGGAGTTGGAGCGCGAGCGCTGGGCGCCGCCGGTGTAGAGCGAGGCTGCGGGCGGGACCGCGGCGGCACGTGGGTGGGCAGTTCGCCCTCGGGTCTGCCCGCCGCCCTCCCGCTGCAGCACAGCCTCCGGCCCTTTCCCGACCGCGTCCAGGGTCCCTGGCCCCGCTCCGCGCTCGGGCCGGGCACTCACAGGCAGACGGCGTCCGGGGCAGGGACCGGCGGTCTGGCTCCAGCTGGGACGCGGACCTCGCCTCGGTGGGCTCGGGGCCGTAGGAGCCGGAGCCGTGCCCGCTGCGGGGGGAGCTGAACTCTCCCAGAGGCCTCTGGGGCTGCGAGGGGAGACGGGCAGGGGAGGGTGGGGGGGGAGGGGCGGGGCGCGGCGCCCTAGTCCAGCCCCCACCCCCAGTCCCAGTAGTCGGCGTAGGGGTTCACCGGCCGGTGACCCAGCCACCAGGGGGGCGCGGAGGCCGCGCCGGGGCGGAAAGGCCAGCTGGGGGGCGCTGTGTAGAGTGGGACCCTGGGGGGGAGGAGGCTCCGGGCGGAGGGCCTCAGGCTCCAGGGCCCCACGTAGGGTGCTGGGGGCGGCGGGGGCACTAGTGGTGGCGCGAAGAGCGGCGGGGGCACTAGTGGTGGCGCGAAGAGCGGCGGGGGCACTAGTGGTGGCGCGAAGAGCGGTGGGGGCACTAGTGGTGGCGCGAAGAGCGGCGGGGGCGCCAAGGGCCTCACCATGTCCAGGCGGGTGGGCGTCAGGCGGCCCGAGGGGTAGGGCGGCCCCAGCACTGGGCCCAGCAGGCCTGGGGAGTGGGCACGCGACGGGTTGCGGCTGGCCTCCGACTGCTCCTTCCACAGCAGCACGCGGTTCTGGAGCGTCCCCCGGGCCTAGCGGGGTGAGAGCACACAGGGGTCACCCGGATCTGAGCAGCCTCCAGGATCCCGGGGACTCAGAATTAGGCCCCTAGACCTGGACTTGGACCCTGCAAGCTGAGGAAGGGACAGGTTTTCTAGCTGTTAGTAGCTAAAGATCATGGTGGTGGTGTCACTTTGGATTCACCCAGTGTCCAACCATCCCCACTTCTGTCAAAGACCCCTCAGTTCTTGAGGAGCTTCCCCTGCCCCCTCTCTGTGCACTTTGGGCAGAATTCTCCCACTGCCCGGTACAGGGGTAGGGATGGAACCCAGGCTGGCTACTCAGGCTGCACCATCCTCCTGGCTGCAGTGATGGACTCAGCCATGGCACTTAGCCCAAAACTGTGACCAAAGAATTCAGTCCCAGTATTCACCCTGGAACAATTTGGGAAAATCTATTCTTTTACCTCATGAGGTTTGCTAAATAGAGATGCCAACACAGGAAACTGCAACTAAGCAGCAGACAATGGCAAATTTCTGATGACATCTTGTGTGCTCCTGGATCCAGCTATACCTGAAACTCTTAAACTTCCCAGTAACTAAAGTAATAAGTACCTTTTCTGTTTAAGCCAGTTTGAGCAATTCTTTTTAATTTAATTAATTTATCTATTTATCCTCACCTGAGGATATTTTTTCTATTTATCTTCAGATACGGAGGGAGAGAGAGAAAGATTGATGTGTCTCACATCAACGTGAGAGAGACACATCCACTGGTTGCCTCAATGGTCCACGGACCAACACTCTAACTGCTCTAACTGCTGAGCCAAGCCTGCCAGGGCCAGTTGAGCAATTCCAAAGAGGCCTTTCAAATACAGTTTTCCCAATGCATCCCTGCAGGCTACATAAGCATCACTTTTCTAGTGTCCCCAGTACTTGGCAGCTAAATCTGCTTGAACACTTTCTGCTTGAACAAATCTGCTTGGCAGCTGACCAAACAGCTTGGGGTGGGAGGGCTTTAAATGTTAGACCTGTTGTGTATATTAATCATGTTTTGAGATTTCTGTATTTTATGATTCTTGGACATCCTGGGGTCTTGCTATTCCTGGAGAGGCTGCCCAGGGCTTAGATACTTCCTGGGGATTGCCCTTGAACACACCTTTTGTATGCAAACCAACCAATCCAAACCTATATCCCCAACCCACTTTCACTAACGCACACATCAAGCCAATATTTCGCTGGCCCTGAGTCACCCCAGAGCTAGGTACCAGACAAGTAGACACCAGCCCTATAGCACAGAGCCCACGGAAATTACTCCAACTAGCCAACTCCAAACTTGCTTAAACTTATCTATTCTGGTTTGCCTTCCATGGAAACCATAAATGTCCTGGCCATGATTTCCCCTCGCTCCTTCTGCCTCTTGACCAAGCTCAAGACTGTCACCCTCAAATAATGAAAGCTTCCCTTTGTTGAACATTCACTCTGTGCCAGGGCCTGGTGTTGAAGCTTTGTCCGCATTATCTTACTTGATTCTCACAATAGCCCTAGGAGGTATGTGCAGTTATATCTCCATTTTATAGAAAAAGATGCTGAGGGTCAGAGTAGTCAGCGACGGCTCAAGGTCTGGAATCCAGGAAGGTGTGAAGCCCGCTCCTGTCTGGCAGAAGGGCTTC
The DNA here is from genome assembly GCF_014108415.1 of Molossus molossus. Taxonomy (NCBI): domain Eukaryota; kingdom Metazoa; phylum Chordata; class Mammalia; order Chiroptera; family Molossidae; genus Molossus; species Molossus molossus. Next base: position 5,369,345 of record NW_023425345.1, on the reverse strand, counting down.
TAGGACTGCCCCTCAGCGAGCGCTTGCTTCCCCCTGGCCCAGCTGCGGACAACCTCATAGTGACCTTGGGCAGCAAAGAGGGCTCAGAGCCTCATCACAGGAGCAACTAGTTCAGTTGGTCACGAGAGACACTCTCCCTGTTGCCTTGCATAAATAATTAGCAAAACACCACACAGCAAAGTTGTTTGTGAGCTTGTTTCAGAGGCAGTAAGCAAAGCAAGACCATGGGGTCCTGCATACCGTGTATGGACATGGTTAATCCTCACCCGGGGATATCTTCCCATTGATTTTTAGATAGAGTGGAAGGAGGGAGGGGGAGAGAGAGAGAGGGAAACATTGATGTGAGAGAGACACATCAAGTGGTTGCTTTCTGCATGACCCCAACAAGAGTTGGGATCAAACGATTCGTGACCTTGAGCGAGAATCGAACCTGAGACCCTTCAGTTCGTGGGCCGACGCTCTAACTGCTGAACCAAACCGGCCCAGGGCCTGCACACCATATTTTAAAAGTTTCTTTTTGTCGCCCTGGCTAGTGCAGAAGGCAACCAATTGATGTGTCTCTCTCACGTTGATGTTTCTCTCTCTCTCCTCCCTCCCCCACTCTATCCCTTCCTCTCTCTAAAATAACAACAACAACAATAATAATAAACATATCCTTGGGTGAGGATTTTAAAAAAACAGGAGGAAGGGCCATGCAAACCAACAGGTGGGGGGTCAGGGAGGATGATGGGGGTGAAACTTGCCGAAGGCCTCACCTTAGGGTGCCAGAGAGGGCAGGACAGTCCTTCTCAAGGTGTCAGCTTGTGAGGGGGACGGAATGGACCGAGTGGTGGTGGGGAGGTTAGCATCTCTCGGAAAAGGTAATAGGTAGATGTATGTGACTATGAAGGTCACAAAGTGAGGTCATCACGAGTAGAGATGAAACGAACAGAATTTCCAAGTTAATAAAGGGGAAGGGGAATGTATAGTAACTCAACCAAACTGACATAGACAGGAATAGGAGAAAAATGACAAAGTAAATACAGTTAAATCAAGTTGTCCCAAAATAATGCAACAGGTATATCAGTTGTTAGGTTAAATGAAATAGACCAAATCCCTCTGTCAGAAGACAGCGGTCAGACCGGTCAGACGTGAAAACTGATTTATGTGTTAGTAACGGAAAACACACTTTAAAAAAACAGCTAAGAGAAGAGAAAGTAGAAAGGGCAATATTAATTTCAGACAGGGTGGAAGTGAAAGCATTAGACTGGATTAGGAGAGACATTAAGTACCGAAATGGCAACATTGACACGGAAGGTATAACGCTCACAAACCCAACAGCACTAACCAACGTGGCAGCTAAACACAGACAGCAAAACCCATTAGAAAAACAATGAGAGCCTGGCCAGTTTGGCTCAGCGGTTAGAGCATCAGCCCAAGGATCAAAGAGTCCCGGGCTCGATTCTGGCCAAGGGCATGTACCTCAGTTTCGGTTCATCCCTGGTCGGGGTCGTGCGGGAGGCAAACGATCGATGTGTCTCTCTCACATCGATGCCTCTCTCTCGGTCTCTCTCCTTTCCCCACCTCTTCCACTCTATCTAGAGATAAATGGAAAAAATATCCTCGGGTAAGGATTTAAAAAAAGAAGAAGAAAAAGAAAAATGAGAAATGCAAGAATCTGATTGGCCTAGCAAATAGAAAAAGTAAGAGCATGGAGGATTTAAATTATAGAATAAAATTTACAGATGGTAACTGTATAAACCTGTGAATCAATGAATTTGTGAATAGTGAGTATATGCAAGCAGGAATGAAAAAGTAAATGGTTCACCCTGGCCAGTTTGGCTCAGTGGTTGAAGCGTCAGCCTGCGGACCAATAAGTCGCGGGTTCGATTCCAGTCAAGGGCATGTACCTTGGTTGTGGTTCATCCCCAGCCCTGGTTGGGGTCGTGCAGGAAGCAATCGGTCTGTGTGTCTCTCTCACATCAATGTTTCTCTCTCTCTCCCTCCCTCCCACTTTATCTGAACAACTACAACAAAAAAAATAAATGGTTCATACACAAAAGACTAAATGCGTGAATTAGTGAATGAATGCGAGAATAAACAGAACCGTGAATGAATATCTGATGACACAAATAAACACGGAAATGAATAAACAGAGAAATAGGAGAGAATAAATACATAAAATATCACCGAGGAAGAAAGAAGGAAAGGAGGAAGGGAGGGAAATACCTGCATGCAGCCAGCTCACAGAGAGCACTTCCCCTAGGGCTCCATTCGCTGTCCCCCAGCCCCTGCTCACCCGACCGAAAAACTGCAGGAAGGTATTGGAAAGCAGCAGGTGCTTCTCGGCCAGGAACCGATAGCGCCGCTTCTCCTCCAGCTCAGCTGCCCGCTGGCTCTCAGACACGAAGGCCTGCATCTGCGCGTGCAGCCGGTTCACGCTCTCCTGGGGGGAAAGGGGATACTGGCTGGAGGCAGGGGGTGGGTGCTTCATCCCACCCACCTAGGGCACCAGCTGTCTGCAGCCTCCCAGGCCTTCCTCACCCAGCCGCCTCCTCCTGGAGGCCCCCCAGGAACACCCAGACCATCCCAGCTCCCAGGCCTGCCCTCTCATGGGCAGCTTCCTGCTCACGAGCCTAGGCTCGATGTCCTCCCAGGCAGGGCTGGTGTCTGAGTCATCCCTCTGTCCCCAGCACCCAGCTCAGGGCCCAGCACAGAGGTGGGGCCCAGGGAGGTTGGTTTAATGAAAGTGCAAATAAGTTGACTAATAACCCTCTTCTTGGGAGGGGAGATCCTGAAAAGAGATATGAGCTTAGAGGAGTCAGAAGAAGAGACAGGCAGGAAGAGAGAAATCGTGGAGGAGAGGCCAGGGATGGGCAGGAGGGGCTCAGGAGGAGGGCTGGCCTTGGTCGGGGCAGGACCGCACTGCATGGGCAGGAGGGAGGATGGCGGGCCTGCTGGGGGTTACACCTTCCCTACCGTGCTCAGGAGCACAAGACTGAAGGTCTCAGGTTTGCTCAGTGACGTGGGAGAAGAAAGAGAGGTGGTATGGTTTTGGAGGGGCCTGGAGCACCTGGGGAGGGCCAGGAAGTGGCAGGGCCAGGAGCAGTGCCTAGGGTGTCCCTGAGACCAGAATTCCCACCCCACCAGGGCTGGCTGACCTCACCACAGAGGCTGGGACAAGCCACACTCCTGGAGTTGGCCTGGTGTTGGCTGGGGAGCTCAGGAGGGTGTCAGAGTTCCCCCCAGAGACCGGTCATGTGCCCAGCTCTTGCACCTTCATCTCCCGCACATTCTTGTCCCTCTTGCGCTCCATGCGCCACAGCTCGGACATGCACTTCTCCAGGTTGGCGGCTCGGTGGCGGTACTCAATCTCGTAATGCTGGCGGCTGTCCTTGGGTGGGGCCGAGAGAGGACGGAAACCCCCACATCAAAAGCTCTAGATGCCTGACCCATGGGTCAGAGCGTAGACAGGGGCAGGGCGGCTCAGCTGGGGACGTGTATAACCTGGGACCAGGCAATGGCCAGGGCCCTCAATGGGCCCGTCTGTCAAATGGGAACAGGTGGTCCTGTCTGTGTTGCGCAGGGGACCGAGGTGGGGCCGGCAGACTCACTTTGATGAACTGCATGTCCAGCTTGGTGTTCTTCTCCATGTGCTGCAGCAGGTCTCCGTGGAATGTCTGCACCTGTGTGGAGTGCAGGACGGGGTTGATCAAGGCGGCCCTATCCATCTCAGGCCCCAGCATCCCTTGCGCTGCCCACACAGATCCATTGCCCACCATGCGCTAACACACCAAGCACCTGCCCAATCATCAGAGAAATGGGCATGATAAGAGAGCCTGATTGGAGAAAGGATTAAACGGTTAACCATGAGAAACATTTAGAGCAGTACCTCACTCGAGACACCCTCAATAAATGTGCCAGCGACCTCTGGTTCTCACTCTGAGTCCCAGTCTGGGCTTTGATGATGCTATTCCCCGAGGCTGGAGTTTCCCACCAGTCTTCAGATCCTGCCCCTTCTGACTCTCCTGGGCAGAGCCTTGCTCAGACCTTTTGTTTCTGGAAGGTGTGTGTGTCCATTTGCTCACTGTTCATCCCTCTAGCCACGGGACAGAACCTCTTGTTGGGACCCTGCTCAGCCCTTTCGTATGAGCAGTGAGTGGTGTGGGCACGAACCAAGTCCGACCCATTTCTGTGTCCTTGGCTCCGTGAGCAGGGCTGGGCCCAGGGCTGGGTCAGCACTGTGGAGGCTGAGCTGTGGGCGTGGTAGTTCCCACAACAGGTGAGGAGGCGGCTGACCACCTGGGTGACCAGGGGAAGGCGGCTGAGCTCAGTCGCAGAGGAGCTAGGTGCTAGTTCTGGTTGTGTCTCCAATTTGCTTTGTGACTTTGGACACGTTGCTGCCCCTCTTAAGCCTCAGTTTCCCCCTCTGTTATAGTAAAGGTTTGGCCAGATGCTCTCTAAGGCCCAGTTCTATAAACCCGATGAGCGTTGATTCTGTGGGCCTCAGCGGTCACCGGCACATTCCCTTGTGTCCCCATCAGTGTTCCCTGGGGCACACTGCATCACTGGGGCGTTGGACCTTAAATCCTTCCAGCTGCCCTCTTTGCCCTTGAGTTCAGGTCGCACAGAGAGCAAAGAGGAGCATCTCTCAGCCCACCGTCACCTCTGGGGACCTCCTCCTCTGCGTGGACCCCACCTGCTGCCATGGGGGTGCTCATACTGTGCATGGAGCTCTGTTCCTCGGGGTAGAGCATTGCCTAGAAAAGGAATGCTGGTAATTTCCTCCCAGGACACAGGAAACACTAGTAAATGTAAAAGTTCTGTACGTTTTTCTCGCACAGTTGTGTACAAAGCCTCGGTCACTGCTGGTCCGTAAGGGAGCTGGAGTGCGTTCTCCCAGGACTGGCCACGCCCTACACCCCGGAGCTGTGGTTGCCTGTGTGTGCGCGCATGTGTGTGTGGGGGGGGAGGGGGGGCTGTGTGTGTTAGGAGCTGTTCTGAGTACACATTTCTGCCCTATGGGGGCCCTTGTTGCCAGATCCACTAGGAAGTGAGGCTTCCCAGCAAGGAGGCACCTTCCCTGCCCCTGGCCCTTCCTCCCACCAAGGAGATAGTTCAAGATTTCTGCTTGAGCACAGATGGGTGCTTTGAAAACCTCCACAGCCTGCTAAACCACAAGGTTGAAACCACAAGGTTGCCCGGCTGGTGTGGCTCAGTGGTTGAGCATCAACCCATGCACCAAGAGGTCCCCGGTTCGATTCCCGGCCAGGGCACATGCCCAGGTTGTGGGCCCGATCCCCAGTGGGGGCATGCAGGAGACGACCAATCGATGTTCTCTCTCATTGATGTTTCTCTCTCCCTCTCCCTCTCCCTTCCCCCTTCCTCTCTCTGTAAAAATCAATAAAGCAAAATTTAAAAAGAAAGAAAGAAAGAGAGAAAGAAAGAAAGAAAGAAAGAAAGAAAGAAAGAAAGAAAGAAAGAAAGAAAGAAAGAAAGAAAGAAAGAAAGAAACAACAAGGTCATGGGAGATGCGGGGCTAGTGCAGACCTTCGAACCCAGGCATATCTGTAGCCAGAGCACTAGGAAAGAGGGTGACTGGTACCTAGAGAGATGGACTCGAACCACAAGGAAGGCCTGAGAAAACATTCACAATGCGCAGCATCGGCTGCTGCAGTCGGTCTGCGGAGGTGATGCGGGAGGAAGCGGGGCTGTCATGAGGCTGCACCTGGCAGGCAGTGGTGACACCTGCCCCCGGCCGGGACCAAGGAGGCAGGGGTGCGGGAGACCTTTTCAAATGTCCTTAAAATACTGACAGCAGACAAGTTTGGGGCTTTCTCCCTCCCTCTTAAGTCTGCTTTCCTACCTCTCTCCACTTGCCGGAAACACTGCTACTGAAAAGGCCACCTGCCATCCTATGATGTCACTCCTGCTTCCAGTCACATGTGGACTGAGTCCCCCCGTGGAAACGTGCATTAGAGCTGGACAGAGGGATTCGAATGCCCCCCAGTGCCATGGCCTGGCTGTGATCTCAGGCAGGAAAGAGGACACAGGCCTAGGACTGCCCCAATCAGAGGGGGTCCAGGCACCACTGGGTTAATGGAAAGCCCTCGGCAAGCTCCTAAAGAAGTGGATCTATTAAGAGGATGATACTTGACGTGGACTTTGAGCTCTTGCTGTGGAGGAAGCAGACAGCTGCAATAATTAGCAGGTGTTTTTCGGGATAAGGAAGTCACCAACTCCCTGTCTCCCTCTCTGGGAAAACCCCTTGAAAGAGCTAGCTCTGTGGGCTGAACCCAACTCCTCTCCTCTCATTTGTTCGTTTTTTTATAATTAAAAAATACATATTTTTATTGATTTTCTAGAGAGAGGAAGGGAAAGACAGATAGAAACGTCAATCAGCTGCCTCTTGCACGCCCCCTACTGGGGATAGAGCCTACAACCTGGGCGTGTGCCCTGACCGGGAATTGAACCAGGACCTCTCAGTCCATGGGACGACGCTCAACCCACTGAGCCACACCAGCCAGGCTCATCTGTTCTTGAATCCCCACCACGCCAACAAAATGCTTTTGTCGAAGTCACAGAGACACTCTCCCCGCTGCTTCTCAGTCCTTTGCTGATCCCCCCTCATCTCCCTGATCCTTTAACGCTGGGTTGACCCAGCGCTCAGGCCTTGAGCCTCTTCCCTTCCCTAGCTACACCCATTCCCTCAGTGAGCTCCTGCAGGCCATAAGCTCACGACTCCCAGATGCATATCCCAGCCCAGACCTTGCCCCCAAACTCCAGTCTCATACATGCAACTCATGGTTCCACCTCTCCAACTGATTTTCTGATAATCATCTCATACTTATCATGTCTAAAACTGAGCCCCTGACCACTCCCCTCCATCCCAACTGCTCCACCTCCAGTTTTTCCTACCTCAGCTAACGGCCTTTCCAGTTGGTCAGGTTAAAACCTTGCAGTTACCTAGACTTTCTCCCTTTCTTTTGCAACAGACTTCCAATCCATCAGAACATCTTATTGGTTCTACATTCATTCTGATCTCTTCTCAACACTACCACTGCTGCCATATCCCAAGCCTTATCATCCTTCCCCTAGATGACGGCAGGAGCCTCCTGACTGGTCTTCCTGCTTCTGCTCTTGTCCTCCACTGCTATGTTATTCTTAGTATAGGAGCCAGAGTGATCCTATTAAAATGTAAGTCAAATAATGAACAAGTGGAAAATGATATTTAAAAATGCCATTTACAAATGGCTACATAAAAACATTAAATACCTGGAAATAAATCTATCAAGCGATGTGCAAGATTGCTACTCTGAAAATGGCAAAACATTGTTATGAGAAATAAATAGAAAGGCATACCATGTTCATGGACCAAAAGACCCGATACTGTTAAGATGACCATTGTTTATAGATTAATTCAATCCCTATCAAAATCCCAGCAAGTTTTCTTAGAGAAATTGACAAGCTGATTCTCTAATTCCTTGGAAATGCAAAGCATCTTGAATGAACTAGATAATTTTGAAAAAAGAAGAACAAAATTCTTAGAGTACTTGATTTCAAGACTTACTATAAAGCTACAGGAATGAATATAGTTTAGTACTGGTATAAGGATAGACAAAGATATAAAAAATTCAGGAATTGACTTACACATATATGATAAATCAATTTTTGACCAAGACACCAAGTCAATTAAATAGGGAAAGAGAAGTCTTTTTCAAATGGTTCTGTCCAGGGCAAAATGGACCCTGATGCCCTCTCACTTCATATGCAAAAATAAATTTGAGATGGATCATAGAAATATGTGCAAAGCCCAGAACACAGAACTTCTACAAGAAAAGTTAGGAGAATATGTTTGCAATTGGGGTAGGTGAAGATTTCTTGGGTAGGACACAAACACAAACCATTTTTTAAAATGGCCAAATTAGGCTTCATGAAAAATATTACATTTCTGGTTATCAAAGACACTATTAAGAAAATGAATAACCAAGCTATAGATTAAGAAAAAACATTCACTATACATATATCTGACAAAGGGCTCATGTCTTGACTATAGAAAAAACTACAAGTCAACAATAACGGCAACCGATTAAAAAAATGGTCAAAAGACTAACAAACACCTCATGAAAGATGTTATGCAAATGACCAATAAGCCCATTAAAAGTCATTAGTCATCAGGATATGCAAAATATAATCACAGTGAGGTGTTCCATTCCACATGAGAACAGCTAGAATAAAAAGCTGGATAGCAGGGACGGAGTTCACAGCAGCGTTCAGACACTGCTGATGGGAGCGCAGAACAGGACAAGAACTTCGGAGAAATCTTCGACAGCTTCTTATAAAGCTACACATAGATCAATCATTTGACCCATCATTTCCACTCTTAGGTATTTACAAGAGGAATGAAAATATAGATCCACAAAAAGACCTGTCCAAGAATGTTCGCAGCAGCCCTATTTCTGATAGCCCCAAACAGGAAGCAACCCAAATGGCCATCAACAGAAAAATGGATCAACAAGTTGTGGTATATCCATACAGTGGAACACGCAGCTATCAATCAAAACAAAGCATCGATACTGGCAGCAACCTGAGTCAAACTTACAGACGTATGTTGACTGAATGAAGCAGGACACAAAGAAATGCATATTGTGCAATTTCATTCATAGGAAGGGCGGGCAGGCAAAGCTCATCTCTAGAGACAGGAATGGACAGTGGTGGCCTCTGGGTGGTTACACAGTATAGACAATGCTGAAACCCATCCCACTCAACACTTAATAGTGGGGCATTTTATTGTATGTCGATTTTGCCTTGATAAAAACTAATTTCATGTAAAAATAAGTAACACTTTGAAGGTGACAGGAAGTTATGAGAACAAGGAGCACAAGGAGCAGGGGACACGCCTGCAGACGAGGAAAGCAGAGCAGGACGACAGGCCCCCAAACAGAAGAGCACCGAGTCCCTGTGTAAAGTGAACCAGCCCTGGCCGGTGCGGCTCAGTGGGTAAAGCATCGGCCTGCGGACCAAAGGGTCTCAGATTCGATTCCCAGTCGAGGGCTCTTACCTGAGTTGCAGGTTCGATCCCCAGCCCCAGTCAGGGTCATATAGGAGGCAACCAATAGATGTGTCTGTCTCACGTTGATGCTTCTCTCTCTCTCTTCCTTCCACTCTATCTAAAAATCAATGGAGCGCGGCCAGTGTGGCTCAGTGATTGAACATTGACCCATGCAGGTCACTGGTTCAATTCCTGGTCAGGGCACATGCCCAGGTTGTGGGCCCAATCCCCAGTGGGGGGCAATCAATGTTCTCTCTCATCTATGTTTCCATCTCTCTCTCCCTCTCCATTCCTCTGTCTCTAAAACTCAATAAAGAAAAAAATATATATATATATATATCAATAGAAAAATATCCTCGGATGAGGATTTAACAACAACAAATGTGAACCAAAGACAGTAAGAAAATGATACAAGACAGGAAAGAAACTACATGGTCATGAACTAGCAAAATTCAGAGATGAATGACAGACTCAGGAGGGAATTAGAAATTTCAAAAGAAAAGCATACATTTAGTAATAAAGCAAAACACAGCAAAGTAATAAACACACCAAAGTAATACACACAGAACAGTAATAAACACAACAAAGAATGCCTGAGGAGAAACATAAAAAAAAAGAAAATTTTTTAAATAAAAAAAGAAATAGGGAGAGTCCAGAAGAGATTATTTTTAGGGTGAAGGTGATGAAAACGTTCCAAAATTAGATAGTGCGGATAGTTCTAAAACTGTGACTACACTGAAAACCTCTGAGTCGTACACTTTGAAAGGGCAACTTTTATGGTCTGTGAATTACATCGTAGTAAAGCGCAAACATATACATCTCTGCATCAGTCTATATATGTCTGTCTCTATGTACAGCTATATCTATACCTGCGATAGGTATATCTATACCTATTATGGGCTCCATTCTCACTCCAGATATTAAATCATAGTGTTTAGAAGCAGAGAAAAGAAATGAAGAAAAAATTTAAAATATCCAAAAGGAAGAAACATACTAAAAATGGGCGATGAAGATTAAATATACTGATAACAGGAGTTCCTGAAGAAGGAGGCCAGGAAAAGGGACAGAAAAATTCTAAAAACTGTCATTCGGAAGAACTTTCCCCGGAACTCGAGATAGAAGCCCTCAACGCCGTACTGAAGGGGTGTGCACACACCTCAGAGCGCTGACCACGCTGGCCAGGCTGAAAACAGGCTAGAAGAACCGCTAGACTCGAGAAAAAGAAAGACAGAAAAAGTATTTCGGGCATCTGGGACAAAAAGAAAAAAAGAAAGTGGACAAAACAGATCATTGGACTTTTGAATAGTGATGTTCAATGTTAGAAGAACATACGTAAGATCATCAGAAACGGAAGGAAGGAAGGAAGGAAGGAAGGAAGGAAGGAAGGAAGGAAGGAAGGAAGGAAGGAAGGAAGGAAGGAAGGAAGGAAGGCAAGACGGGAGGGAGGAGACAAGGATTTTGTAGCCAACAAAACTGGCTTTCGAGTAGAGCTCTTATCCCCAAGTCAGGCCCAGCGCACTGTTCCCACGAGCCCTTCCTGTGCGGGCTCAGAGAACAAGCTTCAGGCACGAAAGTGACAAGCGAGACGTTGTCACAGGACTGGCCATGAACACGAACTGCGAAGCTGCTCGGGAGAAGGTCGGCAAGGGCTGAAGGAGGGGACGGGGCGCTGGCTCCGTGCTCTGACCAAGTACACACAGCGCAGCGGTTTAAAAAGTGGGATCTGCCCTGGCTGGTTTGGTTCAGCGGTTAGAGCGTCGGCCTGCGGTCCGGAGAGACCCGGGTTCGGTTCCCGCTAAGGGCATGTACCTCGGTTGCAGTTTGTCCCCGGCCCTGGCTGGTTGTGCGGGTGGCAGCCACTCGATGTGTCCCTTTCACATCGATGTTTCTCACTCTCTCTCTCTCTGTTCCTCTCTCTCTCCCTCCCACTCTACCTGAACAAAAAATGGAAAAATGTCCTCGGGTGAGGATAAAAAATAAATAAATAAATAAATAAATAAATAAAATAAAAAGTGGGACAGGAAAGGGAACAGCGAGTGCAAAATGAATGTGAACTGTCCTCAGAACCCGCAAGGCGGTGGTGGGGCAAGTGTTTCCGTGGCTCGGGGCTGGTGTACCGGGAGACAAGCCCGTGGAGAGTTCTGGGATGTTCCAGCTATTTTACTCTCTGTGTCTCTGAGAATCAGGATCCTTGACGTGGTAAAGATTCTGGCATAACACAGAACAGTCAAGAGCCTGGTGGGCTCAATCTGGATGGAAAGTATCAGTGTGGATTTATGAAGTTTGTTTTTCTTTTTATCCTCACTCGAGGACATTTTTTGCATTTATCTTCAGATAGAGTGGGAAGAAGAAAGAGAGAAAAACATCAATGTGAGAGAGACACATCGACTGGTTGCCACCCGCACAACCCCAACGGGGGCCGGGGACAAACTGCAACCGAGGTACGTGCCCTGAGCGGGAACCGAACCCGGGTCTCTCTGGTCCGGAGGCCGACACTCTAACTGCTGAGCCAAACCGGCCAGGGCGTATTTATGAAGTATTTTATCTTTAACTATACATACTGTTGCCCTGGCTGGTGTGGCTCAGTTGGTTAGAGCGACATCTGTGCATCAAAAGGTGGAGGGTTCAATTCCCAGTCAGGGCACACACTCAGGTTGCAGGTTTGATCCCGGGTCAGGGTGTGTACGGGAGGCAACTGGTTGATGTTTCTCTCTCACATCCATGTTTCTCTCTCGCTCGCTCTCTCCTTTCTTCTCTCTAAAAATCAATAAAAAATTGAAAAATCCTCTTAAATATACATATGGTCATGTATCTATAGTGTGTGTACATAGGTGTGCATGTATGTGTATGTAAAGGCATATATATTAATTTTTTTTCTTTATTGATTTTAGAGAGAGGAAGGGAGAGGGGGAAAGAGAAACATCCATGAGAGAGAACATTGACTGGCCGCCTCCTGCATGCCCCCCACTGGGGATCGGGCCCACAGCCTGGGCGTGTGCCCTGACTGGAAATGGAATGGGCGACCTCTTGGTGCCTGGGTCAGTGCTCAGCCACTGAGCCACACTGGCCGGGCTAAATGCATATATCTTACACACATATGTGCACATGTACATAGGGCACTGGTTATTGAAAAGGCCTAACAACAAGGATCAGCCCAGATGAAACCCCTTGTGCCCAGCTTATGGAAAAGCAGAGCTGAGGTGGACCGTCTCTCTGGCGGGAGAGCTAGGAAGTCAAACCACGAGGATCATTCCAAGAGGACTCAGGAGCCAGACTGAAGAGACCTCTACAGCCCACAACAGGGGACATTTGCAACTTCAAATAAAAACACACCAATACGTTTAAATCGATGATACTGATGATACCGAAACGTACTACAATAATTGTGCTAGTTTAAAAAATCAAGCTGCCCTGGCCGGTTTGGCTCCGCAGTTAGAGCGTCGGCCTGCAGACCAAAGAGTCGCAGGTTTGATTCCCGGCCAGGGGCACGTACCTGGGTTGTGGGTTCGATCCCTGACTCCTGTTGGGGTTGTGCGGGAGGCAACCAATTTATGTATCTCTCTCACATCAATGTTTCTCTCTCTTTTTCCTTCCACCCTATCTAAAAATCAATGGTTAAATATTCTCAGGTGACAATTAACAACAAAAATGAAAAAAATAAATAAAGCTGATGGTCACCGAGGATGACGGGATGGTAAAGGGAGTGCCTAAGCCTTTCCCGTGTGAAGTGTGCTGCTGGGCGACAAGCAAACACCGAGAGGCGACGCTTCTAGTCTAGTTAATGAGTGAAAGTGCATCAGAGTGGCAGGCTTTGTGACTCCCCTGGTAGATGCGCAGGGACTCTGTGCCCTACAACTCTTGGTAGCCAGTGGCCACAGACACGACGTGCCCCCCGGTGGGCGGGCCCAGCCCCTAAGGGGTGGAGCCTGCGTCTGCTAGGCCTCTGGACCGGAGGGCAGAGGAACAAGCTGGGCCGCACCAGGATGCGCCATCAGCCACATCCAGACTCAGACACCCGCAGTCAGAAGGCCCCAGGACCCCCGAAAGACAAGGTGTAAGGGAAAGAAATGGACGAAGCGGGATCAATAGATTAAGAGACTCAAACACATATTTTAAAAAAAAGAAAAAAAAGAGCAAGACCAGACTCTAGGGTCTAGGGGTGTACGCTTTGATCGACTACAAAGGGACACAAGGAAGAACCAGGCCAGTGGTCACTTTTGGAGGGACAGAGGCTGTGGTTTTGAGGGGGGCACATGGAAGGGCTCCCGAGGAGGCTGCCAAGTTCTCACCTGGGTGGTGGTTCTGGGGTAGGTTTGCCGTCATGATGCATTAAGGTCTGATTTGTTCAGTGAGATTTTTAGGATCTGCTTTTTCGTTTACATTAAAAAATCCGAACCTGAGTCAGAACCTGCTGTTCCCTCCCTTGACACCCTCTAGTGATGCCCCTTCCTTAGCAGAAAGGCCCTGGTTAGAGGCTGCGCTTCTGCCCCGGGCCGGTCTCCACGCCAGCCACCGGCCCCTCGCGCCACCACGTCCAGCAGGCTCTTCCCCGCGAGTCTGCCTGGCTCTCTCCTCCCTCCTGTAGGCCTTCTCCCCAGTCACCTTTCCAGGGACGTCATCCCTGAGTATCGGCTAAAAATGTCGCCCCCTGCACGTCCCACCCCTTCCCTGCTCTGTGTCCCTGCGGCCTGGTTTGGGTCTGACCCGGCACATACGCCCTCACCTGCTGGTCTCGGGTCTGCTCTGGCTCCGTGTTGGGGAGCACAGGCTCTGTCTGCTGGGCCCCAGAGCCTGCGGCAGGCCTGGCGCGGCAGTGACTAGGCCGCCAGTGAGCCAGAGGGAGACGGCCTGCGGCCTGGGCGCCAGTGCGGTTCTGGCCGAGGGCCCTGCCCTGTTGTCACAGCCAAGACACCGGTGCCCAGAGATGGCAGCTCTTTGTACAGAGTGGGCCTGGGTGACGCTTTCCCTGTCAGCCTCGGTACCACGGGTGACGTGGACAGCCACCAGACACACGGACACGATGGCTGCCAGCCCCGGGAGGTGTCGCAGGCTGACTGCCACATACACCTCAGTGTCGGGAGTCGGGCCAGGGGGACACTCGTATCGGGTGTAGGTGGTACCCAGTTTCCGCTGGTAAAATTGTTCCCCATTTTGACATGATGAGTATTTAACGGTATCCCCCAAAGAGCACCCTGAGTGTTAGGGTTCCCCCCACACACGTTTGAGAACCACGCACTGTCACAATTAGTTGAAATTCCCTTCAGAACCTCCCCAGGCTCCTCACTCTGCCCCCACCCCCCTTCGCCTCCGCGCCCGGCCTCTGGCTCCCGGCTGCCCAGTGGGTGCCAGGCTCGCGCCCGCGCGTGCCCGCCGCGCCCCTCGGAACGCCCTCCGTCCTCCTCTCCCTCGGGCCCCGCCTTCTCCAAGGCTCACTCTCGTCTCAAGCAGTGAAGCTCGGCTCCGGGCCGGTCGCCGTGCCGGGCCCTTGGCAGGGGCAGCGGCAGGGGAGCACCTCTGACCATCAGGCTCAGGCACGCGGAGGCTGCGCCAGGCGAGGCGTGTGCCCTGTTCACGTCCCTGGCTCCTCACAAGAAGCCTACAGGCGGCTGTTGTGACGGGCTCCACTCTACAGACAGGCAAACGGAGGCACAGAGAAGCCGTCGCTCGCCCAGGTCCCGAGGCCAGAGCCTGGTGGAGCTGGGCTTTGAGCCCAGGAGCGCGGGCTGCAGAGCTCACGTCCCTAACCACTGGGGCAGGCGGGAGTCCAGAGGGATGGACTGGACCTGCCCAGGACTCAGGGAGGCTTCATTCATGGAGGGGGCAGCTGTGCTGGGTGGAGGGTGGGGCTTCTCGGCCCAGAGGACAGCGTGCCAGCCGCCAGCGCGGGAGGCTAGGCTATGCCCGGGTGCCAGCGGCTCTGCCAGGCCAGCGGGGCTGCGCCTCCTCCTAAGCCTGGCTTCAGCTCTGTGGGCGGCAGGGGCGTGGGTGGGATGGGAGAGTACAGGGCAGGGCTGGAGGGGGAGGGGCACCTGGCCAACAGCCCTTTCTCCCCTGGCTCCTCGGCCCACTCTAGAATCCTGCGAGAGTGGCCACAGCTCCGAGACTCAGTTTCCTCCTCTGTAAAGCAGAGAAGGAATGGCACCTGCCTCCCAGTGGCTGGAGGCTCGGACAAGTCATGGCGGATAAATGTGCCCGGCAGCCGGGCCTGGCTGTGGTGTGGAGGGGGAACCCCCCAGGCCAATACTCACCACCACCTCCAGGTCAGAGTTCAAGTGGCGCTGGGTGTCTGACATCTGCACCAAGATCTCACCTGGAGGCCCAAAGAACAATGGCTTCAGTGAGGGAGCCCGTCCCACCCACCCCCTTCCCACCAGAAGCTGCCAGAAGGGTCTGCCTGAGGCTGGATTTCGGGACCAAAGTCCTGGCTTTCCCAGACGGCACTGGGACTCAGGCAGCACCTGTCCAGCCCTGTCCCAGCCCTGGTGGCGTGGTGGGGAGGGGCTTGGGTTCCAGGAGAGAGGGCTCTGGCCCTGGGCTGCAAGACCTGCGTCTTTGGGGGACTCCCGGAAGGGCAGGGCTGTGGAAGGAACCCCATAACGCGGCTCCAGGGAGGCAGGCGGAGTGCCTGGGGGAGGGGGCTAGCAGGAATGCCCTCCAGGCCCTGAAGGCGTGTGGGCATAGTGAGAGGGGAGCCCCTTACCCAGAATCTGCGAGGTGGAGCTCTGCAGGGCCTGCTCCCCGATCTTCTGGATGGCGCTGAAGTACACCTCGGCTGCCTCGGACAGAGCTGCCGGGAGAGGCCCCGGTCCAGCCCCAGCGCCTCCCCGCCGCCCCACCCTGGAGACCCTCCTTCCGTCAGAGAGTGTGCAGGGGACCCCGGGATCTGACGGAGGGGCATGTGAGAGGGAGGGGGGCCTTGGGGGGCCTGTGTGATGTGGCACTGGCCAGAGGTGCGGGCGGGGCGGCATGGGGTGGGTTCTCCCTCCAGGGCAGGGCCTGGCACTGTTCAGGACTGTGGTGTAGTCTGTCTTGGGTTGGGGTGCAGACATCTGTGTGTGTGCATGAGAGGTGGGTGCAGGTGCAGGGTCATGGCTGGGGCAGGGCCATGTGAGGGGTAGGGCCGGTCGCTGGTGTGGGGGAAGCAGACTCTGACTCTGATTGGGTGGCTCTGGGTTCCAAGTATGTCCCTGGCCTGTCCATCCTATAGATGGCTCGTAACCCTCTGTACACAGCACCGTGGACGAGGTGTGGCTGAGAGATGGTGAATGGCTGCCTGGTGGGGTGCAGAGAAGATGGGGGTGTGGATGTCTGTGTGGTGGGAGCAGGCCAGGGGCTGGGGGCACTCACCATGGAAGGCCCGCAGGTAGTTGTTCCCCAGGTACACCAGGTTCTCCAGGGCGGGGTTAAACTGCTCCATGATGCTCTGGACCCCGAAGGCAAGGGGAGGGAGGGTGAAGATTGGGAGAGGAAGGAATGATGGGCAGAGGCAAGTCATGGGCCTCAGGAGCAGGGCACCCCTAGCCCCAGTGAGAAGCCTTCAGAATCTGGGGGAGTCCACCTAGAAACCTGGAGTCACCTAGAACCCTGCACGGGCCTCAGAGCCATCTCCTGTGGTTCCGTTCAAGTCCAGGGCCCCCTTGGGCAGCTCCTGCTCACACACCTACCCTGGGGGACCTTGCTCCCAGGACAATGCACGTGGAGGATCCTCCTCCACTGGCTGAAGCCTGCTGTCTGTCACAGTCCACAGCTGGGCCAGTTCCACCCAGGCCCGAGTCCAGGCCTCGCTGGACCAGACACACAGACTGCCCGCAGTCACCTCAGGGGCAAGGGCAGATCTCGCTCGAAGAGCCCTCTGGGAGCCGGGACACCCTGAGCCATGGCTAGGTGGAGGTGACTGGGCTTGGACTTGGACTTGGGTCTTGGTGCAAATCCCTGCAGCCCCTGCCTGCCTTGGTGACCTTGGACAAGCTGTTTAACTGTCTGGCCTCAGTGTTTCCACCTATCAGACGGGGTGATTCCCTTTCACCCCCAAGTGGGATGCTGTGAGGCTTCCATGTGGAAGGGGTCCGCACACAGCGGGTGCTCAGCGAGCGTCTTCGGAGACTCCAGCAACCCCTCTGGAGTGAAGCGGGGTGTTTGAGTGAGGGGCTCGGAAACCAGAGGAGACGGAGAAGAGGCAGAGATAAAGAGAGAAACTGTCTGCTCCCAGGCCAGGCGGCTCTGTGGGCCCCTGATCCCGGCTGCAGCCGCGCCGGGCCGTCCTGCCTGGCCCGTCTGGGACTTGGAGGCTCCTGCTGAAAGTGCTGTCTCAGCGGGCCCGTCACTCACTAGGTGACGGTGGACAAACCCCTCCCTGGGAGCCTCAGATTGGGGCTGGGGTGACTGACTGTCCCCAGAGACCCCCTCCCCCACGCCGCAGCTCAGACCGCCCGGCTCCACGCCTTCCTCGCCAGAACGTGCCACAGCCACGCCACCCTCGTCCTCCAGCGCTGGCCCAACCTTTGCGCCCTGGCCGGGCGCTCGCGGGCCTGGGCTGCGCGCTCACCTTGTAGATGGCCATGGTGGACCTGTAGAACTGGTCCATCTCGGGGGCCATGGGGCGGGCTGCACCGGGTGCTGAGCGGAGGGCTGGTGGCGCTCTAGGGGCTGGGAGCACGGGGGGTGGGTGCCCACTGCTCAGCTGCTCAGCGGGCGTGAAGGGGCAGCAGAATGGGACCTGGAGATGGAGGGCTGGCCAGGAGGAGGTGCAGCTTAATTATTCACCAGCCAGGGATGTCAGAATGCGATCTGGGGCGTAACCAGACCCAGCGGGGAAGGCATCCTGTGACTCGGGCGGGCGGGTTCGTGTGACCTGCCCTTCAATTATTTACCCCTCTGAGCCCGGCCGGTGGGCACGCGTGGATGAACCACTCTCCTAGGTCACTGCCACCTCGAGGGGCAACACCGCTGCCCTCCACCTGCCTATACGGGGTACTGCCCACCTGTCTAGGCTGGAACTGCTCGTTGCCCTCCTCTAGGACCCCCTCCCTGGCAGATCCCTGGAGGCTGAACACATCTGTGGGTCGTCCCCTTGTGAGGTTTCTGCTCTCTCCTGAGCCCCTCAGACCTGCACCCAGGCCCCACGTCCGCAGCCACCCGCCCAGCTCCCTGCATACAGGAGAGGGGACAGCACCAACTCTAAGGTCACACAGACCCAGTGGCAAACCTTGGCCTGCTTACTCAGTGTGCCCTGCCCTCTGGAATCATCCCCTCCCCGGGGTCTCTCCCCTCCCCAGGGTCTCTCCCTGCCTCCAGGTAGACCTCATTTGGAGAGGCCTGGAGAAAGGAAGAGGTGCCCCCGCCCCAGGGAGCCAGGAAACAGCGGCCATGTGCGTGGGCACACAGGACGGTGATGTCTGGCTGAGGTCAAGGTTTCGGGGAGTGGGGGGGGCACCCACACCCCAGTGTACACAACACAGGGTCACTGGAATCAAACCGTTTATTTCACAGTTTGGGGCGGCCTCACCCCACTCATAAATCACTGCCTGTCGAGAGCAGCCACAGGAGCAGCATTGGGAGCTGGGGCAGCTCTGAGGGTTGCAGGTGGCTGGGCGTGTGCCGAGGGGCAAAGTTGAATGGCGCGCCCCACTCCTGGCACATGGAGTTTCGGGGCTGACGAGGCGGGTGATGGAGTTTCTGCAGCTTCTCCAGCCCCGTGGCCAGGGAAGAGGGCAGAGGGTGGACGGGGCAGCTGCACCCCCAGAGGACCTGGAAGAACCCAGGGCTGGGGGCAAAGCTGGGCGCCCTTAGTGTTTGAACCGATAGGGTGAGGCTCTAGGCTTTCTAAGCCTGAAGTGACAAACGGACGGGAAGGCAGGGACAGAGGGGGAGAGAGGCCTTCAGGAGCAGCCTCAGGCAGGAAGCCAGTGCCCTCTGAGGCCCGTCTGTGGGCAGAGCAGCCATGGCCCAGCTCTGTGGTGCTGGGGCCTCAGTGGCCTCCCAGGCGGGGTTGGGTGGTGGGGCGGGTGGGGTAGCTGGGAGCCTGGCAGCCCTACAGCGACAGCAGCAGTTGGATGAGCTTGTGGAACTGCTCTCGGTGCTCGTAAATGTAGACCTCGGTCTCCCAGAGCGCGTTGACCAGCACCGTGTCACTGACCTCGTCCAGCATGATGTCCGTCCCCAGCTGGGGGTTCAATCTGTCCAAGTCAAGGAGGAGGGGTCATCCCAAGACTCTTGGCCTGGGTCGGGGGTAAGAGCTAGGACTTGGGAAAGGAAAGTCCCTGCCAAAGATTGGGGTAAAGAAGGTTGCCAGGTCTGGCCAGGCCAGGGAATGGGCTGGGGGCTGGGGACAGGGGCTAGGGGCTGGGGACCAGGGCTGGGGGCTGGGGACCAGGGCTAGAGGTTGGGGGCTGAGGCTGGGGGGTGAGGGCTGAAGGTTGGGGGTTGGGGGATGAGGCTGGGGGATGGGGGCTGAGGCTGGGGGATGGGGGCTGAGGCTGGGGGTTGGGGACTGAAGGCTGGGGGTTGGGAGCTGAAGGCTGGGGGTTGGGGGCTGAGGCTAGGGGCTGGGGACCAGGGCTGAGGACAGGGGCTAGGGGCTGGGGACCAGGGCTGGGGGCTGGGGACCAGGGCTGGAGGTTGGGGACCAGGGCTGGAGGTTGGGGGCTGAGGCTGGGGGGTGGGGACTGAAGGCTGGGGGTTGGGGGCTGAGGCTAGGGGCTATGTCCTCACCGGAAGTACTGGATGCCAACCATCTCGCACCAGGCCCGGGCTCGGTCTACGGCCCGCCCATCCGGATCCGTGCACTGGGGAGAGGTAGCCTCTGTGAGCACCCAGCACGCACACTCCCTGCCCAGGATCCCCAGATCCCCTTCTGGCTTAGCCACCCACCAGCACGGTGGCTTTGGGCAAGTCCCCTTCCCTGGCTGCAGCGATGGCCCCAGCTGTGCAGTCACAGGGGCACAGTCTGTGGTTTTCTCAGGTGGCCCAGCAGCACCCATTCAGGGTCAGGGAGCATGATGGGGGCAGGCAGGGGCTGAGTGGCCAGGCCTCCACGTCCCACCCCTGGCAGCTTTTGTCTAGCTGATGCTCTGGGCTCCCACATGGGGCTGTTTGAAGGAAGAAATCCACAGCACTGAGACTGAATCAGGGACCCCCCCCCCCCTTGAGCTGGCTAAAGAGGGTCCACAGAGCCTCCCTGACACCCAGGTGCCACAGAAGAGGGTGAAGCCAGGGTCCTGGGGCTGAGACCCGGAAGGAAGTGGGCCCAGGAAGGGACCCATACTCACACAGTCCACTACCATTTTTCCCAGTTCCTTGGCCCCAAACACAGTCTTAGCCAGTTCCCAGGGGTTGCTGGGACGGAAGACATCCACACAGGTCACAGGAACCTGTGGGGACTTCCCTGTCCCTAGAGAGACGACGATGGAGAGTTTCTTCACCTTGTTGCCCTGGCCCTGTTGGGACAGGACAGGGGTAGTGAGAGACCTTCCCCTGTGGCCCTGCCCCAGAGTGTGAGAGGCTGGTGGGGCTGGGCCCTGGAGGAGCACGCGGAGCTGAAGGGACTCCTGTGGCAGGAGCACAGCCTGGGCTGCCTCCTCCTCTGCTCGGGACTAGCTCTGCTGCCCACCTGCTGGGGGAGCTTGTGAGTCACCCCACAATAGGAGGGGGTTTGTAGGGATGGTGCCAGAGACCCTTCCTCATCCCACAGCCCCACCTCCGGGCAGCCTGCTTTGCTCGACCTGGGCTCTAGAGGGCGCTCACCTCTCTGAAGGCAGAGCCCCTGCCGCGCCACCGGAGCTGCGTCAGAACCCAGGGATGGCCACAGTGATGACCACAGCCAGCAAGGACAGAGATAGGAGCACAGGGAAGCCTCCTGGCGGTCCCCAGGCCGGTGCTATTAGTAACCCCATGCAGTGGCTCAAGTGAAGGGCGGGCAGAGCCAGGATCCAAACCCAGAGGCCAGGGCACCACCCGGCCCAGCTGGGGCCTCGGAACCCCTCTTAGCACAGTGCTTTGCGCAGGCCACCAGTCAGGCAGGTGCGAGTGCGGAACAGCGCTGCTGAGAGCACAGAGCAGCCGGGCGTGAAACCCACGCGCTCTGCGAGGACTGGGTCCCCCGGAAACCCACGCGCTCTGCGAGGACTCGGGCCCCCGGAAACCCACGCGCTCTGCGAGGACTCGGGCCCCCGGAAACCCACGCGCTCTGCGAGGACTCGGGTCCCCCGGAAACCCACGCGCTCTGCGAGGACTCGGTGCCCCGGAAACCCACGCGCTCTGCGAGGACTCGGTCCCCCAAACTTGCTGATGCGCTGGCCGCAGGGGTGGGCATATCTGGCCCCTCCGACCTGAGGTGGCTCTCACCTTGCGGATCATGTCCTGGTTGTACTCATGGATCTCGGTCATGGCGTCCAGGGTGGGGTTGTTGGCCAGGAGCCCGCCGTCCAGGAAGCGCCCATTAGGCCGGAAGTAGGTGGGGGCTGCCCCACTGCTCCGGGCTGCCCGCCACACCAGCTGCTCTGGGGGTGGGAGAGGAGGGTGGCCCAGTGGGACAAGGGACTGGTACAAAACCTGAGCTGTTCAGATCTCAGTGTGTGTGTGTGTGTGTGTGTGTGTGAGAACTCTTCAGGAATAGGGCAGCGAGGACATGCTGTCTGGCCCCACCACCCTGGGGGAAGGCAGGGCGCAGCTGAGGGCACCCAGGGGCCTCCTCTAGCCTGCCCCAGGCCTGACAGCTCCCAGGTCTGCCTGTCTGCCCATGAAAGCTCAAGGCAGCAGATAGGAGGGTGGTGGGCTAGGGGTGCCCAGCAACAAGCCTAGACTCCCACCCACCACCCCGCAGCCTCACAAACCAACTGCTTCCCACTGATGCATCAGACACCGTTTTAACCTGAAGGCTGAGTTGGAGGCTTGAGGTTAATATTCTGGCTGAAACGAGGCTCCCGCACACACTCTGGAGCCTCGTAGTTCCGGAAGAGATGAAGCTCAGCCGGCTGCCGGTCAGACAGTGTCCCCGTCAGCATCACCCTGGAGAAGACAAGGAGCAGGACAGCGGGAGTCACCGACCCATCCACTCTGGGAACTCATCCGAAGATGCTCTCGCACTGGAGACCGGCACACGGGAGGCTATCAGCAGCAGCATCTGTTAAAGCACAAGACTGCCGACAACTGAACTGTGTGCAGCCGGTCACTGTCCTGAGCCCGCCCCCTTCCCTGTGGGGTCCAGGTCACTGCAGAAGGACCAAGAAGCACTAGATGTGCTGAAAATCACTGAGCAGCAGGATTGATGGTCAAGTAGAAAATCAAGGCTCAGGACTGTGTGCAGTCTGCCACCATTTATTTAGAAACAACGCCCCCAAAACCTATGTACCTATTTGCTTAGTCAGAGGGGGCCCAGGAGCAGCACCTGGGCCAGGGGACTGCTTGGTGGCCCAGGAAGAGACCTCACCATGTCCGCTTTGATAACTCTTTGATGTTCTATCCACCCTGCGAGTCTATAACCCATGAAAATAGACTCCTGCTTGTCTTGAGAGACTCAGATGCCCTTAAATACTGTGGGTGTATGGACTGGCACAGCCTGGTGGAGACTACTGTGTGTAAAGACTCTTCCCAATGTCCTGGCTCTCTGACTGGGGAATTCCATTTTTGGAAATCTATCTTGCAGGAATAATCTTAGTTACAGTGAGGCTTCTCATATAAGGCTATCCGTCTCAGTGTAATTTACTACTGAGCACAATGAACCAATCTAAATGCGGACAACAGAAGGGAGGAAGCGCATGAAGTGTCAGCCGTTCAGAATTACGCTCGCCAGGGCCAGAGTAACCCAGAAATGTACGTTACACTGCAAAAATAGATATAAAGCAAAGGGAACACAAAACTCTGCATAGGAGAAAATATCATCTTTCCATTTCTGGGAACACTGTGGAAAAGGTAATTTGAACAATCCTCCCACTAAACAAAAAATTAAAAGCTGGAAAATATATTTTTGGCCCTGGCCGGTTTGGCTCAGCGGTTGGAGCATCGGCCTGCGGTCCAGAGAGACCCGGGTTCGGTTCCCGCTAAGGGCACGTACCTCGGTTGCAGTTTGTCCCCGGCCCTGGTTGGTCGTGCGGGTGGCAGCCACTCGATGTGTCCCTTCACATCAATGTTTCTCTCTCCCTCTCTTCCTCTCTCTCCCTCCTGCTCTATCTGAACAAAAAATGGAAAAATGTCCTCGGGTGAGGATAAAATATATATATTTGAAAAAAATCTGCTTAAAAGCATAGACCTGGCAAGCTAGAAGGGAATGTCAGGTAAATTCTGAGAAGAGCAAGAACCCAGAGAACAGACCCAGCTTTTACCTGAAGGCAGATACCAAACTCAGTACATTTCAACTTCAGTGTTGACGGTCTCATGGGGACAGAGGGACAAAGACCAAGCCCAGGGCCTGCCAAAGGTTAGGGGTCTAATGGGAGACCCTCCCTATATTACGTTGGGACCCCAAAGGGTTATTCTCTTTTTTAAAAATATGTTTTATTGATTTTTTAGAGAGAGAGGAAGGGAGAGAGGTAGAAACATTGATGAGAGAGAAAGATTGATCAGCTGTCTCCTGCACGTGCCCCCACTGAGGATCGAGCCCACAACCCGGGCATGTGCCCCGACCAGGAATCGAACTGGTGACCTCTTGGTGCACGGGACAATGCTCAACCGACTGAGCCACACCGGCTGGGCAAGGGCTATACTCTTGGATAAGATGAACCAGAAATAAACCTACCCCTTACCCATCCCTGCAGGTTATAAGGAAAGTTGCCCTGGCACTGGACAAAGAAGGGAGAAAAAATCCCTAAGAAGGAATAACCACAGACTAACCCTCCTTCAGATTTGTAGTTTAAATTCACATCACCTGCCCTGGCTGGTTTGGCTCAGTGGTTAGTGCATCGGATCACAGACCAAGGGGTCGCAGGTTTGATTCCTAGTCAAGGGTTCGATCCCCGGTCCCAGTCAGGGTCATGCAGGAAGCAACCAATCAGTGTGTCACTCTCACACTGATGTTTCTCTTTCTCCCTCCCTCCCTTCCACTCTAAAAAAATCAATGGAAAAATATATTCAGGTCCTGGCCAGTTTGGCTCAGCAATTGGAGCGTTGGCTCAGGGACCAAAGAGTCGCAGGTTCGATTCCAGTCAAGGGCACGTACCTCCGTTGTGGTTCATCCCCAGCCCTGGTCGGGATTGTGTGGAAGGCAACCAATCTACGTGTCTCTCTCACATTGATGTTTCTCTCTCTCTCCCTCCCTCCCTCCCTCCCACTCTAACTGAAGATAGATGGAAAGAGTATCCTCTGGTAAGGATTTAAAAAAAAAAATTATAGCCCTGGCCGGTTTGGCTCAGCGGTTAGAGTGTCGGCCTGCGGTCCAGAGAGACCCGGGTTCGGTTCCCACTGAGGGCATGTACCTTGGTTGCAGTTTGTCCCCGGCCCTGGTTGGGTTGTGAGGGTGGCAGCCACTCGATGTGTCCCTTTCACGTCGATGTTTCTCTCTCTCTCTCTTTCCCACTCTATCTGAACAAAATAAAAAATAATAAATAAAAAAAAAAAATTATACACACACACTCGGGTGAGGATTAACTAAATAACTAACTAACTAAATAAATAAATAAATAAATTCACATAGCCTGGGGGAAGTCTCAATTCCTTCATGTCAAGAATTTAATTAGAGTGGCCTTAGATGGTAGTGTACCTAGGTACCTTAAAGAGACAGCACACAACCCTCTGAAGGAAGATACTCTCATTCTAGCCTCACAGAATGTGCATATATTACTATTCTCCAGTACTAAGAAACATCATATAGTCAAAAAAAAAAAAAAAGAGGGGGCCCTGGTTGGTGTGGCTTAGTTGGTTGGAGCGTTGTCCCATATACTGGAAGGTTGCAAGTTTGATTCCCTGTCAGGGCACATACCTAGGTTGTGGATCTGATCCCCAGTCTGGGCATGTACAGGAGGCAACCAATTGATGTAGGTATCTCTCTCACATCGATGTTTCTGTCTTTCTCTCCCTTTCTCCCTCTCAAAAATCAATATAAAAAACAACAATCTACCATGAATGAGAAACATCATAAACCAACATAAACAATAAAACATACCTACATAGACTGCAGATATTTTAATCCTCAAATATTATAAAACAGATATTATATTTAAAGACATCAAAGACAAATCTGATATCTTCAGGAAAAAAGAAACTATAAGTAATGACCTATAATATTTGAAGAACCACAGAGTACTTCTAGAAATTAAACAACAACAAACCAATAGAATAAAAAACTTAGTGGATATGTTAAATGTAAATTTAGATAAGGCTAAAGAGAGAATTTATGAATTAGAAAATAGGTAAGTAGGAATTATCCAGAATGCAACACAGAGATAAAATGATAGAAAATACAGGAGAAAAGACATGAAAGAGAGAAAAGGTCTAAGTATGTTTAATTAAGTTCCAAAAGAAGAGGGGAGTAAAAATTATGCAGAGGCAAGGGTTGAAGAGATAATGACTCATGTTTCCAGTACTGAAGAAAGGCACTAATCCGAAGATTCCAGAAGACCAACAAATCCCATGCAGGATAGATTAGAAGGAATTCATGTCTAGATATATCATATGCAGCTGTAGAGCACCAAAAACAAATAAAAGCATCCTGAGAATAAAGACAAATTACCTTCAAAAGAGTAACTGTTAATCGGAATTGACTTTCTAAGTGCAACAATGGAAATGAAAGGATAACAGAATGAAACTGTGCATGTTCTACAAGAAAATCACCAACCCAGAATTCTATACCCAAGAATAAGCGTGAAATAAAACTAGTTTCAAATGATGAGATTGAAATAAACCTATTTGCAAATAATTCTGCTAGTAATTCAGCACCAGCAGACCTTCTCTACAGGAAAGTCATACAAAAAAAAAAAAAAATGTATTTTAGGCAGAACAGAAGTGGTCACAGATGGAGTCTGAGATGCAGGAAAGAATGTAGAGCAAAGAAGTGATACACATATATACATATATATACATGTACGCATACACATATGTATACACATACACAGATACATACCCAATGCTATGCCAGAGCCTCATACTGGCTTGTGAGAGCCTATTGCTAAATCTCAAAGCTGCTTGTTAAATGGTTGGTAGCTTGAAATTGGCCATGGTGGGAGTATTTATGCCATGGCAATGACTATAAATCAGCGCTTCGCCCCACCACCTCAGAGATCTGGTTTACCAGCACACTGATAGATAAAATTTAAATAAACATCATCTTTAAAAAACAATAATAATGTCTCATAAGACTTAAAAAAAAAAAGACAGATTTAAAATATGGAAAGTCAATTATAGATAAGGAAAGGTACATGGAATTAATGAAATCAAGCTCACTCATGAACATGGATGCAAAATCCTAAGCAAAATATTAGCAGACCGAACCAATCAGAGTTCTCTCTGTAAGAGATGCCAGGAATTGAAAGCAGGGACTTGAACTCCAGCAGGGACTTGTACACACCCATATGCCCAGCAGCATTATTCACAATAGTTAATAGGTGAAAATGACCCAAATGTCTGCCAACAGATGGATGGAGAGACAAAATGTGATAAACATGCCCAATGGAATACTATTCAGTCTTTAAAAAGGAAGGAAATTCTGACACATGCTATAACATGGGTGAACCTTGAGGACATTATGCCAAGGACACTGTGAACTAAGCCAGTCACAACAAGACAAATACTGTGTGATCCCACTGACTGAGTCACTTGCAGCTGCCAAACTCATGGAGACACAAAGTAGCAAGGTGGTTGTCAAGGGCTGGGGGAGGGGGATGGGAGTTGTTTGCTGGGTACAGAGTTTCCATTTTGCAGGATGAAAATGTTCAGTCCCTGGCCCGTGTGGCTCAATGGTTAGAGTGTCAGCCCGTCCATGCACAGAAGGGTCGTGGGTTCACTCCTTGGTCAAGGGCATGTACCTGGGTTGCAGGTTTGAGTTTGGGAGGCAACTAATTGATGTGTCTCTTTCACACTGATGTTTCTCTCTCTCCCCCTCCCCTACCCTCTCCCTTCCATTCTCTAAAAAAAAGTTTTTTAAATGGAAATATCCTCAGGTGAAGATTAACAACAACAACAACAACAACAAAAGATAAAATTCAGGATAGGAGATTAGTTGCTCAACAATGTGAATATACTTTTTTTTTTTTTTATCCTCACCCGAGGACATTTTTCGATATTTTGTTCAGATAGAGTGAGAGGGAGAGAGAGAGAGAGAAACATCGACGTGAAAGGGACACATCGAGTGGTTGCCACCCGCATGACCAACCAGGGCCGGGGACAAACTGCAACCAAGGTACGTGTCCTTAGCGGGAACCGAACCCGGGTCTCTCCAGACCGCAGGCCGACGCTCTAACCGCTGAGCCAAACCGGCCAGGGCAACAATGTGAATATACTTAACACTATTGAACTGTACACTTAAAAATGTTTAATACAGTCCTGGTCAGTTTGGTTCAGCCGTTAGAGTGTCGGCCCACGGACCAGAGAGTCCCGGGTTCGGTTCCCACTAAGGGCACGTGCCTCGGTTGCAGTTTGTCCCTGGCCCTGGTTGGGGTCATGTGGGTGGCAACCAGTCGATGTGACTCTCTCACATCAGTGTTTCTCTGTCTCTCTTCCTCCCTTTCTCCCTCCCGCTTTATCTGAAGATAAATGCAAAAATGTCCTCTGGTGAGGATAAAAAAAAAAGTTTAATACGGTACGTTTTATGTTGTGTATATTTTACCACAATTAAAAATTTTAAAATAAATGGTATTTCTAAATAGAAGCTACAGTTGGAAAATAAAATGCTTTAAAATGTATGGTTTACAATAGCACAGAACATATGCAGTACCTAAGAATAAAAAGAACAGACATGTGAGATCTCTAAATAAAATGATAAAGCTGTACTGAGAAACTGGGCACAAATGGAATGATTCACTACGTCCTCTAACTGGAAGACTCAGAGTTTCCTTTTTTTTTTTTGGTTTATTAATTCTCACCCAAGGATATTTCTCCATTGATTTTTTTAGGTGGAGTGGAAGGGAGGGAAGGAGGGAGAGAGAGAAACATCGATTGTTGCCTCCCTCACGACCCTGACTGGGACTGGGGACTGAACCTATGAATGAGATACAAGCCCCTGACCAGAACCAAACCCGTGATTCTTCGGTCCTCAGGCCGACGCTCTAACAGCTGAGCCAAACCGGCCAGGGCAAGACTCGGTGTCTTCTTTTTCTTTTTATATTTTTTCATTGATTCTGAGATAGAGTAGAAGGAAGGGAGGGAGGGAAAGAGAGAAAGAAACATCACTGTGAGAGACACATCGACTGGCTGCCCTCCACACGACCCAGACCAGGGCCAGGATCAAACCCCAACCCTCCGGTCCACAGGCCGCCACACTAATGGCTGAGCCAAACCCCCAGGGCAAGACTCAGCATTTTCAATGTCAATTCTCTCCCAAAGAAGCTCATAGATTCACTGTTGGGTCTCCCTGAAACAAAACTCAATCAAAATCCCACCAAAGTTTGATTTTGTGTAGAAAGTGGCAACCTGATGATACCATTTATATGGACACACAAGTAGCAACAACTAACTTTCATATAGACTTCCATGTGCCAAAAGTTTTATAAATATTAACTTTTTCACTCCTCGTGAAAACCCCAAGAGACAGGTAGTATGTTATTCCCTTCTTCTAGAAGAGGACACTTCAGGGTGCATGCTCTTCCCACTTCTCTACAGTGCCCCCAGAACAGCTGACACTCTGGAAGGCGAAGGTCAGGGCGGGAGGCCCTGCTGCCTGGACCCCGGGACTTGGTGTAACGCTTCAGAGTCAGGGTTCCACAGTCTGTGCACAGGGACAGTCATCCAGCCAACGGAGCAGGACATGGCCAGAAAGAGACCGAGGCAGGGACCCCTGAGCCTCCACCAAGAAGACAGACTTCTGGCCAGATGAGGCTGGGGAGACCGAGTACTCACAGAAGAACACGAGGCTGGAGCTCCCCAATACACAGATCAACTCCAGGCTCATAGCAGACCCAACAGGAGAGGCAGACCCAGAGCTTTCTGACCTGACACAGGAGATTGGCTTCCTCCCTAAGGCTAAGGAAGGGTTCTTAACTTTTTTTTTTTCCTTTTATTGATTTTAGAGAGAGAGGAAGGGAGAGAGAGAGAGAAACGTGGATGAGAGAGAACATCGATTGGCCACCTCCTGCACGCCCCGCACTGGGGATCAGGCCCACAACCTGGGCAAGGGCCCTGATCAGGAATGGAACCAGGACCTCTTGGTGCATGAGTCAATGCTCAACCACTGAGCCACACCAGCCAGACTAAGGAAGGGTTCTTAAATGAGACGTGAAAAGCACAAACCATACAAAGGAACACACTTATCAATTCTACGACATTAGAAACACCTGTTCACCAACAAAACACCTTAAAGACAGTGAAAAGAGCCCTGGCCAGTTTTGCTCAGTGGTTAGAGTCAGCCTGAAGACCAAAGAGTCTTGGGTTTGATTCCTGGTCAAGGGCACATAACTTGGTTGCAGGTTCAATCCCTGGCCTGGGTCTGGGTTGTTTGAGGGGCAACCAATTGATCTCTCTCCCTCTACTCCTCTCACTCTATCTAGAAATCAACAGAAAAATATCCTTGGGTGAGGACTAAAGGAAAAAAGAGAAAGTGAAAAGATAAGCCATGAAGTGGGAGAAAAGATTTCAAATCCATATATACCTTAAAGGACTAATTTTCAAAAAATAAAAAAAATGATCATTAAGAAGCCTCATCACCCCAAATTCACACAATCCAATTTTTCCTAAAATAGACAAAACTCTTGAACAAGGAACTTCATGAAAGAGGAAACCAAATGGCCTTTAAATCAATGAAAAGTTGTTTCAACCTCCCTAGTCATCAGGGAAATGAAAATTCAAAACACATGGAGACACCACTCATATCCCCAGATTTGTGAAGATAAAGACATCTGATGCCCAGCCAGTGTGGCTCAGTGGTTGAGCTTCGACCCATGCACCAAGAAGTTGCCAGTTCAACTCCCAATCAGAACACATGCCCAGCTTGTGGGCCCAATCCCCAGTGGGGGGCATGCAGGAAGCAGCCAATCAATGTTCTCTCTCATGGATGTTTCTGTCTCTCTCTCCTCCCTTCCTCTCTCTCTAAAATCAATAAAGAAAAAAAGAGACGTCTGACAATAAGCAATAGGAACGCAGACACGGCGAATGGAGTGAAAATGGAAATCAGCACTTTGGGCAGAACCTGAGAAGTGGGCATCCTCTGAGCACGTGCTCCAGGGAGCCCTGTACACGCGTGGGTCAGAAAACACGTCCTCCAGTGTTCACTGCAGCACTCTTCGCAAGAGCTCCAATCTGGGAGCAACCCAAGAGTCCATGGAAGGTATTCGGAGAAATAACTGTAGGGCATCGTCTCTTGAGCAAGAATGAATGAAGTATAGCCTCACCCGGCCTGGGCCCAGCAGACAAGCGGAGCAGTGATGGGAAGGAGATAACACACAAAGTGATTCTGCCCAAGCGAGACAGGCAAGACCCTAACCGTGCTGGGCAAGGCTACACTCACAGGTGAAACCACACAGAGAAGCCAGGAGTCCCGCTGCACACCAGCCAGGAGAGCGGCTACCCCAGTGGGAGGGCAGGAGCTGTGACGGGGTGGGGCACGTATTCAGGGGGCTTTTGCACCTGGCGGCTGGTCATGTGAGAGTTTGTTTGATATTTATGCACAGAACTGGTTTATGTACCTTTCTAAGTGTAAGCTCTAATTCAAGAAAAAAGGTCAAGGATAAAATATACAAAAATGTTTTTAAAACATTGTACTTTAGCCCTGGCCAGTTGTCTCAGTGGTTAGAGCATCATCCCTCAGACCGAAGAGTCTTGGGTTCGATTCCTGATCAAGAGCACGTGTACCTTGGTTGCGTTCAATCCCCGACCCAGGTTGGGGTCATGTATGTCTCT
Organism: Molossus molossus; assembly: GCF_014108415.1. Classification (NCBI taxonomy): domain Eukaryota; kingdom Metazoa; phylum Chordata; class Mammalia; order Chiroptera; family Molossidae; genus Molossus; species Molossus molossus. Next base: position 5,338,339 of record NW_023425345.1, on the reverse strand, counting down.
CTCACCTCAATGTTTCTTTCTCTCTCTCTCTCTCTCCCCCCCACTCTATCTAAAAATTGATGGAAACATATTCTTGGATGAGGATTAACAAAAAGAAAGAAACAAACAAAAACAAAAACACTGTACTTTCGTTAAGAAATCATGGATGGTACTTTCCTCCTGTTTTTCTCTGTATTTTCCAAATCTCCTCAAAAGACTATGCATTACTCTTCAATAAAAAAAAAAAAAAAAAAAAGAAACCCTGCCCAGTTTGGCTCAGCGGTTAGAGCGTTGGCCTGTGGACCAGAGACCCGGGTTCAGTTCCCGCTAAGGGCACGTGCCTCGGTTGCAGTTTGTCCCCAGCCCCATTGGGGTTGTGTGGGTGGCAACCACTTGGTGTGTCTCTCTCACATCGATGTTTCCCTCTCTCTCCCTTCCTCTCTCCTTCCTGCTCTATCTGAAGATAAATGCAAAAAAAATGTCCTCGGGTGAAGATAAAAAAAAAAAACAAGAAAGAAAAGAAAAGCTTTATTATAAAAAGAAATCCTCCCAAACCCTCAAGGCCTCACTCATACTTCGCTTCCTCCAGGAAGCCCTCCCTGACCACCTCACCCCCCGTCCTCTCTCCCTTTTGCTTCCATGGATAGTCAGTTGAACACTTTTCAATGGTCTGGTCTGAGGCAGGCACTGTGCTAGGTGCTGGGGCTACAGAAAAATCAGGGCAGTCATGTTCCTACTTCCGTGAGCTCACTGTCTGGCTGGCAAGACAGGCATTACACAGACAATGAAGTAGTTCGGGGTGGGGAGTACTGCAAAGCAGAAGTGCTGTCGGCTCTTCTGGAACCTCTTCAACTAAGCACACACTGCCTTGTGTGGCTGCTGTTTTTTCAGGTCACTGATCTCCCCACCACAGCGTAAGCCTTTGCACCTAGTGGGTGCATCCATTCCCCTCTTCCCCAGCGCACGCGTGCTCACACAGCCTGGGCAGAGCCTGCTAGCCAAGAGGTCCTGGATGTGTGCCCAATGAGGAGCGAGCCCCTCTGACCCTCGGACGTGCAGGAAAACACCAGATATGGGTGGAGGGTGTTTTCTTTCTTTTTTTTTTTTTTTATCCTCACCCGAGGACATTTTTCCATTTTATGTTCAGGTAGAGTGGGAGGGAGAGAGAGGAACAGAGAGAGAGAGAGAAACATCGATGTGAAAGGAACACATCAAGTGGCTGCCACCCGCACAACCAACCAGGGCCGGGGACAAACTGCAACCGAGGTACGCGCCCTTAGCGGGAACCGAACCCGGGTCTCTCAGGACCACAGGCCGATGCTCTAACCGCTGAACCAAACCTGCCAGGGCTGGAGGGTGTTTTCCATCCGTGTTCTCCAGAAGCCCCTCGTTTCCATGGGAAGAAGCTGTTCCCCCCACCCCCTCAGCTTTAATCAGACCAGGACAGGGAGCCTCTGCCCAGAACAGCCGAAGAGGCACAGCTGAGGCCACAGTCCCAGTGAGCAGGCTTACTTGGGCTTCTTGACGTCTGTCATCTTGGTGTGCTCGCCAAACTCCCGCTTCAGGAACTCCTCCAGGGGCCCAGACTCGTAGGGCCGCGAGCCCCGGAACACCTCGTCCTTCATGCGGAAGTACACACCACGCATGTAGGCCATGGACTTGCCTAGGAACAAGCGGGTCAGAGGCGGGGTGACAGGGCCTGAGCATGGGCCAGCCCGGAGGCCAGCAGTGGCTGGAACTGGCAGGTAGACTGACCAAGCCTGGGCTCCCGGGCCTCTCCTCTGCACCTCCCCACGGGCAGGTGCCCTCAGCAGCCCAAGGCTCTGGACTTGAATTTGTGTTCATGATTTTGTATGTTCCCTGGAGAAGGGCCCTGAAAGTGCATAAGCTTGTAAATCCGCATCTATCCTGTTTGTCACACAACAGAAGGCCCAGCCCTGTTCTCTGAGCCTCCGACACCAGGGGCAGAGGCAGGCTGGCCTCCCAGGACACTGAGGTGCCCAGTGCGCCTCACCGGCCAGGGCTGTGCATGCAGGGGGCTGGGGAGGGGGCTTCCACCTGTGCGCAAGTTGAACTGGGCGACTTCCCAGATCCCTTCTCCCATAGCTCTCAGGAGTCTGAACACCCTAGATGGGGGGCGCATGTCCTCTGAAGAAGGAAGTGCCCCTTTCTGGAGAAGAGGCTAGGGATTCTCCCCATACCACCCACCTGACGTCCCCTGGGCTGAGGCAGGCCCCCGAGAAGGCTCTCCTCAGAGGGAAGGCAGAGAGCGACTGGGACCTGGAGCCAGGGGAGAGAGCAGGCGTACTGATGGAGACCGGCCTGGCTCTGCCTGACTCACTGGTGACCCCCCCAGTCCTCAGTTTCCCTGGTTGCAACCTCACAAGGCTGCGGTGCCAATCATAAAAACAACGTGAAATCCTGGGCAGTGAACTGCTGGGATGACATAGCCTGGCCACCTGCCACCTGCCGATCCTTCTCTCCCCAGAGTCCCAGGGACGCGGCTCTCAGCCACTTCCTGTGCCCATGTCCCCGGAGACCCCGGACTTCTGGGCCATGGCCTCCTCCCTCAGTGAACACCAGAGGCCTTGCTGCTCCCATGAGACAGGGGCTCCCTGAGTGGAGTGTGCGTCTGACCCACCCCTGGACCCTAGCACCTCGCACAGGCCTGGCCCTGAGGCCTCAGGTGCGGAAGGGCCTCCCCTGGTGCCTTCAGACCTGGAGGGCCCTCGGACAGCATGGAACTGACTGGACCAGGCAGGGATCGGTCAGGGATGCCGAGGCCAAGACGGATTCCGGCCCGGGCAGGGCTGGGGCTGTTCTGGGAGGCCCCCACAGGCAGCATCACGCAGCCCAGACAGGTCACTTGAGTCAAGACAAGGCCTACCCAGAAGTCTGCAGGTCCTGACCCCAACCCGCCCTGCGCCTGCCCTCCAGGGATCTGCCCTCACTGTGCAGAATGGCCAGGGCAAGGATGCCCCCGGTGCTGGTCCCGGCCACCCAGTCGAAGAGGTCCTTGGTGGCGACGCCGGAGGCCCTCTCGATGGCGATGAGGAGCTGGATGATGACCAGGCCTTTCACGCCCCCTCCGTCCAGGCACAGCAGGTTGTCGTGGCTGTGGTGGGGACAGCAGTGGGAGAAGAGGTTCGTCACAGCCCGCCCCTTACCTCCCTGGGCGTCGGTGCTGTGGCAGCCGCCCGTGCGCGGGAGACCAAGCCCAGCAGGGCTCCGTGCTATGGGGCTTTGCGGGGGCAGCGAAGCCATGAAGGAATAAATGTGTCTTTCAGGAGGTGAGAAGTGCAGCAGAGGAAGCCAAGGAAGGTAAGGGGCAGCTGAGGGCACCTAACCGGCCAGGTGCCACTTCAGCAGACACCTGGGTCTGCCCCCCAGCTGGATGGGGAGCTCGGTGAGGACAGTCACTGGGTTTTGATCAGGTCTGGATTCCCACTCCCAGGTGCCCGATAAAGTCTGTTTGAATTAACAAGGCTGGGGGAGTCTGGCTCAGCAGTCAGAGCGTCGGCCTGTGGACCAGAGAGTCCTGGGTTTGGTTCCCGCTAAGGGCACATACCTTGGTTGCAGTTTGTCCCCCGCCCTGTTTGGGGTCGTGTGGATGGCAACCAGTCGATGTGTCTCTCACATCGATATTTCTCTCTCTCCCTTCCATTCGTTCTATCTGAATATAAATGCAAAAAAAAAAAAAAGTGTCCTGGGGTGAGGATAAAAAGTAAATAAACAAGCTCAGGGAGGTGCCAGTACCCTACAGCCAGGCAGGAACAGGTGGCAGGGCAGGGTCAGGGCCCTCTACCAGCGGGGAGCAGTGGGGAGAAGGGGCAGGGAGGAAGCACGGTCTATGTGCTGGGAGCTGCGAGGGACTTTTGCCAGCAGGAACTCACTACAATGCCCCACGTCCCTTAGAGGTGGGCACTCTGTGACCCATGCGTGACTGTGAAGGAATGAAGGAAATGAAGCTCAGGGGTTAGGTGACCACGAAAGTCACATGGGTGGTCAAGGGATGCTGGCTTGATCTGGACCAGGTCTGCTGCCTCCTCGGTGGCACGCTGTCCCGCAGGCCCTGACATGTCCCCCGCACTGGCCTGCCCAGCCCCTTGCCCCCGGGGGAGGCCTCCATGGTCTGTGCGCAAAACTGGAACTGTCCTCCTGGTCTCCTTATGGCTCCATCTCAGTCTACATGTCACTGCGGAGAGCCTGCTCCGAGGCCATCGGCACCTCCAGCTCTGCCGGCCCCGGCCCCGGCCCCTGCCCACGCACTTCCTTAGCGTGGAGCACTCTGCCTCCTTGAGCGTCCTAGTTTGCTGCCCTCCCCGCTGGACGGTGCGTCTGAGGCCAGGGACTGGCTCTGCTCCACAGTGCGCACGGAGGCCTTTTAATGCACCGCTGCTCCGTGGAGGAGGCCGGCGCGGCCTGCCTGCAGGTCCCTGTCCTTTCCCAGCCAAGCTGCCACCCTGAAGCGAGCCCAGCGGGGGCAGGGAGGCCGTGCTGTCACTGGAGGCCTACAGAGCCTGACCAGAGGGGCAAACAGGCAAGGGACCCTTCTGAGGAGGCGGGGCTGGCAATGGAGGGATCAACGGGCAGAACAAGGCTGAGCTGTGGCTCACAGACCCGCCTGGAAAAGTCCCCACAGGGCATCCTGACTCTCACTTCTGCCCCGTGTCCAGGAAGGGTGCAGGGGGCGCAGGGAACTAGAGGACTCACACCGCCTCCCAGGACTGCGGGCGACTAGACAAAGCCCCGAGCCCTCTGTGGACCCCAGCAGAGGCCACAGACACGGCCCTCCTTCCCTCCTCACTTACGTCCGCTTCTCGTCCCGCATAGAGCTCAGGATGAAGGCTGGCTTCCGGGCCCGGGAGATGTGCACCAGGTCCTGCAGCTCTGCAGGGCACAGGGCTGGGTGGGCAGAGGCCGGGCAGGTGCCAGCGCCCCCCGCCCCCCAAGGGTCCTGGAGCAAATCTGAAGCCGTGCCCTCACCCCACGTCCCTAACAGGGGCATCTACCTGCCCCCGGGCTCTTTGTTCCAGGAAACAGCTGGGCCAGAGCCTGCAGGCCCCTGGGAGAGAGGCTGGAACAGATGGGAGCCCACTGCTCTGGTAAGGGCCCCACCCTGCCCGGCCAGTGCCTGGATGCTCCTCAGTGTCTCCCTCCCAAGGCCACGAGGCACAAGCACCCGGACGTGCCCTGTGCTCCCATGCACAGTGCATTTCTTCACATATTCGTGTGCTGCTGACAGCCACCGTCATCAGAACTGTGAATTCTCCAAGAGGTCACATGGCTCATCCAAGGTCACTGAGCCAAAGGGCTGAGTCAGGATGTTCCCTGGGATTTAACTCCATGAATGGAGGGAGACACCCAACCATACTTCTGATGCCCTTCATCCTTCTGGAAACTTCCTCAGCAGGTCCTGACTTGGATGCACCCGTCCACTCCATCCCTGCCTTCCCTGTGCCCACCCTGCACATGAGCTGCCCTCCTGACAAGCAGCCGGGCCCCCGGGCCATCTGGATCTGCTGGGTGCCCACACCACCCGTGCTGTGCATGGGTCTATGAGCAACAAAGCAGGAAGGCAGGCAGCAAGGTGGGTGCCCCCAACCTGGGCAGGTGGCCAGAGAGTGGGCAGACAGCGGAGACTGGGCAGGAGAGAGTGCACAGAGCGCCAGGCAGGGGCGGTTAAGGAAGGGTGCAGGCATCAGCATGCCGCTGAGAACAGGGAGCAGAGGGACTGGCTACGGCTTGGGCATGGCGGGCTCTGTGGCCCCTCTAGGCCCAGGCATTACCCATCAGATGCCCCGTCCAGGCCCACCATCCGGCCTGACTGGGGTGACTGACCGCCTGTAAAATTGAGAGATAAAGAGGGGGGCAGGTTCTGGATGGGGATGGGTGGGAAGAAAGAGGCGGGGCCAGAGGACTAACTGGCTGCTGGCCCCGCCTCTCCTGAGCTCCATGTTTGGCTGGGCTATCCTGGCTGGAGGTGCTGGTCTGTTTCCTCAACAGAAAAGGAAAAAAATAAAGGCCGGCTTGCCAAGGATGGGTTTCTGACTGCCTGGGTCGGCTAGCTCACAGGAGACCAGTCTCCCCGGGGCCATCCCCACGGGGACCAAGGATGCCGGGGGCAGCTGCTGGCTGCCTTTAGCTATCTAAAGTCTACAGGCTGGCTCTGGCCTGTTTGGCTCAGCGGTTGAGTATAGGCCTGTGGACCAGAGAGGTCTGGGTTCAGTTCCCGCTAGGGGCATGTACCACCAAAAAAAAAAAAAGAATGGTGATCTTTGCTCTGGCCAGTTTGGCTCAGCGGTTAGAGCGTTGGCCTGCGGTCCGGAGAGACCCGGGTTCGGTTCCCGCTAAGGGCACGTACTTCGGTTGCAGTTTGTCCCCGGCCCTGGTTGGTCGTGCGGGTGGCAGCCACTCAATGTGTCCCTTCACGTCAATGTTTCTCACTCTCTCTCCCTTCCTCTCTCTCCCTCCCACTCTATCTGTACAAAAAATGGAAAAATATCCTCCGGTGAGGATAAAAAAAAAATAAAGTCTGCAGGCTGTCCTGGCCAGTGTGTGCAGTGGTTAGAGCACTAGCCCTCAGAATGAAGTGTCCCAGGTTTGATTCCCGGTCAGGGGTACATGCCTGGGTTGCAGGTTCAATCCGTGGCCCCAGTCAGGGTCGTGCAGGGGGCGGATTGATGTGTGTCTCTCACATTGATGTTTCTCTCTCTCTTCCTCCCTCCCTTCCACTCTATCTAAAAATGAATGGAAAAATATTCTTGGGTGAGGACTAGTAACAAAAAAAAGCCTGTAGGTCACAGAAAGGGCCAGGGGGGAGCACACAGGCCTCAGCCTGGCAGAGATTCAGCAGCATGGCAGAAACACTCCTTGTTGAAGCCAGAGGGCCAGGGGCCCTGGGCCCCAACAGTACACCTCACTGCCTGCCCTGAGCACCCAGGGGCCACAGAGAGGCCATGACAGCACCCACCTCTTGGGTGCCCAGACCTAAGACCTGTGTCCAGGCAACCTCTCAGGAAAATGGACCACGGAACAGCAGCCAGGGACCATGCCTCTGGGCCCCATGGGCTGCTGGCAGCCTCCAGAGGCTAACAAACCCCGCCCACCCTCCCTCCGGCTCACTCCACAGGCTTCCACGCTGGGGCCCATTTCTTTCCGGAGCTCTGATCTGAGAGGCTGGGCACCAGCTGGAGAGGAGGGAACAGGGTGCGGGAGAGGGTGGGCGCCTACCTAGGTTGTTTAAGCTGATCATCGGGGGCTGCGACCTCTCCAGGGAGAAGGAATGCTGTGTTGCTGGGGAGCCCGGCTCCGCGGGGGCCCCAGGGAGGACTGGGGAGTGGTGGCCGACCCCTATGTTTTTCAGCAGAGTTAAGACTGTCCTCCTGGTGACAACTGGTGACAGTGTGGGGAGGGGGAGATCACACAGGATCAGAAGAGATGTCATCATGCATGTGAGAGGCCTCTCCTTTCCACGAATGACCCCTCCCCCATCTACCAGGCTGCCTGGGTATGTTGGGCAAGGTGCCCGGACGCCCGACCCCACACTGACAGGACACGCAGACTCTAGTCTGCGACATCCAAAGCGGGTTCCTGGGGCCAGGAAAGGTGCTGGGGGTCGCTGTAGACATGGAAGGAGCAGGTCGGTGTGGCCCCACCTGAGTACTTTGAGAACTCCATTCCCTTTGACTCCACCTCCCCACTCAGCCATTCTCAGAACCACTGAATGGAGTCTCCTTCAGGACTCGAAAGGGACTGGCCAGCCAGAGGGTGTGTACGCCCCTCTACCAGATGGGATGACTGAGAAGGATGCCACAAGAGGGAGTGCGCACACATGCATACACACATGCTTGCCCACATTGGCATGTACACACCCACAGCAACCTCCACAGCTCCCTGAAACCCTCCAGAGGGGGGTCCGGGCTTCTGGTGAGGAGAATCTGCTGTTTCCAGTCCTGAAGCCAAGGCTCATCAAGTGAGCATGCAGGGCATGCAGTGTAACTGAGGGCACGGGGCACACACACTCTCGTGCAGTGCAATGCGTGTGGTGTGCCTGTGAGCACGGGGACATGCGTGTACACTTGTGCAGCGCAATGCGTGCGGTGTGCCTGTGAGCACGGGGACACGTGTGTACACTTGTGCAGCGCAATGCGTGCGGCGTGCCTGTGAGCACGGGGACATGCATGCACTTGTGGACAGCGGCTCCATCAGTGAATTCTTCACAACCGAGGAAGAGGGCTGCAGCTGCTGCCTATCTACCCCCCGAGTCCTGGCACCCTGAGGTGGGATGGGGCTGCACAGGAGAAGACACTGGCTTGGCACGCCCCTTGGTGGGCCCCATCTACTGATCAGGGCCCCAGTTCTTGGGGGAAAAAGCTTCCTGTCTCAGCCCAACCCATGTGGCTCAGTGGTTGAGCGTTGACCCATGCACCAAGAGGTCGCTGGTTCGATTCCCAGTCAGGACACATGCCCAGGTTGTGGGCCAAATCCCCAGTGGGGAGCGTGCAGGAGGCGGCTAATCGATGTTGTCTCACATGGGTATTTCTATCTCTCTCTCCCTCTCCCTTCCTCTCTCTTTAGGGTCAATAAAGAAAAAAATTTTTTTTTAAAAAAGCTTCCAATCTCAGCCTCCCAGGTCCTCCGAGAAGCCCTGAGCAGGGAGCAACTGGGGATGCGTACAAACAGGCTGCTGGTACCCAACAGCTGGGGCTTCCCTCCTCCCCAGTCTGGCACCCCCCACCCTGCCCACCTCGACCAAGAGCGACGAGCACATACGTTTGCTGATCTTGGAGGCTATGCATGCGGGGGTCTCCCCACAGTCATTTGGAGTTTCCACCTCTGCCCCGAACACGATGAGCGCCTTGATCATCTCCACGTTGCCTTTCTGTTAGGGATGGAGTGTGTGGGGGAAAGAGCAACAGCTCAGGGAAACAGAGAAAAAGGACCCCGGCCTCTTCCACCCCACCCATCAACTCTGTGGACCTCCCCTCAGCAGACACTGGGGAGAGACACTGGGACCTTTGCTCTGCCACCCCTCGATCTGATATTCCCAAGTCTGCAGTCTGAAGGCCGGTACCCTGAGAAGCAGGCTGAGTATCCTCAGGCGAGGGTTTCAAACCCCAAGCAGACACTGGAATTAACTCACCAGCCTCCAGCCCCACCTGCTCCTTCTCACAGGAAGCAATGCCTCTGCCACCCTGACCCAGGAGCCGCGGGACGCTGAAGGTCACTTCCTGATTGCTTTTAGGAGCAGCAGGAGAGGGCGAGCAAGGAAAGGGAAGGCTGTCATGCTCATCAGTCCAGGGTGCCGGCTCTGAGGGGGTCACCAAGCACATGTCCTTCCTCATGGCCGCTGTCAAGTGCAGCCTCCCGCACACAGCACCGTGCAGTGACATCTGCTGGCAGGGCGGGGCTGGGCTTCCCAGGACCAGCCAGAACACTGGCTGCCAAGAGGCCAGAGCTCTCGCTTATTACCTCCCTCCTCCTGGGGCCTGATTTCCCTGCCTAGAGCATGAAGAGGTGTGTCTAGAACACAGTTGTGCAAACAGCTCTTCACCTGCCATTCGGATTTATATGGGCACAGGTAAATATGTGTGTTTTCAACATTAGGTATGTCGTGCTTTTTGGGTTACCTTTTATTTGTGGCACTGGTTTGACCACGTATGGCAGTGATACAACATTTCCTAAATAAATGTAAGTTTAAAAGCAAGCCAACTCAAAGAAATGATTAAGGCTCTGGCCAGTTTGGCTCTGTGGTTAGAGCATCGGCCTGCGGTCCACAGAGACCCGGGTTCGGTTCCCACTAAGGGCACCTACCTCGGTTGCAGTTTGTCCCTGGCCCCAGTTGGGGTTGTGTGGGTGGCAGCCAGTCGATGTGTCTCTCTCACATTGATGTTTCTTTCTCTCTTCCTCTTGCTATGTCTGGAGATAAATGCAAAAATGTCCTTGGGTGAGGATAAAAAAAAAAAAGAAATGATTAAGTACATCACTGTAGAAGTGGTTCATGAATGTGCCAAGAACTGGAAAGATGGAATTGCAAGGGACTGCAGTCTGGGAAACAGTGAAATCCATCAGCAGTTCTCAAAGTAAGATCTGTGGGCCCCCACGAACATGCGAGATGCTTCGAGAAGGTTGGGAGGTTAAGACAATTTTCATTGCACCGATGGTGTAAAAACAACAGTGGGGCCCTGGCCTGTGTGCTCAGTGGTTAGAGCATCGGCCTGAGGACTGAAGGGTCGCAGGTCCGATCCCCAGCCCCAGCCAGGGTCCTGTGGGAGGCAACCAACTGATGTGTCTCTCTCACATCGATGCCCCCCCCTTCCTTTCACTCTAAAAATCAGTGGAAAAATATCCTTGGGTGAGGGTAAACAAGAAATCTGAAGCCGCAGCGGGCAAACGCCGTGCCGCAGCACTGAGCAGGGCAGGGGCGCCGAACGAACAGTGTCCCAGCTTGCTTCCTCCGCGCGCTCGCGGTCACGACGCACAAGCCGTTTCTCCTGAGAACGCCCGTGGCGGAGCAGAAGGAGCTGTGCCCTGTTAACTCCCACACCTGCGTGTGCGGTCGCACATGGAGCACGGAAGGCATCCACGGCCTTGTGTGTAACAAAGCGTGACGTGTCCCGAGGGAAGCCCATGCCCGGCTGCTGGAGCTGAGCAGAACCAGCTGCTGGTCCTCAGCGACACCACTTCCACTCGAGAAGAACGACTGCCGGGCAATGATGGCTGCTCCGCCTTGGGTACCAAGCGACGTTTTCTCAGAAATGAAAGCAGCGAGCCTGTCGCGTCAAGAAAAACGACAGGCGGTATTCTGTGCCAATGCGAAATGTAAGCTTTCAAACAAACACTACAACTCTTGTGGATCCCATGACGGGCTTCGCAGCTTCCTAGAAGGTAGACTTTTCCGATGAGACTGGGTGCTACTTACAAATGGGGGGTTTCATATGAAATGGGTGCACGTTTTTGGAAGCTGTGCCTACGCAGGGAGGCAATCTTTTCCAGGGAAGACAGGGAAGATCCACGCAAAGGGCCAGTGGTGCCGTGGAGAGGAACGTGCGAGAAGTGCGTGGACTGCGACCGACCTGCCAGCAACTACCCCGCCGAGTTTGCTGAGGTCTCGGGGTATTCACAATGGTCTGAAAAGGTATAACTACTTATCTCTTCCAACGACATAGCTCTGTGAGGCCAGATTTTCTCCATATTCTCAACAAATCCGACAACATACTGCAACAGAATATATATGGCAGAAGATAGGAGATTCGTGTCTTCTCTGAAGCCAGGCATTAAAGATTCACAAAAATGTGCCCTGGACGGTTGGGCTCAGCGATCAGAGCGCTGGCCCTCGGACCAAAGGGTGGAGGGTTTGCTTCAGGGGCGTAGGCTGTGCAGGAGGCAACCAATCGATGGGTCTCTTTCACATTGATGTCTCCCCCCCCTCCACTCGATCTAAAAATAAATGAAGAAATATCCTTGGATGAGGATTAACAATAATAATAAAAGAGATTCACAAAAATGTAAAACAATGCCGTCTCTTCTCAATTATTTTTGTTTTTTAAAAAAATTGTTTTTCATAAAAATATTTATATCAGTATTTGGTAAACTGTGGTTATTTTTAAATGAATATTTTGAAATTTTCTTACTTTTAATTTCTAATATTTTAACTATAGACAAATAAGTTCATATAAAAAAAGTCTCGGGGGTCTTCAATAGTTTTTAAGAGTATAAAGGGACGAAACAGACCAAGATGTTTGAGAACTGCTGAACTGGATAATTCTAAGGGCCCATTCAGTACTAAAAATGTCCATGGTTTTATTTATAACTTCAGCCTTTTGAGCAACACTGCTCTACAATCATGACCTTTGGATAAAACAGGATGTTTCTGAATTTGTCCTAAAGCGACTTCTTCAGAGTCCCAGGGTCTCTCCCAGTCTATCACTCCGAGACTTATTAACAGACTTCTGTGCACGTGGTGTTGCTGCAGTCACACACACACACACGCACACCCACGAGAACATTCCCTCCCCTGCGCGCAGTATGTTCACGCTGCAGCCGTCTGAGCAGACTGCAGGGCCCCTCAGGGCAGGAACTATGCTCTACAATAAACCAGCGAACATGGCGACACCAACCACGGGCCGCCCGGACGTGGAAGCAGGCCCTGCCTCCCGGGAGCTTAGAGTCTACCAGGGAGATGAGAACAACACACAGATGACGCTGTTCCCCAGTAACGCAGGGGAGGAGGATGCTCCCCTCTGGGCCACTCACTCGTGCCAGGCCCTGCATGTGTCATTTAGATAGTCCTCATAGCTACCAAGTGTCTACCATTTACTCCTCTGGACAACTCTGCCAGGTGGGTGCTGACACCTCCATTTCCCAGGTGAGGACACCAAGGCTGACACAGGGGACATGAGCTGCCCAAGGCCACCGTCAGTAGCCAGAGCTGTCCTGTCCCTCTCACACCACAGAAGCGAGGGTCCCGGGCGCAGAGGAGACGCTCCCACGCCCCGCAGGCTCACCGACAGGGCCAGGTGCAGCGGCGTGTTGCCCAGCTCCCCGCGGGCATTGGCGTTGGCGCCGTAGGTCAGCAACACCAGGACGCAGTCGAAGCGGCCGCGCAGCACTGCCACGTGCAGAGCCGTGTTGCCCGCGGAGCTGGTGCAGTTCACGTCGCAGCCTCGTTTCAGCAGCAGGCGGGCCATCTGTGGGAGATGCGGTCCAGGCCCGAGTCAGCGGGGCCGGGCGGCACCTGGGCACCGCCGCTTCCTGTCTCAGAGGCCTTCAGGTATGAGTTTCTGGAAAACTCCAGCAATAGAAGAGCCCAGGTGGCAGGCTTCGGTCCTGGGGGTGGCTGTAGACCTTGGCTCCCACACCATCAGCACCCCAAGAACGAAGGAACGAAAAGCTAAGGATGTGCTGCTGTTCTAACAGGCTCCCAGGTCACTGCCTGGAGCTCACAGGCCCGTGCTCGCCTGCAAAGTTCTCGTGGACCCGTCCCAGATGGCCCCACGCCGCACCTTCCCTGGGGCCCTGGAAAGGTGGGCTCCCTCTTCGGGACTTGGCAACTATATCCCTGCCCACCCAGCAGCCTCGAGGAGCCTGGGGCCGTAGGGAGGAGCCTGGGCTGCGAAGCCCACTGCACCCCAGCTGTCTGCGCCCCTCTGCACCTCAGCTTTCCCTGCTGTAAACTGGGAATGCAAGTCCCTACCTCACAAGGAATGACAGAACATACACAAAAGGGCCTGACTTGGTGGCCAGCTCCTGGCACGAAGATGCTGCCCTGCAAAGGTTGGCATCTCCCCGCTCCTGGCCCATCACAGTTACGGGCAGGCCATGATCCCTGGGGCCATCCAGTGCACTGCCGAGCTGTGCTTCCTGGGGGCGAGAAACCAGGGCCCTCCCTCCTCCCAGGGCTCCGAGCGTGGCTCAGGCAGAGGCCTCCGGGAGATGCCACCAGAGCCTGCAGCAGCATCACCACCGACCACCACCTTCTTCTGTTTATGAGGCACTTGACAATCTGCAAAGAATTGTCTCCCGCCTACCTTGCTGACCACACACTTCCAGAGGCAGGACACTGGACTCCCAATTCCCACAGAGGAAAATCACAGAGGGGACCCCATCACATGCAGTGAGCACTGGGGCACCGCCAGGATGTTGTCTCTCCTCGGCCCTCTCTGCCTGGGGCCACTGCGAGGTCACCCTCCCAAGTGCCATCCTCAGGAACCTCCTTCCTCAGGTGGCTGAGGAACAAAGGGCTCAGGGACCACTCCCCCAGACTCCTCCTACCTCCGCGTTCTTGGCCCAGTGGAGGGGGCTGGCTCCATAGCGAGGGTCTTTGCTGTGCACCTGGCTGCTGTCCGTGCTGATGATCATTTCAGCGCACCTGGGGAGAGAGGAGACCGGGGACAGTGAGGAAGGCCGGCGGTAGCCTGGTGCTGGAAGAGGTCGTGACCGGGGGCTTCACCTACTGATCAGGTAGAGTTTCTGCAAATAAAGTTGCAGCAAAACCAACCATGATATAGCTAGTATATCATGAGCCCCTCAAGGCACATCTCAAGCCCCTTCCTCCAGGAAGCCTTCCCTGATAACTCCAGTCATCAGCGATCACTCTCACTGGTGCTGGCTTTAGAGGCAGACAGGCTTGAGGTCAAGCCCCAGCTTCCTCACTGGTGACCTCTGGAAAGTGACCTCTGCAACATGGAGACAGTCTGGACAGGACTGGGCAGGAATGAAAGGAGACCAGACAGTTCAGCACCAGGTTCTGGGCCTGGCACACAGCCATCCTCCACCCCCTGACCCCCCACTGTTGGTTTCAGGCAGTGGCTGCATCCTGCAGGAGAGGCAGGCAGGGCGGCTGAGAGGACAGCTGCCCCCACCCCACGCATATACCAAAGGAACCGAAAGCAGAGGCGTGAACAGTATGTTCACTGTGGCACTATTCACAGCAGCCAAAGGTGGAAGCAACCCAAGTGTCCACTGACAGATGAATGGAAAAGCAAAATACAGTACATCCTTGCCCGGCTGGTATGGCTCAGTGGATTGAGCGTCATCCCATGGACTGAGAGGTCCAGGTTCAATTCCCTGTCAGGGCGCATGCCCGGGTTGTGGGCTCAATCCCCAGTAAGGGGTGTGCGGGAGGCGGCTGATCCACGTTTCTCTCTCATATCAATGTTTCTCTCTCTCCCTTCCTTTCTCTCTCTAAAAAAAATCAATAAAAACATATTTATAAAAAATATATGGTACACCCAATGGAGCATTATCCTGCCCTGGAATGGAAGGACAGTCTGTCATGCTACACTACTGGGCCTTGAAGACATCACACTCAGGGAAACTGGAGTCCCTGGAAGGTCAGCAAACATGGGGGTTTCCAGATTGGAGCTGGGACAACCGCTCTCAGTCACACTGGTGTGTGTGATTCTCAGAGCACAGCTGTGCTGCAGTGGCAGAGAGGTGTCCCCACTGGGGAACACAGCTGTGTGAGCAATGGGACACACCCAAGGCATGAGACCTGTGTCGTCATCCAGGCATGGTCCTCTCAGATCTGAGCAGGCCGCGAAGGGGGGCCTTGGTGGGGCAGAGCAGGCACACGGCCAACGGTATCTGAGGAGGCAACAACCTGGACAACACCAGGGTTCTGGAAGTCACACGGACCAGGCAGGTGACTAGACCCTGTAGGGTGACTAGCCAAGCAGGAGCAGGGCCATCATGCCAGCCTCCAGGCACAGGAGAGCATGAACATCACTGTGTCCATTTGGGTTGCAACCTGCAACTAGGGAACCTGATGACTGGGGGTGGGAGCGCCGCTGCTGTCTCCAGCCCCTTGGTCGGGTTTTCCGTAAAGTTCTAGCTCGTCTTGGCTGTGCTAGAGGGAAGAGAGGAAAGGTCTGTCTAAGCTTGGACCAGACCTTCGAGGGGACAGTAATGCCCCAGGGGGCCAGCCAGGTGCCCAGAGGAAGGAAAAATCTGAAGGAGGGTGAGAGTGTCTGGCCCCCAACCTGTGTGGCCCCCGTGCCCTTTCCCACTGCCTGTCTGGCACTCGGTGCTGGAAGGTCTTGGGTGACTTCTGTCCGGAGCTGTTCTCTTACCCGTCTCTGCAAGGCCAGTGCCTGGGGCTGAGGGACTCACTCATCCATTCATTCTAGATACTGTACCTGCTAGGTAATACTTGGAGATACTCAACTTTTGAACAATCCCCCCCCCCCCCAAAGTGGAGAATTTCCAGAGACCAGGGTCTCCCAGGTCTGGGAGAGGGAGAAATAAGAAAGTGTTCTAAAGCTCCTTGAAACGGGCCTGGGACCTGTGTCCCCTCAGTGCCACCAACCAGAAAGGACAAGCACATCCAGGCAGGTGGGGCCCCGGGCCGCCCTGACAACCATTCCTGGGCTTCGAGTCGGCCACAGAAGCCCCGAGCACCACAGTGTTAGGGGTTCAGAGCAGGCCGGTGGGCTTCGGGGGAAGAGGACCCAGGTCAGTGGCCCCTCTGAGTCTTGGGGCTACATGAGATTCTACAGCTGGACCACCACATGGGACGTTGGAAAGGGGACCCCGGGGAAGATTAAGATGGTTTCTCCAGTTTGGTTGAGGGAGGTCCACGGTCAGAAGTTGAGGTGCACTACAGGACAACTTAATGTTTTAGTCTTTGCACAGTGGAGTTCGTGGCCTGAGATGCATGCTCCTACCCATTTATGTGCCCAGACAGCCCCTGGCGCAAGACTCGTGCGCATCTAATGAGCCTGCAGAGGTCACTGATCAGGACCTGTGTGAGGGAGCTGAGGCCCAGCATGCCAAGGGGCAGGGGTGGGGGAGGGGGCTGGAGGGGGCGTGAGGGCTTACCCCTTCTGGGAGAACTTCATGGCAGTGTGGATGGGGTAGCCGCTGGGCCCCATGACGTTGCAGCGGGCATTGCAGAGCAGCAGCACGTGGACCATCTCCTGCTTCCCCATCTGGCAGGCCAGGTGCAGCGGGGTCAGCCCCTGGTTATTCACTTGGTTCAGGCCGGCCGACGCGTTCTTCCCGAGGAGCTGCCGGGGCAAAGCAGTGTGGGCTGGAGCCCCAGGCCAGGTGGGACGCCCTGCACGCCCCTCCCAGAGCAGGGCCCTGGCAGTGGCCCTGGGCACTGAGGGGAAGGGAAGCCGACTTCACAAGAACACTCATCAGAACTTAAGGAGCAGCAGCAGAGAAGGAAGGCCGTGGCGGCAAAGGAGCTGAGCCGTGTTGGCTGGGGTGTGGGTCGGCAGTGACCACGCATGCACAGCCGCTCTGATCAGACTGACAATGTGGTTGTACCTAGGGCTGGGCACTGGGTGTCAGGGAGGGAGGGTCGTGTTTCTTCCTCTTCACTGTATATCCTTCTGTTCTGCTTGAATTTTTTTTCAACTAAAAAATGGAAAAGGGGCCCTGGGGGGTTTGGCTCAGCAGTTAGAGCGTCGGCCCATGAACCAGAGAGTCCCGGGTTCAGTTCCTGCTAAGACAGCAGTTCTTAACCTGTGGATCGCGACCCCTTTGGGGGTTGAACGACCCTTTCACAGGGGTCGCCTAAGACATAACAGTAACAAAATTACAGTTATGAAGTAGCAATGAAAATAATTTTATGGCTGGGGGTCACCACAACACGAGGAACTGTATTAAAGGGTCGCGGCATTAGGAATGTTGAGAACCACTGTGCTAAGGGCACCTGGGTTGCGGTTCATGCCCGGCCCCGGTTGGGGTCGTGTGGGTGGCAACCAGTTGATGTGTCTCTCTCACGTCGATGTGTCTCTCTCTCTTTCTCCCTCTCTCCCTCCTGCTCCATCTGAAGATAAATGCAAAAATGTACTCTGGTGAAGATTTTAAAAAAAATGGAAAAAGGAGGCTTTTATTTCTTCACTTATGGCTGAATGTGGTCTCCCTGAGGTTAATTATGATGCCTGTGCACCGACACGTGACCAGCTGGGCATGTCAGCAGCCTGGGAGCACGGCAGGGTGGCCCGGATTCAAGGGCCAGCCCCACCACTCACAGCCCGGTGGCCCTCCCTGGGCAAACTCCTTGAAGTCACTGAACTTTCTTTAGCAAGGAGAGGAGGAGGCTGACCCCCACCCACAGAGGATATTCTGAGAATTAACTAGAATACATACAACACTCCGTACAGGCCCAGGCAGGAGACAGGCGCATGGCAAAGGACAGGTGCATGACCACGGATAAGGGTGTGCGTGCCTTCTGCCCCGGGGCAGGATGTGCGGCCCTGTGCTGGGCACTCAGTTCTCAGTGGGGGTGGAGTTCGATGTGGTGTGGAATTCCCTCCCCTAGAGTGCCGATCACTAGGTGTGAATCCACATTTTCTGGAATAATGTAGGTCCATTCTGATGCCAAGGCAGGGACGAGGATAAAACCTTTAGAAGAATCTTCCAATTTTAGGCAATAAAATATTGTCCAGTAGTCTGTCTTTTCTATCTAATATTTAAAGTAGCCTTTCAATAACATCACTGGATCCACTGACTCAAAATTTGTATTTGTATTTTTCTGCCCAGCTCATCAAGTATTTAACAGGAATGCCTCTGGCATAAATGCCGAAAGGAGTCAGATGGAATTGTTCTGTTTGTTTTGAGTTCTTGTAAAAAGTTAAGTTCAGGGTCCTAATGGGGTGGCTCAGTTGGTTAGAGCATCATTCCCATACGCCAAGATTGCGGGTTCAATCCCCGATCAGAACACATACAAGAATCAACCAATGAATGCATCAATAAGTGGAACAGTAAATCTCTTCTCTTTTCTCTCTCTCTTTCCCCTTCTTCTTTGTCCCCCTCTCTCTCCCTCTCTCTCTAAAATCAATTTTTTAAAAAAAGTTAAGCTCAGGTCCCATGGGACCATGAATGCCTCCACTCAGGGGTCCCACTCCCAGGAGGTACTCAGGAAAAGCTGAACTTAACCCACAGGGAGGACGGCCTTGAGTTTCTTTGCTGGGTTGGAGGGCTTGCCCAGGACGGTCAGAGCAAAGCAGTAAGGATGCGTCTCCTGACGAGCAAGGGAGGGAAGAGCGAGGTGGGGGTGCACTTTCCACAAAGGAGCTTAGGCCTTAAGGACCAAGGAGGGACAGTGAGAGGCCCAGGGTGACATCTGAGCCTAAGGACCCAGAGACAGGGGTGGACCCAGCGAGCTGTCCCTGGTCCTGGTCGCCCCACCCCACCCCACTCACCTGTAGCACCTGGGAATTGTCACCCTGGACAGCGTAATGGAAGGCGGTCTCTCCGTTGTTGTCGGTGACGTCCATCTGGGCGTGGCAGTACTGCACCAGCTCCACCAGGATCTCCGCGTCACCCTTGCGGCAGGCCAGGTGCAGGGGTGCACAGCCCTCCTTGCTCTCCGTGCTGTTGGCACAGCTGCAGGAGGTGGGCAGAGAGTGAGCGGACGTGGCACAAGGGGGGCAGGGCACTGAGAAACCCAAGTGCGGAAGAGAGAAGTGGGCTATGGGCTCACGAGCACTCATGCCACACTCAAGCTGGCTGGTTCAAACTTCGGGCTGGGTCACAATTTATTTGTATCTCGTGATTTGTATCCATTTTCAGTTCCGGCTGCACACTGTACAAGAGATGTGCCCCAGGGCCACGCAAGCCTGAAGTGGGTGGGTGGGGGGCATAGAAAAGGTCACAGGCCCTGGAAGGGTGGCTCAGTAGGTTGGAGCATCATCCTGTACACCAAAGGTTGTGGGTTCGATTCCCAGTCAAGGCACATACCTAGGCTGCAGGTTCGATTACCGGTCGGGGTGTGTATAGGAGGCAACCAATCGATGTTTCTCTCTCACATCAATGTTTCTCACTCCCTAAAATCAATAAACATCCTCAGGTGAGATTAAAGTAAGAACGGGTCACAGACGGCAGAAATCTCACCAACCCCAGGCAATTCACTTAACCTTTCTGGGCTTCAGTATCTTTAGCTACAAAAAATAAAGACGATCCCTGCCGCCCCTGCCCTAGGAAGTGGCCAGCTGCTGTGAGACGAGACACCACGACGTCCAAGAACCGGCTGCCGACCGGCAAGGGCAGCCAGGAGTCCCGAGCTTTGGGCCTGGGAGCTCAGCAAAGGACGTGTGGCCACCTCGGGACAGGACTGTGACCAGCAAGTCCCTTCACAGGGCACCCACTGGTACACATGCTGGCTGAGTGGATGCCCGAGTAAGTGTGCCAGTTCCCAGAGGGGCAGGCAACCAGACCTTTGGAAGGAGCCACCCCGGATCTGAAGCCTCCTCAGCCCCTCCAGCTGAGTGACCTTGCACAGATCACATAACCTCTCCCTGGGATGACAATACTTCATGGCGGTGTTGAGTAAATTCAAGTTCACGGTGGGTATAAAACAGCTATGATGGACCTTGGCACCTGGTAGTTACCCCAGAAATGTTGCGTTTTTCCTTCTGAGTGTAGCCCCGGTGCTCTAACCCAGGGGCAACGCTGCTCCTTTTTAAGTCACAGTCTGGGCAAACTTTGAGTTTATGGAGGGGAACTGAGGCAGGACAGAGATTCCCGAAGGCCCCATCCTGCCACATACATTGTCCCAAGGGTCCCGTGCTCTGCCCCGCCCAGCAAGGCACCGCCCACCTGATGATGCGGCTATGATGAAAGCATTCTCGGATGCCCAGTTCCACCGCCAAGTGGGCCGCCGACCAGCTGGGGTGGCTGCGGATGAGGTCGGTCAGCTGCTGCAGGACCTCCACCTGCAGGACGTGGGTGGAGCTCTCGTAGAAGGGTGGCAACAGGGAGGAGTACTGCTGGAAGTTCACCAGGGCCTCGGCCTCCGTCTCCAGCTGAAAGAGTCTGAGGAGCCGAGACCCAGGAGGGAGACACAGAAATGAGCCAGGCCCTCAGCCCACACACCTGCTGAAATCGGGGGCCTTGGGTCCCCACAAACAGGACACTGACCTGCTGCCGCCGCCAGACTCCCCTCCCCAACCTCCCACACCTAAATGGTGTTGGGGCTTTTTATTTGAAAAGATTTATTTCTCCCTTTCTTCTTTATATCATCATGTGGTGCTTTTAGATTTTATGTTAGCCTGGACGGTGTGGCTCAGTGGTTGAGCATCGACCCATGCACAGAGTCACCGGTTCGATTCCTGGTCAGGGCACATGCCCAGGTTGTGGGCCCGATCCCCAGTGGGGGGCATGCAGGAGGCGGAGATGACCCTCGGTCCTGGACCCTCAGCCCTAGACCCTTGGCCCTGGATGAACGCCCGCCCTGGGCCCTTGGCCCTGGATGAACGCCCGCCCTGGGCCCTTGGCCCTGAATGAACGCCTGCCCAGCCAACAGCCAGCACCAACTCGCCAGCTGTGAGTTATTGTGAGCGGACCTTGCAGTCAAACCACCCCAGTAAACACCGTGTAGAATAGAACTGAGTTTTCCCACTGAGCTCCACTCAAATTACAGATTTGTGAGCTAAATAACTGATACCTTTTCAACACTAAGTTTTGGGGTGGTTTGTTACATAGCAATACTAGAAAATGACATATTGGTGAACATATAGTAACATAGGAATAACTGACCCATGTACCTATTACGACTGCTGAAAACAAAATACAAAGAGAAAATAATTGAAATAGCAGAGGAAAAGGTTATCGTCAAAGGGCAGCCATTACACAGACGACTGGCTTCTCAGCAACAGAAGCCAGAGATAGTGGAATGACACCCTTCAAGAGCTAAAAGAAAATAAATACCAAAAAAATTCTCTACCCAGCAAAAATATACCAAAAAGAACCTACAAATATGAAGTTGAAATTAAAACAGTTCACTAGTCAGAGAGAGAGAGAGACTGACACTGTCATTAGCAGACCCAAATAAAAAAATATAGAAAATAAAAGTATTTTCATCGAGTAGAAGGAACCTAATACCAGATGGATGATCAAAGATAAAGATGCAGGGCGGGGGGGGGGGGGGGATGAAGCACCATGAAAACGGTAAATATGTGGGCAAATCTAAATGGATATTGACAGCCTGGCCAGTGTGGCTCAGTGGTTGAGCCTTGACCCGCGCACCAAGAGGTTGCTGGTTCGATTCCCGGTCAGGGCACATGCCCAGGTTGTGGGCCCAATCCGCAGTGGGGGGCATGCAGGAGGTGGCCAATCGATGTTCTCTCTCATCGATGTTTCTATCTCTCTCTCCCTCTCCCTTAAATCAATAAAGAAAAAAAATTTTTTTTAAAAATGGATACTGACAGTATAATGTCTTATTGGGTTTAAAAGAAAAGTATTAATACAAAATATAAAAAACAAAAAAACCAGCACATGACATAGAAGCCTGGAGGGGGATAAATGTAGCAAAGGGTTCTAAGACCCGTGTACTGTTCTGGAAGATTCTAGAGTACCAATTATACTTCAGCGAGGCCAAGGATGTGTGTTACAATCTCTAGGGTTCTATCAAGAACTGTGAAGGGTTTCAGATTTTGCCCTAGTTGCAAACTAACAAGTTAGCCTGACACCGTTTCATGGATGCTGGCAGGAGACACAAGATTCCTGGATCAAAGACAAAGGGCAACTTATTACTCACAGCAAGAGCAGTAGCCAGAGTATCAGCATTTGTGCCGATTCCCTGGGATCCAGTTCCCACAGGGTGACATGAAGAGGGTCAGGTGACACCTGCTCATGTTGCCTTAGGGGAGAGAAACCCTGAGTGCAGGGAACTTGAATCCTTTATAACTGTCAATAAGCAAATCTGTCTAAGCTTTGCTCTGGAGGAAGATGTTGTCTTTATTATATGGGAGAGTAAGCCAACCTACCCTCTGCGCTAGAGCGAGACTCTTTCTGTCTTCCAGGGCTGTTTACTATACAAACAGCCTTGTGGAGAAGCCTGGAACAAAGGTGGTCAGCGTCTCTGCTCTCAGGATGTACAGAAACACGGGAGACCCGGAGAGAACTGTCCCCCAACAGTTACCACTAAAAACATAATAACAGAGTGTACAATTTCCAAGCTAACAGAGAGGGAAAATGGAATAATTAGAAAATACTCAATCATGAGTTGCAAAAGCATTGTGGTACATGAAAAAAGAGAAAAGTTAGACTCCTACAACTACATGCTACATGATTAAAAGGTGAAACTATAGTGACAGAACGAAGATCAGAGTTTGCCAGGGGCTGGTGGGTGCCACAGATTTGCTATAAAGGAGCATGAAAGAAATTTGGAGTATCAGAAATGTTCTATATCTTGATTGTGGTAATGGTTACATGAGTGTGCACCTTTATCAAAATTCACTGAATAGTACACTTGAAATTGGTCAGTTTCATTTTTTTGTAAATTGCATCTCAATAAAGTTAACTAAAATGAACAAAAATAAGTGAAAAGACAAAAAAGAAAGGAATGAGGAAAAATATTTTAAATTGGAGGAACAAAAAAAAAAAAAAGAAACAGTAAGATAGTAGATTTAAACCCAAAAATATCAAATTACACTAAGTATAAATAGACCAAATGTTCCAAATAAGTATAAAGAATAAAAGACAGCCCGAATGGTATGGCTCAGCGATAAGAGCGTCGGCCTGTAGACCAAAGAGTCGCGGGTTTGATTCTGGTCAAGGGCACGTATCTCGGTTGCAGCCTGTCCTGGCCCTGATCAGGGTCCTGAGGGAGGCAGCCAATCAATGTGTCTCTCTCACATCGATGTTTCTCTGTCTCCCTCCCACTCTGACAATAAATGGACAAATATCCTCAGACAAGGATTAAAAAAAGAATAACAGACAGAGTAATAGAAAAAAGACAACTACATATTCTATTATTATTATTATTATTATTAATCCTCATCTGAGGATATTTTTCCATTGATTTTTAGATAGAGTGGGAAGGAGGAAGAAAGAGAGAGAGAGAGAAACATCGATGTGAGAGAGACACATTGATTGGTTGCCTCCTGCTGGACCCCAGGCTGAGGATTGAATCTGCAAAAAATTACCAGCAAGCCAAAAACCAGGACCAAATGACCAACCTAGGTATGTGCCCTTGACTGGGAATCAAACCCAGGACTCTAAGGTCCATGGGCCAGTGCTCTAACCATTTAGCAAACCAGCCAGGGCAAAAGACAACTACATATTCTTTATAAGATTAAAAACAAGCCCTAGCCGGTTTGGCTCAGCGATTAGAGCGTCGGCCTGCGGTCCTGAGAGACCCGGGTTCGGTTCCCACTAAGGGCACGTACCTCGGTTGCAGTTTGTCCCCGGCCCTGGTTGGTCGTGCGGGTGGCAGCCACTCGATGTGTTCCTTTCACATCGATGTTTCTCTCTCTCTCTCTGTTTCTCTCTCTCCCTCCCACTCTACCTGAACAAAATATGGAAAAATGTCCTCAGGTGAGGATAAAAAAAAAAAAAAAAAAAAGGAAATGTATTATATAAATACTAACCAAAAGAACGCTGGTGAAACTATATTTGTATTAGACAAGATAGAGTTTAAGGTAAAAGCATTACCGGAAACAAAGAGAAACAGTTCATAACGATAACTGTTTAAACTCACTAGGAAAATATGACATTTATAGTTAATATGTACCTAATAATAAAACTCCAAAATAAAGTTAAACCTGACAGATTAAGAGAGCTAAATGAATCCACAGTCACACTGAGATAGTTTAGTATTTTCTACTACTTATTTAAACAGCAGACCAAAAAAGCCCTATTAGATGTGGAACAATTAGTAAACTTGACCTATAGACATATAAAAAAAACTATTCCCACCAAGTACAGAAAATACATTCTTTGCAAGCACAGTCATGCAAAAATTATAAATATTGGACCTATGTTGGGCCATAAAGCAAATCTGAACAAATATCCAAGACCTGGAACCATTTAGACTGTGTTCTCCAACCACAATGCAATTAAGTGAGAAATCAATAACAAAAATATAACTAAAAATGTTTGAAAATTAAGCAAGATACATATAAACTCTCTATGGTTCAAATAAGAAGTCATGGTGAGCCCTGGCTGGTGTTGCTCAGTGGTTAGAGTGTCAACCCGCACACCATATGGTCACAAGTTTGATTCTCAGTCAAGGGCATGTACTTGAGTTGCAGGTTCTATCCCTGAAGCAACCAACTGATGTGTCTCTCTCACATCAATGTTTCTCTCTCTCTCTCCCCCTCCCTCCTTCTCTTACACTCTCTCTAAAAATCAATGGAAAAAATATCTTTCAGGTGAAGATGAACAAAACAAAACAAACAAAAAGAAGTCATGGCGAAATTTAGGAAATATCTTGACTCAATGATAATGTAAATGTTACATATCAAACTTGTGGGATGAACCTCCACCCTGGCTATGACAGAGGAGCTCGTACCAGACTAGCCTTCTGGCTGAAAACAACTATAAAGGCAGGATTAAATTCAAACAACTATTCGAAGGCGCCGGAGAAAACCCAAGGCAGGAAGGCATACCTGGCGAAGATTTTAGAGAAAAAGAGAACACACTGAGGTAAGCCCCAGGTTATTACTCAGGGCACTGTGGAGCCTGTGGTGCAGGGTATAAAGGCCAAGAATAAGACTGCAGCCTAGTGCTGCCAGCACTCTTAGAGGCTGGGCAGAGACAGGCCAGCATTTAGAGTTTCCAAGATGGCTAGAACTTGAAAGAATCACAAAGAAGCGAGCACAAACTTCTGCACGCAATTTTCTCCCATAAGTTATGCAGAGCAAATGTCAAGAAACCAACCAGGAAACATCAGCAGGGAGGATACAGAGCTGGGCAGAAATGTGTCCATTTTTTGGTACTTGGGAAATAGAGATTAGAGGTCAAGGCCCACCAAGGTAGAAGGACCCTAATAAAACCAAGGACTTCAGCTGAAATTTAAGAACGTCTACCCCTTAAGAGTAAAGGTTATGACCTAGGAGTGAGGGGAAGCTTAAGACAGACCAACATTAACAAAGCCTGAAATGCAGCTTTAACTAAATCTTTTGAAGGAAGATAATACCACCCATAGCCTCTATAGTTATTAATAAACAATATCCAGCATGCACAAAAAATTACCAGCAAGCCAAAAACCAGGACCAAATGACCAAAGAGGTCCAAGAGGGAAAATCAGACAATAGAAACAGAAACCACAGGTGAATCAGATACTGGAGTTATCAAACAGGAACTTTAAAATTTTTTTGATTGATGTGTACAAGAGAATAAAAACATAAAATATACATAAAAAAGAATCAATTGGACATTTTAGAACTGGAAAATACAATAAATGAAATTTAAAATTCAACAGATTGGTTTAATAGCAGACTGAACACAGCATAAAAATTAGTAAAAAGCCTGGCTGGTGTGGCTCAGTGGTTGAGCGTCAACCCATGCACCAAGAGGTTGCTGGCTGGACTCCTGGTGAGGGCACATGCCCAGGTTGTGGGCTTGATCCTCAGTGGAGGGCATGCAGGAAGAGGCCAATCGATATCCTCTCTCGTTGATGTTTCTATCTCTCTCCCTCTTCCTCTCACTCTTTAAAAATAAAAATTAAAAAAAAAATTAAAAATTAGTAAAATAATTTGGCAAAATATATCCCAACAAGGAAAAAAGATAGATAATACATTTTTTTTATTATTTTCACCCGAGGACATTTTTGCATTTATCTTCAAATAGAGCAAAGAGGAGGGAGAAAAACATCAACGTGAAAGGGACACATCGACTGGATGCCACCCACAAGATCCCAACCAGGGCCGGGGATAAACTGCAGCCGAGGTACATGCCCTTAGCAGGAACCAAACCTGGGACTCTCTGGTCCACAGGCCAACACTCTAACCGCTGAGCCAAACCAGCCAGGGCCTTTTTTTTTTTTATCCTCACCCGAGGACATTTTTCTATTTTTTGTTCAGATAGAGTGGGAGGGAGAGAGAGAGAGAAATATTGACGTGAAACGGACACATCCAGTGGATGCCACCCACACGACCCAACCAGGGCCAGGGACAAACTGCAACGGAGGTACGTGCCCTTAGCAGGAACCGAACCTGGGACTCTCTGGTCCACAGGCCAACGCTCTAACCGCTGAGCCAAACCGGCCAGGGCAGATAATACATTTTAAAAGATTAAGAGACAAAGGGGAAATGGTGTAAAGATTTAACATAGGTATAACTGGAATTCCAGAAGGATAGGAGAAAGAGAACAGAAGAACTAAAAATATTTATAGATAATATTCCAAGACTAATAAAAGAATCTAGATAAAAATTCATGAAGCTCTACAACTCCAAGGAGGACAAATACAATGACAACAACCACCTGGGTATATAATAGTAAAACTACAGAAAATAAAAGACAAAGAGAACATGTTAAAAGCAGCCAGAGACAAAATAGACATATCTTTAAATATGCAATAATAAGACTGACAGTTGACTGCTGGCAGAGGCAATGAAAGTGAGAAGACAATTAAACTACATCTTTAAAAAGATAAAATAGCTGTCAGCCTAAAATTCTATTTAATAAAGTTATATTTCACACAGCTGGTGTGGCTCAGTGGATGGAATGTCGTCCCATGGACTGAGAGGTCCTGGTTTGATTCCTGGTCAGGGCACATGCCTGGGTTTCAGGCTCGATCCCCAACAGGCAGTATGCAGGAGACAGCTGATCGATGTTTCTCTCTCACATGGATGTTTCTCTCTCTCGCTCTAACAAATCAATTTTTAAAAGTTCATTCTTTGAAAAGACTTAAAAAAGCAATAAACCCTAACAAATCTGAACAAGAAATAGGGAAAACACAAAGTACCATCTCTTCACATCCTTCAGATATTAGAAAGGAAAAATAACAGGATACTATGAACAAATTTACGCCAGTGAATTTGACAACTTAAAGTGGACAAATTCCTTGAAAATACACCATAGCAAAACCAACACAAGGAGAAGGAGAAAATCCGGTAGTCCTAAATCTGTTAAAGAAATGGAATACATACTGTATGTTATAAGCTTCCCACAAAGAAAACTCCTGGCTCAGATGGCTTCACCCATGAATTCTTCTAGACATTTGAGAAAGAAATAATAACAATCTTAAACAATTTTCAGAAAAGTGTTACCAATTCTTTTTATAAGTCCAGCATAAAACTGACACCCAAAACTGATTAGAATATTTCTTTTTTAAAAAGTATAGGAAAGCCTGGCCAATGTGGCTCAGTAGTTAAGCATCCACCCATGCACCAAGAGGTCACCAGTTCTATTCCCAGTCAGGGCACATGCCCAGGCTGTGGGCCCGATCCCCAGTGGGGGGCATGCAGGAGGCGGCCAATCGATGTTCTCTCTCATTGATGTTTCTCTCTCTCTCTCCCTCTCCCTTCCTCTCTCTCTAAAATCAATAAAGGAAAATTATTTTAAAAAATTAAAGGAGAGTATGTCTCAGAAATATGTAGAGTCAAAAAAGTTTTTTTGTTTTTTTTTTTATTCCTCACACGAGGATATTTTTCCATTTTTTGTTCAGATAGAATAGGAGGGAGAGAGAGAAACATTGACGTGAAAGGGACACATCGAGTGGCTGCCATCCGCACGACCAACCAGGGCCGGGGACAACCAAGGTATGCATCCTTAGCGGGAACCGAACCCGGGCCTCTCTGGACCGCAGGCCGACGCTCTAACCGCTGAGCCAAACCGGCCAAGGCGAGAAAGAAGTTTTTAAAAGTACATCTGTATAGTGATGGAAAATATCCAGTAAAGAGGGTGACTTATGGCCCTGGCCGGTTTGGCTCAATGCTTAGAGCGTTGGCCTGCGGTCCTGAGAGACCCAGGTTCGGTTCTCGCTAAGGGCATGTACCTCAGTTATAGTTTGTCCCCGGCCCTGGTTGGGTTGTGCGGGTGGCGGCCACTCAATGTGTCCCTTTCACATCAATGTTTCTCTCTCTCTCCCCTTCCCATTCTATCTGAACAAAAAAAATGGAAAAATGTCCTCAGGTGAGGATTAAAAAAAAAAAGAGGGTGAATTATGTAGGAGGAAAGAATTGCTGAAATAATACCCGGAAGTGGGTGAGAGAGGATGGTGACATGACGGGGGCTGGCTCACTGAGACCCGCAGAGGATGATACACCTGGAGCCAGAACAAACAGGGAAGGCCCAGTGCATGGGTGCAGGGAGCTTGAGGCCACTGTCTTCTCCTCTGGTTGTTCCCCCGGTGAGACAGGCACTGGACACCCACTGTGGGTGAGCACAGGAGGGTGTGGAGAGAGGACAGGCGTGCCTTCCAGGAGAGCCAGACAGGGATGACCCAGAGAAACGCAGGGCTGCCAAACAGGAAGACGGGTCACCTGAAGCTAACGTCCCAGTCTGAGGTGAGACCAGTGGAGGGGTGTTCCTTCAGCCATGGTGGAGAGCTGGAATTAACACTGTCAGGGTTTGGCCCAGGAAACGTGATGGACAGAGAGCAAAGGAAAGCGGAGAGGATGCGCAGGGGTGTGATTATGAGGACGGCCAAGGCGTTGAAGCAGTAAGACGCCAAATCCACGAAAGGGATGGGAAGAGTTTCCTGACCGTTCCGTAACAAAGCCTCGGCGCACAAGGGCAGAGGGCCTCCAAGGTCAGCCCCCTTCCGAGAGGCGAGATCATATGTCACACATGCCTTGAAGTGAGAGGCCCTGCTTCAGCTGAGATACCAGCGAGGGCTGGCAGGTTTCCTCAGACAGCATATGTCACAGTAACCGTCAGCAGTCAATGATTAATTCGTACCCGGAACACAAGTATGGACGTTATCATAATGTACACAGCAATGCTCCCAGCGACCGCCCCGGGGCTCACGGCAGGGGAGCCAGGGCCGTGGACCCTACGTGGGACTGGGGGCCAGGATGGGCCCAGGTGAGCTGAGCCCCGCCCAGGTCACCACACTGCCAGGTGGCTCTGGTGAAAGAAAAGGAAGAGATGGGCTCTGGCCCGAATGCTTGGGTCTGACTCCCACTCTGCTACTGACCAGCTGTGTGACCTGGGGCAAGTTACTTAACTTCTCCGAGCTGTGTTTCCTCCTCTGTAAGACAGTCGATGACACCCCCCACCCTGGGACCACTGTAAGGATAAGGGTCCTCTCAGGTGCGATGTGCCGCACTAACAAACCAGCTACTATTATTGTCCTTGTTGCCACCTGCAGCAGCCAGGGTCCCTCTCTCCACCCAGCAGGGGTGTTGTGGGACTCACAAGCCTTAGGCAATAAAACCTGGGGATTCCAAAGACCCCAAGTCCCTTCCTCATCCTGAGGCTATACATGCCAGCTAACAGCAGCGACAGAACGGCAGGGACACCTCCACCCGAGCCAGGAGGAAGCAGGACCTGGGCATCTACCTCTGAAATCTTGCTTACGTGCTTAGGGACAGTTCAAAGCCCTCCAGGCAAGTAGAGGAGGAGACATTTAAAGGACAGAGCCTCAGCCCCTGAAAAGGACGACCGGTACACTGAGCCTTCTGTCCACAGACTGCAGGGTGTCAGAGCAGCGGGGAGGCCCCCCGCAGCCCTCACTCCCAGGCACACCCCAGGCCTGGGCACTGTCACTTCGGCAACTCTTCGTAGTCCCCTCCCCGCCGGCATCCCGCCCTCCAACACTCTGCTCACTCTTTCCAGCTCCCCCATCGGAGGGCCCTGAGCCCACCAGTCTCCAGCCCTGACAAAGGGCCTGGCACACATGGCCCTCAGTAAACACGGTTAAAGCTGAATGAGTACTTCAACATGTCAAACTCATCTCACAAATCTGACCTGTGCCAGGCACCCTGCTGGGCGCTGGGGAGTCACACCAGGATGAATAAGACAGACCCAGCCCCTTCCTTCACCAGGTCTTGGTCACCAGGCAGGCAGTCCACTAAGTGCAGGGACAGGGCACTACGGGGACACACAGCAGTAGCACCTATTCTAGCCTGAAGGCCAAGGAAGGGAAGGTAGAACTGAGGCCAGCAAAGAAGGCAGTGTTCTTGTAGGCAGAGGTAAGAGTCTGGGCAAAGGCCGGAAGCACAGGAGGCCAGAGATGGGACCAGAGGAAGAGGCAAGGCCCAGAAGGGGCCCTTTGAAGCCATGCTCATCCGCTGATATGTTAAGGAAATGGAAGCCTTGAAGAGTTAATGTAGGGAGTGGTAATCAGATCTGCCCTCTAAGCTCATTCTGACAGCAGCTTGGAGAGGATGGGAGGAGAGCAAGGCTACAGGCAGAGCCGGGCAGCAGGGGCAGCAGGAGTCCAAGTGCACAACACCGTGGCCTGAAAAGAGAGCCCGCAGCAACACAGAGAGTAACAGGACCACAGATTTGGGGTTGGAATGTGGCTGGAATGCAGCCTCCTTTGCAGTTACTTGCGAATAATTCCTGGCCAAAGGCATTCAGGTGGAAGGCACGTGTGCAACTTTCCAAGAAGTGTGCCTGAAGAGGAGAGTGCCCGCCCACCTTTCTGTTGGCTGGAAAGGTGGCTGTGATGGCTGGATCTAGTGTGACCATCGGGGACCATGTGGTGATCTAGAGAATGGAGGCCACACATGGTGGAGCAACAAGACAGAAGGAGCCTGGGCCCCTGAGGACTCTGAGGAGCAGAGCTGCCACACCAGCCATTTCAGCCACAGCCGTCACTTAGGAGAAAACTACAATTCTATCCTGTTTCCCCGCTATCATGCTGGGCTTATTATCACTCAAGGCCAGACCTAAATGTAATTGATAGAGAAGAAGCAGACTCAGGATTTACGTGGGAGGAAAACCAACAGAACTTGGTAAGGACCCAGCTCTGGGGCGGAGGGAGATGGAGGAATCAGGATCACTCCTGGGTGTCTGGATTGCACAGCCTCATAGGTGGAAGGTGATGGCATCCGCTGACATGGAAATGCTGGGTGGGAGCAGGTTAGAGAGAACTGCAGAGACTCCAGAGCCAAGTGAGGAGGGTCAGGAATTCCGCGAAGAGATAGGAGCTTAGCTTGAAACCCCACCCAACAATGCTCCCTCTCCTGTCTAAACACATGGAAACAGCTACACAGAAAGAGAAATGGATTAGGAACCAGATGACGCAAAGATTCTGCTTCCTGTGCAACCCTAGAGAATCACTTCTCATCCCTGAGCCTCAGTTTGCTCGCCATACAAGGAGCTACTGCCTTCCCTGTACACGTCAACAGGCCGCTAGAGATGTGCGACACACCATGTGTGAAAGGACAGCTGACTGTAAGGTGTACCCAATGCAGGGGCAGTAACAGTACAGGTGTAGCGAACAAACTGTTGGTAAAGGGTTTGACCTGAGGGTCTGCCCCCAGTAGGACTCAGGCTTCCTGAGACAAACCTGGAATCCTGTCAATTGACATTTTACAACTCATAGGACTTGGTGATGATCTGCATGTGGAGGGTGTGAAGCCCCCAGGACAGGGCACCTCAGAAGTAAGGATGGCTCTGGCCAGGTGGCTAGGTTGGCTGGAGCATTGTCCTGTACACCAAAAGGTTGTAGGTTCGATTCCCAGTCAGGATATGTATGGAAGGCAACAAATGGATATTTCTCTCACATTGATGTTGCGCTCTCTCTCTCTTTCTCTATCATCTATCTATCTATCTATCTGTCTATCTATCTATCATCATCATCTCAAATCAATAAAACATATCCTTGAGTGAGGATTAGGAACAAAAAGTAAGGATGAGTGCCCTCCAAGAGGCGGACCCACTGCCCTGGTCAGCGGTGCACTCCAAAGAGCAGCCCTCTGCTGCAGGCCTGTGGAAGGGCTCTGGGCCTGCAGCCAGTCTGGGCCAGTCCTGCTTTGTCACATCTGTATCTAGGCATGCCACTGAACTGTGTTCTTTGCCCTACCGCCCACTGTGTTCTTCTGCCTCAGTTTCCCTGTGGAGCCAGGCCCTGAATTCTCACCCGACTGGCGGGGGCCCTGCTACCCTGCACTGCTCTTCCCCTGATGACTGGACCTTGACCCGCAGCTCCACTTTCTGAGACTCTTGCCGCCAGCCTGCTTACGCAGAATGATCCCAAGGTTCCCTCCAGCCTCACTTCTTCCCAGGCCTAGATGCACTAGGATCCAGCCAGAGCCACCCGCCTGCAGGTCCCCGCCTCCATGCCTCTGCAGGTCTGCCACGACCTTATCCACTTAGTTCTGCTGGGCACACTCCTACTCCTCCTTCCATCGGGAAGTGGCTCCTCCTGTGTCCCCACCCTCCCGTGGGCGCCACCTGTCACAGCACTCCTCACAGGGCACTGCCGGTTTGCAGGTGGCCTCCCCAAGGACTGCATGCTCCTTAAAGGCACAGACCAGATCTGTCCTGTCACAGCAGCAGCTGGGCCTGGCCAGGACGCTTGAGCCACTGGAGGTGCTCGGGGCACGGTGACTGGAGGATGTGTGATGGGACAGCCAGATGGATGAATACATGAAAATGGGGCTATTGGTTCAAGCCCCACTCAATGCCAGCCTGCAGGATCCCGAGCCGCTCTGGACCACCCTGTGTTGGGTTCTTGGCCATTCCTCTCCCCTTTTCCCAACAGCCCTACAGCTGGCTTCTGGACCCTTCCTTCTAGCCCATGGCCGATCCAGTGTGTCCTGAGAAGTGACAGCTGTCTGCCCCTTATAAGCTCTCCTGAACAAAATTTGGCCAACCCCTGTAAGACGGTCATGCCTTCAAAGATCCAGGGCTACAGGTCCTCCCTGGGCCTTACCTGACAGACCCTTCTGTTTCCCCAACGTTCATCCTTCTCTCTGTCTGCATGGGTCAAGCCCCATGGCAGGAAATAGCCCAGTCTTCCATCCCCATGCCCCTGCTCCTGAGCCCCTGATGGGCCAAGGAGAGTGGAGTCTAGGAAGCCCCTTCCTCCACTAGAGAGCAGTTCCCTCTCCCACCCTCTCCTGACCCCCTGGATGCAGACCCAAAGCCAGGGGACCTCCAGCCTGAGACCTGGGAGGAAAGACATGTGTGTCCCAACAGATCGTCACCCACCGGAATCCACTCTGTGAGTTTTGGGGGTTGACCAGGAGACAGTCCCAGGTGCGACTGGAAGCATTCTCGAACAGAATCAGCTGCCCTTCCTCCCGAACCCGGCCGCACGAGGCATAGTCGGCCACGGCCACCTCCTTCACTCGGAACGGATTGGAGAACAAGCTGCTGACGCTACTGAGGGTATTGACCAGGCGGCCGAAGAACTGCATCTTCTGTGGGGCCGGTGGAGAGGCCCTGCTGCCTTCCCCCTCGGTCTGGAAGAAAACGGGGTCTCCGGTCAGCTGTGCTCAGTCTCCCATGCCCACCTCTCCAAGTACAGTGATTTACTGCCCAGGCATCCAGATGGCTCCCCACCAGCATGGTTCCCCTGATTCGGGGCCTAGAGGGACCTGAAAAGGGGGGGAGAAAAAGGGTACTGAGTGGGAGATAAGAAGGCCTAATGAGAATCATAGAACTGCCTCTGGCACAGGTGACCAGACCGTCCTGCCCCCGGACCCAGTGCCCCAGCAGAGACTCAGTTTCCTCATCTGTAGTGCGAAGCTGTACTGATCACAGGAGTGCACACACAGGCTCGCCTGCCCTGTGCCGAAGGCGAGTTCTCCCTGCGTACGTAGGCGGAGAGTCAACTCTGGTAATCAAAGAGCTTGGCAGGGTCATTTCAACTCCACAAACAAAACCAGTGTGCTCTCTCTGCTAGAAGCCACAGGGGACCAGGGTCATCACACGCTCCACCAGGGGCAGGGAACTGTAAGCACCTGTCCAAAACCTTCAATACCTGCTACACTGGTTTCCCAAGGAGCTCAGAGGGAACACAAAGCCAAGCTCCTTGGAAATGAATATGAATGCAAAGACTTAGAAAAAGTGAACATGTGTTCGGGCGGAAATTTTACGTTTCGTATTCACAGGGTCACAGTTTCTGCTATGGAAATTATCCTGTGTGGATGACAGAATTAGATGTCTTGTTATTTCCTGGGTTCCCAGAAAGCACACTGCCTACCTAAGTCAGTGTCACCAAAGTCAGGTGACAATTAGCTAGAGGCCACCCTCTGCCTCTGTGCCAGAACACACCTGCCGAAAGAGCCGGTCAGACACTGAGGACAGATCGTGGAAGTGTGGGCACTCTGGGGGACAGTGGACATCTCAGTGGACACTAGTCACAGCCTGGCCATGTGTTGGGGAGAAAATCAACTTTAGGGATAAAAGGAACAAGAAGAGGCCTCATTTAATCATCCAAACAGGGAATACGAGTCAATGCTGATGGTTACATCAGAGGCATTTATTGAGCACTTACTAGGCAGTAGGCCCTGAGCTAAGCACATCATGTCATGGTCTCATTTAATTCTCATAAAAACCTCATGAGGCTGATACAACACAGCACAGCTTGGGAGCAAAACTGCATTCAAATCCCGGCCTCATCACTTACCAACTGTGTGACCTTGGGCAAGTTACTTAACCTCTCTGAGGCTGTTTCCTCATCGGTAACATGGGGACCATGACAGTGCCAAATAATAGAACCTAGCAGATAGTGAAATAAATATTAGTTCTCTTTACTTTGCTCCTGTTTACAGACGAGGCACTGAGGCCCAGAGAAGCATGACTGCAGACCTCGGCAAAGGCTCTGGGGCATTGTGTTCCTTCCTTTCAGGATCAGTAGTGAGAGGTGGGTGCGCAGACCTGAGCCTCGGTTCTCCTTTAAAATGTTCACCTCGCCCTGGCCAGTTTGGCTCAGCAGTTAGAGCGTTGACCTGCGGTCCACAGAGACCCGGGTTCCGTTCCCGCTAAGGACACGTTACCTGGGTTGCAGTGTGTCCCCGGGCCTGGTTGGGGTCGTGTGGGTGGCAGCCAGTCGATGTGTCTCTCTCACATTGATGTTTCTCTCTCTCTCTTCCTCCCTCTCTCCCTCCCGCTTTGTCTGGAGATAAATGCAAAAATGTCCTCGGGTGAGGATAAAAAAATAATAATAAAATAAAATAAAATGTCCACCTCTCGTGTGTTGTACGGATGAAATGAGAACATTGGCGAGAATGCTTAGATCTGTGTCAATTCCTTCTTCCTTCTACATCGGGAGCTGTAGGGACAGGAGCTGGGGTGTCTGCACCCCTCCCCACAGCCAGGGGAGAGAAGGGGGACCCCAAGGAAGGTGTGGAAACCGGTCCTGAGGAAAGAACCCCCAAATGGAAGGCAGGCATGCACATCAATGTGCACTATAATGAGTTTCTGTTTTGACATAGAAATGGAACCAACTTCAATACCCAACTCCAGGGCAATTACACTTTATAAAACATTTACCCTAGAGACACTGTGCAGTCATTAAAACCTGTGAGTGTGGCCCGGCTGGTGTGGCTCAGTGGTTGAGCACTGACCCATGCACCGGGAGGTCACTGGTTTGGTTCCCGGTCAGGGCACATGCCCAGGTTGTGGGCCCGATCCCCAGTGGGGGGCATGCGGGAGGTGGCTAATCAATATTCTTTCTCATCAATGATTCTGTCTCTCTCTCCCTCTCCCTTCCTCTCTCTGTAGATCAATAAAGAAAAAAATAAAAAATAAAAAAACAAAGCCCGTGAGTGTGCAGGTTATGACAACAGGAAAAGCATGGCAGGCATCCTGTTACAGCTCCGTGGCAGTGCGTCTGCCGCTCCCCGTGCTGCTCACGGGCCACAAGAGCGGCCTGTGGACCCCTGCCTCCCATGCAGCCTCCCCCTCTAGTCCCACCCTGTCAGCTCGGGTCAGCTCCCTTCCAGAGGGCAATGCTGTTCACACGCCCTCGCCTGTCTGCGTTGATCTGTCTCTCTGGAATGTCCGTCCTCACCTTTGCTCCTCCTGCCAGACCGCACAACTCCTACTACTCACACCAAGCACTCACGGGCCTTTCTGTGCTCCAGCCTGTTCCAAGCATTTACATATATGAATCAGTTCATCCGCACCACCACCCTGTACAATTCTTACCATTACCATCCTCATTCTACACATGAGAAAACCAAGGAACAAAGAGGTAAAGGAACAAGCCCGACGTCACACAGCTAGTGGGTGGAGGAGCGAGGACTGGAGCCCAGATGGGCTTGCTCTGGCATCTGAGCTTCTCTGGAGTCCGAACTGCACCTGTACCCTCACCCCTAGTGCTAAGCTTGGTCCATAGGAAGCTTGCTAAAACATCGTGTACAAAATTTAACTGAGTAAAAAATGTGCCTTGGTTACAGTTTGTTCCCGGCCCTGGTTGGGTCGTGCGGGAGGCAGCCACTCGATGTGTCCCTTTCACATTGATGTTTCTCTCTCTCTCTCTCTCTCTTCCTCTCTCCCTCTCACTCTATCTGAACAAAAAATGGAAAAATGTCCTCAGGTGAGGATAAAAAAAAAAGAAAGAGAGCCCTGGCTGGTTTTGCTCAGCGGTTAGAGCGTTGGCCTGCGGACCATAGAGTTGTGGGTTCGATTCCAGCCAAGGGCACGTACCTCAGTTGCAGTTCGTCCCTGGCCCTGGTCGGGGTTGTGTGGGAGGCAGCCAATTGATGTGTCCCTTTTACGTCGATGTTTCTCTCTCTCCCTCTCTCTCTCTCCCCCTCCCACTCTGTCCAAAGATATTTGAAAAAGTATCCTCAGGGGAGGATTAAATAAAAAGAAAGAAGTACAGGGGAGATGGAGGGCCCGTGGGGCCAGGCCAGCTTAGACAGGCAGCCTGGCGCCCCCAGAGGGCAGGCCGACTGCCCTGGAACGGTGCCCACTGGACGTGGGAAAGGCAGGAGCTTGCAGCACCAGGGCCCACTGGGTGAGCAGTGGAGAGGCACCGTGGGGGTCGGCCCCAGAGGAGACACATGCCAGGGGACAGCGGCCGGGCCACCGAAAGCACACATCTGGCTCTCTTCCCTCAGGCTGGGCAAGAGGATGAAGTGACACAATGAGGGAAAGTGGCCAGAACACTCTGGGCACACAAACAGTGGCTGCTGCTATCACGAGGCAGAAGAAAGGG
The DNA here is from genome assembly GCF_014108415.1 of Molossus molossus. NCBI lineage: Eukaryota > Metazoa > Chordata > Mammalia > Chiroptera > Molossidae > Molossus > Molossus molossus. Next base: position 5,301,108 of record NW_023425345.1, on the reverse strand, counting down.
AAGTGAAACCACCAGGCCACATCCTGGAAACTCATAACGAGCCGACCTGGAATGCGGCGATGGAGCAGACAGCCATGTGCGCGCCTATGGGGGCCGTGGTCGTCCTGTCCCTGGCCCCGACCTCGCAGCCTGGGGTTTTCCAGCACAGCTGCAGGGGGAGGGCGCTGGGCTGGGGCCCCTGCCATTAGAAACTGAGGCCCCTCCAGCCAACTGCTTCCCTGCAGGACCTGTCACCCCTCCCTTCCTCTCGCTCTCACAGCTGTCCCTGGACCTCCCCGTGTCAACATCTGCTTTCCCTTACTGACAACTGTCCTCTGTCCTCACCTGGGCTTGCTGCCTGCACCTAGGGGATACCAGGGTCACTCGACGGGGCCACACGCTGCTGGGCACCTGAGGCTGCTTCAAGCAGCTCTCCCAAACGCCACAGCAGTGAGACAAAGGCTTTACTGTGACAGTGACAGTGACGGTAACAGTTCTGACGCTACTCCAGGCAGCCTCCAGGTGACGGTTTCGTGTCCCCTAGAGTGTGGCTGGTTATTTTTGGCCTGTTCTCCTTGGTGTGCTCCCCCATCCTGCCAGCGGCCCAGCTCGCCTGCGTGGTTCCTTCGGGAAGGGTCACAGGGCTGCGGGGCCGCGGTGCCCCGGAGGAACCGCGAGGCAGGCAGGACAAGTGACATCATCTCCATTTCAGAGATGAAGAAACTGAGTCCAGAGAGGCCTTGAGTTGTGGGTGTTCAAAGAGCAATTTAAGGACATGTGGATGTCAACAATCAAACAACCCTTACCGGGATCAGAGGGCGACTGGGACCAACAGGTAGAATCTTGGGTGAACTCCCCAGAAGTTGGGTTTATAAAATGAGGAGTCACAGGGGGACCCAAGCCTAGCCCCTGTCTCAAAAAGTACATAGTCCTGCCCTGACCAATTGGGCTCAGTGGTTATAGCATCGGTCCTCGGACCCACAGGTCTCGGGTTTGATTTGTCAGGGCACGTACATGGGTTGTGCATTTGATCCCAGGCCCTGGTTGGGGTCATGCGGGAAGCAACCAACCGATGTGGAAACATCAATGTCTCTGTCTCTGTCTCTCTCTCTCTGCCCCCCTCCCTCCTTTCCACTCTATCTTTTAAAAAAATCAGTGGACCCCTGGCCGTTTGGCTCAGCGGTTGGAGCATCGGCCTGCGGACCAGAGAGTTCCAGGTTCCCACTAGGGGCACATACCAAAAAAAAAAAAAAAAAATCAGTGCAAAAATACCCTCAGGTGAGGATTAACAACAACAAAAAGTACATAGTCCCTTGCATGGGAAGTGTTGGGGAAGAATAGCTAGAGGAGGTGACTCTTGAGCTGTACCTTGAAGTTAGGGACAGGGCCTTCCAGCAGACGGAGCCCACGAGAATGTGTGGGAGAGCATGGGGACAGGAGCCTGTGGGACCCACCTGGGAACGAGCACTGGGTCCAGGTGGCACAGAGCTACGATGAATGCTGCTGTCAAGGTGAGTACTGGTCACCGTGGAGCCATCTGTCTAGCATCTGCCATGCCAGCCTCGATCACAGCCGCTCTGTGAAGTGGGTTCTTTAGCCCTAGTTTATAGACAAGGAGACGAGCTGGACACGTGTAGCAGAGGATGAGGGAGCATGTGGGTTGGTTATGGGGTGGTGAGGGAGAACTCAGTCCCCAAAGATCTGCTTCCTCCTCGGCCATGAATCCCCTGAGGGACTCGGGCAGGCGAGAGGAAGTGCAAAGCCGCCAGGCCCCGGGCCCTCCTCTCTCTCTCTGTGGACGGCTGTGTGTGAAAACAGAGTGACAGGGGACACTTCCTGCCTGTCCTCCCTGGAATGTCTTCCCCCATTCCTGCCAGAGCCTCTGCTCCTCCTTCAAGGCCCAGCTGCCCCTGTGACCCCTCAGGGCACGAGACCTGTCCCTCCTGCGACACTCTCCCTTCCAGCGCACACAATAGGGCTTTCTGTACACCTGTGCCATGAGGGCCAGGGCCACACCCCCTTACACCTACTCTGCGCGAATCAGACTCCCATTCCAGTGGCTCCCCGTCACCTTCCAGAGAAGGGATGTGAGCCGGCCCGGCCCACCCCTCCAGCCCACTGTGCCACCGAAACCTCCTGGAACATGCCACCCTCCGGCCTGCATCCCTTCGCACCCACCCTCCCTCCCCGCGCCCCGCCTGTCTCCTGTCTCAGAAGATGCCCTCAATAACGGGCTGTTAGACAGAAGAATAACCCCTTCTTGTCCTTTAAGACTCAGTTCATGTGCTACCTCCTCTAAGAACAACACCCTGTGTCTCCCTGTCTCAGTCCCCCGTCTGTGCTACCTTACCCTGTCCCCCACCACCCTGCGCACCCCCCCACTGCAGCCCTACCCTGAGATGATGAGGGTATATCTGTGGGTCTGGGCTGCCTGCCTGCCTGCCTGCCGCCTTTCATTTGTTTATCCAAGCACCTAGCAAGTAGTGGCTCTATAATAAATGTCTGGTGAATGAATGAATAACTAGTGAACGAACCGACAAAGCCCACAGACCCGCACCTCTGAGGCACCCCCTCCCTCCTCTCTAATTCCCCTGCAGGTGGTAACAGCCCACACACTCTATTCCCCACCCACTCTGAGCTGCGTCACTGCGGGGAAAGGCTCACAGGGTGCTCGAGCCCGCGCCAGGGACACCTTTCCTGGGCGCCAGAGGTGGCACTGAGCTTGGGTCTGGACAGGTTAGCTTTATGTGCCCCCAGCTGAGCTCATTCCTACTCCAAGCAGGAAAACTCTTCAAGCCTCTGCCTCTTTCTTGAAGAAGCCTGGCCAGAGGGGCAGGACAGCTGCCTGGAGGTGCGTGACCGGATCCAGGCAGCCCGGCCAGGAAGCTGACCTCACGGGACTGGCCACGTGGGGACTCTGGGGCACACGCAGAGCTGCTCCAGCTGGAAAGCAGACGCCGGCTGCTTAAGACAGGATGTCCCATGATCGGAACAACAGCACAGGACAGCAGCCGATGTCTCCCGAGTCCATTGCCCTGGCAGGATGGGCCGAGAACGTGGGGTCTGGTCAGAGCACTGAGTCTGTGCTGACCACTGCGGACCTCCTTCCTGCAGCTAGCACGTGAGAGCATCTCCCCACAGGCCACCGCGCTTTACAGCTGGCAGGGGGTTCTCGCATCTGTTAGCTGCCTTGAAGCTCTCAAATTATGGGGAATATTGTGGGGCACATGGGGAAACCGAGGCCCAGAGAGAGGAGATGGGAGGTATCACCTAGCGGCTGGACTCATGCCTTCTTTTCCAGACTCCTGAACAGCACTAGGTAGAGGGCCTGCACGCAGTAGGCACTCAATTAGTGCATGAGGAAAGACTAGATGAAAATAGGGGTCAAGTCAAATGTTATTTTCACCTCCCATCTGAGCCTCTGGACCTCCATGGCTGCCTACAAAACAAAATGTTCCTCCAAATACTCTCTCTGACCCCAGCTCGTCCCTAACTCTTTCCTAAGCGAATGACAAATGGGGAAAAGCTCACTCCCATCACCTTGCACTCCAACAACACTGCTACATTCACCCAGCACCCACTGAGCGCCAGGCGCCTCGCCGAGTTCTCAGGGAATTATCATATTTAATCCTCAAAACAGTCATAAAAGAAGGTATACTTCTGCCAAATCACGCCCAGGAAACTGAGGCATAGGAGATTATGTAACTTGCCAAATCGGAAGTGAATTAGTTGGAATCCAGAGCTCCAGCTCGTAATCCTCAGACTGCCTTCAGGAGCAAGCCTGAATGGAAAATGCCTGAGTCAGGCTTGATTTTCAGACTCTTGTAATCCAAAAGCTAAGGCCCTCAGCTTACAGATGCATTGCCATTCATACACTGCCATTCATATGAACCAGAGCAAAATGCTCCGTCAGAAACGGAAAAGGTGTCTCTTTCGTTCACTCTGCTCAGCTGGACCATGGCTGGAAGCAAGCTGCCCTGTGTTGCTGGAGCTCCCAAGGGCAGGAACAACAATACTGTAAGAGGTCTTCGGGCTGATGGCGTGGTACAGGGTGGCCCATTTTATGACTCACTCTACAAATATTTATTAAAGACCTATTATATAGAAGGCATTGTTCTAATTGCTGAGAATACACTAATGAACAAAGACAAAATCCCTGCTTTTCTAGAACTTATATTTTAGAGGGCTTTAAATAATAAAGAAGATAAACAGGCAAATATATACATAGGTTTAGACGCTGAGAAGGAAAATAAACCAGAGAAGGGTAATAAAAAGTGTCCAGCTAGACGCCCTGGCCCATTTGGCTCAGCATTAGAGCATCAGCCCATGGACCAGAGAGACCTGGTTCGGTTCCTGCTGAAGGCACGTACCTCGGTTGTGGTTTGTCCCCGGCCCCGGTTGGGGTTGTGTGAGGGGCAACCAGTCGATGTGTCTCTCTCACGTCGATGCTTCTTTCTCCCTCTCTCCCTCCCACTCTACCTGAAGATAAATGCAAAAATGTCCTCGGCTGAGGATATGAAAAAAAATGTCCAGCTAGAAACTGAATTTTTAGATAGGGTGAACAGGAAAGTCTTCACAAGAACTTGACCTTGAATAAAGACTTAAAGGAAAGGCAAAAGTCAAATAGATACCTAGATGAAGAGTTTTCCAGGCCAAGGTGAGAGCAAGTGCGAAGGCCCCTGGGCTGTAGCATGCCTGGTAAGTTCCAGGAACACCAAGGAAGCCCGTGAGGTCAGAGAGATAAAAGGGTCAGGTATGTACAGTGAGAGGGAAGGGACTCACATTTTAACAGATCACTCTGGCTGGATGTGAAGTGTATAGGTATCAAAGATAATTTTACAGCTTTGGCCTGAGCAACTAAAAGAATACTGCCAATTCTTAAAGACGGGAAAGTGAGTGGGGGTACAGATTTAGGATGAGGGTAGGGAAGGGATGAGAGGTGAGTATCAGAAGCTCCAATTCTAAAAACTTTAAGCCTGAAATGCCTAAGTTTCAGGTGTTAAGTGGGCAACTAGCTATGTGAGTCTATCATTCCAGGGAAAGGTCTGGACTGGCCTGAAGGTATACATTTGGGAGTTGTCAGGGTAGAGCTGATACTTAAAAGTTATGTGACTGGATAAAATCACCAAAAAAATGAGAATGGGAAAAAAAAAAAAAAAAGAGAGAGAAGAGGCATTTTAGGCATGGACCTATTAAAATGTACTCCCAGGGAGCCACTCTCTACAAAGTCAGTTTGTAACACAAGGCATCTCCTTCACTCCTGCAGTGTGCGCACACACACACACACACACACACACACTTAAATTCTTCCTTCCTCTATTGCTGACGTCATTCTGCTGAGCGAGAAGGAAATTCCTTTGGGGGATATGGTCATCTAATAAGAAAGTAACCCATGAAAGGAGAAAAAGCCCTGGACACTGAGACAGGAGTAGTGACTCTTACACAGCAGGTCAATCATACTGGCTCTGGTGTTACAAAGTACAGTATTTCGATTTCAGCTCCAACCTGCATCAATTGGTGTGATCTCAGGCAACTCATCTGTCCTCTCTTCCTTATGCTAAATGGGAATAACACTGGCTAATCAAGAATAGCCTAGCCCTGGCCGGTTTGGCTCAGCGGTTAGAGCGTCAGCCTGCGGTCCTGAGAGACCCGGGTTCGGTTCCCGCTGGGGGCGCATACCTCGGTTGCAGTTTGTCCCCGGCCCTGGTTGGTCGTGCGGGTGGCAGCCACTCGATGTGTTCCTTTCACATCGATGTTTCTCTCTCTCTCTCTGTTCCTCTCTCTCCCTCCCACTCTACCTGAACAAAAAATGGAAGAATGTCCTCGGGTGAGGATAAAAAAAAAAAAAAAAGAATAGCCTAGGCATAGTAAACGCTAAATGGGAATAACATTGGCTAATCAAGAGTAGCATAGACATAGTAAACAGTCCATTAATTCTGTTAAATAAATGAGGCAGGAAGGAATGAAGGAATGATAAGGATAACATAGAAGAGAGCCTGACTCAGCGAATAATCAATAAATACTGCCAAATACTATATAAAAAATAGTATACCTTCTATTTGTCTTGCCCTCCTCATTTTTAAAAATTCTATCCCTTTCCCTTTCCTGTCTATGACAAAATAGCAAAGCCATGCATTTGTACAGAACCATACTGATTACAAAGCTTTGCTTTCTACATTATCTCAAAGTCTGAACCTCACAGCAGGCTCATGAGAGCAGGAAATACAACCCCCCCTGTCACAGATGAGGAAACTGAGACTTGGATGGAAAATAGCCTCCCAACTCCAGCAACGTTTTGAGGCAAAGACAGTAACAAAAACACTGCGTTCAGCCCAAGGGTGGAGCATATGTGTTGCCAAACCAAACCTGCCTAACATCCTGTTGGGTGGAGAAGAGGCAGGTGAGGGAAAGATCTAGAAGCTTAGGGGAAGGGAAGGTATTTGTTTGATAGTTCAATAAAAAAAATTCTCACAAGTCCTGTGCCCTCTCCCTCTCCCACACCCATGGGCTTGTCTGTCCCAGTCACATGGTCACATGGGTCTCATGCACCCTGTCACCAGCTTCCAGGTCATCTGTTAGAGCAGGAGGTGGACAGAAGATTAGGGGGTTGGGAGACTGGGGTGAGCAGGCTATGGGGAAGGAGGAAGCATGGGGGGAAGGCAGGCACAGATGACGTCTGGAGGTGCAGAAGAGACAATAAAGGAGAAGCAGGGAATTAAAAATGGGAAACAGCTAAATGGAGAACTGGGGAGACAAATGGAGGTGAAGTGGGGATCAAATGGGAATACACAGAGGCAGAAAAATCAGAACTTAGAAAGGCACAGGACAAAAGCTGGGGATAATCAATCATTAATAATCAATGGGGCCGTAGTGAAAGCTGGGGCCGCTGAGAAGCACTGAGAGATGGTGAAGGGAGGAGTGGATGACCCATGAGGTTAAGGACTGAGGGAAGACACACAGGGCAGACTGAGGTACTGATGGGGACCCAGGGTCGAGGCTGGGGTTCCTGGAGGACAACAGAGATCAAGGGATGGGAATTGGGGACACGGGTGGGGGGGTCAAAGGGAGGAACCTGGAGGTACTCAGGAGTCACACAGGATCAATGGAGGACATGCCTCAGAATCAGCGAACACGGGGAAGGTGCGAAGGAGGGACCACGAAGTCTGGGGCGCAAAGGAAGTTCACGAAGTCTGGGGCGCAAAGGAAGTTTGGGGTGGGGGGGCCAGGCCCCGCCTCTCCTGTCCCGTCACTCACCTCGTCTTACTCAGCACTTCCACTTCCCTCTACTTCCGCAAACAAGCTCCAGACCACAGCCACCGCTCTCCGCCAATCACCGAAGGCCTTGCTCCCCAGCCGCCGCTGCGGCCCCGCCCCCCCGCCGCGAGCCCTGCGCGCGAGGGAGGCGGGGACAGGGATCCGCCATCTTTTATAACTGCCCAATGGAAGAGGCACCCACCGCCGAGGGAGGCCCGGCAGTGGGCTGCAGCCAATCCTCGCCGGAGGGGCGCGGCCATGTCTGTGCCGGGCGGAAAATCCTTGTGACGGCTCCGTGGCAGACATGTTGGTGAGGGGCAGGAGGCTCGCCCTTCTCCACCCTCCACTTCCTGGAAAGGTCAGAGGCCAGAAGTTTGAACCTGCTTGTTAACGTCGGCTGGCTGGTAAAAAGAGAACTAAAACCAACAAAGACATAGGGCAACAGGGAGGAGCCTGCTTTGATTTTGCCGAGTAACCCCCAGCTATGGTTGCCAGATTGAGCAGTTAAATTCTGCCCAGTTAAATTTGAATTTCAGTTAAACAATAATATTAAGTATAGTTACACTAAAAAGTATTCGTTATCAGGCAGCCCTACTCCAAGCTAACTTCCGGAAGTATCTTAGCACTGTATTTATTTATCTATTTATTTATTTATTTATTTATTTAAAACTTTTTTTTTTCTTTACTTATATGTTTTAGAAAGAGATAGAAGCATGGATGAGAGAGAACATTAATTGGCAGCCTCCTGCACGCCCCCCACTGGGGATTTGGCCCACAACTTGGGCCTGTGCCCTGACCAGGAATCAAACGATGACCTCTTGGTGCGTGGGTCCATGCTCAACCACTGAGCCACACCAGCTGGGCTCTTAGCACTTTTAACACAAGTCTGAGCAAATTACTTGAACTCTGAGCTTGTCTGAGAAGTGAGCACAGTATAATACCTTACAGGGTGGTTGTGATGATTAGAAATAAATTAGTCCTGGGGCCTACATATAGTGGGATTTCAATAAATGGCGGCTGTTACGATCAGTAATGTTGAGAATGAGGTATGCTGGAAAGAAACAAGGACACTGGGTTTTAGTCACAGATCTGCTTCTGACTGAGCAGCTCATGTCCCCACTCCAGCCCACCAGGCTTGATTGGACAACTTTTTTTTTTTTTAATCCTCACTTAATATTTTTCCATATTTTGTTCAGATAGAGTGGGAGGGAGGGGGGGAGGGAGAGAGAGAGGAATATCGATGTGAAAGGGACACATTGAGTGGTTGCCACCTGCACGACTCAATCAGAGCCAGGGACAAACTGCAACTGAAGTACGTGCCCTTTAGCGGGAACCAAACCCGGGTCTCTCTGGACTGCAGGCCAACGCTCTAACCGCTGAGCCAAACCGGCCAGGGCTTGATTGGACAACTTTTATTCCTCAAAGGATCCCCCAACCCTAGGTCTGGATGAATACTCCAAACTGCTCTCTGTCCTCGTGGGAAATTGAGTTGCTATTGTCATTCCTGTGAAAAGAAGGGAGTTTGGTCCTCAGTCTGTCCAAAGATATTAGTCGCCAGACTGAGGGCAGCCAATACAACTGGAGCAAGGTTTAGTTAAGAATCTAGACAGGTTATAAACTAACCATAGTAGTAGCTAATATTGAAACAGAACTTTACCAGTTATAAAGTAACTAGACTTCATATCCATCATTGTTAGGTTGTTACTCTTGTTGGCATTTTTACAGATGTCAACAGTAGGAAACATCCAAACCTATAAACTTTTTGAGTTTATTTGAGCCAAACTGAGGACATATGCTGGGGAGCAAGATCTCAAATGCTCCAGAGAATAACAGTTTTGTAGTTTCTTTTAGGCATTTGAAATTAAGGAATATTAGGGAAAGTGAGGCAAGGGTTGGGTTATCAGATAGTTAACAAGATTATATGGTCTCTTGAGGGTTAATATCCTCTTTGAGGGTTATTACTTCTGGTATATCAGAGGTGTGTTAACCTAGATGCACAAGAATAATGACAGGGCTAGCTTAAAACCTTTCACTAAAGTAGTTATAGGCCTGGGGCATGACTACCCACCATGACCTGCCCAGTTAGGAATTTATGACCATAGCACCTTGTTAGGTTATCTTCCATCCTCACAGATGAGGCAACTATTCCCTTAAACTAATTAAAATTTTGCTCAAGAGTTTTAGCTTGAAGGGGAGAGAACAAGATGAAGACAAAGAATTCTCAATGAAACGATCTTGCCTTACACGTGCATGAGTGCAGTTAGGGTCATGGTTATCAGGGAGCTTGTTAAAAACCAGGCATTCCACTTACTACTAAGCAATCAGACCGGAAAAGAAATGTGTAGGTTCAACAGAATTGAGTCCCATTCTTTGCAAATATCCATCTTTGTGTTCAAGGCATGTTTGCAAGTTTGTCAGCTTGCACAACTTAATCTGAAATGCAGGAAAGGCCACGGGAGGCTGGATTACTCTTTAGACTCTAAAGTGGTTCTCAACCTTTCTAATGCCGGGCCCTTTAATACAGTTCCTCATGTTGTGGTGACCCCCAACCATAAAATTATTTTTGTTGCTATTTCATAACTGTAATTTTGCTACTGTTATGTCTTAGGTGACCCCTGTGAAAGAGTTGTTCGACCCCCAGGGTCACGACCCACAGGTTGAGAACTGCTGCTTTAGAAAAACTCAAAGATCCATCAGAGAAATTACTCAAATAGAATCTCAGGACCTAGTGAAGTTTTGTGCTCCTCTCCTAGGTGTATCTTCTGAAAACTGTTAAATGAGGAGATAAAGGAAGAGATGAAGTACAGTCTTTATTGGTAGCAGTGAATGAACAAGCAATGGAAAGAGGGGCAAGTAAGCACAAGGGAATACATTCTGTTGGGTTTCTACTAGATTTTCTTTTTCTTTTTTTTTTTTTTTATCCTCACTCGAGGACATTTTTCCATTTTTTGTTCAGATAGAGCGGGAGGGAGAGAGAGGAAGAGAGAGAGAGAGAAACATCGACGTGAAGGGACACATCGAGTGGCTGCTACCCGCACGACCAACCAGGGCCGGGGACAAACTGCAACCAAGGTATGTGCCCTTAGTGGGAACCGAACCCGGGTCTCTCTGTACCGCAGGCCGATGCTCCAACCGCTGAGCCAAAACGGCCAGGGCTCTACTAGATTTTCTATTGGAGCAGTTCAAGTCAAAGAGCTTCTCCTGAGAGGCTATGTTAGGCCCTGCAGCTACAAACATCCCGGAGCAAGATGTCTGCCTTCTAGCCCTGGCCGGTAGCTCAGTGGTTAGCGCGTTGGCCTGCGGTCCAGAGAGACCTGGGTTCGGTTCCCACTAAGGGCATGTACCTTGGTTGCAGTTTGTCCCCGGCCCTGGTTGAGTCATGCGGGTGGCAACCACTCGATGTGTCCCTTTCACGTTGATGTTTCTCTCTCTATATCTTTTCTCTCCCTCCCACTCTATCTGAACAAAATAAATAAATAAATAAATAAATAAAAATAAGTTTAAAAAAAAAAAAAAGATGTCTGCCTTCTAAGAGCCCAGGGTCCAGAAGGTCAGATTAGACCAAGTCCCCTCCCTCAAGGAGTTAGATAGAAATTAATTGACATGCTAACAGTGCAATTATCTTGTTTGATCCTCACAACAACTTTATAGATGAGGAAACCAAGGTTCTACAAGGGGAAATAAGCCCCAGAATCATACGTCAGTTAGAGGCAGAACCAGAATCAGGAACTGTCCTATCTTTTCTTGCCCTGAGCTATAGAAATTTGGCAATGTTCTTGAGGCTGATGAAACCACAGTGAACAAAATAGATAAAAGTCTCTGCCCTTGTAGTGCTCATAGTCTAGTGGGGAAAGAAAGATGATAAACAAGATAGAGAAGTCAAACATAGAGTGTGTTTTGCTAAAGTTTGTAGGTGAAATGTCATGATGTTAGTAGCATCTTTCTTTCAAAAAACCTTGAGTGTTGAATCTGGGGTTGTGTATATGAACGCCGTGCACTAGTCCTTCCATTATCTGTGTTTAAACATTTTTATTTTTATTTTTTTGCTAATCCTCACCCGAGGATGTTTTTCCACTGATTTTTAGATAGAGTGACTCAGTGGAAAAACATCCTCAAGTGAGGATTAACAATAACAAAAAAATTGAGGATAACCTGGCCAGTGTTGCTCAGTGGTTAGAGCATCAGCCCATGCACCAAAGGGTTATAGGTTGGATTCCTGGTCAAGGGCATGTACCTGGGTTGCAGATTTTATCCCTGGCCCCAGTCGGGGTGTGTGCGGGAGGCAACCAATCGATGTATCTCTCTCACATTGATGTTTCTCTCTCTCTCACTCGCCCTCCCTCCCTCCCTCCCTTCCACTTTCTCTAAAAATCAATGGAAAAAATATCCTCAGGTGAAAAGTAACAACAACAACAAAAAAAAACACCGCCTTTGTTGACAGAACAGGTGGCAGGCAAGATAGTTTGCCCACCCCTGCTAGAGTCATCTCAGAAAGCTTCCTGCAGGACAGAGTTCAGCAATGCCTTCTCACAATGCTCTCTGTACCTTACACATTTTGTCATAAGACAAACCCCATCTGTAATGACTCTACACTTGTGATGATTGAATGGCATGATAGTCATACCATTGTCTCTCACTTGGGTTTCTGCATTAGCCTCCTCATTAATCTGCCAACCTCTGCCTTGTCTTTATAGTCTATTCTGTAATAGATCTGTTAAAATGGAAGTCTGATCAGGTCAGTCCTCTGCTCAAAAATCTCCAATGCTCCCCATTTCCCTCACAGTGAAAGCAAACATTTTTAAATGATCCACAATGTCCTACAGACCCCAATAGCCCTTTGGCTTCACTGCCTGCTAGGCGTCCACTCTCTCACTCTACTCCAGGAACACCAGCCTCCTTGTTTTTCCCGAAACAAGCAAGAGAGACTCTTGCCTCAGGGCCTTTGCTCTTGCTGTTCCCTCCATCTGGAACACTCTTTCCTGGGTTTTCACATGATTCCTTCCTCATCAAACTCAGGTCTTTGTTTGAGCGTCTTCCTTCTCAGTGAGGCCTTCCCCGGCCCCTCTGATGAAAACTGCAAGTCTCCCCTATCTTTCCTCCCTGCTTTTACTCTAGAGCATGTATCTAGCACACTATATTTCCCCCCAGTTCTGGTGGTGGTTGTTAATCCCCACCCGAGGATATTCTTTGCATTGATTTTTAGAGAGCGTGGAAGGAAGGAAGAGAGAGAGGGTAGGGGAGAGAGAGAGAGAGAGAGAGAGAGAGAGAGAGAGAGAGAGATGTGAGAGACACATCAACATCAATTGGTTGTGACCCTCTGGTGTGCGGGCTGACACTCTAACCACTGAGTCACACCAGCCAGGACTGTCAACCAAGTTTTATTGGAACACAGCCCACCACTCATTCACATATGTCAATACTTTCTCCAGTGGCAGAGTTGAGTAATCCTGATGGAGACCATGTGGTCCACAAAGCCTGAACTATTTCTACCTAGCCTTTTATAGAAAAAAAGTTAGCAACTCCTACCCCTGTTCTTAAGTGGGGTTTCAAAGGTTGAACAGGAGTTTGTCAACTGGATTAGGAAAGTGAAAACTTTCCAGGTGGAAAAAAACCATGGACAAAGGTCAACATCGTGCGGTTGTGGGGATTGTTTAGGGAACTGCAAGAGGTTGAACACCGCTGGGACCTGGGACATGAGCAGGTGATCAGGCGGGGGAGCCACAGGGGCCAAGCATGAAGGGCTCTCAGTGTCAGGCTGATGATGAGGATTTGCCCTGCTGGCAGTGGGAGCCCCAGAAGGGTCACAAGCAGGAAAGTGACATGAAAAAAAAATCCCTCTGCTGCTGTGAGAGAGGTAACTGAAGGGCACAGAGGTCATGAGGCAGCTGTGTGATGATTCCACTAATTATGTGGCTTCTGACTTGACGAGGGGGCTATTGGGTCTTGTGCCCTCCTCAGGAAGGAAATGAGCACAGGTGACCTCGAGCTGTGAGGCAGCAGCCACATGTCCCCATCCCAAAGGGGAAAGCCAGTCCTGACCAGCAAAGGCAGGATTTCCCCAGCTCAGGGGCTCACGGGACAGACTGTGGCCTGAAGGGAGGGTGGTTCTGAGGGCCAGGGGACCAGGGGGGTTTTGCCAGAAGCTGGCCTGAACTAGGTCCTGAAGGATGGTGAGGGTTTGGAGAGGCTGAGTGGAGGGCATTGCAGGGACACATGCCGGCAGCGACCATGCAGAATCTGGCTGCTCAGGATGGGAGTCCAATGTGGGGTTCTTGATGGTCGAGTGTGCAAGGCCTTCATCCCTCCCTTTCTTCTCTCTCTTGGGCTTCTCGTCCTCACTTCAGTATCTTCAGCCAGTAACTAGGAAGTGCTCACTAGGTGCACGGCCTCCTCTTGGTGATATGGGGACATGAACAATATCTCCGTTTCTGCCCTCAGAGGTCACAGACTTGCCTCAGATACACAGATAATTGTTTATTGTGAAGAAGCCCTGGGATATAAGGCAAACATGATTTTCCTGAAGAAATCAGGAAATCACAGTGGGTCATGTTTCACACTCTCTCAGGCAGGACAGGCGAGGGAAGCTGCAGTAACAACCCCACGATCGCGTGGACTTAACACAAGTCACTGTCTTTGTTCTCACAACCTGTCCAATGTGGGGAGGGGGTTTTGTTTATCATGGTCACTCGGGAACCCAGGCTGAGGAGGCTCCTTCTGACACTGGGCTTCCACGACCACGTGGGGATCCGCACGTTGTGAGTCGGGCCCCAGCTCTTAAAGGTACTCCTCAAAAGTGGCATGTCACTCTTATGTCACTTTTCATTGAACAGAGTATGTCATAAGGCTACTCAACTTCAAGGGAGATGGGAAATGCAGTCCTACCACATGGCAAGAAGGAGAGAAACCAGAATAGTTGTGACTGTCCCAAATGACTTCGACATTGATTGACAAGGCAACAAGGTTCTGTTTTGCTTGTGATGACAGAAACCTCCATGCTCAATCAACTACAAATCATATTCCCAGGCAATCTTCAGCACAAAGGTTTCTAAAATGTATATACATTAATTCAATATGGCAAGACAACCATATTTTTAGAGATTTCTGCAAGAGGGAACTGAGTAAGAAGAACAGGGTTCTATGGGGTCAAGAAGATAGAGATTAGAATGAATCAGGACTCTCTTGATTGTAAGTGACAGAAACCCAACTCACATTAGGGTACATGACTGGAAAGTAATCAGAGACTCTCCCACAATCCAAGGAAGAGATGACCAGCTAAACCTTAGAGGGACTTCAGTGTGAACTGGGCCCTCCATGGCCTCTGTCTTTCAAAACATTCATCCCACCCTCTTCTCTGGCTTCTTCTGCACAGGAATGAGGAATGTAGCCCCCTCACTACCCTCTGCTTTTACCATAAGAAATGGACTGACCTTCTTCCTGGAAAGGACTCTAATTGGGCCGACTTGAGTTGTGTGCCCATCCCTGAGCCAATCAGCTCTGGCCAGGAGTTGGGAGCTATGATTGTCCCCTGCCACAATCAAATCTGGAAGCCCCCACTCTAATTGGGTGTGGCAGAGTTATCAGAAGGGAGAGAGCATGGCCCTTGAATCAGACTGGCCTGAGTTTCAATCTTCCTCTGCCAGGGACCACCTGTGTGATATTGGGCAAGTTCCTTGCCTCTCAGAGTCTCAATTTCCTCCCCTGCGAAATGGCAATGATAATATCGAACTCCTAAGACGGTGGGAGAGAATTAAGAGCCATCTGGCACACAACACCAGCAAGCAGCAGTGCTCCCTGAACCCGTACACAAACCAGTCCATTTCCTCAGCTTTACAATGGGGCTGATCATATGTCCACCACTGCTCAGTACGGAGGGCTTTGTGAGAAGGAAAAGTTGGGTTTTAAAGACATTGAAATATGATTAAAGAACAAATCATTTTTTGTATGGTTGGTTTATTTAGCGGTGGGGAAAAAAGAACCAGGAAAATATAGATCATGCAAGCAGGTCTTAGGCCCTTAGCACAGTGCTGACACACGGAAAGCATCCCATAAACACAGTCACAGTAATAAGTATATAGTAATAGTAATAAGCAGTAATAAGAAACTGGTAGGAGGCTTGTGATAGGTGGAAGCACGCAGAACAAGGTAAGGTGCCAAAAAGTACTGAAAGAAATCCCGTTGACATCACTGCCACACAGCAGAGGGAACCACAGGTAATGTAGGACATGGCCCAGCTGATGGAGGGTTGTCCTTCTGAGGGGGGCAAGGAAGACCTGAGGGTCCAGGGACAAGTACTCACTGGGGCCCAGAAACCAAATCTCAGGGCAGGAAGGGCCTCCAGAGAACAGCCAATGGGGAAATCTTAAAGCCAGCCCTGGTCTTCTCTACTAAAGCCCAGCTTCTAGCTGTCTCACAATGTGGGACACACTGCAGAGTAAACTTTCGTTTGAAGAAAGCTCGCTGTGGTTTGAGGTTGTTTAAAAAGTATTGCCCTGGCCGGTTGCTCAGTGGTTAGAGCATTGCTATGTGGACCAGAGAGTTGAGGGTTTGATTCCAGTCAAGGGCACATACCTCAGTTGTGGTTCGGTCCCCAGCTCTGGTCAGGGACATGCAGGAGGCAACCAGTCAATGTGTCTCTCTCATATCTATGTTTCTCTCTCTCTCCCTGCCCCCTCTTTTCCTCCCTCCCACTCTATCTGAAGATAAATTGGAAAATATCCTCAGATGAGGATTTTTAAAAAGGCCAACTACTGACCTAATCCTGTGCATTCATTGCAGTTGGGAAAACTGAGGCTGGAGTGAGGAAAGCTCCACACTGGGGTTAGCCAGAGGTGTGATCTTGTAACTGAAACCAAGGTTTGGCTGCCTGCCAACACAAAGGCCAACTCTGAGACGGGTGCTGGTGAAAAAGGAAAGAGGTTTATTCAAGTGCTGGTTATCTGAAAAGATGGGGAGCTCTGGTCTCAAAGCCCATCTTCCCATTTTAGTGCAAGAAGAGATTTTTTTTAATAAGGACAACGAGGGAAAGCAGAATAAAGAGATCAAGGGGAGGGGCTTGAAAAGTTCTCTACGTGCAGGCCAACACAGTCCATTCTGATAAAGATCTCAAAATTGATCAAGCGATGATCTGGTGTGCGTCATCCTGATCTTCGTCATCCTGGGCCTATGTCATCCTGTTCTACAGTTGAAGGTCAGCAAATCTCACAGAACTGGGATGACTGAAGGTTGGAGTCTGTATCTTCTGAAGTTAGTTCCTAGGATCCTTATACAAACATGCTGTTTATCTACAAGCTACATATTAGTCAGAGTCAGCATTTACAGAAACAATGTCAAAGGACTGGTGGGGTGGATTACAGTTCCCCACTGTTAAAATCTGAGCTGCTGATCCTGGCTTGTGTCAAGCCTGTCACTGTTATTGAGCACTACTAGTGGTCAAAGCACCTACTGTGGGCCAAGGTTCCACAGGGAGGTGGTTGGGTGTTCTTTAGTGTTTTGGACTCTGGGGCAGGTAAACAGGGAGGGACCAGCTGGGCCAGTTAGAGTTCTTTTATTTTATTTATTTATTTTTTTAGATAGACTCCAGCTTACATAGTTAGAGTTTTGTTGGACTGTGCTGGCAGAAGGCACCTCCTCCCAAGAAACTGGCAACTAGGTCCCTCCCTGTGGCAGGAGGTGGGGGCTGTCTGCAGGGTGAAGTCATCACTGTCTTTGTGTCACTCACCAGAGAAGAAGCAGATTTCTTAGAGAATGTGTCCTAGGGGACTCCAGAGGACTCATCTCTCTCTAACCCAATATTTATTGATCATTTATTCCATACTAGGCACTGTGCCAAATGCTTATACATGTGAACACATTAAATTGTTTCACAATCCTTGAAATAGGCACTGTTAGTAAGCCAAGTTTACAAAGGAGAAGACTGAGGCAGAGAGAAATTAAGACACTCAGCTGGTGAGAGGTAAGGCCAGGATTTGAGTCCACAGGCTAACTTGAGAGCCCCTACTTGGGGGGGGGGGGGCAGTGATTTTATTAAAACAAAAATTTCAGGAATAATAGAGAATTTATATGTTCTTCTCCCAGATTCCCCAATTTTTAATATTTTATCACATTTTTGTAATTATCTAACTATCTATCTATCTTTGTTCTAAACCATGTGAATGAGAGTGAATTGAAGACATGATACCCCCTTATTTAGAAATACTCTGGTGTATTGCCTAAAACAAAGGACGTTGTCTTAACATGGCCACAGGACAAGGATAAAAGTCAGGAAATTAACATTGATATGATGCTATTATCTAATCTACAGACCTTATTTGGATTTTATCCGTTATCTCAATAATGTCCTTATAGCAAAAGGAAATCCTGGCTCACACATTGCTGTTAATCATCATGTCTCCTTAACTCCTTTCATCTGGAACAGTTCCCCAGTCTGTCTTTGTCTTTCATGATGTTGCTATTTTTTTAAGCATATGGTCCAGTAATTCTGTAGAACATCTCTCAACTTAAGTTTGTCAGATATTTCTTCCCAATTAGATTCATTGTATGAATTTTGGCAGGAATGCCAACAGAAGTGATGCTGTGTCCTTCTCAGGGCATCACTTAGGACAAAGATGTGTCCATCCGTCCCATTACTGTTGATATTAACTTTGCTTACTTAGTTAAAGATGGTATCCTAGGTTTTTCCACTACAGAGTTACTATCTTTCCATTTGTAATTAATAATTGCCTGCGGGGCAATACTTTGAAACTATGTAAATATCATGTTTCTCATCAGAATTCTCCTATCCATTGATGATTCTCATTAGAATCCATTATTACTACGGTGGTTGCCTAATGGTCATTTTCTAACGCCATCATTCCTTCTACTGGAAGGAGGAGATTTCCCTTGTCCTTATTCATTCCATTTTTTTTTTTTTTTATCCTCATCCAAGGACATTTTTTTTTTTTTGCATTCATCTTCAGATAGAGTGGGAGGGAGAGAGGAAGGAAGGCACAGAGAGAAATATTGACTGGTTGCCACCCACATGACCCCAACCAGGGCGGGGACAAACTGCAACCGAGGTACGTGCCCTTAGCGGGAACCGAACCCTCAACTCTCTGGTCTGCAGGCCGACGCTCTAACCGCTGAGCCAAACCGGCCAGGGCTATTCATTCATTTTTATTAGTATGAACTCATGGTTTCTTCTTTTATTCAATAGGTTATCATCCATCATTATTGTAATTTCTTTTGATGCTCAAATTGTCCAAGATTTGGCCAGTTAAAACCCCCTTCAAGCCAGAGAGCTCCCACTTTCAAATACGACATTGCACCCATGTTCCTTGACCTTGACCCAAAAGGGAGCCACTCCTGTGGGGAATAGTCCCTGGTGGGTGGATACTAACACACTGACAACCTAATTCAGGCAGGCTGGGGATGGGAGCAACAGATTTAGGCAGCATGGTGTCCAAGGGTGTTGTGTGGTCCCCTGGGGGTTGGTTCACTAGTTGAGCACCTGCTATGGCCTCGGCCCTTGAGAAGCTCACATAATTTAGGGGTAAAGGAGACCAACAATCACAGTTGTACAATTTCTAAAATTGAGAATTTTTGTACCTCAAGAGATAACATGATTGGTTCTCAGTGAGAGGGCAGTTTTTTGGGGGTGGGGAGGGATTGTTTGAGTGCCAGATTAAGCTGCCTCACCATTTGATCACTTGGGGAACTTGTGGGCCAATTTGTTTTTGAAACCCAAGGCCTTTGGGAAGTAAGGGATAGATGTCACAATCTCAGGTGGACCAAGACTCAGAGGCAGGAAAGCATTACAAGGGCTCTGAAATCAAATTACATTATATCAAGGGAAGGGAAAGACTGGCTGGTGACCAGGGCTCCATACAAAGACCTCTTATTGAGGGGGTCCTGTGTCCTGGGCAGTAAAATAAGATGTCAGCTCTGATGTCAGCTACACAGAAGAGATGGCTCTTGGAGTGACAGGAAGCACTTCGGGCAATGCGAACAGCAAAGAAAAAGAAGATTAAACAGCAATACTCTCCCATTTGGTCCCCAAAGCTGACTCTTCCAGGTAGGGCTCCAGGCACTGAACACAGCTCTCAATTTATTCTGGGCCCCACACAGTTGGGCATAACCCCAAACATCTGGACCAGGAATCAATCAGACCTGGACTCAAAGTCCAGTTCTTGTACTTTCTACCTGTGTGACTTTAGCAAGTCATTTACCTCTCTGAGCCTCTGCTCATTGATTTCCTTAACGGAGGGCTTACTCGGTGTTAAGCTCTGTGCTAGGCACAGGGCATGCAGTGGTGAACAAGATAGACAAGGCTCTACCCTCATGAAACTTACATCTGGTTGGGGAAGACAGACACTACACAGTAGGCAAACATGTACACAAAATAATACCCTATGGAGTTATTAAGTTTATATAAAGCCTGGCCAGGGTGGCTCTGTTGGTTGAACATAGTCCTGTCCACTGAAAGGTTGCTGGTTTGATGGTCAGGGCACATACCTGGGTTGTGGCATGTATGGAAGGCAACTGATCTATATTTCTCTTTCACATTGATGTTCCTCTCTCTCTCTCTCTCCCCCTTCCTCTCTCTAAGCATGTCCTTGGGTGAGGAAGAAGAAGGAGCAGGAGGAAGAGGAGGGAGGGGAGGGAGAAGGAAGAGGAGGAGGAAGAGGAGGAGGAGAGTTATATAAAAACAAATTTTAGCCCTGGCCGGTTTGGCTCAGCAGTTAGAGTGTCGGCCTGTGGACCAGAGAGTCCCAGGTTCGGTTTCCGCTAAGGCCATGTACCTCAGTTGCAGTTTGTCCCTGGCCCCGGCTGAGGTCGTGTCAGTGGTGACCACTCGATGTGTCTCTCTCACATCGATGTTTCTCTCTCTTCCTCCCTCCCTTTCTCCCTCCTGCTCTGTCTGAAGATAAATTCAAAAATGTTCTCAGGTGAGGATAAAACAACAACAACAACAACAACAAATTTTACAGGTGGGGTCCTTTAGCCAGGGAGGTCAGGAAAATTCTCTGTGAGACAGTGACATCTGAGCTGACCTGAAGATAAGAAAGAGCAGTCAGTGAACAGAAGAGGAAACAGCAAGTGCAAAGGACCTGTAGCAGGAATGAGCTTGGTGTGTTTGAGGAGCAGTAAGACAGGCAGTGTGGCTGAGGAGTAGTGGGGTCAGGGCAGAGGGACAGGAGAGGTGGCAAGAGGCTGGATGGCTTCGGGCCCTGTAGGCTAAAGGGAGGAGAATAGTTTATATTCTAAATGCACAGGAAGGCTAGAGAGGGTGGGAGTGTATGTAACAATCTGAAATTTGCTTTGAGAGAAACTTTTGTCTGGTGTGTGAAGAAAACCCTTAGGAACAAAGTGGGGAGGCTATCAGGAGGCTGCTGCCATTGTCTAGGTTAAGTTGATGGTGCCTGGACCATGTGATAGGATTGGGGGTGGGGGGAATTTGTCAGATGCAGAATGGTGTTGGAGGTAGAGCCAAGCGATTTATGATGTAGGGAGGAAGGAAGGAAGAGGGATGGAGCAAGCTCCTAGGATTGGGATTGAACAACTGAGATAGGGGAGACTGGGGTGTGGGGCGCTGGGGTAGGGCTGACTATCAGGAGGTGGATTTTGGCTGTGTAGTGTTTGCAGTCCTCATCTGGCACCCACGGGGAGGCAAGCAGTGGGCACCTGGATACGAGTCTGGAACTCAGAGAAGCTGTTTCACTCTAGAAATACAGAGTTTGAGCTCATGGGCATATAGACGGCATTTTAAATCACGGGACTGGATGAGATCATCGTGGCATAAGGTGTAGGTTGAAAGAAGAAGCGCAGGACTGTCGGCTGTAAAATGAGCCAAATGACACCTTCACCCAAGCTGCTCTCGCGAGGTGTCACGTGAACACAGCCAGCCTAATAGAGACTGAGAACCCCCGAGGCGGGCCCTGGGTGTGGGCGGGGCCTACGCGGGGCGGGGCGGGGGCGGGGCGGGGGCGGGGCTGCGGAACGCAGAGGCCACTCTGGGGGCCCAGGGGGGCGGCCGGGGAGGTGACGTCACCGTATGACTGGGTTTTTATGAATGAAAGGAATCCTGTGAGTGAGTAATTCCGGGAAGCTCGCCTTACAACTTTGCGCGGCCCCCTGCGCCGCCCGCCCCACAACAAAACTCGGCGCGTCGCTCTCGGGAACCGAGCTCGGAGCAACCGGCTGTCGGGACCGGAGGGGAGACGGACCGGGGCGCGGGCTGGGACAGCAGCCCGGACGGCAGCGGGACCCGCGCGTGCCAGGGGCGCCAGGCGAAGCGGGCCGAGAGGCGGGGTGAGGATCGCGGGTCCGGGACGGGAACCGGGGCGTGGGGCCCCGAGGAAGCAGGGTCTCCGCGCCCCGGGAAGGTGTCTGGGGCGGGGCGCCGGGGCCGGCTCCGTCGGTGCCCCGGTGTACCCATCGCTCGGAGGGGGGGAGGGGTAGAGGTCCAGGGACAGAACGAGGGCCGAAGCAAGCTCGGCAGGGTGCTAGGGTGATGGGCTTCTTCTGGGGGCGCCGGCCGGGAGGCAGGGAAAACCGGCAGGAAGGGGCATGGCGGGCTGGCGAGCGTCAGCGTCCACCCAGGAGGAGCCGGGGCGGTGTGTGCACGTACGTGACTCGGTGAGAACATTCCCTGGACCGGTGCCCGCGAGCCGGGCGTGCGCGGTTTGTTTACGTCCAAGGCGGGCGGGCGTGTGAGTGTGTGTTCCCTGGCCCGTGACCAGAGTATGCTGCCTGCTGCGTGCGCGCACAGTGTTCCGTGGAGACAGACACAGGCACACGGAGAGAGACCGCCCTCGAGCTCCCAGGCGGGCGAGGACCCTGGGGCCTGCGTACCAGCGGTGTGTACCTTGGAAAGAGTGTGCCCAATGAGTAAACGCGGAATAGGGACCTGAGCTAGGGAAGCGGCCCCATTCGTGGTCACAAGGGGTCTGGGAATTCTCACCCTGGCTGTCCCCTTTCCACAAGCCGGCGATGGCCCGCCCCTGCTCTTCCCCGGAGTTTCCCAGGGCCAGGGTCATGTGACATCGGTGTTTGTCCCCCGCCCTGAGCCAGCGGCTGCAGCCACAGGGTGGGGCAAAGCACTAAAGATCCCACCCGGCGGGGTTGGGGGTGAGGTGAAGGAGCCAGGCCTCCCTGTAGCACCCTGGTGGGCTGGCACCACTCAAGTCCTTGTCCCCAGGTTTTCCTGCTACTTGGGGAAGGTGGACCCTCAGACTCTCCTTCATCCCTAGCCATCCCTTCACTCAGGAGGAAGTGGAAGGGCCGAACACCCACAGCAAAGTGGAGAGGTAGAAAGAATCGCAGACTTCCTCTATTTGGTAGCTACTCTGGGTTCTGGACCTTGTGCCTGCTGGGTCTGGGAGGGTGAGAGAGAGAATGGGGTGGAGTTGGTTTCTGTCCTCCTGGTGGTTTCAGTTACATGTGGGACTAGTCAGACATACCTGTTGATGGCTAGACCTGAGGAGCTAGTTGAGGGCCTGGGCCAGCCAGAGTTCCCTAAGTCCTCACCCAGGGGAGGCATGGTCTACAGCTAGTGGAACAGGTGGTCTCGGTGCATGAAGGGTATTAAGGGGTGTAACGGGTGGGGGCTCAACCTAGCCCTAACCCCTTTTATTAGCCCTGCAGCCTGGGGGATGGGCCAGGGTCTAGGGATTCCTTGGTCCTGCTCTGCACTCCCCTCTTCCCACCCAAGGGGCTACAGAATCATGGGGGTGGTCAAGGAGCTTGCTGGGATGAGGAACTGGATGATTTTTTGACTTTGAATCTGTGACCCTGGTGAGCTCTGCTAGCACAGTGGGGAACCTCAGTGTTCCCATCTACAGCAGGAACTAGGCAACATCCAGGTGGCAGGATGGGGGTACAGTGGGGGGAGGGATGGCAGCCTCTGCACATAGCCCATTTTCCAGGGGAACTGTGAGAGAGAAAGCAAAGCCAAAAGCCCCAGGCCAAGGTCTGGGATGTCCAGGAATGTGTGGGGTTCCTAGTCAGGCCTATCCTCAAAGCTGGGCAGGAAACATCCCTGGGTAGGGTTGGGGGCCAGGAGATGAGGAGAAGGGGCGGGCTGGCTCTGTCACTGGTGCAAAGCTAGCACTGAAAGGTTTAACCTTCCAGTGGATCATCCCTGGGTCTTCAACAGGGCTTGGGACCCCACATAGGCTCCCTTAGCCCCTGTGCCTCCCTCAGTCCTGATGCTTTTAGCCCACATTGGCATGGAGCCTGTCATGGGCCAGATGCTGGGGATGAGACCATGACCAAGCCAGATCCAGAATCTGCCCTCTGGGAGCTTATGGTTGATAAGAGAAGACAAAGTTAAAGAAAGAGCCACCAAACTAAATACAAAACCACAGCGGAGCTGGGTGGCATGAGGGTTTGCAAGTATATAGCACAGGCATACCTTGTTTTATTGCACTTTGCAGATAACTGTTTTTTACAAATTGAATGTTTGTGGCAATACTATGTCAAGCAAGTCTATCAGTGCCATTTTCCCAACAGGCTCAGATGACGGTTAGCATTTTTTAGCAACAAACTATTTTTTAATTAAGTATGTACATTTTTAGACATAATGCTGTTGCACACTTGTTTTTGTTAAACCTTACCCAAGAATATTTTTTCCATTGATTTTTTTTTCAAATCCTCGCCTGAGGATATTTGAAGATATTTTTCCATTGTTTTGTTGTTGTTTTTTTTTAGATAGAGTGGGAGGGAGGGAGAAACATCAATGTAAGAGAGACAGATTAATTGATTGCTTCCTGCACAACCCTGACCAGGGCCGGGAATTGAACCCACAATCAACATACCTGCCCTTGACTGGAAATCGAACCTGCAACTCTTTGGTTCCAGGACCAACGCTCTAACTGATGAGCCAAACCAGTTAGGGCTTTCTGTTGATTTTTAGAGAGAGTACAAGGGAGGGAGGAGGGGGAAAAGAGAGAGAGAGAGAAGAGAAACATCTATGTGAGAGATCAATTGGTTGCTTCCCACATGCACTCCTACCAGGGCCGGGAATCAAACTGGTAACCCAGGTATATGCCCTTCACCAGGAATCGAACCGTGGCCCTTTGATGAGAGAGCTGAAACTCAAACCATTGAGCAACACTGGCCAGGGCACTACTGCACGCTTAATAGACTACAGTATTTGCCCTAGCTGGTTTGGCTCAGCAATTAGAGCATCAGCCTGCGGACCAGAGAGTCTCAGGTTCAGTTCCGGTCAAGGGCACGTACCTGGGTTGTGGTTCAATCCCTGGCCCTGGTTAGGGTCGTACAGGAGGCAACCAATCGACATGTCTCTCTCACATCATCAATGTTTCTCTCTCTCTCCCTCCTTTCCTCCTACTCTGTCTGAAAATCAATGGAAAAATACCAAATATCCTCAGGTGAGGATTTAAAAAAAATAGACTACAATATAGTGTAAACATAACTTTTTTTTGTTGGTGTTCTTCACCTGAGGATATTTTTCTACTTATTATCAGGCAGAGTGGGAGGGAAAGACAGAGAGAAACATCAATGTGATAGAGCCACATCGACTGGTTGCCTCTCACAAGACCCGACCAGGGCTGGAGACAAACTGCAACCGAGGTATGTACCCTTGACTGGAATTGAACCCGCGACTCTTTGGTCTGCGGGCTGACACTCTATAAGTGCTAAGTCAAACCGGCCAGGGCTAAACATAACTTTTTGTTGTTGTTTTTAATAGATAATTTTTCTTTATTGATTAAAAAATTTTTTTCTTTATTGATTTTAGAGAGAGAGGAAGGGAGAGGGAGAGAGAGATAGACACATCGATGAGAGAGAACATTGATTGGCCGCCTCCTGCATGCCCCCCACTGGGGATCAGGCCCACCACCAGGGCATGTGTCCTGACCAGGAATCAAACCGGTGACGTCTTGGTGCATCAGTTGATGCTCAACCACTGAGCCACACCAGCAGGGCTGTTGTTGTTGTTAATCCTCATCCAAGGATATTTTTCCATTGATTTTATAGAGTGGAAGGGAGGGAGGGAGACAGAGAGAAACATCGATGTGAGAGAGGCATATCGATTGTTTGCCTCCTGCATGACCCCGATCAGGGCCAGGGATCAAACCTGCAACCCAGGTATGTGCCCTTGACCGGGAATTTACCCCACAACCCTTAGGTCCACGGGCTGACACTCTAACCACTGAGACAAACTGGCCAGGGCAACATAACTTTTATATGCACGAGGAAACCAAAAAATTCCTGTGACCTGGTTAATTGCAATTTTTGCTTTATTGCGGTGGTCTGAAACCAGACCCACAACATCTCTAAAGTGTGTCATTACCAAGGCTCCAACTTACCCAGGGCAATCAAGGAAGGTTTCCTTGAGGAGGTGACCAGTGACCCTGGTTGGCAGATGGAGTGAGCGATGATTGTGGAGCCCTGAGGACAGGAGTTGTGATTCATCATTGGCCCTTCAGGGCCTTCAGAGCCTGGCACAGAATAGGTGCTCCTTGGTGTTGGCTGACTGAAGGAATGACTGAATGAGCACTGGGTCCAAGAGGATCCCGGGAGACAGAGGAAAAGAACATGGTGGAGGCTTGAAGGCCCCACTTTGTGGGCTGGAGGGGAGGCTGGCATCCCAGCGTTTTGAAATGAGTCAAACATAGGTTTGTCGGTTTGTGTCAGTAATGATCCTTCTGACAGCTCTTGGGGGCAGAGAAATGGTGGGGCAGAGGCAAGACTAGAAGCCAGTGAGGAGGTGGATATGGTCATGGTTCAGCTGAAAGAGGAAGTGGTCTCTGGCTGTGCAGATTGAGCAGAGGGATGGTCAAAGCTGATAGTCTTTGAGTTTGTGTTCTCATGCCTCTGCCTCCAGGAAGCCTTCACTGATTTCCTTTCTCTTCCTCTAGGACCTCCACTCTGCTAGGGGTCCTGGAGCTCCATTCCAGGCCAGAATCTGACACTTGAACCTGTAAGATTATCAGGCTAGAAGGTACCTTAGGCTTGGTGGAGGTTTGGCATGTTGGGAAACTGAGGCCCAGAGAGAGGGAACGGCATACCTGAAGTCCCAGTGAGTGTGAGTGGGTGGCAGAACTGGAACTGGATCCCCGGGCTCCTGCTTCCCTGAGGTGCTAGGTTCTCCCAGCTTTGCTCCCCTTTCCAGCAGGGAGGAGGCTCCACCAGAGCTGGCTGCCAAGGCCCCGGGAAAACACATTTTTTCCCTCTGTCCTCACAAAGGAAGCAAAATGGCTCAGCAGCCAGAGAGGAGCCCATGCCAGGGGGTAGGCGTCTGCAGGATGTCCCTGGAGTGGACGGGTTGGCGGGGGCAGGGCGGGAACTGTAGGAGGGCTGTGGCTGCAGACTGGGCAGGGCAGCTGTCATTCTCCAGGCCTCCAAAAGAATGTTAGGAACCTGCAGCCCCTGGAGGTTGCGCTCGGCCTCAGAGGAAGGAGAGGGGGTGGGGACGTAGAGGTGGGTGAGGGAGTGTGGTGGCTGGCCCGGAAGAAAGAGCCCTGAGCGAGGGGTCAGGACTCCTGGGTCCCAGCCCGCCACTGCCACCAAACAGCTGCTCAGTTGTCTCAGTGACAGAACAAGGAGTTGGATCAGCCACTGTCTGCGGCCCCTACTGGCCAGGCAGCCCTGTGGAGGGAGGCCAGGCCTGTGGCTTATAGCCCAGCGGCCCCTGGCCCGGGGCTGAAGGCTGAAAGCCTGAGGTTATCAGAAAGTTCCCCCTTCTTGTGACTTTCTGTGATTGCCTGACTGCTGAGCTAGGGACATTCCTGGCAGACATGAGGGCCTCAGCTGACACCCAGGATGTGGGTGAGGGGGCTGAGGCTAGAACAGGAGGAGAAGGAAGAAAGGAGAGAAAAACAGGTTCAGAAACATCTAGGGCCTGCGAGTTATACTCAGAACCACAGCCAGCCCAGGGGAGGACCCTCAGCCATTATATAGAATAGGGGCTGGCCAACAGCTTCCATCCCTTGGGTTTATTTTAGAGAAGGGTTGTGTTGAGAAGGATTCTGAGGCTGTTTGCTTGGCGATGCCTGTGCTGAGTGGAGGGAGGGATGAGGTGAGATAAGCCAACCATTTGCCGACCTTGTCTAAGCCGCTTGTGTTTTACTAACACTATTATCATCATGTCCACTTTACAAGTGAGGAAACCAGGGCCCAGAGAGGAAAAATGACCTGTCCAAGGGGCCAGGCCTCTGAGGTTCTGCATCAGCCATAGCACCCAGCCTCCAGCTCCCAGCTGGCTCTCAGTTACCCATGTAGGGAGAGGCAGGCCCTCGCCCATCGGGTCTCTCTCTAGAGCCCAGGCTGCTGGTGCCACCTGACCCCCAGCCCCAGCAGCCTGCAAGGCGTCCTGGCTCTCTCATTCATTCGCATATCCCTAGCAGACCCAGCACAAACCCTGGCACATCAGAGCAGGGTGGCCTTGGACACTGGCAAGCCCAGCCTCCTCTCCACAGAGATGGGGAGCACAGAGAGGCTGCCCTGCGAGGGCCATACTGGGAGGAGGCATGTGGCTCGGAATGGCCTCTTTTAGCTGTGTGACTCTGGACTGCTTTATTGACCTCTCTGGGCATCACCTCACAGGATTGTTGAGAGGATCAGGGTGATGACAGTGTGAAGGGGACCAGGACTCAGTGTTCAGAATCCCTCCTGGTTGTGTGTGGGGGGGGTGGGGACGGGACAGCCACTCACCTGCTGGGTGACTTCAGGCAAGAGATGTCTTCTTTGGGTCTCCCCATCCCCTTGGGCAGAGTGAGGAGGTGGGGCCTTTTCTGTGCAGCCCGGCCATCAGGGAGATGCTGGGTGGAAGCGAAGTCCCAGATTGCTGCAGGCCCGACCTGTCCTGGGCAGACTCAGCCTCGCCCCTGCTCACCGCTCTCTCCCCGTGGCTCCACCAACTCTGAGAGCCGGTCTTGTTCATATAGATGAGAAGCGGAGCAGCTTGCTCAAGGTCACGCGGCCTGGAGAGAGAGGGCACTCAAACCCAGGCTGGACTTTAATCCAGTGCTCCTTTCCTTGTTTCCCGTGCCCGGCCTGGGGCCCAGCTCCTTCCCCTCCTCCTGGCATCTGGCTACCAGCCCTGCCATGCAGAAGCCAGGAGGCAGACGAAAAGGAGGAAGAATTGGAGACAGAGCCAGAAGGTTTTTCTCTCGATGATACTCAGCTGGGCTTGGGCTTGTCACTTGGTTCAGACCCTGACAAGCTAGGTGAAGGGCAGTGTCGGAGACTGCACCCGCCCACACCTCACCCGCGCCCGCTCCCTGCCAGGCCCAGGCTGGCGACATCAGCACCCAGAGTTGCTCCGGCCTGGCTCCTGCCTGCGGAGCTGCCTGTCTGGTGCCAGACAAGGAAACAGACCATTATAACGCGGCCGAGAAGGGCTGGGGAGGCAGTGCCTAGCGAGGCCTGGGTCAGGGAGGGCTTCCTGGAGGAGGAGATGCCTAACCCAGAGCAGAAAGATGAGTAGGAGTCTGCCAGATAAAGTGAGAGGAGTGCCGCAGGGCGTGGGGCGGTCCAGAGGCAAGAGAGCGTGGGGTGGGAGGAAGTAAAAGAAACTCCCCGTGGCTGGAAACAGAGGTGGGCAGTGTGGGAAGTAAGCCTGGAGCCACGAGGGAGGGCCTGGCCCCTGGCCCAGGGTAGGAGGGAGCCGGGGAAGGTCTGCGTGGTGACCACGCGGTCACGTTCACATGGGGGAAGGTGTCTGGGTGCTGTGCGGAGGATGGGCGGACATGGAGGACCTCCCTAGCACTGTGTGGGGGGAAGGTGGCCATTTCAGAGGCCTGGATTGAAGGGTAGGATTGAGGGGGGTATGAGGGTCTCCAGGTGGTGTCTATGACAGCTTAGGGTCCTGACATGGGACTTTCTGGGCCTCAGTTTCCCCCAGCTACACCACAAGAAGCCTGGGTGGCTCCGAAGATGTCCTTGCCCAAGGGCCCGGGTGGCGGTGTCAGGGGATCTCTTGAAGAGCCAACTTCCCTTTCCTTCCCACTCCTTGCTTCCCTCTGGGGTGGCAGAATCCCTGGCTGTGTGGGCCGGGAGGAGCTAGGGGATTTCTAAGCAGCCCTGGACTGTCCCCACCTCGGCCTGAGTCACACTGAAAATTCAGCGGCCGTTACTTGAGCGTCTCCTCTGTGCCAGGCACTGGCTAAGCACGGGGGCCACCGCAGTGGACCAGGCAGGGCTCTGCGGCCTGCGCTGGCACTCTGGGGGGAGACAGACACTGAGCACGTAGGTAAATACACGTGGGTAATGATGGTCCCACAGAGCGAGACGTGCTGTGGAGAAACATGGGGGAGGGAAGGGGGACAGGGAGTGTGTGCGTGGTGCGCGCGTCCGGGGCTGGGATTCCAAATTGAGTGAGAACCTGGGATTTGAAGAGCGACCCGCAGGAAGTGAGGAAGCAAACTGGCTGTTCAGGAGAGGATGCCCACAGGCGTGCCCAGCGCAGGCCCTGGCCAGTGTGTCGCAGACTTAAGGACGCAAGTGCAGAGTGAGGCGGGAGCTCAAGTCCAGGGGCATTTGCTGAGGACACATCACGTAGGACCTTGGGAGGGTCCTGAGAGAGGACCCAGGGGAAACTGAGGCACAGAGAGGTTCACTGGTGTGCCCGAACCCCACAGCTAGTAAGTGGGACCTCTGAAAGGCCCCGGTGTGTCTCATGCCAAAGCCCGCGCACTCTCCATTTCTCCCGTGTCTAAGGGACAGCTGGGCCTGCCAGGATGGGTCAAGGCCGGCCCCACAGACAGCTCGGGAGCCAAGGTCTGGGCCTGTGTTTCACCCCCTGTTCACCGTCCAGCTGGGTGTGCGAGTGGGAACTGACAGGTGCTGCGTCTCAGGTCACCTCCTGCCCTGCTCCTGCGCTCCTCACCTCCGTCGCACTCCCACGGGACTGCCAGAGGGGGACGGCAGCTAAGAATGAACGGGGAGCGGGGCAGGGCGGCTGGGGGAGAGGACTGCTGCTTCACGGGGACTTTGGGAGCAGGCCCTTTCCCAGACCAGAGCAGTGACCACTGGCCCAGCCAGTGTGGAATGTCACTGACTAGTGCACACGTGTTCTGTTCACTTTTCTTTTTTCTTATCCTCACCCGAGGACATTTTTCAATATTTTGTTCAGATAGAGAGGGAGGAGAGAGAGAGAGAGAGAAACATCGATGTGAAAGGGACACACTGAGTGGCTGCCACCCGCACGACCCAACCAGGGCCAGGGACAAACTCAACCGAGGTACATGCCCTTAGCGGGAACCGAACCCGGGTCTCTCTGGACCGCAGGCCGATGCTCTAACCGCTGAGTCAAACAGGCCAGGGCCCTGTTCACTTTTCTGTAAGTAGTATGTACTTTAATGAAAAAATTTTAAATTTTTTTTTTAATGTTTTGTTTGTTGTTAATTTTTTTCTTTATTGATTTTAGAGAGAAAGGAAGGGAGAGGGAGAGAGAGATAGAAACATCGGTGAGAGAAAATTGATTGGCCGCCTCCTGCATGCTCCCCACTGGGGATTGGGCCCACAACCTGGGCATGTGCCCTGACTGGGAATCGAACCAGTGACCTCTTGGTGCACGGTCGACGTTCAAACACTGAGCCACACTGGCTGGACGATAAAAAGATTAAAACAATAAATAAAACAAAATACACATGTCTGGGCCCCATGTGGAAGTATGGCTGGGGACGAGGGGTCCATTCATTTGGTGCATACTTACTGAGAACATACTATATGCCAGGCACCGATTTGGGCATATTAATGCAGTGGTAGGATAGGCAAGGCCTTGACCCTTGTAAACTTACATTTTGGTGGAGGAGCGGTGGGAGGGAGAGAGACAGACCATAAACAAGTCATCAAACATAAAATAATGGCATAAGAGGTGACTTATGAGAGTTAGTAAGTGGGTTATATGATATGGCACATGGGGTGTTTTAGCCAGATAGATCTCTCTGAAGAGGTAGCACTGAGCGAAGACATAAATGATGAAGAGATGCTATGGGGAAATAAAAGGGAAGAGAGTGGCAAGTGCAAAGGCCCTGTGGTTGAAATGAGCCATTCAAGGAGGCTGCTGTGGCTGGACCGGTGTGGGATGGAGGAAAGTGGTATGAGATGAGTTCCAAGACAACAGAGGCCTTGAATGCCAAAGTAGTGAGTTAGGATTTTAAATGGGGGGAAAAGTGCCCTGGCTGGTGTGGCTCAGTTGGTTGAGCATCATCCCATGCACCAAAGGCTTGCTGGTTCAATTCCCAGTCAGGGCACATATCCAGGTTGCAGGCTCAATGCCCAGTCAGGAGTGTGCTAGAGGCAGCCAATTGATGTTTCTCTTTCTCTCCCTCTCCCTTCCTCTCTCTCAAAAAATGAACAGAAAATAGCCCTGGTTGGTTCTGCTCAGTGGTTAGAGCGTCTGCCAGTGGACCAAAGAGTCGTG
This sequence comes from Molossus molossus, assembly GCF_014108415.1. Taxonomy (NCBI): domain Eukaryota; kingdom Metazoa; phylum Chordata; class Mammalia; order Chiroptera; family Molossidae; genus Molossus; species Molossus molossus. Next base: position 5,269,505 of record NW_023425345.1, on the reverse strand, counting down.
GGATAGGTTCCCAGTCAAGGGCACGTACCTCGGTTGTAGTTCTTCCCCGCCCTGGTCAGGGCTGTATGGGAGGCAGCCACTCGATGTGTCTCTCTCACATTGATGTCTCTCTCTCCCTCTCTCTCCCTCCCCTTCCTCCCTCCCACTCTATCTGAAGATAAATGGAAAGATATCCTCAGGTGAGGATTAAAAAAATAAAATAAAACATAAATATGAATAAACAAATACATAGATATATATATATTTTTTAAGTGACCTTGGCCTCCTCTCTCCCCTAGGTCTCAGCCCAGAGGGTACCTTCTGCAGACATGTCCGTGGATCCCTTATCCAGCAAAGCCCTGAAGGTGAGGAGGCAGCCCCTGGAGGCCCCAGTCGTCCCCTTCCCTCCCGCCCAGGCTGAGCTCCCATCCCAACTGCCCCTGCGGGACCTGGAACCCCCAGAGCAGCCCGGCAGGCCTCAGGCTCTCATGAGGCCACCGCTGGAGACCAGGAGGCCTGGGCTCTGGTCGCAGGCCGTGTCCCCTTGGTCAAGTCACTCCCTTTCTGGACCTGCTTCCCCATCAGGACAATGCCCACTTTCCTCGGTTTCTTTGGCTGAGTCCGGGCCTGGTTGCCGGGTTCGAATTCCAGCTGCGCTCTGGGGTGGCTCCTTGCGTGTTTAGATCCTGGTTTGGCAGGGTTTCCCCTCAGGGATTCCTGCCCCGTTTGGGGGTCTCGGAACAGGTCCAGCCGCCCCCTCAGTGCCTATGGCAGTGGAAGGGGAGCCATCCCCAGCACGTGGTGCGTGTCAGGCCCAGGGCTCAGGGCTCACTGCCAGGGCGCGACCCCGGGCCTCAGTTCCCCACCTGCTCGCCCTGCAGATCAAGCGCGAGCTGAGCGAGAACACGCCACACCTGTCGGACGAGGCCCTGATGGGGCTGTCGGTGCGCGAGCTGAACCGGCACCTGCGGGGGCTCTCCGCCGAGGAGGTGACGCGGCTCAAGCAGCGGCGCCGCACGCTCAAGAACCGCGGCTACGCGGCCAGCTGCCGCGTGAAGCGCGTGTGCCAGAAGGAGGAGCTGCAGAAGCAGAAGTCGGAGCTGGAGCGCGAGGTGGACAAGCTGGCGCGCGAGAACGCCGCCATGCGCCTGGAGCTCGACGCGCTGCGTGGCAAGTGCGAGGCGCTGCAGGGCTTCGCGCGCTCCGTCGCCGCCTCCCGCGGGCCCTCCGCGCTCGTGGCTCCCGCCAGCGTCATCACCATCGTCAAGTCGGCTCCGAGCCCCGGCCCGGGCCCTGCCCCTGGCCCTGCGCCGGCCGCCTGCTCCTAGTGCCCTCTGCGCCTGACCACGCCCTGTTCCCCAAACCACTCCCCTGACCCCTGACCCCAGCTCCCGTCCCGAAGTGCCTAGACGCAACCTCTGTCCCCAGGTGCCATTTCTCTGCAGCCACCAGCCCCTGTGGTTATCACAGGTTCTCTCCCCGGAGCCTGTCTTCCTTGTGCGGTCCCTGAAACTGGGACCTAATATCCCTGGGAAGGGGCAACTTTGGTGAGATAGGAGGTAGAGTGGGGCTGGGGTCGAGGGTCTCCCTTGGCTGAAAGCTCAGCCTTAGATTGGGAGGATGGAATACGGAGCGGATTCGATTAGAGGCATGGAGAAGAGGGCCACCCCTCATTTTGTAAACTGCTCAAATTGTGCCAATGGCCCCTCCCCATCCGCATGGGATTCAGCACTAGGTTTGGCCTGTATGTCTTGTGGGTCTGCCCACCGGGAAGCTGATGCTCCCACCTCTGCCGTGGGCCTGGGGAAATCACCCAGTGAAGCCCAGTTAGCAGGTGGGGAAAGAGGCCTCCAGTGGGTGGGCCACATATGCTCAGTGGCTGGGCTGGAACTTAAGCCCAGTCCTCCCACTGCTGTCCTGAGATCCCAGCCATGGTTGTGGAGGACAGTGAACAGGGTCTGGAAACAGGTGGAAGGGCTGCGGTGGCCTGGGACCCGGCTCTCTGTGAGCCAAGGTAAGAGAAGTAAAAGGAAAGAGAAGGTGATGCCGATGGAAGAGAGGGAAGGAGTTGGCAAGGGGACTGAGGAGGCATCCACTGGCAGACGAGATGGCAGATCCTGCAGTCTTGCAGCCTGGGGTGAGAATCCTTAGAAGGGTAGGATCCCACCTCTTGCCCTGCGACTGTCCACCTGGGGTGGAGGCTGGCCGCTGCCATTGATTGTTCTGGGAAGCCCAGCCGCACCCTCCCCACACACTGTATACAGCTGCCTCCCCGCTGTTTATTTATTGCACGAATCTAAGTTATTCTCTCCAGCCAGAGCCCTTGCGCCCACTCCCTGGGAAAAGTGGCCCTGAGCTGGACTTTATATTTTATATCTGCAAATAAATCACATTTTATCTTATATTTAGGGAAAGCCAGATGGCAACAACCAAAAAATGTTTAAAAAAAAAAAAATTGCCAGGTTCCCAGAATTTATTTATTTTCTGACTTACAGTAAGCGAGTTATCCGCCTTCTGTATTTTGTAGACTTTCTGAATAAAGTCAAGTTCTCTTTTTCCACAGTGAGGAGGTGTATGTCCTGAGCGATGGTGTTCTGAATCAGGGGCCTGTGATGGGAGTTCTGCTTTTCCACCCAGGCAGGGTGGGAGGGTTAACCCCAATTTGCAAATAAAAACTAAGTACCATCACTGGCTCCTGCCTGGGCTGGGGGTGGGCTGCAGGTGGAATCCGGGTGGGTGGTGCCAAAACGTGTCCTTTCACCTGGGGGCCTGAGCCAAGGACCCTCCTTGGAGAAGGCAAAGCGGGGAGCATGATGAAGTGTAGGGTTAAATTTCCTGGGCATCCCTTCAGCAAAAAAAGTCCCACTCAGAGAGGAAAATTCCCAGATTGAAGAGTAATTTTTCCAGCACTTTCATATCGAGGTCTGACTTTCGACAGCCAAGTAGAAAATACTTTCCTCATGTTTCAGAAGGCACGGAGGCAGGGAGAGAAGTGGCCTCCTCGGTCCCGGCCTGCGGGCCTAGACTGCAACCAGGTCTCATCCAGATGGACCGAGTACACTGTGAGGGCCAGGGAAATCAGGGTTTGAATCCAGATGTGGGTTGTTCCAGCTGTGTGACCTTTGATGACGTATTTAGGTCCTCATAGCCTCAGTTTACCCATCTGCACCAGGAAGGTACTCTGAGGGCATAGGTGACAAGCACTGGGACGGGAGGGGCTGCAGGCTTGAGCAGAGTAAATGTTTACAGGAGGGCGCACCACTGCAGTGAGCACTTGCTAGTGGCTGGTTATGGGTATGAAGATGGTGCAGGATATGAAAGTTGGGGAAAGGCCAAACCATATGGTGGGAACTGAACCCAGGTCTCTCTGGTCCACGGGCCGACACTCTAACCACTGAGCCAAACCGGCCAGGGCAAGGCCAAACCATATGGGTTGGCATGATCCACAGGCCTCCCCGCACCCTCAGGTTGAGGCCCAAGAGCCTCACCAATCCTGAGCTGCTGAGCTCAGGCCTGCGGAAAAGGCAGCCGGAAGCTGCAGGAGGGCCGAGCTGAGGCTGGGAATTTCCCCGCCCCCGCTGCATTCCTGAGTGCCCAAGTCAGCGCAGCCAGGCCCCCTCGGCCAGGCCCTGTGAAGGCATGCAGAGGTGGAGGAAGGAAGGTGCCCTGCGCGGCCAGACACCTGGCCTGGTGAGCAGGGGCAGTGCCCACTGCCCAGCAGGCCCTGTTCTAGGCCTTGCCCCTAGGGGATGCACCTGGGGTCCACAGTGCAGGGCGGGCTTAGGGCGGCAGGGAGACAGTTTGGAAATAGTGAGGACACTGGGAAATCTCCAACCCCAAAAGACACCTGCAGGAGGGGTACTATCAATGGGCAGGGAGGGTGGGCCCTCTGTGACCAAGGCTTCCAGCATGTCCTGCTAGCCAGGGGAGAGGAAGGCACTGTCCAGTGGGGCCCCGGACCCCGATTTTAGTCTCTGACAATGTGAATTCCCCCCATCACCTATGAGTTACACACAGGAAGGACAAGGATTTCCTGACACCCCTGCCCACAACCACGAAAGCCACCCCCAACACACCCACGGGAGTGGGAAGAGGAAGGAAAAAACCTCACCCATAGGCAGAGATTTCAATACAATCTATATTATCTCATATATATATTTCTTTCTCACTTTATTTGCTCACTTCTGTCACGCATTTAAAATGTCACAGAGACCAAAATAGAGCGACTTTCTGGTGGAACTCATGGCAGTCATTCACAAAATACAAAACTAGGGGACTCTGTCTTCTCATACATCATACAGTTAATTTTTCAAGTATTTTTTATGTACAAAGAACTACTCTATTGGGAAAAAAAAGACAAGGTAGGTTACAAATCCTAGGAAGTAGGGGTGACATGGGCAGGCACGCGTTCCCAGCCCCCATCTCCCCAGGGGCCGCTGGTTCCCTGCCACTGAGCTGCGGGCAAGTGCCAGGGTCTGCAGAGAGTGGGGGCAGGGAGTCAGCCACACACTTTGGCCTGGAAGGAGAATCAGAGAAACAGATTTGTGAAGGGAAATGGTGGGAGTGGGGACAGAGGTTGTTCTAGGACAGCCTGCACCAACCTGCTGCCTTCCCAGGCAGCTTGGTACTAACTGGCCAAGCCCACCAGACAGGAGCCCGGAAGTTGGCCTCCAGTACCCCACAAGCAGGCCTGTCTCCCCCAGGGACTGGCTTGGTCACAAGAGCCAAGTGCCCGGAAAGTTTCCTGGGATGGAACCCCACCTGACCCTCGACCCTCGGCACAGTTCATTCCAGGAGCGGCCAGGAGATTTACAGTGAAGTCCTGAAGCCACAGGGCCCTGCTCCCTCACCGTCCCCCTCCCCAGGCTGTTGCAGCCCAAACCCAGGTGCTATCTGGGGATGGACACTCGGCCTGTACAAACAAGCAGTGTCCATCGAGAGCCTCTTCCTAAGACAGTGGCCAATGTGCGCCCAGCCTGCATGGCGGCTCTGGCCCTGGGAGGCTCCAGGTATATGGGTGGGGAGGTGGGCAGGGGTAGGGACTGGTAGTCCTGGCCACCCCTGAGGCCTGTCCAAGGGTGCTTGGCCCAGCACTGCAGGACCCTCCGAGTGCCAGTAGTGTAACGGGAAGCCCCCAGGGGTGTCTGGGATAGACTGAGGGCCTAGGGAGGGGGAGCTTTCATATGTGACTAAGGCACAGAAGAGACGAGCTGGGGGGCCGGATGAGGCAGGACACCAGGCCCTGTGTGGGTTGGGGCCAGGGCCTCGGCTGCGTGCCCCAGCCCTTCGTCCTCCCTCCCACAGAACTGCGTCCTTTGGAAGCTGGTCTGAAACGTGGAGACTCAGACTCTTTCCCTGAAATGGGGGGGAGAAGCCCCAGGAGAGACCAGGACACAGCACAGGTCCTGAGTGCTGTCTGGGAAGGAAGGTGGGAGCCCAGACCCTGGGAGCAGCTGGGCAGTAAGGGCTCCGCCGCAGGTGCTCTCAAGACAGACGCCACGTGGGGGACAGCGCGGGCTGCTAGCGGTCCTCAGCAGGCCAGGAGGAAAGGGCATGAGACAGAGGTGCAGCCACGGAGAGGACACCCAGGGGCTCAGGGACCCCTGCTTGGAGAGGCCACACCAACAGAAGAGGGGCCAGAGGCACCTAGTGGATCCTAGTGGCTCTTCGTGTCTGGCTCTGGTCCTTGCAGCATGCCAGGCAGGCCCCGGTCAGGAGGGGGCTCAGAGAGCTCCCATGTCCCCCTCCCTCCTCCTGCCCAGACGAGGCTAATCCAGCATGGACAGGGGCACAGGGGAGGAAACAGGTAGGGAAGAGCTGTATTGCACACTGTGACCTGGGGACAGAGCTGAGAAGGCCGGCTGCTGGCCCACAACACAAGCATCTGGATCGGGGGCACGGCTGGTCCCAACAAGCGGCCACCGCAGGAATAGCGGCAGGGGCACAGGAGTTGCTCCCAGTGTCCTCTGCTCCGCGCCCGGGCAGTGCTGGCTTGGCCTGGTATAAATATTCCTGAAGGCTCCAAGGTGAGCCTGGGCTGTTCTCTCAGCAAACAGCGACTGACTGTTCCTCTGGAAGTGATATGTGAGTGTCTCTGGTCCAATAAATTAAAGGGCAATGCCAAAGCTGCCAGCCTGCTTCCTGGCCTGGACATGAGGCTGGAGGGGGCACACCCTGCCCTGGGCCAAGGGCCAATCCTTCCCAGCAGCAGTCGCACTTAGAACTCATCATCAGAGCTGAGCAGGAGAGTCTTCTCAGTGTCTCGGGCAGCACTGAGGCTGTGGGCCCCGCCGTGCCAGGTGGGCCCGGGCTCCAGGGTGGACTGCTGCGTGTACTGCTGGTAGGCAGGCGAGAAGTTGTGGATGGCATCCTGCACGATGTCGTGCGGGTTCATGGTCTCCTTGAGGCTGCTGGAGATGCTCTTCATGGGGGCGCAGCGGCCTACAGGGCAGGAGGCAGGAGGTGCAGGTGAGGGGCTGGCACAGCAGAAGGCAAGGTGGCTTGGCCCCCAAGGTTGTGCCATCAAAACCACCCCCCTTGGGACAGAGTACGGGGCTCTGGACACGAGAAGGCGCAGGCAGAGAAATGGCTCTTCTAGCTGGCGGAGCAGCGCGCACCCTGAAGGCGGGGCGGAGTCCGCAGGTGGACGAGGCCGGGGTGAACACTGGCACCGTGCAGGCAGCGAGCCCCGGCAGTGACTGAGGTGGGAGTGTTGGGGAAGGAGGCTCAGGAGCCAGGTGTGCCCAGGCTCCACGGGTGCAGCCCTGCTCTGTTCTTCTGAGGGAATGGACCAGGGCCCGCTCCGCCAGGACAGGTGCAGAGAGCTGGACCACAGTGAGGCAGACATCTTCACCGGCTCCCCCTCGGAAAGGGCGGGAGCCTGCCCTGAGGTGCTTATCTTCATCCCTCTCTGACGAATCCTCCCCACGGGCCCAGGCCACAGAACTGACAGGTAAGCGATGAACTCAACCTGCAGCCAGGTCTTCAGACTCAATCTCCCCTGCTCTTGCCTCCTTCGTGTCCTCTGCCACGGGACATACTGAATGCCCCTGGCTCCCACTAATGAGAGCTGTGCCCCAGAACCAAGCGGGCCTATTCCAGAACGACAGAACAGGACAGAAGCAGGCAAGCTCTACAGAGGGCGGCCCCTGGCGGCAGGTGCTCTGGGCACTGCCACCTGGGGTATTGTGGTGAAGGAGACAGGGACACAGAAGGAGCTGGGGAGAGAGACATGCTGGTGACAGTAACCAGGACTGACATGCAGGACAGACGTGCAAACCAAGAGCAGAACCTACCGTAAGGACCATATGTTGGCACTGCCCATGGCCAAACCCGGGGCAAAAGCAAGGCGGGCAGGGGAGGGGAAGAGAAGCAGGAGAAATAGAGAAGACAAAGACAGCTGAGTGAACACCACGTGCCCACCACCGAGGCCAGTGCACGCCACGCACCCTGCCACCCCCACCCCTCGGCTGCCCCCGCATCAGGCAGTCCCAGCTCCGAGCCTGGGCAGAATATCCACTTAGAGATGACTCCTCCTGTGGCATTCCCACACTCTTTTAGGGGGGACAAAGAGTAGACACCAGAATGGAGGTCCGGTTCAGGCTCCCCTAAGTCCGGACCCCCACTCCCCACTTCTCTTTAGCCTTGGCTAGAATGGCTGTTTGTGCCCGGTGCTCTACAAACCTCTCGCCACTGCACAGACAGGAAATCGAGAGGAGGGCGGGGGTTTCTTGTGCAGACACACGACAGAGCCGGCCCTGCACCCACCTGACTGGAGGGCGGCGGGGCTGGGCGCTGTGGTTAGCAGGTGAGTGACTGGCCAGGGCCAGCACTGAGGGGCAAGGGCAAGCAACAGCTTTCCTGGCTGGGGGCGGGGGAGGTCCACGCTACAGCTGCACTGCTTCGGTGGGTGTCTGGGGGCAGTGGGTGGGAAGACAGCCCAGCATCCGCTGAGAGCCTCTGTAGGGCCACCATGTGCAGAGCTGGTTCCTTAATCCATTTAAACCTTCCCAGGCTCTAGGCACAAAGGTGATTTCCCAAGGGCACAGGGTCTGTCAGGACCAGGTCCAAGGGACATTGCCCTCAATACTGGGAAGATGTTCGCTGGATCCTTCCTTCCAACGGAGGCCCTGGTGGGAAGCAGGTGGGACACCAGCCGGCAGCGATGAGCCGCGGCCAGCACAGGGCCTGGCACCGAGTAGGTGTGCGGTCACATACAGGAAAGTGCCGACAGCCCCAGCCAGCAAGGGTGCTGGGCAAACATGGTCGGGCGCACAAGAGTCAAGAGGCCAGGGGTACAGTTCAGTCCATGCTCCCAGAGCCGCACAGGCATTCTGAGGCCTCCTCCCAACCAGGGGAAGAACTTGGCAATAAGAGGATGGGGGTCGAGGAGCTGGCACAGGCAGGTCCTCTGTACTCCTCTCAGGACACGGCTGCCAGAGCCCGTGTGGGCACAGGTGTGGGGCTGGGGAAGCGGTTTCTCACCTCCGGGCCCTGGGAGGGGAGCTGGCAGCAGCAGAGCCCCAGCGCAGATGTGTTAGACCAGGAGGCTTCCCCTCCGGGCCCTCCGCCTCCTGTCACTGCAGGCTTGCCCAGACGCCTCTCCTGTCCCCTGAGGACATCCCTCCCTGCCCTGCAGCAGCCAGAGGCAGCCCCCACCCCCAGGGAGCACTGAAATCTTACCCTGCCAGGCCCAAGCCCAGATCAACTGCTGCAGAATCTCTGAGGGTAGGGCCAGACAGAGACTTTTAAGACTCTCCAGGGTGTTCTAACGTGTAACTAGAGTTTCCAAGCTCTGCTCCAACAAAGAGGAAGATCAGCAGGTGTAACAGAAAGCTGCTCAAAGCTGTTACCGTCAGAATCTGTTTCTGAGAGGTAATCAGGTTAAAAAAACAAACACTCTAGAGACAGTTACAGGACAAGGATAACTGCGCTGATGTTAGGAATCCTCAGGACTTGTCTATCTAACATCTCTGTCCTGGCCCTCCCATGGGGACACTGTGTCTCATCATCTTTGGGTCTCCATACTCCAAACCTGCTTCGAAAGACAGGTGGGCCTAGTTTCCAGGACACACCTACGTAACCCGGGGGCTCCTGACCCTTCCACACCTGCAGGGCACGGTGGGGCAGGAGGGCCTAGACAGGGCTGGCAGTGCTCTGCTGTCAGGGGCGACTCTGGGACCTGGGCTGTACCTTGCGCGTCCAGCCTCTTGTCGGCGTAGACCTTGTAGGTGAAGGCGTGCCGCAGGGCCAGAGCTGCGAAGAACATCTCCACGCAGATGATGAAGTCCTGGTAGCCAGCAGCCACGGTGCCCTCACCCACTGACACTCGGGCTGAGTGGATCTTGGGGATGGCCCCGCACTTCTCCAGGATGGCCAGGAGCATGCCTGGAAGGGAAGGTGTGTGTGTCTGGACCAGACTGGACGCCTTCCTGCCCCCCCCATCCTCCATGCAGCACCCCCAGACGCAATGCCAGGGCGGATGAAAGCAGGGTCCACCGCTGCTCCTGTAGGGCAGGGTTGACGACACAGAGCCAAGGCCACTTGGAAACCCCACACCCCCAGATCCTTTCCAGCCACCAACACCGAGACATCACTGATTACGTGGGGTCCCCTGCATCCTCCCATCCATGAAGCAGCCAAGCAGCCCCACTGAAGTTTTGTCCATGGTTCTTATCATGGCCCCCGAGGGCCCAGACTTCTGACTTAGTGGGTACCCAGTGGATGGAGGCCCCTGTGAGCTCCAGGCTGGTATCACCTGAGGACAGTTCCATGGACTGGGCCCCAGGGGCACTGGGGATGGCAAACAGGAGGAAGGGGACAAGGTTTAGGGGACAGAATGGCACAGGCCAGCCTCGCAGGGGCTGGGAGGAGGCTTACCTTGCCAGAATGAGAGGAAGATAACCGATTTGACCATGAAGAACTTGAGGACGGGGCTGTAGGGGCTGAGCAGCTCCCGTGTGGCGAAGTAGAAGAGGAAGAGGGCATAGAGGGCTAGGCTGACGGACACATTGTAGATGATGGTCACGTACAGGTAGCCGCTGGCGACACTGCAGGAATGGGGGAGCATTCTGACTTGAACAGACCCTTCCGAGAGACACGGAGTGCCCTCCTCATTTGTCCTGCCCCATGCCAATTCCTGTGGCTCTTGGCCATACTCCCCAAGCCACATGGTGATCAAAGTGGTCAGAACATGAAGGGTGCCAGGCCAGTGCCTCTGCCTCACTCCCAGGGGTCTAGGCCTGCAGCCCTGGCGCCCAAGCTCCTGGAGGAGGACTTGGGGGAGGAGGCCAGTATGCCTGGGTGGGGGCTCAGCCTGATGGTCAGATGACAGGTGTCAGAGTGACGAGCTCGGCTTTGCTCTTCTCACTTGAGCCGAGTCACATCCCACGGAGCCTGTTTGCGCACCTGCCCGCTGGGGCCGCGTGTGTGCCAAGGGCTTGCCAGCACACGCCAGGTGGCCCCTTTCCCTAGCCCCCAAAATGAGATGTGCAGAAGCTTACACAGGAGAGGCTTCCGGCCTCGCAGGGCTCTAACCCTCTTGCTCCCTGTGGGGAACGGTCACTGTTCCCGCTGGCCACCCCCAGGGCCCCATTCTGCAGCCTGTACATGAAGGTGACGCCTGAGAGGATGCTGAGGGCCGAGTGCCACTGCCAGGCACGGGCCGCGAAGCTCAGGGCTGCAGGGAGGCACGCGGAAGGCTCGGCCTCCCCGGGGGGGATCCTGAGTGCATATGTGGGCCAGTCTGCGGGCACCTCCTTCCCTGCCTCTGGGCAGGGACATCCACCCTCACACTCCCCTGCGGGGATCCGCTGCTTACTCAAAGTCACCGTCCCGGTACTTGCCAAAGGCCTGCAGGATCACGGTGCTGACAGCCATGAGCGGCTTCACCACGCAGAACTGCAGGGTGGCCTGTGGGGGGAGAAGGCCGAGTCAGGATGAGGACAGAAACCATGTAACAAGCACCTGCTCTGGCCAGGTAGACCTACACTGGATACCAGGGGGTGGCGGGAGGCTCAGTGTCCTCCCCCAAGGGGACCACCGTCTGGAGAAAAAGGCAGAACAAGTGAGATGATGATAGTGCGACTCTGCTCTGTGAGAAGACAGGAATGTGAGGAAGGAAGGACAATGGATGGAAGAATGGAGGAGCAGGAGATGCCCCTGGAGAAGGGGCCAGCAGGAACGTGACAGAGAGACAAGGAGACAAGCAGAGTGGGCAGCTCATTCCAAGGCCCAGAGGCAGAGAGTAGACAAGGGCAAGGGTTCATGCCAGCGATGGGCAGCAGCGGTGAGGTGGCCAGGGCAGGTGAAGTAGGGTGGGGTGGAGGTAGGGGAGGGAAACCAGGGCCCTGCTTAAGGGACTGGCCACCCAGGGAGCAGGGCCGGCTGAGGGCTTCCTCTTGTCCTCCTTGCCCATGCCCCGTGCTCTGTGCCTGGGTCCAGGGTTTATCTCGAGCTGGGGTCCCACTGGGGATGGAGATGACTTACAGGAGCACAAACAGGAAGCAGCCCAAAGCAAAGGTCTACAGTTTTGACATCTGAGTTTGAATTATGGCCTCGCCAGCTACCAGCTACAGAAGCTCGAGTGAGTGGCCACTTAGCCTCTGGTAGGTGGACGTAACCGCCCCCTCATCACAGGGTCACTGTGTGTGGACTGAGGAACAAGAAGGCACATGCCGTAGAGGTCGGCCACCCTGTGCACTCAAAGGCCTCGGCCAGCCTGCTCGGCCACTGAAAGGGTTCCTGACCCAGGCTTTCACACCTTCCTACCGCGGCCCCAGTACACGGAGGGGTACCGGTGGTGCCCATAACATCACTAGAATAACCTTTCTCTTGAAATCAGTACATGTAAGCAACAAGGCCCTTCGGCAGAGCTGGGAGCTGCTCAAGAGGCTCGGCTAGCAAGGCTCCAAATAGGCAAGGACCCTGGAGCAGAGAAGGCAGCCTGCCGAACCCCAAGTTCTAGGAGCTGGAACAAGGTTTCCAGCCCTGGAGGTCTGAGCTGTGGGGCTCCCACCAGGAGAGACGTGTGACGGGGGCTGGAGGTATGATATTGCTGTCAGCACACCCCACACACTTCCCTGGCCCCATTGCCCCAACACAAGGAGGGACCAGCAGCTTCTGATGATAAGGGAAGAGCAGCCCTTTGCGCCGAAGGTGTAAGTGTTAAGAGCCTTGCCATAGGCTGGTACCACCCCGGGTCAGCTCAGCTGGTGTGACAACAGCCCTGTGACGTGAGTCTGTCATCACCCTGTTATAGGCGAGGGAACTGAGGCATAGAAAAGCTGAAGTGACAGAGTGACAACTGCAGGAGGTCTGCGCTCCTGGGACAAAGCTGCTGGTTCTCTCCAGCACGGAAAAGGTGTGCAGAGGCTTATTTTGTTCTCGCTCCTTTTCCTACCTCTCCCTGCCACCTGCAGGAACAACAGTGGATGGTGGAATAGGTGGAATAGCCGGAAAAGCTGAGGCCACAGGGCTGGGGATAATTTATGACAAGGGACTGGAGCTAGTGATCTGGGATCAAAACTTTGTACACAATATAATCATCAAAGCAGCAGTGAGTCACGGGCCCTGGGGGCCAAACCCACTGGTAAACAATGGCTCTGAAAGGCCCCACCCTGGATCCAGGACAGTTTAACTCTTTCCTGGCAGGTCCGGTGGGGAGATTTTGAATTTAGAAACACCTCAAGGAAGGAAGACAGAGAAGCAGACCTGGAGAGCTGGGAAGCCCAGGAGACCTGGGTGTGCCTGCGCCAGGGCAGCGGCCCCACACAGAGGGAGTAGAAACGCCAGCCTCCAGAGGGCCACAACGACTGGCTGTGCGTTTCATTTCCCCTCAGGATCACTCTTGGAGATGCTAGAGGGACTGAAAGGCCCTGTGGAGCCCCAGAGGAGACTAAGTCAAGGTCATGCCAGCTGGGCACGACACCTGACTCTCCCTCCCTGAACAAGAGACGGTGGGCTCTGTGCCAGTACAGTGTTCATGTGCTGCACCCACTACCTCACTGTTCTTTACACCATCCCCTCAGATAAGTAGCATTACACCCATTTTATAGAAGGAACTAAGGCTCAGAGAGGTTAAGTAACTTACGCAAGGTCACAGTCAGAGGAGAAGCTGGAAATCAAACCCAGATGGCCAGACACCCAGGCCCATGCACTTAACCACAACCCCACACTGCCTCCACCCAGGCTATTCTAGACCACAGGGAGGGCAGCTGAGAAAACCGAAAGCTGCGCACGGCCAGCTGGGGAAGGAACTGAAGACTGCACAGGCCCGTCTGGTCACACATCTTCCAGGCAGCAGTCCTCCTTCTCCAGCCCCAGCCGATGAGGAGTTTGCAAACTGAGATTCTAGAGTCCCCATGCATTCCCTCGGATTCTTACACACACTGAGACTTGATCAAAAGCAGCAAGGGCCCGGCCAGTGTGGCTCAGTGGTTGAGCGTTGACCCACGCACCAAGAGGTCACCGGTTCAATTCCCAGTCAGGACACATGCCCAGATTGTGGGCTAAATCCCCAGTGGGGGTCATGCAGGAGGCGGCCAATCAGTGTTCTCTCTCATCAATGTTTCTGTCTCTCCCTCTCCCTTCCTCTCTCTCCAGAATCAATAAAGAAAAAAAAAAAAAGGAGCAAGAGTCTGAGAACACTTCTTGCCCAAGACGCCTGTCACTGCCCCTCTGAGCAAACCCTATGAATGCAAGGGCCTCCCGATCTGCTTAAAGAGTGGGTGCTGGGGTTTGAGGGGCCTCACAGAAAATGCGAACTGCAGAGGTGGGCCTAGGGCAGCCTGCAGCGGGGTCCTCCTGGCCCTATGCCGGCTTCCGCCACTCTGTCAAGTCGGGGCAGCACAGCCCCACAGCTGCTGCTCCTGGGCACAGACCCAGGCTCCAGGTCCCTGGCTCATAACTCTTGACCCAGGCAGTTGCTGGGGTCACACACCTGCTTGCAGAACCGCAAGAATCCAATGGAGTAAGTCTTTCCCCAGAGGCAGCATGTGCCATACATACAGCTGGACCTGGAAGAGACAAGCGGAGAGGGGATGGTGAGCAGAGAACCAGGACTCGGGAAGGTGGGGCTGGAGGACACCCTGCCTCACATCTGGACAAGCCAGGACAGAGCAGGGTGGGTAGGGATGGCACAGAGAGCCCAGGCAGCCTTTGAGCCCAAGGCCAAGTAAAGGGAGACACCAGAGAGCGTTTGCAACCACAGTAAAGCATTAAGGAGCAGAGCTGCAAGGACTTGGGGTTACAAACCAACTTGAGAAGCACTGAATGTAAATAGTGCAAGAGGGGGAAAGAAACAGGAAAAGATGGAGAGAGAGAGGAGAAAGAGCCAGGGAGGCCTTCCCAAGAGTCCCAACAAACGCCCTTGCTCAGGAAGCTTAAGAGAGGCACAGCAGGTCAAGGTCACAGGCAGAGAGGGCCTGTGTGTCCAGCTGCCGCCAGGACAGCTTGAGGAATGGCAGGCCCAGGAAACAGGGTGGTGCAGGAGGCTCCAGGGGCTTTGCACTCACTCGATGGGCTTCCCTCTGATCTCTGACATGATGGAACTTTCTCCCCCGAGGTATTCATAACACAGGCTCAGGAAATTGTAGATGACCAAGGCTGTAAAAAGAGTGTCCACAGTAAACAGGATGGGTAAACAGATGGCAGAATTCTAAACAGCAACAGAAGTGAAAGAACCAGTCACAGGAGCCACAGAGAGCCCTCGGGGACGTGAGAACCCACACAGTGAGTATTCCAGTTATAATCAAAACCAGGCAAAGACAAATCATGTTGTTTAGGGATGTGTACACACATTGCTCGTCATCTGTCAAGTAAAGCAAGGAAGTGATTATACCACAAAATTCAGGATTCTGTGGGGAGGCATGAGGGGATGTCAGGACAGGCATGGTGGGGACTTAGGGGAGCTGGCAGTGTGCCTGCTCTGGGGTCAGCGGAGTAATGGCTTTATAATTTATTCATCCTCTGCACTTTTCTGTTTGTGTTATGGATCTCGATTTTATAATAAAACAACAATAGAACATTCTCCAGAGGGATCTCAGGAGACATTCTAAGCAAGAATGAGACAGCAGCACCTCGATCCACTCAGCAGCCTGCAGTGCACCTTGGTCTGCACAAAATGCAGGCAGTGCACGGGAAATGGCACACGCCTTGAGAAGCTGGGTCAGCTCATTCTGAATCAGGACGTGGCTGGACACTTCCACATAGACACAAAATTTGCAACAGCGACCACCGGTAGAGAAGTATGTTGTAAATGCTTTGCTGTAAATACAGCAATTTGCTGTAATGTCTCCTGGTCAGAGGATTTCTGCTGGGTCAGCAAAATGAAGGCTACTGCCTGCAGTGTGCTAGAAGGGACATGCCAGGAGCGAGGAAGGAGAGTGAATGTGGAGAGAGAGTAAGAAGTGTGGCAGAGGACACCACAAAGGAAGGGTGCAGGAGGGCCAGAGGCTAAGAGCAGGGAGTGAGGTGTCCAGTAAAGGAATAAGGCCAAGGCAAGGGTCAAAATGGGGTCAGGGAGGGCACCTTTTCATCTGATCCTACCATCCCCTGCAGCACAAAGGCCTTCCAGGCTCCCTGGTGCAGCCCCTTAGCTTGGCACTTAAGGTCTTTCAAGGGGTGACTCGATCCCTGCCCACCCCTTACACTTCCTTCCCAGCAACACTAGATGACCCTTTCCCTCAGCAGGTTAGTGCACCCTCCATGCTGCTGCACTGGCTGCTCCCACTGCCTGGGGCGCCCTTCCCTCTGCGCTCCCATCAGACCCCACCCTGAGACATCTCAGGCCCCAGCTCAGGCCGGGGCTCTCCCGCAGGCCCTGGTGGTGTGCAGACCACACAGCACTTCGGCGGGAGCACATAAAATCCTGGCAATGCAGTCTGAGGCAAACGCTGTCCTTCAGCAATTTGGAAAGGAACACACTTGGGGTGCTTTATGCCACTCACAGCTGCTCTAACCTATTAGGGCTCATGTCTCCAGCTGGGGTGGAGGGCCCCAGGTAGCACCCTCTATAAACATGACCTATGTGCTGTGACAGTCCCTCAGCTGACATATAACAGAGGGTTTGCCAAGTGGGTCTGACACTGGTTAGCTGTGAGCCTCTCTGCACCTCAGTTTCCTCATCTGTTAAATGGGGATAAGAGTCCCTAACTAAACAGGTGGCTGTGAGTATGCAAAGTGCTCAGAAGAGTCAGCACTCAGCAGTGCTCTCTGAATGTGGGTTGTCACAGCCATTACTCCTCCCTCAGGAGCCAGCACTCCTTGATGGGCCTGAGACCCTGTCTCTGCCTGCCTGGCACAGAAGCTGCTCAGGATGTTTGGTGATTGCAGGCATCCCCACTGAGCTCCAGATCACTCATCAATGACAAGAACTACTCTGGCCAAATCTGATGTCAGCCTGCTAAGAACCTTTGTCCAAAACCACATAAGGCCAAGTAGAAATGATGTGTCCATCCCAGGCTGGGTCCAGCCACATTGCAGTCAATGGTATTTTCCAAAGACAGCCACACCCTCTGACACTGACACTCCCGCTGAGAGGTGGGGTCTCATGACTGCTGACGCTGGGGTAAGAAAAAGTCTCTTTCCTGTTTCTGGAGATGTCTGCCCTTGGACCCAGTCACCACACGAGGAAGCCCAAGCAAGCCCTCGTACAGAGCCCACAGGAGGCTCGTGGGGGGTCTGAGGCACCCAGCAGGCACCAGCACCCACTGCCATGAATAAATCTGACTCTAGGTGATTCCTCTCCAGCCGAGACCCAGACACCACAGGGCAGGGACAAACTATGCCCACCATGCCCTGTCCAAATTCCTGGCCTGCATGATCCGTGAACAAATAAATGGTTGTTTTACACTAGTCTACATTGGGGTATGTATTTACACAGCCATAGTAAGTAGAATATACATAAAACCACTTCTAGCCCTGGCTGGTTGCTCAGTGGTTAGAGCATCAGCCCACAGACCAGAGTCCCGGGTTCGGTTTCTGCTAAGGGCACGTACCTCAGTTACAGTTTGTCCCCGGCTCTGGTTGGGATTGTATGGGTAGCAACTGGTAGATGTGTCTCTCTCACATCGATGTTTCTCTCTCTCTTCCTCCCTCTGTCCCTCCTGTTCTATCTGAAGATAAGTGCAAAAATGTCCTCGGGAGAGGATGAAAAAAAAACAAAACTCACTTCTGGAGTTCCCAGGACATGCCATGCATGATCTCTCCTGCCTCCCTGCGGTCACACCTTCGGGTCCCTCTGCTAACTCCCAGAGGGAGACCCAGCTGAGATGCCACCTACTCCTTGGTGGCCTCCTCTGCCCTGTTGCCATGCTCACTTCACACATGGTGATCTCTCTGCGCATCCATCTGACCCTTCAAGTACAAAAAGCAGCATAAAGTAGCAGGAAAGCCATGAATCCCGAAGCCAGTCTGCCGGGGTGTGGATGGTGGTTCTACCACTTAGGAGCTGTGTGGCCTCAGGCAAGTTTCTTCAGCACTTGGAGTCTGGTTTCCTCATCTACAAGCTGCGGATCCTCATGGGGCTGCTGGGAGGACAGGCTGCGGGGTGAGTGTGTCACTGAGATGAGCCTGCGCTCACACTAAGCAATCCGCAGTGTCACCTACTGTTTTGTCAGACTTTTGTCACCTACTGTTTTGTAAACTTCTTGTAGGTGGAAACTGAGGCCTACTCCCAACAAATGCCAGAGGCCCCGGCGTTTTACACACAATACACATGGAAGAAAGGAATGGGTGGACATGGGCTGTAGCTCCCGTGAGGCTCAGAGAGGCCGAGCAGCAGCTATGCCTATGCTCAGCTCTGTGCTCAAGTTCACCCTCTCACAGGACGGTGATCAGACTTCCCCAAGGTGATCAGGCTTCCAGTCCCCAAAGACAAAACCCTCCAGAGAATCCACAGGGGCCGAAGTTCATCAGCCCCTCCATGCGGAACCACCCAAGCTAGGTAGTCCTGCGATCCACTCAGAAGACCCAGTTCCTGAGCTCACGTCCTTTGCTGTGTCACACAGATATCAGCACTGTGGTCAAGCTCTGTGTTCAACTGGTCAGAGATGACCAATTTCATCCGTCTCTCAGCTCAAGATTCTTGACCTTTTAACAGTGCTCTGGGGTCAGCCAGTCTGTATAATACCAATTTGATGACAATTTTCTTTAAAGACTCATTAGTGAGTCAATAATGCATTCTCAGAGGAGAGAGACAAGACAGAATCTCTTCAAGATGACTCAACCAACCCACACAAGGACCCATCTGGATACATCAGTCCCTTACCAGAAAGTTACAGAGCTACCCCCAGCACCCTGGCAAGGGTGTTTAAAATGGACAACACAACCCTGGCCAGTTTAGCTCAGCAATTAGTGTCGGACTGAGGACCAAAGAGTCCTGGGTTCGATTCCAGTAAAGGGCATGACCTTGGTTGTGGTTCATCCCCCGGCCCTGATTAGGGTCATGCAGGAGGCAACCAACTGACATGTTTCTCTCATATCAATGTTTCTCTCTCTCTCTCCTTCCCACCCTTCTCTATCTGAAAATAAATGGAAAAATATCCTTGGGTGAGGATTTAAAAAAAAAAAGTACAACACAAAGATACACTGGCTCTGGACATAAGGAAAGCAAAGAGAGATTAGGAGAAGGGTTCTCAGCCAGCAGCCTTATTGCCTGACTACACGTCTGACCATGGTTTCAGCTCATGTTCCCTGGAGGCCCCAGAGAAACAAAATAACTCTATGTCTCCCTAAATATTCACTACACCTCTGTGCTCAGCTCTGTGCTAGGCCCTGGGGACACATAAATGACCAAGGGACCCACAGACAAGGGCCTTCAGTCTGAAGGAGAGCATCCAGAATGAGGTAAGGGAAGGGCTCTCTCCTGCTGAGAGTCAGGTACCTGAAGCTGTTGGCTCCACCTGGAACCCTAGAGACAAATGCGCACAATCAAGAGAGAAGGGCCCAGGTGGAGATGCAATGAGGCCTGTACTAGATCCCTCAGGCCTGGAGGGAAGACATTAGGAATCACTCTCTTCATATAAGTGCCGGTGACCTTGTCTAGAAGGTCAGACAGAACCATCAGTCTCGGGGATGGATCCTAGGATTTCTGCTTAGTGTAAGCAGTAATTTCTAATAGGCAGTCTTCAGAGATGGAAGACAGTGAGCTCTCTGCTGTGGAAGATGCAACCAGAGGCTAGGCAGCCTCTGTTTTTTCCTATGAGGAAGGGAAATATCAATGCGAGAGAGACACATCGACTGGTTGCGTCCCGCACGACCCCAACAGGGGCAGGGGACGAACCGCAACCAAGGTACATGCCCTTGGCTGGAATTGAACCCGGGACTCCCTGGTCCGCGGGCTGATGCTCTAACCACTGAGCAAACTGGCCAGAGCATGGGAAGCCTCTTTTTTTTCATTTTCTTTTCATCCTCACCCAAGAATATGTTTTACTGATTTTAGAGAGAAAAACATTGATCATTTGTCTTCTGTATGCCCCCACCATCAGAAGATCAAACCCACATCCTAGGTATATGCCCTGACCAAGAATCAAACCAGCAACCTTTTGGTGTGCAGAACAATGCTCCAACGGAGCCACACCTGCCAGGGCAGGAGCCTCTTTATAGAGACATTGCAGAGGGGTTCAGAGCCGCTGACAATTCACAGGTCCTTTCCAGCCCCGAGACCCTAGGCTTTCTCTCCTCACTGGCAGCTTCTCCGACCCAGAGCGGCCTAGACAGGCAGTTGTAGTCCAAGACACTGCTCTCCACCTAGACTCCCACCCAGCACTCCCCTGAAGCGACAACTACAAGGCTTCAAGGAGAGGGTCTGCAGAGAAGTGCGCTCCAGCAGCCCCCACCAGCCCCCACCAGCAGCTCCCTGGGTCCGGGTCCTCGTGAGCTCACCACCACAGGTAAGCCAGGCACACCTGTCTGTTCAATAGACACTCCCTGTGCCCCCGTTTTGGACCCTGCACTGTGTGCAGACCCTCAGTGACCCTGGGCACACCTGGCCATTCCAAGCTCACCTTCTCCACACACCTTCAGCACCTAAAGCTGGCCTTATGGTCTAGCTCTCTTTGCTCCATAGAAATACTGTGGTTACTTGGAAAGACTTGGGGTTCCATTTCAGATAACTGGTGGATGAGCCTGGGAAAACTCAGTTTTGACAACTTTGGACAGAAATCTTCTCTGCTCAGTAAATAGGGGCCTCAGAGCATTCTTTTCTCTTTTTTTCAGTGACTGATGATCATCATGGACAAGAATGGATACAGTGAGCTACAGCAGTGGCGACAGGGAATCTGCCCTGATGCCAGTGATCCCAGACTCCAAGACGTTCCAAAGGCTGTTCTTTCCTCCTCCCTTGTGGCTTTTCTGTCCTTTGTTGATCCTGCTTCTTGCCACATGGAAGACTGTTTCTGATTTCTCAAGATCTTCTACTGGTTTCTTCTGAGTATCTTTCTTTATTTTGATCAATTGAGCTCTTGTGAGTCCTCCTGGCAGCACACCAGCCCTTAGGTCATTTGTGGCCCCGTTTTTACGGTCCACGGCTGGGTTTATCCTGGCTGTACTCTCTCTACCAAGATGTTTCATTTTGGGCCAGATTCCAGGAAGCTAACTTTGTCTAAAATCTGAAACTAGGTGAATGAAGCATCAGTCTTTAATTGTTTCCTCCATGCTTGTAAAATCTCTTCTCCTAACAAGAGTTCATACTTTTCCAGCCAAGAAACTCATCTTGTGTTCCTTCACCAAGCCTCACACAGAGCAATTCCGGGACTCAAAGACCCAGGGTGAGCCTGGCCTCTGGCAAACACTCCAGAAAATCTTGGGCAAGTTTCTTAGCCTACTCAATTTTTTTTTCACAGTTGTAAAATGGGGATGATAAATATACTCCACCAGGTAACTGGGAGGTGAGAATGAGCTGACAGTAACAAAAAATAGGTGGTAAAACTTAAGTGCCACACAAACCTTACTGAGAAAACGGCCTGCATAAGGCCACATGATAGCCGCCTCCCTCCTCTGAACTCTGGCCTCCTGCACCCTCTGATCACAGAGCCCCCAGGGCTGTCTCAGAGTTATCTTTAGGAGCTAACCCCATCCTGACCACAAACACTAAATGCAGGTAACGGGGCTGGTTTCCACCCCTACTCCTTCTGCCTGCCACTGTCCTATGAACCGCTGGGTGAATAATGGCCCTCGCCAGATGGTAGATACTCAAGCAGTGGGGCCCTGGGCAAGCCATTTACTTCTCTGAGACTCAGCCCCCTCCTTGGAAAATGGCACTGTTACCACCAATTCAAGCTGTTTATCTCCACTCACCCCATCCCCCCACCCAAATGCCACTAAAATGAGAATGAATGGGTGGAAAAGTACAAGCCTTCAAGGACAAGGAGATGGCACCAGAGGCAGCCAACAAGCGATGCTGACAAAAGCTCTGGAAGGTGCAGCGTGGTCACTGATGGGGAGGGGAGAAGCCAGGCAATGAGAACCCCAGGAACCCTAGAACTGGATGCACCAGGCAGTTCTGATGGCTGTGGGTGAGGGTGCAAACAGAACACTTGGCTACAAGTCTCCACGTGGAGCTGTTGGGCTTTTACTTTCCAGGCTGAGGCAGCTCTGTCCTCAGAGAACTCAGCTCAGCTGAGGGCAGCAAAGAGGAGACTTGCAGAGAAAAGAGAGGAGGTCTGAATGCAAAGGGCGAGGTGTCCAGGTCCCTTCCCCCAACTGCATCCTTAACTCAGCCTGCCCAGCCTTTACCACCCAGGCAGGAGATGAGAACACTATTCTCTGGGGAAATAGGCCCAGAATTTAAAAATCTTCATTTAGTGCCTGTCCCCACCACTGCATAAAAATGGCAGAGGAAACGCCCTGTGTCCTGTCACCCAACTGGGAGGCCTGGCCGTGTAAGCCCCATTCTTGAATATGAAGAACAGCCAAGGACACCAGACTTCTGAGGAGAGCTTCCAACACAAAGGGCAAGGACCAACGCAAACAAACAAGGAAGTCAGGAGACAAAGACAATGCAGGAAATACAAGAAAACTGCAATTAGCATCCTAGAGAAGGGGAGATACTGTCTCCAACACCAAGCACAAGGGGCTATTTTAAAAAAAGAGCAGGAAAGGGCGCCTGTGTTTTACAACATGATTAAAACAAAACAAAAGAAAACATAAAACCTTTCCATAGAAAAGTTCAAAGGTAAATACTTAAAAAAAAAAAGCTCCTGAGAACTAGAACAAAAGAGCAGAAAATCGTAAAGATTTGAAGGTCAATCCAGAAGTGCAACATCCTACTAACAGGAATTCCAGAAAGGGGGAATGAACTGAAGGGGAAATTCACAGAGGAACGTACACAAACATTTCCCAGAACCGTGCACATTGCCTGGGATGCAGGTTCAATTCCCAGTAGGGGGCATGCAGGAGGCAACTGATGGCAGCTGATGAATTTCTATCCCTCCCTCCTGCCCTCCCTCTCTAAAAATCAATGGAAAAATATCCTCAGGTAAGGAGTAACAACAACAACAAAAAACTAATCAAATAAAACAATGTAATATATATTTGCAAACAATTTTCAAGATTTCAAAAAATAGAACTCCCATGCACCCCTTTTCTCAGGAAGCTCCTGGAAGACATGCTCTAACCAAACAGAGAAGGCAAATCACGAACAAGGGAAAAATGGCATGCCAGGGAACAGGTGGTTGAGCACAGGAGAGGTGAGCAGGATCCCCAGGATGACGGTGGAGGAAAGACCAGGACAGCAGCTAAGCAGGAGGCCAGACCTCCAGACAGAGCAAGAAGAAGGGCAGGGCGGCAGGAGGAACACCACCAGAGCCAACATGTTAACTAAGTGTCTCACTTCAGAGAGGGCTTTCTTCTCATTCAGCGAAGCATTTGGGAACTAAGCAACGATGGATACATAGAAAACAGAGTAAACTAAAAAGCAAGACAAGTAGTAAGCAGAGGAAAAGCAAAGTTATACAAGGAAATGTCATCTGAAGACACCAGAAGGCTCAGCTTTGAACAATATTTATAGACATGTAATAATGCAAACACAAAATGCAAACTTAGAAAAATTGTGTATAGTCACATTAAAAAGGTGAAGAAAAGAAAACTATGTGTGTACAGTTGGAGGTAACTAAATCAAAACCTTCTAGAGGAGAAAGTCACTACTTAACACTACATAATACTGAAAAATCAAGCGACAACAGTAAGCATATTTTTAGGTTATTCTTGGGAAAATAAAAGTTTAAAGAGTTAAAAGTGGCCCAGCCAGTGTGGCTCAGTGGTTGAGCGTTGACCCACACACCAAGGGGTCCCAGTTTGATTCCCAGTCAGGGCACACGCCCAGGTTGTGGGCCTGATCCTCAGTGGGGGGCATGCAGGAGGCGGCCAATCGATGTCCTTTCTCATTGATGTTCCTATCTCTCTCTCCCTCTCCCTTCTTCTCTCTCTAAAATCGATAAAAAAAAAATTTTTTTTAATAGTTGAAAGTGCAGTGAACTTGGGAGTGAGGAGTTGGGGTAGCTTATTCCAACCATATGCACATATGACTTTAATACAAGTAAAATGTTAGTTGTTCTAATTTTATTTGGCCAGCAGAGAGCCTGGCTAATCTGAAGTAGTTCTGCAGCTCAGTCCGTCCATCCCTGCCCCTCTCCTGATCTCAGGAGACTAAGGAGGAAGGATGGAACAAATAGGGGCCACTTCCTGAACTTTAAAGGACACCCCATCACCAAGCCTGTGCAGGGATAGGTCACGCGAGCAGCTGCAGCACTTGTAGATACAAGAACAACAGGAGAGGGTCCGAGACACAGAGCAGAGGTTCAGGAAAGGGCAAGGTGAGGGCTTGCCAGCTCAGACACCACGAGCTTGTGAACTATAGTAGCCTGTACTTCAGGGCAGCTGCTGCCCTTGTTTGCAAACTGCCTGGGAGGGGCCCAGGGGACAACAGAGTTGCTAGGAGATGCAGACCTCCTTCAAGGACAAGGACCTTTACATAGCTGGAAGGAAGGTCTGAGCAGGCAGGGCCTGAACAAAGAGGCTTCTAGAGTGGGAGGAGCCACCGACCATCTGCTGCCACCTCTGGGGCATGGAGTGAGGATGATGTGAGGGCTCCCTGGCTGTGCCCCCTTCTGCCATGTACTCCAGTCTTCAGGGCCTGCCCCCAACCACACAGGAGAGGCTCCCTTGGCAGGGGACAGCTTTCTGATTCTGAATGAACAAGCCAGCAGAGGTGCTCCAGGGCACCCATGGGAGGCTGGCAGCTGAATGGAAAAGGATTCTTGGCCTCACCTTCTCCAACCCCAGCCTTTGTGGCTCCCCAGGTACCCAGAGGTTTGCTGGGGACTCTGCTGCTTCCAGGTACATCAGGCACTAGAGCCCCACCTGGCCTCAGCATTCTGCAGAGTTGGGCAGGGACATCAGCCCGGGAATTTTAATGACGCTCCGTGTGGATGAATAAAAGGCACATAGCAGGTGTTTCATAAAGTCCCTTATTCATTAAAAAAACCCAGAATGAGTGAGCACCTACCATGTGCCCGGCTCTGTCGGCGCTGACTACCGCAGAGCTGCCGGCCTCTCGGGAAGATGAGAACAAACCATGCACGTACTTAACTGCAAGCCGCGGTGAGGCCATGAGGACGCGGACAGGGCTCTGGGAGTGGAGCCACCCTCTCTGAGGGGCACCAGAGTGAAGATGGAGGAGGAGGAAGAACTGGCCGGAGGAGAGCTTTGTGGGCACTGGGCAAACACCTGATGTGCCCAGGCCAGAAAGGAGGCCAGTGTGGCGAAAGGGTCAGGTGGGGTGCGGTGTGTTAGGCACCTGATTTCCTCACCAAGTCCGAAGGCATTCCCTGTGCCCTGTGAGTCCTCAGGGACACACAGGTTCAAACTGGGACAGAAACAGAGACTCCAGTTTCTCAGGGGACGGGCATGCACCCAAATATCCATGAGGCCCAGGGCCAAGGACAAAGTCCTCCCAGGTCAGGAAAGCAGACCATCTGTCATGGTCAGAGTTGCCTGGCCACAGCACAAGGAAAACCACATCTGGTCTCTACGGAAACCAGCAGTGCAGGTACAGGAGGAAACGGGGAATGCAGGACACGGAGACGAGGGCGAGCATCAGAGAGGGGATTTTAAATCCAAGGACCCCACCTCCCCGACCCTGCTGGCCTGTTTGGGTGCAGGCCAGGGCATCCCTGGCCTGTGACCTTCCTCGGCCTCTAGCCCCTTTTCTTCTTCCTTCACCCATGGTCTACATGGAGATTTGTAACCTGCAATTTCCCACTGCATCATATTTTTATGCATCAACAAACAGTAAGAAAGACGATCTAAAAATCTCTGTACGGCCTATGAGGCTGTGTATGTCCCTGTCCTTGCCTCCCAATGCAATCCCCACTCCAGCCACCGACCCCATCCCTGGTGGGACACACTGGGACTCCTCCCTCCCCTGGGAATTAGCTCTCCTCTCAGCCCAGAATGGATTCTCCTCCTCAGCCTCCCTCTGACAGACACCAACTCATTCTCAGCTCCCTGCCTTCCCCGGCCAGGACCACTGGGCTCCGGGGAGACAGCGTGCCTGTCCCTGTGGTGACTGCTTAGGTGGCACAGGCTCCCAGAGGGCAGGCAGGGTAAGAGGTGGCTCTCCTCTTTGCAGCCCAGTGCCCAGCACTGGGCCTGGCCTGTGCTTAGAGCTCAGTACCAGAGCAGGTAATGCTTCTACGTCACATGCAAGAATGGAGGTCCCCAAAAGCAGTGAGTCACCTTCTTGGGTGGCATAGTAGAGCTCCTCCTAGGACAAAGCCCTAGAATTGAGACACATGGAGAGGAAGGCCCAGCCTTGCCAGAGCCATGCCACAGACCACTGGATAAACCCCGACCCATCTGTAGCTGGAGTTTATCCACAGACCACTATCGCTGCCTGTGCACTGCATCGGAGACACCGCACTGAGAACCGAGACTCAGGTGGAAGAGCTCCTGCTTCCAGGTATCGGTGCTGGTGCTCTGGGAGTCACATCACAAGGGAATCTGCAAGGTGAGACTCTGGCTACATCTATGCTGCTCCCCGTCGATTTGGGCCTGGATGGAAACCCTGAGGTGCGTAAAGAGGTGAGGGGTGGCCCGGCCAGTGTGGCTCAGTGGTTGAGCATCAACCCATGCACCAAGAGGTCGCCGGTTGGATTCCCGGTCAGGGCACATGCCCAGGTTGTGGGCCGGATCCCCAGTGGGGGGCATGCAGGAGGCGGCCAATCGATGTTCTCTCTCATCAATGATTCTATCTCTCTCTCCCTCTCCTTTCCTTTCTCTAAAATCAATAAAGAAAAAAATAAAAGAAGTGAGGGGTGGCCCCTCAAGGAAGAACTGGGGAGAGGGGCTGTGGCTCCTAGACCCCAGGCAGGAGGGGGGTGCTGCCCGCCCACACGTCCTCACCCTCGTAGCAGTCTCGCACAGTGCCGAAGTACACGTAGTACTGGTCGTTGGTGAAGAAGAGGAGGCTGAGCCAGGAGTCAAAGGCGTAGATGGGCACGATGAAGAGGATGCGGACGATGTAGCGCTGCTCGTTGGGGCAGCTGTAGCAGCGCAGGTGCATGTAGATCTGGGGGCAGAGGGGCAGTGTCAGCCGGAGACCCAACTGTCCCGATGGTCAGCTGTGCGCCCCCCGCCCCTCTGCTCCACAGGAGGAGGAGGCCAGCTGAGGGGACATCTAGCTCCGCCACTGACAAGTTCTGTGACCAAGTTACTCAACCCTGAGCCTCAGCCTACTCCTCTGTAAAATGAGATGATGAAACTTCCGGTGTGAGGCTGCTGTGAGATCAGACCACGGGGTGCAGAAAGCTTGCGGGGTGCAGGCAATGGCATCGAGGCCGGCCTCACAGACCACACCTAAGACTGTCCAAATCAGAGCCGGAGAATCCAGCTGTAACAAGCACCCTGGGGACCCTCATGCACAGCCAGGTTTGTGTGGTACAAGGTTTTCAGTGTGTGTCCTTACCCCCCACCTTCCTAAACACCTGATCCCTGGGCCGTGGAGCCACCCTGCCCCATGCCTTAACTAACTTGGGGTGTGGAGGGTGGGACAGACAGGACCCTCACTTCTACGGAAGGTGAAAGCACTTCCTGACCGAGCGGCTGCAGTGATGTCCCCATCCTGTGTCTTACTTTCCCAGTTGTGGAACAGAGGCAGCGCTCCTGCCTCATGGGGCAGTTGGGCAAATAAAATGCAGTTTTTAGAAAGCAGAGGAAAAAAAAATAAAAGCTACACACACATGCCAAGAACTGCTCTAGCTGTGATTCTCGTCCCAGCAGCCCGTTTCTCCCATCCCAGCTCTCATGACTTCACACTTGGCCCAGCCGAGCCCTGGGCTTGGGAGGAAAAGAATAAAATATTCCCTATCTGCAATGAGCCAACTGCCTTGGAAATAGCTGGGTTCTAAAAGGACAGGGAACATAGAGCAATGAGTGAGAAGCTGAAAGGGAACCCGAACGGGCTCAGCCTTCCATCTTTGCTGATAACCTTCGAAATTCTCCTTCCTCAGGCAGCCAAGGCACATCTCAGCCCATACCAGGCTCCTCTGGGCCCACAAACACAGGGGGACAGGATGCTTGACTTCTACCCAGTTCTGCCACTGACCTGTACATAAATAGGCTAGTCCCCTCCCCTGCTCCCTCTCTGGCTCAGCTTTCTCATGTACAAATGGGTCACTGACATACAGGTGTCATGCACAGTCCCCAGGCTCCCTGAAGTTTAGGCTGGACATGTGACCAGTTGTGGTCCATGGACATGAGCAAAAGAGATGAGTGTCATTTCTGGATCTAGAAAGGTAAATATCCAGAGTACCTGCCCACATGTCCCTCTTCCCAGTGCTCAGAAGGATGACGCCTTGCTGCAAGATGCTGGAGCCACAGAATGGAACCTGACCTGCACTGGGCTGGGATGTGAGCAAGAAATCAACTTCTATCAGGTGAAAGCTCCTGAGACGTGGGGTTCACTTGCTGCTGCTGCTACCTTGCCTGCCCTAGCCTAACTAATACCTTGTTGGACTAGAAACCTCTCAGGATCCTTCTAGAGGGCCTCTGGGCTCAGGGACTCCTCACGGGTCCAGGTACCTGGTGACAGGTGATGAGAAGAGCTGTCCAAACAAAGAAACCGGAGATGGCCTGAGCTGCAGTCGTCATCAGAAACACAGGCTGTTCCATGGCTGTGGGGCTGCCCTCGGGGATCTCGGAGATGCTGGGCGAGGCTGCCACGGTCGTGGGCGATGCTGGATCCGGGGCCAGTGCGGCCCCCCTCACCGTCATGGTGCCTAGCAGCAGGGGGCTCCCTGAGAGAACCCCTGGGAATAAGTGATGAGCTAACCTAGAGAGAGGAAATCACAATGTTAGCCTCCTCCAGGACAAGTGGAAGAATCTCCCAGGTTTCTACGTTCACCTTCAAAATGTGAAAATGTGGCCCTGGCCGGTTTGGCTCAGCGGTTAGAGCGTCGGCCTGAGGTCCAGAGAGACTCGGGTTCAGTTCCCACTAAGGACCCGTACCTCGGTTGCAGTTTGAAGCCAGCCCTGGTTGGGTCATGCGGGTGGCAGCCACTCGATGTGTCCCTTTCACATCGATGTTTCTCTTTCTCTCTCTCTTCCTCTCTCTCCCTCCCACTCTATCTGAACAAAAAATGGAAAAATGTCCTCAGGTGAGGATAAAAAAAAAAAAGTGAAAATGCACCCAGACTCTGACCACGTATCATCCTGGCCCTAGCCATCATGCTGGTCCTAACCTCACCATGTCTCCCCTGAGTTAATGGAACAGGCTCCTGACCAGTCTCTCTGCTTCTGTCCCCGTCCCTGCTGTCTAATCTCCATACAGCAGCTGAGCAAGCCTTCTAAGATGTTAGCTAGACCCCTCCCTCTCCACTCAAAACTCTCCAAAAGCTCCCATCTGCTTCAGAGCAGAAGCTGCCACCCCTAACATGGCCCACAAGACTGCCCTCCATGGCTCTGATTGTATCTCATCTCCTGCAGTTCCCACCTGGATCCTCTACTCCAGTTACACGGGCCTCTTGCTACCCTTGAGCATGCCATGCCTGCTCCTGCTGCAGGCCTGAGATGCCTGTCTCTGCCCAGCTGCCCAGCACTTCTCAGGTCTCTGCCCTGACTGGCCCTGCAATATGGCAACCCCTGCCCCACCCCAGGGACTCCTGGCCCCTTTCCTTGCCTTTTCTCCAGAGCACTCACTATCTGACTCCATCTGACAAACAACACTTACTCACATATTTGTTAACCATCTGCCTCTTTGCATCGACACAAGCTCCCCGAGAGCAGGGGCTCTGCTCTGCCCACAACTGGACCTCCACCACCTGGAACAGTGCCAGGCACACAGCAGGAGCTCCGTAAACACCTGCCCCTGCTGATCCATGCATCTTCATTTTCCCATTCTAGCAAGACCACTTGATCGCTCAGATCATCTCTAAAGGGCTTACACCTTTTCTTTCCCATTTCCCCCCATTTCCTTAGTGGCTGACACCCACTCCTCACCACCCAGCTGTGTTGTTTTTGGAGACTCTGTGTGTACCTTCAAACTGCCCATTTTTTAATTCAGCTCATGCATCACTCTTCACGACCTGCACATGTTTATCCTCCTAAGACTGCTCACTCTTTTAGGCAAAACCATACTTCCTTCTGTCTTTAAATCCCCAGCACCAAGCTCAGCACCGAAGCCATTTATAACATGCACTTTATTGCATTCCTTATTTCAAAAGGAATGTGAGGTACTATACAGAGAAGCAAAGAACAGAGCTGAAGAAATTAACATAAAGGAAGACTCCAGGCAGGAAAGTAGAGATGCGGCGGGTAAGAACAGGACACATTCCAGGGACCTGTGCAGGTGCCCAGGCAGGCTCTCATGCCACCCAGAGCTTCTAGTGGCAACTTCAGTACCCGTGGTAACAAATTAATAAGTAAAAAAGTAAACCAGATGTTACTCCTTCCAAATTTACAAATGAGGACCAATGCTGGGCTGGAGGCTGGAGGCTGGAGGCTGGAGGCTGGAACCACTTTAAAGAGTTGGAATGCTCCTAGGAGGGCTGGCGGCGCCTGTGCTCCTATACCCAGGGGCCCTGAAAGGATTTCCCTTCAGTGCTGCCACCTGTTGACAGGCTGGTCAACACCACCCAAGAGTCACTGCATCTTCCTCCAGCACAGGCCCTGGAAGACTAACTGCTGGAATCCCAGGCTCTGGAAACAACTTGCAATGTGACCAGGGCCATCTGACCACTGCTGAAATGGATGCAGTGTGGACCGTGTGGACACTGTGGGAAGAGCCCTAGCTGGAGCTCAAGCCCCAGGACCCCACCAACCAGCCCTGTGTCCCCACACAGGTTCACTTTGCCCCAGAGGGCCTCTGCTACCTGACCCAGAAAATGGCCAAACCCTAAAACCCAACCAATCTCAGCCTGAACCCCAAGGGCAGCCCCCATGACCTCTCACAATTTCCAAATCTAAGCTGATATTGTCAGCCAGAGCACACTGACACCAGTGGGAGGTGTCCCTGGGCCCTCCTGGAGTCAATGGGCCTATGACCTGACCCGATGATGTCTCCCCACGCTCCCCGGCTTGGCCCTGGCCCTCCCCAACGTCTCCAGCATCCTCTGCCACCATCTGCACCACGTGTGCTCTTAGCTAAGTTTCACCATAGGAGAGCCCTTTACAGCTTTTTTTCCTGTAAAAATAAAAGAGCTCCAACACATCGGCCAAGAGATGGGTCTAGATTAGTATCCATAAATGGAGAAGATATCTATATAAAGAAACTAAAAAATGAAGAAGTCTGTATAAAGATTGGTGGCAAGCTTTGAAAAAGAGACACAGTGACAAGTCTAAGAATAGCTCCTGTAAGAGTGGTTGCAAAGTTGAAAACCAGTGCCAGAAATATTTCTTTAAAAAAAAGACTTGGGTTGTAAATCATGATCTCTGTCTATCTTCCCAAATTAAATGAACAAACAAGGGGAGTCGAAAGGTGGGGGGTGGGGGCAGAGGAAGCACAAAGACTCCCAAATCCTCACCTTCTGAGCAGGAGTGTGTCAAAGGCTGTTTGGTTCCAAGGGCAGTATGGAGAGTCCCTGCACAGTCTCCCCAGCCAGGGCCACTGCTGCTGTCCGACCCTACCCACAGGAGGGGACACCAGCAGGCTCCAGGGCCAGCTATGTCATTCACACTCAAGTGCCTCTCTCTTAACCCCAGAGTGACGCTTGTCACTCAGAGTTCTCTCGCATTCCTCATGTAGGTCATCCAGTTCACAAGAAGAAATCCACTGAGAGAGAATGGGTGACCTGCCCCAAAAGCAGAGCCAGGGCTCAAACTCAGGTCCTATAAACACGCTGTCTCCCCACCAGGCCGGGATGAGCCCTGGATGGCCTGGACCTCCACTCCAGAACCTCCTACCAGACAGGGTCACGCCTACCCTACCACAGCTAAGAGACCGTCCTCACAGGAAGGGGAGGCAGGGCCTCCCAGGGAGGTGGCCTGACCAATGCCCGCCATGTTGTTGCACCATGCCCTGTGGTTTACAAATCATTTCCCCAAACATTCTCTCTAGTTTTTTTCACAGCAGCTTTGAAGTAAGTAACATTTTCTCCAACTGAGATGAGAAAAATAATGTAGAACTTGGTTTTTCAGTCTCCTGGGGTAGCACCAAATGACTCAAGGGTTTTCATAATGTCCCCCAAAGCACTTGAAGCAATATTCTGATCAGACGCATGGATGGCCCTGGCACCCGGGAGAAGCAGGTGATGGGAGCTCCTCAAAGGCTGTCTCCCAGAGCTCACCCTGCTCCCCGGACCCAGGACAGCACATAATGCTGGACCTCACAAACTGTTCACAGTGTGGCCCTGGCTGGTTTGCTCAGTGGTTAGAGCGTCAGCCCACGGACCAATGAGTCGTGGGTTCGATTTTCGTCAAGGGCACGTACCTGGGTTGCAATTCGTCTCCTGCCCTGGGAGGCAGCCACTCGATGTGTCCCTTTCACGTCGATGTGTCTCTCTCTCTCTCCCTCCCATTCTATCTGAACAAAAAAACGGGGAAAAAAGTCCTCGGGTGAGGATTAAAAAACAAAAACTGTTCACAGTGTGTATCTGTTGGGGGTGGGGGTAGACACTGGAGTCCCATCCTTTCACACTCAGGATAGACACCTACCTGGGAAAAATCTCTTGCCTGCCCAGGTTTCACAAGTAAGCAGGACACTGGCCTGGCACAGCCCCTAGGCCTTGGGGAGGCAGGGACAGTATTGGCTGGTGCAGTCCCTTTGCTGCCCTGGGGTGAGGGATTTGGAGAAGGGCCTCCAAGTCTCCCCTTTTTCAATGCAGACCATGCATCCTGATGTGGGAAGGATGCACAGGATGGAGCTCAACCCCAGATGCTCTGGCAGGTCCGCCTACTTTCTTCTTTGACCAAATGTTAAACTTTCACCAGGGACATAGCAGAGAGCCCTGAGGGAGGATGCTGGAATCATCTTCCCAACAAACATGTCCTGAGGCCTCTGGACACTGTGGTGGGCACTGGCAGACCCAGTCTTGGCCTCGAGGAGCTCACAGCTCCTCCATATACCTGCTCTACGAGACAGGCAACCTGGAGGCCTGGGCCCACTGCACAGCATGAGATGAGTGCCCAGCATGAAGGGAGCTGCCTTGGTCACAGCTGGGGGAGGGGCAGGGGAAGCTTCAAAGTGGTGGGGACTTTGGGGCAGTCTTTAAATGGTATAACCAAGCCTCAGATTTGCAGGCACCAAGCAGGATTCCCGCCACACTCCACCACCTGCTAGCTTGGGCAAATGACTTCACCTCTCAGAGCCTCAGTTTCTTCATCTATTAATATTTTAGGGTAACTACCTTATTGACAAGGGAGTTCCCTAGGTAAAAGGAAACAGAATAAAATTTTAAAATGACCATTTTACTCCTAGTACAAATAATGGATGTAGACATGGGTCATCAGTGGATGATAAAACTACTAAGTGATGGGGAATTTGATAAGGGATGGATGGGGCCACACAGGTAAACCCACAGTCAAGATCAACATGACTGAAATGGGGCACTGGAAGTCTTAAGCCTCCTAAGTGCCTGCACGGGAAGCACACAGCACCACCTAAGAAGGGCCCTTGCCCAGAAAGTGAACTGGGATTGAAACAAGCCTCTAGAACTAACCACCAGTACCCAGGAAATATCGAGAGTAGCAGAACAGATTAAATGATGCCATGAGCAAGCAGCAGCCAAATCTAGACCACAGAACAATCTACAGGACAAATGGCCTGGTTTTTCCAACAAATTAGTGGCTTATCAACGAGGGTGGTTGAGGGGTTGTTACAGAAAAAGAGACTCAAGAGACCTTATAACTAAATGCAATGTGTGGACCCTGCTGGGTCCTGACGCTAGTAAACCAACAATTAAAAGACATCTTAAAAAACAGCTAATAGCCCTGGCTGGTTTGGCTCAGCGGTTAGAGTGTTGGCCTGCGATCCAGAGAGACCCAGGTTCAGGTCCCGCTAAGGGCATGTACCTCGGTTACAGTTTGTTCCCAGCCCTGGTTGGGTCGTGTGGGTAGCAGCCACTAGATGTGTCCCTTTCATGTCGATGTTCTCTCTCTCTCTCTCCCTCTCTCTCCCTCCCGCGCTATCTGAACAAAAAATGAAAAAAATGTCCTTGGGTGAGGATTAAAAATATATATATATAAAAACAAAAAAACAGCTAATAGAATTCTTGTCAATTTGGTCAGGTGTGATAATGATATGGTAGCTATTTAAAAATAAAAGTCCTTACCAATAAAGGAAGAATAATTTTTTCAACAAATAATACTGGAACAATTGGACATTCAGAGGCCAAAAAAAAAAATTTAACTTTAACCTAAACTCTTACCTCATATACAAAAATTAATTCACAGTGAATCATGAACTTAAACGTAAAATGTAAGACTACAAAACTTGTAGAAGACATAGGAGAAACATCTCTGAAACCTAGGGCCAAAGTGTTCCTAGACTTGGCAACAAAAATATGACCCATAAAATTGGTAAAAGTGCGAAAACTGAACTTCACAAAAAGTAGAAACTCACACTGTGACTCAGGTAAGAGATTGAAAAGACAAGCCACAAAGTGGAAGAAAACATTTGCAAGTCACATGTCTGGCAAATGACTACCATCTGGAATATAGCAAGAAAGGTCAAAGTTCAACAATAAAAGAAAAAAATCAAATTAGAAGATAGGCAACAGACTCTTCATTTCATTCAAGAGGGATACATTACTGGCCGGTGTGGCTCAGTGGTTGAGTGTTGTTCTTTTTCTTTATTGATTAGAGAGAAAAAGGAAAGTAAAGGGAGAGAGATAGAGACATTGATGAGAGAGAACACTGGCTGCCTCCTGCATGTCCCTCACTGGGGTTCAGGCCCACAACTTGGGCACATGCCCCGACCAGGAACCGAATTGGTGACCTCTTGGTGCGTGGGTTGATGCTCAACCACTGAGCCACACCGAGCTGAGTGCTGACCCATGCACCAAGAGGTCGCTGGTTCAATTCCTGGTCAGGGCATATGCCTAAGATGTGAGCCCCATCCCCAGTGGGAGGCATGCAGGAGGCGGCCAATTGATGTTCTCTCTCATTGGTATTTTTATCTCTCTCTCCCTCTTCCTTCCACTCTCTAAAAATCAATAAAGAAAAAAAAAAAAAAAAAAAAAAAAAAGGAAGGATACATGGCCCGTCTGGTGTGGCTCAGTGGATTGAGCATCATCCTATGGACTGAGAGGTCTCAGTTTGATTCCCAATCAGGGCACATGCCCGGGGTTGTGGGCTAGATCCCTGGTAGCGGGCATGCAGGAGGCAGCCAATCACTGTTTCTCTCTCCCTCCCTTCCTCTCTAAAAAATCAATAAAAACATACCAAAAAATAAAGGACACATGGCCAGTAAATATACAAATAGCTGTTGAACATCACTAGCCATTAGAAAAATGCAAACAAAAAACACAATGAGTTATCAATTACACACTTATAAATAAAAAGTAATGCCCTGGCCGGTTTGGCTCAGCGGTTAAAGTGTCAGCCTGCGGTCCAGAGAGACCTGGGTTCGGTTCCCGCTAAGGGCGCGTACCTCGGTTGCAGTTTGTCCCCAGCCCTGGTTGGTCGTGCGGGTGGCAGCCACTCGATGTGGCCCTTTCACATTGATGTTTCTCTCTCTCTCTCTGTTCCTCTCTCTCCCTCCCACTCTACCTGAACAAAAAATGGAAAAATGTCCTCGGGTGAGGATAAAAAAAAAAGTAATGACAACACCAAATGCTGGCAAAGATGTAGAGAAATGAACTCACATATATTGCTAGTGGAAATACAAAATGGTAGAGCCACTCTGGAGAACAGTCGGTCATAAAAAGCAGTTTTTGTAAAACTAACATGTACATACCATACAACCCAGTAATCACTCTTAGAAATTTATCCTAAGGAAATGAAAAGTTATGCTCACACAAAAACCTGTACACGAATGTTCACAGCAGCTTTACCTGTAATCGCTCAAAACTGGAAGCAATCTAAGTGTCCTTCCACAGGTGACAGGTTAAACACTGGTGTGTCCAGACCATGGAATACTACTCAGCAACAAAAAGGAGCAACTATTGATACAGGCAGCCATCCAGATGGAGCTCAGGACATGATGTTTACTGAAAACAGCCAATCCCAAAAGTTCATTCACTGCCTGACTCCCATTATATGACATTCTCAAAATGACAAATAGATAACGATGGAGAACAGATGAATCACTGGCAGAGAACAGCAAAGCTGTGAACAAATACAAAGCGGGAACACAGGGCGTTCCTTCCAGGTGGTGAGACTCTTCGTATCCTCAGAGTGGCAGTGGTGGCTACATGAGTCTACAGGTGATAAAAATCACATAGAACTACACACACATGAAAACTGAGTAATGTCTATAGTCTAGTTACTACTACTGTACCAATTCCACTTCCTGGTTTTGATATTGTCCTACAGTAATTATGTCACCATTGGGGGTAAGAAGGGTATGTGGGCCCTGGCCGGTTTGGCTCAGCGGTTAGAGCGTTGGCCTGCGGTCCAGTGAGACCTGGGTTCGGTTCCCGCTAAGGGCACGTACCTCGGTTGCAGTTTGTCCCCGGCCCTGGCTGGTTGTGAGGGTGGCAGCAACTTGATGTGTCCCTTTCACATCAATGTTTCTCTCTCTCTCTCTCTGTCTTTCTCCCTCCCACTCTATCTTAACAAAAAAGTGGGAAAATGTCCTCAGGTGAGAATAAAAAAAATTAAAAAATTTAAAAAGAAGGGTATGTGGGACTCTACGTACTATCTATTTTGGCAACTTCCTGTGAGCCTACAATTATTTCAAAATAAAAAAGTTTTTTAAAAGTCCTTATTAAATAGAGATGCATATTGAAGTATTTAAGGGTGAAAAATAATGTGAAGTATGAGTTTACTCTTTAAAAGGGGGGAGATAGATGCAACAAGATTGCAAATGTCGCTAACTACTGAATCAAGTGACTGACAGGTAGAAATTCATTATTCTCTTTCCTCTGTTTCTATGCATTTGAAAATTTCCATAACAAACACTTCACACAACAGAACAGCAGAATTTTCAACAAAACTTGTGATGGGATGGGCAGTCACTCAAAAAATCGTCTGTATCAGAGAATCGTCTGTATCAGAGACTGACTAGAAAAGTAATCAAAACACTTGTCAAACCTAACAAATGAGTTCAACACAGCTTTCTTTTACCAAAAAATGGTTCCAAATTTGCCTCCCCCCCACCACACACACAACCACTGACTGTCAGAGATGTGCTTCTCAGTGATGTTTTCAAAACATTTTAAAGCATGTTTAATTTGTTATCACAATGAATGAGAAAGGCACTTCTCTTTGAAAGAAACCTAGGCTTGAGTTATTCGGGAATGTTTCTACTGTAGTCGGATTTTGTTACCAAAAACAGTATCAGTCTGTAACTTACAAAAACTCTCATATCTGAACTCCTAAAAACCTACGTAACACAATTTCCTAATCTGTTAAAAAATGTCCAAAGCATTTGAGTGGGATTGGGACTCATGTGTTAAGAACATTAAAATAAAATGCCTTCCATTTAGTTTACAAAAATATCTGATTGGCATCAGGAAGGATGGAAATGTACTAGCCAAATTTCAACAAATCTTCTGCATACACAGTGGACAAGATGGAAAAATGAGTAACTCAATTTAGAAAGCAAGCCAGTGATGCATTTCCTGTGTGCAGCTACATGTCCCGGGCAGTGATCTTTTCCAGAGAGGGCAGCCATTAAAACCAAGTATCTAAACCAAACGAATGTGGAGCCAGACCCTCCAACTGCTCTCACAGAGCATTAAAGCACAATTTCCAAAAACAATCAAGCAAATGAAGCCAGAAGGCTTTTTGTACCACCACCAAAATAATTATTAAAATTTTAAATTATTTCCTCTTTACTCACCCTTTGGTTTCTATTTTTGGTATAGGTTTTATTATGTACACAATGTAACAGTAACGTAATACATGTATATAATTATAACCGCATCGATAACTACGATAACTACGTATTAGGTGCGAGCACTGGTGGGGATGTGTGAGCCAAGTCTGAAGAGCAGTGCTTAAGCCATGGGAAAGGCTGGTGGCTGGCCTGGCACGTTCCCGTCTTCTCCACAATGTGTCTGCCTCTCTACCCCAGCCTACAAGTCAGACAGAAAGCCTGGTCAAGGTTCGGTCCACCTCTCGCCTGGAAGCCCACATGCCAGCTAGGTCACTCCACACCTGTCCTCATTTGCACGTGGGCCCCAAGGCTTTGAAGAGGCCAGGCCACAGTCTGTACTTTGTCCCAGGCTCTGAGTCAGGGACACTGGGCCAGAATCTCACACTGCCACCCAACTGTAACTGGGCAGGTGACGGGGTATCTCCGAATTGTTTCTTGGGTGCACTGTGCTGTAGCCAGGGCCTCTGGGCCAACTGAATTTAGGGATTCAGAGATTTTCAGATTTTAGAAAAGATTATGGTGCTGTATATGGTGTGTATATGGTGTCACCCCCAGAGGGGTCTGGGCAGCACCCCAAAATCAAACACATAGTATTTCCATAGAGAAACTTGAGATATTTTTAAAGACCATAATTAGTCTTGCATCAATTCAGGTCAGATTTTTGCAACAAAATTAGTTTGCTGCAGACTTAGAAAGAACCATTGGGATTTCAAGTGTCCTGGATTCCAGAAAGGTGAAGGGACATGGGCTTGGACCATCCTCCAGAGCTGCAGGGAGGCTGCTGCTCGAGGGAGCAGGACTCAAGTGTGGTTTGTTTTTCCACTTAGTTTCTGAAGTGACCGTGCCCCCACTTCTGCCCTGAAAGCCTCTGAGAACATCAGGGTCTGATAGGGGGTTGCAGTCCTGGCTCCTCTGCAAAGAACCCAGGGTTCTTGGCAGTTTGGTCCCAGCCTCCCTGCCCCCTCAGTGCTGGCAACACGGGGTTCCTGCACACGTAGGCTCCACCTCAGTGCCAACATGCCCTCCCCTTTGCCCCATCCTCGTGGAGAGTGCCAACTCTTCACTCATGAGTCACCTTAACATTACGGCCTCACCCAAGGGTCAGCCCACTCCTGCTCGGCAGCACTGCGCTCACTCCTGGTACTAAAAGGTCAGTTCTGAGAGGGTTCCTGTCTCCTGACACCCGAGTTCTCTATCTCTAGGACCAGGACAGTGCCAGGCACACAGTAGGGATTTAGAAGAATCAGTCGATCGAGTGATCAAATACTTGTCATTAAGCCACCTGTTACACAACACAGGCTTTCCGTCACTTGGTCCCCTCCCCATCATCAATACTTTCCAGAGATCAGCTGAAGGATCTGGGCCGAGTGAGGACAGAGGATGGAAGCTGAGTCACACCATCTCACACACACCTTCCAATGTAGAGGCCACGCCAAGGAAGGCAAAGGGACTACGTGCTCCATCAGGACACACCTGGTCCACTTGATGGGAGCAATAGTAAGGTGAGAGTCTGCCAAGATAGTGACATTTTTAACAACAGTCTAGCAATTTTCTAGTTGTTTCTAAAAGAAGAAAGCTGCTGATCAAAGAGGGCTGGAAACCCCCTGGGGCAGAAACACTGTTGGAGGAACCTGATGCAGGGCAGTTTACTCTAACCTGTCTTCTCCCCAACTAGCCTACAACCTTCTGGAGGTCAGGGGTCATGTCTTATGTGCAACTCTGATCCCAGCACCTAGCTCAGAGCCTGGACAGAGTTAGCACTCAATAAGCTTTGACTGTATAAGGAAACATTTGCCCTTTGCAATTTCTGCCTATTTAAACCTCTATGATACCCTCCACCACCACAATGCCAACCCCGGGGAATGGAATGTTCTCTTGCCAGCCCCCATCTTTATCCCCACCTGCCTCGACAGTTATCACCTTCTGTGACCTATTACAGTTTGTACATGACACATCTTCTCGGCTTGTGTAGCACGGACCACAGTTGTGATTAGACTTATTCCACTGACACCCTGTGAGTCAGACTCCATGAGGGCAGAGACCATGTGCCATGATGAAAAGGTATGTGCTGTATGATTGATTTTGGGGCAGAGGAAGAGCATGGACAAAGGCACAGAGAGAGTATGTTAACAGACACTTGGACAGGGGTGTGCCTAGACTGCTGTTAATTAGCCTCATGGGGGGCAGTATGGCTGAGTGACAGACCACCCATGTCCTCTACAGGTGACAAAGCCCTCCAGACAGCATTGTGACATGGGTCTTGAAGTCAGAGGTCTGGGAGGTACTTCACTGGGAGAAGCCACTTAGAGCGCCAGGATACAGGGCCCTGCTGGGCCACCAGCCACAGGCAGCATGAAGCTCATCTCAGGTCCAGAAAACCAGGCTTTAGGGGGACAGGGAACAGGGAAAAGGGCTGGGCAAAGCCAGCTCACAAGAAGGAGGTGTGCCAGTTTATAAATGTCCTCTCCTATTGGGGGCCAGGAGCCAAACCAGTAACCAGAGGGGCGCTTGAGAGCACAGAATCAGAGGACGGAAGTGAGGGGTCCAGAGCAAAATTCAACCAGGCCCTAGCAAGGCCTGATGAACCATGCCATAACTAGAAAACAACTCAGAGACAGGCCATAGTTCACTTCCCCTACTTCAAGCTCTGCCCTGATCCTTCTCCAGGAGAGTATCTTTGGGCTGACTCCCCTTTGGAGAGATCTACATTTTCTGGAAAAGCTACAGAGCCGTGTGCAGTAGTCAGTGAACTCGGCCACCTGTTTTGGGATTTAGGGATGCCAAAGAGAATCTCACTGTCTCACCTATATTTTATTCTGAGTCGTTTTCACTTCATGTTTCAGGGACACCTTGCTGCTGACCCTCCCCTCCCACTTCCCATTTCCTGTGGAAGACTGAATAATCACCTCCACAAATGCCCACATGCTAAACCCCCAACCTGTGAGTTTTTTACTTTACACGGTAAAAGTGCCTTTGAAAATGTGATTAAGGATCGTGAGATAAGGAGATCATCTCGGATTATCTGGGTAGGCCGATATATTCACAAGGGTCCTTATAAGAAGGAGGCAGGCCCTGGTGGGGTAGCTCAGTTGGTGAGAGCCAAGGTTTTGGGTTTGATCCCTAGTCAGGGCACATACAAGAATCAACCAATGAATGCATTAATAAGTGGAACAACAAATCGATCTCTCTCTCTAATCAACAAATAAATAAATAAAAATTTTAAGAGGGAGGTAGGAGGGTGAAAGTGCGAAAAAGGCAGTGTGACAGAGTGAAAGTTGCTAAACTGTTGGCTTGGAAGACGGAGGAAAGGACCATAGCCAAAGAAGACAAGTGGCCTCTAGGATTTGGAAAAGGCAAAGAAACAATTTGTTACAGCAGCAGTAGGAAACGAATACACGAATTTACAGATGAGGACACAAAAGTCATTTGCCCACAGTCCCCTGCTAAATGGGTCTGTCACACTGCCCTTGCCATATCATCAAATCCACAGATTCCTAAGGGTGTTAGAGAACCGTGGGCTCTGAGTCAGACCACTTGGACCTGCCTTCCAGCGCTGCTGCTTACTAGCTGTGTGTCCACAGACAAGTTACATAACCTCCCCTTGCTTCTGCTTCCTCAGCTGTACAACGGGGCTGAAGCACACCCGCCTCCGAGACTTGTAAGGAATGAACAAGATGACCTAGGAAAGCACTGAGAACAGGGCCACGCACTGCGTTACTTATTATGATTACCCTTCTATTTCAGTCATTTCATCCCCGTCAGGCTGAGAGCACACACTCCCAACAGTCTCTGAGACCCAGGCCAGTCCTGTCTGGTTGTCTGCTCTTATTTAAACCTTCTGAGGTCATGTTTCATTCATTAGCTTCAGATCCAAACCCTTTGAGCTTCAGCCACGAAGAGCTCGCTCGGGCAGTTGCCACACACCCACTGGCTGAGCTAAGCTGGCACCACGCTGGCACACACATCTCCAGAATACTAACAGCCTGGAAGAGATCTGTGTTCTTTTAATTAATAGATATGGAGAAACTTCCATCTTAACACAGCTCACTGGGTAGAATCTGACTTGGGCACTGTGAACCTGAACTGGGCACACTACTCCCTCTTCAGCCGGCTGGGAATGACAAGCCTCCAGCCTCCAGGACTGTTTGCCTCTGGGAACTTCTGGGTGGCTGCCTTTGGGGGGAGGCTGACCACATCAGAGCAGGTCAACAACCCCCAGCCTGGCCTCTCTCCAGAAGGGATTAGAGGGAAAGAGCTGCCAGCTCTGGCCAGTTCTGCCTGGTTAGCCTCTGGAAAAAGGATCACATGCCCTCAGGAGGGGGAGGGTCCCATCTCTCAGTCCCATTCCCCTTCTATCAACAGACACTCTAGACTCCACATCTCTCCCCTTCTCCTGGGGGTCAATCAGGAAAGCAAAATCATAAAATCCTGTAGATAACCTTCACTTGGGGGGGGGAGGGGTGCAGGGAAAAAATGAAGTAATCCAAAAATCTTCCATGAGGGCTCATTTAATTCAGCCTTGTAATTAAGTCTTTTTAAAAAATACATACCAGCCCTGGCCAGTGTTGGCTCAGTGGTTAGAGTGGCCCACGCACTGAAGGGTCGCTGGTTCCATTCCCAGTCAAGGGCACATACCTGGGATGCAGGGTTGATCCCAGGACCCAGTCAGGGCATGTGTGGGACGCAACCGATCGATGTCAGACGCATCAATGTTTCTTTCTCTTTCTCTCCACCCCTGCTTTCGCTCTCTCTGAAAATCAATGGAAAAAATATCCTCTGGTGAGGATTAACAACAAAAATACGAAGCCAAACTTTGATCACCCCTTTTCTCCCAAACTGAGAAGAGATGGGGGCCAATGCTCAAGCCCCTTTAGCTGGGCTTTGTACCCTTCTAAATGTGACCATCTTCCCAGCCAGCTAAAACTCCCGTCCAGCACTGAGCAAATGAATGGGTCCCCTTCAGGTGCAGAACTCTGAACCTCCCTCAAGCCCCGAGGGAGAAAATTGCCTAAGCCAAGACCCTTGAACCTGCGCAACCCCTGTGACCCCTTTAGCAAGAAGTCTGGCTACTGACTAAGGTACTGCGGTGAAAAAAATTCCAACCTGAATTTCACCCTCACAAGTAGGTACTGAGTGGGGTGAGCCAGTCTTCCACCCTAAGTCCACATGTGCCCCCCAGACAAGAACAAGAAATTCCACAGCAGCCCTGTTTATAACAGCAAAAGGCTGAACACAACCCAAATGTCCATCCACAGGAAATGGACTTGAAGAGTGGACTCCTACACAGCCATGAAAAAGTACAAGGACTGCTATGCACAACCTGGATGAATCTCAGTAGAACATTTTCTCTACAATTCCATTTATGGGAAGGTCAAACCAGTCAACAGTGAGATGTGAGTAGTGGTGACCTTGGGAGGGTTGGTAGCCGAGAGGAGGCCCAGGGAGCCTTCTGGGGTGCTGCAAATGTTCTGCAGTT
The DNA here is from genome assembly GCF_014108415.1 of Molossus molossus. NCBI lineage: Eukaryota > Metazoa > Chordata > Mammalia > Chiroptera > Molossidae > Molossus > Molossus molossus. The sequence goes on along the minus strand of NW_023425345.1, from coordinate 5,226,576 downwards.
TGATCTGGACAGTGGTTTACATGGGTATTCAGACATAAAAATCCACTGCACTGTACATCTAAGATTAGTATGCTTTACCACAGTAAGTCAAATCTTGAAAAGTTTAAAACTATAAATACAGCCCTGACCAGTGTGGCTAAATGGGTTGGAGCATCACTGAAAGGTGGCAAGTTTGATTCCTGGTCAGGGCACAGTTGAGGTTGTGGGTTTGATCCCTGGTTGGGGCGGGTGTAGGAGGCAACTGATCGATGTTCCTCTCTCACGTCGATGTATCTCTCTCTCTCTCTCTCCCTTCCTCTCTCTAAAATCAATTAAAAAAAATTTTTTAAGTATAAATACATACCTTTAAGCACATACTGTGTGCTAAGTCCAAAGGGTATCTCAAACAAGACTAACCTTTTAAGAGCTTACAGTCTAGTGGGGAGAAATACATTTGAGTAACAGTAAGGTGCCGTGGCCAGTGGGACAGATAATGAGAGTGGGCCAAGGGTATCGGTATTACTTGTGATTTGGGGAAGGTGGTAGAAGAAAACGGATTAAATGTAGGTCTGGAAGCAGCCAGACCTGTGTCCAGATCCTACTTCTCACTGTGTGACCTGGACAAGATGTTTGCCCTGCTTCTTCATTCACAAGAGGGGTCACATTAACTGTACCTCATGGGTCCCCAAGAAAATGCAAGGAAAGAATGCACACAGGGCACTGGGCCATGAGACTGTTGTTATTCCTGCTGTGAGGCTGGGCCCTCCCTGTGCCAGGCACTGGAGTTCATGGATATGAAACAGGCCCTGCCCCCACAGTTTGCAATCCCACCAGAAGAGGACTGCCACCATTTATCAACTCGGCAAACATCTAAGAAATCAGGGGCTGTGAGCCTGACTTAGACTTCACGGTAAAGGAGCCTGCAGCCCAGTGAGGAACCAGACACCTCGGACACAATGTAAAACAGCCTAAGTGTTAGCAGAGAGGAACAGATAAAGAAGTGGGGGAGGTCAGAGGCTATGCAGAGGTGAAAACTGTGCTGGGTATAGAGGTGGGAAGTCGAGGCACACGGAAGAAAGAGCAACCAGTCAAGTGTAGCTCAAGAGGCCCAGGAAAGAGGGCCTGGGTTTTGCTATCAGTGGGAGGTTTGAAAGGTCAGCAGAAATTTAAAATGACAAAGCCAGCTGCCCTGGCCAGTGTGGTTCAATTTGTCGGAGTGTTGTCCTGTACACCAAAAGCTTGTTGGTTCGATCCCGGGTTGGGGTGTGTAAAGGAGGCAACTGATCGATGCTCCTCTCTCACATCAATGTTCTCTCTCTCTCTCTCTCTCTCTCTCCCTCCCTTCCCCTCTTTTTCAAATCAATGAAAACTATCTTAGGATGAGGATTTAAAAATAAATAAAAGGACAAGCCAACCAACAGCGTGTTTCAGAGGGGCCAGAGGGGGGTGGCTCCGTTCTCCAGAGCTAGGATTGGGGTACTATTGACCAAGAAACACCCGAATCCTCACACTTGGTCCCCTTTGTGAGACCCAAGCACACACATTTTATTAGATGGTGGTCAGAGGCTTGAGTGAGGCTGAGTGAGCTTTCAGGGGGTGACCAGAGCCTTGACTTTCCTATATGACAAGAGGTGAAGATACATTTCTTATGGTTCTTATTTATATAATCTTATTTATTTTAATTTTTTAAAACATCACGTATTTGCCCTGGCTGGTATGGCTCAGTTGGTTGGAGTGTCATCCCATGCACCGAAAGGTCAGATTCCATATTCAGTCAGGGAATATACCCAAGCTGTGAGTTCAATCCCCAGTCAGGGTGTGTTCAAGAGGCAAGGGATCAATGTTTCTCTCTCTCTCTCTAAAATCAATGAAAACATATTCTTGGGTGAGAATTTTTTAAAAATCACATATTCATGATTCGGAACTCAAAAGTTACGAAGGGTCTCCAGTGAACAGTCTCCTAGCACCAGCCCCATCCCAGGGGTACCACAATCACTTCAGAGACCTTGCCTACAAACACAGGGAGCGCACTTTACAGTGACGCAGATGGAGGCTCCCAGCCCCCGCCTGTGCCTGCCCCTTTCACAGCAATCTATTCCGGCAGCTGTTCCATATCCATGCAGAGAATCTCCATCTTATTTTTTAAGCCTGCACAGTATTCCATGGTTCGGACAGACCACAATTTGTTCCTGCCCCCTGCTGATGTTGCTTCCAATCTTTTGTTATTACAAATAAGGCAGCAATGAAAACCTTGCAAATACGTTATTTTGCACGTGTTAACACATCTGTAGGATACGTTCCTAGAAGTGAGATGCTGGATGAAAGTACACAAGTACCTGTAATTTTGAAAATGTTGCTAGAGAGATAGGATACACTTAAATCGTTCATCCAAGAATTAAGCCTAATTATTGGGAGAAATACTGACAATGTATAGTTTTAAGGACGCCCAGATAAAGAAATGCCCTTTTTCAGCAGACAGAGTGCTGGGTCAGGAGATGGTTCTGAACCTGGATCAGTCCCTACTTGCCTGGTACTCTAGACCATGAACTCGCATCTCCTCACCAGTAAGTGAAGGGCCAGACCCGCCCAGCTCCTCAGCCCCTTCCAGCACAGATGGGCTCTAATGCAGGGCAGGTGGACACACACCCAGCCATAATTGGTCTCCCTGGGTGAAGGTGTCAGTGCCCAGGGGAGCAGCAGGCAGGAGGGGTGGGAGTGGAGAGCCTGAGGTCAAGCGTTCCCAGTCAGTCTGGCCATGCTAAATGAGTGATAAGCACTTCCTGCCACTTTCCCTGCACAAGTGGCAAGGACACCACTGCCATGTAAGACACACGCACACTCCATGATATTCATCACGGACCTATTATACAACATATGTGCCTGAGAGCAATGACCACCCTAAACCCATCTAGCTCAGCAAGTAAGCAGCTGGCAAAGGACAGAGGCAGGTCTCTTGATACCTAGTGACCTTTGTGTGAGTGAGGAAAACTGAATAAATGCAGCAGGTAGGGCAGGGAAGGGCAGGGCAGGGTTTCCTCCCACGCCCACAAATTCAGCCCAACTACTTACAACTGTGAATGAAAGAAATGGTCATCTGCCCTCAGTCGAGTGGGAGATACCTACTGGCAAAGCAAAGACAGAAATCGAGAGAAAAACCCTGGCCAACCTTCCCACTTCCCAGCCCATGCAATGTTCCAATGGAGAGGGCCAGGAACTCCTGTAAATCAAATCCTACTTACATGCACAGAGGTTACTGCTATTCAATTTTTTTCTAATACACAATGCATCAACTTTTCTTTATAAAGCAAATATGTACTGTTTTGGTAAATCTAGATTTTCATCCATCCTATTTGTTTAAAACCTGTGGACAAACTCATGTAGCAATGCACCTCCTCTTCATGGAGGTGAGGCCGTGACCCCAAATACCCTGGGAGAGCTCACTCCACCTCAGATCTTCAACTCACCTACTTGTGTTTCCTGCCTCTGTGCATTCATGAGGTGGTCCTACTACCTGGAAAGCCCGTCCCTTCTCCACCTGTCACCTCCCCTGTCCATTGGAGCCAGCTCTATGGCCCTTCCCCCAGGGAGCCTATCCTTCAACCCACCTGCAGGCAGAACAGACTGGTGCTTCCTGGGGCCCCCATGGCTTCAACTGGATTCTCCAGTATTGTACTTTCTAAATCTAAGCAGCAATTCCATCTGCTGGGCACTCAGAGCAGCAAGGGCACAGGCTTAAATATCGAAAACCTGGGCGCTTCCTTCCAAAGGATCTTAGGCAAATTCACCCTTCTGAGCCTCAGTCTATCCATCTACAAAACAGGCACAATAATTCCAAGGTCCAAGGGCCACTGGGAGAATTAAATGAAACAATATAAGTGAATTGTAATTTGCAAACTGCAAAGCTCTAAACAAAGTCCGGTGAAGACAGTAATATTTGTCAATATTAATTAATATTAATATCCTCACACATATCCCTTCACCAACACCTATCATTGTGCCTTGGCAGGCACCCAAAAAGATTTCCAACGGAATCCCAGATTCTCTGTTCATTCTAGATGTTATAAAATACACAGGTGCTTGAGGTCAAAACCAGAAGGCTCTGCCAGCAGCTACAGCAGCAGCCTTGGGGTTAGTTATTTTTCCCTCGAAGCTTTTCTGTAAATGATGACCCAGAGGGTTTGGGGGAACAGTACAGCCCAGCAGAGTGAAGGTTCTCAGCCACCTGCCAGCAGGACAGGGACTCCCTGGGTGCAGGCTGCCACAGGGGCTGTAGCAGGAGAAAAATAAAGGTACCAAACTGCATGCATGTCTCCCAGAGTGGAAAGCTGTCTGATGTGAAAATTGCTTTCAGGGTGACAGATGCAGTCACTTCCAGAGATCTTACTCCACACACCCCTTCTCCTTCCATCTTCATGCAACTGTGAAGACCTCTCACTCCAAACCAGGCCCCTTCCCTTGGAAGGCTTTCTAACCTGGGACCTTGTAGCACCCAAAGGGTGGGCAGAGAAGGTACAAGTAGCCCCATTAGAGGGCAAAGGACTCACTCAAGGTCATCACCCGGGTCCTCCAACTCTCCAGTGCTCTGTCCACCCCTCGTGCCACAGTGCCATTCAACAAAAGGTTGGGACCTTATCTTTCCCGAACAGAATTTGAGATAAAGCACCAGGCACTATGATTTAGAACCTCTCTCACTCTTATATCTATGACTATTTTCTTAATTACATGGGTAGATCTATAACCTGGTGTTATGTGAACAATGAGATAATGCAGAGTTATGCCTAGAAAGAAAACACACCCAAACTTCAACAGTGATTCTTTCTTGGTTATGAAATTTGGGGTGACTTTTATTCTTATCTTCCAATCTTGACTGTGTTCCAAGTTTACTATAATCAATCAGTACTATTTTCAAAACCAGAGAAGCCTATTGTTTTCCAAAGGCTGAAACACCGAGAACAACAATGCAAACTTTCCATTAAATATTCGTTTAATATAAGTGTGTGTGTTTTTAAAACATGGTAGAGCTTGAAGTGACGCAGGTTAGGAACAAAAGTTTTCTGGGTGGGATCTTCCCTCTCTGGTTTCCGCCCCAGAAGAGGAGGAAAAGGAGGTGACTTTGGAGCTTCCTGCCTCCCAGCCCAGACCATCAGTCGGAGCCTGTCCTAGGGCAAACCCAAGGCTGTTCAGTGTGCCCTGTAGGCTCCTGATATAAACTCAGTTCAAATAAGCAATCCTGTTCTGATCGACCTTAATATCCGTCACTTCTCAAGAATCCTTCCACCTTTATCTAGAGTGACAATGACATTAATCCATCCAACCGTTCCATTTGTTTAGTCAAAAACTATTTCAGCACCTACTCTGTGCAAGGCATCATGCCAGACACTGAACCATCACTAAGCTAAGACCGGGGAAACAACCAACCAGAGGCTCTGTGTCAGCCTTCTATGTTCTGCCCCAGCGTAGGGTTTCAGCCCCGTGCTAAAAAAGCAACAGGAATTCGAACAAATGCTGCCTGGGTGTGACGCCTATTTATTTCCAGATTCTCAACAACTCTGCATGGGGCCCCTGCCATCATGGGGCCCCCACTCCCCTGTCCTTAGACAAAGCAGGGTCCCAGAACTGCACTGATGGCGAGGGAATATGAGAACACCCCAAATTTGGCAACCATCCAATTCTTCTCTCCACAGCCCTCTCCCGCTTTCCTTCTTATCTTCCCTGTCCTTCTTGAGGCCGGGAAGATCATACTCAATATTTATTGAGGGCCTACTAGGTGCTGAGCCCCAGTGTCAAACAATTTTGTAGACAAGAACTCAGACCTTTGATTTGTACGTGCTATTCATTCTGCCTGGACCCCATTTCCTCCCCTTACACATGGTGACAGCTTAAATTCTCCTCCTCAGAGAAGTGCCTGCCCAAGCAAGAATGTCCTGACGTTCTCTTAGCGCACCGGTGACAATTGTAACTACTTCAGTGTTTGCTCTTTCCTCAACTGGACTCAGCTCCAGGACGGCAGCTCCCTGCACACTGGCTGGCACACAGGCACGCATTACTTCTTTTTTGAATAAACTAACAGCCTAGGCCCTGGCCAGTGTGGCTCAGCGGTTGGAGCATCAGCCTGCGGACCAGAGAGTCCCAGGTCCGGTTCCCGCTAAGGGCACGTACCAAAAATTAAATAAATAAATAAACTAACAGCCTATAAGGTAATAATAAAAGCCAGAGTTTACTGAGCATGTACTATGTGCCAGGTGCTGTGCTGAGCTCCATGCAGGCACTGGGTCATAATAGTCACATGATGGCTGTACCATTATTACTCCCATATTAAGATGAAGAAAATTACATTATTTTCCCGTTTTCTTTTATTATTATTATTATTGATTTTAGAGAGAGAGAAGGTGGAAGGCAGGGAGAAGAGGAGGAGGAGGGAGAGAGGAAGGGGGGGGGGAGAGAGAGAGAAAAACATCAGCCCATTGCTCCATCCACCCATGTATTCATTGGCTGATTCTTGCATATGCCCTGACCGGGGATCGACTCGCGACCCAGTCTTATTGGGACAACACTCTAACCAACTAAGCAAACCCGCCAGTAGGGCCCCCCTATTTTTAGAGAATGGGAATTAGAAACTGGTAAGCAAGCTGTCCTAGGCCACAGGGATAATAAGAGCGAGGATCTGAACCTCATCTCCCAATTCTCTCTACATGTCACTGGACTTCTCAGCTCCTTATGTCCCTCGCTCCCCAGTGCCCAAGGTCTCCTGTGCCACCAGTGACCATTTTTGTTCCCTTCCTGAATTCTTGGTCTCCTCTCCCAAGGCACCCAATTCAGAAAACTTCCCCAACTCCTCCCCTCTCACCCCACACCCATCGGCTCCCATACACAATGCGGACCCCTTAGCTGTGCTTCAGCCCTGATCTTGTGCAAAGACCTCTAGCCTTTAGAATCCGAGACACAGTGACTAGAGCAGCTGCGTAAATGCTGGCGAGCAGATACCCAGCACAGCAGGCAGGCAGGCAGAGAAGGCAGCCATCTCCTCAGTGAATCCATGTGGGATCCAACAGACGAACCTGGTTTCTGGGTTCCAGTTCCCACGCTGTCCCCACTCTCTGCCTATATTTATAGTGCTGGTAAGTATGGGCACATGGACGATGGACTGCCACCACAGCTCTCAAATGGGAAAGGGAGCCACCCACATCCATTCCAGATCTGTGGAGTGAGGAGTCAGTGAGAATCCGTGGGACCCAGAAAGAATTTGGGTTCCAGCGCAGGGGAAACGGGAAAGGCAGTAAAAATAAAAAAAAATGCCAGTGTCCTGAGGGAAAGCAAAAGAGAGGGAGGCCAGGGCTTCCGGGAGTTCTCCGTGGGAATAAAGGGAGGAGGAGGGAGATGATCATATTGTCCTGTAACACAATGCTGAGGATGTCACTTCCTTTACGAAACTTTCAGGGCTCCCGATGACCATACCAGAGTCAAGTGCAAACCCTTTGGGGGGCCCTTCAGAGGTCTTCATGCCCAGGCTTAACACAGATGGGTCTGGAAGGTGACGTATTTCAGACCTCCACACCTCTGCCCAGGGGCTCCTCTGCCTAGAACATACTTTCCCCAGGAGCCTCAAGACACAGGACATTTTGTTTCCAGGAAGACTTCTGGGACACCCCAGGGTTAGTGAGGGAAGAGCATGGGCTCTGAGGTCAGACCCTCTCTCAAAGCTCAGCTCCATCAACCAGCCCAGCTTTAACCTCCTAGGCTACTCCTCCAAAGTGTTGAAGGTAACTGCTCCTACATCACAGGGTGGTGAGAGGATGAAATGCACTGCTTTATGAAAGCGCTTTGAACTGCGCCTGGCACACAGTAAGTGTTTAATAAACAAGCTGTTGTTCCTATTGTCCTCTGGGCCCTTTATGGCCTTCTGTTTCTTCCACAAGTAGAGCACTGTCTAGCACATATTTGTTGCACTCTGGATCCCCTAGCCAACCACAGCCTTTTAGAAGGCACAACGCACGATTCAGGCCTCTCTTCCTAGGCCTAGCACAGTGCCAGGCACACAGTAGGTCTTCAGTCAGTACTCACTGCCTGTGAAGGTCCCATAGTAGACCCCACACAGAGTTAGCTCTCCCAGGGCCCAGCTGTTAGCCTTCCACAACTCACACACCAAATCCCTTCTAAAGGCTGCGCAGAGCCAGAAGGGCATTCGCTGTTACTGGGTTTCAAAACAATACAGAGCTGTACTCTGCCTTACCAAGGCTGTTTCCACTCCAGGGAATTTACGGGGAGAAATGAGCACAGCAGGGACTGGAAATAGAACTGAGCCCCTCTCGGGGAGAGAACTGGGCTGGCCGGCCAAAAATCAGGAGCAAAACCTCAAAGGCAGAGGGGAGAAATCAGCCTCCAGACAAAAGCCTGAGCTGCAGAGACCTCAACCAACAGGAGTAAACTAGGACAAGGAGATCATTCCCACCCATTCTGCCTTGAAGCTCTTCTTCCTACCCACCTGGAGAGCCTTAGAAGGGGGGTTCCTTGTACAGCCTACCACCACGTGGAAACAACTTACAACACATCCAGAATCCCCAGGCCTGCACAAAGGAGCCACAGGTTGCTTGTGGTTCTCGGCAGGGAACTCACAGTGCCTTCTCCATCCACACTGGCTAGTGGGGTCTCATGTCTGGATTGGGGTCACTATTTATGTCCATCTCCCCCAGCAGATTGGGAGCCTCTAGTGGCTAGGCACCGGGTCTCATTGATCTTCAGACCCCTGGGCCGCTAGCATGGTGCCTGGTACATAGTAGATGCTCAATAAGTTACAAGGCAGCTAGGTCTGGCAGGAAGAGAAAGGTCCTGGTTCAAGAATGATTCCATCCAGGCCTGCCACGTGTACAAGCAAGTCATACACACCCTCTACATCTCAGTTTCCTCACTTGCCAAATAGGAATAACAAGTTCTGTACTCACACGACTGCTGAGAGAATGAACTGGGAAAACACATGTAAAAAGCATGTGTTTTCACGCATTCTACGTTATCAGGCTAGTTACCCTTCAGCCTTCAGCTCATGTCAGTCATGTCCTTTCTGCTGGCCACATTGCCTCTCTCCCAGCACTAAAACCACTTTGTACACCTTTTATTGTTTTATATTTTTCACATCTTTGTGATTACTTGTTTCTAAGTGTGATTCCCCCACTGAACTGAGAGGGCCTGTACACAGGGGGCAACATGTGTTTGTGTCCAAGTCCTGACCAAAGGGGCACTGGGTCCTGGCTGCTGGGACCCTCCCACCCCACAGCCCCAGCTCTGACACACAGCACCCTTCCACTCATGTCCTGATGTGCAGAGCCTCAGGGGCCCACCAAGCATGCAGATAAGGAAGATGGGAAGGGACGCTGCAAACAAACTGTAAAAGAAGTCTCACCTGAGGCCTGTGCCTCCTCTGCAGGTGTAGGTGAGCTTGTTTGGCTGGCTGGCTGCAGCACAAGGGCCTCCAGGGCACAGATTGCTGTTTCTTGCCTTACATAAAGGACACCAGGCAATCAGATAAATAATACATGGCCTTCACTTCAAACACAGGTATCAGGCGTGCAAACACTTGCTCTGCGACAAGGTGCCCTGGGTGTGCGCGTCTGGCTTCGCACAATCCCAGAGGGGATATGAACTGGGAACAGATACCCATGTTCACCCACCACCCAATGCCTTGCCACAGCCTGGACTCAACTAGCTCTAGACCCTAGCAGTGCACCCAGGGAGGAAATGTACAACCCACAGGATGGATTCACACGCCCCAAACCAGCCTCCCTGGTCTCTTTCCGGGCAAATACCCTTGGAGTCCCAGGTGTGCCCCTCGGAACAGCTGACCTGTACGCGAGGCGGGCGTACACCCTCCATGCAGGCATCTCCCAAGGCCGCGGCCGGCCAACCGCCCTCCCGGATCACAGCCACCGAACAAGGCACGGATGCCTCCCCCACTCACTCAGCGGTGCCAGGCGCCAGCACACCCACCGGGCACACACAATCCCACTTGCAAAGAGGCTGTCCATCCGCCTGTCGTCCTCCCCAGCCGCCCCCACGGGCAGGTCCGATTACACTCCCGGCGCCGGCGCCGCCACGTTGGCGAAGAGGGGGCCAGGGCACACCCACGACCCCGCAGGTCGGGACGGGCGCGGCGGCGGACGCTCCCTCCCTCCTCAGCCAGGCCCGCCGCCTTCGTCCCTTCCCTGTCCGGGGATCCGCGGTCAACGTGACCCGCGGAGCGCCCCCAGCACCGGCCTCTCCAAAACCCAGCGGCCCCCACCCCCTGGAGCCCACAGCCGACCCCCTCGGGGCCTCCGGCCGGAGACCTGCCGGGCGGGTACCTCAGGAGCCCATGGCGGCGGTGGCGTGTGCGGGCCACGCACGACTGCCGGACTGTGTGGGTGGGGCGGCGGGCGGTCGGCACCGCAGCCCCGGAGTCCAGTCGCCGCCGCTGGCGCGTCCCGGGCACAGCGAAGTGCCGCCGCGGTGCGCCTGCGCACTGAGCGCGCCTCGGGGGAGGGCGGGGCGGCGAGCGCTCCGCTGAGATCACTCGCGAGGCCTTAAAGGGGCCGCGTCCCGCACCTCCAGTCTCCACCGAGCAGTGGGGGTCGACCCAGGTTCTCCTGCCGCTAGCAAACGCCCCGCCAAGAATCGCCTCCCCGCCTCAATGCGACACCCTAACGCTGTCCACAAGAGCTTCTGGGGGTGAGGGACAGGCAGTGTTGTGGGCTCCCAGCTCTGTTCCAGACATCCCCCTGGCTGGTGCTTCACTTCTCGCACCCTAATCTTCATCAGGCCTGATTTGAAGATAAGACAATATACTGCAATGGCTATGTGTCGAGGGAAGGGTGAGTGTAGCGCTGTGTGCAGTCGCGCCAGACGAAACTGGAAAGCGGAGAGAGGCGTCTTCTTCCCGCGACGCCGCGGCCCCGCCTGGCTCCGGCAGCCTGACCTCGAAGCTCCCCGGACGTCCTCAAGCCGCCCGACCGTGCTGTTGCTGGCGCTGATGTTGCTCGAGCTCCCCAGACTTATATCCCCAGCCCAGACCCCTCCCCTGAACCGTTGCTCAGCACCTCCTACTTGAGGTCCAGTAGGCATCCCCAAGCCAACATGCCCCCAACAGAACCCATCTCTCCTCCCTCACAGCCTCCCTGCGACAGCCATGGGCATCTCCATCCTTCCAGAGCCCAGGCCAGAACTCCCGGAGTCATCTTTAAGTGTCTCCCCCACACCCCTTCTCACTGGGACAGGAAGTCCTATTGGCTCTACCTGCAAAATATATCCAGCCTCTGACCTCCTCACCCCACCTCCACTGTGACCATCGTCATCCAGGTTCTGCCTAGGATTATCGCAGTATTCTTGCTAGGGACTGAATGTTTGTGTCCTCCCCAACATTCAAATGCTGGAGTCCTACCCCTCAATGTGATGGTATTAGGAGGTGGGGCCTTTGGGAAGTGATTAAGTCATAAGGGTGGAGATTTCATGAATGGGATTAGAATCTTTATAAAAGCAGCTCCAAAGAACCCTCTTGCTTCTTTCTGCCATGTGAGGTGTCCATGTAAGAATGTCCAAACATGCCCTGGCCGGATGCTCAGTGGTTAGAGCGTCGGCCCACCAACCAGAGAGTCCTGGGTTCAGTTCCCGCTAAGGGCATGTACCTTGGTTGCAGTTTGGCCCCCACCCCAGTTGGGGTCATGTGAGTGGCAGCCAGTCGATGCCCCCCCCCCCCAATCTACAAAAATGTCCTTGGGTGAGGATAATAAAAATAAAAAAAAAGAATGTCCAAACATGTAGAGAATTGTTATGAGTTTATTTGAGCCAAAACTGATAACAATTGCCAGGAAGCAAGATCTCAAAGGCTTTAAAGAATGACAGTTGCTGTTTCTTTTTCTCATTTGAAATTAATGGTTGAAGGCAAGGATGATTACATGAAGGTAGGAGAAAGCAAAGCAGGGATTGGATTACAGGAGATTACGTGCTCTCTTGAGGGTGATTAGGTTTATTTCAAAGGTGTGTTAACCTAGATGCACAAAAACAATGGACAGGGCTTGCTTAAGGCAAAGGTAAACCTTTTACTAAAGAAGTTATATGCCTGGATCATGACCACCCACCATGACCTGCCTAGTTAAGAATTTATGATCAGATCACCCTGTGAGGTTACTTTCTTTAGAACCCCTTTTTCATCCACAGAGGATACAAGTCAGAAGTCTGCAACCCAGAACAGCAATCTCAACAGAACCCAACCGTGCGGCACCCTGATCTCAGACTTAAAACCTCCACAACTGTGAGAAATACATTTCTGCTGTTCATAAACCACCCGGTCTGTGGTACTTTGCTATAGCAGCCCAAACTGACCAGGATTATTGCAATGTTCTCCTAACCTGTTTCTCTTTTTCCAGCCTTGCCTCCTGCCCAAGTCTATGTCAACATAGGAGCCGGGGGGATTCTTTTTTTTTTAATTTATTTTTCTTTATTGATTTTAGAGAGAGAGGAAGGGAGAGAGAGAGAGAGAGAAACATCGATGAGAGAGAACATCGATTGGCTTCCTCCTCCATGCCCCCCACTGGGGATTTGGTCCACAACCTGGACATGTGCCCTGACCAGGAATCGAACCAGCAGCCTCCTGGTGCATGGGTTGATGCTCAACCACTGAGCCACACTGGCTGGGCCAGAGGGTTTCTTTTACCTAAGTCAGAACATGGCACTTTTTTGCTCAAAACTTTCTATTGGCTCCCCATTTCACTCTGAGTAAAAGCCCAAGTCCTCACCAATCTCTACAGTCTTGCTTGGTCTGACATTCTACCAACCCAGGCACTTCTGACCTCATTCATCCTCTTCTTTCCCTCCACACTGACCCCGTGCTGTTCCTCAAACAAACCAAACACACTCAGCCTCCAGTTCTTTGCCCTGGCTGTTCCCTCTGCTGGGATCACTGCCCCCTCAGATATCTGAATGGTCCCTCCCTCACCTTCTTCAGGGTTTGCTCAAATGTTCACCACTCCTTCAGGCTTGCCTTAACCACTCTAGTAAAATTGCCAAATCCCCCAGATGCTCTATTTTCCCCCATATCACTTAATTTCTATCATAACATGTAGTTTGTCTGTTTTACCATTTGTCTTTAGCCAGTCAAACATAAACTCTAGCCTGGCCGGTGTGGCTCAAGAGGTCACTGGTTCAATTCCCGGTCAGGGCACATGCCCAGGTTGTGGGCCCGATCACCAGTGCGGGGTATGCAGGAGGCGGCCACTCGATGTTCTCTCTTATAGATGTTTCTATCTCTCTCTCCCTCTCCCTTCCTCTCTCTCTAAAACCAATAAAGAAAAAAAAATTTTTTTAACAAAAACATGAACTCTATGAGGACTAAGATTTTTGTCCTTTTTGTTTCCTGATATAACCTCAGTACTTAGGACAAGGGCTGGCACAGAGAGCGTGCCCAAAGAGTGTTTGTGGCAGGCGGGAAGATCCTCCAGAAAGAGCCCTATAGAAAAATTCCTTCCCAGACCCAGGTGGGAAGCTGCTTAGAGCTACCCCAACACACTAACAAGGTGTACCGTACAGCCAACTGCTTGGTAATCATTTGTTTTGACTTCCCAGCTCTCCTGCCTTACACACAAGCCCCTCCAGGGCAAAGTCCTGGTCTCAGGTACGCTAGTTTATGCTTAGCATTGAAAGCTTACAACCCAGACAGATCCTGGCATCCACTATCTGCTCCAGAGTGGTCAGGCCAAACTGCACCCAAATTCAGGATCTTAGCCCTGCTCATCTAGAGCACTCTTGGGTCTCAACTTACAGAGGCCCCAGGCTGGTTGGGGCAGAGGCAGATGGTGAGTATTTTTAGGTTTGTGTTGCCAGAGACGGGCTCAAAGACAGAAAGTCACCTGGCCCAAGTGCCATGGTAGGTCAACAGGTGGCACTGGGACCCCTGGATTGGTTGCTCCCTACCTCTCCTTATCCTCTCCCCCAGGCTTTCCAAAATGAAAATAAACATCTAACCCCTCTTTTTACCAGCACCCCCCCCATGCAACATACAACTGTACAGTCGTCCCCGCCACTTCGCGCTTCCACTTTCGCGGCTGCGCTCTATCGCGGTTTTTTCAAATATATTCATTAAAAAGTTGATCGAGACAGTGAAAATGATACAGCGTGCACTCGGTTGTCTGAGTCAATTATACACCCCTGTATTACAATTAAATTTAAAATTACTGTACGGATGGACTGTAGGCCTATGTATTCGAGCGCCCCAGGAATCCTTCAACGCCAGGTGCGACCAGGTGCTAGAGTCTGGGACGGATTAGCCGCGATAAACGAGGGACAACTGTACATCCATCCAGGGTCAAAGTTGCTACTCATTTTGGTCCCCTCTCCCCTCCAAACCTGGGCCCACTGCCCTGGACAATTGTGACAATTCCCCAGCCCACCAGTCACCTTTACACCTGCTCACTGAGGCCTCTTTTCACCTACAGCAAACAGCTGTTCTTCCTTCAAAGACCAATCAGAACTCTTTTGGTTCCTTCCTGATCCCTACCTCTCCTACTCTGTTTCAATTCGTTTCTCCCTAATTAAAAAACTGGAAATCATCTGAAACTCATCAAAGAATAGTTAAGTAAATTATGGTAGGTCCACAAAATGGCATATTGTGTAGATATTAAAATAGCCTCTTTATGCCCTGGCCGGTTTGGCTCAGCGGTTAGAGCGTCGGCCTGCGGTCCAGAGAGACCCGGGTTCGGTTCCCGCTAAGGGCATGTACCTCGGTTGCAGTTTGTCCCCGGCCCTGGTTGGGTCGTGTGGGTGGCAGCCACTCGATGTGTTTCTTTCACGTCAATGTTTCTCTCTCTCTCTTCCTTTTTCTCCCTCCTGCCTCCGGCTCTATCTGAATAAAAAATGGAAAAATGTCCTCAGGTGAGGATAAAAAAAAAAAAATAGCCTCTTTACACATTGCAGATGACATGGGGAAATGATTAAGAGTAACACTGAGTAAAAACAGCAGTAATAAATTTGCAGTGACAACTGAGAGAGAGGAAGGAGTCAGGAAGCCCTGAGGTTACCAGCCTGGGAACCTGGGAGTGTGGAGGGGGTGGCATTCTTTGCTCCAAACCAAGGAGGGTCCCCCTGCCAGGGAGAAGCAGAGCTGGGAGGGCGTGACATCAGGAGGGAGGGTGGGGAGTGGAAAGAGAAAGGTGGTCAAGGCTGCCCTAGTATCTTTTTGTTGTTGTTTTGTTAATCTTCACCTGAGGATATTTTGTCCATTGATTTTTAGAGAGAGTGGGAGGGAGGGAGAGAGAAACATTGATGTGAGAGAGACATATTGATTGCTTGCCTCCTGCATGCACCCCAACAGGGGCGGGGGATTGAACCTGCTACACACCCTTGACTGAGAATCGTACCCACAACCCTTCCGTGGGCTGGCATGGCAGACTGTCTAACCGCGGAGCTACACTGGCCCAGGCTACTTTTTTTTTTTTAGTTGAGATATAATTTAGACAAATGTACACATCTTAAGTGTGCGGCTCCATAGCTTCTCACCTGTTGCTATATGTCTGTACAGTTACCACCTGATGGAGATACGGGTGACTGTCAATACTCTAGCAAGTCTCATTCCCGATGCAGTGTTGCCCCCCCCCCGACACACACACAGGATACCACTCTTCTAAATTCTATCCCCAGGTGACCTTTTGGCTCTGGGGGAGATGAGAGCAGGGAGTGAGAAGGGAGGTGGTGGGCACAGGAGAGTCACAGGAAGAGGAAGGCCCGAGTAGGGACCCTTCTCTGGCATTGGTCCACCCGTGGGAGGAGGCTGAAGAGGTTTCCAATTGTTTGGAGACCAAAGAACCCTGAGGTGGGTATGAACGACTGGACAGCAAAAGGTTTGGAGAAGGAGGGTTGGGGAGACACAGGGACAAAAAGAAGGGGCTGAGCTTCCTCTGAACTTGGTTCAGTCACTTCTCCTGTTCTTCTCATCACCTGCAAAAAATACAAGTCCCATCCAGCCAGTGTGGTTCAGTGGTTGAGCACCGACCCACTCACCAAAAGGTTGCTGGTTCAATTCCCAGTCAGGGCACATGCCCAGGTTGTGGGCTCGATCCCCAGTACGGGGCATGCAGGAGGCGGCCAATCGATGTTCTCTCTCATCGATGTTTCTCTCTCTCACTCTTCTTTCCTCTCTCTAAAATCAATAAAGGAAAAAATACACACACACACACACACACACACACGTCCCTTTCCCAACCGGTGTGGCTCAGTGGTTGAGCATCAACCCATGCACCAGATCACCATTTCAGTTCCCAGTCAGGGCACATGCCCAGGTTGTGGGCCAAATCCCCAGTGGGGGGCATGCAGGAGGTGGCCAATCAATGTTCTCTCTCTCCCTTCCTCTCTCTAAAATCAATAAAGAAAAAAAATATATTTTTAAAAAATACAAGTCCCTTATGTCACTGGGCTGCTCCCTCTTAGGCGGTGGCATCCCCTCTCCACTTCCACCTGCATTTTGATGCGCCCCAGCAACCCAGGGCCTCCCATGGGGACACTGATGAGGCAGACCCCTGAGGCCAGCATAACTTTAGCAAAGGGGAACACCTTCTACTCCAGTAGTCCCCCCCTTCCCCTCCCCTATCCGGGCTCTATTTCAGAAGCAGATATGGGAACAGTCGCTAGGAATGCTGGGCCCCACGCCACATCCTCTCTCCCAGAGCCCACCATACAGGACCACACCTAATTCAGAGTAAACACACTCCGAGTTCCGGCCTCACACTGCCCAGTCCCTGGACTTGGACCATTCTCTCCAGCCACACTTCTCTGGGGCTCTGTATCACATGGGTTGGTGAGGGAGAAGAGGTCTGATGTGCAGGATGTTGCCATGGTGACACCGAGCCACCTTCCCCCCCTCTTCTTCCTCTAGCCTGCTCCTGGCCACCACTTAGCTCACCCCACCAACGGCACCTCTCTGTCCTCCCAACTGTCCTGGGTGAAGCCGCACCCCACGGCCTACTGAGGTTCAGGAAGCCGCACATCCAGAGCTTGGCTTCACGGAGGCGGCTCGGCCCATGCAGAAGAGGCTGATCCCACGGGCAAGCCTCCCCAGCAGCCAGCAGCTTAAGGGAGGGGAGCAGAGGGCCCAGCCGTGCCCCTTTAAGGAGGCCCTCCTAGGAAACCCCCACCAGAGATCCCTACAGACAGTAACTCCTGCAGGCCCCTGAGAGAATCTCAGGTAATTATGCCTCCCAAGGTCTTTCATCCCAGTATCTTCAAAGCACCTGTGATTAAGGTGGGGCCCCTTTGAAGTCATCCCACCCAAGTTTACCAAATCACTGAGCCTGAGCCTGGGACACCCAGGCCTTTGGCTGCTTCTCCTCTCCCCTCCTCCCTCTCATTAGGGCCTCTCTGAGAAAACCCTGGCCCTGCCTGCCCAGCTCCTCATGTGCCCCTGACCTGCCAGGGACCCACCTTTCCTGCTGCCAGTGCTCCTGGATAGCTGGTCAACCCGGGTTCTGTGAAGAGGCATGCTCCTAACAACTCGGTTCAGTCATCCTTACCCTTGGATGCCTCCTGCGGGGTTGTGACCATGGCTCTCTAACCCTCTCCCCTCCTTGTCTCCCAGCCCACTGTTGCCATATTCGCATTCTTCAAATTCACATCCATCCTGCCCTCTCCCCTAATCAATGGCTCCCCACAATGCAGGTCCTGGAAGATGGAAGCCAGGTGAGTTGGATTTGGCCTCTGCCTCCTCCAGCCTTGGCTGCTGTGAATCTTCTCCGTTCTCCTCTGTGCTTAAAACTCTATCAAGCTAATTCATACCTCTGGGCCTTTGCACATGCTGTTTCCTGTGCTGGAAATGAACCCCCCTCCCCCTTCAGCAGGCTTTTACTCACCTTTCAAGGCTCAGGTCAAAGATCTTTGAAACACATTCCTTGATGACATCAGACACATTCCCTCCCTCCTTTGTCCCCAGTTCACACTGGATTCTGAATTGGGATGAGCCACTTGCTAGTCTGAGTCTTTCTCCTGACTAGGCTGGGAGCCCCTGGAAGTGAAGATCACACCCTGTGCTTGAAATACGTAGGTACAAAGGGTGAAGGGGTAAAGAAATACAAATTGGCAGTGACAAAACAGTCACAGGGATGTAAAGTCTAGTATAGGGAATATAGTCAGTAATGTTGTAGTAACTATGATGGTGTCAGATGTCTCCTAGATTTATCACGGTGACCACTCTGTAAGGCATGTAAATGGCTAATCACTGCTGTACACCTGAAGCTAATATAGTATTGAATGTCAACTGTAATTGAAAAAATTTTTTTTCTAAAGAAATATGTAGCCCTGGCTGGGTGGCTTGGTTGGTTGGATCATTGTCCCATACACCAAAAGGTTGTGGGTTCAATTTCCAGTCAGGGCACATACCTAGGTTAAGAGTTCAATCCCCAGTTGGGGCTTGGGAGGGAGGCAGCTGGTCAATGTTTCTCTCTCTCTTAAATCAATAAAAACATCTCGAGTGAGGATTAAAAACAAAAACAAAAAGAAATGTTACCGCTACTGAGCACCCAATGGGTCACAGAGCCTCAGTGTCCTCATCTGTAAAATGGGCATCGGAATACACCTACCTCAGGGTTTCTATGAGCACAGGGTTGGGAACAGGGCTGGGCACAGTGAGCTCTTCATTAACTCCGCCTACAACCCTCTAAAGCAGGTATTATTACCTCTTCTGTACAGAGAACTGACACCCAGACGATGATCAAGATCACAGAGGGGCAGAGCTGGCCTTCTGGTCTCCAACCCTGTACTCTCCACTTCCCACCCATGCTCTGCTGCTCCCCAGCCCAGCACCTGGCACCCCTGGCACCCCCACAAGCCCAGCCAATGTTTGTTGCATGAGTGAAAATGACTCAGCAAGTGGCATGTTTGCCCTTCCAGTCTGGGCAAAATTTCCTGGAGGTTGTTTGGCGTACTTATTAAAAATAAATCGATGGCATGGTTGACACATTCTGGTCGCCCCTCTGGCCTCAGCTAAATGTTGCTTCCTCAGAGGCTGGCAGCCACACCCCACCCATGTACATGAGCTCCCTGAACGGAAAACACAGGAAGCGTAAACCAGACGCAGGGAGGATGGTGGGTGGGAGCTCAGTGGGGCGCAAGGATGGTAATGATTCTAACTTGTATTAGAGCTTCATTTTTGTACATGTAATCTCCAGAAAATGAAATTAAACCAAAAGGGGGGAACACAAACTTATTAAAATCAATAAAGACCACACAGAGAAAAGAATGGTTTCAAGTTATTTCTAGGCACTGTACTCTGACAGCGCATCCTTAGTGAGATCCATTATTATTATTTTTTTGTTAATCCTCACTTGAAGATATTTTTCTTCTTTACTGATTTTAGAAAGAGAGGGAGAGAGAGAAACACTGATGAGCAAGAACATCAACTGGCTGCCTCCTGTATGCCCCCTGGGGGTCAGGCCCACAACCTGGGCATGTGCCCTGGACTGGGAATCAAACTGGTGACCTCTTGGTGCGTGGGTCAATGCTCAACCACTGAGCCACACTGGCTGGCCCGGAGGGGGTTGAGATCAACTCTATGGTCTCCACACCACAGGAGGGTCTTCCTGGGACTCCCTCCTTCATTTCAGGGCCCCCTGGCATTTCCTGGCTTGAGTAACAGCCCCCATCTCTGATGGCTGTGACTAAGGACCTGCCTTTGCCTAAACCTCACAGGGAGTGCCAACAGGAGACCCTTCACCAGGCCTGAGCCAGGCTGTGGGCTCACAGGGTCTTCAAATGCCAACACTGGAAGGGACCTTAACCATAGGGGTTTCCAGCTATGCCCAGGGCTTCAGAATGCCCCGGGGGAACCTGAGCCCTCCAGCGCCTCCCCAGGCTGACCATGGGGTCAAGTAGCTTTGCTCTCGTCTGTGGGCAGACTGTGGCGATAGCAGCTCTTGGTCGTGGGTTCCTGAGAAGTAAACCATGTTGGATAAACGCAGGCTAACAGACACATTCTTTTATAAGCTGGTGACACAGGCAGGCAGGGCCAAGGGCTGTCCCTTTATCAAGGCTTGGATGAAAGCAGCACCCATCACCTGGGCACAGCTGCCACTGAAACTTGACTCCAGTGCCCTTGGCTTGCAGGGCTCCTTGACCAATGGCGGGGTTCAAATCCTGGTTCTGCCACCACAGCTGTGTGACCTTGGGCAAATGATTTTACCTCTGACTGTTTCCCATCTGGAGGCAGAGAGATGAACAGACCTAACTCAGATTTCTTGTGTGGATAAGACAACGTGACGAGCACTTTGAACCTTCCTATCCGTGCGGTCCTAGGCCTTGGCCCCCTGGGGCGCGTCAGGATGCACTCCCGGGCCCCAGCCCAGCCTGCCAGGTCAGACCCTGGCCCCAGGTGGTTTGTACATAGTTTCTGAGGCACTGGTTCAATCCCGGCTGTCCTCTCTCCCAGGGCTGCGGGGAGAACCCCCGGAGCAAAGATGTGGACTGAGGGCCGCCCGTGTCACTTTATCCTTTTCTACTTTATTACTTCAAATTAACAACCACAATAAAGCTCAAAAAAGTCCAATATTTACACAGGAAAAAAGTACAAAATTCCCCCCAAAGTTCTTCAGTATTTTTTTTTTCAGTTTTTTAAATTACAAAGTTATAAAAAGCTTTGCTCTTTAATTAAAAAAAAAAAAGAAAAAGAAAAAAGGGGAAACAGAGGTAAATAAATTAGGAAATACACACACGGAGAAAACAAACAAAATAAAGTAAAAACAGGTGTTAACTAGGCAGGATGGAGAGTCCAGCCCCAGCGGGACGCAGGCTCCAAGGAGGCACGGTGCAGGAGCGCAGGCCGGGGAGTGTCGGGCCCAGGGAATTCATCCAAACCCTGGACCACAGGCTTTCTGGAAGGAGTCTCCAGGAAATGGGGACAGGGCTGCCACAGGGTGATGACAGTCTGAGGGGTAAGTGGTGACAAGCACACTCTGTGCCCTTCTGGAGGGACATGGAGGTCGTTACCCACCCATGTCCTCGATAGGGGGATGAGAACAGACACTCAGCCTGGCGGTGGGCAGGCTCCTACTGTTCTGGGAGATACAGGTCACATACGTACACAGAAGCACACAAGGAATCTCGGCCCCCATCACCTTGCCACCCACTACTTACAGAAAGGCAAAAAAAGACCCAGATGCTCAGGGGGATACTGAAAAAAGCTCAAACAGAAAGTCGGCCCCGTCGCCCAGGGGAGCGGGGCGGCTGTGCGTGTCTGCTGTGGTTCTGAGGCTCAACAACACCTGGGGGGACCTGGCCCCGACCCAACAATCAAGCCATCCCCAAGTTCGCAGGCCACCTCCTGGCTGAGCTGGGGCAGGCTCGGTCTGGCACACTGGCCTGGTGTGTGGGGAGCCTCTGGCAGCCTGAGGCTGTGGGCAGTGGGAAATGCAAAGGACAAGAATCCTCCGTGCTGAGGGCATCTCATCTTCTTGCCGTTGGCAAAAAAAAAAAAAATAAAGGAACAAAATCCATTGTCGCTTTTGTGCTGGGTTTTTTCTTTTTTGTTCTTTTGAGTGGTTTTTTTTCCCATCTTTTTGTTGTTTTTTAAAAGAAAATACAGTGAAGACACTGAAACGTGAGAGAAAGAAGACAGGTTAGAGGCTTGTTTGCCTCTGGCCTTCCATCTGCCAGACTCCCTTCAGCTCCTGTCTTGTCCCCGAGTCTGTGCACATGGTCCCCGTCTAGGGCACACAGTAGTGCTCCATTTTCACAGGAAGGACACAATCTCCTCCTTCCTCTGTCCTCCTGGTGAGCGGCCACCCAGCCACACGCTTGCCACGGACAGGCTGGTTCCTGCTTCAGGTCCCAGCTGTCTGTGCAATGACTTTCCCAGGTGAGACCAGCCCAGCCAGTCATGTACTGACTCCCCAGGGAGCTCACACTCCCCCCACACACCTCTCCTTCCCCAAGCGGGACCGGAGTGGGGAGCAGCTACCCACCACCTCAAGGCCTCACGCAGTCATGGAAATGCAGCCATGAAGACCCATGAGGCTCACTCCAGGGCTGGTGGAGGCCAGGGGCCTTTGTTAAGGCAGATAAACTCCTAAGTACACAGCCCTGTTCTAAGTGCTTTAATGAATTAAGAATTGAACAGCCCAGAGGCTAAGACAACGCTAATGCCTGAGAGGTCAGGATGGGCGTGGGCCCTCAGGCTCAGTCTCTGCTAGGAACCAACTCTCCAAATGTTAAAGCAAAGGGGGTGGAGAGGACTGGACAGAGGAAGGGGTTTCCAGCAGAAATGACTGGACGTGGGCCAGGCCTGCCTAGAGGAGGCCGCTACTGAGTCAGGCAGCCTCTGAGGTTTTACACTCCCTTATAGGCCCTTGGTTCTGGGTTCCCTGGTACCATCTGCAACTCCCCTAACCCCTCCACAACACACACTGATCTCCTAGGGCCACAGGGGTTTCTGGAGCTGGTGGGGCTGTGTCTGCAGCAGACATCAACTCACCTAAGCAAATACTGGTCTGAGGTGGCTCCTCCTCACTTCCCGAGGTGGTCAAATGGCACGCTTGTCTGGGAGGGAAGGCAGAGAATGGCGCAGGCGGTAAGCTGCTAGCACAGGCGACGTGGCAAGTCTGTCCCCACTACAGAGCTCCCCACGCCCACCAAGGCCCTAGAGCCAAGGGAAGGGGTGTGTGATCTCAATGACTCCCTAGGATGGGACTGCTTTATAGATAAGAACGTTGCCCACAGAGGCAAAGCAGCTGCTCCAGGCCACTCACAAAACGAGTCTGGCCTCTGGAAGCCCAGCTCCTGGCCTGACCTGCTGAGACCTCTCCACTGTGGACCAGAGCCGGTCTCCTGCCCACCTCTGCCAGGACACCTTCCTTGGTTAACCAGGATTCCCCCTTCCCAACTTTCCTAGTCTAAACACGGCTCCTGAGTGGGGCCATCGGCAGGATCTGCCTAGCCCTCTATCCTGTGCTAACTGGGACTCGCAGGGGCTTCCTGATGGCAGGGACTGTGACCCTCTCCCACGAGCTCCCTGCTGCGCACCCAAGCTGGGCCCCTGGCAGCGAGGGCTGGATCCCAGCTCTCCACTTGCTGGGGCAAGTTGCTTCTGACTTTGCTCAATGGGGTTAATCAGATGCTGGAGGATTAAATGAGGCCAAGCCCCTGCTCAACAAGAAGGGCTGCTCCACGGTTACTGGAATGGGCAGACAGGGAAGAACAGAACCACAAGGCCTGACGCTGCCTGGGGGTCTCCGGGGGGCACAGAAGTGCTGGAGTGAGGGCCGCTCACCTGTGAGGCTGAGATCCGGGAGACCTCTTGCCGCCCAGTGAGGTCGGAGGACGAGACGTTGGCTGGAGCGCCCCTGTGTAGCCTCATGCTCACCTTCCTCTCTCTGTCGACCCGCGAGATCGCTCTGGGAGAAGTATTGCCTGGAGGGTGAGGCAGGGGGAAGCCATCCTCAGTGTCCAGGGCCCTGGCTGCCCCGGACCCCCTGGGCCTGGCCCACTGCTGGAGGTCCCCGCTCACCAGCTTGCTGGATTCGGGAGGCTGGGGTAGAAGCCACAGGCTCGGCAGCACTGCGGAGCCGGTTGGCAGTGGCTCCCGTGGGAGGGCCTGGGGGCAGGGCCCGCGTTGCCGAACCCCGGAGCTGCCCCATCCTCTCCTCGCGCTCGTGCTCTCGCCGCTCCCGGTCCACGTCCTCGGGATTCCGGGCTGCACCCTGTGGGAACGCAAGACGAGACCTGGTCAGCACTGCAAGGTCAGGGCGCTGCGGGGTCCAGCATCCCTGCAGGGCAGAATACAGGAAGGGCTTCCCAGTGGACATCTTAGGGAAGAGGCACTGCAGAAACCCTCTGGTCCAACCTCCTCTCCTCCCCACAGAGCAGGAGGCCCGAGAGGCCTGGACATGACCATGATCACAGCACAGAGAAACAGAATCACAAACTGCCCAGAGGACAGGGGAGGCTGGATGTGAGAGGTGGAGAGAGATCACTCTGCCCGGGTCTCATGGGGCCATTCAGGGCTGGGAGGGCCAGTGTCCTCAGGATGACCAAGGGCACTCGCTGGCCCTCCCAACCTCTGTGTACAGACAGCCCTCGGCTCCTCCAGGTTTCCCAGCAGCGCAGGGTGAAGGCCCAAAGAGAGTTACAAGGCTAAAGAGGCCAGGCCAGGACTTGAACCAGGCAGGGCTGTCTGCCCCCTGCCCCTGCCCCTGCCCCCGGCAATGGCTCCTGGCAGGCGCTGTGGGGGCCACCACCACACAGATGCCGCCTGCCTTGGGGTGGGCGCTCAGGGGGCTGGAGAAGAAACGGGCTAGAAGTCCCATGGAGGAAAAGACACCTAGCAGGCAGGCTGGGGCAAAGGGGGTGTGTGGGCTCCCAGGGGCCCTGCCATCCAGCCGCTGGCATCCCAGCGCAGCAGGAAAGGGGAAAGGCCCGAGAGAGGAGCATGGCACGGGAGCGGCGTCTGGCCGCGTTACCTAGTTGGTCCTGGGGTCGTCCACAGGGAAGGGCGGGGGGCTGGCGTGAGGGGGGCCGCATCTGTGGAGAAGAGAGCTGTGGGCTGAGTTGGGGCCTGCTCACGGGCCACGGGGTGCAGGCTCTTGCAACCCCGTGTCTCCCAGGGAACTGGCCAAGAAGGCCCTACTGTCTTTGGGAAAAGGGGGTGGCCCTTGCCTTTAAGCAACTCTGGGACATAGTAGCTCGGGGATGGGAATGATCCCTGAATCTTAGTGAGAAACCAAGGCCCAGAGAGGCCTCATAATCTGCCTGGGGCCACATAGCTCAGGGCAGAACTGAAATGTGAATTCAGGCCCCTGGCCACCAAGTCCTGCTCTGCTCTCAGTACCCCCAGAAGACAGCAGAACACTCCAGAAACGAACATCCCCAGTCCTCCCACCTGCCAGCCTGTCCAGGCAGGCCAGCCCGGAACCGCCAAGGCTCCACCTCCTGACCTCCAGTCCAAGCCCTGCACCCCCAGCCACTCAGGCCGGCAGAGAGCAGCTCAGCCAGACCCCCAGCAAAGCCTGAGATAAGAGCTGCAGCACCCACTCGTGAACCCTCCTGCTGGCAGTAAGAACTCATTCCCTGGGTGGGGATACATGATTCGCACAGCCCTGCCCTCCGTGACCCAGAGGGCTCAGGCCAGCCCAGGGCAGAAGGTGAGCCAGGGCAGAAGGTGAGCTACTCTCCACATTTCCATCCACCCCAAGTGACGCCCCAAGAAACGCATACCAGGGTGGTCTCGGCTTTTATTTGCCCACAAGAAAACTCAAGGTAAATATCACAGTTGCTGCCCGTGCGGTGTGGGCCTGTCCTTGGCTGTGTTCTTCCTGGTCAGCTGGTCGGACCTCGGAACAGTGGCTGAAAGCAGCCTCCTAGGTCCAGGCGCCTGGAGAGTCTAGGCCCTGAGACCGAACGCTCTGGGGAGGCTGCTCCGAGGAGGGAAGCTCTCAGTCAAGGCGGATCTTGCTGCAGAAGAGTTGAGCCCACTGTGCCAGCACGTTGTCCGGTCTGCTGGTAGGTGCTGGCGACAGCTTCCCTCGGGGCTGCTGTGGGAGGGTCTGGCTTCGGGTGAGAGATGTGTTAGGTCCCCATCAATGTCTGCAGATGCTTCTGCGAGAGGGTGACTGGAGGTGGTCGAGCTCACCACAGGTGATGGGTTTCAAGGCGCCCGCTCATCCAGTCAGACGGCCTTCAAGTCGGAGACCAGTGCGGGGTGAGCTGTCGGCACCTCTGCTCGGCGGGACTCACAGTGCTTCGAGAGGCCCCGGGAAGGGCCAGAGTGCCAGCGGTGGGCGGGGAGAGTGCTCCTGGCCAGACTTGAAACAGTCTTGTCGGGGGGATGGTCCCATGAGAGGCTCTGTGAGAAGCCATTTAGAGTGACACCGTCCCACGGAACTTTCTGTGACGATAGGCGTGTTCACATCTGCCTTACCAGCTATGATAGCCACTAGCCAGCCAATGGTGGCTCCTGAGAACGTCCAATGTGGCACATGCGACTGACAAGTGACATTTTCAGCTCTAATTAATTTTAATCAAATAAAATTTAGCTACATGTAGTCAGTGGCTGCCTTACTGAATGCCAATGCAAAACCCATTTTTGGAGCTGTCTTGAGAGAAGGGCCAAGCCCGTCGCACACCCAGACTCTGGACCGATTCTAACCGTAAGTGAGCGTCCTGCACCCAAACTCCCTGAGCGATGCTTTGTGATGAGACCTTGGTCGCACTCCTGGCTGGAAGGTCTGGGTGAAAGGTGCCCCGCTGCCCATCGCCCACCCTTTCCCTGGGGGTCCCTTGGACACCCCGTTCTCTGCCCAACCTCTGCCCCACTCCTTAGGGAACAGTACCAGGCCGCTGTCTGAGGACAGAGAAGAGGGACCAGACCACGGGCTGCCCCGCCTCCAGAACGGGGCCTGTCCTGAGCACCCGCAGAGCAGCCGAGCGCGCTGTGATGAAAGGAGAGGCCACTAGAATGAAGCGCGGTACAGGTGGGGGTTTAATGAGTTCAAGTTCGATACAGAGGCTGCTGATGGGGTTTGGCTGAGGCTGTTCCTGGTGCCCAAACCCAGGCCCTTCCAGGGCAGTGAACATCATCCCTCCTTCAGGCTGTCCATCAGGAAGCTGATTCACCCCCAAGAATCTCTTGGCAGGGTCTTCTCCGCCATGCCCTCTCCACTGACCCCCACCACGCAAAGGGACACCTCCTCAGGCCTGGCCCTGATGGGCTCAGGCACACCTGGTGTCAGAACTGGGGCCCTGGAGTCCAGACCATAGGCCAGTAGTTTTGGGGGGGCAGCTCCTCCACCTCCTCCACCAGCCCATCTGGAGGGCGCTGGGTGCCCAGGGGCGCCGGGCACCTGGAAGGGACAGAGAAAGCACAGCAGAGGCTCAGCCCCTTGTGCTCACCCCATCAAGTGGTAAATCCTGGAGGCCAGGCCTCGGAGGGTCCTTACCAGTATGTGGGCGAGCACGTGGGCCCAGCACAGGGACGGGGGTGGGGACAGGGCAGTGCAATAGCTTCTCTGTCACGGGGCTGAGCCTGGCTAGAGGAAGCCCCCTTTCCCAGAAGAGATGTGAAACAAGTCATTTTCACGATTCCAGACTCCAGAGCTCCAGGCGTGGCTGACGACTGCTCCCCCCCCACCCCCCAACACTCTTAAAAGAGGGAGACAGAACAACCACCTAGCAAGGCCCAGGGTCCTGTGGCCAGAAAGAAAGAAACCACACTGAATGGGTCCAGGCTGGCCAGAGGGGCTACAGGGAAGGCGGCCACCTGGGACGTGCAGAACAACAGGAGCAGGATGGTGCAGGCCACGATCACCACAGCGGGGGGGCCCGCCAGCGCCATCCACGCCCGGCCGCAGGTGCCTAGGAGGGACTGGAGGCCCAGCCAGGTCCTCCTGGGCCTTGTGGGAGGCAATGCCCTGCCTGGGCCCTGCTGACCACAGCAGTACATGCTGTCCACACTGATGAGACAGGAGTGGAGGGACTGAGGGGGCTCTGGGATGCCAGTGAAGTCACTCGCACAGTTCAGCTCATAGCTCCTGTGTTTTGGGAGCCCCGCCCACCACAGGGTCACTTTGGCCTTCTGAGTCAGGGCCTTCCCTGTGCAGCTCCCCACGCCCGCCTCGGCCTCCGGGTGACTCACGAATTTGAGCATGTTCCAGTCGAAGACATAGTCGTAGGAGAAGCCCTGCCGGTGGAAGAGGTTGCGGAAGAGCTGGCGCAGGTAGGAGTAGTCGGGCTTGTCATCGAACCGCAGGGAGCGGCAGAAGTTGAGGTATGTTGAGAACTCAGCTGGTGGGGTTATAGAGACAGAAGGGGCCACTGTGAGACCCATGCTCCCAGGGCCCCCAGCAGCCGGCAGCTGTCCTACCCACCCACTTTTCCATCTAGGAGGGGACGAGAAGACAGAACAGGACTATGGTCCTCCCGATGGGTGGTGAAGCCCGAACCTGCCTGAGAACAGAGCCTCTGAGGACGAGGACAGGCCTGTGCACAATGCGTGAGCACCCCTCAGAAAGCTGGTGCTGCAGGACCTGGTCCCAGCTCTGCCCCTGCTCCCGTCGGGCACTCGGGGGTGTGGAGACGGCAGATCAAGGGCTGTCATAAACTCCAGGGACAGTGAAGAGCCCAATGGGGACTCTCAACATGACCTAAGCCACGGGAGGAAGACTTCCATTTCTTCCTCTGAAGATCAGGGCTGAGAGGGGGCCTCTGCAAGAGGACAGAAAGCATACGGTCCCTGCCTCCGGCTCCTGGCACAGGGCTCCTCACACCCTTGTTATTTCCTAAGAGGTGAGAGCATCCCTTGTTCTAACATTTGGTCCCTGACCCCACTCCTGACACAGGGCTCCTGAAACCTTATGAATGTTAAGTGGTAAGAGCCCTGGGAGCATCTCTTAATCTAATAAGCTGACTCTGGGTGGGCTCCTGGTGGGGGGCCGGTCACCAGAAAGACAAGCCACGATTAGAAGCTTGGAATTTTCAGCCCCACCCCACCCCCAACTTCTCCAGAGAAGGGACAGGGGCTAGAAGTGGAGTTAATAATTGATCGTGCCTGCATGATAAAGCCTCCGTTGGGTGTGGAGACCTTCCAGGGGGGTGAACATATCCATTCCAGGAGGGCGACACACCCCAAGTCCACGGGGACAAAGGCTCCTGCATCCCGGACCTCGCCCTGTGCATCGCATCACCTGGCTGTCCATCAGCAGCCTTCATCATACCGTTTCATAAACTGCAAAGTGTGTTTCCCTGAGCTCTGTGAGCCGCTCTGGCAAGTTCGTCAAACTCAGGGAGGGAGTCAGGGAACCTGAGTCCGAAGCACAGGCGGACTCGTGACCGGCATCAGAAGTGCAGTGGAACAGGCCTGTGGGACCGAGCCTTCACCGGTGGGATCTGACACCATCTCCAGGTGGACAGAGTCAGAACTGAGTTAAATGACAGGACACCCAGCTGGTGTCACAGAGAACTGCTTGGTCGGGAGGGAGACCCACACAGTTGGTGACCGAAAGTGTCAGGAGTGGAGTGTTCGGTGAGAGGGTGACGCAGCAGCAGGAAGGAAGGACTGCTCCCTAACACTCAGACCCTGGGAGACGCGGCAGGAGAGCGGGTCGGGGAATGCTGAGTGTCCAGTCAGGTCTCCCACCATGCCCGGGCAGCGACAGGGAGCTTGTCGTTCATGTTCTGGTGTCGGGGCAAAGGTAGCCAGCGGGACTCTCCGCGGCCTCATCTTCCCCGCGGAAAGGGCCTGAGGCTCATCACCTCCCCACTGGGCTACTTACAGGGGTAGCCTTTGCAGAGGACCTCAATGGGTGTCGACATCTTCTTCTCGCTGATCCGCTCGTACTTCTGGCGCTTGGTGGCTGCTTTGAGGCCCTGCCAGGGCAGGGAGCCCAGGTTGAAGTACATGAGCACGTAGCCCAGACTCTCCAGGTCGTCTCGGCGGCTCTGTTCTGCACCGAGGGACAAGGTGGGGGCCGGGTTCATCTGGGCTCCTGGTCGATGCGGGCCAGGACCCCTACTCCAAAACATGCTCCTTGACTGAGGGGGAACAGCCTGCCCTATGTACCAGCACCCCATCCCACCCCATCCCCCACATGCTGGCTTGCTGCGACCATTACAAACAGGCTGTCCATTCCTCCTCCTCCAGAGGAGGAGCTGAGCTTCCTCATCCCAGCCTGGGCCTGGTTTTTCCAGTGCAGGCACTCATCCCTTTGACAACTAAGTCACTGGCACCCCAATGCCTCCTTGCCTGGCCCACCTGTGGACAGGGCACAAGCTGTAGCATTAGACACAGCTGGGGTCAAATCGGGCTTTGGCACCTGCTAAGCTGCACCAACTTTAGCAGCCTGTGTGACCTGTGAGTCTTCGCTTCCACCCTGTAAAAACTGTGGAGTGGCCCTGACTAGTTTTGCTCAGTGGTTAGAGTGTCGGCCTGTGGACCAGTGAGTCCCAGGTTCAATTCCGGCCAAGGGCACGTACCTCAATTGCGGTTCATCCCCGGCCCCAGTTGGGGTCGTGTGGGTGGCAACCAATTGATGTGTCCCTCTCACGTCAATGTTTCTCTCTCTCTCCCTCTCTCTTCCTCCCTCCCTTCCATTCTATGTGAAGATAAATAGAAAAATATCCTCAGGTGAGGGTAAAAAAAAACAACCGTGGGGTGCAGTCAGGCACATGAATGCACTCGGCACACCTCGGCTCTTCTTAGGAAGGGGAAGACCTGACTGTGGCAAGTCGGGGGAATATTCAGGCTGCAGAAAGCCAGGATCCTGGCCAGCAGCTCATGGGTGCACTCTGCCCCCGGGCCTCGCTCACTCACCGATGCCCAGGTGGGTGTTGATGGAGGCATAGCGGGCGGTGCCAGTCAAGTTCTTGTTTTCCCGGTATGGGATGTGCTGGTGGGTGCGGGCATCCCGGTACTTCTTGGCCAGGCCGAAATCAATGATGTACACCAGGTTGCCCTTCTTCCCTAGCCCCATGAGGAAGTTGTCGGGCTTGACGTCCCGGTGTATGAAGTTCTTGGAGTGGATGTACTCAATGCGGCTGATCTGGGGGAGGAGAGGGGACAGTAATCACTCAGCAAGCACTCCACAGAAGGGCCTTCACTAAGTGCTGTGGGCTGGGGCTGCCACGTTGGAGAAAATATAGGTGGTCCCTGACCTGGGTGGGGAAAAAAGATGTCTGCTACCATGTAAGATGACTAGGGGCAGGTCAGGGAAGGCTTCCTGGAGGAAGTGCCATTAGAGAGGAACTCTGGAGGAGGAGTTCACCACGTTTGCTATGAGTCAGAAAATAGAGTAAGGTAGTAGGAAAGCTACTGGCAAGATCTAGAAACGAAGCCCGGAAAGGTATCCGGGCCCCTACAGAAGCCTCCCTGCCTGGCTGTACACCATCACAGGACTTGGGGAGCCGAAGTCAGAGGCATCTTGAAGGTGGTTCAAGCAATAAGATGAAAGGGGAGAAGACGAGAGGGAACACCAATAAAGCCTAAACTTGGCAAGGGTGACAGCGATGAAGCTCAAGGCAGGATTTGTCCCCTGGCTTCCACAGTCCACCAAAGTCAGGCAGACACACAGGTCCTTCTTTAAACAATGTGTAACCCCCTACGTGAACATATATGCACACGACATGTCCTTTGGCAGGTCAGTCCCTTCTGGGCCTGTCTTCAGTAGCTCAAAGGCTTCCTTTGGCGTGGCTGTTTCCTAGACCTTTCCTGGGTCTCACATCCTAAGAAAGCCTGACCACCCTCCTCGGCACACACACATTTAGCCAAAAATCACAGGATGCTGGTAGACTTTCTGCAGGCCGCCACCGGCCCATGCCCCAGTATAACAAGATTTCCACATACCATTTCAGGTCCAAAAGTCTATGCTTCTACGTTTTAAAGAAGGTTCCCTCCCTGCCCAGCCAGTGGGGCTCAGTGGATAGAGCGATGTCCCATGGACTGAGAGGTCCCAGTTTGATTCCTGGTCAGGGCACATGCCTGGGTTGAGGGTTCAATCCCCAGCAGGGAGGCACGCAGGAGGCAGCCAATCGATGTTGATGTCTCCCTCTCATCAATGTTTCTCTCCCTCCACTCCCTTCCTCTCTCTAAAATAAATATAAACATATTAAAATAAAAAGAGTTCTAAAAAGTTTCCCTCCCTCGAGTTTATAAAGGGCTTTAGGAACTAAGGACTGCTGGTCAGTGGGCGCCTGCTCTGTTCGTGGCACTGTGTGGTGTCCCCCTGACCCCCATGACAACCCAGCAAAGGGGAGATTCTCGCCTGAGGAGACTGAGGCTTGGAAAGGCTTAGCTCACCTACAGTCACCACACTGGGACAGGACCTAGATCTGTGTGATCACAGGCTTTAAACCACCTCAGGGCAGTCCCATGCCCTACTCTGGAGCCCAACACAGCAGGCCTGAAGGTGAGCCTGGGGATCTACGTTGAACCCTCCCACCCGCAGGCCCATTTTACAGCCAATGGTTAAGGCCCCTGGTCCAGGAACCAAGCCTGTCCTATGTCCCCATTACTGCCTCCTGCTCCAGCATCCTCTGGAAGCAGGAGGTAGGGCCGATGCCCTGTGACCACTGGCACAACAAGGAAGCAGAGGCTGGAAGGAAAACAAGCCTGGCAGGGCGGGGCTACCCAGCTGGGGTGGGCGATGGGGAACTCACCATCTGGTCGGCCAGAAGCAGCACTGTCTTGAGGCTGAACTTGCGGGAGCAGAAGTTGAAGAGGTCCTCAAGGCTGGGCCCCAACAGCTCCATGACCATCACATTGTAGTCACCCTCGGCCCCGCACCACTTGATGGACGGAATTCCCACTGTGGGCCGGGAAGCAGGGCTGTCAAGGCAGGTCCTTCCCGGCCCCAGACCAGTCTCCAGCCTCATCCCGAACCGTGTCACCCCGGCCTACCCCCCGGCAGCCCGGCCCTCACCTCCTCCCTGCATCATCTTGTAGAACTTGCTCTCGATGTGCAGCTGGGGGTGTTTTGTCTTCACACATTCCAGCTTGATGGCAACTTCTTCACCAGAAGCGATGTTGGCACCTGCCGGGGGTGGGGAAGAAAGGGTCAGAGTCCCCCCGGGCTGGGCAGGCAGCTTTCAGCCAGTACCAACTCGTGCCTGTACCCGAGCAGCTGGCTCGGTGCCCTTGGAAAAGGCTGGAAAGGCGGCAGAGGGCTCAGCACTGCATCTGAGGGATGCGGAGGGAGCTGTGGGGCATAGAGGGGCACCCGACCCAGCTTCGGGGGGAGGGGAGAGCATAGATGCAGCCCACGCAAAGGGAAGGAAGTGAGGAATGAAGGACAATTCAGAGACCACAGGCGGCGCACAGACCACATAAGGAGAACCTTATCCTGGAGGGTGGGGGCCACTGAGCCGGGGGAGGTGAGGCCAGTGGGGTATCGGCTGCAGAGGAGAGAATGGGGTGGGGCTAGGCTCGGTCTCAGAAAAGCCAAGCTGCACCTCGCCTCAGTTTCCCTAGCTGTAATAATGGGTGGGCTGAGTCGCAAGGCTGGGGGCTAGGCTGAAAGGCCACCTCCTTCTCAGGCCAGGCATGGCCTTAGGGGCTGTAACTAAAACAGTGTGGGCTTAGCACACGAACAGACAAGACGGGAAGTCTAGAGGGCACAACCACTGGAAGAATTCAGGAGAGGATAAAGCTGGCACCTCAAACCAGGGGGAAGGATGGGGCTGTGCAGTTAGTGTCCTGGCAATAACTGGCCTTCTGAAGAAAGTCACCACAGTTCGCATCACACACCAGGAGAAATCCCCAGTGGACCAAAAGTTTGTGTTAGAAAAGGGGGCAGGGTATAGGTCGGCACAGCGACGTTAGAAACCAGGATGGCCTTTATCTAAGTCAAACATACATGACCAAGCAAGCCAGCTCCCAAGGGCATGCTCTTCAGAAACGTGAGCACCACGAGGACATGACAAGAATAAACACAGCAACGACGACCCAAATGTCCAATGGCAGGAAAAGGGCTGAATGGCGATGCAGTCACACAGAGGAACGCCACAGGGCAGTGACAAGGAGTGGACGACGGCTGCAGGCAGCATCTTAACACTGAGTGCGAGGGAACAAGGAGCAGCACCATTCACAAGAGCCAAAAGGCATCGACAAGCCAGATGTCCACCAACGGATGTGAGAATGAAACAATGTGTCAACCCTGGCCCAGTGGCTCAGTTGGTTGTCCTGTTCACCAAAAAAAATGTGTCTATCCACGCAGTGGAATATTACTCAGCCATAAAAAGGAATGATGTACTAATACATGCCACAACATCAATGACCCTTAAAAACATTATGTTAAGAAAATAAGCCAGACATAAAAGGACAAAATATTGTCTGGTTCCATTATACGAAATACCTAGAATAGGTAAATCCACAGAGAAACGAAATAGATTGGTGGATTTCAGAGGCTGGGGGAAGGGGTAAATAGGGAGCACATCTGTTTAATAAGTACGGGGTTTTCTTTAGGGTGATAAAAATGTACTGAGACCGGGGGAGTTGGATGCTGGCCGCACAACACAGGGAATGTACCAAGTGCCACTGAATTGTGTACCTTAAAAATGGTTACTTTTTGCCCTGGCTGGTTTGGCTCAGCGGTTAGAGCATTGGCCTGCGGACCAATGAGACCTAGGTTTGATTCCGGCCAAGGGCACTTACCTCGGTTGCAGTTCATCCCCAGCCCTGGTTGGGGCCGTGTGGGTCACGCAGGAGGCAACCAGTTGATGTCTCTCTCGCATCGATGTTTCTCTCTCCCTCTCTCCTAATCTGTCTAAAGATAAATGGAAAAATATCCTCGGGTGAGGATAAAAAAAAAAAGTTACTTTTGGGCCCTGGCTGGTGTGGTTAGAGTGTAGGCCTGCAGACCCAAGGGTCACAGGTTCAATCCCGGCCCTGGTGGAGGCTCATGTGGGAGGCAACCAAACAATTTCTCTCACACTGATGTTTCTCTCTCCCCCTTCCAATCCTTCTAAAAACAAAGAAAAAAATATCCTCAGGTAAGGATTAATAATAATTTTTTTAAAAATTTTAAATCCTCAACTGAGGATACTTTTTTCCATTTATCTTCAGACAGAGTGGGGGAGAGAAAGAGAGAGAAACATCGATGTGAGAGAGACACATTGATTGGTCGCCTCCCACACGACCCTGACCAGGGCCAGAGACCTAACTACAACTGAGGTATGTGGTCTTGTCCGCAATCAAACCCAAGACTCTTTGGTCCTCGAGCCAACACTTCAACCGCTGAGCCAAACCGGACAGGGCAACAGTAATTTTTTTAGAAACGTCCCTTTTGCCCTGGCTGGCTGGCTCAGTTGGTTGGAGCATTGTCCCATACACTAAAAGGTTTGGGGCTCAATCCCTAGTAGGGTGCATATAGGAGGCAACAGATCAATGTAACTTACTTCTCTCTTCTCTCTCCCCAGGCCTCCTCTGTAAAAATCAATAAATATATCCTTGGGTGATGATTAAAAAATAATAAGGTTACTTTTCACCTCAATTTTTTTTAAAGAGAAAGGAAGAGCCCGGCCAGCGTGGCTCAGTGGATTGAGCATCGTCCCATGGACTGAGAGGTCTCAGTTCGATTTCCAGTCAGGGCAAAAGCCTTGGTTGTGGGCTCGATTCCCCAGTAGGGGGCATGCAGGAGGCAGCCAATCAATGTTTTTCACACTGATGTTTTTTTTCCTTTCTCTCTCCCCCTCCCACTCTATCTGAAGATAAACAGAAAGGTATCCTCAGGTGAAGATTTAAAAAAAAAATGTTAGTAGTGGTTACCTCTGTGAGGGGAAAGCAGAGGACAGGGCAGAGTGAGGTGCCAGGGGTCTTCACAAGGTGATAGGCAGGTCCCAGCTGAGTGGCTGCTGGGGTGCCTGACACTATGCACATATTTTTTCCCCATTATTGATTTTAGAGAGAGAGGAAGTGAAAGGGAGAGAGAGATAGAAACATCGATGAGAGAAAACATCAATTGGCCACCTCCTGCATGCCCACACTGGGGATCAGGCCCACAACCTGGGCAAGTGCTCTGACCACGAATCAAACCGGGGACCTCTTGGTGCATGGGTTGATGCTCAACCACTGAGCCACACCTGCTGGGTCATGATTTTTTTTTAAAAGAGAGATGGAGAAACACTGATGTGAGAGCGAAACATCGATTGGTTGCCACCCATACGCCCTGACCAGGAATCGAACCCATAACCTTTTGGTGCATGGGAAGATGCTCAACCAACTGAGCTACGCGGGCAGGACAGGAGAATTATCTTTTTAA
Organism: Molossus molossus; assembly: GCF_014108415.1. Classification (NCBI taxonomy): domain Eukaryota; kingdom Metazoa; phylum Chordata; class Mammalia; order Chiroptera; family Molossidae; genus Molossus; species Molossus molossus. Next base: position 5,190,865 of record NW_023425345.1, on the reverse strand, counting down.
CTTTGAAGTAGGCAAGGCTTTTTACCCTGACTTAAATCCAGAATCCATTAAAAAAAAAATGCCTTCCTCACCTCCAAAAAGGGAATCACTTCTCCATGGCGAAAACACCAGAAACAAAGTCCTAAGAAACACATACTTGTAACCCTCCTCAGTGGCAAAGAACCAATATTACATCGCTAATACAGTATAACCAGCTCCTAGAACTCAGTAGGGAGAAGACCAAAGACTCAATAGCAAATAGGGTGACAGATTTGAAAGACACTCCACAGAGAAAGAAATCATTAAAATAAAAATGGTCCACTCATATAAAAAGATGCTCTACCGCCTTATAAAAAAAAAAAATACAAATTAAAATGCTCCTGAAAGACCACTTTTCACTTTCATTTGGCAAAAGCCCCACCACAGGACAACACACGTGTGTGTGCGGGGCTGCGGGCACTCCTCCCCAGGTGGTCCAGGCGTGAACCCCTATATCCTTGCACGGGCAATTGGGCACCACCCATCTCCCTCTTTGGAGGTCACCCTTGCCCGGTGCAATACAAGGCTGGACCAGGCTGTCCGCCTAGGCTGTTAGTAATAGCAAAAGCTTGGAAACAACCCAAATGTCCATCATTCTGGGGACTGGATAAATAAAGACAGGCCCATCCACAAACTGGAACACACTGGAGAAAGAATGAGGAAGCTTTCTCTGTGCAGAAGTGGACAAATCTCAAAGATACAGGAAGTGAAAAAGCAAAGTACAGAACACTATGTAGCCTATGTTCTCCTTTCAGTAAAAACAGAAGAAAAAGAAAAGGTGGGGCAATATGTTATCTATGCTTGGCTGTAGCTACATGAAGAAACAGTGAAAATAAAATGAGAACCAGGGAGGACATCTCACTGGATACTATGCTGTGTGCTGCCATTTCCCCTACACCTTTGTCAGACATAATTCACACACTATACAAGTACTCCTTTGAAGTATACAATTCAGTGGTTTTTAGAAGTCATAGATTGTGCAACCAACACCACAATTAATTTTAGAACATTTTCATCGTCCCCAAACACCCATACCCCTTAACAGACACTCTGCATCTCCCCCCGAACCCCAGCTCTAGGCAACCACTAATCAACTTTCTGTCTCTAGGGAAGGGCCATCTCTTCTGGACATTTCTTAGGAATGGAATCACACAATATGTGGTCTTTTGTGACTGGCTTCTTTCACTCAGCATGTTTGTGTGTTTTGGCTTTATGCGTTTTCATTTTTGAGCCACATCAAATAAAATTCAAATTTTATTTTATTTTTTTATTGAAAAAAAGATTACTGAGTCCAGTGAGCAATGGGAGAGAAAGTGCTTTGCAAACTATAAAGTGCCTCTGACACATCAACACTCATCACTGGGCAGGGGTGGGGGGTCGCACACATTTCCGGGGAAGAGTAAGGATGTGGCGGGGAGGGGAGTGGGGGCTCAACGCAGTCCACCGGGCTGGCCATGCCCCTCTGCCCACGGGCACAAGAGCAGGACAGCCCAGCAGGGAAGAGTGTAGGCTCCACGTTGACCCGCAGAAATGAGTCGCAGGTTTGATTCTGGTCAAGGGCATGTACCTCGGTTGCAGTTCGTCCTCTGCTCTGGTCGGGTTGTGCAGGAAGCAACCAGTTGATGTGGCTCTATCACACTGATGTTTCTCTCTCCCTCCCTCCCTCCTCCTCCCACTCTGTCGGATGATAAATAGAAAAGTATCCTCGGGTGAGAAATTTGAAAAAGAAAAGAGCGTGGGCTTCAGAGCCCAAATCCTGATTCTGCCACCTCCTAACCACGGGACTGTGGCAAGTCAAATCTCTTTAGCCCTCTGACCCCTAGGCACACCCCACCCATAAAGTAGGGATGACAGGATCTAGCTCATTAGGTTTTCTTGAGGTGTCAACAGGCTCAGCAGCATGGCTGGCACACTGTAAAGTGCTCCAGGAACATTGGGTTGGATGACCAGTACCTACCCCTGGGCTTCAGAGACGAGCCTGTGCAGGACAGTGGAAGGAAAGGACGAGGGAATGAGCATGTGGTGGGGAAAGGAGACTATCCCCGGACAGAAGGCACAAGGGCTCCTGATGCCAGATCAGGACTGTGCTGGACATCGATCACGGAACGTGCGAAGGCCTGAGGGCAGGGGTACAGTGAACCATGAACTGTAGCTGAAGATGACAATGAAAGAGGGGGGCAGAGGAGAAATAGGGTCTCATGAAGACCCCGGCCTTTAGCCTGAGACTCCGGGGGCCAATACAGATGCCTGATCACAGTGTTTCTCAGCCTCCACACTACTGACCACCTTTGTCATGGGGGCTGCCTGTCCTGAGCACTGTACAGTGTTTAGCAGCATCCCTAATCTCTACCCACTAACTGACAGTAGTACCCACCCCTTACTTGAGTAGAAACAACCAAAAATGTCTCCAGACCTTGTCAAATGTTCCCCATGGGACGAAATTCCCTTCTCCCCTCACTGAGACCCATGCAGCCAACCGGAAGCCCTAACTAGGGCAAGGACTGGAGAGGACTAGAGAGAGGACCCAAGGTTGCTGCCACTGTCCAGACAAGAACTAATGGTGGTCCCACCCAGCCAGGGGCCGGGTCTTCGGCACTTAAGATTTAACAGCTGCATGCAGGGAGGGAAGGTGCTGGGGAGAGCCCCCTCCCCTGAGATGCAGATGTGGAGGGTAGGAGCCCTTTATCCCTTTGAACTCTTTTTTTTTTTTTATCCTCACCCGAGGACATTTTTCCATTTTTTGTACAGACAGAGTGGGAGGGAGAGAGAGGAAGAGAGAGAGAGGGAAACATCGATGTGAAGGGGACACATCGAGTGGCTGCCACCCGCACGACCAACCAGGGCCGGGGACAAACTGCAACCGAGGTACATGCCCTTAGCGGGAACCGAACCCGGGTCTCTCCGGACCGCAGGCGGACGCTCTAACCGCTGAGCCAAACCGGCCAGGGCTATCTCTTTGAACTCTTACACCGTCCTGCAAGTACTCTTGTTTGTAGAAACAGACACACCAAACGTCAATGTCACACAACTTCTCTGGTACAGGGCCCAACTGTTAGGCAATCTTCTGACCCCACCAAGTGCTGGAAACCTGTCACAGCTGCTTAGCCCAGTGGGGTCCCATCAGCACTGGATCCTTTTGCTGCCTCTATATTCTATAGGGAAGCTGCCAATGTTTTCTCTGTCTCCCTTAATTCTCACAACTGCTGCCCTGAGGCTCAGAGAGGTTAACTAAGTAGAGGTCACACAGAACTGGTTGCAACAGAGCCAGGATTTAAAACTAAGCCCTAAAGCCCCTGCCTTTCTCTATTCCAATTCCCTAGCATCTCATTCATTCAAGCAACAGACACATACGGAGCCCTGGACCAGCTGAGGCAGCCCTGCCTGGAGGAGCTCAGCCCTCTTCAGTGGGAAGAACCAAGGCTAACTGTGACTAAGTAAAAGGAGTCAGGGGTGGCCCATCAGTTAGAAACAGGAACCTGGGGGGGGGGGGGGGCACAGGCCAGTCTGAAAACAATCTGGGACAGAGAAGGGCTTGGACCTGGCCAGCCCTAGAGGGTCTGGGGCTTGTGAAGTTCTAGCAGGGAAGGGGGTGACCAGCTTCACACGGACGCTTGCTCGGACCCCCATACAGACACACGGACACAATCAGGGAGCTGGCCGGACTAGAGGTGGAGGTCGAAGCATCTCCATAACCACCTGGTGGGGAGCACCACTGCTTCTCCTTTTAGAACCAAGGACCAGAGACTAAAAGAGAGTTCCCAAGGGCACATGGCAGTGGTTGGCAGAGTGGGCACAGGCCTGGCCAGCTCTGGACCTCATGCAGCCAACGGAAGCCCTAACTAAGCTGGCCCCACTCTCCTGATGTCCCCTTCGATGTTGCCAGGAGCAGGGGAAACGGACCGAGAGGAGCAGTGGGCCTCACAGTCGCCTCTGCGAAGTGTTCGCCTCAGTCAATCCTGGAAAGCAGGGCCTGGAGGCCGCGCCCAGCCCCACCTGCAGAGGCCATCTGGAGTCAGGCCCTGGCACTGCACTGGCAACAAGAATGTGGCCAGAGCTTTGAACAAAGGGAGCCAGCAAGGCCAGCCGGGGAGGCCCTACAATCACCGCTGTCCTCATGCCAGCAACACAGGGGCCCAGGACGGAGTTGGCAGGACAATGTTAGACTGGGGTCCCCATGGCCCATGTACCCAGTGAAGACAGGACAGCCAGAGGAGAACTGGCTCCCTTCCTCCCCCTTGGCCCAAGAGGACCCAGATCCTTTGACAGTAGCAGATTCCAACTAAGATGGAGGGTTGGGGGACACAACCAGAAAGCACTACTACTGGGCCGTGCACGTGCAGGCACTCTGCGCGCTGTGATCCCATCGCCTCTCCCCACTTTGGAGGCCTCACACCCCTATTTTACAGATGGGAAAGCCAAGGCTGGCAGAGGTCATCACTTGCTCAAGGGCATACAGCTAGTAAAATAAATATCAGCACCCAAACCCTGGTAGAATTTACTCCAGAGCCTGTACAACAGGATTAAATCTGACCCTGGTTTTTTAAATGACCTAGGTGACTACTAGATAAACAGGAAGTCCTGTCCCCGGGGAGATCCCGTCACATGGACCAGGACACTGGCTTTCTGAGTGACCTGGGCCTGCCCCTCCCATCTCTGGGCCTCAGTTTCCCTTCGACAAAATGAAGGCCCTGGACTGGGTGTTGTCTAGGAGCAGGTGTGTGTCTGTACCAGAAGCTGCCTCTCTATGCCCTTTGCCCTCCAGCCAGTGGTCCCAGGCTTCAGATTTGAGCCCAAGAGCCTCCAGGACAAGCGGGTCCTTTATATCTAGCCCAATTTCACAAACAGGAAGGCTATGGGTACCCTATTGCACAGATGAGAACAGTGAGGCTCAGAGAGAGAAAGTGACTTATCCTAGGTCACACAGCAAATGAGAAGTACACGGGGGACCTGAACCTAGACCTGCCCCAAATCCCAACCTCCTTCCACCCTGCCCTAAGTCAGGCCACTTCATATGCCTTTGCACGTGACAGCCATTTCCTCATTCATCCATTGGAGAAGCTTTACTGAACACCCACTTTGCCGGGCACTAGGGACAGAGGTGGAAACAGCCTAATGCCTGCTGTCCCTGGAGGAGCTTGGAGTCACAGAGAAAAACCTTTTTTTTTTTTATCCTCACCTGAGGACATTTTTTCCCATTTTTTGTTCAGATAGAGTGGGAGGGAGAGAGAGAGAAACAGCGACGTGAAAGGGACACATCAAGTGGCTGCCACCCGCATGACCAACCAGGGCCAGGAACAAACTGCAACCGAGGTACGTGCCCTTAGCGGGAACCGAACCCAGATCTCTCTGGACCGCAGGCCAACGCTCTAACCACTGAGCCAAACAGGCCAGGGCGAGAAAAACCTTTAAAACACCACCAACCTGCACTGCTCCTGCCTTCTGCTCTGTGCTCAGCGGTGTTTACAGAGGAGGCGGAGCTACTAGACGAGGGGCAATGAATTGTACATCCGGCTGGCACTTCACAATTTACGATGCTTTCTCATGCCATGCATCACGTCATTTCTGCCTCGTGACTGCCCTTGGTCAGCCAGGCAGCATCATCACACAAACTTTCTAGACAGGAACACTGAAGCACAGAGCAGCCGCACCAAGCCAGGCCGGGAACTCAGGTCTGCCTGATGTCTCCCTCCCACATTCTGTCTTCTGTGCATTGTCATTCACGTGGAGGACTGTGCGTATAGAGGTGGCCTTTTCTAATTTTTGAGAAAAACCATGGGGGGACAATTTAACCACGATGCTCCTGTTTCTTGATGTGTGAAGTGGGGATAGTACAGGGACATCTGTAGACACTGCTGTGACAGGAGACCACATTCTAACAGGGTCCTGCCCAGCATGAAGTATGTGCTCAGAGAACGTGTGCACTCTCCCCCCACCCCCACGGCCCCCGATGGGAGAGGGAGTGGCTCACTGATTAGCGGAGTTCATAGCCAAGAGGGCAGGGACCCCTCCCTCACCGAGTTCTGAATCAATGAGCACAGCACACTGACTTGTCAGTCTCTTCCTCCCAGGACAGAATTTATTTTCCAAGGACACAGGGACAGGAGTGAGGAAGAAGCCAGGGGCTGGCCACCTTGCTCTAACAAGTCCAGCTCACAGTTACCGATACAATACCTCCACTGAAAACCAACAACTGCAAAGGAAGGGCCGTGACTCCTGACTGTGCCCCTCGAGTGGCTGAAAAGTGGCCTTCCAAGGCATAAGCCTCTTGACTCCAGGGCAAGGATGGGGCAAGGGGTCAGTGTTTTCTTAAAAACAACAAAATGAAAGCCCTGGCACCAGTTTGGCTCGGAGGTTAGAGTGTTGGCCTGCAGACCAGAGAGTCCCAGGTTCAGTTCCCACTAAGGGCACATACCTTGGTTACAGTTTGTTCCCAGCCCCAGTTGGGGTTGTGTGGGTGGCAACCACTCGATGTGTCTCTCTCACATTGATGCTTCTCTCTCTCTCTCTCTCTCTCTTCCCCCCCCTCCCTCTCGCTCTATCTGAAAATAAATGCAAAAATGTCCTCGGGTAAGGATTAAAAAAAAAATCTTTAAAACAACAAAATGAGAGCAAACTCAGACTTTCAACAGGAAGCACATCCGGAGAGAGATCCTAAAAGCTAAGACCCCTGCCTCCCCAGAGGTTGCTGGGGGAGCCTGCGTCATTCCGAAGCCTGGCTGCCCAGGCTGAATTCCAGGAGGCTGGACCACAGGGAGGGGCCTAGCTGGAGCTGCAGCAGCCCAGTCCTGTGTCCACCAATACTCTTCTCCCGGGAGACCAGACATGCGGTGCTCTTCCAGTCTGGGTTTTCCCATGCACAGCTAGAGACCCAGGGCATCCATGGCTGGGACCAGAGATAAAAACACCCTCCTCTGCCTGGCCTGCCGCAAACAGGAACCCTGCACTGTCTCTGTGAGGAGCCCCTCAGCCCGCCTCGCCCTACCCTGCTGCTTCCATCTCCACCTGGATGGCCCCGAGGACAAGAATGAGTGAAACATGCCACCGCAGCCCCAGAGCCAAGTTCTGACTTCAGAGCCTGAAATCCTGGTATCTTTCCTCCTCCTTGGCCCCAAAGTTGTCCCGGGGCTCCAGAACCAGGGAGCTGGAGCCAGGAACACTCACCCAGGTAGATATCTCCGAAGGACCCACTGCCGATCTTCCGGCCCAGGCGGTACTTATTCCCCACACGGAGCTCCATGGTTCACTGTCACTGTGGAGGGAAGCAGAAACACTGGGTCAGAGTAGCCTGCAGGCCTGAGGGCAACCAGGTGTCAGGTGGCCTGAGAGCCTCCACATGTGGGTAGTGGCTGAGGCAGGCTTAGAACAGGTGTCAGGCCCTGGCCGGTTTGGCTCAGCCGCTGGAGCATCGGCCACCTGCAGACCAGAGAGTCCCAGGTTCGGTTCCCGCTAGGGGCACATACCAAAAAAAAAAAAAGAATAGGTGTCAGCAGAACCAGGCAGAAGGTGGAATTGGAGACAAGGCCTGGGAGGAAACTTTGGGGGAGTCTTATTTGGGGACCCTCCGACAGGAGCCTCCCAGGGGCAGGCCAGTCACAATGGTCCAAGACCCTAAAAGAAAAATCAAGGACAAAGCGGGGTGATGGGGAGGGGGGATGCAGGAGCTGATAATCCAGGAGGTGCTACCATGGCAACCACTAGCAAGTTCTAACCTCCAGGCATGGGAGGACAAGTTGAACAGAGGGTCCCTAAGAAGTTCCTCAGCTCCCTTAGGACTCAGAAATTACAGTCTTGCCCTGGCGCCATCCCCACCCCAGGCTTCTAGTGCCAAGAATTAGAGGCCAGGCCTCCATGGCCTGGTCTGGTATTCCCAGAAGCCAGACCTTGCCAGTTTACAGTGTGCCCTGCAGGAAGACGTTTCCTTCCTCCAGTGGTCTCCTCCTCTCAACCCTACAACACCAAGAACTGCACACAGCCCACTCTGCACATATTTCTTTGGATGGACTGTTTGGGACTAGACTTCTTCAAGACGAGGACCCTTAGGAGGATCTTTTAAGAGGGCAACTGAACAAGTGAAGTGACCAAAGCTAGGTTTTTTGGTCTCTAGCTTCTGAGCTTCTGTGGAATGGGAGGGGGCGAGGTGATTTGAACAGCTTGCCTATGTCCTGTGCCTCCACCTGGGTGTCCAAGCCTGTGGGATATCAGGGTCCTAGTAGAGACCCCTCTGGCCTGGGGCAAAGGTCTGGGTGCTCTGGGGCCCTGGCCAGCAGAGGAGAAAACTCCATGGCTGGGAGGCAGTTTCTGCTACGGGGGGAGATGGAACAGTGGACTATGAAATTGGGAGAGGGGTGGGGGACCCCTAAGATCCTGGAGTGTCTATAAGAGGGCCAGCATAGACGACTATTAAGAGGGACCTTCGTCTGCAGACTGGGATCTCAGGCCCAGAGCGGCCATGCCCCCGCCCACCCCTCCCCACCTCACCCCACCCCACAATAGCCAGTTAGTGGCAGTCTCCTCACCTACCACCCACATGGGTTCTGCCTCCCCACCTGGCAGCCCTGCATCCTCACAACAGACTGGCAGGCAAAGAGGAAGGTAGAAGAGCAGCTGTGCCAGGCAGAGATTCTGCCCCTTCCTCATGCCAAGTGCTAGCCTCCAAAGCCAGACAGCACCTGGGAAGGGAGACTGGAAAGATCTAGTCCACTGAGGGCCAGGCTGGACCGGCAGAGGCAAAGTGCCAAGAACTCCTGCCCAGGAGAGGTATCCAGCCCCAGCACTTGGCTCCCAGAGAGCCATCACTATCCCTTCCCCAGTGGCCACAAGGAAGCAGCCTCCACCCCAGGGCTGGCCAAACTCTGGGCTCTTAACCAAGGGCCTCTGCATACACCCTGGCTGGTCCCAGCTGAGGTGCCAGGGCTGCCAGCCACATACAATTCACATTTGCAGGAAACCCACACACTACATACCTCGCGCCCATACCATCCTGTGTGTAAATTCCAATAAAGAAAGCAGGAACTCACCATGAGTCCTGCTGGGGGAGGGGGATGCGGGTGTGTACACAAACATCCCTCCCCCCCAAGTCTGTGCTCCGCCAACTCCAATTCAGAGACCACACATGGCAGCCGGGAAAGCCGCAGGTTCCGAAAAGAACATAAATACACCCGCATCCTATATTACATAAATACCCACGCCGGGTTATATAAATACCCATGCCCTCTGTCTGGGTGTCTTACATAAATACACTGCACATGACCCCCAGCCCCTCCCCACTCAGGGGGCTTCAGGCAGGGGAGGGGAGAAGAGGAGGTGTGAACCATGGACCCTGGACCCAGCCGGAACCAGGAATTCTCTGTGCTGGCCACCCAGAGCCCAGGGAGAGCCTAGACTGTCCCAGCACCACCCCCAAAAGCCTCCCAGAGGAGAGGAGAAAGGATTGAGTCAGGAATGGGAGAGGCCCTCCAGTTCTCTGCTGCTTCTCCCTTGGGAGTGGGGGAAGGGGGGCAATAAACAAAGTATTTTTTTAAAAGGCAAAAAAAAGAGAAAGAAATGAAGACTCCAGAGTTTCAGTTACAATTAGACAAACTACCAAGCAACAAAACACAGGGACAGTTTTCTTACTCCTGTCCCCCCTACCCCCCAGCCAGAGCCCATGTCACTGGACCAGTAAAATAAAAACTGGAGGAACATTCTAGACAGAAGGCAAAGGACCCCCAAATACAGGCATTTAAGGGTGGACTTAGATACTCTGGATCCCCTTCCCCTCACCCCAGATCCTTCTCCCTGAGGGAAGCTACCCCAAGAATAAAATATACAAGAAAACTAAGGGAAAGTTGGGAGGGGGCTCACCCCACTTTGAGTTTGGATGTGACGAGGAGCTTGGGAATCCTCTCTCTAGAGATATCCGGGCACACACGGAGTTTTATGTTCCACAGAGACTTGCAAAACATGGATTTCTCATAGGAAGAAATGGGAGAATACGATCTGATAAATAACCCCCACCCCTTTCTTTCTCTCCACAAAGGAAAACAGAATCGGTGGCTGGGTGACTACACACCCCCTCATCTCAGGGCCCCCAAGTGCCCGCATCCAACCTGCGGGAGAACCTTGCTGACCCCCCAGGTCTGGAGCACCGAGCCAGGAGAGAAGGGGGAGGCGCTGATTGTCCAGTGAAACAGATAGAATCCCAGGGTTTGACGGAGAAGCTCGAATTAACTGTATCGGGTGCCCCCAGCACCCCAGTCCCAGGACCCCTCCCTCAGTGTCCCCAAATCACAGCCTGGGGTGGCCGCCTCGGCTGGCTGGGGCCTTAAAGGGTCCAAGCCGGGGGGGGGGGGGGGGGGGCGGGCCGGGCTGGGGGGCCGCCCCCCGCCCCCCCCAAAGCCTGCAAAATAATAGTCACCCTCCTCCTCCTCCTCCTCGGCCTCAGCGGCGCCTTTGTCCTCGCCGGGCCGAGCGGGCGGCGCCCGGACTGCCCCCTCCCCCCGGTTCCCGAGTGCGAACGCGCGGTGTCCGCCCGCCTGCGCGCCCCTCCCCTCCCTCTCTGCAAAAACAAAGAGGCGGGGGGAGCCCCGTTTCCCCCCGGGTTTGCGCCCCTCCGCGAGCCCCCGGTCTCCCAATATTTACCCCGCCGGGAAGGCGCCGGTGCCGGGCCGCTGCTTGGGGTGCTGCCGCCAGCGGGAGCGGCCCGCCGGGCCGGATGCCGGAGGATTCGCAGAGCCGCCCGGCGCGCCAGCCTCTCCCGGCCCAGCCGCCGCCGCTCCGCTCCGCTCGGCCCGGCCGGGCTCAGGCTCTGGGCTCTCACCGCCGCCGCCTCCCTCCTCCGGGCCCTCCAGCCCGCCGCCCCCGCCGCCGGCTCGCGCTCCCGCCCGGCGCGCGTCCGCCGGCTCCCATTGAGCCCCGGGCCCGCCCGCTGATGTCATCCCCGGCCCGCCGCCGCCCCGGAGGATTTAAAGGGCCCGCGCCCTCCGCTCCCAGGGACTCTGGGGGCCACAGTGAGAAAGCAGAGCCCCCAGGCCACGCGAGGAGCGCCTTGCAGGCATGGTCTTCCGGGTGGGGTGGGGGTGGGGGGGCACACAGACACTGACATCCTGAAAAAACCCAGTGGCGTGGGGAGGAGGAGGAGGGCGCACAAAAAGCTGGGATGTTCTAGACCCAAATCGCCTCACCCCTCCCGCCCCCGCGTTCTAATAGCAGTGGCCCCTCCGAAGGCCAGTGGACACACGCGTTACTGCCAAAGGAGAATGTTTAGGCAGTTGGGGTTCACTCCGACTTGGGGCTCTGAGTGCTGCAGAGACCACAGACCAGATTGATTCAGGGGACAAAGATTTGACAGGACAAAAAGAGATGGAAGGGCGCTGACAAGGTCCAGAGAAGTAGCCAAGGCTCAGCTCCCTCCCCCCCCCCCCCCCTGCCCGCCCGCCCATGGAAAAATCAGAGGCAAAGACCTTTTTCTTCTCTCTCTTTCCTCTTCCAGCAGCTCAAACTGTGATGGGCACAGAACAGACTCTCAAACCCTACTCCTGTTCTCACTCATGTAAGGAGGGACCCCCAAACACTGCCTTGCACCAGAGCTTGAGTCAGGGTTCTGAGTTCTGGGCTTGGGCTTCCATTTCTGCAAATCGGGAAGGATCCCTCCCTCTGGGGGTCATTGGGAGAAATAATTTAGGCTTCCTGCCAGCTTCCAGAGTCGCCATGAAAGGTTCCAGGGAAAAGTTATTAAAGCAATGGTATTGCCCTGGCCGGTTTGGCTCAGCAGTTAGAGCGCTGGCCTGCGGACCAGAGAGTCCAGGGTTCTGTTCCCGCTAAGGGCATGTACCTCGGTTGAAGTTTGTCCCTGGACCGGTTGGGGTCTTGTGGGTGGCAGCCACTGGATGTGTCTCTCTCACATCGATGTTTCTCTCTCTCTCCCTTCCTCCCTCTCCTTCCCACTCTATCTGAAGATAAATGCAAAAGTGTCCTCAGGTGAGGATTAAATAAATAAATAAATAAATAAAGCAATGGTATTTACACTGGGCCATCAAAACTCCAAATTATGACACACATCCATTCACACACATAATTGTGACCGGACATACAAAATGTCTTGTGCACTGTATTCAATCCCGGAAGCATAGTTCCTGGGAAGAGTCATTTCCACAATAACCGCATCCTTCAGCCTAAGGGATTTAGTCACACACTGTCCAGACTGGTGAGAATCCCACAGACCAGGCTGCGTGTCACAGAGCCGGGCACTGGTCCAGAGAGGGGAGAGTTTGCCCAGGACCACACGGCCCAACAGGACGGCTCTGTTCTCCCAATGGTCCCTGGGAAGCTGAGTCTATTATGAGCTCATTTCCAAAAGCAGAAGAGTGAGGACAAGCCACCCAGGAGAGACCTGAAGCAGTCAACTGGGGACCTTCCCTCAGTGCCACCTTTGCAGGAAGGGGCATTAGGGATGGGGTGGGGTGGGGTCACCAGCCAAGGTGGTGGGTTTTGCTTGGCCTGCCTGGTGTTTTTTGTTGTTATTTCTTTTGTTTTGTTAACTGATTGCCAATGTTTTAAAATAGAAAGGTTTCGTAGTACAGGTCCATATTCCCTACTTTTTAAAAATTTTTTTTATTGATTGATTTTAGAGAGAGAGAGAGAGAGAAATATCGATGAGAGCCCTGGATGATTTGGCTCAGTGGTTAGAGCGTCGGCCCTCGGACCAGAGAGTCTCGGGTTCGGTTCCCCATAAGGGCATGTACCTCGATTGCAGTTTGTCCCCAGCCCCAGTTGGGGTCATGTGGGCGACATTTCTCTCTCTCTCTCTCTCTCTCCTTCTCTCCCTTCACTCTATTTGAAGATAAATGCAAAAATGCCCTCGGGTGAAGATAAAAAAAAAAACGACTCACTTCTCCCCTCAAAGACCTGCTCCTCATCTCTCTCCTGCTGTCCCCACCCACTGTCTCCCTTGGAAAAAGCTCCCCAAACCCCACCCCTGATTAGCTGTGTTATGGGCCCAAGGTATCTTCCTTCCTACTCCCCTGAAAGACCAACCCACGGGTCCTTCTAAGGAGCTTTGCAGCTTAGCTCTAAGGAGCAACACAAAAGCCAGCTGAGGAATTAAGATGGTCTCAAAGACGATGAAATCGTACGTACTGAGTTCTAGCAGCTTCTGGGTCTGACTTCTCTCCAGACTGAATTCTCAATGATTCCTTCTAGGACTCACCTCCCAATTTTTTTCTTTTATCCTCACCCGAGGACATTTTTCCATTTGTGTTCAGATAGAGTGGGAGGAAGAGAGAGAAACATCGATGTGAAAGGGACACATCAAGTGGCTGCCTCCTGCACGACCCCAACTGGGGCCAGGGACAAACTGCAACCGAGGTACGTGCCCTTAGTGGGAACCGAACCTGGGTCTCTCTGGACTGCAGGCGGACACTCTAACCGCTGAGCCAAACTGGCCAGGGCTCAACTCCCAATTTGAAAGCCCAAAGTTGTAGCCAGCTTGAGTCCCTCTAGCCCCCACCCTACATACCCACCCACCACCCAGAAGATGCAGTTTGCCTGGAACAATAGGTGTCATTGAAGTGCCAGCTCCCACGGGTCCCACGGAGTTCAGCTGCCTGCACGGGGTCAGGAGAAGCAGTCCCCCAGCACCTTTCCTATCTGACCTTTGAACCTGTTTCCTTGGCACCCAGAGCGCCGGGCTGGGGATCCTCAGGAATTGCCACATCGTGAAGGTATCACAGATGAAGCCAGTGATGGGGAGAAAGACGTCAGTCCTCCCAAAGGGATCTGCAACCCGAGTCTTGACAGTGGGCACCATCATTTACTACAGGTCTGGCCCTTAAACCTGCCCTACACAATCTAACCCTTGAGCTATCCTGCAGCCGCAGGGCCTTACCCTGGCTGTTCCCACGCCTGGTATGCTTTCCTTCAGATTTCTCATGCTCTTTCCCTCACTTCCCTCAGGGCTTGACTCTCAAGTCACCTTCACAGAGAAGCCCCCCTCCCTAGCGCACTGCCTCTCCTCATTTTTCTCCTGGCACGTATCACACCATCTAACATATTCTATATGATACTCATTTAAATTTTTCTTTTGGTTTGAGTCTCCCACTAGAAAATAAATTACATTGCCCTGGCCGGTTTGGCTCAGTGGTTGGAGCATCGGCCCGCGGACCAAAGAGTCGCGGGTTTGATTCCGGTCAAGGGCACGTACCTCGTTGCAGTTCGTCCCTGGCCCTGGTTGGGGTCATGTGGGAAGCAACCAGTAGGTATGTCTCTCTCACATCAATGTTTCTCTCTCTCTCTTTCTCTCTCTCTCTCTCTCTTGCCTACTCTGTCTGAAGATAAATGGAAAAATATCCTCGGGTGAGGATTTAAAAAAAAGGAAATAAGCTGCGTAAAGGCAGGGGGTTAAGGCTATTTGGGGACACCACTGTCACCAGTATCAAGAACAGTGTCTGGCCCATAGGCAGTATTCAACAAATATTTGCTGAAAGAGCAAATGGATGAAATGTGAAGGGACAGCCTCCACTTTCTCTGACTAAACATTAAGAGCTATCATTTTATCGAGCACCTACTGTGTGCCAGGCCCGCTACGAAACACGTTACCTGCATTGACTCATTCAACCTTCACATCCACCCTCAGTGGAGGTCGTGGCCTGGCAGGGCCTGCACCCTTACCCATGTCACCCAGGCTAGTGGGGAACACAGTTCTGAGACAAGTCCCCATCCCCTCCCATCAGACTCCTGAGCACCTCTGCTAGAGAAGCCATTCTGGGCTCTAGTTGAGAGCCACAAGAGCCCATGGGGCTCTTTTATTCTAACTCCACAGTTTTACAGGCAGGGAGACAAGGTCACAGCTGGAGCCCAAGACAGTAGCCCACAGTGATTAAGAAGCTGCCTTCAAATGCTGACTCTGCCACTATTTAACTGTGTGACCCTAAGGAAGTTCCTTAAACTCTCTGAGCTTCAGTTGTAAATAATACAGATGATCATCCACAAAAACAACTCAGCCCAGAAGAAGCCCTGAGTAAGAGGAAGATGTTGATACTAGTGCTATTCTGAGGAGCCAGCGGGGAGCAGAAACCCGCCCCCCCACCCCGACTTGGAGTCCTTCTAACACCACAGGCTTCGTCTCCAGCTTCTTCTTGCTCTGCTTTTCCTTCTGGAGGGGCCCCACCAGCCCCTTCGAGGTGGGTGGGTTGGAGGTATACAGACCTATGTGGCCCAGGTGAGCCACCGGCCCTGCCCACCCTCTGTTTTTCCCCGTGGTCTTGGCTCTAGGAGGCCCTGCAAAGTTTCTCTGGGGTCTTCCCTCTTCTCAGCTGCTTCTCGTCAGTGGCGCGCACAGGCTCTGCTCGGAGAAGTCCTCCCAGACCTGCCACCTGAAGATGCTGCCTGGTGCAGCCTCCTTGCCAGCAAGGCCTCAGCTGTGCACCCCAGATCCTCCCGTGATGTCCCACCCACCGCTGCCTGCTCCCAGGTCATTCCCCAGCAGTGGGTCCTCCCTCCTCCTCCATCTTCAGCAGAGGAGCAGCAGGGCGGGGTAGCAAGAGGCCCGGACCAGGGGTCAGGAGGCTGTGTGGTGCCGGCTTAGCCACTGAATTTCCACAGGAACTGGGACAATTCACAGCCCCTCTCTGGGGGACTGGACAAGGAGACTACTAAAGTTCTTTCTGCAGTCTCCCTATCTCAGGGCTGGACTGGATGAAGAAGGCCTCTATGGTCCATACCTGGGGTACTCTGTTGAGAAAGATCCTGAGGTCACACACATCTGTACTCAGTGGGAAAGGGTTCTCTCCCCACCACCACCCCTATATTCAAAATGTGTGCACTTCCCATCAGCTCTGCCTCCCAACTATATTCTGAACCCAGCCACCTCTCACGTGTGCATCTTTCACTTGGATACTAGAGATCTGTTCATTGGTGAGATCACATCCCTCTGCTACTGTAGACACACCAGTGGCTTCCTCTGTCCTTACTATGAAATCCATGTTCTTTCTCAGGCCCGCAGTGATCTGGCTCCTACCTGCCTCTCAAACCCCATCTCGAACTTTGCTTCCTCCCAGTCTTCTTTCATTTCATCATACCTCAGGGCCTTTGCACTTGCTATTCCTTCTACCTGGAATTACCTTCCCTAGCCCTGGCCGGTTTGGCTCAGTGGTAGAGCATCGGACCGCGGACCAGTGAGTCGCGGTTTCAATTTCAGCCAAGGGCAGTTCGTCCCCAGCCCCGGTCGGGGTCGCGCAGGAGGCAAGCAGTCGATGTGTCCTTCTCACATAGATGTTTCTCTCTCTCTCCCTTTCTCTTCTCTCTCCCTCCCACTCTATCTGAAGATAAATGGAAAAATGTCCTCAGGTGAGGATTAAAAAAACCTTACAATTACCTCCCCTAGATTCTTCAATGACTGCCTTCCACTCACGGTTCAAGTCATAACTCAAAAGTCACCTCCTCACAGAAGCCTTCCCTAACCACACAATATGTATTTATTTATAGAGGAACTGGGAAAAGAGAGCGAAAGAGAGAAACATTGATGTGAGAGAAATGTTGATGGGTTGCCTACCACACACACCCACAACCCAGGCATGTGCCCTAACCAGGAATCAAACCCATCACCTTTTGGTCTTCGGGCCAACTTAGCCACACCAGCCAGGGCTTTTTATATTTTTTATTTATTAATTTTAGAGAGAGAAGATGGTAGAGGGAGAGAGAGAGAGAGATAAAGAGAGAGAGAGAAACATCAATTTGTTGTTCCACTAATTTATTCTTTTTAAAACTTTTTTAAAAATTAGGTTGGGGAAAGCAGGAGGGGTTTGGAGAGGGGAGGAGGGGGTATGTGGGGGAAAGGGGGGACATCTGTAACAGTTTCAACAATAAAAAAATAATAAAAAATAAAAAAATTTTTATTTATTGAATTTTGAGAGTGACATTGGTTTGTTATTCCACCTGTCTATGCAACCATTGGTTGATTCTTGTATGTGCCCTGACTGGGGATCGAACCCGCAACCCTGTCATATTGGGATGATGCTCTAACCAACTGAGCTACCCGGCCAGGGCTGACCACACAATGGATGTGGACCCCTTCCCCTCGGTCCCCTGCTACTGGACAGTCCTGCCCTATTTTCTTTATAGCACTTATTACAGGCTGAAAACATTAACTTGCATTTTTTGTTGTTTATTTTTAATGCCCTTGAACATAAACTCCAAGAGAAGGAAACCCTCCTATAAGTGCTCCTGTGGGTGTCCAACTGGTAATGGGTGCCCCATAATAATTGTGCAATTAACAAATTCTGCCTCAGGCGTGTGGCCGTGGGGGTGGAGGCAGGGCTCGGCACTCTCCATCACTCAGGGACAGGCCCGGGCTCTCCCCACCCCACCACTCAGGCTCACATTTCACGGGGGCTCCCGGCCCTCCCCCTCCACCAGGGCAGACCCTCTCAGCATTGCCTGTGCTGGTCTTCTTAGGGGAAATCAACGCCCAGAGGAGGTGGGAACACCTGTTACATGTCCCACAGGCCTAGGGAGCACAAAGGATACCCCACATCACCCGGCCTCCAACAACATCCCCCACGGCTTCCTTCCTTCAACTTGGACTTGTCACCTTGCTGTCCCTCTGGGCTCACCTGACCCCTCTGCTGGGCACAACCTCTCTGTTTGTACTACTGCCAACTCTCTCCAAAACTTGCTCCTTCCATCCTGTGGGAATCAAGGAATACCATTCCCAGGACACAACCACTCATTAGCTGGGCCACGGGAATTACAGTGATTGCAGCGCTAATAATCCCAATTCCCACAACAACACTTCTCAACTCAGCATAGTTGGTGCAATTCATCACCTCCTTACCACATCACGTGTCTGTCCACAAACACTTCCTGATGCCAGCTCCTTAGGGGGCTGAGAGATCCACCCTGGACCCTGCTTGCCAGGAGGTGCTGATCCACCCTGGAAGCTGAGCATGCACACACGCAAAGATGGACACACACATCGTCAGTCAACGATGCTAAAGAGAACATGCCAGACAGTGCGTGCCAGGGGCAGATCCATGTGACCCGGGGTCAGTGGAGGCACCAAGGGGTGGCAGGCCAACCCTCTCTCCCTCCCCCAGGGTATTCTGAGATGCACAGCCGGGGTCTTCCTACTTTTACATGAAGCAGTACACAAATACAGCATCCAAACAAGTCCCTGAGCCCCCTTCCAACCAGACTGCCCCAAGCTCCTTCTGTAGAGAGATTTGAGTATTGCCTCTGGGGAGGGTAGCAGGAGGCGGGGCTTGGGTTGGGCAGATTTAGAGGGTGGAAAGCAGGGGAGAAATAGCCTGAGTGACCACTCTATGGTAAGAACCTCAGACATTTTGGGGTGAGGGGCTACTCTAGGGAGACCAGTCAAATAAGACCCTGCAGGGAGAAGGCTGAAGAGGAAGGTGGAGGCAGGCAGGGTCTCCAACCCCAAGCACCTGGATATGGGACCGAGTCACTGGTTTTGCTCAAAACAGCTTCGGGTTTTACTTGTGGAAGGGAAGAAGAGGGAGAGAACTATTGAACTAGCATTTATTGGACAGTGTGCCAGGTGCCACTGACCACTGGTTCTTATTTAATTCTACAAAAATCCTATGAACTGGAGATCACCCCACCTGTTTTATAAATAGAAACCCAAGGCTGAGCGAGTTTAAGAGAATCAGACCTAATATTCATAAAGGCTCTGAAGGACTCCAATTTACCGCCCCAGACCCAGCCTGGAGCCTCACCCTATCTTGGGCACTGTGCTCCAATCTGCCTTTGTCTTCCTCAGTGCATGCCAACTGGGACCTACTCACATATCTGAGGCCTCCACTCAGCGTGTCCCCTGACCTTCAGAACACCATGACTCTGCTCACTCACTCTGGAAGCATCCAAGGGATTCTGGTGACCACTAACAGAGCTGTCTCCAAAGCAGATGCCTGTACCCAGGAAGTTCACTAAGTGATCCCCTGGGTGCAAGGGAAAAAAATCAGTTTGGCCCTGGCTGATTTTGCTCAGAGGTTAAAGCATTGGTCCACGGACCAGAGAGTCCCAGGTTCGGTTCCCGCTAAAGGCACGTACCTCAGTTGCAGTTTGTGCCCGGCCCTGGTTGGGGTTGTGTGGGTGGCAACCACTCGATGTGTCTCTCTCACATCGATGTTTCTCTCTCTTCCTCCCTCTCTCCTTCCCGCTCTATCTGAAGATAAATGCAAAAATGTCCTCGAGTGAGTATAAAAAAAACCAAAAATCAGTTTGTATTCTTATTTAGTTTCTAATCTTAGCCTTCCAAGCATTCAATTTTGATGTATGTTTTATAATGCACACATTAGCACAGCAAAACATACATATCTCAGCAATAACAAACATATATATACATTTAAATACAAAATGCATGCTCAAAAATATTTTTACCGACAGGATGTGCCACTGAAGTTTGCATTAGCATCTGAGTATCCTTGCAATGAGTTCTCACTGAGAAGCAGTGGTGGTAGAGACCCTGCTTCAACATGCTGGGTTCAAATCCTTAATCAGCTACTTCTGGGCTGTGTGGCTGGGCTGAGTTGGTAAAACCTTCCTATATCTCAGTTTCTTCATCTCAGAAATGGGCATGGCAATAACATCCCCCTCGGGAGATTAAAAGAGATAATGTACATACAGCCCAGAGCCTGGCACCTGAATATAGAAGCAATGATCACTAATGCAATGATAGGGAGCAGAGCCAGGCCGGGCCTGGCCTGGCCTTGTGGTGGGCCCTACCCTGGTGCAGAGCTTCTGCTGAAGGAGACACAGAACCCAGAACAGGTCATTAGAAATCAGCATAACCAGGGAGAAGACAGAGATTACAAACATGTGGGCCCTTTTTATACCAGAATTGCGGGGGGTACGGGAGGACTTTCTGTATAAATTAGCTCACTTGCCCAGCCGGTGTGGCTCAGTGGTTGAGTGTCAACCTATGCACCAAGAGGTCGCCGGTTCGATTCCCAGTCAGGGCACACGCCTGGGTTGTGGGCTTGATCCCTGGTGGGGGTGTGCCAGAGGCAGCCGATTGATGTTGATGCTTCTCTATCTCATCGATATTTCTCTCTCTCTCCCTCTCCTTGTCTCTCTCTCCAAAAAATCAATAAGAAACAATAATTAAATAAATAAACTCACTTAATCCTCAGAACACCTGGGGGAAGTAACTTTATGTGGCCATTTCCCAGATGTGAAAACCAATGCTTAGAGAGAACAATGGTCTTTCCCAAGATCCCATTGTTGGAGGCAGTGATCTTGGCCTGTGTGACCCCAGAGCCCGTGTTTCTCCTGTGACACCTCCCTGTCTTCACCCCCGAATCCTTCCTCCAAGTGTTCAGAATGGTACCCAACTATGGCCCATCCCTCAAATTAACATTATGCAGCTATTAAAAATAATAATTACACATACACAAATGACTAAGAACAACACGAGAAAATGCTTATGACACAATATTAAGAGGGGAAAAGCAAGACCCAAAAATTGTAAATAAAGAATGATAAAAGTATACTAAAATGATTGTGCACAGAAAAGACTGAAATACACCAAAATATCCACAGCGGGGTTTTGTGTGTGTTAGGACCGTGGATGATCTCTTTCCTACTTTCCTCCATCTGCCAACTAGTCAATCAGTGCATATAACTTCTACAACGAAGAAAAGACATCATGTAAAAAATAAGAAATAAATTTCTGGCTGAAATATTTGGAAACCTGCTGTTTCTTTCCTCTTCCACTTCCTATGCTTCAAATGCCTCCAAAGCCTACCCTTTCAGGACAACGTGCCTGTAACCATGAGACATGGCAAGTGTTTGGGGAGCAACCAGTACCTCCACAGACCTACGCAGCTCCTTCTCTGACCGACCTGCTTTGACCAGGCTCCCTCTCCCCGTCGAGTGAGGACCCCTAACCCGGACCCTCCTCCCAGCCCCCAAACAGGGCTCCTGCCGGTGCTCACCTGACACTCGAGGTCGGCTTCCGACGCGAGACGCGCACACCTGTCCCTCCAGGTGAGGACTCGGCTAGGACGCCGCGCTCCGGAAAGAGGGAGCCCGCGGAGGGGGCGGTGCCGTGACGTCACCGCCCAGCCCCGCCCTCGGCGCGCAGGCCACGCCCCGGGTTCCTGGCGCCCGGGGGTTCGTGGTTCTCATGCTTGCCCGGTGAGGTGCTGGGGACACTTCCCCCGACACGCACGCCCCACGTGGGCCGGGCCCCCAGCCATCAGCGGTGCCTGCCAGAGGGAACGCCACGGCAGCCCTGGGGGGTGGGCGGACTGCACCCCGACGTCCTACTCTTCCAGAGCGAGGGTCCCTTCCAGAAGCCAAGAAGCTGAGAAAGAGCGGGGGTTCCCTCGCACCCCCTACCCCACAGCCCCACCTCCACCCAGGTTACCAAGTCCCAGGCTGAGGTCTTACACTGGAACCTAGCACCCAGTGCTGTGAGGGAACTCCTGCTACTACATCTGTTTGATCCTTAGTACAATTAAAATTGGGGCAGATTAGTCTAGTTAGGCCATGTGTCAACATGTAAACTTGTTTTGATTAAGGAATGTTTCTATTTTTTTTATTGTTTTTGTCTGTTTGTTTGTTTTTAAAGAGAGAGGAAGGGAGAGAGAGACAGAAACATTAATGTGAGAGAGAAACATCAGTTGGCTGCCTCCTTCATGCTCGCCACCAGGGATCTGGCATTGAAACTCCATCTCTCAGTCCATGGGACGATGTTCAATCCACTGAGCCACACCGGCCAGGCTTAAGAAATTTGCTATCAAAAAATAAATAAAGCCCTGGCCGGTTTGGCTCAGCAGTTAGAGCGTCAGCCTGCGGTCCAGAGAGACCCGGGTTCGGTTCCTGTTAAGGGCACGTACCTGGGTTGCAGTTTGTCCCCGGCCCTGGTGCGGGTGGCAGCCACTCAATGTGTCCCTTTCACGTCGATGTTTCTCTCTCTCTCGCTTCGTCTCTCTCCCTCCCACTCTATCTGAACAAAAAATGGAAAAAAATGTCCTCGGGTGAGGATAAAAAAAAAAAAATTAATTAAAAATAAATAAATACATTTCCAGGTTGAAATCACCTGGGGCAAGGAATGATCCCAGAGGGTCAGAGGGAGCCTCCGATTCTCCAGCTGGTTTCTTCCCTGTACCTCACTATCGGCGCTTCTCTCAGACCAAACCTCCCACCCTTCCTGCCAAGAAGACCATGGAGGTGGTGGTGGGGGCAGTGAGTGGCCAAGAGGTGTGATTCCAGCCCTTGGGGGTTGCAGAAAGTTACCCTGGCATCTGACACCTACTGTCAGGAAACCATTTCCATCTTTGGACGAGCCAAGATTGTTTATATTTAGCAAAGTTTTGTTTTGAAAAAGCCAGCCTGCTGGTGGTGGCAAAAATAAAGGCAATTAGGTTCCACCCGGCCAGAAGCTTTAAAAATGTGCATGCCAGACCGGTATGGCTGTGGCTGAGCATCCACCCACGTACCAAAAGGTGGCCCATTTGATTCCTGGTCAGGGCACATGCCCAGGCTGCAGGCTGATCCCCAGTGGGGGGCATGCAGGAGGCAGCCAATTGATGTTCTCTCTCATCGATGTTTCTATCTCTCTCTCCCTCTCCCTTCCTCTCTCTCTAAAAAAAAAAAGAAAAAAAATGTGCTCACTGTTGGAACCTGGACTTCCACTTCTGGAAAGCTATCCTAAGGGAATTATTCAAATACATGTTCATCGTAGAGTCCTTTACATTGGTGAAATTTGGAACTAGTTTAAAAGTCCAACACCGGCTGAGAGGGAGGGGGAGGGGAGCGGAGGGAGGAGGGGAGGAGCAGACGGTGAGGTGGTGAACAGCACAAACACGCAATATTATGCAACCTTTTAAAAGTTGTGTTTACAAACAGCTTATAATATGAGGAAGTAGACTAAAATATTAAGAGAATAAAGCAGAAAATAGCCCTGGCCGGTTTGGCTCCACAGTTAGAGCATCAGCCCGTGGACCAACGACTCTCGGGTTCCATTCTGGTCCAGGGCACCTACCTCAGCTGTGGTTTGTCCCCGGCCCTGGTTGGGGTTGTGCCGGAGGCAACCACTCGATGTGTCTCTCTCACATCGTTGTTTCTCTCTCTCCCTCCCTCCCACTCTATCTGATGATAAATGAAAAAAATATCCTTGGGTGAGGATTAAAAAATAAAAATAATAAATAAATAAAAGCAGGATATAAATGTGTGGTGACAGCAGGATTACAGTTGTACTTAAAAGCAAAACACACATTTTTGGAAATTTTTATTGAATTTATTGGGGTGACTGGTTAATAAAATTATATAGGCTTCAAGTGTACCATTCTGTAATACATCATTTGTATATTGTATTGTGTGTTCAACACAGAAGTCAAGTCTCCTTTTGTCACCACTTATACCCCCTTAAACGCAATTTTTTCCATAGGAAAGAGCCTGGAAAGATGAGGTTCACTGTGGTTATTTCTGGGTGGGGACACTGTGAGGCTTTTTATGCCTCTGTTTTCCCTGCATTTTTATCTGATGGACTCATATCGCTTTTCTAAAGTTCCCATTAGTTGAACACTTACTATAATCGAGGATAAGCCCCTTTCATGTAATCCTGGCAATAGGTCTGAGGCAGGAATTATTACTTTCCTCCTGTTACAGTTGAGAAAACCAAGGTCTGAGAGGTTGATCCCCAAGGTCACACAGGTGGAAAGGGTCAGAGACAGTCTCTGGTTCCAGGCCAAGGGAGTCTTTTGAGCAGCTTCCTGACTAGCCACCAGGCTAAAAGGGCCACCAGCCTCAGCTGGGCTAAAGGGAGCCGGGGTAAGGGTTTGTGTTTCAGGAGGAGGGCCAGTGCGAGGGGCAGCCACAGTGTCAGCGTGCCCCTCCACGAGCGTGAGCCCTCCTTCCCACTCCAGAGGTGTTGAGGCCGGCGTGGCCCTGGTGGGGCCAGAGAAGGCAGAGCTTCCCAGGGACCAAGCTCCAAGGTTGGGAGGTCAGCTCGTTCAACCTCATGGGTTAATGTTATAACCTTAATATAGTTTTCTGATTACAAAAGCAATACTGTATATTGTTATTATAGAAAACTGAAGTCAAAAATATATAAAAAAGAAAATAAAGTTAACCCCTTATTGTTTTATCTTTTATTATTATGGGCATTTTATTTATCTTTTTAAATGTTTTTAGAATCGGTTTTTAAAGAGGGAGGGAGAGAAACACCCATGTGAGACAGATACATTGATCGATTGCGTCCGGCACGTGCCCCGGCCGGGGATGGAGCCGGAAACCTGGGTATGTGCCCTGACTGGGAATCAAACCCGAGACCTTCCCGCGCACAGGACAATGCTCCGACCAGAGAGCCACACTGGCCAGCGCTGGGCATTTTAAATAATACTAAAAAGTAGAGAAAATATAGTATATGAACCCATATACTCATCACTAATTTTCAACAATATCAACATTGCCCATTCTTGTTTTATCCATCACCCTACATACATTTTTCCCCCATTTATCTTCAGAGAGAGCGGAAGGTAGAGAGGTGGGGAGAGAGAGAAACATCGATGTGAAAGAGACACATCAAGTGGCTGCCACCCACACGACCCCAACCAGGGCCGAGGACAAACCGCAACTGAGGTACGTGCCCTTAGCGGGAACCGAACCTGGGACTCTCTGGTCCGTGGACCGAGGCTCTAATGACTGAGCCAAACTGGCCAGGGCTCCACATACATTTTTAAAAAGGAAATTCCTGAGACTATATCAATTAATACCTTAGTAATTGTCTCTAACGGCTAAGGACTTTGTTAACACACACATACACAATATCATTTTTACACAAAGCAAAAGTAACACCATGTCTTTCATGAAATCACTTAATATGTAGTTCATGTTTAATTTTCCCTAATTTGTCTCCAAAATGTCTTTTTATAATTGGTTTGTTTAAATCAGTATCCATACAAGGCCCATGTAGTATATCTGATTGATATATCTTTTAAATTTTCCTCTCTCTTTCATTGAGATATAATTCACATCCCATGAAATTCACCATATAAAGTGTACAATTCAGTGGCTTTAAGTAGATTCACAAGGTTTTACCACCATTACCACTATCTAATTCCCTAACACTTTTATCACCCAAAAAGAAACCCATACCTACTAGCAGTCACTCCCCAGCTCTGCCCTCCTGTGCCCACCAAGCTAGTTTTGTCTTTTGCCTATTCTAGATATTTCATATAAATGGAATCATAAAACATGTGACCTCTTGTGTCTGACGTCACTCAGCATAATGCCTTCAAGGGTCAACCATGGGGTCGTGTGTATCAGTACTTCATTCTTTTCGATGGCTGAATATTGGTCCAGACTGGGTTTCCCACAGTCTCAAGTTGGTTGACTGCATCATCCTTGTCTTCTTTTTTTTTTTATCCTCATGCGAGGACATTTTTCCATTTTTTGTTCAGATAGGGTGGGAAGGAGAGAGAGAGAGAGAGAGAGAAACATCGACGTGAAAGGGACACATCGAGTGGCTGCCTCCCGCACGACCAACCAGGGCCGGGGACAAACTGCAATCGAGGTACGTGCCCTTAGCGGGAACCGAACCCGGGTCTCTCTGGACCACAGGCCGACGCTCTAAACGCTGAGCCAAACCGGCCAGGGCCATCCTTGTTGTCTTTTAACATGCTCCACTGTCCCCTAGATTTGCTATAAACTGGCAGTTCGATGCAGGCTCTAGAAGCTGGAGGCTTGGTTTGGGTTCAATTATTTTCTCAAGACCATCTCATAGATGATGTTGAGTTCTTCCTAGTGCGTCAGAGCAGGGCCACAGGGTGTTGGCTTGTTCCACCTTTGAGTGATGTTAAGGTGGTCAGCGGCTGTAGGTGGGAGCCTCATCCTTCTGTTTTAAAGCTCCCCATGAAGATTTTACCCAGTGGTTTTGGCATCCACTGATGCTCATGGACTGTTTCACCCTTCCGTTTATAGAGACTAAAACTGAGACTAGAAGAAGGGAAGTGATTTGCCCAAGGTCACAGGGTTAGTACTAATTAATAGCTACCACATATTAGGCCCTTGCTGTATGCCTAGCACTATGCTAAGTGTTTTACATGAACTGACTCATTTAACCCTCTCAACAACCCTTTGTGGCTGGCTTGATATTTTGATCTTCCTTTTCAAATGAGGAAACTAAAGCCCAAAATGGTGAAGGAATCTGCCTTTGATGAAAACATCTTGGGTGATGAGAGAGAGAGAGAGAGAGAGAGAGAGAGAGCGCTTCTGGGCGACAGAGAAATGGGAAAACACAGTTCTTGGTAAATATAGACATAGATGATGTGACCAGAACCATAAGAAAGAAGGAGATGGGAGTCATAGAAGTCTTCCCAGAGGAAGTGTCACCAGAGTTTGGCCTTTGAGTGTGTGTAGGAGTTTGCTATGGGGAGTAAAGGCAGAGGAATGAGCCCACTATATGAATAAGGCCTGAGGTGTGATTTGAGCTGTAGCCAAAGACTACATTCCTCACCATGGACACACTCTCACAAATGTCTGTCCCCAGGAAGGAGGAAGAGAGAGAGGGTGTGGCTTGGCCCATTGCATACTGGGAATATGCAGATATTATCACAGTGAGGAGTGCAAAGAGGAGTCTGAAGATGAGAGTCCAGTGGGCTGAGAGGCCTGGATGCTGTGTCCAGTATGGTCCCTGCCCTCAAAGGCCTAAGAAAAGCAGATGAAGATAGACCTGGAGGTCATTAGCTCCTACCTCAGAAAGGAGAAAGGCCACCAGTCCAGGTCCTCGGCTCCAACCCTAAGATTCTGACTGGAGGGATCCCCCTCAGAACCTGAACAACTGAGTGAAAAGAACCCCCAGTAAACTCGAGTCCAAAGTGCCCATTATAATATATATGTATTTGCTTCTATGTGTATAGAATCTCTGAATAACAATATTTGTAAATTTTGCTTTCTTTATATACAAAGAGCATCTGGAAACCAATAAAAAAAACTCCAACAGTGTAATATAAAAATGACTAAGAATATGAACAGATTGTTCACAGAAAAGGAAATACAAAGGTCTTTGAAACCCAGGTAAAGATGGTAGCCTCATTCAAATTTTTTAAAATGCAAATTGAAACTGCACTGAGATTTCACTCCCATCTGTCAGGTGAGGAAATATACAACATTTCAGCAACACACTAATGGCAAGACTCTGCGGAAACAGGCGCCTTCACCCAGGGGAGAGGACATGAGTAGAGCCCCTAAGGAGAGCAATGACAATGTCTATCAAAATGACAACTCTGTGTGTGTGTGTGCGTGTGCGTGTGTGTGTGTATGTTGGAAAGAACGTATGTCCATCAGTAAGGGGCAGGTAGAACAGATCATAGAACCTTCATCCAATGGACTGTAGTGAAGCCATAGACATGATGAGGAAACTCTGTCTGTACAAATGGGGAAAGATTTGCATGAAGCGTTGTTCAGTGGGAAGAAACAAGGTTCAGAGAAGAGTATGTAGTTGGTGGCTATTTGTGCTCAAGGCAGGGAGGAGAGGGACAAGCACCCATCTCTTCCTATTTCCAGTCTCTGAGGATCTCCGCCGGCAGTGTAAGAGCCTGGCGGTGATGTGTCCCCCCGGAGAGGGAACGGGTGACTGGGGCTAAGGCTTGGGAGGGAGACTTACTCCACCCCCTCTGGTAACTTTTGAATATTGATCCACGTGAAAATGTCTAGTCCAAAAATTACAATAAATTGAAAGTGGAAGGGTCCGTATTACAGAGTTGCAGGTTCCTCTCCTACAAGGCCTGGGGTGAAGGAAGGTGGGGGAGGGGAGGAGGTGTCCCCTAGGAAGGCACCCTCCTCGATTTCCTGATTTAATCATCACAGCCACCTCCCCATTTTTCAGATGTGAACACTGAGGCTCCGAGCAGGAGAATGACACAGCAAGTGCACAGGCTGGGGTGTAGGTGCAGCCAAGGACCAGGTCACATTCACGGCTCATGGCCCTGTCACCACACAATGCCACCCTCAGCTGACCAGCAGGTGTGACGTATTTCTAATTTAACTGGAGCCAGCCATTCTTCATCCTGAACTTGCTGATTACTTGACCAAAGTAACTATTGTTTGCCTGAATTACACTTTATTTATTTATTTTTTTGGTACGTGCCCTTCGCGGGAACCGAACCCAGGACTCTCTGGTCCGCAGGCTGATGCTCCAACCGCTGAGCCAAACCGGCCAGGGCCGAATTACACTTTATTAAAGAAAAGAGGATAGGCTGACTGAAGGAGCGGTCTTCATTTATCAGGGACTTGACTCAACGGGCCCACGCACTGGACTACTTGGGAGCTGACTTGGAATTGAGCGGGCAGGGGGACTCCCTGGCTTTTTGAATGGGCTGGATTTGGAAGGAAATTCAATTAAGTGGTTCTCTGACTAAATTCACAGGCTGATTTTCTGATTGAATTGCGGCCATTTCTTTCAAGACTGAATTTGCCTCCTCTCTGAAGCTTCTCGAGACCTTAGCTGGGAGCTCCGGGAAGATGGGACTCCAACCGCTTCAGCTCCCCTCTGTGCAACGGCTGCTCCCCTAAATCCAGTCCTGGGCCCACTTCCCTGGGTGCCCCTCTAGGACCCCCACGCCCACCCCACAGCAGCCATGCCGGCTTCCTGGTTCACACCCGAGGTGGGGAGGGGTTTCCAGAACGTTTCCCCAACAGGCTCCCAGCTGTCTGGGTCCCAGTGCCTGGCACAGGTCTTGGCCCAGGGCAGGGTGCACTCAACTAAGTGGCCCCAGGCCTTCTGATTCCAGAGACATGGGACACAAGCCTCCCTCCCTCTGCTGGGACATCCAGCTCAGTTCTCTTGAGAAAGGGGAGGGGATTCTAACGGACGTGGGGCCATGACAGCCCGGGGCTCTCCTGAGCGTGACTCCCACTCCGGCCAGCATCTAGCACCAGCCAACAGGGGCTCCGGAGTGCACCACCCTCTACAGCTTACAGCTCCCCACCCTCTCTTCACTCCTCGGAGCACTCCACGGAGGGTGGGTTCTCTTCCTCCTTTCACAGCTGATGGCCAGGGGCTCAGAGAGGGCAGGACCTTGCCCAGTATCACACAGCCAGAGGGGGTGCCAGGACTCCAGGCTCCTGGAGGGCTCAGCTGAGAGGAGGCACGCAGCTGGTGAAGAGATTGCAGGGTGGGGGCTCCTGTGCTTGAAGGGCAGAGGCGCGGGCCGGGGAGGGTCCAGGATCACAGGGCACAGGCCTGAGCTGTGAGAGTTGGGGCGGGGGATTCCACAGAGTCCTGGGAGGTGAGGAGCTGGGGCAGTGGGAGGAGGAAATGGGTGTGGCTCACTCACTCAGGCAGCAGCAGACGTGAGGGCCTGCCAGGCTGGCCCTGGGCACCCCAACGCGGGCGGGCTGGGGAGGACACCTAGTGCGCTGCTCTCAAGTGGGGCGCAGCCTGGGGGGAGGGGTGCAGGGAAGCTGCTGGCCCTCACCTTGCAGGATGAGAAAGGCTAGGAGCAGGGAGAGGGCAGCTAGGCCTGCGGGGTCAGGAGGTACTGGAGGGGGACACGCTGGCCTGGCAGGGGACCGATAATTCTGTCAGCCGACTCTCACCCTGCAGCTCGGGCCACCAGGCAGGGGACTGAACACCTGGGGCCCTGGCAGGGGCTGCTGTCAGAGGGTGACGTTTGCTTTTCACTGTTCACCTAGAGGCAGAGGGATGAGTTCTCACTGAGGTGAGAACACTTCGGATTAAGTCCCACCTGGTGCACTCACAGCCTCTCTGAGCCTGTTTCCCCCTTTGCAAGGCGGGGACACCATCGGCCTTGAAGCTTGTGGAGATAAAGCCCGGTGCCCACATAGAGCAGCTGCTCAGTAAAGGGGTTCCTCCCCCCCCTGGCACCCCTGAGGAGGTCAGGGACAGAGTAGGGCTTCCCTCCAGCTCCCTTCCCAGGGGTCTAGAAGGGTCTCCTTGTCCAGCCTTTGGCCAGAGGTGCCCTGCAGAGAAGGACGTTCTTTGAACTTCTTGGCGATGACGCAGTGGGGATGCCCGGTGATGAAGGGACCGGTGGCGGTGGCCAGGAAGGTGCAGTGCCGAGCTCTGGCCCCGCCCCGACATTCCAGAGGCCAAGGCAGCCGCATAGCTCTGCGCACGTGTGAGTGTGGGCACCCAGAAATCTCCCCTGTGGGGAGGATGGCAGTGCCCTGTCACTGACTGTGCCCCACCCATAGGTCATGGCCCTTGATGACTTCCTCTGCCCTGCCCTGACCACTCTCTGACAGAACATGGCTCATGGGACCAGCTGCCCAAGAGGCCACATTTCCTAGAAGGGCTGTAACCAAAGCCCAGAGAGGGAGCCACTTCCTGAGGCCACACAGCACATCTGGCCTCTCTAGCAGCCCCACTTGCTCCTGCTGAGCTGAGAGGGTGAACAGGAAGCTGTCCTACTGTGTGCTGGCGCCAGGAGGACCTGGAGTTGGTGGGGAGCCAACCCCGCCTGTGGAAGGGCCCAGCCAGCTGTGCAGGGGGCACCCCGCGGAGGAAGCCAGGGCCACCTCGGAGGGTGGAGAGGGCCTTCCTAGAAGAGGGGTGCAAAGGCAGGGCATGGACTTCGGGAAGCAGAGGCTCCTGAGAGGCTGGCTGCTCCTTAAGGTGGGCACCAGTACCCTCAGGGCAGATACAGGATCTGACACGTGGTGGCCGGCAACCCTGGAGGGGTGAGGGGAGAGGGGAGCTGGGGCCAGGTGCCCGAGCCTGGAAAGCCAGACCAGACACCTAGATCAAGTCTTCCTGACCACGGGGGCCCAGGAGGGCTTTAACCCAGGACAGACCGAAGGGTCTTCCCGGAGGGCAGGGGTGTGAGTGACAGTGAGGGTGGGGACAACGGTAAAACTCCAGACGCCCTGAGTTCCAGGGACCAGGAGGGCAGGGAGCCGGGGTCTTGTCCTGTGTATTCTGTGGGGAGGGCTGGGGCTCAGCGTGGCTGCAGGTGTCAGGATAAGGGACGACTGTGAGAAAGAGGTCAGAGTGTGGGCTGCACCCTGCCTGCCTGTTCCCATCAACGCCCCACTTCCTTCCCCTTGCGCATTCTGTGCCCCCACTTCAGTCCTGCCTCTGAGGAACACACTCTCCCCTCCTGCGGTGTTAAGGGTCTTCCTTTCCTCTGCTCTGCCTGGCAAATTCCCGCTCCTTCTTTCTTTCTTTCTTTCTTTCTTTCTTTCTTTCTTTCTTTCTTTCTTTCTTTTTTTCTTTTTTCCTAATAAAAACAATTTTCTGGGGTTGGGGGGCAGTATCTAGAAGAGGGTGTCAATGGGGGGGAAAGGGGAAACATCTGTAACAAAAATAATACAAATTGCAGAAAATAAAAACAATTTTCTAAATTGTAGTAAAATACGCATACCTCAAAAGATACCATTTTACCCCTGACCAGTATGGCTCAGCGGTTAGAGTGCTGGCCCACGGGCCAAAGAGTCACAGGTGTGGTTCCTGCTAGGGGCACGTGCCTCGGTTGCAGTTTGTCCCTGGCCCTGATTGGGGTCACGTGGGTGGCAACCAGTCGATGTGTCTCTTTCACATCGATGTTTCTCTCTTTCTTCCTCCCCCTCTATCTGAAGATAAAAATGCAAAAAAAAAAAAGGTTCCCATTTTAGTCATTTTTGTTTTTGTTTTTTTATCCTCACTCGAGGACATTTTTCCATTTTTTGTTCAGATAGAGCTGGAGGGAGAGAGAGGAAGACAGAGAGAGAGAAACATCGATGTGAAGGGACACATCGAGTGGCTGCCACCCGCACGACCAACCAGGGCTGGGGACAAACTGCAATCAAGGTACACGCCCTTAGCGGGAACCGAACCCGGGTCTCTCTGGACCGCAGGCCGACGCTCTACCGCTGAGCCAAACTGGCCAGGGCTTTTTAAATATGTTTTTATTGATTTTTTTTTTTTTTTTTTTCAGAGAGAGGAAGGGAGAAAGAGACAGAAACGTTGATGCGAGAGAGAAACATCAATCAGCTGCTTACTGCACACCCCCTACTGGGGATCAAGCAATCGGGGGCCTCTCAGTCCATGGGATGAGGCTCAATCCACTGAGCTACACCGGCCAGGCTACACATGTTTCTTAAAGCTCAGAGGACATGCCCTGGCCAGTGTTGTTCAGTGGTTAGAGCATTGGCCCTTGGACCAAAGAGTCGCGGGTTCGATTCCAGTCAAGGGCACATACCTCGGTTTCACTTCGGTCCCCAGCCCTGGTCCAGGTTGTGCAGGAGGCAGCCAGTCAATGTGTCTCTCTCACATCAATGTTTCTCTCTCTCTCCCTCTCTTTCTCTCTCTCCCCCTCCCACTCTATCTGAAGATAAAAGAAAAAATATCCTCAGGTGAGGATTTAAAAAAATAAAATAAAATAATAGAGCTCAGAGGACAGGTCACCTCCTCTGAGAAGTCTTCCCGACTCCCAGGCAGAGAATTCATGCAATAAATTACAGGCCCCTGCCTGCTCTGCATACCCCAGCAGGGGCGTCCCTGGGCTTCCCACCCAGCTCCTGCTTCCATAGAGTGGGCTCACTCGGGCCAGAGGAGAAAATTCTTTGAACTTCTTTGAAGTGGATGATGGAGGAAGAGGAGGAGGAGAAGGAGGCGGCGGGGAGACTCTCTGGCCCTCCTGCTGACGTGCTTCTCTGACATGGGAGTCCCTGGAGGCCAGGATGTCTTTCAGCACCCTCTGCCAAGGCTGGGCATAGTCAGGGTTCAGGGCGGTGGAGGAGGACTGAGGCACTGTCATGATAACACCAGCCCCTCACTCTCTGCCCACGTGTCCCTTGATGCTGGCCCTGGTGGCCTTGGTTGTCCCTGACTGTGTCTTTCCTCTCCCCACAACCTGGGCATCCTGGAAGGCTGGCCCACACTGCTGTCCCCCGACACCAGTCAGCTGGAAGACTCTCTTGTGTGCTGGGTGGGCAGGGCTGGGGAGGTGCTCTGACCTGCGGCCACCCTAACTCCTGCTCCCCTTGCTGCTCTCTGGGGCCGCACGGGAAAGCAACCTGCAGGGCCCCTGCCCAGGAGGCGGGCCAGACCCTAGGCTCACTGCCAGGTGCGGGAGTCCAGCTGAGCTGGGTGCCACTCCCCGTTGGCTTGCTCCCTCTGGTAGCCGTGGCCCAGTCCTCATCTGTAAGCAGGGCGCCCAGTGAGGCAAGCACCCCAGGTCAGAGCAGGAGCTCAGCAAATACCCCCCTGCCCCCCTTTCCTGTCACGAGATATGAAGGGGACCGCGCAGTGGTACAGGCAGGCCTGGAGAGACAGGTTCGAGTCCTGGCCCTGCCTCTGACCCACTCTGAACCTCGGCATCTTCATCTCCTCTTGTGGCTGCTGAGCCGTGCGTGTGAGAGGGGCCATGCGCAGGGGCTGTGCAGGCCCCCAGCTTTGTCCTCCTTCCTGAGGGAGATGGAGGGGTCTCGTGTCAGGCTGGGCTCTGTGTCCCAGCGGGGCAGACCCCGAGTCCAGGGCCTCCCACAGGACCTCCGGAGCCTCTCCGGCTGGTGCAGAGTGGACTGCCAATTCTTGTGCTGCTTACTTTTCCAAATAAAGATAAGGAGTGGGCTGGGGGTTGCTAAGTCCTTAAACTTGGAGGGAGGCCCTGGGAGAGACCACTGGTCCGACAGAGGCTCAGCTCTGCCCTGTCCACGGTAACCCCCCGCCCCTTTGGGGGCTCAGGCCCCCAGGATCTCCACCGCTGGCCCTGGGCTTGGAGTCAGGTGTGACTGCAGGGGACTCACCTTCCTCTTCTGGCTCCTCTTAGCCACCTGGGCCTGAGATGCTTCTGTCAGACCCACTCGGGACCCCGCTTTGTCAGCACGGACACGGGGATTGCCAGGGTCAAAAGGCTCTTGCAGACGGCCTAGTCCATTTGATAGATGGAGACCCTGAGGCTCCTGGGGTGAGACGACCTGTTTGAGACGGGCGTGGAGTCAGCGCCAGGCCACACCTAGGACCAGGTCCCTCATCTCCCAAACGCTTCTTCTCTAGCAGCTTCCACAGGTGCCGGCGGGGACTAGAACTCGGGCTGCGGGCGACGCCGGGGGCGTTCGCCTGCTGCCCCCGTGTGGCCGCCGCGGGCGCTGCACCCGGGTCGTGGCCATGCCGCTCGGTATGGGTCACGCGGGGCAGGGGCGCTCCTTGGTGCCAAGCCCGGGGCGGATGCGGGGGTCACAGGCAGAAAGATGGGTCCTGACCGCTCGAAACTCTCGGGCCTGAGCCTACAACCCCTAGAAGTGTCCTGATCGCGTTCACGTACAATCTGGAAGCGAGGTATGCTTTTGGGAGGCGGAGTCACCTGTCCCCCTGCCTCGGAGGGTCCAGGCCACGGCTGAATTACCTGCTGGCCTGAAAACAGCCAGGCTCTGGGACTGACAGAGGGGGTTCCGGCACTCAGCGGCTTCCCCTTAACCTTTCGGTGCCTCCTTTTTCTCAGGGGGAAGCGCACACACGCGCCCGTCTTGAGGGGGTCTCAGGCCTACCAGGTGCCAGGCAAGAGCACCTGGTGGGGCAGAAACACCTGTCTGATTTCACTGTAGAGTTTCCACCGTCACCTTCGGTGTACCGCGGGGTGATACTGGTTTCCACTTCTGGTAGGAAGAGCAGTTGCTTTGAAAAGAAATCCATTTAAGTAAAAAAAGTGAGTTGATTTAAGAATAAATTGTTTTGCCCTGGCCAGTTTGGCTCAGTGGTTAGAGTGTCGGCCCATGGACCAATGAGTCGCGGGTTCGATTGTGGTCAAGGGCATGTACCTCAGTTGCGGTTCATCCCCCGCCCTGGTCGGGCCGTGGGACACAGAGGCAACCAGTCGATGTGGCTCTATCACATCAATGTTTCTCTCTCTCTCTCTCCCCCTCCCTCCCTCTCTCCCACTCTATCTGATGATAAATAGAAAAATATCCTTGGGTGAGGAATTTTTTAAAAAAAGAATAAATTGTTTTAAAGTCAGCGTAGTTTAAAGGCTCACAGCTGTGACGACAAAGGTGACAGAGGGGTGAGCATGGCTGCAGTGAGGACTGGAAGGCCTCTCTCCCTTCCAGGGCTGGAGGGTGAGGCTGGAGCCTCTCATTCTGCGGAATCAGTGCAGACATTCGGCCCAGCGCCCACTACGTGCTGGAGCCATTGCTCATCCAGTCTCCTCTTCGGGGGGGACACGAGCCCTAGCCCCTGGGATCCCTGCCGGGCTGGCTAC
This sequence comes from Molossus molossus, assembly GCF_014108415.1. NCBI lineage: Eukaryota > Metazoa > Chordata > Mammalia > Chiroptera > Molossidae > Molossus > Molossus molossus. The sequence continues at coordinate 5,155,703 of NW_023425345.1, read as the reverse complement.
ACACCCATCTTGGATGACTGCCGAGAGAATGAATTGAGCATGAGGTTGGGCAGAGCTCGGGACAGAAAGACGCTTCTGGCTGGAACAGTAGGAAAGTCTGCCTGGAGGAGGCAGGCCTCACACAAATGGGCTGACTCAGCGAGACCCCGAGTGAGCATGGAGATGTGCTGGGGTCTCCTACCACCCTGGGGGCCCTGAACACCAGGCCAACAGTGTGAGCCTGTTTCAGTCACCGCTGCCCTCCAGGGCCCAGACAACCCAAAACTCCAGCCTGGAGAGATCTCTGCTTGAGAACAGGGAGAAATAACAAGTCCCCCTGCCCACTCTCAACTCACACCAGTTGGCCCTCTCCTGCCATCCTATGTTGGAAAAATCTCCCTGTTCCCATTTCCTTTGCTCCAGGCAAGGCCCTGTCTTCTGGAAAGGAACCAGCATTTACTGAAGGGTCTGCTCTCATCATTACACGAGACTCTCGCCCCACAGCGCTGCTGCCCTGAGAGCCAAGTGCCAGTGCCACCTGCTACGGATGAGGAACTGGAGGCTCAGGGAGGGCTTCCTGCTGAACCCATGCATCTTGATTGCAGAGTTGGGCACTAACCACTGGGAGGTGCTGCTTTTCAAATGGCTCCCTGCCCTGTGTGAGCTCCTGGGGGCGGCCAGGGTTTCGTCTGTGCCTGGTATAGGCCTGGCCTTCAGCGGGCTCTTGGTGAATTTTGAGTGAGAGAACCAAGACACAAATGAGTGACAGTTTGGTTTGTGAATGACCCAGAGACATCACCCTAAGACTTCATGACACTATGGACCTGAAAGGTCAGAGGGAATCACATAGGCATGTGCAGAGAAGCTTCCAGAAGGCCACACAGGAGCTGGTACTGGTGGTTTTCCCTCTGGGCATGGGGGTGGAGAATGAATGTTTGTATTACGTATTATAATGTGCATATATTATCACTGTTATCATTCGAATGCATCCCCACTGCCTGCTCAGTAACTGAGCGTGGAAGTAAGTAATCACCGGGAGCGCCTCAAACTGCGGACTCCCAGAGGATAGGAGCAGCAGGTCTGGGGGCGGCGGGGGACCAGGATGAGTTTTCTAGGTGATTCTGTCACAGGTGGTCTGGACCATACTTTAAGAACAAACTCACCAGCTGGGTCTGCTTCCCACCGACCACCAGCTGGGCTCATTTGCATGGTCTTTTGCATATATTTACATGACTTCTCTGTGTTAGCCTTTATCCTCCTTTCTGTTTGGTCCTGAGGAAAGCTTTTCCCCTTCCCAACCCTCCCCCCAGCACAGCCCTCATTCTCAGACGTGGACAAGCTCAGTCCACCTCCTCCCATCCCCCAGCCAAATGTCATTCTTTAGCCCCATCTCCACACTCTCCCAGGACCCCAAGGCCTGGCACACACATCACCTCCCCAGAAGCCTTCCCCACCCACCAGCTGAAGGTCTGTTCTGAATCCCACACTCTCTCTCCCCCCCTTAAATTCCCCAAACACTAGTTTTTCTAAGCGTTCCCAAGGCTGTGTACCCAAGGCTGAGCCAAGAGCTTCATGCATCTCATCCCACCCAGTTCTCCGGAGACCTCACGCGCCCGGACTCCCCAAGACAAATTTTACAGATGAGGACACTGAGCCTTAGGGAAATCACAGGACTCACCAGAAATTCTCAGCTCTTTTCCTCCCACTAACCTGCTTTCTAAAATGCCCTGTGGATTTTCACTCTTCTCATGTTAAGTTTATTTGGGTTTTGTTTTGCTTCACTTGCTTCAATTGGGTCTTTAAAATCACCCAAGTCATTTACATTTACTGTAAAAATGTGCAAAGGATCCAGAAATATCTGAAATAAAATGAGTGTCATGTTCCCCATCCCCTACACTTCCTGCCCCCCAATAACACTTTCTAGGAGGAGTCTGGGGTCTCCTTCCTATCTCTTATGCATTACATACAGATGTGATATATGCAAATATATAGGCATAGCATTTTTATTGTAAGATAGATATGCAAAAAATACACACACACACACACACACACACACCTAATTCAGATACCCATGTACTCACCACCCAAAAAAATCACCAACATCTTAGAAGATACCTGGTGTCCTTCCAGAGCTGCACCTTCCTCCCTCTTCCGATTTTCCCTGCAGACTGACCACATATGTATGTATTCTTAAATAAATTAAAAGTTTAGGATGAGGCCCCGGCCAGTTTGGCTCAGCGGTTAGAGCATCGGCCTGCGGTCCAGAGAGACCCGGGTTCGGTTCCCACTAAGGGCATGTACCTCAGTTGCAGTTTGTTCCCGGCCCTGGTTGGTCATGAGGGTGGCAGCCAGTCGATGTGTCTCTTTCACGTCGATATTTCTCTCTCTCTCTCTCCCTCCCACTCTATCTGAACAAAAAAATAAAAAAATGTCCTTGAGTGAGAATTTAAAAAAAAATTTTTAGGATGAGAATTGCTAACTTATTATGCGTGCATCATGTTTAACTTTATTAGGTAAGGAGATTGAACCAATTTTCACTCCCACCCAGAATGGATGAGAGTCCCCACTGAGCCACATCCTTGCCAAATGTGGAACTGTTCAACTTTATAACTTTTGCCAAGCTTGTGGGAGTAAAATTCCAATTTATTGTGGCTTTACTTTACATTTTCCTGATTACTAATAATACTGAATATCTATCTCATTTATATCTTCTACATCCTTCTGACTCTTTGATCTTCTTGATATTATCAGTCATTGAAAGAGTTGTGATGAGCCCTGGCCAGTTTGGCTCAGCAGTTAGAGAGTCAGCCTGCGGTCTGGAGAGACCTGGGTTCGGTTCCCGCTAAGGGCACGTACCTCGGTTGCAGTTCGTCCCCGGCCCTGGTTGGGTTGTGCGGGTGGCAACCACTCAATATGTCCCTTTCATATCGATGTTTCGCTCTCTCTTTCTCTTCCTCTCTCTCCCTCCCGCTCTATCTGAACAAAAATGGAAAAATGTCCTCAAGTGAGGATAAAAAAAAAAGAAAGAGTTGTGATGAAATCTGTAAGTATGATCATGGATTTGTTCATTTCACCTTGTCTTGTTTTATATGTTTTGAGGTTATATTATCAGGTGTATAGGAGTTTAGAATTGCATGGCTTCTTGGAGTTGCATTATCCTTCTTTGTTTCTAATAATGCTTTTGCCTGGAAGCCTAGTTTGTTATTGATACAGTGGTAAATCCTTTGGCTTTGATCTTTTTCCAAACAAAGAACAATTTATTTGCCTTCCCCTCTTCCTCTTATCTAGGTCAAATCACTTCCAAACTACCACTTGGCCTTAATAAGAGTGATTCGATTTATTTTAAAAATATTTATGTTATATAAACTTTTCAACATATACAAAAGTACAGTTATATAAAATGGACTCCCCTGTATCCACCAACTAGCTTACACATATACCAAAGCAATAATATATTTATCCCTACTGGCTTCCTATCCCATATTATTTTGAAGTAAATCCCATATATCATATAAATTAATCACTAAACATTTAAATATGTATCTCTAAAAAAAAAAGGGAAAATCCTAGTACCATCCTATAACAATAAATCTCTAATACCATCAAATGTCATTTTTCACAGGTCGTTTGAGTTAGGATCAAAATAAGGCCTGTGAGACTGTATAATAGGTCAAATTCTTTTAAGTCTCATTCAATCTGTAGGTTTCTACTTTATCCCTCTTATTTTCCTTGTAATTTATTTGTTGAAGAAACCAGGTCATTTATCCTTTACATAAAAATATTTTGTTGATGGGATTATATAGCTGATGTTCTTTAGCAAGATATTGGACATCTTTGCTCTCAGTACATAAAAGTCAATTTGAGTTTTTAGTTGGTAAACAAAACTCCATAGTTACTGTTATTAAAAATGTCTTATCTCTCTACTTATCTATTATGAGCTTGAATGAGATTATTCACTCAACACCTATTTTTGCCAGCTCCCCTCCCCCCAGGATAATCATGAACAAGCCAGACGCAGTCCTGGAACTTAAACTCAGATGTTGGTGCTCCACAGAATCCCATTAGAGACCTTGTGCAATTGCAGGCACCCGGGGTCCCAATCCAGACAGGCTTCAGGGGTCTAGGGTGGGGCTCAGGACCGGGCATCTTTGGTCAACTAGCCCAGCGCTCTCCTATAGAAACATGTGAGCCACAGACACGAGCCACATTTGTCAATTAAAATTTTTCTAGTAATTACCTAAAAAGGTAAAAAGAAACAGGTGAATTTTTTTCTTACATAAACTTAAGTTAAATATTTGTTTTACTATATAGAATAAATATTTAATAAATAGATTTACTATATAAGTAAATATAGTTAATGACACATTCTTACATTGTATTAACCCAATCTATCAAAAATATTATTTTAAATCTATAATTGATAATAAAACTATTGATAAGATACTTTGTATTCCTTTTTTACATACTAAGTCTTTAAAATCCATTTTGTGTTTTATATCTAAAGCACTTTGCAAACTCCAATGCCCAGACGCAATCTGGGGACTAATTCACACCTGGAGTTTCCCAGACAAGGAAAAGCTAAAGGAATTCATCACCACCGAACCAGTATTATATGAAATGTTGAAGGGTCTTCTTGAAAGCGAAAAACAACAATATGAACAATAAAATGGTAATTAATACATATCTATCAATTGAATCCACAAACAAAATGAGCAAGCAGAACAGAAACAGACTCATAGATACAGAGAACTTTTTGTTGTTTGCCAGATGGGAGGGGGCTGGGACGGTGGGTGAAAAAGATGAAGGTGCCCTGGCCGGTTTGGCTCAGCAGTTAGAGCATTGGCCTGCGGTCTGGAGAGACCTGGGTTCGGTTCCCGCTGGGGGCACGTACCTCGGTTGCAGCTTGTCCCCGGCCCTGGTTGGTCGTGAGGGTGGCAGCCACTTGATGTGTCCCTTTCATGTCGATGTTTCTCTCTCTCTCTCTCTCTCTCTCTCTCTCTCCCTCCCTCCCACTCCATCTGAACAAAAAAGATGGAAGGATGTCCTCGGGTGAGGATAAAAGAAAAGATGAAGGAATTAAGAAGTACAAATTGGTTGTTAGACTGATGAACCTCAAAGGGAAAGGGGGAGGGAGGGTGGGATGAGATAAACCAAAGAACTTCTACGCCTAAATGCACAACCAATGGACACCGACAACAGTGTGGGGAAGGCAGGAGGGGGCGGGAATGGGGAGGAGGGGGTCAATGGAAAAAAGGGAGAAACATCTGTAATACATTCAACAATAAAGACGAGTTGTTGTTTTTTTAAATTATACCTGGGCTCAAATCCCGCCTCCAGCCCTTCCGCCCTGACCTGGCTGCTGCGTGACCTTGGAAGTGACCTCACCTTCCCTGCTTGGGGTCCGCGTGGGCGAGCGAGTCCTGCCTGGCGGAGGTGGAGGCCCATCTAGGAGTTCGCTCTGGAGGCGGAAGGGTGCGGGCAGACTTGGACCCGAGACCGGGCAGAGCAGGGCTCCAGCCCAGAAACCAAGAGGGCTGAGGGCAGGGGCTCCTCCCCCACCCGGAGGAATAGGGGTACCTGGGCTCTGTGAGGGGCCAAGTCAGCCCAGGGCCCGCAGCCTCCAGTCCCCGAGGCCGCCGCGGGGCGGCGCTGTGGCACGGGGACCGAGGGCACGGCGGGTGGGGGGGACCCTGGGGACCGCCAGGGCCTTTGGCGGAGGCGAAGCGAGAAGCCCACTTGTCTGGCCCCGACGTCCCTGGGAAGGGGAGAACCGGGTCATTCCGGTCCCTCTGCGGCAGAGGACGTTCGAGTCGGGAACTGTCCCTACTCCCACCTTTATCCAGTTCAGCCAACAGCTGCTGCGAGGGACGGGCGCAGCCTTCAGAGTCCAGGCTGCTTTCTCAGCTGTAAAACGGGGTACCAGTACCTCGCAGGGCAGGAGCGGGGCTACTACTGATTGGAGCTAGAAAGGGGCTTTGCCAACTGCCTGGTACCCACAACACGTGTTCAGCGACCGAAAGGTGAGCTTTGCAGAATGAGAATAAAGGTAACAACTGCCGCCCTGGCCGGTTTGGCTCAGCAGTTAGAGCATCTGCCCGCGGACCTGAGGGACCCGGGCTGGGTTCCCGCTAAGGGCACTACCTCCGCTGCAGTTTGTCCCCTGCCCCCTTGGGGTTGTGAGGGTGGTGGCCAGTCCATGTGTCTGTCTCACATGGATGTTTCTCTCTCTCTCTCCCTCCCTCTCTATCTGAAGATAAATGCAAAAATGTCCTCCAGTGAGGATTTAAAAAAAACACAAGTAACAACTGCTAAGCTAAATACTACTATTGCCCTATCTTACAGATCAGAAGGCTGATGCTCAGAGACGTGGGTGGCTGGTCCAAAGTCACCCAGCCCAGCAGAACCCAAGTTCTGTGCTCACGTCTAACTAGCATTTGACTGAGGTTGGAAACAGTGGAGCTTTTACTATGTGGCTGCCTTCTCCTACCCCTGATTCCTGGTTCCCTTTCTGCATTCTCCTTTCTTCCTTTTGAGCCCCTCAGGACTTCCCCCTACTGCCCCCCTCTGTCCCCACTGCCCACCCATCTCTACCTCTCCCCGTCGCGGACTCACCAGACCTAGGCTCTGAGGATTAAGGGCCCCAAGATATGGGTTCCCCCACCCCCTGCCTCCCCTGGGAAAGTTAGCTCCACGGTGACAGGTGAGACAGCTGTGCTAAGGCAGTTGCACCAAGATGCACAGCTGGTGAACAGTGGGCCTGTGGGCTAGGACCCCATCAGTGCAGTCATTCGGTTCTCCTCTGACAAATCGCTCTTGAGCCCCTCTGCCCAGAGGCCAGCTACGAGGTGTAGGTGTAGGCTCTGGGCACAGACCTCCAGGGCTCAACTCCAGCTTCCTCACTCACTAGCGAATAACCTTGGGAAGTTATTTCACTTCGCTGTGCCTGTTCCTTATCTGTAAAATGGGAAAGAGTGACGTCCCCTAGTGTCTCCAGAATGATGATAGCTGCCCCCTCTTTCATAAGGGGCATGCTCTGCACCTGCCATCCCTCTGCTTGGATATCCTTCCACAGTGAACACAGAGTGCTTAAGAGTATGCACTTTGGACCCAGGCCCTCTGTGTTCCAATCCCAGCTGGAGATGGAGAAGGAGAAGAGCATTCCAGGCAGCGGATCCACAGGTGCAAAGGCACTGAGGTAGGAAGCAGTGCGTAGCACTCAGGAGAAGATTCCTTGGCTGAATGAATAAGCTGAATGGCAGCACCCCTAGTCTAGCAGTGCTGTCTCCCTCCTCCTGTCCCCAGGAGGACTTCAGTTCCCTCTGGGATGGGGCTGTGGAAATATGAATAGGCTTGAATGCCCAGGGGACCACATTTGAATAATGCAAAGAATTTTCAGATCCTGATTAACATGACGGTCCTGGGCCCTATGGGAGAAACAATGTCCAGGTGGCATTGAGACCCTCAGTCGGAATTGGAATTGGAATCGGAGCCGAGCCCGGAGGGGCAGGCATCGCAGCCTGGTGGAGAGCTTTGGGTGCCCAGGACAGGAGGCACTTACCAGGAAGCAGGAGAGGCCCAAGGTCAGTGCCTGGCAGAATGGGGGAGAGGGGTGCAGGCCCTCGGCAGCCGAACTCCCTCTCACTGTGCTCCGGGCTCTCCATGGAGGAGCTGGAAGCTAAAATAGGACTCTGTTTGGGGCCTGCAATGACCTGGGTCACTTCCCCGCCAGACGGAGAGGTTGCCTCGGTCTCTTCAGGGCCAGGCTCTCCAGCCATGCAGGCGTGGCAAGGTGTGGGCACTGAGGGTGGGGTCCGAGGCGGAGGGGCACATGCTGAGGGAGAGGACAGCAGCTGCTGAGGGGAGGAGGGCCTGATGCCACATACGTTACCTCCCTCTGTCCTCCCAGCCACCCTGTGAGGTGGGAGCTGGGCTGCTCCCATTTTACGGAACAGACCCAGGTTCAGAGAGACCAAGTTGCTGTCCAAAGTCACTCAGCAGCAGTGGAAGAGCCAGGATCCCGCCTGGGTCCTGATGACACCTGAGATGCCGCTAAGCACAGGGGTGTCCCCAGCGTAACTGGATAAGCAGAGGTGTGACTGTTTCCCTGTGCTGAGCCCTCCCAGCAGCTCCGTGAGCCCCTGTCCCCCACCCCCGCAGGATGCCATCACCGTCCCCACTTCAGATAGGCCCGGGGTGAAGAAGGGCCAGGCCTGGGGTGTTTCAGCCTCGACTGGGCATCGAGTTACTGCAGCACCAGGCATGTCCCTTCCCCTTTCTAACCTCAGTCTCAGCACCTCTAAATTCCAGGAGGTGGGGTCAGGTCTCAAAGGCTCCGTCCAACTGTGACTCTGTGACTTGCCCCTGGGGACACCGACAGAGCTGGGGTGGGAGGCGGCCAGGACGAGGCAGGGAGGGCCCAGCCTTGCCCAGCCCACCGCCTCCAGCAGACCCTTCTCCGGGTCGTCAGTGAGGCGGCCAAGGCAGAAGAAGCGATGCGTGTTTGCTGAGCCCGGGATCTGTGCCTGGCTCTGTGTGCGGGGATCAACATGCAGTATGCGTGTCCACATGGCATTGTCGCTGTCCCTGTGAAGGTGGGACTATTATTTTCATGTCATTCTTACAGATGAAGCCCAGAGAGGGAAGCATCTCACCCAGGACAACCCAGACAGAGGCTGCGAGGCTGCGGGCCCCACAGCCCTGCCCTTTCTGCTGCCTGGTTCCTGATGCGACGGAGTCCGCCAGGGCACTCCTTAGCCCGACCCCATCCCACCCCCCCGAACCTGGGTTCTCGGCTGCCGGGGCAGGGGCGAGGCCTTTGCACTTGGCAGCCCTCCTCAGTCACTGCTCCCCGAAGGGACTGGGCTGTAAATAGCCGTGTGCATCCCTCCTGGTTTCCACCTTTGCTGCTCACCGAGCTCAGCTGCCCGTGTGCTCCCTCTCACCTGTCATAGAGAAGACGACGGAGCCAGTCCATCCCTCCCACTCCCCTGTCACTATCCTGTCCCGATGCCCCCACCCTGCTGCCGCTCCTCTGGCAACCTCTCCGGTTCTGCCTGTCTCGTTTCTGAGCCCAGAAAGTCGCCCCTCCTGTGCCTGCTGCCCCATTCAGCTTCCTCCAGAGGCCCCACAGGAGGCCCCAGGAGGCTGCATGTGCCGGACCCATCCAGGCTGCCGCTCGGCCCACTGCTCAGCCAGCTTCCCACCCGAGCCCACTTTCCACTCTGACCCACTCAGCAGCCACACGCAGGCATTTCTGAACGTCTCTCTGTCACTCACTCTTCTGCTTCAAGACCTCCCAGGGCTCCCCACTGCCTACAGGGAGAGGCTCCAGATCTCCAGTCCGCTGTCCACACCTCCTCACCCGGCCCAGTCCCCCAGGAGCACCCCCTTCTCCTGCCTCCATCTCCGATCACCAGACCCTCCCACCCCCATGGCTCAGGGGCCCAACTGCCTCCCACCGGAGGCCAGAAAGCTGGGGCAGAGCACCAAGGGGCTGCATGACCTCCAGTGGCCCAGAGGGGCAGCCTCCTCATCTATAAAATGGAGATAATAATAGACCCCCTCACAGGGCTGATGGAGAGTGTCAAAGTGAGAAACCAAAACTTCAGGGGCTTTGTAACCTATAGAGTGTAGGCCTGTAATTGCTACGTTTATCATTTATCATGCAAGGAAGTGGAGATTAACCTCAAACTGTGACAGGAGGCTGGGGGGTGAGTTGTCGCCTGTCTCCGCCCACAGGGCCTTGGGTGTGGCTCGAGGGGCCAAGTCAATATCCCCACCTCCCCTGGAAGGGAAGAGGCTCCGGCTGCACGGGTGCTGAGCCCTGATTGGCCTGTCCCTTGTCCCCAACACACAAAGCTGGGGAGTGGACTCCTCTGTCCCCTCTGGCCTCTGGGATGTTCATCTCCAACTTGGGTGTCAGTGGCTTCGTGGCCCAGCCTCTGTGCGGCGCGGCAGGGGTTCTGGCTGTGCAGGGGACCCTCTCTGCCTGACAGTGCTCTTTGTCAGCTGCCCCATCAGCCAGGCTGCCCTGGTCTTTCCGCGGAGCACCCAGCCCTGCTCGGCCCCTTCGGGATTCTCCGCAAGGACACCCCTCACTCAGCGTCAGCGCACAGAGAGGTCTCCCTTTGCTCTCTGCCTGGTTGGAGCAGGCCTGGGATTTCTTCCTCCCGGGGCCCCCAGAGCATCCAGCTGCTTCCCCATAGACGGGCCAGGCCTTGGCAATGGGAGGCCACCATCTGTCCTTCCACATCCATGTCCCCCAACCCCAACACCCCTCTTGCTCTGTGCCCTGACCTAGCGAGCCTTCCTCCCTCTCGGACTCCACAGAGCCCTTCTCTGTGAGTTCAGCATCCCCCTCGCCTCCCTCTGCTCTGGGGGCCGCCCTCTCCCAGCCATTGTCTCTCTCCCTCTTCTCTCACCCATCACTGTTGGTCTCCGTCTCTCTGAGTCTCTCCTCCTCCCCCCTCTCTGTCACCTGCTCCCACATCAGTACAAAACCCTTCCATTCCATCACTACTCCCTGTACCCTCTCCTCCGCCGAGGACTTGCCCCTAGCCCCCTGGACCAGGTGTTGACAGGGAGGCCCAGGAGGAGGGGGGGGCAGGAGGGGACTCAGACTGGCTTGGAAGGTCCTGGAGCTGAGAAGGGGAGGGCAGGGAAGGCCCCGGAAGCACTAGACCCTCATTCCAAGGGCCACATCCCAGGACGAGTGATCCTAGTGACAGGCAGGGAGTCAGGAGGCCGGTTCTGGATGGGGCTCTGCACCTGCCCCTCCGTGTGACATCTCACCCCCTCTCCCTGGGCCTTTCCTCTGTCCGTGGGTTCCCTTTCGGCCTCCTTCCCACTGTGGGCACCTTGACAGCTGACGAGAGCAGGGCCTCCTGCCTACCTGCCCCATTGCCATAGCACCTGCAGCGGCAGTGGACAGCTGTGGTGACTATAACCAGGGAGCCCTGTCTGCTGTCCCAAGCTTGAGCAAGGAGTGACAGGGATTGCCCACCGTCCCACCTGGCATTAGCAGCAGGGCCTGGGCCAGAGGCCTCAGGACCCCCGGCCGAGGGCTCCTTCCCAGAACCACAGCCCAGGATTGAAGGGCTGAGGACCCAGGCCGTTTGCTTCAGGGCCTGAATCCCCTCTCCTCCTTCCTCATAGTAGGTGCTCAACGAAAACTTATCGAGTGAAGGAATCAATGAATGACACAGAAGCCCTTGGAAATCTGTAATGGGTGAGTTGATGACAAGGACCCAGGCAAATGCCTCTCGCTGGGGGTTCCCCTGGGGCACGTACAGGACTTGTTATACCGATTTGAGGCAGTCAGTGAAGGGCTGAGGAGCAGCCCCGCAGGCTGCCAGCGATTGCAAGGGGCACCATGGAGAGCCTTGGGCATCCTCCCAGGTTTGTCAAGTGCCAGCTCTGTGCTTCCCGACCCTCTCCCCAGACCTCCTGCCATCTTCTGAAGGACACAGTGGTAGAACCCTAGATCGTCTGACACGTCAGGGCCCTGAAGGTCCAAGGTGCAGTGTCTAACTTTAAAGATGGGGAAATGATGTCCGACCCGTGTGGCTCAGTGGTTGAGCGTCAACTCATGCACCAAGAGGTCACCGGTTCAATTCCCGGTCGGGACACATGCCCAGCTTGTGGGCTCGATCCCCAGTGCGGGGCATGCAGGAGGCGGCCCATCGATGTTCTCTCTCATCGATGTTTCTATCTTTCCCTCTCACTTCCTCTCTCTCTCTAAAATCAATAAAGGGAAAAAAATTAAAAATAAATAAATAAAGATGGGGAAACGAGCTTCAGAAAAGGGACGAGATGACCCGGGATCACACTGTAAGTCAGAACCCAAGGTCCCTCTGCAGCCTCCCAGTCCACGTACCTGAGAGCTAAGTGATCTATCAAGTTTCCCTTTTTGTGTGGCTGCCAGGAAGCTCAGAGGTCAGTTTTCAAACTGGGCCTCAGATGGTAAGCCCATCAGAAGCCTTTCTGGAAGTCCGCTCACATTTATTTGGGTCCACTAATATGCCTGACAGACACCGGCCATGTCTGATCACATACGAGGTCTGGTTAAACCCACTCAACGGGCGTGTGAAATAGCAATGAACAGCCCTTTTAACAGACGAGGAAACAGACTCAGAGAAAACAGCAGCTTGCCCAGACTCACTTAGCTAGGAAGTGGTAGCAGCAGAATTCACACCTAGGGCCCCTCGGCTCCCACACCCGCGATCTTTGCTCTGTGTAATATGCACATGAATGCCAGCACTCTCGCTCTGTGCCGGTGCCATGGCTGTGCCCACTGCCAGCCGTTCCTCCCTGTCCGCACTCACCCCGTCAGGCAACCCCTGGAGGACCTTGGAGGGCGAGCTGGGTTTGAAACTTTTCCCTCTTCCAGTCCTTGGACCCTAGTCTACGCTGCGCTCTGGGAAGAGGCTGGGGAGTTGCACTTTGAGAGTCCGGCAAACGTAGCCTGGAATTCTGTTAGTACTTAGGCTGAGCCAACAGCCACAAGAAGGAAATAAAGGGAAACAACCAAAACAAACAACTGCACGAAGATGCTCGCCACAGCGCCGCGTGTCAGAACGGAAGGTAGGATCTGGGGACACGAGGGAAATTGGCCGACAGAGCTCATCAGAGGGCCGGCTTCGTGGAAGGGCCCTGGGCTTGGTTTAATGCTCCGTCTCAAATTCTTTTTTTATCCTCACCCGAAGGTATTTTTCCATTGATTTTTTTTTTTTTATCCTCACCGAGGACATTTTTCCACTTTTTGTTCAGATAGAGAGGGACATAGAGTGGGAGGGAGAGAAAGAGAGAAACATGGACGTGAAAGGGACACATCGAGTGGCTGCCACCCGCACGACCAACCAGGGCCGGGGACAAACTGCAACCGAGGTACACGCCCTTAGCGGAAACCGAACCCGGGCCTCTCAACCGCAGGCCGACGCTCTAACTGCTGAGCCAAACCGGCCAGGGCTCCATTGATCTTTAGAGAGAGTGTAAGGGAGGGAGAAAGAAAGAGAGAAATGTCGATGTGAGAGAGGCACATTAACTGGTTGCCTCCCGCAGGCCCCTGACCACATAGCCCCAATCCCCCAACCGGGATCGAACCTGCAACCCAGGTATGTGCCCGTGACTGGGAATTGAACCCGAGAACCTTCGGTCTGAGGGTTGACACTCTAACCGCTGAGCCAAACCTGCCAGGGGATTAGAATTCTTTTTTAATTGAGTGTATTGGAGTGACATTGTTGAAAAATTTTTTTTTTTTTTTTATCCTCACCTGAGGACATTTTTCCATTTTTTGTTCAGGTAGAGTGGGAGGGAGAGAGAGGAAGAGAGAGAGAGAGAAACATCGATGTGAAAGGAACACATCGAATGGCTGCCACCCGCATGACCAACCAGGGCCGGGGACAAACTGCAACTGAGATACATGCCCTTAACGGGAACCGAACCCGGGTCTCTCTGGACCGCAGGCCGACGCTCTAACCGCTGAGCCAAACCGGCCAGGGCTGAAATTCTTAATTTTCTCTTTGAACTTGCGTTTTGCAGGTGAAGTCCAAGGGGCAGCGCGGCTCGCACACAAGCAGAGGGAGGCTGAGGCAGGAAACGCTGAATGTTTAGTGCCTTAAATGACACGGTTTTCCCAACTTTTGAATAAGGGGCTCACATTTTCACGTTGCAACGGACCCCAGAAATGATGCAGCTGGTTCTGTGTGCAGCGGTGGGAAGGGCAGGGACCCGGGGGATGGGGTTCCCGGTTACTCCCTCTGGGCCTGTTTCCCACCTGTAAATGAGGGGCTGGTCCGCTGAGCTCCATGCCTCTATGAACGTTATGTTGCCATTAACAATAGAAAATATGTAGAATCCATCAGTACCAAGAGAAGTCGGTACCCAGAAAAAGCCACAGGGAGAAAAGCCAGAATGGGAAGGAGGACCCGAGCACAGCCCTGCGGCATAAGGACTAACAAAGAGAAGGCGAGGGTTGACCAGGTGAAGCACCTGAGTTGACTGCCTTCTAGGTTCTTTTCTCTCTTTCTTTAAGCAGTCTGAGTTCACAAGGAAAATAGGGTTTCAGACTCGGTGGAAAGGAAGCAAAGGTGAACCTACCAGAACTAGGTCTGAATAGTGGGATTTTAAGCAAGATAAGGGCAAGGTTTCCAGCTTCGTTAGACCACACCCTCCTCCTCCCCTTCCCTCCCTTTCTCCCACCGCACCCCTTCCTCTGTCCTGCTGCCCGCCCTCCCCTGGGCTGTGACTGAAGAGGAAAGAGAGGGCAGGGACGAAGGGCAGGGTGAGGAAGGGACCCCTCCAGCCAGTCCGTTTCCATCATCCCAAGCACTGGGATAGCTAAGCTCTCACACCTCCAGATACAGTGATCCCCCCTTTCAGCGCCGCCAGGAGCCTGCAGTGAGAGATCAGAGCAGAGGTGGGGGAGGCAGGTGGGAGGGCTGTGGAAGGGGAACAGGTGGGAGCAGGAGGGTGAGTCAACAGGAGCCGAGGGAGCAGGGCTGTGCAGCCGAGCCTCCCAGCCTCCCTGCAGCTGTGCTCGCCTCTCCGAACCCGAGGCCCCTCCCCTGTGCCCTCCTCGTGCCCACCCTCAGTGCTGACACTGGCACTTCGCTGTGGCATCCCAGAAAGTCCTTGCTTTGGGCTCTTGTCAAAACGGGCCTCTCCTGTGTCCCCCAGGTCAGCCTCCTGGAGGAGTCACCGTCACTGGTGTCTGAGCAAGTGGCAGACTGGTGACGAGGAAGTGTTTGGGAGGGACCTTGAAGTGCTCCCATATCACTCTGGATGGGAGGCCCTCTTGGGTGGGCCCTGTGTGTCCTCTCTCCCCCTTGCCCTGGGGGAGGCTGAGCGACCTCTGAGACGCGTCCGGGTTGAAGGCTGAGTGCCTGAGCCTGAGGTCTGTAGTCACGGCTGCTCACCTGCGTGCCAAGGCATCACCGAGCACGAAGCCGACAGGAGAGCCTGAGCCCGACGAGCTCCTCCCAGGGCCCGCAGGGCTGAGCGGAAGGGCATCTCTGATGAGCCACAGGGTGGGGGTGAGATCCTGCGGTGCTCCCACCTGGCAGAAGGGCACCAGGGGCCCTTCTGAGAGCATTGGCGGCCGGGCAGCTCACTGAGCCCCTGCCAGAGGGAGGATGGGCGTGAAGGGGAAGCTGACAGTTGCCACCTTGGTTCAAGCTGGCCCCTTAATTCTGGGCCTCCATGTCCTCATCTGAGGCCAAGTCCTTGTCCTACCTATCTCTTGGAGTTTGGTAGGAATTCGGTGAACTAACAGATGTAAAAGATGTAATGCAAATGGGAGACATTGTGATGACTTATCTGTTGGGGGACTTGGGTCCCAGGTGGCCTCTATCTCTAGGAAAGACACGTCAGGTTCTTTTACTAAACTGTCAGAGCACCTGGGATGCACAGCGATTTATCCAGATGGCAGCCGTGTTGCCAGTGCGGATGGAACGTGGCCATTCACAAGGCGGTGCTCGGTGCTTCACAGTGGGCGAGCCTGCCTGTTGGTCCCTGTGTTTCCTGAGGTTGCTGGCACCTTCGCACAGAAGGTTCCTGAGCCCGAAGAGAGTGCCCTCTGCTTCCTCATACACTGAGGCTGGATGCAGTTGGCTGTAGAAGAGACTTAGAGCTGGAAGTAACCCTCAACTCAAAGGTTCCGGGATAGACTACCAAGTTATAGCCAGGGTTCCATCCTGGTGCCTGTGCCCTCGGCAATGTGACTCCCAAAGGGTGGAGCCCAACTTCTCACCTTTGAATCTGGGTTGGCCTCATGACCTTGGCTAACAGAATGCACTGGAGGTGATGGTATACAAGTTCAAGGCTAGGCTCAAGAGACCTTGCAGCTTCTGCCTTCACCCTCTTAGGTGGCTGCCCTGAAACACGTGAAGGGACTTGATGTAGGAGAAGAGGCCCCTGGAGGAGAACAAGGCCCCCTGGCTGACAGCCACACCAACTGCCTGACATGGGTGAGGCCATCTTGGACCTTGGAGCCGAGGTGCCATCCCAGCTGAGCATAATTGTTGGGGTGAGCCCAGAAGAAACCAGACAAGGAGCCACCCAGCCCACCCAAAAAAGCTTGAGAAAGAAGAAACCCTTGTGCCCTGGCCTGTTTGGCTCAGCGGTTGGAGCGTCGGCCTGCGGACCAGAGAGTCTCAGGTTTGGTTCCCGCTAAGGACACATACAAAAAAAAAAAAAAAGAAGAAGAAGAAACCCTTGTTGTCTAAGTTGTGGGGTGGTTTGCTACACAGCACAGGGTAACTGAGGCCTAGAGAAGAGGACTTACCACGGCCCCACAGCGAGACAGAGACCACGTGTAACTGTGACCAGGTTTCCCAGCTGCTCCCAGAGCCCTTCCCACCAGGGTCCCACGGCCAACTTGGTCAGCCCCACCCCGTGTGTGTATGTGCATGCGTGTGGGGTGTGAATCAGTGGGCCCTTCCCACTTCCCCTGAGTTATAAAGGGTTGGCTGACATCCACACAAGATTCTCCCATCCATCATCTCTTGGGAGGGAGGGATGGTTCATCCCATTCTACAGACGATGAACGGAGGCCAAACTGACAGACAACTTGCTGACAGCCACGCAGCTAGGAAGGAGCAAAGCTCTGACTCAAACCCATTCAAGCCTCTGAGGCCCACTCAGAATCTTCCCCACTGGCTCCCAGGAAGGAGAATGGCAGGTGACAAAGTTCCCTCCAAGGGTCAGTGTCTCAAAAAGGGGCACAAACATACACACACACAAACACACCACATACAGTATACATAGTATACCATGCACAAAACACATACATGCATAGCACACACATACCATACACATACATATATACACATCGCACATGAACACACACCATACATACACATCATATAGACATAAGTACCATACGCACAGCACACGCACACACACGCACACACACGCACACACACCATACATACACACCATACACATATACATACCACACACATAGCACATGCAGACACACTTACATCATCTCTCTCTGTATCTCTTCTTCCCAACTCTCCATCTTCAACCAATCTACCCCCCAATGGACCATATACTTTATTAAAAATATATAGTTACAAACTCCATTGTCAATCTGAGTTGGGCCTGGGGGCGTGGAGAAACCACAGGGAGGGATGGCCTTTGTCCTGTCCCTTGGGTCCCCCCTCTGCACCCACACCAACGCCATCCAGGGCCAAGATGGCTCTGAGGCTCTGAGGCTCTGAGGGACCGGCCAGCTGCGCAGGGGAAGAGGCTTGATGGGCAGGAGGGGGCGGGGACAGAGGGGCTGCGCCTCCTCGTCCTGCAGGTACAAATGGCAGAAAGTGGATTCGGTGCCTCCATCTCTCCCCATTTATAGATATTTACAAAAGAAAGTCATGAGCAACAGATCACAGTCATGCAAAAGAAACGCACACCCCTCCCTCCCCCAAAACGAACCCCTGCCCACCCCGGACCCTACGAAGCCCACCCTCCAGAGTCCAGCGGCTTTCCCCAAGGTTCTGAGAACAAAGGGGGCACGTCTTTGAGGGTCAGTGGGGAAAGTGTGGTGAGGCTGGGGTCCCCGCACCACCAGCAGGTAGGCGTTGGGGAACTCGGGTTGACAGGGCTGAGGGTTTTCTGGGTCCCTTCCCAGGCCTGAGTTCTAGAGTCACTAGGAAGGGGTCCCCCAGTTGTGAAGCACCCACCTCCCTCCAGAAGGTCCATGGAGCCAGGGTCAGCTCTGCCCTGAGTGTGGAGGGGGCGTCCTGGCATCTCCCCCCCAGCAGAGGCTCTAGCGGGAGGCGATGAGGGGCCTGGAGGTCAGATGGCCGACTCCCTGCGGTAGGAGATGTTGTCCAGTGGGAGGCTGGCTTGCATGCGCTCCAGATCCAGGTGGCTGCCAAGCTCGAGCATTCGGATGATGCCCGCCTCCTCCTTGGAACCTGCCTCCAGACCCAGGCCGGCGGCCACAGCCGCAGCCGCCGCCTCCTCCTCCATCTCCTCTTCCTCCTGGCTCATGAGGGCCAGCTCATTCTCGTAGCAGAAGGCACTGGGCGGGGGCGGCGGGGCGGGCAGCACGGTGATCTTGCTCTCCTGCAGCTCCCGGGCGGAGCAGCAGGGCGTGCCGGCCACCTCGTAGGTCTTGTGGAAGCGCGAGTAGTCCACCTTGTAGTGGCTCTTCTCCTCGAAGACCACGGGCTCAAAGCGGTGGCCCCACAGGATCTCGCTGGCCAGGTAGGAGCTGCGGGCCTGGGTGGTCATGGCGGTGGCCTCCACCATGCCCTCCAGGATGACCACGATCTCGAAGTCCTCAGACTCCAGCTCCTCCTTGCCCATGCCGTACAGCGGGCTGTCCTCATCGATCTCGTGGACGATGATGATGGGCGACACCAGGAAGATGCGGTCCAGGCCGATGTCATAGCCCACGTTGAGGTCCCGCTGGTCCAACGGCAGGTACTCGCCCTCCTGGGTCATGTAGGGCTTGATGAGCTGGGCCCGCACGTGGGCCTCCACGATGTGGCTCTTGCGCAGGTTGCCCACGCGCCACATCAAGCAGAGCTTGCCATCTCGCACCGAGATGACCGCGTGGTGGCTGAACAGCAGTGTCTGCGCCCGCTTCTTGGGCCTCGCCATCTTGGCCATGATGGTGCCGATCATGAAGGAGTCGATGACGCAGCCCACGATGGACTGCACCACCACGGCGATGACCGCCAAGGGGCACTCCTCCGTCACGCACCGGAACCCGTAGCCGATGGTCGTCTGCGTCTCCACCGAGAACAGGAAGGCGCCGAGGAAGCCGTTCACGTGCATGATGCACGGCTTGGGGGTGGCTGGCGCTGCCCCGCCGCTGCCCACCGGGGCCCCCGCCGTGGCCACCACCGGGCTGGCCTCCAGGTCGCCGTGGAAGAAGGCGATGCACCAGAAGAGGAGGCCGAAGAAGAGCCAGGAGATGAGGAAGGCCGCGGAGAAGATCATGAGCATGTAGCGCCAGCGCGTGTCCACGCAGGTGGTGAAGATGTCCGCCATGTAGCGCTGCGACTTGTTGCTCAGGTTGGCGAAGTAGACGTTGCACTGGCCGTTCTTCTTGACGAAGCGGTTGCGGCGTTTCCGCCGGGGCACGTGGGCCTGCCCGTTGCGGCTGTGCCCCAGCATGTCCTGAGGCAGGGGTGGTCACCTGGGAAGACACAGGCCTGGGGAGGGGAGAAGCCAGACACATGAGAAGCTGGGAGCAAGCGGCTGCCGTGGCCGCGGCCTCTGCAGGGGCCCCCAGGAGCCAGGCTCCAGCGGCAAGGCGCCCACCCAAAGGAATGGAAGGGAAGAGCCCGGCCCAGCGGGGAGACTCCTCGCCCTGGCCGGCAGACCGCGCCAGAGAAGGTGATTCTGACCGCAGGGAGGGGAGGTCGGGACCTGAGCCAGTGCCTCCGCGGCCAGCCCAGCTCCAGGGTTGGGGTCTCTCTGCCAGGCCAGAAGCTGAGGCCACCAGGATCCAGAGCCTAGACCCAGCCCCTCTCGCTGCCCCCTCCAACCCTCCTTTGCCCACTGAGCTTCCTGATGCCCATCTTGGCTCCAGCCTCCGCCGGTTGCCCCGAGCAGAGGGAGCTGTGAGCGCCCTGGCCAGCCCGCCTCCTGGGCTCAGCCTCCGCCTTCCTGGGTCTTCTGGGGGCTGGATGCGCCCTGTGCTGTCCAATATGACAGCCACTGGCCACCTGTGGTTCTTTACATGGACTTAAAATGAAAGATTTAACTCAGTTGCACAGCTGCACAAGCCACATTTCAAATTCAAGTGCTCGTGGCCAACAGCTACCAAACTGGACCGAGCTGCGGACGATGCTGACACGCAGCCCCACCTCAGTTCCTGTCCTGTGCCCAGACTCGTTGGGAGTAGCAGTGGGTGATGACACCGATGGTGATCAAGACAGAGGAAGGGCCCTGGCCGGTTTGGCTCAGCTGTTAGAGCGTCGGCCCACGGTCCAGAGAGACCTGGGTTTGGTTCCCACTAAGGACACGTACCTCCGTTGCAGTTTGTCCTGAGGGTTGGGGTTGTGTGGATGGCAACCAGTCGATGTGTCTCTCTCTCTCTCTCTCTTCCTCTCTCTCTCCCTCTCGCTCTATGCAAAAATGTCCTCAGGTGAGAATTGAAAAAAAAAAAGACAGAGGAAGGGGCATCCTGAGCTTGGTTCTTATGTAGGTGTCACTATTCCCTTGTCACAGGAAAGGGAAGAGGGGCTCAGAGAGGGGAAGTGACCTGCCCAAGGCCACACAGCTGGTAAGTGGGTCCAAACCCAGGTGTATCTAACTCTTCAGCTCCCACGTCCTGTCAACATTGATGAGTTCCTGGTGTGGAGACCCGGAGTGGGGGAGGTTACACACCCACTGACCAGCTGTGTCACCTTCGGACAACGCATTTCACCTCTTTGAGCCTCATTTTCTTCATCTGTAAAATGGGGATCGAAGCCCTGCCTCACAGGACCCGAGGAGACAGTAGGTGCTCGGTTAGAGCCAGCTGCCCTCCTGCCTTCCTCCCCTCCCCTGGGGGCAGGAGGAAGCTGGTGACAGGCAGGACTGGCTGTCAGCATCCCCAGCTGTTTCAGCAGAGGCGGCCCCTCACCCCACCGGGTGGCAGGCGCACCAGCTGGGCCACTGCAGGGCAGACCCTCCCTCCGTCCCTCCCTTCCACTGAGGCGGCAGGAGAGAGATGGTGCTGCCCAGGGCCCCGGCGGCTGGCAGGGCCGGCCCAAGCCTGGGTTTCTGGTAACATTTTGGCCCAGAATTATATAAGGCTGAAAGTTTCTATTTTCTGTTCTATTCTTCTTCCTGATCTAATTGTGCATCTGTGGCAATGTTTATACACTTCCCTGGATCAGGACAACTCAGTTGCCGCAGCAACCAGTGCGCACCAACGCTGTAATTTAGAGATCAACAGCTTCAGAGGCGGCCTCTTCCAGGGAGGAACGCCCTCTCCCAGCCCAAGGAGAGTGCGCCCTGTCCCTCCCCCATGGTCACCCACCCCACTCCGGGCTCTTCTCCCTTCTCCCCTTCAAAGGAGCTCCCTGGGTTCCACAGGCCTGGATGGAAGTCCAAGAGCCACCACGTAACTTGAGCAAGTTACTTGACGGGACTGAACCTCAGTTTCCTCATCTGGAAAATGGAATCAGTGAGACTCATCAGTCTGAAAACCTAACAGGTAATGTTGGCACGTGATGCTGGTCCTTAGGGGTCATAACTTTACCTGGGCATCCCAGGCTTTCTCTGCCACCTCCCCCAGAGTCTCAACAGCCAGGGTGCCGGGCGCACCTTCGAGGACGAAGTTTCCAGGGAGGTCTTCCTTCACTAAACATCTGTCTGCTCTGTCCCGCAGTGGAATGCCTCCATTACCACCACAGAAGGAACCAGAGCAAGAAAGAATAGAAATTCCCTGATTGCAAGACCATTTCACGTCTGAGGCCAAGGACGCTCGGAGCTGGGACAGACTCACTTGCCAGAGTGAGGCAGGGTGGACCAGCCCTGAACCGGTCTCCTCATCCCACACCAGCGCTTCTGGAAGGTCAAGGTGTTCCTAAGAGGTCTTCCTCCCTGGAGGGCACTGGGGTGAGGTTTGGGGCTAGGGGAAGACAGGGCATCAGCCTGGCCCCAGCAGGCCCTGGACCCACAGGCCGCAGGTCTCCAGACGAGAGGCAGAGGGGACAGAGTGTGGTGACCCAGCTTTTCATGGAGACCTCAAGGTCCCTGAGGCCCAGAGAAGGTGAGGGCCTTGCCCAAGACCAGGGGACCTCTGGTTCTCTGCCCAGAGGGACTGTCCCCGACCTGGGGGGAGGGTGTGCTGCCAGAGAGGACTCTTCATGAGGCCCCCTCTCTAGGAGACCATCCCCGTGGCGACAGGCTGTTGGCCCTTCCCTCCCAGCCCACTGTTCCCCATCTGTGAGTAGAAATGATAGGAGTCTAGGCCAAACCTCATGCCCAGGGTCAGCCCCGAGGCTCCACACATCCCACCCCTACACTCACACCCCAACTTCAGTAGTCACCCCCAGCCCTTCCATCACCCCAACCCTAGGCATCATCCCACATCACAGCTGGTGGGGGCAGAGTCCATCCCCAACCCCTGTGCCCCTGTCCTGGTCACAGCAACGTCTCTGAGCCCCAGCTGGGCGAGCTTGGGGTGCTCAGAAATGTCTGCTTGGGCTGTGGGGAAAGCTGCCCCGGACACACGTGCTCGCCCAGACCCAGCACCTCCACCTCGGAGGAGCCTGTGTGGCCCGTCCCCCTAAGCCCCTGGTCTCAGGGACCTGCTCAAATAAGCCAACACCTGTCACCACTCCGGGCAGAAACGAGAGGCCCGCCTGCGGCGTGTGGGCTGACCGCACCGTGCCGACCAGAAAGTGACAAGTTCGAAGCGGGGCCTTGTGCCTCTGGGTGACCACAGGGAGAGGGCAGGGCTTCTTTTCTTTTAAAAAATATTTAAAATAGATTTTGAGAGAGAGAGAGACAAAAGAGCCAAAGAGCAGGGGGACAGGCGGCAGAAGAGGGGCGCGCGCAGGTGGGCGCCACCCTCTTCTGAGGGAGGCCTTACTGAGGGGGGCGGCGTCGGGCTCTTAGGGGCCTGCAGCTCGCTGCACTCTTCAGGGAGGCAGGGAGCTGGACTAACCCGCTGGCCAGGAAGGGGCAGGCCTGCGAGGCGGGTCCCTGTCACAGCCTTGCGGGGGACCTCGCGCGAGTCCTCCCCCTTCCTGGCCGGGTTCTCCCTGCAGGCACTGTCCCTCGGTGGACTCCTTCCGTGGTGACTCCTGTTTCTCTGGGGAATGACGGGATGGGACGCGCTGGCTGCTTTTCACAAACGGAATGTCCTTTCCCGGCGAAGGGAAGGACTGACCGTGCTGCGCCGGTTACCGATTAAAGAACTTTTATACTGGGTTGTGAATGTCCAAAATCTGAAGCTCCCAGTCCACCCTCACTGGACACTAGGGAAACTGAGGCAGAGAGCAGGGATGTGGCCTGGTGAGCCAGCAGCTGGCCAAGGGCACTGGGGCCTCAGGGAGACGGTGACGGTGACCAGCAGGGCTGGCAGCTCACTGGTACCGCTGCTATCCTGCCCCTTCCTGAGGAGCTAAGGGGGGTGGAGACCTGCCTGCCAGGGGTCCAGGGGGAAGACCCTGCTCTGTCACCTCTTATGTTTTCCCTCTGATTGTGTGACACTGAATGCCTCCTCCTCTTCTGTGAAAGAAAAGCCGACAGAGTGGCAGCAGCCCCAGTGGGTCCAGCAACCCGGGCAAGGCTCCCTGGCGCGCACGCACGCACGGAGATGGGGCAGCACCTCAGGTGGCCTCCAGCCCCAGCGGGGGCAGGAGCCGGGGTGACCCCGGCAGGCTCGGTGCACACTCAGCCCCCAGGGGGCAGGAGGGAGGGGGCAGAAGCTCACATTAGGGGACAAGGCAGCCTGGCAGCCTGTAGGGCCTTTATGCAACTCCTGGTTATTGGGTGGGGCAACAGGGCAGGGGAGGGGACTTGCCTGAGGTCACACAGCTGAGCTTGGGGCCCAGCTGGACCATCCTCCATGCCGCTCTCAGGGAACAAAGGGGTCGGTCCATCTCACAAAGCATCGGCAGCCCTTTGTTTTGAACAGGTATTTATTAAGCACCTACCATGGCCCAGGCAGGGATACTATTTCTGCTGAAAGATCACAAGCTGGGGTGGAGGTGGGGGCAGGGGTCACACGGTAGAAGCGGCAAGTTGGGGTTCTGATTCCAGTCTGGCTGGCTCCGGGTCCCTGACTCACCCTGGTCCCCAGCCTCTGGCCTCAGGTCCGCTCCCTTCATCTCCCACGTGACCTGTTTGCCAAATCCCTGTGCCTCGCCCCAGCGCCCCGGCCCAGGCCCCAGCGCCCGGCCCAGGCCCGAGCTTTCTCTAAAGCCTTCCCAGGCTGCCAGCCCGCCCCGCCTCCTCTGAGCCCAGGGCCCCCAGTGTCTGTCTGTCTGCACTCCTGGGCTTCTTTTCCACTTATGAAAAGAACGTGCTACTTGAACCCTTGTGCTGGTGGTGGCAAGACCTGGTTCTCAGTCTCAGCTCTATCACCTCCTTGGGTATCCTCTTTGGACCTCAGTTTCTTCATCTGCAAAGTGCAGATCATGACAACGGTGCCTCCCGCACCAGGCCACTGTCGGGCAAACGTGACAAGCACTCCGTAACAGACACACAGGCATTGCAGGTAACATGCACAGAACACGATGAGGAGGAGGAGGAAGGTGATGATGACCACATGAGAAAACCTGGCTTCCAGTCCTGGTCCCACCACTAACTGCTCAAGCCTGGTGCTCCTCTTCTGCAAGGGGGGGGCGGGGGGGTGGACTGCTCCGTGGCAGCAGGGTGGGACTATGTGATGAAACAAGGCACCCAGCACAGTCTGAAATAATGAGGGGAAAAGGGGGGATCCAGAAGGTGTTCCAGAGTCTGATCAGCTCGCCCACCCCTCGGCCCCTCTTGGGTCTGGATGGGAAGACGGACTCTTCTATCATGGGGAGTGAGCAGAGGGTAGGGCAGGGCCGAGGGACTAGCTCCGTGCATCCAGAAAGGATTCTAGAGGGTGGGAGGACCTCCCTGGGGACGTGGAAGGACTTCGCCCCAGGGCTGCATTTCCCCCCCTGAGACGCACAGAGCCTGCCCCCTCTCCTGCTCTGAAGGAGACCTCTCAGGCCTGACCACCTGATCTGGGTGAGGGTCCTTTCAGCTCCAGCACACGGGGCTCTGCAGGAGAGGCAACGGGTTCCAGGACCAGGCAGCTGAGCTGTGCTTCTCAGAGTAAAGGGAGCTGAGGGTGAGTCTAGCCCGGCGGAGATTGTGGCAGGGTGTCCATTTCCGCCCATGGCCCTCTGCAGGCCCTGTCCTGCTCCTGGGACCCTGGGAGGTCTGACTCTCTTCTCTTTGTGAATGTTGAGAGCCCATATCTTCCCCCTCCCCGTGCAGTGTCTTCAACTACGAACTCTGTCCACTTTCTGCCTGTGTGACCTTGGGCAAGTGACTTAACCTCTCTGGTCCCTACACGCCTCATCTTTTGGTGGGGCTAATAATAGTTCTTACATCATAAGGTTGTAATGGGGAATAAATGGGACCGTGCACATCACATGCCCAGAACACAGTAAATTATTGATGCGAGGTCCGAATCACTCCCGAGCCTGAACAGTCCTTCCCTTGGTCTCCCTGCATTTCAGATCAGTGCTCAGAGCCCACCCTGCACCCATCTCAAGGCCCTGCCCAGTTTGTTCCAACACCAGCATTAGGGACCAGGCGAGCAAGAGCAGTGGCCTCCGCACCTCACAGAGCTGGGCCAGAAGTGGGCTCCAGCAGGTCCCTTGACCTCTCTGAACCTCAGTCTCCATATGGGAAGGACCATAGTAATGCCTACCTTGCCGGGTGGTCGCGAGGGCCAGACGCAGATTGTCAATTGTCCTAAAAGTGCAGGCCACACAGTTGGTGCTCAATTAATGCTGCTTGTCTCCCACACCTTCTTCTGAACGCTGACATCCCACCGCACACCCAGCCCCTCCCGCTGGCCAACGGTATGACATTGCACAAGCCACCGGAGCACTGAGCACACACTTCCTCTGTGCGGACACTGCTCCGAGTGCTTCACTAGGATCAATTCCTGTCATCCTCACCGTGACCTCAGAGGACGCCACCATTACCATCCCTACATTAGAAGTAAGAAAACCAAGACACAGAGAGGTTCAGCAAATTGCCCAGGTTCACACAGCCACAGAGGTAGAGTCAGGCTTTGGACCCAGCGGTCAATACCAGACATTCTGTCCTCCTGCCTCAAAGAAACATTGTCACATCACACGTTTCTCCGGCTTAGTAAACATTTTTTTAAATATGTTTTTATTGATTTTTTAGAGAGAGGGGAAGGGAGAGAGAGAGATAGAAACATGGATGTGAGAAACAGCGATCGGCTGCCTCCTGCACACCCGCTACTGGGGATCGATCATCGAACTGGGACCTCTCGTCCATGGGACAACTCTCAGTCCACTGAGCGACACCGGCTGGGCCAACTTAGTAAACATCCATCAAGCCCCACTGTGTGCAGGTTGGGAAAGCAGAAACTGGGTCATCGGGAGTGGGAGCCAGGACCCAGGTCTCTGATTGCAGGTCCAGCCAGAGCCTAGACACACGGGCGACTCGGTTCCACAGGGGCTCTGGGCAGTGAGGTGAACCAGCTCCTTCCTCCAGCTCTGCACCCCACCTCTCTCCCAGCCAGTCAGCCGCAGGTGAACAGGCTTGGAAAGCAAGTTCCCCAGAAGGTCCACAGTGGCAGGAGCTGGGGGCTGGAGGACTTGAGGGCCACTGCTCGAACCTGCAAGTGTGCCCTTGCTTACGTTACTGACCCCTGGCCCCGGCCCTGCTGGAGAACTCACCACCCCTGCAGGAGCCCCTCCTACTGGCTCAACTGTCCCACCACCAAAGGGCCACCCCAAACACTGTGCCCCTCCTCCCTACATGGCTCCGGAGGCTTCTCTCTTCCGGAGCCCTCCTCTGTCACTAGCCATGAGATTCTCTCCCCACCACCTTGCGGTGGCTCGTCCTCGAAGTCACTCCCTCCGTGACTGTTTATCGCACACTGGCTGCGGGTCACAGGGGCCGCGGACTCACCCAGCGAGTGGATCAGCTGGGGAGAGCTCTCCACACGAGCAGAGGCGGCAGTCACCGTTTCTGAGCCCCGAAGGAGCCTGGCGTGGTGTGAGGGAGAAGAGGGGTGCTAGTTTGGCGGGGTTCCCAAAGGGCTCTTTGAGAAAGTGGCATTTAAACCGAGACCTGAGTAATACGTGGGAGTGGAGTTCATGAGGATCGTGTGTCTGTGTGATCGGTGGAGTGAGAACATTCCGGAAAGAGTCTGGGTGTTGAGGACCTGCAGCAAGGCCAGGCGGCAGGAGTGAGGTGAGCAGGAGGGAGCTGCCCGGGAGGAGCCCCAGGATTGGACCTCATCCTCAAGGTGGGGGGCGACAGGCACCTGGTTTCACCTGGTCTGGTCTTTACACTTTCGTGGGGAATCTTCGGGACAAGCAGGAGTACAGCAAACCCCTGTGTGTCTGCTACCAGGCTGAAGTGAAGAAAGAAAACACCCTCCGTCCAGGCCCAGTGGCAGCCCTGCCCTGTGGGGCTGGGGGCTCCACCGTCCGTCTGTCCGTGTGGTGCGCACACTGGAATCCGGCGGCGGACGCCGGGCGGGGCGCAGGGCAACCAGGGGCGGGGGGGGGGGGGGGGGGGGGGGGGGGACTCCTGCTGCCCGGGCAGGGCAGGTGGTGACGGTGGCCTGGAGCTGCCAGGCGGTAGCAGGAGAGCTTGAGAGAAGTAAGCAATTTGGGGACACTTCTGGACAAAGAGCTGGAGTGGGGGTGGATTGGATGGGGAAGTTGGGAAGAGGGGTGACAGGAATAGGTAACAGTGGACAGGGAAAGAGGGCCAGGGTCAAGGAGTGACACTTTCTAGTATGCAGTGGCCTTGGGTTGTCCTGCTGGAGGTGCCGGCACGTCAGACCCCAGGTCTGGGCGGAGTTGGACCGGTTTGATCTTGACCCCTGGGTGGTATTTTAAGCTGTGAAGGTGGACAAGATCGCCTGGGCAAGAATGCTGGGTGAGAAGGGACGACCCAGACCCAGACCCAGACCCAGACCCGGACCTCCTGCACCCAGGAGACTGATGCGGCAGAGGGAGGCTGGGCCCGAGCAACCAGCGGGGACAGCAGCCTGGAGCCAGGGAAAAGGGAGTTCCCGCAGAGCTGCCCAGCTGGCCCTGCCCAGCCCAGACCACCGGAAGCCAGCAGCCCCACCTCCCCACTCTATTTGGATGCCCTCCCTCCCTGGCCAAAATGGTTGAGATTCCTCCTGAGCCGAGGGGAAGGGGAGGTGCTGGGGCAGGGGCAGCTGTGGTGGCCGCCACACAGCCAAGGACTGCCATCCCCATCCCTGCATCCCAGCCAGGGGTGGGGATGGGCGTGGAAATCATTTCCCCTTACCCTGTTCTTGGTCTCTCAGCAAACACATCCCCGGGGCAGCTGGTGGGGGGAGGGTCTCCTAGAGCTCTGGGGAGTGGGGGCGCCGCCCCTCATTCCCACGCACACAGGATTCCCAGGAGGATGAATGGAAGAAGAGGTGTGGGGAAGGGGGAGGATGGGGAAAGGGAGTCAGAGCCAAGTGCCAGGCTCGCTCCATCCCTTGCTCTGGGTGGCCCTGGGTGGCCCTGGGAGGCCCTGGGTGGCTTTGGAGAGCCATGGAATTGCCTGTGACACCTGTGTATGCTCCTGGGCCCTCAGCCTGCAGACAGTCACGCCCACAGGGAGCCAGGAACCTGCTTGCCCAGCCCAGCCGGCAGCAGCCTGCCACCCATTCCTACATGGCTCACCACGCAGCCAGAAAAAAGGAGGAGGGAGCCCTGGAAGGAGGGATGTGGTCTTCAAGACGTGTTTTAAGTGAAAAAAGGCAACAGTGATGAATACCAAGTATAGTATCTACCGTTTGTACAAAAAGGAGAGAAAGAATTTTTAGATACACATATTTGCTTGTCTGCGCTTGTCTACGGATGGAGACCCAGGAGACTGGGGCCACTGGCTGCCTCGGGGGAGGGAAGGCAGGTGGCTGGGGATGGGTGGGAGGAAGAATTCGCACTGTATTCCCATTGTGTCTTTTTAATTTTAGAACCGTATGAATGTATCACCTACAGAAAAAAACAAAAGACACATAGAAAGTTTTAAAATTAGTATGTACATATGTGTAATTTTCTCAGAAGGATCAGAGCGTTCATAAGGTCCTCAAAAGGGACTGTGGTCCCAGAAAGCTTGAAGACGCTTCACTCCTGTGCCGTGGGGCTGTGGGAAATGCCTTCACCTCTCTGAGTCACATCCATAAATGGGGAGGAATAACACTCACTGCATAGGCATGCTAAAAGATGCACAGTGGTATTAGAGGGCGAGGGTTTATAAACTGTCAAGTGCAGAAGCCCTTCTTGAAGAGGACGACTTAATGTCACCTCCCATCTTCCCCACAGTCCCCCCCCGGGTTCCTCTGAGCCCACTGCCCCCCCAGCAGCTCTGATGGAGGCCCTGGCTGGCCCTTGCCTTCCGCTGTGAGTCGCCCAGGCCTGAAAGCCCCTCTCTGGTTGCCCTTCTTACCTGCCCTCCTTACCCGCCCTCCTCCAGCCTCTGTGTACACACCCGTGCAGTGCCCAGGATCACCTTGGCTGAAAATACCACCTGGCCCCTGTCACCCTCCCAAGCAGTGACAAGCAAACTGGGCTCCTGCTCCCAGCATCTGCTGGACGTCTAAGAGGCACCCCAAACTCATCATCACAAAGACTGACCGTCCCTCACCTGCCTTCTCCGCCTCAGTCTGTGATCTCCCAGGGGGTCCACTCAGCCCTAATGCCTGGGCGGCACCCTTCAACCCTCTCCAAAGCCAATAGTGGTATAACATTTAGTGTTTGCTGTGGGCCAAGCCCCGGCCCCTCCTTTGATCCCCATGACACCATGGAGGGGGGTGCTGTTATTTTCATCCCTGCCGGGGGTTCAGGAGCTCCCCCAAGGAGGAGAAACCTCAGGACGGGGACCTGGATGCTGGCTGCACACCTAGCCCACACAGCCTGCAGAGTGCTCCCTGCTGCCTCCCAACCCCATCACTACCGACAGCTCCATAGCCTCTCCCCGCACTGCCCTGCCTCCTCCCCCTGCAGGCTCATCTCCACGGGCTGAGGACCACGGGCTGAGGACCATGGGCTGAGGACCACGGGCTGAGGACCCACACGGGCTGGGGACCACGGGCTGAGGACCACGGGCTGAGGACCCATGGGCTGAGGACCCACACGGGCTGAGGACCACAGGTTGAGGACCCACACGGGCTGGGGACCACGGGCTGAGGACCCACACAGGCTGAGGACCCACACGGGCTGGGGACCACGGGCTGAGGACCCACACGGGCTGGGGACCACGGGCTGAGGACCCACACGGGCTGGGGACCACGGGCTGAGGACCCACACGGGCTGGGGACCACGGGCTGAGGACCCACACGGGCTGGGGACCACGGGCTGAGGACCACGGGCTGAGGACCCATGGGCTGAGGACCCACACGGGCTGGGGACCACGGGCTGAGGACCCACACGGGCTGGGGACCACGGGCTGAGGACCCACACGGGCTGGGGACCACGGGCTGAGGACCCACACGGGCTGGGGACCACGGGCTGAGGACCACGGGCTGAGGACCCATGGGCTGAGGACCCACACAGGCTGGGGACCACAGGCTGAGGACCCATACGGGCTGGGGACCACGGGCTGAGGACCCACGGCACTCCTCAGCTTAGAGCTCAGAGGCTTTCCTGCCCTCTGACCTCAACTCCACTCCCCACCCCACCGCGTGGGCCTTTCTTCTTGTCCCTTGAACACACCAGGTTTATTCCTATCTCTGGTTCTATACACTGGCTGTCCCTCTGGCTGAAATTCTCCGGGACAGTCAGGTCTTGACTCAAAGGCTGCCTCCTCCCAGAGACCCCAGGCACTGTCCCTTTGTCTGCGTCCTCACCTCCCACAGCGCGCGTCCCCTTTATCTCGCAATCTCCTTAAGTGCAGGGACCTTGACTCTCTGCCTCACCCCTGAGCCCCAGACGCTTTATAAACATCTGATGACTGACAAAGAAACAAGATAATTTCAGCCCATCATAATTCCCATAAAGGACCCAAGCAGGTGATGTGACACAACGTGACCAAGCAGGAGCTATTTTTGTCACCATAGTCAGGGAGAACCTCCCCACAAAGGTGGCCTCTGAGTGGAGACCAGAAGGAGACCTTCTGTGACGCTGGAGTGGGGGCAGGACATCTGAGGCCTCAGGCCTCTGCCTCACCCTCCCACAGACCACTGGCTTCTCCTCTGGTGTCCCTCAGGTGTCCTCCTAGGGGGTGATCAGGGCATCCTGGCTTCATACCTAGTGTCCTAGGCCCAAATGATAAGCTCCAAGGACTGGTGGGGGGAAATGTGTGCAGGGCCAAGTGAGGTGAAGGGTCAGAGACAGAGGAAGGAACACTCAGCCCCGACTCCTACCCCAACAGTCCAGCTCATCCACAGCCATGAGTGACTCACTATCAGAATGCCTACTACGCTCAGGCAAAGTGCTAGACACCTACTCATCATCTCTGACCATTTGCCCAGAGGCTCTCAGATACCATTCATCCCTCCTTCCTTCCTTCATTCATCACCCTACACATAGGCTGAGCTGCAGCGGCGTCTGCCCTCCTGCCTGGTGTGTCTCAGAGGCCTCTCTAAGTCACCGTGGAATGCATGAACGCTTACTGAGCACCTACTATGTGCTGGGGGAAGAGAAGTAAGGAAGACTCGGCCCTGCTTTGCGGAGCTCTGTGTGTGAGCACGTGAGGACAGGACGGGAGACAAAGGTCTCACAACCAGAGGGCTTGCAGGGGTGGGGAGCCTTTTTCTGCCAAGGGCCATTTGGATATTTATAACATCATTCAAGGGCCATACAAAATTATCAACTGCTATATTTGGTCAGGCTAATTTGGTGAGGTGTGTGATGTTAGCTGGTATTGACTTCATGGGTCTCATTTGGCCCACGAGCCAGACGTCTCCCACCCCTGGGAGAAGGTCCCCAAGAAGATGTGGGGTAAGCAGGGAGCAGGGTGGGCAGAGAGCAGGACTGAGGCCCTGGGGTGGGTGGTTGACAGCAGGCTCAGGGCCTGGAGCTAAGTGGGCTACTGGGCAAGGGATGGAAGGTCTGAGACAGAAGAGCAGCATCCTAGAATCCTCAGCTGAGGAACCGAGCGTCCCGGAAAAAAGGAATATGCACACCCAAGCCCCTGTCAGTGGCGCCCCCAGGATTTCTACACAGAGTAGCAGCTTTCAACCCTTTTGACCAAGACGCAGAGTAAAAACAAACACATTGTACATTGCTGCTCATTACACAATGGGTGTGTGTGTATTTGTATCTATATCTATATATATATTTTTTGCATTTTTCTTCAGATAGAAGGAGGGAGGGAGAGAGGAAGAGAGAGAGAGAAACATCGATGCGAGACACATCAACTGGATGTCACCCACACTGCAACCGAGGTACGTGCCCTTAGCAGGAACCAAACCAGGGACTCTCTCTGGTCCACGGGCCCACGCTCTAACCACTGAGCCAAACCAGCCAGGGTACAATGTATATTTTAAAAGCTAAAACCAAAGCATCACAAAATAATACTTACCCTCACTACATGCAAAGTGCTTGCTATTTTCTTTTTAAAAAATAAGTAGTGAACTTACTAAATCAATTTCACAACCACTGATGGGATCAGGACCTGTGTGCAATCTATTTATTTATTTAAATATGTTTTCACTGATTTTTATTATTTTCAATATGTTTTTATTGATTCTTTAGAGAGAGAGAGAGGAACATTGTGGTGAAAGACATCAATTGGTTGCCTCCCATACTCACCCCAACCTGGACGAAACCGGAGCTTATGCCCTGACTGGGAGTCGAACCTGAGACCTTTTGGTGCACTGGACCATAGTCAACCAACTGAGCCACACCAGCCAGGGCAGACCTGAATGCAGTTTAAAAGACAGTGTGGCTCAGTGGATTGAGCTTCAGTCCCCTGGACTGAGAGGTCCGTGGAGCGTTTAGGAGCTGTGAGTGAGTTGAAATCTAGGGCTTGTCTTGAAGCTGTGATTGACCGTGTTTGGAACATGGGCTTTTGGGGAGCACAACCATGGGAGGAGTTGTTGGAGGTCATGGGGGATACTCGGAACAGACTGTTAGATCCTTAGGGTCACAGGACTGCTATGTTGTGGCCCAAACAACAGGAACTCTAGGTTCTGGGTCCAACCCCTTTCCCTGAACCTGTGTTGAAACCTGCTGCTGCTCCCCTAACAGATGCTACTCAGCAGTTGCTTGCACACCTCCAGTGGCAGGTAGCTCACTCCCTCCTCAAGCAGACCACCAGAGTGTGGGGAGGGAGGCTCTACCATGCAATCACTTTAGCCGGTAACTGTAACTCTCTCCATGGCTAGCTGTCCATCCCCTCGGTCTCCTGGCCTGTCAGCTCAGGAACCCAGGCCAGCTCCAGCATGAGGCCATGGCCCACATACCCCATCCTGTTCCCGCTTCCCTGTCTGTTGCCCCATGTCTAGGGGACGGCGCTGAAACCCAGCCAGAGAGAAGCTCTTTCCAAGGTCAGGTGGCCTCAGGATCTGCAGCTGCAGGGCCTGGCGCTGGCGCTCAGCCAGCCCTCCTCCCTTCCCCCCAAGGAGGTCAGGAGGGCTGAGAGGTTACAAGGAAGGACGCAGCACAAAGGCTGGGTGCTGACACCCAAGACAGCCAGACAAGCAATGTCTGAAGGTGACGGCTGGGGAGTGTGGGGGCTGGAAACCTGGAATTCTGCCAGGAGTTGCCACTGAGTGGTCGGGCCACACAGAGGTTCATGGCGACAACAGGCCACGCTACACAGACTCACGGGATCTTCCCAGCAACTCCTAGCAGATGCAAGGGCACAAGCCCACCCTTATGGCTCAGAGAGGTGAAAAGGCTGCCCAAGGCCACACAGCCACTCAGGGGTGGAGCTGGACTTGAACTGTTTCCCATCCACAGGCCTCAAATTGGACTTCTGAGGTTGGAGGAGACAAGCCCTGGGGGGAAGTGGCTACCCTTCCCGTCAAGAGCAGGCTGGATCCCTCAGGCCCCAGCATGCACAGCAAACGCCAAAGTAGGAGGCAGGGTCCAGCCAGTGTGGCTCAGTGCACTGAATGTCCTGCCATGGACTGAGAGGTCCTGGTTCGATTCCCCATCATGGCACATGCTCGGGTTGGGGGCTCGATCCCCAATAGGGGGCATGCAGGAGGCAGCTGATCGATGTTTCTCTCTCACATCGACGTTTCTATCTCTCTCTCCCTTCTTTTCTCTCTAAAAAAATCAATAAAAACTATTTAAAAAGTAAATGCAGCTCTGGCCGGTTTGGCTCAGTGGTTAGAGTGTCGGCCTGCAGACCGGAGAGTCCTGGGTTCAGTTCCCGCTAAGGGCACGGACCTTGATTGCAGTTTGTCCCCGGCCCCGGTTGGGGTCACGTGGGTGGCAAGCACTCGATGTGTCTCTCTCACGTCAATGTTTCTCTCTCTCTCTCTCCCCCCCCCCCTCCCTCTTTCTCTATCTGAAGATGAATGCAAAAAAAATGTCCTTGGGTGAGGAAAAGAAAGAAAGAAAGAAAGAAAGAAAGAAAGAAAGAAAGAAAGAAAGAAAGAAAGAAAGAAAGAAAGAAAGAAAGACAAAGTAGTAGGCAGGTATCAGTTAGCAGAACCTTCTAGAGACAAGTGGGCTGAGCCAGGAGATGATGAGCTCCCCATCAACCCATCAAGAGGGGTGTAGCCTGAGCTGGTGTGGCTCAGTTGGCTGAGCATTCTCTCATGAACCAAAGGGTCCCCAGTTCGATTCCGTCAGGCATGTGCCTGGGTTGCCAGCTAGATCCCCAGCAGGGAAAGTGCAGGACGCAGCTGATCACTGTTTCTCTCTCTCCCTCTCCCTTCCTCTCTCTCTAAAATCAATAAAAACCTTTTAAAAAAATTTTTTCCCTTTATTGATCTTTTTTTGTTTGTTAGAGAGAGGAAGGGAGAGGGAGAGACAGATAGAAACATCGATGAGCGAGAACATGGATTGGCCGCCTCCTGCATGCCCCCTAGGGGGGATCCAGCCCACAACCTGGGCATGTGCCCTGACCAAGAATCGAACCAGTGACCTCTTGGTGCAGGGGTGGATGCTCAACCACTGAGCCACACTGACCGCACTTTTTAAACATATTTTTTTAAAAGAGGAGTGTAGAGGACTCTGATGCCCATGTGTCAGAGTGGGCAGCCCC
Source organism: Molossus molossus (assembly GCF_014108415.1). Lineage (NCBI taxonomy): Eukaryota > Metazoa > Chordata > Mammalia > Chiroptera > Molossidae > Molossus > Molossus molossus. The sequence continues at coordinate 5,120,882 of NW_023425345.1, read as the reverse complement.
CTGCCCCCCACAGCCAGGGCCGCCCCAGTCCTGTGCTGGCCACCTCCTCCATGCGGCCTCATGGAGTTCCTGAGTCACTGACCCCTCTTCCTCCAGGCACCTTACCTCTCACAGGGCAGAGGGGGCTGGACTCAGACCTGTGGTGGGAGAGGAGAAGCTCCTTCAGGGAGTTTGGGGTGGGGTTGGGAGAGGAGCTTTGGGGTGAGTGGGGGGTTTGGGGTGGGTTTGGGAGAGGAGCTTCGGGGTGAGGTGGGGGAGAGACTGCGGAGAAGTCCCAGAGGCCAGACGGTGAAACCTGGTGCTATTCTGCCACCAAGTCAAGGCTGAGCAAACTCCCTCCCCCACGCCTCCATCTCCCCATCAGTAAAATGGGATCAGGCCCTACAACGCACGTACCCCTTCCTCACTGGCCTAGCGAAGGTCCCCTCCTGTCCTTGCAGCCCAGGTGGAGCCACGGTGGGCTCTGAGAACAGGTGGAACAACAAAAGGAAAAGCCAGGCACATCTCCCCATCAGCACAGGTTACCCACGGCTCACAGAGGAGCTAAGGAAGGTTCCCAGGGGGACAGCGACCTGGTCAGGGTCATGCGGGGAAAGTAAGTGGCTGAACGGGGGTCAATCCCAGGCCTGCCTGACTTGGGCAGGCTTGCTAGTCAGCTGCCTCAACTGCGACAGGGGCTGCTGCCCCTTCGCCTCGCTGCAGTGTGGGGGTTTGCCCAGGAGAGGAGGTAATGACATCCAAACCTGGTCCATATAGGAGTGTCTAGAAAGAGCGAGAGAGAGAGGGAGTTGGTAGCCTGGGGCTGGGAGGCAGAGGAGTCAGGAGGAGCCCTGGGTTCCAGTCCAGCCCCAGCTCTGCCACCACTGCTGTGGGACATTAGGCAAATCGCTGTGACCTCTGGGTTCAGCTGCTCTGTCTCCCATCAGAGTGGAGAAAAAGCAGACCCAGGAGCAAATCTGGGCCGCCAGGTAAAGCTGGGGAGAGTTTTCTCCATCGTCCCATGCCCAGGGGGTACCTCTGCCCAACTGCACCCCCTATGCCCTGCCCACGGGTCCACCTGAGCAGGCCTAGACCAAAGCTCCCAGCTGATAGGTCACCATGGCAACGCCCTCTCCCTACACAGCTCCAGCTGGGGTCTGGAACACTGAGGCCCACCTTTCTCAGTAGCCCCTCTCCTTGACTTGCCAATGCCCCTCATGGCACCTCCCCTCCCCCTGCTCACTGAAACCAAATGATCCTGCTGCTGGTATGAGGGCTGGTCAACAACTGGCCAGGTAGCCACAGGGAAGAGGGGGAACCTTTGCAGGAAGAGAAAGGGGAGCCCCAGGCTAAAGGAGATGCACCCTCCCTCCTCCAGAAGGCCAAATGGAAGGTCCCAGAATGGCTGGAACTGGGAGCATAGGTAGGACAAAGGATATATGGCCCCTTCCACCTGTGGGGCCTTGGGCAAACCCTTGCTTTACACTGAGCCTCAGTTTTTTCATCTGAAAAGTGGGAGTGATGGTCCTCACAGCGTGGCAGGGAGGATTAAGTGAAGTAATGAATGTAAAGCCCAGCTCAGAGCCTGGCACACAGGGTCATCCTCTCTTTGCAGCTGGATCCCCGAGGAAACCTTTGTCACCTCAGCCACCAAGCAATATCACCATCGATCTGAGCAACTCACGTGTGTGAGTGAGTGCGTGTGAGAGAGTGTGAGCGTGCACGTGTGAGGGTGTGCAGGATTCTGTGTGCATATTAGGAGGAGACAAAGCACGGGGTGCAGAGGGCAGGGCAGGGGCTCCCCCCACCCCCACATTCCTCCCACACATCTGCCTGGCCCGTGTGTCCTGCAAGAACAGTGGTCTGAGAATCAGGCAAAACCCACCAGTTCAAATCTGGTCCCAACCACTTTACTTGTGTCCAGGCAGCCACTCCCCCTGGTTGAACCTCAGTTTCCCCTTCTATACAGGGAGAGGCCCCAAGTCTTCAGGTTCGCCATAGAGACCAGACAGTGGACCACGGGGCAGAACTGGCCCAGGCCTTTGGGAGCTGGGGGCGAGACCCAGAGCAACCTGGAGCGGGAGCCCACCCTGCCCCCCACGCTGTACCCCACCCACCACCCCGGAGCTGTGTGCGCGCCTGCAGGAGCGCGCCGTGTGTGACTCAAAGTCTATTCATAGCTGCGCTAAACCAGCTGCATCGTCACAAGCAGAGGGGCCTCAGCCCATATTATTATTTCAATTACCATCTGAATTAAAAGTTTGAGCAGTGATCAGCCCACGTAGCAAGGGGAAGAGAGAGCAGGAGAAAAATAAAGATGAGAAGGAGAAGTGTTGGGCCCAGAGATCCCACGACACCTCAAGGAGGACTGAGTGGCTGAGGAGGCTTACAGGTTAAACCAGCCCCCAGGGTTGCTACCTGTCCCTTGCCTAGGGCCCAGGGTTCTTGTGGGGATGGGAAGAGCTCTTTGGGACCAATATGGCTACTTTGTGGAAATAACTCATAAAACCAGATTCTTGGTCAAACAGACGGGTGTACCAAGCTAGAGAGGGTGAGGAACTGACCACGTCCCACAGGACCCACACCCAAGGTTGCTGGTTCCAAGACCCTCTCATTAGGCAGCCCCCCCCACCCCCCCGGGTTTCCCCTGACTTCACAGGCTGTATGACACTGACATCTGTGGGCGACTCTCGAGCATGACCAGGGAGGACAGACCTGCTGTCCCTGCTTGTTCCTCTTCTACTTCCCAAGGCTTGACTCCCCCACACCTAGTCCTAGCCTCTCAGCCCTCTGCCAACCCACCCAGCAGCCTGCACCCCCAGTCCTAGACCTCATGCCATCATCAGCCCCAAAGTTCCTTCTCACTCACTGGTGCAGGGGACAGAGCCCTGGCCCAAATCTAACTTTCTGGGTACTTTTGGGTAGGTCATTCTTGGTCTCTGAACCTCAGTCTTCCCATTTGTAGAATGAGTTCTCCCCTGGGTGTGTCTTCAGAATGGAGCCCCCAGAGGGTCCTTGAGGGGGTGTCATGCTATGGGGCAACACACCATCTCCTGCCAAGATCCAGCTCAGCAGAGGGACATTCTCCACTCTTCCCCAGGAAGTCCCAGGGACAGCCCCCAAGAATCAGACTGGCCTGGACGCAAATCTAGGTTCGTCCACTTCCCTGCTGTGTGACCTTGAGCAAGTTACATAGACTCCCTGAGCTATGGCTCCCCCATCTGTAACACTGGGATAACAATTTGACATTGTGGGGTTGCTGGGAGGATTAAAATGAGAAGGGGTTTGCAAAAGCTTCTAGCCCAGTGCCTGGTGACAACATGAGTTTCCTTGTTGGGAAACAGGTAACTGATGAGAGCTACTTCCCAGCTCCCCCTGGGGCATATCAAAGACTCCTGGGATTTGGGAGGTGGAGATGTCATTCAACCTCATCCAGAAAGCAGGAGTCACTGAGTCAGGATCCCTGGCAGATCCTCCTCTGGTTCTGCTTGAATAACTCTGGTAGGGGACTGAGGAGCTCACTGTTTCACAGAGCACCCACAGACGCTCCACCTCCACTCTGGGAACTTCTAGAGGGGCCACGATCTTCCAGGTTAACCCCAGCTCCAGCCTGCCCTGCCTGGAACCGCCTGCAACTGGCAACTAAATGAACCTGAAAGGGAGCTTTTCAAATAGGCCAAATGAGGGGTGGGATTAACGTGCAGGGATGGTGGGGATGAGGCCAGGGAGCAGGAAGGGAGATGGGAGGGAGCCACAGTGAGAACTGGGCCCTCAAAGCTCCTGGGTCCTGTCTGGGCTTGCCACTGGGTGCCATGGGGGTGTGCATCTGCCTGTCCACTAACAAGCAGGTTTGGGAGCCAGGAGCCCTGGGTTCAGGCCCCAGTTCTGCTTCTTCCACCCCCCAAACCATCACTGTGACCTTGGGGGGTCCACTTCTCTCTCAGGGCTTCGATTTCCACTTTTGTAAAATGAGGGCACCAGGGCAGTGATTTAAGCTCCAAGCCTTCTGTCTGCATTGAGATACTGTCCCACTGCTCCCACCAGCGGCTGGGCCGCCCTGCCCCCACCTCCGGCCTAGCCTGCCAGTGTGTCTGTGGTTTCAGGGTCAGAGACCCTCTCTTCTCCTGTACCCCTCTTTCACATCTAGTACCTCTGAAGGTTCTGCTGTCCCCATTTCACAGGTGAAGAGATGGAGGCATGAGGAGGTAGAATCATTTGCTCAAGGTCACAGAGAGCAATTCAAAATTCAGGACTCCTCCTCTGTGCCCAGGAGAGCAGAGAACTCAAGGGCATCTTTGTTCAGGAGAGTCACCACAATCTTGAGTGGCCACTCTATACAGATGTAGACTCTTCGTGGGTGGGGTTGGGGGCTGCCCAAGGTCACATAGCGAGGCAATGAAACACGGGTCCTGAACGTTGGCTCACAGCCTCCCAGGCCCCACCTAGGCAGGGGAACAGCAACCAGGTCTGACCTCCTGCCCCAACCCTGGGGTCTCCCCACAACTAGAGCCCTTGTCCTGCCTCTAGGTCCCACTTGGCTGCCCCCAGAAGCCCCCAACATCTGGCACTGGGGCAGGAAGAGAGAGCAGGAAGACAGCAAAGAAAGTTGAGGGTTGGCCACTTGTCCCCTGGCCCTCTAGCCCTCCCTCTCTCCTCGTGCAGGGGGAGCGGTGGTGATGTAATGCACTCAGCTTTGGTCCTGGTGCCAATCTCAGAAGAGAGACGACAGATTGCGTGAGCCAAATTTGGCATCCTAGGGGGAGAAGCATGAAGAGTGGAGATGTGGAGGAGAGGAGCGAGGAGCCTGGGGAGGTGCAGAAGCCCCCTGCCCAGCAGACCTCAGAGGCACCTGCCCTCCTTCCACGCCGGCACACTTGGACTTGAGACCGCCCTTCCTCACTCTGAGAAGCCAGCCTGGCTGCTCCCTGCCCCTCCAGCCCCGGTGCTGCCTGTCCTGCCCATCCCCAGCACACCGTTCCAACTCCATTTCCCATCGCCGCTAGTCTCCTGGTTACCATGTTGCTGGTTGTCATGTCGCTTACATGTCCTCGTGACTCAGTGGTCCCCACAGAGGGGCCCCCTCCTCCTCACACCCCCCTCAGTTCTCGCCCCCGCCTCCCCCAGATCTACATTAAGAATCAGCACGCCCTGTAAGCCTACACTGCTCTTCCTCCCCTTCTCTCTTATCCTAAGCTAAAAAATCTTTTCACAGCATCTCCTACAGCAGTTCATTCTCTTCCACAAATGTTTAAGAACCTACTATGCTCCATGCTTGTGCAAGCTGCTTTCGGAGACATGGTATAGTATGTAAATCACTCAGCAACCCAATGAAGTCAGTACCTCGCCCCCATTCTCCAGTTGAAGAAACTGAGGCTCAGTGAGGTCAAGACAGCTACTCAAGGTCACCCAGCAGAAACTCAAGGCCAGAGCTGTCTGTTCCCAGACACCCCAAAGGCTTTTTCTGCGAGAGGAGTTTCCTTTTCAAGGGTACCCAAGGGACTCTGAAGAATCGCTCCCAAGGCCCAGGTCTTCCCTCTAACTCCTGGACCCTCCTCTCCTTGGTCAGCTCTCTATTTCAGGCCATATTCCCCCTCCCCATAACTGTGCATCTTCCCAAAAGTAAAATGAGTCCTTGCTCCCTTCTGCCCAGCCTGTGAACAACCCTCAGCTTACTTGAGCCCAGGAACCCTCCTTGGAGGTCAGTGGGGCAGGGGGTTGGTATCCTCATTCCACAGATATGGAAGTTGAGGGTCAATGAGCAAGTGACTTGCTCAGGGTGCTGGTTCCTAAACTAGCTAAGCTAATTTCTAGGAGCCTGAATGGAGAATATGTAAGGCCCACTGCCCAGTGTAGAAAACCCCAGAAAGAGCCCCTCCTCCCTGTAGAGAACAGAGTCGAATGTTCTAGGCTCAGGCCTCCAGGCTCTGATTTGGACATGGGACAGCTCAATGACCACTGGCCTGTTGCATTCCAGCCCTCATCCCACTGCCCACTTCAGCCTTTTGCTCCCCTCATCCTGGTCCAAGCCAGGGCCATCATGTAGCTCTCAGGCCCCCAAAGTCCTGGCAACAGCTCCCCAAAGTCCTGACGCTCTAGAGATCACAGAACTGGATGTGGAGAAGCAGAATAGACATTTACACACACATGCACACACACAGGGTATGGCTCCCTCTCTGGGCCTTGCCTGTGTGACCTCCATCCCTGAGCTGCCTGTCCCTCAACCTGCTGCTTGACATCTTATTGCTCTTGAGGCCTTCACCTGCCAACTTAGCCAGGCCACCTTGCCTCCAGTCCCTCCACCACACTCCTGCCTGCTACCATCTCCCTGCATCCCCTCCTTATCCTGGAGCCCAGGCTCTGGGGCAGAAGTGGGATGATGCTGGTGGGGGGACACTCGGCGTGTTGCAGGGGAAGTTTCCCTGCTCCAGGGCTCATCCAGACCTCTCTTTGCTTGGAATTCTCCCTCCAGGGAGGCAAAGGCAGCCTGTGCCTCTCCTCAGTCTCTCTACCACTGTGAGATGTGAAATGCCTGGATCCTGGTCCTCTCACTCTGGGGTCGTCGGGCCCAAAGTAGGTGCTCAAGACAAGCGAAGCGGGATTTCGTTCCGGTCCGATGAAAGGGTTACTTGCAAACAGGCTGCAGTTGTGGAGGTGGAAAGAAGAGCTCCACCACCCCCTTGCCACAAGTCACCCACCTTGAAACTCCTCTGAAACCCAACGAGACAACTGGGGGTGAGTGGAGGCAGGGAAAGGTCATGGCCGGGGCAGGAGGTCAAAGCCAGTTCAACCCACCTCTCCCCCATTCCTGGCATTAACCCGGACCTCTGGGCTCCCGCCAGACAGAAAGACAGAGCTCGCCAGCTCCTGGGAATTCGCGGGAACCCGGGCCGTGGATAAGGTGCTGAGCGCGCAGGGCCAAAGCAGCCGGCCCAGGATACACAGATTCACACGGGGCAGGACAGATGGGCAGACAGCGCCAGCGAAGGGCACGAGCCAGACTTACCGCGCGTGGGGCAGAGGTCCGAGGAGTGTCCGGGAGGCAGTCAGCCGGCGCTACATCCCACAGCGCAGTCGAGCGGGCGGCGTCCCGGCTGGGAGAGGGGAGTCCCGGTGCCCCCTCCCCGCGACCCTGGCGGGCCAGCCCCGGCCCCCTCCTCGGCTGCCGGCGAGTCTGTCCGTGAATCCCCGGGTGTCCGCGCCTCGGAACGCTCCCCGCCGGCCGCCCAACTTTCAGCGCTGCCCCGCGCCGCGCCCTCGGCGCCGCCTGGGCGTCAGCATCGTCGGGCCCCGGGCCCGGGCTCAGAGCGCGGGGCTCCGGGGGCCCATGGCTCGTGTCGCCAGCGCTCGCGCCCCCCGCCCCCGCCGCCTTCCCCCTCCCCCCCGCTGTTCTCTCGCTGTCACTCTGCACCGTCGCTCCCGAGTGCCCCGCTCCCTGCCCCGCGGCGCTTGCCTCTGGCCCCGAGACGCCCCTGGCCACCGGCCCGGGCTCTGCCGCCCCCTCCGCCTGTCGCCGGGGTCTCTGCCCGCCTCCGGTCTCGGTCCCTCTCCTGTCGCCCTCGCTCTCGCTGTCTCTCCCTGCCAGGTCTCCGTCTTCGTCCCAGTCGTCCTCCCAGTCTGCCCTGCCGCCCTCTGCCTCTGCCCGGTGTCTTTCCCTTGCGCGTCTGTCTGTCTCCCGCCCCGTCTCTGTCCTTTTCTGTCTTTCTCTCCCTCGCACTCGGTGTGCCCCGCTGTCTCGGACCCAGGCCCCTGCGCTGCCGCGTCCCCGGCTCGCCCGGGAGCCCGAGCTCCCGCCGCCCGCGGCGCGCCGAGAACTCCCAACTCGGCTCACGCCGCCCCGCTTTGCCAGACTTTCGCCCCTCCTCACACGTGACCCGCGCCCCGCTGCGGGGGCTGCACCGCCCCCTCCCCTACCCCGAACCCCGGAGCCCGGGGCGGCCCACCGGGCCCGGCCCGCCCCTTCCCCTCCGCCTGCAGGGACGTCAGCCCCGCTCCCACGCGCCCGTCGCGGGGGGCTGGGGGCTGCGTGGCCCCGCTCCTACCCCAGATCCTGCCCGGATTTTCCTCCAGCCTCCAGTAGCGCTCCTCCCAGAACCCATTCCGATGATCCGGTCCCGTGTTTTCCAGCCTCCCAGGGGCAGGTGGAAAGGATTCCTCTTGCTGACAAGGGAGTGGGTGGGAAAGGGTCTGTACAGCGATCCTTGGCGTCGGGCCACCCCCCTCAGCGGTCCCCTTCCCCTCCTGAAGTATCGGCAGTTAAGGACCCTACGCACCCCATCCTGCTGGAAGGACCCTCACAATTACCTAGGGCAGCACCGCCCCATTTTACAGATTGGGAGGCTGAGTACCAAGGGTCACAAGCCTGCCCAAAGTCACCCAGAGATGGCAGAGATGGTCCAAACCCCTAGTCTCTTGTTCTCTGCATCCCCATTACTCCGAAGTGTCTTTCTATGGGAGGGTCGTGCTGTTCCCCTTACTACCCTGACTGTGCCCCAGGTCTGGGCCCACACACTCTGGACTGTAGGGGGAAGACCACAGCACCCCACTGCCCCTGGGGAGCCAGCCACTTCTGTGGCCATTCTGCCACCTCACTCCAACACTCTGAGGGAGCAGGTGGGAAAGTGCCACCCCTCCAGGGCAATAGGATGAGAGAACACCTGCAGTTAGACTGCCAAAGGAACTTTCCAGGGAGCCTGGCCATCTCTGACTACCCCAGTTAAGAGACTGAACACCGGGAAGTTGGACTGAGAACTTGAATATGAAATCTCCCAGTTCCTTCAAGCTGATCCCCAGAAGATGCGACGGGCACAGGAAGCACAGCATGTGAACCACTGTGACGCTTCCCTTCCCTGCAGACCCTCCCCCACCTGAAAGGATCTAGTCCCAACTCCTCTGGGTGGTGTACAGTCAAGCCCCGCCTTACCCCACACCCCATATACTTACACATACACCCTGATTCCCACAGATTCCAGAACACACCAGATGCTTCCACGCCTCTCTGCCTTTGCACGTGCTGTTCTTCCTGCCTGAAATGCCCTTCCTCCTTCTCTGCCCAGAGAATTCCTGCTGTTCTAAGTCCAGCCTCCATGCTACCTCCCCTAGGGAAGGTCTCCTGATGCCCCCTGCAGATGTCGTTTATCACCCACTCATCCATTCATCCAGCACTGGGCACAAGTTTGGCTCTTTTTAAGTGAGCTTGGGAGTCAGGCCAACCTGGGCTGACTTAGGCACTGCATGACCTTGAGCAAATATTTTATTTAACCTGCCTGTAAAATGGGGGCCTAGCAGTCCCCCCCTCACAGAAGCAGATCAAGTGAGGTAGATGCACAAAAATACACAGCTCATAATAGATGCTCAATAAAAGTGTCCATCCCTTCTCAGTCCTCCCTTCACCACTGTGCAGAACTCCATGTGCATGTCCCATCCCATGCCCCTCTCCCTCATTACCTGACCCTGCCCTTGACGGCAGGCAACCAGGACTGAAGTTCCATTGCATGAATTTGGTGTGTGAATGGATGGGGTCACTCAAGCCCTGTGAATGCTGGCTCAGCAGCAGATGTGTGCCTGGTACCTATCAGACCTTTCCATGGATTGAGAGTAGGAAGATGCAGGTGAAGCAAATGACCTGTGATCTCTTCGGCTGGCCAGGGACCTGGCCTGGTGGTGGCCCTGTGAGTGTGGGGTGCAGGGGAAGGAGGAGAGCCAGGACAAAAGGGGAGATGGAGACAGGGCTGTCTGTAGACCCAGAGCATGTGTTCCTGATACTAGGTCACTGGGCACAAGTTTAAAGAAGGGGTGGGGACTTGAGGCCACTAACATTTGGGAGAAAGGAAAGGGAGGCCTGGTGGCTGTGGTGTCACAGGGGTTAAGAATAAACATCTGGCCCTGGCCGGTTTGGCTCAGCGGGGTTAGAGCATCCGCCTGCGGTCCGGAGAGACCCGGGTTCGGTTCCCGCTAAGGGCACGTACCTCGGTTGCAGTTTGTCCCCGGCCCTGGTTGGTCGTGCGGGTGGCAGCCACTGGATGTGTTCCTTTCACATCGATGTTTCCCTCTCTCTCTCTTCCTTTCTCTCCCTCCCACTCTATCTGTACAAAAAATGGAAAAATGTCCTTGGGTGAGGATAAAAAAAAAAAAAAAAGAAACATCTGGTGATGGTCACGTTGCTAGGCCTGGGGCTTTTGCCTGGCCCCCATTGCTCATCTCCTGTAAGGAGGGTCCTGTGGAGGCCAAGAGGCAAAAGGGCGCTCCAGGCCAGGAAAACCTCACGGACCCCAGGAAAAAGAGTTCCTTCTCCATATCCAACCCTTATGCAACTCTGGGCAGCTAACCTCTCCTCTCTGGGCCTCAGTCTCCTCATATGTAAAGTGGAGAGGGTAATACCCACTTCAAGGGACTGTTCTGAGGATGACTAAAGTCTAAAAGAGGAATTCGCCATTGTTCATCCCATGTTTGAGTAGCTTTACTAGGCAAGGAGCTGGGATGTGAGACAGGTATGCAGAAGCTGTGGTGGGGGAATGGGCTTGGGTGTCAGAACCTGGGTGACCCTGGGCAAGTTGCTTGTCCTCTCTGGGTCTCAGAGTATCATCCCACACAGAAGCACCCCCTGGATGGAGTTGGGGGACAAGCACTTCCTGAGTGCACACCATTCACCTGGCATTATTCTAGGCTTTCCCATCACTCTCTCTTTTAATCCTTACCAGAACTCTGCGACACAGGCACTGTTACCGATGGGAAACGGAGGCACAAGTCCCAATGTTACAAGTGTGGTGTGGGCTGGTGGCCAAGGACGACCACTCTGGAAGGGTGAGGCTCGCTCTGAGGTTTGATGGAGAGTGATGATAAAACCTTGGTCTATTTGGCCAGAGCTTCCTGCTCATTCTCCATTCTCATTCATCCTCACGACAAGCCTATGAGGTAGAGGCTACGACTAGCCCTGGGTCACAGGGGAGGAGACTGCACTGAGACATGGAGAGAGGAAGTGCCCTGCCCAGGGTCACTCAAGGAGTGAGCACCTGTCTGACCCAGGATTTGAACCAGCTGCTAGCTTCTGAGGCAAGGTCATTTCAGGCCAGCAGAGCACTTGCTAATGGGTTTGCTCTGAGAGCCCAACCAGGCCTCTCTGGTCCCACAAGGCCCTGAGAGCACAGCTGAGAGCTGGCAGGACTGGAGGAGAGAGGCATTTGGCCAGAAGGTGGGACAACTGGGGAGGGAAGGGAAAGGGCCAATTTAAAATGCCAGTCACAGAATTTAGAGGTTTTTGGCCTAGAGGGTCCTTTAAAGTCCAGCCAGCCTATCCTACAGATGGGACAAACTGAGGCAGCCCAGCTGCTTAGATTATAAATCAGACCAGGACACAGCTGGCCAGTCTCAGAACTCTTAAAGTCTGAGCAGCCTTGAGGGGTGAGGACCAGAAGTAGGGAAAGGGGACTTGGAGGTCCAGAGGGTCAGGACTCATCCTCACAGACTGTGCCCTGGAGACAGAGGACTGTAAGGGTCTCTCCCACCCTCCGCTCCCACCCTTGCCCACCTCCCAGTACTCAGTAGTCACCAGGGTGGAATATTTTAGCACCTATAGGAAAACTGCCACAGACGGCCTGTGGCAGCTGTTGCTAAGGAGACGCTCCCAAAATAGCCCCCTCCGCCAACCTTTCCGCTGCTGCTCCTGCTGTGGGGAGGGGAGGAGGATGGTACACAAGCCCTGGCCCCACATTCTCCCACCCACCCACCCACCGGTGCCCCCAGTGTCCACACCCAACAAAAACCTGGGCAAGCCAAAGACTTGGGCAGCCACAGGTCTGCAGAGGGAGCAGGAGCTAGCCTGAGCCTGCCTGTGACCTCAGGCCAGCAGCTGGGGGAAGAAGGTCACTCAATTGAAGCGAGATGGGAAAGAAAAGAGCTTAGCACCCAAGGCCCCCAGCACATGCCTACACAAGCACAATCACAGGCCTCACAGTCTTACACATCCACTGTGCACACCACAAGTACAAACCACAGATGCCCACCTAGATATGCATACACACCATCAAAGACACAGATAGATGCATGGGTCAACACATGCACAAATACACAACAACAAATACACAACACATACCTGTAAGCACATACCACACAGCCATAAATACACACATTTACATACACAAATAGGTATCCCAAATACACACACACACACACACACACCAATGTGTACACAGCCTCACAGCAAATGAACACACGACAGTCCAAACATGCCCAGCATGTGTGCATTCAAAGGGAGTTAAGTGGTATTACCCATGGGCTCAGTCCAGGAGCCATGTCCTGGGACCTCCAGCATCCTCACTTAGTGGGGAACCTCTATGATCCAGCCACAGGGTGGAAGATTAGGAAGAGGTGTGCAGGAGTTTGGGTGGTGGGTGATGTCTCTGGTCTGGGGACCAAAGGATCCCTGGCACCCAGCAGAGCTGCCTTGGGCCCATGGGAGGGAACTCTCATCTGCAGACTGGAAACCTCTGGGCATGGAGAGTTCTGAGCCCCAGGTTAACTGTACAGCTGGTTGACAATGAGGAATCGGTTGGGGCTGGGTGATGATGAGGGCAAGAAGGCAACAGGATGACCACGGTGACAGTCCTTGACTCGTGCAAAGCACTTCACAGTTTGTAAGCCACTTTTACACATTATTTCACATACTTGGTAAAAACTATTCTGAGTGTTGTTGTTCCCATCTTTGAGACCCAGACAGGAGAGAGGATTTTGAAGACCGCACAGCAAGTTACTAGCAGAGCTGGGACCAGAACCCAAGGAGGTGCCAGCACCCATCCCTCCGTGCCTTCCACTTGGCTGCGCTGTACATGCCGGGAAGCATGCCACCAGGGTGCTGGCGTGGCTTTGCCCCTGGCCCTGTGATACTGGCAGACAAGCCTTACCCTCCATCTCCCCACCTGGAAGCTCAGAGTGAATCCCAAGGGGTGTGTTAAAGCAGCAGTTTGTGGCCACAGCCGGGCCTGGGGAGTGGAGCCTGCTGAATGCCCTCGGAATGCCCGCGCAAGGACGAAGAGCGGAGTCGCTCCCCTCCGCACTTGGCCAGCCGCGCTCTCTCTCCATCCTGGCTCCATGGCTCCGTGGCTCCGGTTCATTAATCCGAGCTCCGGGTCGTCGCTGGCGCCTCGTCACTCCGGAGACGCGGCGAGCGGCGTGCGGTTGCCTTGGGAACCTCGCCGGGCCCAGGCGCGCGGCGCAAGACTCCCGGCTAAGGGCGCTGGCCTGCGCTGCTCGCGGAGAGTGAGTGGCTTTTGGAATCTGAGACCCCTGTCGCCAGCGGCCAGGGGAGGGGGTGTTGTGGCTAGGGTTCTTATGTTTTTCTTTCTTTCTTTTTTTCTTTTAATTAAGGAGTAATAATACACACGTCTTAAGAGTACAAATGGATGATTTTTACATATAAATAAAATCCATGTAACCACTACTCGGATCAAGGTACAAAACGCTTCCAGCACCCCAGAAGTCTCCCTCAGGTCGAAAGGTTATTTTTAATGGTCTTTTTTTTTTTTTTGCACTTCTGGAATAAACCAGCGAGGGAGTGATCGAGGACGCAAAATTTCCGTTTCTTCTCGGGTCTTCCATGGGCCTCGATGTCCTGTAAATGGGAGCAAGAGGCTGGCGTTTGTCGCGTGGTTTACTCTTTGCAAAGCGCTTTGGATACTAAGCTAACCTAATACCCTATGAAGTCCGTACTACTTGGTTGATAGCCAAGTTATCGATGAGAACACTATGACTCGGAGAGGTTGAATAAATTGCCTAAATGGTGGAGCTTGAGACTCCAGCGAAGGCCTTCTTAACCTTGACGTTCCCCGTGCGCCCCCCCCCCCCCCCCCCGCCTTCTCTGGCCTCTTTAGAGAGCGACACCAATGAAATGCACCGAGAGTCCTGGCCAGTGTGGCTCGGGTGGTTGGAGCGTCCTCCAGCGCACCAAAATGTTGCGGGTTCTGATTCAAGTCAGAGCACAAACCTAGGTTACGCGTTCAATCCCCGGTGGGGGGCGAGCTGTTGATGCTTCTCTCTCGCTCTCTCTCTCCCTAACCCTTCCTCTCAATGAAAATCAATAGAAACATAATCTTGGATGAAGATTGTTTTTAAAGTGCACTGGGAGAGCAGGTAGTAACATATCTCTAGCCTGTTGTGTAGTTCCTTCTTCTTGGGACTCTACTCTCTTCCCCCAAATTTTGTCCTTGAAGCAAGTAAGCTCTCTCATCCTCAAAACCCACCAGGGCATCCTCTGAAGCCTTCCTAACTGAAATCCTCCCTCGTGACTCCCCCCAGCCCAGGGTAAGGCTCTTCTGTGCTACGTCCAACACGTGCACAAGCACCCACCTCCGAGTGTCCCAGGGCTCCTCGAGGCTGCCTCTGAGCTCGCCTTGCAAGGCGCCCGGCACACAGCTGGTCTTCAGCAAACGTGCTGGGAACTGAAAGTGGAGTAGAGGTTTTGGATCCTTGGTTTCTCCACTCTGTAAAAATGGGGCCCCGCAGTGGCCCTGCCGCATGTCACTCAAAAGGTATTGAGCTAGCCTTGGCCGGTGTGGTTCAGTGGGCTGGGCGTCCTCCTGTGCACCAGAAAGTTTCAGGTTCAAATCTGATCAAGGGGGCAAGCCCGTGTTTCGTGGGCTCAATCCTCCTCCCTGTCTGTGGAGGGGTGGGGGGAGGGAGCGGGGCGTGCAGGAGGCAGCCCGCCGATGACATCAATGTTTCTCTCTCTCTCCCACTCCCTTCCTTTCTCTCTAAAAATCAATAAACTATTCTTTTTAAAAAGGGGCGTGTGTGTACTGAGCCGGGAAAGAGCTTCGCAAACAGCCCGGGCGGGCGGACAGCAGGAAGAGAAAGGCGGTCCTCAGCCCACCCTGATTCATTAGGGAATGGACTCGTCCGCACTTCCCGGCCCAGACCTCGGGGCGCCTGGGAAGAGTTCATTCCTTCCACGGGGGAGAGTCTCCTCACCGAAGCCAGAAAGCCCTACAGCGGTCCGTAGGGACCTGAAGTGAGACCCAGGAGCCCAGGACCATAGCTCCTCTTCCCTCCAGGGCCCTGCCCAGCGGTGAGAGGCGCCGATTAAGTGGTGGCATGTCCTCAGGACGGCGATTTTTCACGTTACCACACTTTCCTGCCACACAATTGGAGACAGTTGACAGGGTATTCAATCCAGTGGGGAAATACACCAAAGGGCCGGGACGAGGAAGGAAACATGATTACATACACTTTTCTTTTAATAGTTGAACAACTCCCCCATTCTCTCTTCCATAAATCTGACTTTGAACATACGTTTTTGCTTTGTTAATGACAAAAAAAGAAAATCCTTGCCTTTGAGCTGAAGGAAATGTCCCTCCTGTCTTCCCCTCAATTGAGTTTTTACAGCAGACACATTTTAAGTGTCAGGGAAGTGAGGCGTTGAGAGGTGAAAGGAACCACCAGGGCATCAGGAAAAGGGTGGCCGAGGGTGCAGGGGGCCAGAGTGCTGGTATGGGCTACAGTCACCTGTTTTAAATGAGTAAGATTTTTCCCTCTTCTCCACAGGGGGTGGGGGGCAGTGTCTGAAAAATGCTCCTCCTTGAAGATGGGGTGCGTACGAAAATGGCAGGGCTGAGGACAGAGTGGTAGAACTTTGGGGAGAGAAGATCTATGTGACCTGGGGGAGCAAGAGACAAGTTTGAGCCTCAGTTTCCTCATCTGTAAAATGGGGGAGATGAGCACCCTGTCTCGATTTCATAGAGAAGACTAAATAGAAAGAGGACCAAATAACCAGACAGCAATACTTCTGTCTTCATTATCCCATTAACAGATGGGAAAGCTGAGGCCGGGAGAGGAGACATCGTAGGCTCAAGGCCACTGTAGCCACAACAAGATCTTGGTCCTGGGAGCCAGTCAGCCTGGGTTCTTTCCCCTCCACCACTGTGGTAGTCACTCCCTCAGACCTCCCCTGGCCTTGGCTAGTTCCCCTGAGAGCCCCCTGGAGAAACAGAGGGAAGAGGGGGATTCTAGCCTTGTTCCAGCCCCCGCTGGCAGTTGGATTTGCTTCTCGGGAAGACAGATGTTTCACCAAATGGCAAATGCACGTGCTTTTCCCTGGCTTGGGGAGGAGGTGGGCGCTGAGAAGGAGATGCCAGCTGGTTGGGCAGAGAGAACTACAGCCACACCTGAAGTACTTAAATAGCCACCGCCTTCTCTGGGCACCAGCTGGAGGGGAGGCATTTGGGTAGGGTTGAGGTGGGGGAAGCAGGGAACAGAGCAGCCCATTCAGAACCTGTCAGCCCCAGGATGAGTGCCTGGCTCCTCCGCCCAGAGGGACTTGGACCATCCACCTTACCTCCTGAGGCCTCCATGGCCATCACCTGCCAGGTGAGGATTTAAAGTCTGCTTAGAGGGTGCCTGTTGAGGCTGAAGGGAGAGAACCTGACTAACCTAACTAACGTGTCTGACGCATGCTGGCACCCAGTAGATACTCACTACTTGCTTGCTATTATTATGCCAACCTTCATGCCTGGGCAGGAGTCCTCACTGTGGCATCCCTGACAAACGGGCCCTCACCCTCTGCTCCCCCACCTTTTATGACAGAGAGCTCTTCACCTCCCATGAGAACCCACAGTGTATTATAATAAGTTAATTGCATGAACCCTGATGTCAAACTATGTGTTGGAATTCAGACTCTACTATTTAGTGTCTATGTGACCTGAAGCAAACTATTTAACTTCTCCATGCCTCAGTTTCCCCAGTTTAAAATGGGAATAATAACAGCACCTCCCTGATAGTGTTTAGATCATTGCCTCTCAAGCTTTCATGTGCACACGAGTCACCCAGGGATCTTGTGTAAACAAAGATTCTGATACAGTAGGTCTGGGGTGGGGCCTGGGATTCTGCATTTCCAGTAGATGAAGCAGATGCTGCTGGTCCTTGGACCACAGTTTGAGTCTCCAAGGACTGCCTTGTCCCAGAAGTCATGAGGGGGCTATGAAGTCATGAGTAGAGGCAGTGGGATGGGAGGCCAGTAATTTAGGAAGAGATTAAGGTCCCAAGTAGGAGAATGGAAAGGGGGGTGGTAAGGCCCCTTGGCTCAGGTGGTCCACTCTTACAGATGCAGAGACCAAGGCCCAGAGAGGGTGGCTGACCTGCTAAGGCCACACAGCACTGGGAGGACCTGTGGTCCTTCACCCTTCACCCATCTTGCCTTCCAGCTTTCTAGCCAACAACCCTCAGCCCCCTGGAGTCTCTTCTGACCTGTGCTCCTGTTTTACATCTTGTCATAATACCAAGAAGAGGGAAACTTTAGTGAGGTCAACCAGACTCCAGGCCTAAGAGTCTTAGATACCATTGTCCCTCTCCAGTAGGTCAGCTTGGGGCAAAGTGACTATTCCAACAAACAAGGGGCAGGGGAGATCAGGCCCCAGCTCTTCTCCTCACCCCGCCAGGCCCAAGGAGGAGGCTTTGCTCAAACCCCAGGATGATGACGACAATAGCAGTGGGTCACCACGTATGGGGTGCTTCCAACCCGCTAGGCTCATGCCAGCACTGGCAGGCAGGACTGCACCTTGCCCTGGCACCCGTGTTGTTAGGAGCCCAAGGTCACCTGCTGGAGGACCCCCAGGTTCTGAGGAGGGGAGGCAGCGCTCAGACTCCGGCGGCCACCTCTCCGGGCATCGGCGATGCGAGACGTGGCGAACCCCTGGGGGCACAGAGTGGCCTGGGCAGCGGAAGCCCCCAGCCTGGCCAGGCCGCGCCGCCCGCCCGGCAGCCGAGGCTCTGGGATGGGCCGGGGGCGGGACCTCGGGCGGCGGCGCTTCCTGGCTCCGGGGCGCCGGCCCGGCCCGGCCACGTCACCGCCCGGCCGAGAGCGCGCTGGCGGAGCGGCGGCCCCGGGCGGAGTGCGGCGCGCGGAGGCGCGGACAGGGGCGCGCGGGACCCACAGGACGGGCCGCGGACGTGGCAGCCGCCTCGCCCGCCAAGAAGTTTCCCAGGAGTTGGCTGCGCGCGGGTGCCGGGCCGGCTGGACCATGAACGTGTTCCGTATCCTCGGCGACCTGAGCCACCTCCTGGCCATGATCTTGCTGCTGGGGAAGATCTGGAGGTCCAAGTGCTGCACAGGTGAGGGGCGGGAGGAGGAGCGCCCGAGGGCCTGGGCCCCCGCCTCTGCTGGCCAGTCCCCTGCCCCCGGCTTCAGGGGCGCCTCCCGATGTCTGTTCAGGATGGGGACTTCCGTTTGGGAGTCAAACAGTTTTCACAGCTCAATTGCCAAAGAAAATTTAAAGTTGTACCATATCGAAGAAGGAGACCCTGGAGATTATGGAGGGAGAGGGTTTGTGCCCCTCACCCTTCCTCCCCCCCCATTGCCACTGCTAATTGGAAGAGGAGGAGGTAAGGGGGAGGGGACTCCCCTCCCTCCAGACATCCCTTCGCCCCGCTGGAGCAGCACCGACTGGAGCCCATTGTTCCTTCTAGCCTCAGTCAGGCCCAGGGTGGAAGGGGGTGTGAGGGCAGAGGAGGTATGGACGCAGTGGCCCGAAACTCTCTCTTCTCTTCCCACCCCCACTCTCCCCCGCCGCCTCCACATCCTCCAAGGATGCCCCCCCAACCACCACCACCCCTGCCTGTGTGTGGCACAGGCATCTGTGATGTGGCAGGAGGAGCCCAGCCCAGCCCAGGTGGGCATGAAGCTGCCCCTGAGCTGAAGCCTGGGGAGGGCAGGGGGTCTCTTTTGCCCAGTAGTCTGGCTGCCCTGCTGGGGGGTTAGAGGAGTTTCAGGGGTGAACTGGTTGGTGGTGGCCAAACAGACCCAGTGCATTAAGAGGCTGCCCAGGCCTCCTGCGGCCATCTTGGTCTGCTGGGGTCCTGCAGGCCCAGCCCTGTGCTTGGCACTGGGGTGAGGAGCTAGAGATGAGTGTAGGCTTCTTCTGGGGGCCAAGGAGAGAGCCAGCCCCAAAGGCTTCCTGAAGGGTGCAGCTGTGTGCTGGGTCCCGGAGCCGGGCAGCGTTACCCAGGGAGGGTGTGTGTGTGAAGGACATGGGCGTGCAAAAGTCCAGCGATCACAGAGGGCAGGGCACCTTTCTGGAAGGGTGAGAATTTGGGGGTGATCTGTGACGGAGGTGGATCTGGGGGGATAGGGTGGTCTGAATGTGACAGGGTCTTGTCTGTCAAGCTGGGGAGTTGGTACTAGGGAGCCATAGAAAGTTTGAGAGCAAGGGAGAGGGCTCAGAAAGGGATCTGAAAGCTGTGTGGAGGGTCCAAGAACAGAGACAGAGAGCAGCATGGAGGCCACCAGCCTGGGAGGCTTGGGGAGAATGGGGGATGGGTGCTGATGGGTGATTCTAGACCTAGAGGCCATTTGGGTTTGGGGTTTCTGGAGGGATAGGCGCCCGTGGTTGCCAGTCAGGGGAAGGGGGCCAGGAATGCTGAGAGGGGAGGTTGGGGACAGAAGTCTCCGTTGATGGGAAGAACCTAGCTTGGACTTGTCCCTGCACTTCCATGGAGGACTCTGGGCTGGGTTTGCAACCATGGTGTGTGTGTGAGTGTGTGTGGGGGGGTGTTGTTCTCCAAACCATTCTACCAGGCACTGTTCTAGGCCCCTGGCAGACAGAACAGGCAGCACAGGTAGGATGCTGGGCTGGGGGAGCAGACTTTCTAGCAGTGGGAAACCGCCCACAAGCAACAGTGGGAGTGACTGAGTAAATGGTACCGCTTGTAAGAGGTGCTCCGCGCTGTGGGAAGAGAAAGGGTAGGCTGTGCAGAAAGGGTTTGGCGTAGGACTGGTTGAAGTCTTCGAGGGTGAAGGCCTAGATGCCAGCCCCATCAGCCCTCAGGAGCAGGGCCTGGTGTGTCCCTGCTGACAGCCCTGAAGGCAGCAGGAGACTGGGGCTTTGTTCTTGCTTTGCCCCTGACTCAGTGTGTGACCTTGGGCCTCAGTTTTCCCATCTGTCAATTGGGAGGGAGGGCTGCACCTGGTTGGTGGTCCCATATGTGCTTAGGAGTCCTCAGGGACTCTGGCCAGGTACCTACTCAGGTTCTTTTCCATGTCCTGGGTCTCCGTGCTCAGCCTGCTTCATTGGAAATTATTCATTGCTTTCAAAAGAATGTGAAAACCATTGCACTCCTGATCACCAGGGCTCCGAGTCATTGAGGAAAATGTACGTGAAGCCTAAGGGCTTGGCAGGCTGAGGATGGAGGGGGTGGGGTGGGGGAAGGCCATGTGAGAGGGGTAGCTAAGCATCCCCCACCAGGACTGCCTCCTGGACCCTCCTCCTCTATACGGCTGAGGCCCTCCCAGCAAGGCCTCCGTGAGGGCTCAGTGAGATGGTGTAGCAACAGGCACAGCCAAAGCTGGTGAGCACTGCCTCCCCAGGGGGCGCATTCCCACACTGCTGCAGTGCCAGACCTCCAGGGAGGCACTCAAGTTCCCACTGAATCCTCTTTAGTCCTCACATCAGTCCTGCCCCATATATGTGAAGGTGCCCATTTCACAGATGAGGACTGAGACTCAGGCTTGCTACGCTGGTAGGAAAGCTGGCACGTGGACCCAGCGCTCTCTGGAATGTTAGGGGCTTCAGTGGTGTTCATCCTCAGTCATTAAAAACATCCTTCTTTCACCCTGGCCGGTGTGACTCGGTTGGTTGACTGTCATCTCATGCACCAAGAGGTTGCTGGTTCGATTCCTGGTCAGGGCACATGCCCAGTTGCGGGCTCCATCCGCAGTAGGGGGTGTAGGAGGCAGCTGATTGATGTTTCTCTCATACACGTTTTTCTCTCTCTCCCTCTAAAGTCAATAAAAACATATTTAAAAATATACATCCCGCCCTGGCCGGTTTGGCTCAGCGGTTAGAGCGTTGGCCTGCGGTCCAGAGAGACCCGGGTTCGATTCCCGCTAAGGGCACGTACCTCGGTTGCAGTTTGTCCCCGGCCCTGGTTGGGTTGTGCGGGTGGCAACCACTCTATGTGTCCCTTTCACGTCGATGTTTCTCTCTCTCCCTCCCGCTCTATCTGAACAAAGAATGGAAAAATGTCCTCGGGAAAGGATAAAATATATATATATATATATATATATATCCCTCTCCCCAAAATGTCCATTACAGGGGAATCAGTCATGTAAGGCACAGTTCAGGGGTGTGAGGGAACCAGACCTGAATCAGGTACCATCACTTCTCAGTGCCCACCTCCCCAGTTGTTCATTACATTTAGGACAAAATCCAGACATGTCAGGCAGGCCCGCATGAGCCATTTGGTTCTTTATTTTAAGGGCACTTGGGAGTCACTTAAGGGATTTAAGCAGAATTTTATTTTACAAAGTGCACGTTGGCTGCTGGGTGGCTGGCTAATAGCCCACCGGGCGAGGGGTGGGCAGCAAGGAAAACCTTGGGAAGCCCAGCCCGGGGTCACTGAGGTGGGGTGTCTGGGCTGCGGAGCTGAGAAGCAGGGAGGGGAAGGACAATGAGGAGAGAGGCCCAGGGATGGCTCGGTGTTCTGGCTTGAGCCCAGAGGGGATGTGGTGGCCTTTATGAAGGAGGGGATACAGAAAAAAGGAAGGCGTTTGAGGGGAGACGATGAGTTTGGTCAGAACTCAGAGGGGAGTCCGAAGCTGGAGTGTCCCTGGCATGTGGACTGAGATGGCAGAGGGACCGAGGGAAAAGAGGTTTAGGTGGCAAGGATGAGGTGGTGAGGACAGGAGCTGCCACAGGAGGCGAGAAGCCAGCGGCGTGGACAGTGGTTCAGGATAGAGGTGGTCTGGGACAGAATGAGCGAGTGAGGGCAGACTTGACCTTTGGATGCAGAAACGTGGGCACAATGATGGGTGTGGTTTGAAGTCTCCAGACTGGTGTGGGCTCGAGAAAGCAAGAGAAAAGGGAGGCAGGGCTTCTGCTCCCCTCGTTCTGGCACCATCTCCATGACGTATCAGAAGTGGCCCAAAGGAGACCAGGAAGCATGCCAGCTAAATGCAGCTTCAGTGCCCGGATTGGATCCTGGAACAGAGCAAGGGCGTCAGTGCGAAAACTGGTGAAATCCAGATCAGGTCTGGAGTTTCGTCAGTCGTGCTGTACCCACGTTAGTCTTGGTCTTGGCCAGTGTTCTGTGGCTATGCAGGTGTAAACACTAGAGGAGGCCGGTGAAGGCATATGGGAACCCTGCACTCTTTACCGCTCTTCTGAAACTGTTCTCAAAACAGAAAGCCAAAAAGGAAGGAGGCCAAAGCAGGTAAGGAAATAGCAAAGAAAGTATGACTCGTTTTGTCATCTCCATGTATCCGTACGTGTCATATGTGTGCATATGCATGTCATGTGTACAGATGAGCCAACAAAGATTTGGAAGGGCGCACGCTGAAGCTTTGGGATTCAGGTGATGGCTGCTTTTTAATTTACAGCTTTATGTGTTTTCTGATTTTGTTGTTGTTGTTGTTGTTGTTGTTGTTAATCCTCACTCGAGGACATTTTTCCATTGATTTTTTTTTTTTTTTATCCTCACCCGAGGATATTTTTCCATTTTTTGTACAGATAGAGTGGGAGGGAGAGAGAGGAAGGGAGAGAGAGAGAGAAACATCGACGTGAAGGGACACATCGAGTGGCTGCCACCCGCACGACCAACCAGGGCCGGGGACAAACTGTAACCAAAGTACGTGCCCTTAGCGGGAACCGAACCCGGGTCTCTCCGGACCGCAGGCTGACGCTCTAACCGCTGAGCCAAACTGGCCGGGCTCCATTGATTTTTTAGAGATAATGGAAGGGAGAGAGGGAGACAGAGAGAAACATCGATGTGAGAGAGACATATCGATTGGTTGCCTCCTGCATGACCCTGGGGCTGGGATTGAACCTGAACCGCTGACTGTAATCGATCCCTAGACACTTTTATCTGAGGGCCAACGTTCTAACCACTGAGCTACAATGGCCAGGGCATGATTTTTGTTTTACAAAGAGTAAAAATAGTCATGATGTTTATGACTAGGAAAAAAGTCTTTCTTTTTTAAACTTTTAAAAATGTGGGACAATAAAACAGAATGCCCCCAGGCCCTGTGCCTTCCTTCATCTGCTCTAGTCTCCCTGGTGAGTCAAGTCAGTGAGTTGCTCTCCAAAATACAGAGCTGGGATTGTCACTGGGGTTCTGGGGGTGGAGCACACCCCCAACACACACCAGCTCCATCACACCACCCAACACTTTTTCCAAAGCAAGAACTGAGGCAGCACACGTTGTGCACTGGAAACTCAGTGTTTGGTCTCTATTTGGAGACTGGGAGACAAATTGCAGCCTAATGAAAGGAACAGAGACTCAAGTGACCCGATGAGAAGGGGTCTTTCCTGTTCCCCAGAGAGTGACAGTGCCTGGACAGTGTGTCTTCATTAAAGGCGACTGGGCCCTGGCCGGTTTGGCTCAGCGGTTAGAGTGTCGGCCTGCGGTCCCGAGAGACCCGGGTTCGGTTCCCGCTAAGGGCACGTACCTCGGTTGCAGTTTGTCCCCGGCCCTGGTTGGTCGTGTGGGTGGCAGCCACTCGATGTGTCCCTTCACATCGATGTTTCTCTCTCTCTCTGTTCCTCTCTCTCCCTCCCGCTCCATCTGAACAAAAAATGGAAAAATGTCCTCGGGTGAGGAAAAAAAAAAAAGGCGACTGGACTCGCCCTGGTTGGTTTGGCTCAGCGGTTAGAGTATCAGCCTTTAGACCGTATGGTCGCAGGTTCGATTCCCAGTCAAGGGCATGTACCTCGGTTGCAGTTCAATCCCTGGCTCTGGTAGGGGTTGTGCAGGAGGCAACCAGTCGATCTGTCTCTCTCACATTGATGTTTCTCTCCCTCCCTCCCTTCCTCCCACTCCATCTGAAAATCAATGGAAAAATATCCTCGGATGAGGGTTAAAAAAAAAGGCAATTGGACACTCTGAAGGCCTTTCCAGCTAGGCTCGGGGCTTCTCAAGTGTGCATGGACCCGGGAGTGTGTTCTCATAGTTTCCTGTCTCCCTCTGGCCACAGGCATCTCTGGGAAGAGCCAGATCCTTTTCGCTCTCGTCTTCACCACCAGGTACCTGGACCTGTTCACCAACTTCATCTCCATCTACAACACAGTGATGAAGGTGAGGAGGATGGGAGCCACGGTGGTGGGGCCTGCTGAGGCCCCCACGTCGAGACATTGTGCCCGGGAACTCAGGCTATGGAGTCAGGCAGACCTGGTTTGAGTCCTGTCTTGGAGAAAGAAAGGCTACATGGGAGGGAATCCTATCTGTCTTGCTATTGTGAAGATTATATGCGATAATATAGGTAAAGTGCCTAATATCCACAAGATATTTAACCAAAGTGAGTTCTCCTTCTCTTCCATATCAGAGATGTCCCTTCGGGATTCCTGGCATCTTGTGCCTAGGATTGGTGGAAGAAGGCAGCTGTTCCCTGTGGGGTGGGAACGTCAGTCTGAGGTCCTGAAATCACTGTCTACTTAAATTCAACACACAAGTAGCACACACCACCTGCTTAGTTCATCCTCTGCCCAAGGGTCTCACTTGCACACTGCAGACCCAGCCCTTAGCATGGCTGAATGAGGTCTAGGAACTGAAAAGCGGTATTTCTCCTTTTTGTTTTGTTTTGTTAATCCTCACCCAAGGATAGTTTTCCATTGATTTTTAGATGTAGACTGTAAGGGAGAGTGAGAGAAACATTGATGTGAGAGACATCGATTGGTTGCCTCTCGCGTGACCCCGACCACAGCCGAGAATCCAACCTGCAACTCAGGTATGTGCCCTTGACCAGGAATCAAACCTGTGACACTTCCGTTCTTGGGCCGATGTTCTAACTGCTGAGCCAAACCAGCCAGGGCAGTTTCTACATTTTTGTGAGATGAAGTGATCACCACTTCCCTGATTCACTCACTCATTCCAGCGTTTGTTTTGTGCTGGGCTCTGAGTTAGGGGCTGGGAATTCAGAATTGGACAGGACACGGCCCCTCTTACAGGAATCCCCTCTCAAAGGGGAGACACGGTTACACAGACATTTACAGAACGTGATCATGGGCAGCAGTATTTTTACACAGGGCACTATGGTGACAGAGTATGTGTGCCTCATTCTGGTGAGAAAAAACTTTGAGGAAATAACCCGAGTTTTTTAAAGTCTTTTTTTAAAATGTGGTACGTGCCCCTAGCGGAAACCAAACCCGGGACTCTCTGGTCCACAGGCGTACGCTCAACCGCTGAGCCAAACTGGCCAGGGCTAACCCGAGTTTTTAAGTACAAATAATTCTTTAGGCCAGTGTATTCCTGGACCAGCATCATCAGCATCCCATAGAAACTTGCTAGAAATTTAAATCTTTAGGCTCATTCAGACCTACTGAAGCACAAGCTGGGGGCAGGGGATGGGGTGGTCAACTATGTGATTTTAATGTACATCCAATCTGAGATCCTAAAATCATGATCAGCGTGCTGGAGGACAGCTACAGTTAAGTAGAAAGAGAGCTTTTCAGAGTGATCGACTGACTCAAGGGTGTTAGTCCTTGTGGACGAATGCTCGCGTCACTGATGCAGACCTAGGAAGCTGAGGTTTACACGTGCTCCGGATCGCCATTGCTAAATCCTCCCACAAAGGTCAATCCTGGCCTTTTGCCTAATTCTTTACAGTGAGGAGACGCTTGGGCACCTTTGAGTCTTCCTGGGAGCACTACCTGTCCCAGTTAGAAGCACAAAGTTACGTAACAAAGGGTCATTAGCTTCAGGTTCTAGGCCACTGGACCTAAGAGAAATTGCAAGCACATTTCACCTCTTCCACCTTAAGGCAGAGCACTAGCCATTAGGTTTGGTAGGTCCCAACTCACTGTGGCTTTGAAGCCCAGCAAATAGGCTGAGAAATGACTTCAATTCCCATGTGTCTCTTTCCCTTTTTAGGTGGTTTTCCTCCTCTGCGCCTATGTCACAGTGTACATGATCTATGGGAAATTTCGGAAAACGTTTGACAGTGAGAATGACACCTTCCGCCTGGAGTTTCTTCTGGTCCCGGTCATTGGCCTCTCCTTCCTTGAGAACTATAGTTTCACTCCCCTGGAGGTAAGGGAAGGGCCTCAGGGCACTTATTCTTAAAGGCAAACGTGTTCCCTAACATCCTGCCCCCTGGGTTCTCATGTCTGGGCTTGCTTGGTTACAGTCTGTGACTCTTATTGCTCAGCCAGTTTAGAAATGAGCAACAAGCTGTCCGTACTGCCCCATTTGCAAATGGGCACGTGTCAGTAGTGAGGATGCACTCAGCACCACCGCACCACTTCCGGCTCGAGACCTCTGTCCAACAGGTGATCCGTGGATACTAGAGCACAGTCCAGGCTGAGTTCAACTCAGTAGGTTTGCGCTGTGGCCCGAGTCTGTAGGGCAACAGGCACCTCAGGAGATTCTGATGCTGGTGTTTGTGGACTATATTTTGAACCATGGCCTCAAGGCCAGTTTATACAACAAAATACTGCAACAATTAAAAATTATGAGCTATAGAAATGTTCATGCTGTTGTGGAAAAAAAAAAAGCCTCTTTCAAGAGGTGGAATGAGCCTGGCCGGTGTGGCTGTGAACTGAGTGTTGTCCCATGCACCAAGAGGTCACAGGTTTGATTCCCACTCAGGGCACATGCCTGGGTAGCAGGCTCAATCCCCAGTGGGGGTTGTGCAGGAGGCAGCTGATACAATCGGCCCTTGTTTATCGAGGTTAATCAGTTCCAGACTCTACCACGATAAATGAATTTCCACAAAGCAGGATTAATTACTGTACGGTCATCCCTCGCCACTTCACGCTTGGACGGTTGCGGCTTCACTATCGCATTTTCAAATACTACAGTATACCATACTTGAAAAAACCGCAGCACCGGGCAGCCGCGAATGTCGAAGCGCCAAGTGGCGAGAGACAACTGTAGATGTTTCTCTCACATTAATGTTTTTCTCTCTTCCTTCCTCTCCAAAGAAAAAAAAAATCAAAACATTAAAAAGGTGGAATGACATACTGATTAAAAATTATCAAGAGCATTTTACTTCACGGTATTCTCTCCAATAGACATATTTTAGTAGTTCTTTTAGAGTTGGCTCCCATTCTTGGTCTTGACCAACCTCCTCTGGCCACTTATCTCCTTGGCTCAGATCCTCTGGACTTTCTCTATCTACCTGGAATCGGTGGCCATCCTGCCCCAGCTTTTCATGATCAGCAAGACTGGCGAGGCTGAGACCATTACCACTCACTACCTGTTCTTTCTTGGGCTGTACCGGGCACTCTACCTAGCTAACTGGATCAGGCGGTACCAGACTGAGAATTTCTACGACCAAATTGCAGTGGTGTCCGGAGTGGTACAAACCATCTTCTACTGTGACTTCTTTTACTTATATGTGACCAAAGGTAAGTGCTAGAACAGAAGAGTTGCCGGTACCAGCCCAAAGGGGTACTCGTCTAATCTTTGAGGGGGTATGGAAGTGTGAACAGAGGCACATCCCTGCCTCTCATGGTGCTTATTCTCCGGACCGCAGGCCGACGCTCTAACCGCTGAGCCAAACCGGCCAGGGCTCATGGTGCTTATTCTAATGCGGGAAAACAAAAGTATTTTCAGGAAATGGTGCCATGAAAAAATAGTACAAACCATATGTATGTACAGTGCTAACACTGTGACAAGGAAAGACCACTGAGGTAACATAAGAAAACAGAGCCCTTGCCCTGGCCGGTTTGGCTCAGCGGTTAGAGCGTCGGCCTTCGGTCCTGAGAAAACAGAGCCCTGGCCGGTTTGGCTCAGCGGTTGGAGCGTCAGCCTGCGATCTAAAGACCCGGGTTTGGTTCCCGCTAAGGGCATGTACCTCGGTTGCAGTTTGTCCCCGGCCCTGGTTGGGTTGTGCAGGTGGCAACCACTCGATGTGTCCCTTTCATATCGATGTTTCTCTCTCCCCCTCCTACTCTATCTGAACAAAATATGGAAAAATGTCCTCAGGTGAGGATAAAAAAAAAAAGAGAAAACCATTCCAGAGAACAGCTTATATGTAAGCCCCAAGGCAAGAACCTGCTTGTGTGATGGGCAAAAAGGCTAGCGTGGTCAAGGGAGATCAGTCACACGGGGTCATAGAGACCAGAGGAAAAGGGGCGTGCAGTGCAGTGATTGCAAAGGGCTGCTGCTGCTCAATCCACCAGCAGCCAAAGCAGGCAAGTACTTATGGGACAATTGCAGTGGTTGGGTAGAGGTCATCAGTGGAAATAGAGATGTGTACTAAAGGAATCAGGTGCGAAATTTAGGGCTTAAGGGGGGTGGTATTAGCAGCCAAGATGGGTATGAACCTGTAAACTCCAGTGGAGTTGCCCCCTTGGCTTTATGATCTCAACAGCATGAACTGGGCATTAGAGATACTACAATTATACAGATTATGCACAAAGTTGTAAAGGAGTCATCACTGTGGTTAATTTTGTTTTTTCCCTGAAAAACAAAAAGTTTAATATTCCAAATCTCCATTTTCTTCCAGTCCTTAAAGGAAAGAAGTTAAGTCTTCCAATGCCAATTTGAGTGCCCTCAGAGAACACGGACATGAAGCCAACTATTTGAGATGTTCTACTGAGTGACGACTTACACACAACTCAGACCAAATGTTAAAATTAAAGTCAGAAAAATGATCAGTATGGATGGATTTCAGTAAAGCACTGATCATTCTATCTGGGAGACATCATCGATACCTCCTTTAGAGGCAACGAAAAAACCTGGGGCAATTACACAAAAATGGTGCCATACAATGTCAACAGGAATGTCAAGATAACTTAGGTGCCTAACTCACTCATGAATGGGTCAAATAAACTACTGTTCTCTAAGGCCCTAGTGTTGAGACTCATGCTAAGGAAGGCTATACCAATCTGGAAGGTTTTCCTTCCGAATACAAGGTGAACCATATTTACAAGCTTTGGTAAGACTTAATCACACCTCACCTTTAAAATTAACTCAAGTCTTACTGTGGCTCAGTCGTTTCACACTCAGTACTGATACAAGTAACAATCCTAGGTCAGTACCATTAGCATGACGACCATTTTACTGAGGAAACAGACCCAAGCCTTTACCTACTAGGTCTTGTTTTACTGCTTTGTAATTCAAGTTTTTGCAACACCAGTCAATCCCACCTCCCCTTCACATTTCTAGGTGCTAAATAAGGCAATTTCCAACAGCCCCAACCCTGGTCTTAAAGCAAATAAAAACTCTAAGAGGTCTACCACAAGACTATATTTGGAATTTTTATGTAATAAAAAGTTCACACCTTATTGTCAACAGTGTTTATTTATACCTACAAAAGAAAACAAGATGGTATCAAAAGGACAATTTACAAACTAAGAATAGTAACATAGCTCTTAGCATCCTGTGCCTGAACATCACACATCTACAAATTTTTCAAGTCTTAATGCAACAGGAATGTGTTCAGAGACCAGCAAGGACGTGAATAGAGCACTGATCCCAAGCAAAAGCCACCAACCTTTTAGATGAGAGAAGTCCACATAATGACTTAAGAGGGATTGGGGAGAAGCAGCCCCATAGCTTAATATTGAAATCCTTTCCCTAAGTGAGTTTTAACCATGACTGAAATACCTAGCATCAAATAAGATCTTGTCTGCTTGTTTCTGAAGCAGAAGGCAGAACCTGAATTATGAGCAACAGACATGGAAGCAGAAAATTTACTCTAAACCTACAGAAAAAACTCTGCCAAGTTCCAGCTGTGCTCAGAACTACAATAGCTTCAGAGATTTGGAACATGCTGTTATTCTGATGATTACAACAACCCTGGTGGAAAAAAGGGAGGCAAGCAGTAAACTATTGCTTGCTTGCCCAGAGACCATTCCTAAAAAGGGATGCTTCTCAAACCTGCAAGTGAGTAAGACAGCCCCTCTGGTGGCACCTGTTTAAAAAAAAAACAAATCAGAATTTTGGTGTAGAAATGTCTACAATGGACTGGTCAGTGCTTAAAAAAATTGGGGGATGGTAGTGGGAGAAGAACACTTTGGTTTAAAAGCACAGAGCACTTTCTGCCATGTTTGTCCATGCCTACTATCCTCTTTTGGCCTCAACTTATATAAGAGGAAAAAAAGTTAAGGAAGTGGTGTGTGTGTGGGGGGAGGGGGGGCAAGATGGGGGAGATGTCAAAGTTCTCACATGCATATATTTTAACTTACGCTGACAACCTACCTGCTGTATGTTGCATATTCAATCATACTTTTAGGACCCCTTAGAAACAATCCTTTCTCTCTCCCTTAAGAATTTCAAAAGGAAAATAAAAAACCTCAAGTATTTAGATATCTGATCTTACAAACCAGCAAGCACTCAGACCCCAGCCAAAGAATGCAGTGGATCCTTCCCCTTTAAGTACATTGTGAATGAACAATACTGGTGACAGCATCCAATACTAAGACTCACACTTAGATATGGAAGAGGTTTCTGAGGCTGTCTGATCTCCCTGTCCTGTTACAGTGAACACAAGAGCAGAAGACTCTTCCCAGGCCTGTTATAGTCTCAATAAAACAGTCAACATTACTATGAAGGGGACAAACTCACCTACCTTCAGATGGAAGAAAAGTAAAAAGACTTACACTTTAGTCCTCTGTAACTTTTCTTAGGCACTACCTACCTGTAAAAAGCTGAGTGCAAAGGATGCCAAGGAAAATTTGCATCCAAAAGCTGTTATAAAGCACTGCAGAAAACAGAGTATGAAGAGAGTAAGAGGTCTTTCTTAACAAACCCTTAAGATTCTTCATTCAAGATAACTTGGCCAAAAGGGCTGAGAAGCTGACAAAGAGTTGCTTTTTTCCTAGTACTACAGAATTAATAATAAAAAAAAAATTTGCCCATTGAGTATATTGTTTATAATTAAAAGTGGTTTTTATACTGCAGGTGAATGCATACTTAACTGGTTAATAAAGTAAATTTTCAGTGAGCATTTACGTTCACTTTGCTCACAGCAGCTGCCTGGTTGAAAAATGAATTTCACAGATGGTCCCTGTTTACATGGGGAAGAAAATAGGCAGCTTCCACCCAGATGCTGAGATGCTACATTTAACCACTGAAATAAACACTTGGGGCTTTTACTTTAAAAGATATACTTAAAATACTCAGACTTGGCAATTCAATTTCTAACATGACACTAAAATGATTATTTTTTAGTCACTGGGAAGGGGGAGGGCAGAGAGTAAGGGAGAAAAAACCAATCAGGAATTTTTTGAAAACTGTGAATGCACTTAAAAAGCAATCAGCCAAAATGACAATGGCAAAGCACTGTCTTAAAAACTCATCAGGCCTGAGGAACCCTGTTCCAGCTTGGGAAACATTAAAAAGCATTATGGAAAATGTGCAGGGAATTCCCTCTTGGTTTTCTAACTCAGTATTGAGAGCAGTTTAAAGCACAGATGCCATCTTCTTCTGCAGAATTCAACCCTTTACCCTCCCCACCCACCCCCAACTCAGGACAACAAAAAGGGCTCCCACGAAAGGGCCAAATACCTTGCTTTTTCTTTTAAGATGAAAAATAGCTCAAATATCCTCAACATGCAAAGAAGTTGGGGGGAAAAATTCTCTTCCAGTCGGCTATATTATATATATTTTTCTTTACAAAATCTATTATTACAGACTGGATCAATTTGGCGGGCAGAAGAAACCTGGCAGTGAATTCTAACTAATCTGCATAAAAGACAAATCACAATGGTTGGGGGAAAATAAAAAAGAGAAGGGGAACAGAACAAAAAAAGGGAAAGACAGCGTTCCTTTAAATGTAGTAAGTCTGCACAAGTCACTACCACTTGAGTGGTTTCATTTACGTGAAGGGGGAGGGGGAGGAGGAGGAGGGGGGTATTGATAGGCAGTCTGCCCCATGTAACCTATCATACTAGTAGCTCCGGGAGGCTGTGCAAACTGTTGTGACATCAGTGGCTGTGGCTGCTGCCCAGACCGGCCTATCCCACTAAACTGCTGGCTAGAGCTCTGTGAACTTCTCCCAGTTGAGGCGGTGCTACTAGCCCCGTAAGTGCCAGCACCATATTCCTGGGCTGTATAGCCACTGGTACCATAAGCAGCTGCACCATAGGTGCCTTGACCATAAGTGTATTGGCCTGCTTGTGCTCCAAAGGCAGAATTTGGACTTCCATAGCCACTGCCATTAGCATAACCAGCTCTATCGGTTTCACTACGATCCCGATAGCTTGCAGAGTCTCTCCGGCCACCATCCTTGACTCCTCGAAGCCTCCGGTCACACTCATCCTGATACATCAGATTGGGATTGTTGGCTGAAGAAGTGGTCCGGTATCGAGAACGACCACCTGATAAGGATACAATGAATTTTTAATGCCAGACTTAGGATGCAATCATATTCACATGTAAACCTACCACTAGGTACAAAAGTATTCAACATTTGTTCTTGATCTTTAGCTAGCCCAGCTTCCAAATCTGGCCATAATTTAAATCATTAATGAAACATATTCAAAAGGATGATAAACATAAAGGATATTCAACTTCTTATCCATTTAAAACCCGTCTTTACCAAGAAACACAATCTTAAAAATGTAGGAACAATGGCAAAGAGGTATATGACTTAACCATAGGTCAAAAAAAAAAAAGGCAAGCATCTAAGCTCATACCACCATGAAGGAGGGATCCTCTACCAGTGCACAGTGGTTCTGAAGGGTTGCTTTGTGATCCTAACTGTATCAGAATCATCTGATTCTTTAAGAAAGCTTTAGGAGCCCTGGCCGGTTTGGCTCAGCGGTTAGAGCATCGGCCTGCGGTCCCGAGAGACCCGGGTTCGGTTCCCGCTAAGGGCATGTACCTCGGTTGCAGTTTGTCCCCGGCCCTGGTTGGTCGTGCGGGTGGCAGCCACTCGATGTGTCCCTTTCACATCGATGTTTCTCTCTCTCTTCCTCTCCCACCCTCCCACTCTACCTGAACAAAAAATAGAAAAATGTCCTCAGGTGAGGATAAAAAAAATAAAAATAAAAAGAAAGCTTTAGGAAAGAATTTCAGGTTCCTAGCTCAATTCTAAACTCAAAAAACTATATATATAAAACCTCTCGGGTAATTCCAATGTAGAGCTTAAACATGTATGCAGTTAAGTTGGGAAAAAAATACCAAAATGGTGTTCAGGAGGTGCAGATCCTAGTATATTTTGCAACTAATTTTTAGATCCTATAGCTATGCCTGTTCTACCACCATAAAATGGTGTAAAACTAGGTATTAAAGTAACCATAATTCAGTTTAATTTTGAACATGCACCATGTACTTCAAAATGCAAAGGTCAGTTTTATATTATCTATAGAAATAACATGCTGCGAAAGTAGGACACAATCACAATGTCTTACTCAGAAGACAATATGAAAACTATTAAGCACCGTCCTTTATTAAGCAACATACTTAAAGCCTTCACAGAATTTAAAAAACAAGGCACAATGAATACAAAAAGATACCTTGGCAGTACCTGGAAAACTCCAGGACTTACCCTTACCCCCTCCTCCGCCGCCTCCTCTGTGGTCCACCAGCTGCATCAGTTTTGGATTGATAGCCTGATTAGCTTCTTCCAGCACTTTGATCAACTCTCTGGCCTGCTTGAGGTTTCCTGGGGTGAAGAAGGTGTAGGCAGTGCCCTTGTTGGTGCTACGCGCTGTTCGGCCAATGCGGTGCACATAATCCTCTGAGCTGTTTGGATAGTCATAGTTGATCACAAACTTGACATCTTCCACATCTTCCAAGCCAACGATGAGTCAATGTGTAGGTTGACGTGGCAGGGAAAGAGAAGGTAAAGGACATGCCAACAACAGGTGGATAGCACAAATGCAGATGACAGCAAGAGGAAATAAGATTAAGTTAGTAACCACTCTGAACAGAAACGAAAAAAGACTCATCCCAACAGAGTAAAAGAGGATTAATGATTCTTGGGACATGCATAGGAAGTGGCATCTTTATCAGCTGTAAAATCCTAAGGAATCCCATCCAACCATCCAAACTCCTGCCTCTTCTGTATTTTAACCAATATACTGACAGGAGCTACACCAAATTCCAGATCTATCCTTTTCAAAAGTGGAATGAAGGGGTACCACCATTAAGTTGTAAAGCCAAATTACTTCTACTCTGTTGGGAGAAGCCTGGCAAAAATCTACCAGAAATATAACAAACTTACCTTTAAACCAGTCACAGAGCAAAATGAAAAAAGAAACCCCATATACTTTATTACTACATTTCAAGGAGACTTAATTAACACATTTAATTTTTTGCTCTTATATTTTAAAAAACCAACCAGAGCCCAAGTACACATCTAGTTTCCTTTGCAGAAACATCCAAATTATCTTTCCCCTTTCAGTTACAAGAGCACATTACACTAAAATTTCACTGTACTACCAAGCCCAGCTCTGCCAAATGAAGATTTTTGCTCAACTCAAGGTTATTTTAACTCAGTACTTGCTTCAATGATCAAAGATTGTCTATATAACCTGGGAAATTAAATAGCCAAAGAGTGTGGGAAAAAAACATGAAACCTTGAGACACAAGTTTAATGTTCTATCCACTGCTGGGAATTGGGTTGAATAACTTCCTAATGCTTCAAGTATGTAAATGTTAGTGTAATGCTTTCAACTAAATGTATCTTTTTTACCTACTTAAACAAACAAATTTAAGAATATAACAAAGAATCCTAATGTTTTGTGGAAAAAATCTGCATTTTACAAAGAATATCCAGAAAATATCCTAGATAAAACACAGATTTTTGTGATATAAATAATTAAAAAACATTCTCTGTTTGTTACCAGACCGATGCACACTCCCTCCTCCTTTGGGAAACCGCTGCAGCCGATCCCGTCTCTTTGCCTTTTATTTTTGGCGGCCTCCTTTCGAAAACTCCGCCTTCTGACACGGGACCACTGGAGCGCGGGGAGCATGCATCAAGGGTCCATGGCAGTGAGAAGTCCCCACACACGCTCGCTCTGTGAACTGGCTTAGATGCTTCTCTGTAGCCCCATTTGGTTGCCAAGCGCCGGAGAACCTGGGTTCGGGTAAAAATTTCAGGTCCTCCAACGCCTCCCCCAAGGATAATTGGGGTGATTGTAGAAAAAAATAATTAATAAAAAAATGTAAGTTACATCCAAAGGGTCAGACTGCATCTATTGCCCAGACTGGATTAATTTCAGGGGGAAAGGGGTGATGATTAAAAAAAAAAAAAAAAAAATCAGCTATTGTTAAAGGGCCTACGAAGAAAGGGGCATTATGTCTGTTTCTTATTACAATAAAGGCTCCTCAGTCTGTACTGACCCCTAAAGTCCTGAAATCACACCAGAAAGACGAGAAGGCAGTCATCACAGGGGGCAGCGTGAGTCTCCGGCTAGGGTCGTTGATGCAATAAAGGAAAAACAAAAATTTACAGGGCCAGGATGGATGTGAGGTGGGGGATGGGAAATTATGCTCCATGATCACATCTTCAGAGATAGGATAATGCTCCTTAGTCAATCCCATCGTGTATGACCATGGGCAGCAGAGAAAGCTGAGTTACTGCACTGGATGTCCAGACGTGTGCTTTCCTAGCAGAAAGCACTGGGGACTGAAGTCAACAGTTCAGATACTAATACTTGGGAGTATTTCTGGAAGGGTTCAATAGGGGGCAGACATGGTGCAAGTTCTTCATACTAGAAAGGTGCCCTGTGCGTGCACAGAGCTGGCTGAGGACACGAAAGAGCAATCGCAGAATTTGATTTTCTCCAGTCAAGCCTGCCCTGATGTTATTTGTGCACGGCCACAATATTATCTTGCTGCCTTTAGAGAAGATGCTGTAGCAGGGTGAGAAATTGAAAAGTTAATGTTCTGGCCAGTTGCCTAGGTAACAACTTTTTGTCTGACATGCCCTGTAACATGGCCTGAAACTCCAATCACTAATTGGGAGGGACAGACTAGCCAATAGGCTCATCTAGAGCTGCTTCAGGACAATGTAGATTTGCCTCAGCCATGTACTGAGTGATCTGCAGCTGATATCAAAGCTTCTGTTAAAAAACAAAACAAAATAAATTCAATACTTTTTAGCTTAACAGCATGTAGTTTAAACAAAAAATGGAAAAATCAAAAATATCCCAGTGGAAAGGGAGTAATAGTGATTTCCTGAGGATGACTATTATAACATTATGGGAATCAAAGAACTTACCTGAAGGGAACATTTAAGAGGCCATCGCTCGACAGGAAGTGAAAAATGGCCTGGTGACTCAGCTGAAAATTGCACCCCTGTCTATGAGGTAGAAGCCTTCACTTTCCAGGATCTTGTAGGACCTTGGTCAGCATTCTGCCATTTTGGTGGGTTTTCCCCCTCCTTTTGATTTTTACAAGGCAGCAAACAAAGGGGCCCAGAACAAGCACTGATGTTGAGTAACAAGAAACAGACTCGGGTATCTTCCCTCTCCCCGCACTTGGATGAGTGGGGGGTGGGATGAAGAGTCTTAAATTATTCTAATGGTAGCCAATTGATTTGGTTTAGAAATGCAGGGGGCCATGGAACAAATATTTTTAATTGTCTAGGCAAGATGCACAAAGAAGCTACCAGCACATAGCAAGCCTGTTTAAAAACCACCGTTACTGAAAGCCTTTATGTAAACTGCTTTCAGGCCTCAGTCTCTTCTCCCAACAGGCCCAAGTTCTAACTGCACAGATCCAGACATGACGTCAGAGGGCAGAGACAATTTTCAGTCATGGCTGCAAGTCACCACCTCTGAAGGAGGGAATGATGAGTGCAATGTATATAGTCTTCATTACTTTTGTAGTCCAGTATTCTGAATAGTTATTCACTTTATGTTAAGTATTATAAGGGAATATGGTATTTCTCACCTTACTGGGCAAGAAATTAAGCACCTGTCAATAATTTAAAGATATCTTTGTGACAGAAATATCTTTTTTAACAGAAAAGTTCTGAGTTATCCCTGTTTAAGCTCAGAATAGGCTACAGTACCACAAAATATCGCTGTATATCCTAAATCATAAGAAGCTGAAAACTCCAGAATACTACCAGCCTCAAAGTAAGATCTTAAACTGGAAGACAGCACTTCGATGATATGAATACGGGTAGGAGGAGGGGATGAATGAGTATCCATGATAATTTTACTTCAGTAAATAAAGGTGGCAAGGCAGATTTCATTCGGAATGATATCGTGTTTACAGGCTTATTAAATTCCAAGAATATATTGTGTTAGGATTCATGGAATTGGACCTCTCTCTATATATAGCACAGAAAAATTGGTATAAGGAAAAGAGGAACAAAAAACTAGCTTCTAACAGCTAGGTGCAATCAGGCTCATTCTATCCAGCCAGATAACAGAAGTTGAGCTGCTTAACTAAATGTCTCCTCTCCCTCTGACTGTATGAATAGTCATGCCTAGGCCTTGCTGTAGACCAAAGTCTGTTTGTTAGGAGCAGGAAGACTTTGAAAACAAAATATAAAACAAAACCAAAAAACGCCAAGGTTAAAAAAATAGTGTGGAGGGGGGGGTTAAAAAACAAAAACAAAAAAACACGCTTTATATTCTTCTCTTTAAGTATTTATCTAAACACACATAAATACAACTCTAATTTGAAATGACAAACAAATCTTTAAACCAAAAGATACATATACCATTGACAGAGACACCTATCTATACAAACCTAGCCCACGGGAGGCTACATCTGTGGCAATGAGGATGGGAGCCTTTCCAGAACGGAACTCTGCAAAGTAAGAATGATACTATGAAAACCAAGGTATACACTCAAGGCTAGGTAATGTCTTTTACAAAATGACCAAGTAAACATTCCTAACTATATGGCCTTTACCACACCACAGTAAAATTTCAAGTAATGGTTTCAGAACATGCCAAGGTCTTTTATTTTATTTTTAATTAATATTTTTAATTACAGATGTAGCCCCCCCCCCCTTTATACCCTCCTCCCCACTAACCACCTCCCCTTTACTGTACTGTTTTATATATTGGTTCTGCATATATGCATATAAGTTACTCGGTTAATCTCTTCCTACCCCAGAACATGCCAAGGTCTTTTAAATTTAAGGGAAATAGTAAATCTTCATTA
Source organism: Molossus molossus (assembly GCF_014108415.1). NCBI lineage: Eukaryota > Metazoa > Chordata > Mammalia > Chiroptera > Molossidae > Molossus > Molossus molossus. Next base: position 5,082,908 of record NW_023425345.1, on the reverse strand, counting down.
TATTCTCTTTTAGCAGAGAAATCAGGGAGGCAATAGACAAAAAGTTACCTCCAATAAGGGCTGGTCAAAAAAAAAAAAAAAAAACCAAAATCAAGGCCATGATTATAAGCTTCGAACTTTGAGCCCCATCCCAACCTAGCCTTGGAGAAGAAAAGAGGAGCTATCAATTGAGTTAATGATCAATCATGCCTACATAGTAAAGCCTCCATAAAAATCCCCAAAATAAGAGGTTTGGAAAGCTTCTGGGCTGACAAAGATATCTATAAACAAGAACTTCTTACATAAAGAGTGGCATAAGTTGTGAAAAAATGTGAAGAACCAGCATTACTGACCTTAAAGGACAGCAGAGATATGCCAAAATCACCCTCAATGTTCCATTAACTAGAGTAATGCCAGGCAAACTCTAGCCTGCAAGTCAAATCTGGCACAATGCCCATTTTTGCAAATAAAGACTTGATGGAACACAGCCAAACCATTTCTACATATTGTCTATGACCATTTTTTGTGCTACCACAGAAGAATTGAACAGTTGTGACACAAATCAACAAAAGGTCCGAAAAACTTAAAATATTTACTACCTGGTCCTTTTACAAAACATATGTCAATCCCTGAAACAGATTATGAACAATGCTTAGTTTTGAACTCACCATTAAGTACCCAATCTCTTTCTGGTTGACTCTTATCTCCATGGATACACATAGCTGGCCAACTGTCAGAAGAAAAGTGACCAATATTTTAGAAATCTTAAAAAAAAACTAAGGGAGGAAAACTAAGCTTTAAAAAGAAGTGCAACCATATGGAATTATGCAGGTTTGTTACTGACTACATAAATAGATGACTGTGTCCATTTAAAGGACAAAGGCATTGATTGCCCTGGCCGGTTTGGCTCAGTTGTTAGAGCGTCGTCCACAGACTAATGAGTCGTGGGTTCGATTCCGGTCAAGGGCATGTGTCCCAGTTGTTGTTCGTCCCCAGCCCTGGTGGGGATTGTGTAGGAGGCAACCAGTGGATGTGTCTCTCTCATATTGATGTTTCTCTATCTCTCTCCCCACTCCCTCCCATTCTATCTGAAAATAAATAGAAAAATATCTTCAGGTAAGGAAAAGAAAATAAAGAGCAAAGGCATTAGTTAGGCATTATTAAAGTATTATATAACATTCACAATACTCTATTACCTTGGTGCTTCACTCACCCATCTCTGCGCATCCTTCGAGTGAGGTCATCACAGCGTCTCTTTGTCTCTACAAATATTATTGTCTTATTTTCCTTTTCAGCCATTATTTCCTCCATGAGTTGGATCAATCTGAAAACAAGATCAGCAACAATGCAGTCATTTAGGAGACCTACCTACACATTATGCAGAAGCTGTCTGCAACATGAACCCCCCACGTTCTTTTCATATTACTTTCCATACAGCTAGTAATTATCAGAGCTGGGATTTAAATCCAAGGATCCAGAATCCTTTGCGTTTAACCACAATGCTCTGACAAATGATATGAAGGATGGATTGCTGGAAAGGTAGCAACATTTCTAGTGTTTTCAGACCTCAAAAATAGTTTCTCTAATGCTTTAATTTTGGAGGATTATTAAAGTAAGGTTTAGCAGCATTATCAAAACAGTGAAATCAGTCATACTTGTGGTCTTTTTCACTTTCCATGCAGACATCCACAATCTGGAGGATGTTGTGGTTGGCACTCAACTCCAGATTGCCTACATTGATCTGGGTGTAATCACGAAGGAAGTCCTCTGCAAGCTGTCTTACTTCTTTTGGCCAGGTTGCGCTCCACATCAATGTCTGCCTATCAGGCTGTAAAGAAAGGAAAGGTTCTCTTTTAGACTAAGGAACTGCGACAGGCAAAGGGTATAAATAGAGCGTAGTACCAGCTTTACACACCCTGATTTGGTCAACAATTTTACGGATCTGGGGTTCAAAACCCATATCAAGCATTCTGTCAGCCTCATCCAGTACAAGGTAAGTACATCGGCGAAGATTTGTCTTTCCTGACTCCAGGAAGTCTATCAGGCGTCCAGGAGTAGCTATACAGATCTCAACACCTGTAAAACAAAACCAAATATTAGCAACTAAAATTTTTTTTTGAATCCTCACCGTTTTTTAAAAATTGATTTTTAGAGAGGGAAGGGAGGGAGGGAGAGCAAGAGAGCTTGGTTGCCTCCTATACTTGCCCAAACCAGGGATCAAACCCGAAACCTTTTGGTGTACGGGACAATGCTCCAACCGAGCCACCTGGCCAGGGCAAAAATTAATAATAATATATATAATAATATATATGTGTATATATATATATTTTAACTCCTCACCCGAGGATATTTTTCCATTTACCTTCAGATACAGTGGGAGAGAAGGGGAGAAAAAGAGAGAAACATTGACGCGAGAGGACACATTAACTGGTTGCCTCCCGCATGAACCTGACCAGTGCCAGGGACGAACAGCAACCGAGGTATGTGCCCTTGACTGGAATCAAACCCGCGATTCTGGTCTGCAGGCCAACGCTCTAACTACTGAGCCAAACTGGCCAGGGCAAGAATCTTTACACACTGTCCAAGCCTCCACAAACTAAGAAGCACTGGCTCTGGTAGTTGTACTCCATGCTTCAGAGAACTAGCTACATTTTAACACCTATTTGGAAAAGCATGACTAAGGAGAATTTATACATAATCATATCTTCCCAGTGTTAAGTTCTTGCTGTGTTGAACTTTCTCAAAACAGTATTTTAACCATAACTGAGGAAAAATTTTTTGGTTAATCCTTACCCGAGGATATTTTTTCCACTAATTTTTAGAGAGTTGATGGGAGGAAGGGAGGGGGGTGAGAGAGAGAAACATAGATGTGAGAGACACATTGGTTGCCTCTGCCACGCGACCTAACCAGACCAGGGATCAAACCTGCAACCCAGGTATGTTCCCTTGACCGGGAATCGAACCCACAACCTTTTGGTGCTTGGGCTAATACTCTCATCACTATGCCACACCGGCCAGGGCACACCTGAGAAAAATTTAAGCTGCTAAAATACTGAATTTTTTTTTCACAAGAACCCACTATCTCCCTCTTGTATTTCATTCATAGAAATCGGCAACATGAGGTAAATTAATAACCTGCATACGCTAATTTTTAAAAATTACCTCGCTCCAAGTCTCGAATCTGTGGACCTTTAGGAGCACCTCCATAAATGCAAGTACTCTTCAATCTTGAACATTTGCCATAGTCATCAGCCACCTGTTGTACCTGCTGGGCAAGCTCTCTGGTAGGAGCCAGAACTAGACACTGAAACAAATAAGCAAACAAACGTCTCAAGTTATAAGAAAAGTACAAAAGGCTAGCTAATTATTTTTCTACTGTTTAATTTGGTACCTTCAAAGTATGTAATAGGGTGGGAGGTTGGGAATGTAGATATATAAGAGACAGTGCATTGGAATGTGGCAAAAATGAGAATATTTAGCACTTGGAATGATGGTTTACTTTTGACACATTGTATTACCTAGTTTTAAAGAACTCCCACAAAATGAACAAATGATTTTAAAATATTCCTGCAACAAATCATTAAATATTAGTTAAGAAACAGATGAATAAGCCCTGACCTGTTTGGCTCAGCAGTTAGAGCGCCAGCCTGCGGTCCAGAGAGACCAGGGTTTGGTTCCGGCTAAGGGCACATACCTCGGTTGCAGTTTGTCCCCAGCCCTGGTTGGGTCGTGTGGGAGGCAGCCACTCAATGTGTCCCTTTCACATCGATGTTTCTCTCTCCCTCCCACTCTATCTGAACAAAAAATGAAAAAATGTCCTCAGGTAAGGATAAAAAAAAACATTAAAAAGAAACAGATGAATAAGAAAATGGAGCCCTGGCCGGTTTGGCTCAGTGGTTAGAGCATTGGCCTGCGGTCCAGAGAGAGCCGGGTTCGGTTCCCGATAGGGGCACGTACTTCGGTTGCAGTTTGTCCTCGGCCCTGGTTGGTCGTGCGGTGGCAGCCACTCGATGTGTCCCTTCACATCGATGTTTCTCTCTCTGTCTCTTCCTCTCTCTCCCTCCCACTCTATCTGTACCAAAAAAAAAAAGAAAATGGAGCTGACTCTTTTCTGACTTCTAGTTTAAGCTCTCAGCCAGACAGTAGGCAAAAACCACAACTGACAGATAATCTGACTAATTGGCCAAAGTAATTCAAAATTAGGACAGTCTGAAATAGGTATATACGCTGTTAGCAATGAACCTTGCTCTCTTTACTGACCCATCAGATACTAGCTAATGATAATAAAGCTAATGTATTACGTATTATACAATGCAAAGCAATGCATTATTTTTGTGTGAATATTGAGACATACTATAACAACGTACATATCTACTAATATAGCAAGTGTAACCTCAATTAAAAAAGATACAAATGTACATTCAAATGTTTAAAGACCACTACTCAAATCTTACAGGAAAGAATACAAATAATCAAAACAAAAAAAAAACATGCTGCCTTATAAATATTTATGAAAGTATTACTTACACACAAAAAACATACATTCCAAACCTGCCTTAAATTCACAGAGCAGGGACCTCACTTCATACCTCTTCTGTACCAAAATCACTGAGCAATTAAGAACTGCACTTGGCCCTGGCCGGTTTGGCTCAGTGGTTAGAGCGTTGGCCTGCGGTCCGGAGAGACCTGGGTTTGGTTCCCGCTAAGGGCACGTACCTTGGTTGCAGTTTGTCCCCAGCCCTGGTTGGTTCGTGTGGGTGGCAACCACTCAATGTGTCGCTTTCACATCGATGTTTCTCTCTCTCTCTCTCTCCCTCTCACTCTATCTGAACAAAATATCGAAAGGTGTCCTCGGGTGAGGATAAAACAAAAAACAAACAAACAAAAAAAAGAACTGCACTTGAATTGATGCCTATGTATGAAAGTAGTATGCATAGTGAGTAAGAGTAATACTTATTCAAATTCAAGCTCAGTTATTTAGTAGCTGTATGATCTTGGGCAAGTCATTTAATTGCACTGCCTAAAATTTATCAGTAAGATGGGAATAATATCACTTTCCAGATATGGAGAACAGGGTTGAGAATGAAATCTGAAAAAGTATGAAAAGCACAGTGCCTAAAACACAATAATCATTAAATTGCAGTTATTCTTAGAATTATAAGCAAACTGAAACACACTTACGATGGGACCATCTCCCCTTTCCAAGTATGGCTGGCGGTTAATATGAACAATTGCAGGCAGCAAATACTGAGGGGAAAAAAAGAATGACAATCTTATAAGAAATTAAGCCACTATCTTAACAGTTCTAAATTATCACAGTAATTGATAATGCCTAACTGGGAAAGTGAAAACAGTATTCACAACTGTGACAAATATGTGCAACATAAACTTAAATATAAAATGCGTCCATCTATTATTTCATATAGCTAATATAAGCCAAAACATTACTTTTCACAATATGAATTAAAGTTTTATAAAGAACTGAGAAATACAGATAGATAATTAGAATAACAAAATAAGTTAGCACGATGTTAAAAATCTTCCTATGCTGGTACGTACCGCCAATGTCTTCCCAGAGCCAGTCTGAGCAATGCCCACCATATCCCGGCCACTAAGAGCCAATGGAAATCCCTGGCACTGAATCGGAGTTGGTTCTGTGAAGTGCTGATCCATCAACACATCCATTACGTATTCTGTAAGAGAATAAATATCATTCCTTTTAAGTAAAACTAAGAACACAGCCAAAAAAAAAAGATAAAAAATGTTCCCAGCAAGATTTACCCAGCTTTACTTCTCTCCATGAAAAGTATAGGTTTTTTTCTTGAATTACTAAAACCTCTGACCTGCTGACTACTACCTCTCAGAGGGCTGCTGCCACAGCTGTTTACCCTTGCCCTGGCCAGTATTGCTCAGCGGTTAGAGCATTGGCCTGTGGACCAGAGTCTCAGGTTCAATCCCAGTCAAGGGTACGTACCTCGGCTGCAGTTCTCTCCCGCCCTGGTCAGCGTTGTGTGGGAGGCAACCAATCGATGTCCACCTCTCATATCGATGTTTCTCTCTCGCCCCCGCCCCTCCCCACTCTATCTGAGGATAAATAGAAAAATATCCTACGGTGAGAATTAAAAAAGAACCTGAAAACCACAACCCTCAAGTTATCAAACAGGGCACTGGCACATGGTAGTCACTTATTGTTTGCCAAATTCAAATTATATCCAGATAGAAAGCAATTCCATTCTGTTGTTTTCTATAAGGTAGAGGCAAAACCCCTAGGGCAGTGATTTTCAATTGGAGTGCAGCAAAAAATTTTTTTTTAATCCTCACACGAGGACTTTTTTTTTCATTTTTTGTTCAGAAAGAGTGGGAGGGAGGGAGAGAAACATCGATGTGAAAGGGACACACTGAGTGGTTGGCACCCGCACAACCCAACCAGGGCAGGGGACAAACTGCAACCAAGGTACGTACCCTTAGCGGGAACCGAACCTGGGTCTCTCTGGACCGCAGGCCAAAGCTCTAACCACTGAGCAAAACTGGCCAGGGCCAGCATGAATTTTTAAAACATGCAATACCTGACTATTTAGTCAGGGGCATTAATCTCTTTTCCCTTAGATTGTTCAAGTAAAAAAAAAAAAAAAAAAGATAACAGCTAACACAACAATAGCCACTTAGTGTGAATAAATAAAAATTATGCTCATTTTTTTGGTCAACTTGGCAAAAAAATACAGTTTTTGGTGTGCCACAGAATTAAAAAAATAGTTTGTGTGCCATGAGATTAAAAAGGTTGAAAATCACTGCCCTCAAGAGGAAACTCTCAAAAGCTCTAAATCAGATGACATCAGCATTAAAAAAAAAAGCTCTCTTACACAACAATACATTATTTACTTCTAGCTTCGAGTAGGTTAAAAAAATGTTTTGTTGCCCTGGCCGGTTTGGCGCAGCGGTTGGAGCGTCGGCGTATGGTACTGAGAAACCCAGGTTTGGTTCCCGCTAAGGGCACGTACCTCGGTTGCAGTTTGTCCCCAGCCCTGGTTGGTCGTGCGGGTGGCAGCCACTCGATGTGTCCCTTCACATCGATGTTTCTCTCTCTCTCCCTCTTCCTCTCTCTCCCTCCCGCTCTATCTGAACAAAAAATGGAAAAATGTCCTCGGGTGAGGATAAAAAAAAAAAGTTTTGTTTTTTAAATTTACATAACAGTTACCTTAGGGACAGGTATTCTACTTGGGTATTCAACAAAATCCTGAGTATTGTTCAAAAACTTTAACTCTTTTGCCCTTTTACCATTCCATCCAAATTAACAATGAAGGTCCCAGAGAGAACACTTACGTGGGAAGTTAGCATGATGGAAGGCAAACACAGGTTTGGGACAAACATCTCCCCCTCTCACTGTAATCTCCTTCTTTCGGCGCAGTTCATCAACCTCATACTATGGACGAAAATCAAGGAAGACAAGTCAGTCAACAAGTTATTTTAAACATGCAAAAGACTTTATGTAGCAAACCAGCCAAACAATTATAATAATAGAAAATAATTCAAATTTTCCAATTCAAAATTAAAATGGAATAACGTCTGCTCTGGTCAGTTTGACTCAGTAGTTAGAGCTCGGCCCACAGACCAAAAATCTGAGGGTTTGATTCTTGTCAAGGGCAGATACTTGGGTTGTGGGCTCGATCCCTGGCCCAGTCAGGATCATGCAGGAGGCAACCAAGCAATGTCTGTCTCCCTCCCTCCCTTCCAGTTTTTCTCTCTCTCAAAAAAAAGGGAAAGATATCCTCAGGTGAGGATTAACCCCCACCTCCAGAAAGGAAAACATGTGAAGAGCCTCCCAACTGTGTGAGTCAATAAAGCAGTCGATAAGAGTTCCATTTTCCACAGGAGAAGACTGATACTCAGAAATGTTAAGGTCAAACTAGGAAGAGGAGAAAAGGTAGAACTGGGGACCAAGTGCTCTTTCCACCATACTTTCTTCTGAATAAGTAACTACAATGTGTAGAGTCCATAACAATCATAATGAGGTTAAAAAACTAGGAGTACACAATACCAATGTTTTAATTTATTTAACTTACTTTACAGATGAAAAGACATGAGCTGATATATAGTTAAAACCAGATATGACAAACTGGTTGGAAACACAACCAATATATAAGAACCAAGCAATCAATACATGAGGTACACATTTAAACTGGTTCCTCTTATGAGTACTAAGAGTTTCAATAAGGATCACTGGAAGTACCACTGCACTAGAACAAAACATATAACAGCAACATCAATGTGTGTAAATTCTGGCTACTATGTCTACTTGGTTCATTATTATTCATAAAAAAGGTAAATAAATAAATACCCCATCCCCCAACTCACTGGAGTCAGCCTTGCCACTTCTGGATGTTCCACATAGAAGTTCTTCTCAAACTTGGGGAGCTCACTCAAATCCCACTTCTTTTTACGTAAACGCTCCCCAGGATTACCAAATTTCTTCGGGGGAAGACCACCACCACCTCTTGCTCCAAATCTAGAAATATCAAAAATATTAGCTATTAGTATTGTTTTTTTTTTAAATCCTCACCCAAGGATATTTTTCCATTTTTTGTACAGATAGAGTGGGAGGGAGAGAGAGGAAGAGAGAGAGAGTGAGAGAAACATCGACGTGAAGGGACACATCGAGTGGCTGCCACCCGCACGACCAACCAGGGCCGGGGGCAAACTGCAACCGAAGTACGTGCCCTTAGCGGGAACCGAACCCGGGTCTCTCCAGACCACAGGCCGACGCTCTAACCGCTGAGCCAAACCGGCCAGGGCTATTAGTATTGTTAAAGAAATATACCTTAGGTGCCATTAAGACATGCAAAAGATGTGACTCTTAGGATACTACCATTCCCTCCAAAGAGAATATTTTATTACTTATCGGAAGATACGAAGAAGTTTATACTTTCTTTACTATCCAACAATATTGTTACCAGTATGGTTACAATAGGTAAAAAATTAAAAATTCTTAACATATCATGAGGATTACCACTAGATTCTGGAATCCAAAAAGGTTTGAATTTTTATTCTGCCACTGAGTGTGATTTGGAGCAAATTATTTAACTTTTCTGTCACTCAGTTTATTATACAAAGTAGAAATAATACTATCACCTATTTCAGAAGTTGCTATAAAGATGAAATGAGTACAAGTGCTTAAAACAGTATCTGGTATAGTAAGCACTCAGTACAAGTTAGTATCCCACTGTTTCTGGGTATCAACTAGATACCAGGTAGAATCCTGAAGTAAATAAAACAGAAATCTCTACTCTCGTGTAATTAATAGTTAGACAAGAAGGTAAGGAAAGACATTAGTTTAAGTTTAAATTAAGGGTAAGACTGCGACAGGTAGGCCCCATACTTGGAATAGCTTCTTAGACCCCTTACACCCCTTTATACAGTGATGAGCACTCCCTTTGTTTGATAATCTGCTAAGGAAAACTACTATGACCCCTAAAAAGCTGGTAAACTGGTCTTCAACTTTAGTTTATGCTAATGAATAGTCAGAACAAAGATTTATGACCTTTCTTTCCTCTTCATCTCCACCTTTACTTTATATCTTTTTGTTCCCAAGAAAGCAGTACTATTAATGAATCATAAATTTACCAAAGGAGAAACCACTAATAAGTCTTAAAGTTTTTAAAACTCAAATTATTTAAAGTCTTTTTTTTTGCTTTATCTTCCACAACAGGCAAATTCATTTGGAATACAAATATGGTACTAGCAGAACTTGAAATGTACTCCTTCCTTCTCCTAGAAGAATCCTAACACTAAGATGGTCTACAGCATGTTTTCATCCCATTTCCTTAATCCTGAACACACTATACTGAATTTAACTTTCCTTTTCCATTCTAACCCACTCCATCACATCAACTTGCAGATGGTTCCACTTTATAACTGACAGGCAGTAGCTGTACTGACTATTTAAAGGGCCTCAATCTCTTGGATTTCAGACCACTCTTAAAACTCTGGCTTAATGACCTAGCTGGACATTTCTCTAAATACAAACATACAAAGATTGACAGCAGGATATTTTCTTGGAACCAGAGTATCTATATTCCATAGGTAGAACCAAGTCAGTTTCATTTATAATACTGTTGAGCCAAAGAAATCAGGAACCAAAACAGGAAAAGCATATTGCATAGATATTTCAAAGATAAAATTTCTTAGATATTTTCAATATGCCCTCAGGTCCAAAGCTCAATACTGAACCCACCAAAAACCCACCTGGACCAACCCCTCCCCCCTCACATGTAAATGAAGCAACCCACACAACTGTAGGTAAAAAAGCCAAGTCTCTAGACAATCTTGCAAATAAAGTAAAAATGACCAACGACCAATTTTTAGAGACTGTCAGTATAATTTATATAAATTTACGTGGTTCTTAGAAGGTGCCATTTCAATACTGCTGCAGCATTCCAATGGTACAAACTAAAGATCTAGGAGAAAGCAGACTTTTCAAAGTAAGGTTTCTTTTAAGGCTTATGAAAAAGTAGTCCTTATTTTATTAAATAACATTTTTTCCTTTCTCCCTAATGCTTTGACTAATTATCAAAAACATACCATCTTACACTGATATAATTTGAAACACTGGGTTCTTTATAAATATGCTGTCTTCCACCTTTATAATTAGGGATTTCAATATATATTCAAGAGAGCCTTCTACTCTTGCAGAATTTCTTAGCACATTCATCCCATCCTTTAAAGAAGCATGTGTTCTAATTACCCTGGCATACTATGCTACTCATTAAATGCTTTACTGAATATTAACAGTTTGGCTTTGCACTAAATGCAGCTTGGAAGATTTATACACTAACGTGCAAAATCATGCTAGTTTCAACGAATAATGCACATTTTGGACTGTACATGTACACTGACCTCACACATTCCCTTTTCAAAATAATACTCCATCTCAGCTCTGTAACACAGTTAAGGATAAAACGGTAGCAATTCAAAATATTAAAATTTTTTCATAGTAAAGTTAGGCACAGACTTTGAGTGTCAGTTTACTTGAAATCAAATTTTCAAGCTTTGAAAAAATGTCATCTGATACTAAGTCAATATTGGATAAACTGAATATGGATCAGTAATTCATTTTTCTCTTTTCAAATTTTGTTATTAAGCATATGAAACGAAATATTAAGTCAAACCCCCATGGTAAAGAAATGGAACATTACTTGTACCTTGGTAGCCTCTACGTGCCTATTTCAAATTTACAACCCCCATCATAACTACCTCAAATTTTAAACATTCCCTTGCTTTTTATGGTCTTGCCATATCTGTAGGTATCCTTATTTGTATTATCCTACCACAAGTTGCTTTTTTTACTGATGTGTTTTAACTGTATGAATACTCACAATTTATCCAATGTCGTTTTCTCATATTGTCGTCAATGATGCTGGTATAAAAATCTTTGTGTACATGAATACTGGAGCACGTGCAAAAGGATTTCTCTAGGCCTCAGAGTTTAGGGTATAAAGCTTAAGAGAGGAATACTGAACCATTTAATTTTAGTAGGTAATGTTAAATTCTTTTCCCTAAGCAGCTGTACTGAAATTCACGTCTAAGTTTAGCTATACTGTGAAACACTAAACACACAGTCCACTTTTAACCCTCCAAACTTAACACTAAGAGAAAATATGTTCCTTCCCAACAAGGTATAAATCAAAACAATCCTTTTTTATTTTGTAAATTAAGTGATAATCGAGGTGCATGTGATGAGTAAATCTGATAGTTACGTATTTGAACCACAAAAGACAAGTTTGGAGAAAACATTAACAGGACACCTACTGCAGAAAGAAAACTACGTGCAGTAAGTATAATTCCCGAGAACAATAGAAAGTAAAGGCAACTATTAGGACAAAAAAGAAACCACCCCAAATCAGCACGGATCTATCTCTTCGGCAACTTTCTCCTTGAGCCGACACTAAGATTTGAATTTCAGTATCTGGGAGAACTTCAGTTTTAATCTTACCTTCCAACCCTGTAACCCTGACATAACTTCAAAAACTTTCTAACTAGGCCGAGAAGCTAATGCTCCAGTCCAGTTATAGGAGATAAGACCGAAACATGGCACAACCCCCACCCCCCCAAACTACAATAACCACCACCACCACCACCCTCCCTTTGCAAACACGGCCATTTAGATGGCAATTCCGTTGCTTTATATTCCAACACGCGTCCTTCCAATTGTTTAAATACGAATAGTGGTGGCTTTGAAACGAGAAGCCAGTCATTTTAGCCTCCACTTTCAGACCAGGTTTCCAGTTCCGTTAACAGCTATCTCTGGAGACAGATAACACAGGGGAAGCCATTTCGCGTTCAGACTTTCCTGGACTGAACTTCGAGATCTCCGGTTCTCAACAAGAACACCCGTGTTTCACAGATGAACGCCGAGGCCCGGAGAGATCAAAAGGTGGCCAAATCGGCCGGGCTCGAAAGCCGGGAGGCGAGGCGAGGCCCCGGCCGAGTCTGCGACGGCCAGGCCGCCCCTCCCGCGCCACGACGGCCGCCGCAAGGAGCTGGGGCGCCGCCAAACCACCGCCCACTCGCCAGGTCGTCAGTGACTCCCAGGCCAAGTCGCTATTATGTCCCGGGTCGTCTCGCTTCCCAGAGTCGGGCGCGTCGCTCAGAGGCCTGCAGTCCGCTCCAAGTTTCCCGCTAGACCGCAGGCTGCGGTCTCCTCGGGGCGCAACCACCCCACCCCCCACGCACACACAAGGCCTTTCTTCGCCCCCCCTTACCCTCCACGGTCACGATCCCGGTCCCGGTCCCCAAAGCCGCCTCCGCGCATGGTCCCAAATGGGTAGAGATCTGGGAGCGGGGCACGGATGGCCGGGCTCGGGAGCGCCTGCGGCTCCGGTCTGGTGACGACCGATGGCGGCGGCGCCTCCGCTGTTGGGGCGGCGGCAGGCGCGGCGCTCTCTCGCTCCGACGCGCTGTCTCCCGTCGCAGACGCCACCGTCGCCGCCTCTCTCGTCGGAGACGGGAGCAAAACACAGAGAATCGGGGTTATAAAGTCAGTGGGTAGGTTTGGCCACGCTCAAACCCGGCAGTGCCGCGGTTTAGGCGTCTCCTTCCTTCCCGGCGACTGCACAAAATGGCGGCCGGCGCTGAGACTGCTCCAGCTTAACGCTACGTACGGCGGAGACCCTACGTAAACAGCGTGTCGAAAGAGGCCCCGGGCTTCGGAAGTACTACGGGTATTCTTGGAAGCACTTTACGTCTGTTGCGAAGATGGACGCATTTTGCGGTCGGTAGAAGGCAAACAAAGTACGGAGCGGGCGTAGCGTTCTCGCGCCACCTCAACTAGAACGTGTCGTGGGGGTGGGGGGAAGAGACTCCGGGGCGACGTAACATTCTTTGCGTGGTTAGCGGGCCCCCTGTTGCGAAGATGCGCAGTGTGCGTAGCGCATTCTGTTTGAAGAATAGAGGATTTTGCCGGGTTCGACTGCGGGACGGAATCCGGGCCTGCTTTTGCAAGTTGCTTCGCAGAGACAATAACAGCCCTCCATGTTGCAGTCGTCAAGTTTCAGGGTCTCCGGGTGCCAGGAGCCGTGGAGGGTCGTCAGGGTCCCTGGCTGGCGCTCCGACAGGGCCCTGCCGGCTCTCTGGCCCGCAGCCTGGGCCTGCCGGGACGGGCCGCGCGCCCCGGCGCCATTTCCTGTCGGTTGCCTGTCGCTGTGCTGTCGCCGGCAGCCATGACGGACGCGCCTCGTCCGTTCTTTCCGGAGTTGGGCCGGGAGCGCCGTCCCGGCTGGGTCAAAGCACCCGCTACACTCGGTTCACACGAAACTGCCGCTTCTGCACACTTCCCCGCTGCCCGGCCGAGCACCGTCGACTAACAAAGAACCAGGTGTGGGTGGAGCTCCTCTTAAGGTGGCCGCCGGGGTCCCGCCACCGCCTTTCAGTGGCGCTGCCCCGGGCGGCGGGCAGGCCCGAGGCGCCTCCCGGAGGGGAGGTTTGAAGGTGGTCCTCAGCCACGCAGGGGAAGGGATCCGCCACGTCTTGAGCCAGCCTAGGCCGCGCTCCCAGGGCCTTCTAAGCGGCTTCCTTTGCCCGCCTGCTTCCTTCTGCCTCCAAGTGCGCTCGAAGCCTCACAGACTTCGCCAGATGCCACCATTGTCGAGCTCTTACTTATTTCTGTAGTTGGGTGTAAGTGGGGAGACTTGAGGCCCCTAATTGTGGGGGCTGGTTGGTGTCTCCCAGTCTAAGTGTTTCTAAAAGTACTATGAGTGGCATGAGGAAAGGAGCTTCTCGACAAGCCGTTCAGATGTCTCCCGGGCCACAGACGCAGATGAGGAATCGGATTCGTTGGACACATGCTGAATGCCCAAAGGGCCAAGCACTGTGCTAGGAACTGGGGCTCCGCAGTGAGCAAATGAGTTACTGCACTTAGAGAGTGATGGGGAGACGGACAAAAGTTTGTGTCAGCGTTACTAAACAAATAAAAAGAAATATAAAGCAGGGATGTGACTGTGGGGGAGGAGAGGATGCTGGAGACTTAGTGTTACAACGATCTCCTGGGCAGGTTTCTAAGATCAAGTGACATTTGAGCAGAGACATCAAGTGAGGGAGCTGGCTTTGCTGAGACAGAGGGAGGAGCAAATGCAAAGGCCCTGAGGCAGAATATGGCTGGAGCAGAGCAAGCAAGAAAGAAGAGGGCCAGATTATGAAGGACTTGATCCCTTCTGTTAAAGACTTTGTTTTTTCCTTTCAGCAAATTGGAAATCTCTAGGTTTTAAGTAGGTGAAAAAATGAAAGTACCCCTATGGCAGCAGTATGGGGAATACATTGAGAGTGAGCTAGTGCACAAGCAGGCAGATTAATTAGCAGGCTAGTGCAAGAGATGAAGGGGCTTAGTGCAGGTTCATAGCAACCAGTAAGGGAAAATGGTCTGATTGAAAATTGAGCTAATGATTTGCTGATGGGTGAGATAGGAAATAGGAGTCAAGGATGAGCCTTGTAGGGGTTGGCCAACAATTAAGCTCCTACTGAGATTTAGACTGTATAGGCACTGATGGAATTTTCTGGACTGGTTTGCTTATTTATCATATATGCTAAGAAATTAAATCTGAGGTCCTCTATGTAATAATAAATAATTTATAAAGTTAGATAGAGCCATTGGACCCTGCCCCCTACATTTTGCCAGGGGGAAATAATTCATATTTTGCCACTAGATCAGGTCCCTTTTTTTTTTTACAGCCTTTATCTTCATAAAGCTTTTGTTTCTTTCTATTTATTTATTTATTTATTTATTTATTTATTTTTGTTACAGATGTTTCTCCTTTTTTCCCCATTGACACCCTCCTCCCCATCCCTCCCACTTTGTCTTCAGCTTTGTTGTCCGTGTCCATCCGTTATGAGTACATGCATATAAATTCTGTGGTTTATCTCTTCCCTCCTACCCCAACCCCTTCATAAAGCTTTTCACAGTATGTAACTACACATGTTTCTGTCATTATTTTTTGCCCTCCAAAAAAAGTAAACTTTCAGTCTGCCTAGTTTCGGATTATAAAGTGAATCCATAGTTTGCATTTCCCATTCTTGATATATCTCTGTGTTTTCCTGCCAATGATGGTTGAAGCTTATTACATTTTTCTAAATACAGAGAAAGATTTTCATTAAATTGGGCTGTCAGAGAACATTAGTAACAGTCAAGAATTTCATTAGTAACAGCCAAGACTGTTGGTAAAAATGAAAGTGTGGCCCTGGCCGGTTTTGCTCAGTGGTCGGCCTGTGGTCCAGAGAGACCCAGGTTCGGTTCCTGCTAAGGGCGCGTACCTTGGTTGCAGTTTGTCCCCAGCCCTGGTTGGTTGTGCGGGTGGCAGCAACTTGACGTGTCCCTTTCATGTCGATGTTTCTCTCTCTCTCCCTCCCACTCTATCTGAACAAAAAATGGAAAAATGTCCTCGGGTGAGGATAACCCCCCCAAAAAATGAAAGTATGCTTTTCTGAATTCATCCTTTTTTTGAAAACCTAACCATACTTTACCATACCATACCATCCAGCAATAACATTCTTTGGCATTTACCAAAAGAGTTTAAAACATGTCCACACAAAAACCTACACAAGGGTGATTATAGCTGCTTTATTCATAATTGCCAAACCTTGGAAGCAACCAAAATGTCCTTCAGTCAGTGAATGGATAAACTGTGGTACATTCAGACAATGAAATATTAGCATTAAAAAGAAATTAGCTGTTAACCATGAAAAGACATGGAGGAACCTTAAATGCATTGTTTCAAAGTGAAAGTGAAACAGGACACAATCGGTCCAAGGCCACTTGTCACTACTTGAGCCAAATTAAGCAGAGACAGGGTTAACTCATATATGAGCATTTATTCCAGTAATGCCAGTGGTATGGGGAGAGCGGTAAGTCATCCTCAAAATTCTGCCCTAACACTTCCTATTAGTCTGCTAATTATACAAGGTTAAGTAAGAAGGATCTGTGTGCAAGGCAGAAGCGTGGCAGGATAAGGGCTGTAGGGTCCATGGTCCGTGTATCTCCTTCAGGATCTTAAAGTCTAATAACAAGAGTTAATTTTCTATGATGTTAAAACAGCTCTGCCTATTCCTGGAACCAG
The DNA here is from genome assembly GCF_014108415.1 of Molossus molossus. Lineage (NCBI taxonomy): Eukaryota > Metazoa > Chordata > Mammalia > Chiroptera > Molossidae > Molossus > Molossus molossus. The sequence goes on along the minus strand of NW_023425345.1, from coordinate 5,066,331 downwards.
AGAATGGTCAACATTCCTGAAGCAAAGTACTGGAGGGGGTCAGAGCCCAGGCACAGCAACAAGATCAAAGTGTGTTCTGTCCTTTATTTGGTCTCAAAATGTATTTTCTTTTCTGAGTAATGGACCATCCTGACCCTAAGGCATCATATCTTTTCACAGTCCTGTTTTCCTTCTTGCAGCACATCCTCCAGTTTCCCAGGGTCGGTAAGAAATCTCTTATCCATAGTTAGTAAGGTGAATCATCATTAAACAACTGTGGTCCTATTCTTATTATATGTCCTTTCCCCCTATCAAAAGGAGCCAATCTGAAAAGTATACCTAGTGTATGATTTCCAAAACTATGGAGCCAGTAACAAGATCAGTGGTTGCCAAGGGGTTGGGGGGAGGGAGGGATGAATGGATGGAGCACAGAGGATTTTTAGGGCAGTGAAAACTATTTTGTATGGTGCCATAATGGTGGATACATGTTATTATCCATTTTCTAAACACACAGAATGTACAACACCAAGAGGAACCCTAAGGTAAACTATGGACTTTGGACAACTATGTGTCAATGTAGTTTCATTGACTGAAGCAATGGCATGTTGATAGTGGGGGAAGCTGTACGTGTGTGGCAGCAGGGGACATATGGAAACTATGTATTTTCCACTCAGTTTTGTTGTGAGCATACAATAGTCTTTTTAAAAAAATACCTAAGGACTGTCCTGGCAAGTTTGACTCAGCAGTTAGAGTGTTAGCCCAAAGACTGAAGGGTCACGGGTTCGATTCCTGATCAAGGGCACATCCTACCTGAGTTGCAGTTTCAATCCTGCCACCCCCCCCATTCTCACCGGGTCTGTAGGAGGCGTCCAATCAATGTGGGGGAGGCAGCTTGAAAGGCACAGAGACATATGGGGAAGAACTGAGTTGTTTCCTATTGGGGTGAGAGCTGGAGGGGCTGCTTTCTCCTCAACACACTTACTGTCGGAGGCCATTGTTCCTTTGGCAAGCCCTTCCTCCGGGTGGCAGATGCTGCCACATCGGGTGTGGGACTTCAGAAACCTGGCACTGTTTGCCCTGCCCTGGTGATTCTCTGAGGCTCCACCCCACCCAATGTTCAGGCCCACCCAAGCTGTTTCCAATGGCTTTACCATAGGATTGGCCTGTCTTGGATCCTGCTTCAGAGTTTCCTAAAATCTCTCAAACAAGCAGCATCAGGTCTCAGCAAGCCCCATACCGCTCGATAGGTGGCCCCAGGCCTGGCACTAGAAGCAGCCAGCCTTCGTTCACAACTTGGCTGTTCCTGGGCACCTCCAAGCCCAGCACAAGAAGCAGCCATCTGCAGATCACTTTGTAGCTTATGCTGGTGGCCCTGGATAGAACATGGGCAGTGGCTGACCTTGTCCCAGAGCCAGCACACCCAGTGAACAGCTTCAGACCACATCAAAGCACCACCACCCAACCACATCAACAAGTTACACACTCAATGAGTGGACTCACAGGGTACCAGCAGTCTTGCTCTGTGTGGTGGGCCTCGACACAGCTGATCATCCAAGGTGGTCAAGGGACCAGTGGTCAGTGGGCACAGCCAGTCCTTGCAGCTGATCAGCCTCAATAGATCCCTCCCATTGACTGCCAACAGCAATCAAGACTCAATTACAACAGAAGGGTGTACAATCCACACTAGGCGTATACCTTGAGGACCCAGCTGGTGTGATCAGGGAGGCTGTGCCACTGAATCCTACAGGTCACCTACAACAATAGGCCACCCTACAAAGCCTAGGAGACGTAGCAACTCTACCTAATACATAGAGAAAAACACAGAGAAACAGCCGAAATGAGGAGACAAAGAAACACCTCCCACATGAAAGAAAATAACAAAACTCCAGGATAAGAACTAAACAAAATGGAGATAAGCAATCAATCAGATGCAGAGTTCAAAACACTGGTTATAAGGATGCTCAAGGAGCCCTGGCCAGTTTGGCTCAGCGGTTAGAGTCAGCCTGCAGACCAATGAGTTGTGGGATTGATTCCGGTCAAGGGTACGTACCTCGGTTGCAGTTCGTCCCCAGCCCTGGTCGGGTCATGTGGGAGGCAACCAGTCGATGTGTCTCTCTCATATCAATGTTTCTCTCTCTTCCTCTCTCTCTCTCTCCCTCCCTCCCTCCCACTCTATCTGATGATAAATGTAAAAATATCCTCAGGTGAGGATTTAAAAAAAAAGGATGCTCATCCTGCGTCGGCTTGCGGTCCTGAGAGACCCGGGTTCGGTTCCCGCTAAGGGCATGTACCTCGGTTGCAGTTTGTCCCCGGCCCTGGTCGGTTGTGCAGGTGGCAGCCACTCGATGTGTTCCTTTCACGTCGATGTTTCTCTCTCTCTCTCTGTTCTTCTCTCTCCCTCCCACTCTATCTGAACAAAAAATGGAAAAATGTCCTCGGGTGAGGATAAAAAAAAAAAAAAAGAAAAAAGGATGCTCATCCTGGCCAGTTTGGGTCAGCAGTTAGAGTGTCAGCCCGTGGACTGGAGAGTCCCGGGTTCTCTTTCCACTAAGGGCATGTACCTCGGTTGCAGTTTGTTCCCGGCCCGGGTTGTGGTTGTGTGGGTGACAACCACTCGATGTGTCTCTCACATTGATGTTTCTCTCTCTCTCCCTTCCTCTTTCCCTCCCACTCTATCTGAAGATAAATGCAAAAATGTCCTCAGGTGAAGAAAAAAAAAAGAATCCAAAGAGGTCCACACCAAGACACATTATCATCAAAATGCCAAAGGTTAAAGACAAAGAGAGAATCTTAAAAGAAGTAAGAGAAAAGCAGTTAGTTACCTACAAAGGAACTCCCATAAGACTGTCAGCTGACTTCTCAAAAGAAACTGCAGGCCAGAAAGGAGTGGCAAGAGATATTCAAGGTGATAAAAAGCAACGACCTACAACCAAGATTATTCTGTCCTGCAAAGCTATCATTTAGAATTGATGGACATATTGATAGACAAGAAAAAGCTAAAGGAGTTCATCGCTATCAAACCAGTATTATATGAAATGTTGAAGGGTCTTCTTGAAGGAGAAGAACAAAAACATGAACAATAAAATGATAATAAATACACATCTATCAACTATTGAATCTACAAACAAATGAGCAAACAGAACAGAAACAGACTCACAGATACAGAGAACTTTGTTGCTTGTAAGATGTGAGGGGGCTGGGAGATGGGTGAAAAAAATGAAGGAATTAAGAAGTACAAATTGGTTGTTAGACTGATGAACCTCAAAGGGAAGGGGGAGGGAGGGCAGGAAGAGATAAACCAAAGAACTTCTATGCATATATGCATAGAATAACCGATGGACACAGACAATAGTGTAGGGAAGGCAGGAGGGGGGTGGCTTTGGGGAGAAGGGGGTTAATGGGGGGAAAAAGAAACATCTGTAATACATTCAACAATAAAGATAAGTTTTTTCAAATATCAATGAAGCCCTGGCCGGTTTGGTTCAGCTGTTAGAGCATCGGCCTGCGGTCCTGAGAGACCCGGGTTCGGTTCCCGCTAAGGGCGCGTACCTCGGTTGCAGTTTGTCCCCGGCCCTGGTCGGTTGTGCGGGTGGCAGCCACTCGATGTGTTCCTTTCACATCGATGTTTCTCTCTCTCTCTCTGTTCCTCTCTCTCCCTCCCACTCTACCTGAACAAAAAATGGAAAAATGTCCTCGGGTGAGGATAAAAAAAATAAAAAAATAAAAATCAATGAAAAGTATCCTCCCAGTCAGATAAAGAAAAGTATCACATGGTCTCACTTATTTGTGGAACATAGTGAACAAAATAAACTGATGAACAAAATAGACCCAGAGACATAGAAGTAGGATTCAGACTGACAAACCTTAGAGGAGAAGGGCAAGGGGAAGGAAAGAGATAAACCAAAAAACTTACATGCATATAAGTATAACCAATGGATATAGACAACAGTGCTGGGGGCGGGGATGTGGAGGAGGGTGACAAAGGGGGAAAAGGAGAAACATCTATAACAAAAGTTAATTTAAATGAAAAAATAAATAAAAGTATCCTCAGGCGAGGATTAACAAAAATAAAATAAAATAAACAAACAAGCAGAATAAAAAGAGAACATTTTGACGGTTGCCAGATAGGAGGGGTTGGGGCACTGGGTGAAAAGGTAAAGGGATTACGAAGTACAAATTGGTAGTTACAGAATAGTCATGGGATGTAAAGTACAGCATAGGGTATAGTCAATAATATTGTAATAACTATGTATGGTATCAGAAGGGTACTCATTTTATCAGGATGGTCACTTTATAAATTATGTAAATGTCTAATCACTGGTTTCTACACCTGAAAATAATATAATGTTGTACACCAACTGTGATCAAAAATAAAAATTTATTTAAAAAAGAACATATTATAGAGCTCCGTCTGCTTCTTTGTATCCACTTCCATTGGCTCTTAAAGTCATTGGTAAGACTTCAACCACCAAAATGGAGAAGCCGATTGACAGAAAGTATGCTTTCCAGGAAGCCTTGAACAGTGCAGGAGATAAATCTGTGGTAGTTGACTTCTCAGCCACGTGGTGTGGGCCTTGCGAAATGATCAAGCCTTTCTTTCATTTCCTCTCTGTAAAGTATTCCAATGTGGTGTTCCTTGAAGTAGATGTGGACGACTGTCAGAATGTTGCTGCAGAGTGTGAAGTCAAGTGCATGCCAACCTTCCAGTTTTTTATTAAAGACATTTTTTTTTCTTTATTGATTTTTAGAGAAAAAGGAAGGGAGATGGAGATAGAAACAGAGATGAGAGAGAACATCAGTTGGCCGCCTCCTGCATGCCCCCCACTAGGGATCGGGCCCACAACCTGGGCATGTGCCTTGACTGGGAATCGAACCGGTGATCTCTTGGTGCATGGGTTGACGCTCAACCACTGAGCCACAGCAGCCAGGCAACCTTCCAGTTTTTTAAAAGAGGACAAAAGGTGGGTGAATTTTCTGAAGCTAATAAGGAAGAACTTGAAGCCACTATCAATGAATTGGTTTAATTATGTTTTCTGAAAACATAACCAGCCATCGGCTCTTGTAATTCTTTTTCTTTTTTTATTCCTCAACTGAGGATATTTTTTCCATTTATCCTCAGACGGAGGGAGGGAGGGAGGGAGAGAGAGACAAAGAGAAACATCGATGTGATAGAGCCACATCGACTGGTTGCCTCCCAGGACTCTGTTCCACCAGCAGATGCTCTAATCACTGAGCCAAACCAGCCAGGGCAGGTGGTAGTGTTTTGATGTGGTTTGAAGCTGTCCACTGGGTGTGCTGACTCTGGGACAAGGTCAGCCACTGCCCATGTTCTATCCAGGGCCACCAGCATAAGCTACAAAGTGATCTGCAGATGGCTGCTTCTTGTGCTGGGCTTGGAGGTGCCCAGGAACAGCCAAGTTGTGAACGAAGGCTGGCTGCTTCTAGTGCCAGGCCTGGGGCCACCTATCGAGCGGTATGGGGCTTGCTGAGACCTGATGCTGCTTGTTTGAGAGATTTTAGGAAACTCTGAAGCAGGATCCAAGACAGGCCAATCCTATGGTAAAGCCATTGGAAACAGCTTGGGTGGGCCTGAACATTGGGTGGGGCGGAGCCTCAGAGAATCACCAGTGCGGGGCAAACAGTGTGAGCCAGGTTGCTGGAGTCCCAGATATGGCGTCTGTCTGTTGCCTCAGCAAAAGGGTCACCAAAGGAATATCAGCCTCTGCCAGCACATCTGTCCAGGAGAAAGCCACCTCTCCAGCCCTTTTCCCAAGGCCAAACAGCTCAGTTCTTCCCTGTATGTCTCTGGCGCCCCTCAAGCTGCCTCCCCTCTGAGCTTAGAGGGAGCAAGTCCAAGTAAGTCCATGTGCGGGCCCTTTAAGAGGAGCTGCCTGGGGCTCCAGCCACCTCAGCCTCCCTGAACCTCAGTTCCCGCTGGTTTTACAGCCAGAAGTTATGGGGACTCTCTTCCTGGCACTGCAACCCTGAGCAGGGTGCCTGGTGTGGGACGGGGACCCCTCACTCCTCAGAGAGGACCTTCACAGCCGAGGTATCCTCCTGATTTTTATCTGCCACACGTGGGTGTGGGACCAGTCTGTCCATGCCTTTGCCCCTCCTGCCCATCTTGTTGTGGCTGTTTCTTTAATTTTGTAGTTGTAGGACTTCCATTCTGCTCGATTTCAGGTGGTTCTGAATGATGGTTGTGTTATAGTTTAGTTGTAATTTTGATGTCGTCATGGGAGGATGCGATACTGCGTTTACCTACGCCACCATCTTGACCAGAAGTCTGATTGTATTATTTTTATATATTTTTATTTTAAATACTTCCTAATACATTTAAAATATGAATCAATGAGTCGGGCTGGTGTGGCTTAGTGGTTGAGCGTTGACCCGTGCACCAAGAGGTCGTCATTTTGATTCCTGGTCAGGACACATGCCCAGGTTGTGGGCCTGATCCCTGGTGGGGGGCATGCGGGAGGTGGCCAATCGATGTTCTCTCTCATCGATGTTTCTCTCTCTCTCTCTCTCCCTCTCACATCCTCTCTCTCTAAAATCAATCAATAAATAAAATATGAATGAATGAATGAATGAATGAATGAATGAGAAAAAATGTAACAAGCCATAGAGCCCAATAATAATTCAAAGTTTATATTCAAGTAGCCTTATTCTGAAATTCAAGTTCATCAAGCAACTTTAGCTTCATACAAACTCACTCACTGAGACAATGGGTTGTTAGATCAATCTTTACATCTGGTCTGCTTTGACATTATATTTTATCCCTCAATGTTACTGGCATCAAGGTATACTCTCCTTGTGTGTTTAGTCACAACTAAGACATCTTTCTAGAAATTAATCAGTACTGAGGGACTAAACATATTGAAGACCAAGGTTGAAGACCTGACCCCAAGGCATGGAACATTCACACCACTTGAGACCTCTTGGGAAAAATCCAACTAGCCTTCCCAAGCTGAAACCCCTCTCTCTTTACCTGCCTTCGGACTTACATAGTCTTAAAATGTTATTTAAGTCCTGTGTTGCTATTTTATTTTCCAAGAGTTTGTGTCTCATGTCCCTGACCATATTGTAAGCTCTTGAAGATTTTTATTGACTTAGAAAAAGAGAAATGGAGATCAGAGAGAGAAAAACATGGATGTCAGAGTACATCCATCAGCTGTCTCCTGCACTCCCCCTACTGGGGTTCAAACCTACAACCCAGGCATGTATCCTGACTGGGAATCGAACCAGCAACCTTTCAGAGCATGGTATGATGCCCAGCCAACTAAGCCACACTGGCTAGGGCAAGTTCTGGACTTTTTATTATATAAGATAGCATATTTCCTCATTGTTTAAGTTACTTTGAGTTGGGTTGTTTGTTTTTTTTACCCTCACCTGAGGACATTTTTGTATTTATCTTCAGATAGAGCAGGAGGGGGAGAAGGAGGAAGAGAGAGAGAGAGAGAAACATCAACGTGAGAGAGACACATCGAGTGGCTGCCACCCACACGACCCCAACTGGGGTTGGAGACAAACTGCAAGGTATGTGCCCTTAGTGGGAACCGAACCCTAAACTCTTTGGTCTGCAGGCCAACGCTTCAACCACTGAGCCAAACCAGCCAGGGGAGGTTTTTGTTTCTTGAAGCTGAAGGCATTCTAACTGATACATTACTCAACCAGCTCTACCGGTACAAGTACAAAATGCCTGAAATGCCCTGCATAGTATACAATATGTTTGTTATTGCTGAGGCAATAAAAGACAATTTTGTGGTGGAGGCTGCTGCTTGCTTATCCAACAACCATTTTCCCTTTCCTCCTTAATTACAGAACTCTGACATATTGCTGTCCAGAACAAAAGACTATTTTCCTACCTTCTTCGTGTGTAGATCTGGGCATGTGACTGAGTTCAGGCCAATGAGATGGAAGCAGTAGTGTTGTGTGAGAGGGCTGATTCACAGGAGCTGACTCAGCTGGAAGGAACCTTTTTTTGTCCTTCTGTCTTTCATCTTGCTTCCTCAACTTGGTTTCTCTGACTAGAGTTCTAGGCACCATCTGATGCCATAGGCTGACTTTGAGGATGGAAGCCAAGAGCTAAATGGTCAAGCAGAAAGAGAAGCCTGGGGTCCTGATTGCTACCACCCCAATCCCATTCTTCATCATCTCATAACAGTTATAACTGTTTCCTAAAATGTCTCCCTGATGCCAGTGTTACTTCCTTTACTCATTTTCTTATGTCTCTACCAAATTACTCCTCCAGCTTCCCCACGCCAACCTTCAATCAAAGCACACCTGAAACCTTTCCTTATTTTTCCACTATAAGCTTTCCCATTACTCTGCTTCAACTTTGAGTCTCTACCATAGAAAATAAAGGTCACTGACTCTCTTGCTGTAGCAAACTAAATAAATAGCCTCGGTTCTCATTTGGTGATCTTTGTTTATTTCCACAGAATGAATAATCTATGGAGGATAAAAGCATGTTTTTTTTCTAGTGCATTTTCTACTTTGATGGGATGTAAGCCTAGAGCTGTAAGCAACATCTTGGCAACTGTGTAGGGAAAGTCTAAGAACAATAGCAGCATGGAGATAAGCAGAGCAGGACGTGGAGGCAGGGAGAACAAGACCTGATGATGCGCTTTGAGATCTTGGCTCCAGCTATGGCTCAAGTCAGCTCTACTTCTGGACTTCACTGTTTCATAAGCCAATTAATTCCTCTCTTACATTTGCTAGTTTGAGTTTCTGTGGCTTGCAACCAAGAGTCATGACCAATAAAATCTCTTTTTGAGTCCTTCTCACCCAGTTAGAATAAGGGCCCAGAGGTATTTGTACAGTCTGGTAGAGAGGGAGGACTAGAAAGCCCTGATGCCTTGGTCACTGATGACAAATTGAACCCTGGCCACTGCACAATCTGCTGTGCTGTCCCAAGATTAGGCCTCAAGTTTACAGCTTTTTAGTTCACATTTGCACGTTCAGCTACTGTTCTCCAAAGTAGGACATATTAGAGTGGCTGGAGCCAGGGAGGTTTCTAGCCTTAGCCACATGCCATAGTAAAAACAGCCCTACTCACAGAACGGTAGGCCCTTGTGTTGATCCCTAGTTTACAACTCTACTGATCACCTCTTGGTAAATTCTCCTGGTTGGGGGTTTGGGAGAAGTACTCAACTTAACCCAGAAAGATTTTCTGAATTTCAAATCTTGGGAGTTTCATTTCCTTCCCTACCAAAGGCCCTGGGCTCCTATACAAATTAGTTCATTCCCTCTCCAGGGCTCGGTGTACAAGGGAATCTCTAGGAGATGTTTAGTTTTTCTCAAGTAACAAAACTTTCCTTTCTCCAGGACAAAAAGTATGCATTTATATTTATATTCTAAAAGAAGCCATTTTTTTCTTTTCTTTTTTAGGAGGGTTTGGTTGTTTTTGCACTGTAAGTCTGTTCTCTTCAGGGGTTGATTTATCTGAGGTCAACAAATGTTCTATCTCTATAAAAGAAGCCATTTCTTTTCTTTTCTTTTTTAAATTATCACCTGAGGACATTTTTTTATTTATCTTCAGATAGAGTGGGAGGGAGAGAGAGTGAGAAAAAGGGAGAGAAACATTAACTGGCTGCCTTCCACACGACCCCGACCAGGGCTGGGGACAAACCGCAACTGAGGGGACAAACCTTGACCAGAATCAAACTCAAGACTCTTTGGCCCACAGGTTGATGCTCTACTGCTGAGCCAAACGGGCCAGGGCAAAGAAATAATTTTTTTTTTTCCTTTAATGATTTTAGAGAGAAAGGAAGGGAGAGGGAAAGAGAGGTAGAAACATCGATAAGAGAAAACATTGATTGGTGTCATCCTGCATGCCCCCCACTGGGGATTTAGCTCACAACCTGGGCATGTGCCCTGACCTGGAATTGAACCGGCGACCTCTTGGTGCATGGGTTGGTGCTCAACCACTGAGCCACACTGGCTGGGCCAAACAAGCCATTTCTTAAATGGCCTTGCAGAATATAGAAAAATCTGACTTTATCTTTATCTTTGTTTATTCAGGGAAGCAGTTCTGTGGTTTAAGAAATGTAAAATGAAAAAAATTAAAAAGCTCTTATTTCCCAGTACCCCACTACCACACACTATGAACAATTCTGCTTGTTTGGTTAGTCTCTTGTTTCGAAATCCCAGCTTCTAAACTTTGCACATGCTATCCTGCAGGCTACCCTTTCCTCTTCCTTTTTTGGAACCCTACAATCCAAGATCACATTAGTGACTATATAATCATTTGCTCTCTCATTCTTGCATACATATTAGTATTTTTTTCTTAACTAGTGTACACATACCTTGAGAACAAAAACTATAGTTTCCTTATATATTCTTTTTTTTTTTTTATCCTCACCCAAGGACATTTCTCCATTTTTTGTTCAGATACAGTGGGAGGGAGAGAGAGGAAGAGAGAGAGAGAGAAACATTGACGTGAAAGGGACACATCGAGTGGCTGCCACCTGCACAACCAACCAGGGCCGGGGACAAACCTCAACTGAGGCACGTGCCCTTAGCAGGAACTGAATCCAGGTCTCTCTGGACCGCAGGTCGACACTCTAACCGCTGAGCCAAACCAGCCAGGGCTCCTTGTATATTCTTTATAACTTAGCATTCAATATACAATTGGTGAGTGAATGACTTAATGGATAATCAAATATCTTTTGTAACATGGTACTTTTAGTACTTGAATTTTTATAGAAGTTGTTGCAACATAAGAGATGAAATCTTTTTGAAGTTTATAAAGATTGTCATTGTAAATATTACCATTTTAATTTTAAAATATTTTTATCATATACACATTTTGAAAACTAGATTTTGTTTTTGTTTAACAATCAGAAAAAATCATTTTCTTTTACACATTTCTAAATTAGTATCAGAAACTTTACATTCAAATTAACTTTAATATTTTAAAAATATTTTGAATTTTCTACCCAAAACTTTAAAAAGTCATGCTACCAGAACCACTAGTCTGGATCCTTGATACACAAAATGTGGTCCATCAATCAGCAGCATCAACATCACTTGGAAACTTGTTAGAAATACCCATTGATTGCCTCCCACAGGACCCTGACTAGGGCCCAGATGGAACCGCAAGGGAGGTACCTGCCCTCCTTAACCTGCAACTCTTTGGTCAGAGGTGGACACTCTAACTGCCAAGCCAAACCGGCCAGGGCAAAAGTACATTCTTTTTTTTTTAATCCTCACCTTAAGATATTTTTCCTTTTTTTTTTTTGTTCAAATAGAGTGGGAGGGAGAGAGAGGGGGAAAGAGAGACATCGATGTGAGAGAGACACATCATGGGACTCATTGGTCCAAGGGCAGTTGCTCTAACCACGGAGCATCAAAAGTACATTCTTTAAAAGTGATTGCAGGCCCTGGCCGGTTTGGCTCAGCAGTTAGAGCGTTGGCCTGCGTTCCGGAGAGACCTGGGTTCGGTACCGCTAAGTGCACGTATCTCGGTTGCAATTTGTCCCCGGCCCTAGTTGGGCCCTGTGGGTGGCAGCCACTAGATGTGTACCTTTCACTTCGATGTTTCTCTCTCTCTCTCTCTCCCTCCCACTCTATGTGAACAAAGAATGAAAAAATGTCCTCGGGTGAGGGTAAAAAAAATAAAATGATTTAAAATTTACCTTAATTTAATATTTATTTTCTGTTGTTACAAAGCTGAATGTACTGTTTGATACTGTAAATTTTTTTTTAAAAAAAGCTTTTTTTGTGTGTCCTGTAAACTTTTTTTTCTTAAACATCTCCCTCTTTCGGAAATGTATTCTCTGTAAGTGTTCGAGGGGAAATTTAGAGTAGAGTGGGACATTTCTGAACCTTTGGACTTCCCTTCCCTATGGAGAGACTCACTTAACAACCTAACACAAAGGGGGCGGGGCAGGGCGGGGCAGGGAGTGGACCCTGCGCTTGCGCGTCTCCTAGTAGCCAACGTCACGGCGCCGGCATCGTCTGCACGCACGTCCGGGTCGCCGCATCCGTTTACTTTACCAGGCTGTTGTCTCTGTTGTTCCTTCTGCAGCCTCCGCGGCCTCCGCCGCCACCTCTGCTGCCTCTGCCGCCTCTGCCGCTTCTGCCCCCTTTGCCCCCCTGCCGCCATGGCTCAGTACAAGGGCGCCGCGAGCGAGGCGGGCCGCGCCATGCACCTGATGAAGAAGCGGGAGAAGCAACGTGAGCAAATGGAGCAGATGAAGCAGCGGATCGCTGAGGAGAACATAATGAAATCCAACATTGACAAGAAGTTTTCTGCACACTACGATGCCGTAGAGGCGGAGCTCAAGTCCAGCACGGTGGGACTTGTGACCCTGAATGACATGAAGGCCAAGCAGGAGGCACTGGTGAAGGAACGGGAGAAGCAACTGGCCAAGAAGGAGCAGTCAAAGGAGTTGCAGCTGAAACTGGAGAGACTTCGAGAGAAGGAGCGCAAGAAGGAGGCCAAGCGGAAGATCTCCTGCCTGTCCTTCACTGTGGGTGAAGAGGAGGAGGTGGGCGAGGAGCAGGAGGAGATGGCCATGTATGAGGAGGAACTGGAAAGGGAAGAGATCACCACGAAGAAGAGGAAATTGGGGAAGAACCCTGATGTGGACACAAGCTTTTTGCCCGACCGCGACCGCGAGGAGGAGGAGAATCGGCTCCGGGAAGAGCTGAGGCAAGAATGGGAAGCCAAGCAGGAGAAGATCAAAAGCGAGGAGATTGAAATCACCTTCAGTTACTGGGATGGCTCCGGGCACCGGCGGACAGTCAAGATGAAAAAAGGCAACACCATGCAGCAGTTCCTGCAGAAAGCGCTCGAGATCTTGCGCAAAGACTTCAGTGAGCTCAGGTCAGCAGGGGTGGAGCAGCTCATGTACATCAAGGAGGACCTAATCATACCCCACCACCACAGCTTCTACGATTTCATTGTCACCAAGGCACGAGGGAAGAGTGGACCACTCTTTAATTTCGATGTCCATGATGATGTGCGGCTGCTCAGTGACGCCACTGTGGAGAAGGACGAGTCACACGCAGGCAAGGTGGTGCTAAGGAGCTGGTACGAGAAGAACAAGCACATCTTCCCCGCCAGCCGCTGGGAACCCTACGACCCCGAGAAGAAGTGGGACAAGTATACGATCCGGTGAATGCAGAGGTGGACCAGGCTTGCTCACCCTGTTCCTTCCAGTCTACCCACTCCTCCAATCTGCAGGATTCCAGACGCCCGGCTTCACCCCTGTTGTGATGTGACTGATCATCCCCTGCCCCTGATGCTGTCCTTTACTAAAGAAATGGACATGTTAGCCTGGCAGGTGTGACTCAGTTGGTTGAGTATCCTCCCCTGTACCAGGTTGGATTCCCCCTGGGAGCACATGCCCAGGTTGTGGGCTTGAACACCAGTAGGGGGTGTGCAGGAGGTAGCCGACCAATGTTTCTCTTTCTCTCTCTCTCTCTCTTCCCCTTTCTGAAATCAATAAAAACATAAAAATTATTTTTTAAAAATGCACGTTAGAGTCAGAGCACTGTTTTATTTTTAAAAACATTTTTTAAAGATAAAATTCACATAACAAAGTTCACCATCTTGGCCATATCCAAGTGTACAATTCAGGGGTATTTAGTATATTTATGATGTTGTACAACCATCATCTCTATGTAGTTCCAGAATATATCCAACATCTCCAAAGGAGACCTACCCCATACCCATTAGCAGTCTCTCCCCCAGGCCCTGGCACCCTCCAGTGTACTTTCTGTCTATATGGATTTGCCTATCCTGGACGTTTCACATAAATGGAATCATACAATTTTTTTTTTTTTTTAAAGCTTCCCTGGCCAGTGTGGCTCGGTGGTTGGAGTGTTGGTCTGTGCATTGAAGGGTTGAGGGTTTGATTCCTAGCCCCAGTTGGGGCATGTGTGGGAGGCAACCAGTTGATGTGTCTCTCTTACATTGATGTTTCTCTCTCTTTTCCTCCCTTCCACTCTCTCTAAGAATCAATGGAAAAAATATCCTTGGGTGAGGATTAACAAAAAAAAAAAGAATGAAGTAAGAGAATCAGGTACCCCTTCCCCAACTATTTTCAATAGGTTTATTCATTCATTTACATATATATTCCTGAATTGGCATACAATGTAAAGTTATAAATCAGGGACTTTTAAGGTAAATACAAGATTTAAATTTCTTGCTGACTTTCCTTTAATAACATGAGGAAAACAAACTCTTATTTCAAGATCTGGAATGTGAGACTGCTTTTCTATTTCTTCATCCCCTAATAAGCACTAAGAAGCAATTTGCATCAATTCACCACCTACTCCTTGGCATCCCCAATTCCTCCAGCCGTTATTGCGAAGGTGGCTTCATTTTCAGGCATCTCCGGGCTAACAGAATGCAAGGGAACAGAAGTTTATAAAAAGCTCTGTTTCTATAAATACATGTCACAGGCATCATAATCCTATCAGTCTATTTCCAGAGACATCTCAGAGTTGGTACAGCTAAATGTGGACTACAGAATTTATCCACAAGTATTATCAACCCTCACAAACACTTATTGAATAACTTCTTTTATTTAAAAAAATTCTTATTAAAGTTTATTTGAGCCAAACTGAGCACATGCTGGGAAGCAAGATCTCAAATGCTTCTGAACAACTATATGTAAGATTCTGAATGTCAAGAAAAATAACTCCAAACTTAGAAATATACAAAAAAGATAGTAGTGTTCTTTCAGTATGTTATCAGGCATTGTATAGCAGACACTTAAGGGCTTACCTAATTCTAAAGGGATGTGCACCTTTTACTAACTAGACCTGTGTGGGGGAAAACTGAAAAGCTGAAATGAACTAAAATATTACTGAGTACTTTCAGTAGGAAAATAAGTTGGCTAGCACATCTTTCTAGGTTGTCCAATTCTATGAGTACTCTATGCTTTTCATTGTCTTTGAGCTATTTTACAACTCTGTAAATTGTAGAAATCTATGAGTAATGCAAATTATTCTTGTCCATAAAAATATAAATTGTATAAGGAGGAATGTAAATGATTACTGTCCTATGGATACTGTGACCTGTTTTTGATCAACTTATAATTCATTTCAGCATTCCTTATCTAACTACATATGTGTGGTAATTTGATTTTTTTTTTATCTACTTATAAAATCTTTTTGATTACTGCATTAGTGAGTTGAATAAACTCTTTGACATTTTACACTGTACATGAGTCATATGTCCTTTTTTTAAAAAATATTTTTATTGATTTTTTTTAGATAGAGAGGAAGGGAGAGGGGGAGAGAGATAGAAACACTGATGTGAGAGAAACATCAATTGGCTGCCTTCTGCACGCCCCATTACTGGGGATTAAGCTCACAATGTGGGCATGTGCCCTGACCGTGAATCAAACCAGCAACCTGTTGGCATATGGGATGATGCTCAATCCACTGAGCCACACTGATTGGGCTGTTCTTTAAAATTTTACCTTTTTATTCTACAATTCTGTAGGGCAGAGTTAATTTGTAGAAAACTAATAGCAATGCAGATTATTCTTGTCTGAGAGCAATGCAGATTATTCAAGTCTATAGCAATGGAAATGAATTTCATTGTGTAGAGAAGCAACTGATTTCCCTCCAGTAGAAAATACAACTTTATTTATTGATTTTTTTTTTTAAATCCTCACTCTAGGATATTTTTCCATTGATTTTTAGATAGAGTGGAAGGGAGGGAGGGAGAGAGAGTGAGAGAGAAACATCGATGTGAGAGAGACACATTGATTAGTTTCCTCCCATATGACCCCGACTGGGGCTAGGGATCGAACTTGCAACCCAGGTATGTGATGTGCCCTTGACTGGAAATTGCACCCACAACCCTTCAAGTCCTCGGGCTGATGCTGTAACCACTGAGCCCAACCGGCCAGGGCTATTGATTTTTTGTTTTAGAGAGAGAGAGTGGGAGAGAGAGAGGGAGAGAGAAAGAGACATCAATTTGTTGTTCCACTTATTTATGCATTTACTGGTTGATTTTTGTACATGCCCTAACTAGAGATGGAACCCTCAACCTTGGCCTGTCTGGACAATGCTCTAACCCACTGAGCTACCCGGCCAGGGCTGAAAAGACAACTTTAAATATTACGGTTTACTGCCTGGAAGTATAGTAACAAATTTTGCATTTGCTAGCAAATTTATTTTAGCATTTCTTTGACTAACTACATAAATCTCTTTCTCAAATTATCCTTTGAATCAGTGGTTTCCTAATTACAGAGTTGAATAAAATCTTTGACATGTTCATTTTATATTTATTTGCAAGAAAGTCTTATTTTTAACTTTTAAAAAATCATACTTTATCATGTACTAGACCCTATAGATTTTATAAAAATGAGATAGAATCCTTACTCTGGAAGTATGGAAGTTGGGAGGAGGTTAGTTGCCATTTTAAATAGGGAGATCAAGATAAGCATTGGTGAAAAGGTAACATTTGATCAAAGATTTGAAGGAGGTGAGGGAGATAACCAGAAGAATGGCAATAAGGGAAAAGATTATTCCAGGCAGGGAGAACAATAAGCACAAAGGCCCCAGGGTAGAAGGGTGCCTGACATGTATAGAACATCAAAGTGCCCACTGAGGCTGGAGCTCTGTGAGCAAGGAGAGAGCAGGAGGAACAGGAATAGGGCCATTCATGCCGTGCTCTGTAAACCACTGTAGAGACTTGGGCTTTTATTATGAGTTAAGATGGGGAGCCATTGGAGGATTTTAAGCAGAGAATAGATATAATCTTAGTTTTACAAAGGACTGCTCTAATTTCTGTGTCTAAAATAGACTGTAGCCCTGGCCGGTTTTGCTCAGCGGTTAGAGCATCGGCCTGCGGTCTGGAGAGACCCGGGTTCGGTTTCCGCTAAGGACACGTACCTCGGTTGCAGTTTGTCCCCGGCCCTGGTTGGGTCGTGTGGGTAGCAACCACTCGATGTGTCCCTTTCATGTCGGTGTTTCTCTCTCTCTCTCCCTCCCACTCTATCTGAACAAAATATCAAAAAATGTCCTCGGGTGAGGATAAAAAAAAAAAAAAAGACTGTAAAGGAACAATGGTTCTAACTGCTTGAGGCCTTGGTTTCCTCATGTGTAAAATGGGGATAATGACCTCTATCTCTTAGAGTTGTTGTTATAAACAATGAAATATATATAAAGCACTTGGTATAAAGTCTAGTACATAGTAGACGCTCAATTAGTGTTAGCTATCATTATTAGCATCATCAGCTTCTCTACCAAAAAGTTCTTAAGGAGAATTCTTTGTGAGAAATCTTTAGGGACTGGAAAAGAAGAGAGTGTGTGCTACACATACTAGAAACTTAGAAAACTAAGTTTTGACATTTTAAAAACTCTGACCTAGTTCTGTTTTTATAAAAATTTGACAATTTGAATGTAAGCTCGAGGACAGGACATAACTAATCTCTATAACTTTAATTATCCTTTATTGAGTCTGCAGAACAGTAGTATTCTATTAGGATTGTAAGAATTTCAGGAGTTGTCTGTTCCTGTAGGTTTGCAGGGCTTGATGAAATATACAAATGATTGAACATGGAGGTCCATTCATTTATTAATTTAACAAATAGTTACTGAGTTCCTACTAGTGCCAAGTAGCTTGCTAGGTGCTGGGGATTATAAAGAACCCACCAGTCCCTGTGAGGGAGATGTACATATAATGAGGTGATTATAATTCAGAGTGAAAAATGTTAGGAAATTTCTAAGCACAGCAATCTGTGCAAGATATAGACCAATAAGTTTTAGTAAAGCGCAAAAATATTCTACCTATTTAATTTAAAAAACATTTGTAGCAAATTTATAGAGACTGCTGACACTCCATAAAATATAGCATTTGAATATTATAGTTTTCCATAGGACAGGTAATGAAAAGCAAAATGGTCTGAATAAAAATTATGTAGATGTGGGACCTGATTATTTAATATATATTTAATGATAATATATAATAAGCACTGTGATTCATAGTAAAAATCAGAGTAAGAGCTCATATGATTTCTTTTCGGCTGGCTTTCCCCTCCCTAGGGTAAAGAGTTATTACACATCTTTACCTTGCTGCTCGGGGTTAGCTAATCAATCAGTCATAAAAATTGCACATCTATGATGTCCCAGGCATAGTGTCCCTATCCTCAAGGTATTTAATGTCTAGCAAGGATGACATATGCTGTACTATAAATCACTACCAATGGAATGTAAGCTCCATGAGGACAGGGCCTTGATTTTTGTTTTGTTCACTCTATGCCTAGAACCAAGACCCGCTGATGTGTAGTAAGTTACTTTTTATTTATTTTTATTTTTTTATCCTCACCCGAGGATATTTTTCCATTTTTTGTACAGATAGAGTGGGAGGGAGAGAGAGGAAGGAGAGAGAGAGAGAAACATCGATGTGAAGGGACACATCGAGTGGCTGCCACCCGCACGACCAACCAGGGCCGGGGACAAACTGCAACCGAAGTACGTGCCCTTAGCGGGAACCAAACCCGGGTCTCTCCGGACCGCAGGCCGACGCTCTAACCGCTGAGCCAAACTGGCCAGGGCATAGTAGTAAGTTACTTTTTAAAACTTATTGCCCTGGCCGGTTTTGCTCAGTGGTTAGAGTGTTGGCCCATGGACCAATGATGCAGGTTCAATTCCAGTCAAGGGTACATACCTCGGTTTTGGTTCATCCCCAGCCCTAGTCAGGGTCATGCAGGATTCAACCAATCAATGTGTCCCTCTCATTCAGATGTTTCTCTCTCTTTTCCTCCCTCCCACTCTATCTGAAGATATATAGGAAAAAAAAAAAAATGTCCTCAGGTGAGGATTGGAAAAAATAAAAATAAAAGTTATTGTTTACCCCTGGCTGGTTTGGCTCAACAGTTAGAACATCAGCCCCGCCCTGGCCGGTTTGGCTCAGCGGTTAGAGCATTGGCCTGCAGTCCGGAGACACCCGGGTTCGGTTCCCGCTAAGGGCACGTACTTCGGTTGCAGTTTGTCCCCGGCCCTGGTTGGTCGTGCGGGTGGTAGCCACTCGATGTGTCCCTTTCACGTCGATGTTTCTCTCTCTCTCTCTCTCCCTCTCTCTCCCTCCCACTCTATCTGTACAAAAATTGGAAAAATGTCCTCGGGTGAGGATAAAAAAAAAGAACATCAGCCCCAGGACCAAAGACTCGAGGGTTCAGTTCTGGTCAAGGACAATGCCTCAGTTGCAGTTTGATCCCTGGCCCTGGTTGGGGTCGTGCGGGAGACAACCAATTGATGTATCTCTCTCACATTGATGTTTCTCTCTCTCTCCTTCCCACCTTCCTTCCCACTCTATCAGAATATCAATAAAAAAATATCCTTGGGTGAGGATGAAAAATTAAAAAAAAATAATAATAAAACTTATAGTCTATAATTTTTTTTTTTTAATCCTCACCCAAGGACATTTTTGCATTTCTCTTCAGATAGAGCGGGAAGGGGAGAGGGAGGAAGAGAGAGAGAAACATTAATGTGAGAGAGACACATTGACTGTCTGCCACCCACACAAGCCCTTGGGGCCAGGGACAAACTGCAACTGAGGTACGTGTCCCTAGCGGGAACTGAACCAGGACTCTGGTCCATGGGCCGACATTCTAACCACTGAGCCAAACCGGCCAGGGCTATAATTTTTTTTTTTTATCCTCACCCGAGGACATTTTTCCATTTTTTGTTCAGATAGAGTGGGAGGGAGGGAGAGAGAGAGAAACATCGACGTGAAAGGGACACATCGAGTTGTTGCCACCCACATGAACCATTCAGGGCCGGGGACAAACTGCAACCGAGGTACGTGCCCTTAGCAGGAACTGAACCCGGGTATCTCTGGACATCAGGCTGATGCTCTAACCGCTGAGCCAAACCGGCTAGGGCAGGGCTATAATTCTTAATTAAATAAGTAAAGTACTGTCCGGCTGGTATGGCTCAGTGGTTGAGTGTTGACCTATGCACCAAGAGGTGACCGGTTCGATTCCTGGTCAGGACACATGTCCAGGTTGTGGGCCTGATCCCTAGTGGGGGGCATGCAAGAGGCAGCCAATCAATGGTCTCTCTCATCGATGTTTCAATCTCTCTCTTCCTCTCACTTCCTCTCTCTTTAAAATCAGTACAAAAAAAAAAATTAAATAAGTAAAGTACTTATATGCATGTATGCATGAACAACGAACATGGACAACAAAGCTGGGGAGAGGGCGAGGAGGGAAGGGGAGGAGGGAATCAGTGGGGGAGAAAGGAGAAACATCTGTAACAAAAATAAATTAATTTAAATTAAAAAAATAAGTAAAGTACTATGAAAGAATATAAGGTTTAATGTAGGGTATAGCCTATACTGCAAGGGTCAGGAGAAGTGATGTTTTTAAACTGAAACTTGGAAAGAAAACTGAATATATTCCTGTCATACCCTGTACTTTTCCTGCACTTACCACACTTCAGTTGGAATTGATTATTTCATTATCTAGCTTTACTGTAAGCTTTAGAAGGTCAAGGACCAAGTCTATTTGTTCATAGAATTCCTGAATCCCTAGTACCTATGTACTAGAACCTAGTACATAGTAAGCACTTCCCAATTAGTTGAATAATTTTTGAGAAGGAAATTCAAACAATGCAGTATCTTCCAGTGGTATAATTACAGCCTCTCAGGAGAGGCAATTTTATTTAATACCATGTGTACAATGCCCTGGCTGGTGTGGCTTAGTGGTTGGAGCGTTGTTGGCCTGTGCACCAAAGGATCAAGTTTTTTTTTATTTCTGGTCAAGGGCATGTGCCTGGGTTGTGGGTTGGATCCCTGGGCCCCAGTCAGTGCATGTGTGGGAGGCAACCAGTCCACATCGATGTTTTTCTCTCTTTCTCTCTCCCTCCCACTCTCTCTAAAAGTCAATGGAAAAGACCGACCAGTGTGGCTCAGTGGTTGACCATCAACCCACCAAGAGGTCGCTAGTTCGATTCCCAGTCAGGGCACATGCCCAGGTTGTAGGCCCAATCTCCCAGTAGGGGGCATGCAGGAGGCGGCCAATCAATGTTCTCTCTCATTGATGTTTGTATCTCTCTCTCCCTCTCCCTTCCTATCTCTCTAAAATTCAATAAAGAAAAAACTTTTTAAAAAGTCAGTGGAAAAAATGTCCTCTGGTGAAAATTAATAAAAACAAAACAAAACAAAAATATCATATGTACAAGAATCTGATTAAGAACGAGAAAACAGCCGGGCCACACGTTCGATCCCCAGTAGGGTGTGTGCAGGAGGCAGCTGATCAACAATTCTCCTCTCACCAATATTTCTATCTCTCGCTCCCTCTCCCTTTTTCTCTCTGTAAAATTAATAAAAATAAAATAATTAGATACATTTTTAAAAAGAATAAGATGCCCAGCCAGTGTGGCTCAGTGCATTGAGCATTGTCCCATGGACTGAGAGGTCCCAATTTGATTCCTGGGCTGGGTTAGGTTGTAGGCTCAATCGCCAGTAGGGGCCATGTAGGGGGCAGCCAACTGATGTTTCTCTCTCACATTGATGTTTCTATCTTTCTCTTCCTCTCTCTCTAAAAATCAATAAAAACATATTTTTAAAAAAGAGAATAGCTCTGGCCGGTTTGGCTCAGCAGTTAGAGCATCAGCCTGTGGACCAGAGAGTCCCGGGTTCAGTTCCAGCTAAGGGCATGTACCTTGGGTGCAGTTTGTCCCCGGCCCGAGTTGGGGTCATGTGGGTGGCAGCCACTCTATGTGTCTCTCACATCGATATTTCTCTCTCTCTCTTCCCCCCTTTCTCCCTCCTGCTCTATCTGAAGATAAATGCAAAAAATGTCCTCGGGTGAGGATTAAAAAAAAGAGAGAGAGAGAGAATAAATCTCAAAAAAAAAAAAAAAAAGAATAAGAAAATATTTACCTGTCATAAATCTTGGCAATTCTCAGTTCTCCTCTTCCCTTTCGCAAACTTATTCTTGTTGTTGATGCATGAGCCAGAATGTGTCCTCCAATGGGTTTTTTGGGGTCTGCCTGAAAACTGAATTCAAAACACCTTTTTCAGGTTATATTACATGGACTATATAGAGTAATATCTGCAATTTCAAGACAAGTTTTCTGTGGAGGATAGCGGAGGATGAAGTAGGTGTGTGTTCTGAACAAGCAGAAGTTTGTTCATTAACTGTGAAGTGAGGTAGGGTTTGCAGCCATCCAGTTTAGGCTTCTGAGATTCCTGTGATAAATAGTTAATGTTTTGTTTGATTTTTTTAAATAGAAAAAAAAAACACAAATAAAACATTACTTATTATCTTAGGATAACTCTTAGAGTTATGCAATTTTTCTTCTTTGCAAAATATTATTTACTTATTCATGCATTCATTTATCAGAAATATTTGTTAACAGCCTACTATGTGCCAAGCACTATTTCGTCTAATGAATAAGAAATACCCAACCCGCCTTCATGATGCTGTGATGTAAATAAGAGCAGATTGAAAACATCTTTCTTTCTTTTTTTTTTTAATCCTCACCCGAGGACATTTTCCATTTTTTGTTCAGATAGAGTGGGGGGTGGGGGGGGGAGAGAAACAGAGAAAGAAACATTGATGTGAAAGAGACACATTGAGTGGCGGTCTCCTGCACAACCCAACCAGGGCTGGGGACAAACTGCAATCAAGGTACATGCCCTCAGCGGGAACTGAACCCAGGTCTCTGGACCACAGGCCAATGCTCTAACTACCGATCCAAACCGGCCAGGGCAGAACATCTTTCTTATGTGTTAATTATATGTTGGAAGCCTTTAATGTGCTATAGGTTATAAATTTTCAGTGAGAATAATCTTAGATATGGAAGAAATAAAACTATCAAGGAGAATGTTGGACTGTAGAAAGATTGATGCTGCCACAGAATGTAGACCAGTTAGAAGATTCTACCAAGGGGATATAAGAAAGAATAGTCAGAGTTAGCTAAATGGGCAGAGAGAAATTTTAACAGCTATGTTATGGATGGTCTCTCAATACTGCTAGAAATTCTCCTATGTGAGCATGGTTAGCTTCACCTCCCCTTTTCCAAAACTTCAATGGTCTCCTTAAGTCCCCTTCTGTATTCTTGTCTCTTTATCTTTGACAACACCATCTACTTCTTCACAAAGAAAATGAGGGCTCTCAGGAAGCAGCTCCCTCAACTCCACCTTCTTTCTATCTGCCACCTACATACTGATTTACAGTTGTAGTCTTTCTTCCTCTCTTTTTTTTTTTTTTTTTTTATTTCAGCAACTGCTCTTACACCTCAATGTCTTTGCACACAGGATTCCCTCGAAAACGATAGCCTTTTTCCCACTGTTGTCATCCCTTCTTGGGAGCCTTGCCTGATACTCTGACATAGAGTAGAACCTGTCTCCTCTGTGCTCTCAAACTATTGTATATATTCTTCTATTAAAGCATACTACAGTCAGGCCGGTGTGACTCAGTGGTTGAGCATCGACCCGTGCACCAAGAGGTCACCAGTTTGATTCCTGGTCAGGGCACATGACCAGGTTGTGGGCCAAATCCCCAGTGTGGGGCATGGAAGAGGCAGCCAATCAATACTCTCTCTCATTGATGTTTCTATCTCTCTCTCTCCCTCTCCCTTCCTCTCTCTCTCAAATCAATCAATAAAAAAATAAATAAATAAAAATAAAGCATACTACATTGTAATTTTTAATTCATGGGTCTCACTCCCCCTTTATTTTAAGTCCTTATTCATCTTTGTAACTCAGCTGTTTAGGAAAGTGCCTATAATATAGAAGGCACTCAATAAATATCATTGAATGAATACAGAAGAGAAGATAATTTGGGTCTCCTTGATCTAGATCCTTTTGGACACAGATTTGTGATATACCTTTGAAGAAGCTATAATTCAAGGAAATTTTGAAGGGTGTTCTGACAGAAAGGCAAATGTAAAAGGAGATAGAATTTCTCCCTAATTGAAGTAATCCTTTCCCAACGCCAGTACAGATCATCTAAAGAAGAGCAGAAAGCTAGAGCTTTTAGCTGTATAGCCATGGTGTTTTCTTAGCAAATTATTTGCTGTTTCCAATGTAGTACACTACGCATAAAAGAGAATAGGTATTACTGCTTGTTCTTGATTATTCTTGGTGAACAGCCTGAATGTTAAGAATGTCATCTCCAGCCCTGGCCAGTTTGGCTCAGCAGTTAGAGCATTGGCCTGCGGTCCACAGAGACCCAGGTTCGGTTCCCGCTAAGGGCATGTACCTCGGCTGCAGTTTGTCCCCGGCCCTGGTTGGTCGTGCGGGTGGCAGCCACTCCATGTGTCCCTTTCACGTCGATGTTTCTCTCTCTCTCTTTCTTCCTCTCTCTCCCTCCCGCTCTATCTAAAAAAAAAAAAAAAGAATATCATCTCCAAAGGGAGATAATTTTGAATGAACTAAACAGGGAAATACATTATAGGATATGCAAAAGCAGTAAGAAAATATATAGAAAAGATATGGGAAGAAAAAAATGTACTTAGAATGAGTCATAAACTAAGAGGTTATGCTTAATCAAATAGATTGCAACATAGCATAGCAGCCTTAGCTCTGGGAGAATGTCAAGCCAATTCAAATTTTACTTGCTCCATCAAGGTATTCAGGATTCTGGGTGGAATTTGGGGTCAAATTTATGGCTCTTAATCTTTTTTATAGAATACTAACATGTTGATAATTTAATAAAAGTTATAGACTCTCTTGCCCTGGCCAGTTTCACTCAGTGGATAGAGCATCGGCCTGTGGTCCTGAGAGACCTGGGTTCGGTTTTTGCTAAGGGCATGGACCTTGGTTGCAGTTTGTCCCCAGCCCTGATTGGGTCATGCGGTGGCAGCCACTCGATGTGTCCCTTTCATGTCGATGTTTCTCTCTCTCTCTCTCTCTCTCTCTCTCTCTCTCCCTCCCTCCCCACTCTATCTGAGCAAAAAAATGGAAAAATGTCCTTGGGTGAAGATAAAAAAAAAAAAAAAGATATAGACTCTCTCCAAGAATAATGTACATATATAAAAATTTGCATAAGGACTTCCAGTCAAGATGGTGGTGTAGGTAAACATGGTATCGCGTCCTCCCACAACCACATCAAAGTTACAACTAAACTACAGAACAACCATCATTCAAAACCGCCTGAAATCAAGCTGAATGGAAGTCCTACAACTACGGAATTAAATCTGCAGCCACATCCAGACTGGTAGGAGGGGCGATGGCACAACGGGTTGGTCCCACACCCACGTGTGGCGGATAAAAATCAGGAGGCTCCCGCGGCTGGGAAGGTCCTTCCTGAGGACTGAGGGGTCCCCGTCCCACACCAGGTGCCCCGCTCAGGGTTCCAGTGCCAGTAAGAGAAGTCCCCATAACTTCTGGTTGGAAAAACCAGCGGAACCTGAAGCGGCTGGAGCCCCAGGCAGCTCCCTAAAGGGCCCGCGCACAGACTTATCGGACTCATTCCCTCTAAGCTCGGAGGGGAGGCAGCTCGAGGGGCGCCAGAGACATACAGGGAAGAACTGAGCTGTTTGGCACTGGAGCGAGGGCTGGAGAGGGGGCTTTCTCGGGGACAAACGTGCTGTAAGAGGCCTTTGTTCCTTTGGCGAGCCCTTCCCTGGGGCAGCAGACAGTCTCCATATCTGGGACTCCAGCAACCTGGCTCACACTGGTAGCCCTGCCATGCTGACTCCCTGAGGCCCCGCCCCGCGCCACACAACTGTCAAGCCAACCCAAGCTGTTGCCACTTGCTTAACCATAGGATTGGCCGGTCTTGGATCCTGCTTCAGGTTTTTCCTAAATTCTTTCAAACGAGCAGCATCGGGTCTCAGGGAGCCCCATACCTCTCATTAAGTAATACACTGAAACAAACACAGGGAGGCAGCCAAAATGAGGATACAAAGAAACAGGTCCCAAATGAAAGAACAGAACAAAACCCCAATAAAAGAACTAAGCGAAAGGGAGATAAGCAACCTAACAGATACTGAGTTCAAAATACTGCTTATAAGGATGCTCAGTGAACTTAGTGAGAACCTCAGTGAACTTAGGGAGGGCCTCAAGAGCATAAAAAAGGACCAGTTAGAAATCATGGATACACAGTTAGAATTGAAGGAGGCATTAACTGAAATAAAGAATAATTTACACAGCTTCAATAATAGAGTATGTAAATCCAAGGAGCAAACCATCGATTTGGAATATAAGGAAGCAAAAAATCCCCAATCAGAACAGCAAAAAGAAAAAAGAATCCCGCCCTGGCCGGTTTGGCTCAGCAGTTAGAGCGTCGGCCTGCGGTCCTGAGAGACCCAGTTCGGTTCCCGCTGAGGGCGCGTACCTTGGTTGCAGTTTGTCCCTGGCTCTGGTTGGGTCGTGCGGGTGGCAGCCACTCGATGTGTTCCTTTCGCATCGATGTTTCTCTCTCTCTCTGTTGCTCTCTCTTCCTCCCACTCTACCTGAACAAAAAATGGAAAAATGTCCTCGGGTGAGGATTAAAAAAAAAACAAAAAACAAGAAAAAAGAATCCCAAAAAATGAGGATAGTGTAAGGAGCCTCTGGGACAACTTCAAGCATGCCAACATTCGCATCTTGGGGGTGCCGGAAGGAGAAGAGAGAGAACAAGAAATTGAAAACCTGTTTGAAACAATAATGGCAGAAAACTTTCCTAACTTGGGGAAGGAAACAGACATACAAGTCCAGGAAGCACAGAGAGTCCCAAACAAGATGAACCCCAAGAGGCCCACACCAAGACACATCATCATCAAAATGCCAAAGGTTCAAGACAAAGAGAGAATCTTAAAAGCAGCAAGAGAAAGGCAGCTAGTTACCTACAAGGGAGTTCCCATAAGGCTGTCAGCTGATTTCTCAAAAGAAACTTTGCAGGCCAGAAGGGAGTGGCAAGAAATATTCAGAGTGATGAAAACCAAGAACCTACAACCAAAATTACTCTATCCTGCAAAGCTGTCATTTAGAATCGATGGACATATAAAAACTTTCCCAGACAAGAAAAAGTTAAAGGACTTCATCACTACCAAACCGTTATTATATGAAATGATAAAGGGTCTTTTTGAAGAAAAAGAAAATGTTTGAACAAACAAAATGGCAATGAATACATATCTATCAACAATGGAATCTACAAACAAAATGAACAGATAGAACAGAAACTTTCTCATAGATACAGAGAACATTTTGTTGGTTGCCAGTTGGGAGGGCGGTTGTGGGAATGGGTGAAAAAGGTGAAGGGATTAAGAAGCACAAATTCATTGCTAGACTGACAAACCTCAAAGGGAAAGGGGCTGGGGGGGTGGGGTGGGAAGAAATAAACCAAAGAACTTATATGCATAACCAATGGACACAGACAATAGTGTGGGAAAAGGTGGGAGGGGGGCGGGAGTAGGGAGGAGGGGGTCAATGGGGGAAAAATGTGGAACATCTGTAATACATTTTACATCCAACAATAAAGATTTGAAAAAAAGAAAAAGAAAAAAAAATTTAAAAGGGGAAAAAAAAAATTTGCATATATGTTTAGGAGATTCATGGTTTCTTTCCCCTCTGGTATAGATAGGTATTAATAATAATAACAACCAAGATTTACTGAGTCCTTAGTATGTGGCAGTCCTTACTCTTCTAACTCATCTAATTATTTCCCTTTGCTTGGATTCCATATTTAGTAAATAACTTTGGATTAAAATTTGGATTCCTGTAGAGGTCTGCCTATAGAGAGAGAATACACTGGTCATAAGAACCTCAAATGTAGTTACATTTTCAGTATCAGTAAACTGACTGTCTGATCTTTGAGTCTCATAAGCTTGATTAAGAGAGAGGTTTGTTCTTAGCAGGCTGACCAAAGAAAACCTCTGCCTGCAAGGCTGAGAGCCCTGAACTCTGGTCAGCTCACCAGGGTAATGGATATATCACTGCAAAGCCTCTCAAATGATAGCATGCTTACCTTCCTCCAGTCATATACAACTCTGATGTACTGTGTGGTGTATGAACTTTGGAATTAGACCCGGGTTCAACTTTTGGCTTATCAGCCAGACATGTAACCTCAGGAAAATTGTTTAACCATTCTAAGTGTGTTTCTTCATTATATTTTATTTTATTATTATTATTATTTTATCCTCATCTGAGGACATTTTCCACTTTTTGTTCAGATAGAGCAGGAGGAAGAAAGAGAGAGAGAAACATCGACATGAAAGGGACACATTGAGTGGCTGCCACCCACAACACCCAACCAGGGCTGGGGACAAACTGCAACCGAGGTAAGTGCCCTTAGTGGGAACTGAACCCGGGTCTCTCTGGACTGCAGGCCGACGCTCTAATCACTGAGCCAAATCAGCCAGGGCTGTTTCTTCATTTTAAATGGGGGATAATAACTGTGCCTAACTAGTAGGGTAGTTGTGAGAACAAAATGAAATAATGTAGGTAAGGCTTTAGTCCAGTAACTACAATTATTATTACCTACTTTCTTTTTTTTTTTTTTATCCTCACCCGAAGACATTTTTTTGATATTTTATTCAGATAGAGTGGGAGGGGGAGAGAGAGAAAGAGAGAAACATCGATGTGAAAGGGACACATCCAGTGGTCGCCACCCACACGACCCAACCGGGGCCGGGGACAAACTGCAACCGAGGTACGTGCCCTTAGCAGGAACCGAACCCAGGTCTCTCCAGACCGCAGGCCAATGCTCTAACCACTGAGCCAAACTGGCCAGGGCATTGCCTGCTTTCTTAATCCTGACTCAAACACATTATCTCTATTACCTTGGGCTCCTTACCTTTATGAATCTCAGTTTCTTCAACTGTAAAATGATAATAAAAAGACCTTATCTCTTAGGGCTGTTGTGAGGATTCAAGATATATTTAGCATAACTCATTGAGAGCCTACTACATGCCAGGAACTGTACCAATTAGCTACCCTTACAGTAATCTTGGTACATAAGAGATACTCAATAAAGAGTTATTATTTAACTGAACAATTCAGATAAAACATGTAGGCCAAGAAAATTTTCTTTTTCTTTTTTTTTTTTTATCCTCACCCGAGGACATTTTTCCATTTTTTGTTCAGATAGAGTGGGAGGGAGAGAGAGAGAGAGAAACATCGACGTGAAAGGAACACATCGAGTGGTTGCCACCCGCACGACCATCCAGGGCCGGGGACAAACTGCAACCGAGGTACGCGCCCTTAGCGCGAACCAAACCCGGGTCTCTCAGGACCGCAGGCCGACGCTCTAACCGCTGAGCCAAACCGGCCAGGGCCAAGAAAATCTTCTTAAAGTTTCTTTGAACTTCCTTTGAGCTAAGTCTTGAGGTAAAGTACAAGAAAGTGTTATAGTATTCCACATTCTTTTAGAGGGCTTTAATTTACTTCTATTTCTAACCAAGTAAAAGCAGCTTCAGAAAAACACCCACATCCCTCCTTTAGATACCAGAGTTAAAATACTGGCTCTGTTTTTTAATTGTGTGATTGAGCAAGTACTAAATACTCAGCCTCTGTTTCCTCTTTATATATTAGGAATAATAATAGTATCTGCCTGAAAAACGTGTTGGAGTGGGGCCTGATGGACCAAGCCAAAGGCAAGGTTGAGGGACAATGGGTCCCAGGCACTTTTGATTTGCTAAGGGGTAAGCTTACAAATGGATTTTCCCTTTAATTCTTAATTTATTAATATTTTTTATACAGATGGAATTTTTTAAAAAAATCCTCATCCAAGGATATTTTTCTATTTATTTTCAGAAGAGTGGGAGGGAGAGAGAGAGAAACATCAATGTGAGAGGGACACATTGACTGGTTGCCTCCCGCACAACCCCAACCAGGGCTGGGGACAAACTGCAACCAAGATACGTGCCCTTGGCCAGAATCAAATGCGAGACTCACTGGTCCACGGGCCAATGCTCTACCACTGAGCCAAACCCACCAGGGCTATACAGATGGAATTTTTTAGAAGGGGTCCATTAAGGAGAAAAAGACTGAGTGAGCATACCCTCAAATAAGTAGGATGCTTTGAGATTAGGGGAAGACAGGGAGAAAAGAATACTGCCAAAAGAGAAGAATTTTGGAGAAAAAGAAGAGATGGTTTTAAAAGGAGTATGTTTAGCCCTGGCCAGTTTGGCTCAGCGGTTAGAGCGTCGGCCTGCGGTCCGGAGAGACCCGGGTTCGGTTCCCGCTAAGGGCACGTACTTCGGTTGCAGTTTGTCCCTGACCCTGGTTGGTCGTGCGGGTGGCGGCCGCTCGATGTGTCCCTTCACGTCGATGTTTCTCACTCTCTCTCCCTTCCTCTCTCTCCCTCCCATTCTATCTGTACAAAAAATGGAAAAATATCCTCGGGTGAGGATTAAAAGAAAAAAAAAAATAAAATAAAAGGAGTATGTTTAACAAGATTTGTTAAGTAATCCACCCCTTTTGTTTCCTCCCAAAGTACGCAGAAAAATCTATACTTCTTTTTTCAACATTTTGAAATGGAATTCTAGAGTTTCATGGGAGCAGGGAAAGGATGGAGCAACATACTGAGTCTGCGTTCATAGAAAGAACCAGAAATCCCAAGGAGGTTGAGTGAATTACAAGATTATGCAGGAAAAACTAGGCACATGATGAGCAATCAATAAATATAAGTTATCTTACTTTTGATGGGAAAGAATATAAGTTCAAATGACTTGAACAAGGTCACCATGCTAGTGACCCTGGTTTAATGTTTTTTTTTTTTTGGTTTAATGTTTTTTATTTTTCTCTAACCATATTGCTTCTTAATTTAAGTCAATGATGTTGAATCAGTAGGAGACATTCCTAGAGAATAAACTGACTTCATATTTTTAAGACTGCAAATGTTCTAAGATGAGTTTTTGTTTTAGCAAAACAAATACACAAATGAAGTAGACAACATCATAGTCTTATTCATTGTTCATCTTATTATTTGCCTTGGTGTGGAGCTTTATAGCCTGATACGCTGACTTTTTATCTCCAGACCTTCATTAACTGGATCATTCTAGTTCTGAAATCTGTATCTGTAAGCCTCATCTAGGAGCTGCTGTTCTGCTGTATCACACAGCAACTCCTCGACTCTATAATTTTGTTCCTTTTTAATACAATGTGCCACAAGTATAATGCATGGGATATAAGCCTCAATTATTGTCAGTGTACTTGGGGACTCCTACCAATTATAGTGATATTACTCTGACAGGGCCCAGGCGAGCTGTAACTTGGAGTTCCTCAGCACTGAGAAACAAAAGTATTTTCTTTATGGGAGGTTTTCTATTAGCATTTGAAATCCTTTAATTTAAAACTGTCCTCTTTGTTTGTTTTTTTCATTTAGTGTGGTAATTTATGTGCCTTATATGAACACATGCATTTACTTTGTATTGTTATTATTTAAAATACTTCAGAATATACTAATTATGGTGAACCTTGTTTCCTTACAACTCAGCTAGGTGAAGCAGATTGACCAGCAAAAATACTAGGCTCTGTTACCTTATCTGACTCTTTACTTAGCTCCTTTCATTATAAATCTCTTCCCCTGACTCCTTCAATCATTTTCTTCCTGCCACCCCTCTACTTCTCCTGTCATTGTCTTACTGGAGTCAATTCAAAATGGTTTTACTCTTTTTGAAACTTTCTACAAATATCAGAAAAAGAACCCCTATCTGTGACCTAATTCACAGTGATTTCACTTGCCTTCTAACTCCAGATAGACAGTGTTGGCCTCTTCAATGTTCCCTCCCCACACCCGAAGAAAGAACATTGCTCTTTAACTTGAACTGTTTTGTTTGAATGCAACCCACTGAGCCAATGAGTCATTTTTCTCTTTTTAAAGCAAGCCTTAAAAATCTTCCATTTCTCTTCAGTTTAAAATTATTCTGTTTGTGAAGTACTTCATGTCCTATGTATAAAGATACCCTATAAAACAGAGAAGATTGCCTTAACCACTCAAAGACCAATGACAATGCATGCCCTACCAAGACCGTAAAATTTTGAGTTACATGGACATCATTTATTTGCCTATTTTTATGGAGGCAAGGCACATAATCTCTTTTGTTCACTAGTGAATTTCCAGGATCTTGATGCACACATTTTCATATTTATTGATTAAATTAATTGATTGATTTCCCCCTCCTCAATCTTTTTAACTTGTTTAATATCATTTATGTACTCTTTTCATATTAAAATCTCCTGTGATTAAGTAGAAAATACTTATAAAAGAGTATTGAAAAGTAAGAGAGATATCAAACTGCAGAAGATGCAGCAATACTCTTAGTGTTAATTTAGAAAATGCCTAACAAGAGACACATTCATTTCAGTACAATTTGCAGAATTTATATTAGCATATCAAATGTCTTCTAATATATATGTCAATTTCCATGACTTATTTTATAATTGGAATTTGGGGGAATGTAATGTATAGCAGAGTGACTGCAGTTAATAATAATTAAAAAATAGCCCTGGTCGGTTTGGCTCAGCGGTTAGAGCATCGACCTTCGGTCCAGAGAGGCCTGGGTTCGATTCCCACTAAGGGCATGTACTTCGGTTGCAGTTTGTCCCCAGCCCTGGTTGGGTCATGCAGGTGGCAACCACTTGATGTGTCCCTTTCACGTGGATGTTTCTCTCTCTTCCTCTCACTCTATCTGCACAAACAATGGGAAAATGTCCTCGGGTGAGGATAAAAAAATAATAATAATATGTCAGCCTGGCCAGTGTGGCTCAGTGGTTGAGTGTTGACCCATTCACCAAGAGGTTGCTGGTTTGATTCCCAGTCAGGGCACATGTCCAGGTTTTGGGTCCAATCCCCAGTGGGGAGCATGCAGGCGGCAGCCAATCGATGTTTTCTCTCATTGATGTTTCTATCTTCTCCCTCTCCCTTCCTCTCTCTCTAAAATCAATAAAAGAAAAATCATTAAAAAAATATGTCAATGACTCATTTATCTGCCACTGTCTGATGTAGTGATATTTAGAGTTATAACTGACGGAAGCAAGAATCTTAAATAGATGTTAAAATCGATGGATGAGCCCTGGCCAGTTTGGCTCAGAGGTTAGAGGGTCAGCCCGCGGACTGAAGGGTCACAGGTTTGATTCCCAGTCAAGGACACATACCTGAGTTGCAGATTCAATCCCTGGTCCCGGTGGGGGTCGTGCGGAAAACAACCAATCAATGTGTCTCTCTTGCATTGATGTTTCTCTCTCTCTCTCTTTCCCCTTCCCTCTCTTCCACTCTATCAAAAATCAGTGAAAAATACCCTCAGGTGAGGATTAACAATAACAAAAAGAAATCAATGGGTGAAAGCTTATCTTAGAACAAGGTATTCGCACGAGTCTCAAAGTATCATCTCACAAATTACTTATTGATTACAAAGAGGAAAAGGTCTTATACAATGCAGAAACTTTGTGAACACCATTTTAATCACATGATCAAACTTAACATCACTAATAATGGGACAAACTGCCTTATAGTTCTGCCAAAAGTGTTTAACACTTTAAATAATGAGAAAAAAATCAACTCCAAATTGAGGGACATTCTGAAAAACAGTTGGCCTGTGCTCTTCACAAATATCAGTGTCATAAAAGTCTAACCAAGGTTGAGGAGCTTTTCTGATTAAAGAGGCTTAAGAGATATGACAATTACATGCAACGTATGACCCTCCATTGATCTTAAATCTAAATAAAACAAAAATGCCAATATTATAAAGGAAATTATTGGCACAATTGGACATACTCAAATACAACTGTATATTAGATAACACAAGTATACCAATGTTAACTTTCCTAAGTATAATAATTATATTGTGGTTATGTAGGAAAATGTTCTTGTTCTTAGAAGAGATATACTGAACTATTACAAGGTGAAGTGTCATGATGTCTACTAATAATTCTGAGTGGTTCAGGGGGAAAAAGAAACCTTCAAATGGTTCACCAAAACATACACACACACACACACACACACACACACACACACACACACACACACAGCATGTGTGTGTATGGAGAAAGATTTTATTTGAGTGCGTGCACACACAGAAAGAAAAAATGTGGCAAAAGTTTAACAATTTGATGAACCTAGGTGAAAGATAAATGTGTATCATTATACTAGTCTTGCAACTTTTTATGGGTTCAGGATTATTCTGCTTGTTTGTTCAGATACATAATCTTCAGAATTTTTGATAGTAGCAACTAACCTTTCTTCAAATTTTCTGTTTCCATTACCTTCTTTTATCTCTGCTTGCCTTTCCCTTCACTGCCAACTTTCATTCTTTTTTTTTTTTTAAATCCTCACCCAAGGATAATTTTTCCATTTATCTTCAGATAGAGTGGGAGAGGGAGAGGGAGAGGGAGAGGGAGAGGGAGAGGGAGAGGGAGAGGGAGAGGGAGAGGGAGAGGGAGAGGGAGAGGGAGAGGAGAGGGAGAGGGAGAGAGAGAGAGAGAGAGAGAGAGAGAGAGAGAGAGAGAGAGACATCGACATAAAGGAGACATCGACTGGTTGCCTCCTTCATGACCCTGACCACAGCCGTGGACCGAACCGCAACCAAGGTACATACCCTTGACCAGAATCAAACCCTTGACTCTTTGGTCCACAGGCTGATGCTCTAACCTCTGAGCCAAACCGGCCAGGGCTCACTGCCATCTTTCAAACAGAGCCACCAATAGTATGCGCAAATATTTCAACAAATTCTGTATATGCCTAGTATGAACTGAAACTGTTTCTTCAAATAGTAGACTTCTCTCATAGGACCTCTTATAAATATGTATATCCTGTAAAGAGTCTGCTTTTTTTAAAAAGGCTAACAGCTTATCAGTGCAATAGAAGCCGTTCATGTATCTGGAATATGTTTTAATTTCTCTGGGATCTTTTTCTTATTATGCTTCAATATTCTTTTAATCCTAGACAAAATTGGAGTGCAAAGTATCTCTGAAAATAGTTAAACTATTGCTTTCTTTTATAAACAACTAGAGAAAAAATGGGTTCTGGATAACAAATAAGTGATATTTGCAATTATAAAGTAATAAGCACTGTGCAATAAAAAGGTTTGTGATATATTTGTGCCCACATCAGAACTGATTATATTGGAATTATTTTCTTTCCTTTTTTTAAAAATCCTCACCTGAGGATATTTTTCCAATGATTTTTCAGATAGAATAAGATGGAGGGAGAGAGAGAGAAAAACATCAGTGTGAGAGAGACACATTGATTGGTTGCCTCCCACACAACCCCGACCAGGGCCAGAGATTGAACCACAACTGAGGTACGTGCCCTTGACCGAAATCAAGCCTGTATCTCTTTGGTCCACAGGCTGACAATCTAACCACTGAGCCAAACCAGCCAGAGCTGGAATTATTTTCTATTCTATACTTTAATCTTCTGTTATTAACCTTTGTGAAATACAAAAGCAGAATATTGGGGCTTACGTCATAGTTGCTCCTGGATCAGCAGTCATTTGATTGGTCACAAACACAGCCACATTATATTCTGCATCAAGAAATAAAATTAAGAAACTAAGATAATGGCAAAGTAAATATAAAAAAGTTCTTTGCTTAGATTTCATAGTTTAGGAATATTGTGTCATGAACAAAATTATATTTTATAAACAAAATTATATTCCTATTTTTTCAATAACATAAATTGATTTAAAGTTATTATTGTTATTATTTAGATACCTTATTGTATTAGAATCAATACTTTTTTAAAAGACCAGAATTCTCATGAAGGTAATTTAATTTTTAAAAATGTATTGCCACCCTGGCCGGTTTGGCTCAGCGGTTGAAGTGGCGGCCTGCAGACCAGAGAGTCCCGGGTTCGGTTCCCGCTAGGGGCACATACCAAAAAAAAAAAAAAATTGCCTCCTGACATTATTCTGAGCTTCCATGCAAAGTCTTCTCAGCAAACAGTCACAGATGCTATTCTGATAGTTGCCATTTTATTTTTAAAATCTACCTTCTGAGATTTTTTGGAGTCGTGATAACATCTGGGCCAATTTTTGTTGTCGTTCAGCCAACTCCCCTCGACCACTGAAATCCACTCGAAAAAGTGCCATTATCGAATCAATGATCTGCACAGAGTTCATGTAAAGTTAAATATGTATTTGGAAAGGAAGAAGTTAATATGAATCAGAATCAATAGAAGAAAAATAATATACTAAATAGCTCTGTGGGTGAACAATATTTAAAACTTGTACCAACAGCTTGAAGATGCCAGCTTCTTCATGGAACTTTGCTGCTACATAGTCAAGTAGCTCCATCTGATGTTCACCTGGTGGGAAATGCAGTGAGAAAATGTTATAAAAGCTGAAAGCAGAGGCTAAAATCAGTTATGTCTTGGGAGTCAGGCAAAAGAGAGTCCTGGAAGGATTTTCTTAATGATGTATAATTTTATTAAATATGACTTCATATTCTGCCTTAGCATACATGCCAAATGCTACATTATTCATGTTACTCTCTACTCCAAAGACAAAGAATAAGAAGTAATTTGAGGGCATTTTAACATCTAAGGACTTACCAGGTGATAAAATTTGTGGATTAAGTTAATTTGGAGAAAAGTAAAATAAAAAGAGAAAGTAACTGTCAAAATGTTGTATCACTCATATAGTAAATCACTGCTGCCAACCTTAAAGCAGCCCAAGAATCCAACTGCATGGGGCCCTTACTAGTATATGCACGTGCATAAAGGACGTTGTCCAGTACTGCATCATGGTCTACATTGAAGCGATCAGCAATGTCTCGGAGGCGATCTGGACGGCTGGAAGGTGCCAAAATTAAGGAACTAATAAAGCAATTCCAAAAAAGTTTAGATAACAACTACAAAAAAAAATACTGTAAGGAAATTAACAGAGAGGCTAAACAATGTACCTGCAAAGGTATTCTAGAGGATGCTAATAATCACTTCAAATCTATACCAGATTTTATTTTTCCTAAGTGCCTCAATGAACACCTTACATAGTGATAATGGTTAAAGAAATGATGAGGCACTAATGCATTTAAATATTAAATTATCTAATCTTTACAATAACCATGGAAGCCAGTTGTTATGACCTATATTACATTTTACAAATGAGGACACTGACAGAGATTACGCAAATGACTCAAGATTGTGCAGAAAATCAATTACAAGAGAAAAACTAGATACTAAGATTTGTGAATCTCTCTTGTTCTCAGGTCTATAAAAATAGAAGTATTCTAGAAAGATAATATCATAGAATTGCAATTCAATTTACTTCAAAGTGAATTCACTCTCTTCATACTCCTCACTTGTTCAATATGAAATAGTTTAATATACCATTAATCATGTTTTGACTATATGAACTAAAGGATCAGAAAAGTAACTTCAAAAGGTCAGAAGGGAACTACCAATCTTCTTCTAAAGGAGCTGTGTTAACTTTCTGAAATTAATAAATTCACAGGGAGGCAAATTCAGTGTACCTGCGAAGGTATTCTGGAAGATGCTAATACTCAATTATATCTATCTAAACTATGACGGAATAAAACATTTTTAGGTCTTTGGTGATCCCAACAATATGTCTACAGTTATTCTCTAAAGTGAAGTGAGGTAAAATAAAATGCATGTCTGTGGTCTCATTTCACTTTGCATTTATATAATACTGATCATACTGTAAGTAATTGTAAAGCAAGGACCATTTATATATCTTGGGGGGCACTTGCAACTAATTAACTAACAGTAAATATTGAATTGCCTTTAGTATTTCCTAGCCATCTATATCCTAATGCACTATATATGTTTTTTTCTTCAGAGCTTCAGTGACAGTCCCTAAAATCTTCCTTTGCTACTGCATATACCCAGTAGATGTCTTTTGGTAGACAAGTCAAAGAAGACAAGGAATTAGAAGAGGTAGTAAAAACATTTTTCACCATGTCAGTGTTTACAAAACTTGGTTACTATGTGACCAGAAGTATAAAAATTGTGCTTATGCTGAAGGGAAGTTCAAATCAATCTATTAATATTTATTAACTGAATACCATATGGAATCAATTACCATAATAATAAATTACCAATGCAAGGCATTATGGAGGATATAAGGAGTCATAAGATAATCCACACCAAAAGGTAAGCATAGAATATAATTAAGTAGACAAAATATAAATATATGAAAGAAAAATATCAAGAGAGAACAGAATACGTGTAAGAGACACTGAAAGAATGAGAACATTCTGCTGAGGTCCTCATGTGTCCTTGTTTCTTCCTACTCGCACTTGTATAGGACTTGGTTCTTAACTGTTCCTCTCTACCACTCTTGATAAAATCCAAATTGCCCAGACAGTGGTTTCTAATCTGTAAGAACAAGTCTACCCTCTCTAAGAACCATCCTTAAACAGCTATTTCTGAAACTAGCTGAACTCCAGCTGAGCTCCTCTTGCTACAGCCCTATACAACATTCCACTCTCCTTCCCCAAGTTAGGAGTTTCCTTCAGACTCTTGTTATGCCCAGTATTTCCAAGTAAAGTATCCTGC
This sequence comes from Molossus molossus, assembly GCF_014108415.1. Lineage (NCBI taxonomy): Eukaryota > Metazoa > Chordata > Mammalia > Chiroptera > Molossidae > Molossus > Molossus molossus. The sequence goes on along the minus strand of NW_023425345.1, from coordinate 5,027,983 downwards.
AAAAAGTTCTCTGGCTTTTTTTATTCTATTGAAGTACTGGAGTATTTTGGATGGTAAATTCTATATTAGATCAAAGAAGACAAGATTTTTTAAATTGGGTAATTAGAGAAGGTCAGAAAAGGCAGGCCTTCACATGAGAGCCTTAGAAGATTTGTGTGAGAGGATTGTATGATTCAGAAAGACTGTGAGGTGGGGATAGAGAGAGCAAATACCCAATAGGATAGAAATATACCATGCAAATTTGTCTATGACTAGCCAAATAAACATTTAGAAATAAGAGTAAAATAACACATTTTCAGAAATGCCAGGGCTCAAAGTTTACCACCTGCATTACTTTTCTGAATAAATGACTTGAGTAGGTACTCCAGGAAAACAGAAATACAGAAAAGAAGATTTGGGATGCAAGAAATCATAATGAATAAAGAAAATGAGAACCTTATAGTTAAGTCTAAATAATTGCTGATGTACAATGTTTTCAAATTTTAATAACAAAGCATGTTTTAGAGGCAGTATGATTAAACTAGAACAGACTGATCTTTTTGTCTCTAATAATGGCAATACTGAGTAGTGAGCTTGGAGAATTAGGCTGGGGCTTCATTGTGACTGACCTTATGAACTTGTACATGTTTTCCCTGTTGTTTATAAGGATTTCCTCTGAACTTAATACATCCTCAAATTACTGTATTTCTTCTTCTATCCACTGGTTAATAACATACCACCTCTGTTCCTTACTGTTTATTTGCAACAAGCTCCCATCATCTCACTTTACTGCAAATGCTCTCTTGGACTCTTGATTTCAAACCTCAGTGATCTTTCTCAGTTTGCACTTTCAGTCTGTCTGCCTGTCTGTCTCTCTCTTCGTGGAACATTGCTGACCACGCTTTTCTTGAAACTCTCCTTTTTGCTGGTCCATTGTTCACAACCAGATTTTCTCCTACTTCCTCTGTTTCTATGGGTTCCTCTATTTAGTTTTTTCTAAACAGTGGCACACTCCAAAATTGTGTTCTTAGCTCTTTAGCTCTTTCTTCTAAGTTCCCTTGGCTATTACATCCATATCTCTGGGCCTCCTTTCTCCCCTTCCTTCCTTCCCTCCCCTCCCTCCCTCCCTCCCTCCCTCCCTCCCTCCCTCCCTCCCTCCCTCCCTCCCTCCCTCCCTCCCTCCTTCCTTCCTTCCTTCCTTCCTTCCTTCCTTCCTTCCTTCCTTCCTTTTTTATCCTCACCCGAGGACATTTTTCCATTTTTTATTCAGATAGAGCTGGAGGGAAAGAGAGGAAGAGAGAGAGAGAAACAGCAACGTGAAAGGAACACATTGAGTGGCTGCCACCCACACGACCCAACCAGGGCCGGGGACAAACTGCAGCCAAGGTCCATGCCCTTAGCAGGAACCGAACACAGGTCTCTCTGGACCACAGGCTGACGCTCTAACCGCGGAGCCAAACTGGCCAGGGCAACCTATTCCTTTCTTAAGCTCAGTCCAACATTTCCAACTGCCATACAGATGTCTTCCTATATCTTATATTCAACACATTAAAATGAAACATTACCACCTTGGCTGGTGTGGCTGTGTGGTTAGAGTGTTGGCCTGCGGACCAGGGAGTCCTGGGTTTGGTTCCTGCTAGGGGCACGTACCTAGGCTGCAGTTCGTCCCTGGCCCTGGTTGGGGTTGTGTGGGTGGCAGCCAGTCAATGTGTCTCTCTCACATTGATGTTTCTCTCTCTCTCTCTCCCTCCTGCTCTATCTGAAGATAAATGCAAAAATGTCCTTGGGTGAGAATAAATAAATAAATAAAATGAAATGAAACACTACCTTTTCTCTGAAACATGATCTGTCCAATTCTGTCATTGGCATCATGATTCTCCCAGTATCCAGACAAAAACCTGTATGGTTTCTCAAACCTTTTTCCTTTGTCCACCAAATATAGTCATCAAGTCCTATCAGTTTTCCTCCCTAATACTTCTTATCCTTTTCTTTTTATTCCTACTGCTTCCAACCTAGATCAAGTTCTCATTACTTGCCTAGAATATTGCAAAAGTATCTCATTTACACCCATCATTTGTTTTTTTTTTAATCCTCACTTGAGGACATTTTTGCATTTATCTTCAGACAGAGCGGGAGGGAGAGAGGAGGGAAGAGAGAAAGAAAGAGAGACATCGAGGTGAGAGAGACACATCGATTGGTTGCCACCCACACAACCCCAACTGGGCCGAGACAAACTGCAACCGAGGTACATGCCCTTAGGGGGAACCAAACCCGGGACTCTTTGGTTCGCGGGCAGATGCTCTAACTGCTGAGCCAAACTGGCCAGGACCTATCTTGTTTCAATGCCCTTTTCTTTAAGACTCAAATCACTTTACCAGCCTTGCATTCTAGAATACCTTCCACTTCGATTAAATTGAAATTCTTTCTGTTATCCAAACAGGTTCTGCCCTTTTCCCTTCTATGCTTTTTTTCTTTTCATACCTTTCCCCTTATTTTGGACCACACTCTGAGTGAATCAATAATTTTCTGTCTAATTGTAAGTAAACAAGAAGATTAAAAATGAATAAAATGTAATTTCCTCTCATGTATTGTTTTGTCACTTTCACACCAAATCCATTCAGAGAAATGAACACTTTTTAAATAAAAAGACTGGAGCCAGGTATTTTGACCAGCTATTGTTTTCCCTGTGGCTTTTCTCATTATTGCTGGTTTACAGGATAATTATAAAAAGGACATATTTCAAACAAACTCTTTTATAGTACCATTATTATATCACACTACTAGTTAGCAACTTGTTTAAATAAAAAGGTTACAAAGTATTTTCTGTATCGATGAAGATAATCTTTCCTCCTGAATAGCCACCTGCTCCTGGAAGTTGAGCTGTCACTAGGAAGCAATTAAAAGTTAATTAATATTAATAGGAATGAATAAACTTTATAAAAATGAATGTATAAATTAACATGGGATTTGTGCTTATTGCAGTTCTTTAGTCAAGCTAGCAAAGAATCATGATCCTTTAGTTTCTAAATAGTATACTATATTTTTATACTACTAACCAAAGGCAAAATTAAAAGTATTCTGCCAGCAGAGCAGTAATTCAACAAAGAATGTCAATATCTCTTACAATGGGAGATATTCAGGAGAGCTAGTTCTCCTAAATAAAAGAGGTAGAATTTACTAATTTCTTCCTATAAGAAATAATCACAAATATAATTTATGCTATAATTCATTTACGTAACCTTTTGATTAATTCATGTCAAATTTTAAAATGCATTTTCTTTATGTGTAGTTGTAGTTCATAGTAAGGAATTACTTTATAATAGGTACATGTATTATTTCATTTATTTTCCAAAACAACCCTAAATTTGGCACTATCATTATTCTTGTCTTACTGATTGGAACAATTAGAAAGGTGAAGCAACTTGCCCAAATCACATAGCTATTAATGGTAGAGCCAAGACTAGAGCCAGGTATTTTGATTTCAGAATTCCTTTCTTAACTATTTTGCCATGCTCCTTCTACTCGAGTCAAAGAAATGCACAGAAACACCTTTGTGCAAAAGGAGGTTTTTCCCCCTTAGTTTGTTTTCTTTTTATTTTTCTTTATTGATGAGAGAGAGAGAGAGAGAGAGAGAGAGAGAGAGAGAGAGAGAGAGAGAAGGAGAGGAACAGAATGAAAGAGAGACAGAAACATTGATGAGTGAGAACATTGACTGGCTGCCCCCTGCATGTCCCCCACTGGGGATCAGGCCCACAACCTGGGCATGTGCCCTGACTGGGAATTGAACCGGCGACCTCTTGGTGCATGGGTTGGTGCTCAACCTCTGAGCCACACTGGCCGGGGTCCCTTACTTTGTTTTAAAAAAAATTGTTTTTAAGTCTTCTTAGGGCCAACCTTATTCCGTGGGAAGTAAAGTATTCTAGGCCTCAATAGATTTTGTGACATTCTTGAAGATATGACATAGGAAAGATGGAATGGGAAAAAGTGAGACAGGGAAAGCCTCTCCCCACTAACACACTCATATGGCCATTTGCCTCATCCCTATTTCCTTCAGGTGTTCAGAGTGCAGCACGTCACTTCAAGTATCACATATTCAAAGACTAGCTCTGGTATAACTATGGGCAGTTTACTTAGCTCTCTGAGATTTAGTTTCCTTGTAAATTTGTTCAGATTACATGAGATTATATAAAGTACCAGGCACAAATTAGATTAGTAAGTGACAGCTCTGATTATTGTTATTATTGTTGTTCTTATGTATTCTTTTTTAAAAAATATATTTTTATTGATTTCAGTAAAAGGGAAGGGAGAGGGAGAGAGAGAAACATCGATGAGAAACACCAATCAGCTGCCTCCTGCACGCCCCCTACAGGGGATTGAGCTCAAAACCTGAGCATAACCCTGACAGGGAATTGAACCATGACCTCCTGGTGCATGGGATGATGTTCAACCAATGGAGCCACACTGGCTGGGCTCAAATGTTTGCATTCTTACCACAGAGGGTATGAGAGAGCTGGGTTTTTCCAGTACGAAATTCTGTGAAATATAGAAAACAAAAACAAAAAAACACATTAAGTTTTAGATATTTTCATAAAGAATAAAATATGGCCTCAGAGTATAGTTTTCTTTTCCCATTGTCAAATCTTACACATAATGTACCACCACATCATGAATGGATTCTGCATATCATATATGAATACCAGTAGTAAAAATAGCTTTTAAAGGTATTTTTTCCCTTTATATAAACATTATGTTAAACTAAATTTTCCTTAGGAATAGTCATATAAATGAGAGTTTAAGACCCTACCATAGGAAGGAGGGCCTGGGGTTCTCCAACTCATCTGAGATTCTCAAAGGGGAGCTGAAATAGTCTCAGGGTGGTGGCATTCCCTAGCTACCAAAAAAGCAAATTCTTTGGAGGAAAACTTGTCCACACCAGTTTAGGCGCACTGAACTCCCACAGATTAAAATCAAGCAATAATCTCACAAATATCAATAAATATACAAGAGGATAAGACTCTAAGACTTAGATGATAAAAATAGAAATAATGAAAACTAGATTTATTTCTCTAAGTCAATAAAAACAACATAACAGATTTAATTCCCCAAAGGCTGCAATACTAGAATTGTCAAGCACAGTATATAATATAGTTATGCACGAATTGTTTTGAAGAAAACTAGCAGATATAAACAGAGAAGCGAAAAATCTGTTTATTCAAAATGCATTTCTTAGAAATAAGATTGGTTTCATTATTCAACTAACTTTTGAAGGAATGCAAAAAAAATTCTATTATCTTCTATAGTAGTCAGAGATAAAACAATGAAAAATGCCAATAAGACCCATCTATTAATGTTGGAATATATTTTAATTATAGCCTAGAGCAATCCTGTATTATGATAATTGATATTTCATCATAAATTCCAAATTAGATACAATTTACTATTGGTTGTTTAATTATATATGTACATGTGGGTGTGTATATGTGTGTGTGTGTATATATATATATATATATATATATATATATATATACTTTTTTCCAATAACAAAATATTAAGGGTCTACCTACCTCCAAAAGCTTCTGTGATTGCCATGCTTTCAATTCCACCTCCTAGCAACTTACTGGAAATAGAAAGCAAGCTTTAGTAACAGGAGCAGAAATAGAGATATCAAGAAAAGAGAAAGTGTTAATATTATTTATTTCTAAATCTATCTATCTATCTATGTATCTATGTATCTATGTATCTATGTATCTATGTATCTATCTATCTATCTATCATGAACAGGAATTCTTGGTTGAACATATGGCACTCCACCTATTTAGATCACAGGTTCTACTGTGTGAGGGCTGGTAGATCAACAAAACAACTCATAAGCGTTGCTGTTCTTACTTATGGGTACCAATAGGGAGTGGGTTATATAGGCCTTATGTTTCAGTTCTGTTCTTTAGAGCGAAATTGGAGTTTGAATAAATGGTCTTATTATTAACTGGGTTTTTCATATTGTGCTGGGACATGTTTCTAAAAGTCAACTAAATATTCAATTAAAAAATATTGAGGCCCTGGCCGGTTTGGCTCAGCGGTTAGAGTGTCGGCCTGCGGTCCGGAGAGACCCGGGTTCGGTTCCCGCTAAGGGCATGTACCTCGGTTACAGTTTGTCCCCGGCCCTGGTTGGTCGTGCGGGTGGCAGCCACTCGATGTGTCCCTTCACGTCGATGTTTCTCTCTCTCTCTCTCCCTCCTGCTCTATCTGAACAAAGAATGAAAGAGTGTCCTCGGGTGAGGATAAAAAAAATAAAAATAAAAAAAAAATAAAAGTCAACTAAATATTCAATTAAAAAATATTGAGGCCCTGGCCGGTTTGGCTCAGCGGTTAGAGCATCGGCCTGTGGTCGGGAGAGACCCGGGTTCGGTTCCCGCTAAGGGCATGTACCTCAGCTGTAGTTTGTCCCCGGCCCTGGTTGGTCGTGCGGGTGGCAGCCACTCGATGTGTCCCTTTCACGTCAATGTTTCTCTCTCTCTCTCTCTCTCCCTCCCACTCTATCTATGCAAAAAAAAGAAAAAAAAAATGTCCTCGGGTGAGGATAAAAAAAAAAAAAAAAAATATTGAGAAGCATGAAAAATAGATATTAGGAGAAAGAAAATGATAAGTTAAACTAATTTTTAAAAATGATTTATAGATTAATACAGGCTGATTTAGAAATTATTTATATTTTTCATCTGAATTTCTTATAAGAAATTTAATTCTGTTTCTACAAGTAGTTTAGAATTTGCTTCAGTTGCCTTTTGAAAAACAAACAACTTCAAAAGAAGAAACAATTTCTACTACTTCTGGTAGAAACAACAACCAGATAGAGGAAAATAAATATTTCAAAGATTGTGCTTTGTGGTTATAAAATATATAAGATACACACTCAAATTCCTGGCTCCCAGTGGTGATATGAAAAACCATTTTCCTCTTCTCACTATACTCAAATGCAGTCAAGAATCCTGGTTCCTACAGAAAGACAAAAGAAAAGGTTTAAAAAAAGTTTAAAATGATGGTTTTAATTTCAAATGCTGCTGAAAACTATATACTTGGTTATCAGGATCATTATTAGATTTTAGCTATAGCACATTTGCCTTTGAAGGCAGCACAAGGTCATGGTTAAGAACACAGGCTCTTGAGCCACCCTACCTAGGTTCAGTGGGTTTGGCTCAGCTTTAGCTCAGCTGCCACAGGGAGCATAGCCTTGGTCACATCTATGTCAACTGCATACATATAGATCCACTGTTAGTCTTTTAGTCTTTTTTGAATCCAATGCTCTTTTAGTTTTTTTTTGTTTTTTTTAAGAGTGGGAAGGAGAGAGGGAGATAGGGAGAGAGAAATATTGATGTGAGAAAGACACATCGACTAGTTGCCTCCCACGCGACCCTGAATAGGGCCAGGGATGAACCGCAACCGCGGTATGTGCCCTTGACTGGAATTGAACCCAAGACTCATTAGTCCACCGGCTGACGCTCTAACCGCTGAGCAAGATCAGCCAGGGTGAACCCAGTGCTCTCTTATCAATTAGTCTGTACCAGGAGAGAGTAACTTCTTTGATGCTGGGTGCTTTGCAACAGCTGTAGATATATTTGAGGAGACAAAACAAAAATAAGGAGGAGGAATGTAAAAAATAATAATAATAAATGAACGAAAAGGAGAAGGAAAGGCAGAGAAAAAGAAATATAAAAGGAGCCCTGGCCGCTTTGGCTCAGCAGTTAGAGCATTGGCCTGTGGTCCAGAGAGACCCAGGTTCGGTTCCCGCTAAGGGCATGTACCTCGGTTGTAGTTTGTCCCTGGCCCTGGTTGGGTCGTGCAGGTGGCGGCTGCTCAGTGTGTCCCTTTCATGTCGATAGTTCTCTCTCTCTCCCCCCCCCCCCCACTCTATCTGAACCAAATATGGAAAAAGTTTCCTCGGGTGAGGATTAGAAAAAAAAAAGGGAGACAAAAAGAACTATTTGGTAAAAATAATTATCTTCTTAGTCTTAACCCCTGCCTCAATCTTTTGGAAATTAATTGCTGTAGCTTTTTATCACTTCGGTGATAACATGAGGAGAAGAGTATACCATGATCTACAGGAACTCAAGAGTTCTCACAATAGTTTCCAGTGTCCATAATGAGAAAGGCTGCAGAAGCTCACAGGGTCCTTCTAAGCTAAAACAACAAAGAATGGGTTTTGCTTACAATAAGTTTGTTGGCTGCCTCTTTAATCTTGTCCACTTTTGCTTCTGAGAGCCCTTTGACATTGCATAGGGCTCTTCTTGTTGTCATTTGTATCCCTTTGATGGTACAGATTCCCACTGACTTCAGTTTCTTAATGTCAGCCACGTTCTGTAAATAAAAGAATGAAGCAGATTGATAAAAATACCAGCCTGAAAAACTCCCATACTATGTCATACGCTTTTGTGTCCATCTCCTTCCACCATGATGCCAATTTTATACAAGCAACCAGGTGGATCCCACCCACCATGTAGCCAAATGTTCTGGAAATATCTGAGTAGAACATACCCAGCATGCAGCCAAATGTTCTGGCTGTGCTCTGATTTCCCAAGAATGTTAGTGAGACCATGGCAATGTAACAAGGAATTCAAAAGAAAAGTCTGTTGATAGAAAAGCTAGAAAATTTATCACACATTCACCCCTTCAGTTCACCTTCTTCATTCCACAGAATTTCATTACCAATATGTTCTTTAAAAAATTTTAAAGATTTTTTCCCCTCTACCCTTGGAGAATGCAAATAACTACATTACCAAAGGACTAGAATTTTCTCTTGTTCCTATTTTCTAAATCCAACTAAAAGATATCAAATGTGAGGCTTCAAAAGATAATGTCAGACAAGTTTTACTATCGACTGATTGCTGTTGAAATTCATTTAGTTTGTTATTCAAAATCTGGATTTCTATAAAGATCATTTAATCACCTGATGCAGAACTGAATTTTCTGCTGATGAAGACAGTAGATGTAGATAGCTCTGAACACCACCAGTTGAACCAGTGGTTCTCAAATGGGGGCAATTTTGCCTTTGGGGACACTTGACAATGTCCAGACAAATTTTCATTGTCACAATGAAAATTAGAGGTGTTCTGCTGGCATATAGTGAGTGGTTAGGAGTCAGGGACGTTGCTAAATACCTACAATGCACAGAACAGCTCCCCACAACAAAGAATCACTCAGTCCCAAATGTTCACGAGGGTCAAGGCTGAGAAACCCTGAACTGGACAATTTCACACAACACTGATAAAATACTTACAATTCCATGTTTTTGTAACAGGTCAATGTCTTGAAACAAAGATTCCTATAGGAGACGGAACAGAAAAAATGGAGTTTTGATTCTTCATATCCAACTGTTTAGCATCTTTTAAAGAGTAAAGTCAATATTGTGGTCACTCCAAATTCCTCAAAGTCCACTTCTCCAGACAGATACTGGTAGGCTCAATAATGCTTTTTACAAACACAGTGTTACATACTTAGAAAAGCCAACATCAAAAGGGGCTGGAAAGTCCAATACTTTTGTCATGGCCTCTCCAAATTTTTAAGACCTTAACCAGAAGGAATAGAACAACATTTAACCTGTTTTAAAATATGGTTTCCGAAATTTCTTCCCCACCAGACCTTGCACTCCTTCCTCTGCTATTTGTTACCAGGATGTGCAGAAATCAGCATGGCCTTACCAGTTGTTATTAAAATGATTTCATGCCAGTTGCTAAGTAAGCTAATCTTAGCACCCCTATTTCTAAATACAGTAGCTAACAGAGAAGGAATTTCATTTTTGTGGCATGACTGAATGTCTACATATCTTTCCATATTCATGCCATACCTCTTCATCTTGGAATCCTGGCTCCTCCAGCACAACTTGATCCTCCTTCATATTGAAAGGAGAGCAGCAGAAAAAAATAACAATTCTGGAAAAATGAGAAATATTATTTCAGAACTATTCCATAGATTACACAGTACAAAATCCTTTGCCTAGAGACCTCCTCGATTTTATTTCAGTCACCAAGGACCAGAAGGACAATCAGAAGAACATTTAGTTTGGTACGACTTGGCTGGCGTATATTCTTTCTGCTGAGCATGTGGCATTATTTCTTTGTGAGTGTATATATGTGGGAACGGGAGATTTAGTTGCTTCTCTTTCTCATCAAAACTGATCATTTAAAAATATCTTTTGATTTCCTATAGCACAGCTAATATGACTGGTATTTTTTATTATCTTGGAATGTTATTTAGAATTGGATATTGCTATTTAACCTTCCATATTTGTTAACAACACTCTTAAGAACTTTGTGACCTTATATCATTCTTCCTGTATCTTCCCTGGCTCCTAGAACTGTCTACTCTCAATAGATTTTATTTTTCTCATAAAATATGAAGTTTCCTGCTTGCTAATTATGAATGGGCTCTCTTGTAACATGTCTTTTTGCTTCATAGAACATTAGATGCATTTTGTATTTACCAGTTTCATGGTTTTGTTAAGATTTAAAATTATAGTGGCTACCCAACACTATAATATGATAATATGAGTGCCAAGAAACAGAATCAAAGTCTTTTATTTAACACCGCGGCAGTTGTTTTAAGATCTCAGGAATCGCCCTGGCCGGTTTGGCTCAGCGGTTAGAGCATCGGCCTGCGGTCCGGAGAGACCCGGGTTGGTTCACGCTAAGGGCATGTACCGCGGTTGCAGTTTGTCCCTGGCCCAGGTTGGTCGTGCGGGTGGCAGCCACTGGATGTGTCCCTTTCTCTTCGATGTTTCTCTCCCTCCCACTCTCACTGAACAAAATATGGAGAAGTGTCCTCCGGTGAGGATGAAAAAAAAAAAAAAAGGTCTCAGGAATCTACAAGCCATGGCTGTATGCATCAGAATAAAACGTGGTCCAAGTAATTCGTTTTGGTCTATTCCATCTCCTCACTTCACACTAAAGTCAGGGGTTGGGGCCCAGCAGAAGGGGAAGGAACTGCTAAGACGGAGGTGTGGTTGCTACCACCCATACTTGTTTTCCTTCTTGTTGATCCTCACCCGAGGATGTTTCCCACTGATTTTTAGAGAGAGGACGGGAGGGAGGGAGGAACAGATGGGACAGACACATCCACTGGCTGCCGCCCCACCCCGCCGGGGCGAGGGGTGTTGAACCTGCGACGCAGGTGCGGCCCGACTGGGAACAAACCCGAGTCCCTCGGGGCCACAGGCTGGCGCTCTGACCAGCCAGGTAGCGCGGCAAACGAGGCCGGTGCAAGGGACCTTCTGGAATACCGCGCCTCCGCTAGTCGTGTATACGGCTACCCAGGTTCCACCCTGTCCTCCCCGGCGGAAAAGCCACCCGTTTCGTCTCCCCTTGGAAAACCGAAAAGATGGTTCTTTCTTTCTCAAGTAGCAACCGACGGACTGAACAGCGGGGGGACTCCCTGAGCCCTCAGGCTAATGCGCCCGCGACGGCACCCCGTCGGGGGGACGCGGCCCAGGTCACCCTCGGCCTGGTGGGCATCGCCGCCGGGCAGTCTCCCGAGCCCTTCCCTCCGGAGGCGGCTGAGGGGGCCTCTGCAGGAGTCAGGCCCGGCTGGGTTCAACGTCAGGATGCCAGACGCCCTCCCGGGGGTGAGCGGGCGGGCGGCCCTGCGCCTCCAGCCCAGCGCCCGGCGCCGACCGCCCGCATTGCCAAAGGAACCCCGGCGTTCCCCTCAGCTTCTTCGTCGCTTCCCTTTTTGCTACAAACCCCGCTCGTACCCACAGTCTCTCGAGGATTTCAAGGTGAATCCTTTCCGCCCCCCACCCGGGCTTTCCAGTCCTCGGGGATTCCGCCTCGGAACCAGAATTCAGAGCCTGGTGCTTCGCGCGTCGCCAACCGAGAGGTTTCGTTCCAACCCGCGGCGGTTGGGCGCGCGCTTGGCGCAGACTCAAGGGCATGGGGGGAGGGGCCAGGATGGGCGGGGCGGAGGGTGAGGGGCGGGGCGAGGCTGTGGTGGGCGTGGCCCCAGAGGCACTGAGCAGATGCACCGAGATCAGAGGGTGCGTGGACGGAGGTGGGCACGGAGGTGAAGACTCGCAGCTGTGAGAAAGCAGGCCCTAAAGTGGGGGCTGTTCCGAGGTGAAGAGAGACCCCGGGGAGGCAACTGAGGTGGAAGATCTCAAGACAGGTGATGTGCAGAAGGATTATCCTAATCATAATAGGAGGCCGAATACGTTCCTCTTTACCCCCTGCTCAAGTCTTCTCTTTTACTCCCACTGTTTCATACCCGGCTTCACTAATATCTCCTTATTTCTCTTCTCTATGACTCTCTCCATTTGCCACTCTCCAGTCTGCAAGTGGGACATCCAGGGCCCATTCAAGATGGAGGGTCGTCTTTCTTCCTCTTAACTTGAAATTTTATGTATTTTAGGATGGAGCAGTCCTTTATTTTTAGACACTTTCACAAAGAGGTTGTCAGCACATAAACTTTCCAGTGGAGAAGGAACGAGAAAATCAGCCTGCAGCCGTCCGCAGCTGCTCTGCTCCGGCCGGGATCCTCCACCTAGAGGGGGGGTGGAGGCGTGTACTTCCCCTCCTTTATTAGCTTATCCTGCTGCCTTTGGAAGGCATTCGGACGCTTGGAAATCAGCATATTCTTTCTTGCACTCGTTCTCTGCCCGCAGACGCCACCAACTTCAGGGGCACCTCCTATCTTTTTATTTTTTATTTTATCCTCACCCGAGGACATTTTTGTTCAGGTAGAGTGGGAGGGAGAGAGAGGAAGAGAGAGAGAGAGAAACATCGATGTGAAAGGGACACATCGAGTGGCTGCCACCCACACGACCAACCAGGGCCGGGGACAAACTGCAACTGAGGTACCTGCCCTTAGCGGGAACCGAACCCGGGTCTCTCGGGACCACAGGCTGATGCTCTAACCGCTGAGCCAAACCGGCCAGGGCTGCTTTTTTTTTTATTTTTTATTTTTTTTTTATTTTATCCTCACTCAAGGACATTTTTCCATTTTTTGTTCAGATAGAGTGGGAGGGAGGGAGAGAAATATCGACGTGAAAGAAACACATCGAGTGGTTGCCACCCGCACGACCCAACCAGGGCCGGGGACAAACTGCAACTGAGGTACCTGCCCTTAGCGGGAACCGAACCCCGCTCTCTCTGGACCGCAGGCCCACGCTCTAACTGCTGAGCCAAACCGGCCAGGGCCTATCTTATTTTTTAAAAGTTTGGCACTGAGATGGAATTTTGTGAGGCTGCTCAGAACTTTGGATTGTCATCCAGTGGTCTCAGTCAATGCCCAGCCTTTTCTGTGTATCAAAGAAGGCATGGCATCCTGCCCTGGTGCCCTTGTCCGTTCGCTGGCCCTGGGTACTGGATGATATGCTGGCGACGCGAAGACCTGTCGCAAAGTTAACTTGAAATATTAAATAGACAACAGAAGCCAAACATATTTCGGTCCAGCTTTTAATAGAAATTTTGGGCCAGCTTTCATGTCAGCAGAGCTATCTCTGGCAGCATCATCCTCCTCTCCTTAAATGCAGACTTACTGTTGAGGGGAGTCATGAAACATTTGAAAGAGCATCTGTTGAGGTGGAGGCTGTGATATATCTTGGATGAGTATCTGTACAAACGGTTTTTGGGTTCAAGATATAGTAGAGGGTAACCCTTTTTCTTCAGTGCCTGAATGTTGCTGGAACAAATAGCAAAAATAGTAATAATAAAATTCCCCACAACAGCAATTGACATTTTGTAGTGCATTCTCCCCCTCCCCCAGGTGATTTGTTTAAAAAAGCCAACAAAGAATTGCCATAAGTCTTCAAAATCTGTTATTTTCCAGAAACATAGTCTGTCCTTCGTGTTAAATGGAAATTAATGCTCATTTTTGGGATGAACTGGATGGTGATAATAGGCTTTCATTTTGAAGACTCACCTAAAATAGTGATTTTTGAGCCACTTGTTGGAGACATCAACTGTACAGGAGAACTGCAAAGAGCACAGCAAGATGATTTAGGGAAATATAACATATGTAGTTTGGTGTAGTGACAGCTGGGAGAGAGAAATGTTCATAATATTTGAAGGTTGTATGCAGTACACTTAAACTGAAATGAGCTTGGTAATAACATTCATCAAGTGAGGATAAAAATCTTGTTTGAATATGATACTGATGGTCATATACAACTTTAAAAAACAAGAACCCTGGGGTAGTTAAAAAGTACATCTGAAGACCTTTCCATTCAAATTAGAGAAGAAACAAAACAAGACGTTTTTCATATCATACAAAAATGCTGAATATGATGGTGACATTTCAAATCAGTGGGGAAATGATGAATCCAATGAATGGTGTTGGAACAAGTAGGTAGTCATCTGGAACCATACTTCACACCTTATTCCAAAATAAATTTCAGATGGATCAAGAAATTAAATCTGGATAATAAAATAATAAAAGTGCTAGATACAGAGATGGCAAGCCAGAACTTTTTTGTCAATTAGTAACCAATTAGTAATTGTGTCGATTAGGTTCTACAATTTCTCAAATTCTTCATTGAGTCCACAAATTCTCCATAATATTTTAAAATTCTGTGTCATTTTTATATTTTAAGAAATAACAAACAGGCAGTAGAATTACTGTTAAGATCTGAATTTTATTTATTTTTTAAATCCTCACCCAAGGACATTTTTCCATTTTTTGTTCAGATAGAGTGGGAGGGGGAGAGAGAGAGAAAAACCTCAATGTGAAAGGGACACATCAAGTGGCTGCCTCACGCACGACCCAACCAGGGCCTGGGATAAACTGCAAGGTACATGCCCTTAGCGGGAACCAAACCCCGGGTCTCTCGACCGCAGGCCAATGCTCTAACCGCTGAGCAAAACCGGCCAGGGCAAGATCTGTATTTTAGACCATTACACTTTATTGACCCTCTGTGGACAACCACCTTATAATCAAATAGATGCTTATGATTCCACTATGTACATTTGAATTTCCTCAAACGGAAACTCTATAGATATATATTCTTAGAGTTTCAAGAGCTCAAATTTGAGAGATGCTTTAGTAGAGAACTAAAAAAATGAAGGGTAGCCCTGGCCGGTTTGGCTCAGCAGTTAGAGTGTCGGCCTGCGGTACAGAGAGGCCCGGGTTCGGTTCCTGCTAAGGGCACGTACCTTGGTTGCAGTTTGTCCCCGGCTCTGGATGGGTCGTGCGGGTGGCAACCACTCGATGTGTCCCTTTCACATCGATGTTTCTCTCTCTCTCCATCCCACTCTATCTGAACAAAAAATGGAAAAATGTCCTCTGGTGAGGATTAAAAAAAAAAAAAGAAGGGTAATCACAAAAAAAAGAATTTCACTGGGTATATCTCCCCGTAAATATATTTAATTCATTCAAAAGATTAATTTTTTTTTATCCTCACCCGAGGACATTTTTCCATTTTTTGTTCAGACAGAGTGGGAGGGAGGGAGAGAAAGAGAAAGAGAGAGAGAGAGAAACATTGACGTGAAAGGGACACATCAAGTGGCTGCCACCAGCATGACCCAACCAGGGCCGGGGACAAACTGCAACCGAGGTATGTGCCCTTAGTGGGAACCGAACCCAGGTCTCTCTGGACCACAGGCCGACGCTCTAACCACTGAGCCAAACCGGCCTGGGCCAAAAGATTAATTTTTGTCAGATACTGTGCCAGGTGTTGGGTGCTAGGGATTCAACAACAAACGATACAAATCCCAGTGGGGGCTACAGATGAGTATATAGGCAAATACAGTAGTATATACACATATATACATACATATATACCAGTCATTTGGGGCTTTCTCATTTATTTAGGTTTAGTTCCAAGTTTGAAAAACTCCCACATTTAGCACATAGCTGCCCAGGGAGGCATGCCCATGACAGTTTATTTAACCACCATTTATTAAACACGTGGTCCCAGCTCTCTGCTGGATATGGAGATAGAGACAATTCTCTGCCCTCAAGAAGCCATGAGTCTAGTTGGGAAGATAGATACAGAAACATAATCATATACAGGACAAGATAAGAGCGATTATATATACATGCAGTTGGAAACCAAGCAGACCTCTCCCTGGGGATCCTCACAGAGGTGGTCACCCTTAATTTGGGGCTGGAAGAATAGGTAAGGATTTGCCAGGCAGGCAGTGGGAAAGACAGAAGGAACACACAAGCTTATTCAGGGAGCTGCAAGTGGTTCTGCTGGAGTGAAAGGTGCTAGGGAGACACGAGCTCTGGGAAGCAAAGGGAAGAAGCCGAAGGTAATATTTTATGATAGCTAACATTTACAACACTTACTGCTTTCCATCCATTCCACACACAGACACCCTGAGGTAGGAACTACATTATCTCCATTTACAGATGATGGAACTAAGGCACCACAAGGTTAAATAACTTGTCCAGGGTTCACAGTCTGCTCATGTCTAGGCTCTTAACCAATATGCTAAATTACTGTTTGGCAGAGTCTGTATATTTATATGCAATTTTATTTTCCATTTTTAGAAATATGGTATAAGCACACATACGAGAAGCAACTAAGCCATACTTTGAGGACAATTCAGCCTTACTAGCTGCGTGGTCTTGGGGATTTATTTAACCTCTCTGAGCCTCATCTGAAAAACAAGAATCATATTGGTACTGAGTTGTGAGAATTAAGGGGGTCAATGCTTTTGGAGTGTTTGAGCTACTGTGTGCAGAATGGATTAGAGGGGGTAGGAAAGAGGGCAAGAGAACACCTACGAGAATACTGTAAAAGTCCAAGCCGGGGCAATGGTGGCCACAACCAAGAAAGGCCTCAGTTTGAAAATGGGGAAAATTGGACCTCATTCATAGGGATATAGGACAAGACAAAATAATATATAATAATATGTTTAAAAGTGTCTAGTTCAGCCCGGGCCGGTTTGGCTCAGCGGTTAGAGCGTCGGCCTGCGGTCCTGAGAGACCCGGGTTCGGTTCCCGCTAAGGGCATGTACCTCGGTTGCAGTTTGTCCCCGGCCCTGGTCGGTTGTGCGGGTGGCAGCCACTCGATGTGTCCCTTTCACATCGATGTTTTTCTCTCTCTCTCTGTTCCTCTCTCTCCCCCCCACTCTACCTGAACAAAAAATGGAAAAATGTCCTCGGGTGAGGATAAAAAAAAAAAAAAAAAAGTGTCTAGTCCATAGTAAATGCCTTTAATTTTTTATTATGGATAATTTCAAATATAAACAAAAGTAAACTAGTATAATATCCCCATCAGCCAGCTTCAACAATTTTCAACACATGGCCTATTTTGTTTCACTATACCTCTATCCACTTCCTTCCTCATATTATATTGAAGCAATTCCATATGTCATATAATTTCATATGTAAATACTTCAGTATATATCTCTAAAAGGATTCTTTTTAAAAACAACCATAACATCACACCTAAACATAATTTTAATATTAAATATTCAGATACTCAAATATCGAATTATCTCATAAATGCCACACACACACACACACACAATTTTTGTTGTTGTTAATCCTTACCTGAGGACACTTTTCCACTGTTTTTTATTTAATTAAAAAAATTTTTTTTAATCCTCACCCAAGGATATTTTTCCATTTATCTGCAGATAGAGTGGGAGGGAGGGAGGGAGGGAGGGAGGGAAATCTCAATGTGAGAGAGAGACAATGATTGGTTGCCTCCTGTATGACTCTGACTGGGGCTGGGATTGAACCCAACTGAGGTACATGCCCTTGACCGGGAATTGAACCCAAGACTCTTTGGTCCACAGGCCGATGCTCTAACCACTAAGTAAAACCAGCCAGGGCTCCATTGATTTTTAGAGTGGAAGGGAGGGAGGGAGGGAGGGAGGGAGTGAGGGAGGGAAGGAGAAACATCGATGTGACAGAGACACATCCACTGGCTGCCTCCTGCATGACCCCCACTGGGGCTGAGGATGAATCACAATACAGGTACTTGTCCTTGAAAGGGAATGGAAAATGGGATCCCTCAATCACAGGGTGATTCTCTAACCACTGAGCAAATGGCCAGGGCTCCTTTTGTCTCTTTTAATATATAGATTTCCCTCTTTGTCTTCCCTTGCAACGTATTTGTTGAAAAACATTGAGTCTGCTAAGTCAGAGAAACACTATACCTTATGAGTCCACTTATGTGTAGAATCTAAAAAACAAAATACACAAACAAATAAACTCATAGATACAGAGGAACCTTTTTATTTTATTTTAAAAATATTGTTAACTTTATTTTATTTTTTGGTACGTGCCCCTAGCGGGAACCAAACCCAGAACTCTCTGATCCGCAGGCTGACACTCCAACCGCTGAGCCAAACTGGCCAGGGCTACAGAGGAACCTTTTTTTTTTTTTTCTTATCCTCACCCGA
Organism: Molossus molossus; assembly: GCF_014108415.1. Classification (NCBI taxonomy): domain Eukaryota; kingdom Metazoa; phylum Chordata; class Mammalia; order Chiroptera; family Molossidae; genus Molossus; species Molossus molossus. The sequence goes on along the minus strand of NW_023425345.1, from coordinate 5,009,666 downwards.
GGACATTTTTCCATTTTTTGTTCAGGTAGAGTGGGAGGGAGAGAGAGAAACAGAGAGAGAGAGAGAGAAACATCGATGTGAAAGGGACACATCTAGTGGCTGCCACCCGCACAACCGACCAGGGCCGGGGACAAACTGCAACCGAGGTACGCGCCCTTAGCGGGAACCGAACCCGGGTCTCTCAGGACCGCAGGCCGACGCTCTAACCGCTGAGCCAAACCGGCCAGGGCCAGAGGAACCTTTTTAATGGTTGCCAGATGGGAGGGGGTTGGGAATGGGTAAAAAAGGTTCGGGGGATTATGATGTACAGATTGGCTGTTATAAAAACAGTCGAACCTTGGCCGGTTTGGCTCAGCGGTTAGAGCATTGGCCTGCGGTCCAGAGTGTCCCGGGTTCAGTTCCCGCTAAGTGCATGTACCTTGGTTATAGTTTGTCCCCGGCCCTGGTTGGGTCGTGCAGGAGGCAGCCACTCGATGTGTCCCTTTTATGTCGATATTTCTCCCTCTCTTCCCCTCTCTCCCTCCCACTCTATCTGAACAAAAAAATGGAAAAATGTCCTCAGGTGAGAATAAAAAAAAATCAGGACTACAGGTTTTTGTTTTAAATATTTTTTCTTTATTGCTTTTAGAGAGATAGAAAGGGAGAGGGAGAGAAAGATAGAAACATCAATGAGAGAGAACATCGACTGGCCCCCTCCTGCATGCCCCCCACTGGGATTAGGGCCTACAACCTGGGCATATGCCCTGACCAGGTATCGAACTGGTGACCTCTTAGTGCATGGGTCAACGCTCAACCACTGAGCCACACTGGCCAGGCAGAACTACAGGTTTTTAACTTCATCTCTTCTAATTTAACATCTGAATTTCCTTTCTTCCATGCTGAGAATACTAGTCCACAATAACATTGGGAGTGACAGAACTGGAATATTACCCAATTATTCATTTGCTCCATCACACGTTACAGGAAACACTAAAAATGTTAGTTCCCTTTAATGCTCTATAACCCTCCCCTTATAAAGGGCGAAGCATTCTTCCCCATAATTTTCCCTTCTAATATTTACAGAGCAAAGATAACTCTTTTAATCTTGACTTTCCTGAGAGGCCTATGGTTATGAGTCCTCAGTAATTTCTGGAAAGGGTCCATGCAAGGATGAACCCAAGCACTATGCACAGGATCGTCTTGAAAGACAGCAATGCAATTTACCCTGGGTGTAGAGAACCAGGAGACCATCCTTCTGAGTGGGGCTAGTTATAGAGATAGATAGTGAACAGATTACATCTTCTATGGTAACTGCTTGTAATGGGTGTGCATAAAAGGCTGTGGGAGCACACTGGAGGGACACGTGTCAACTTTGCTGCTAGTGTTTCCTAGAAGGCTTCCTGGAGGAGGGGACATCTGCACAGGGTCCTGAAGGAGAAGCAGAAATTAGCAATACTGGGAGTTAACAGGGAAGAGGGAGAAGGGATATCCAGGCACAGAAGCAGCAACAGGCCAAAGACCCAGAAATAGGAGAGAGAGCATGGCTCCTTAGAAGAAAACTGCCAATAAACAGTTGATTGTGGCTTAAGTAACAAAGGGGAGGAAAGAGAGTGCTCTGGTTATCTGAGCCATATGGCACATTATGCATGGCCGGTGCTCAGCATGTCCTGGTTTCAGGAGAGTATACTTTTTAACAGCAATGATAACAACAATAATAGTTGGTAGCAATTACCAAGTGTAATAGGCTGTGTCAGGAACTTTGCATAAATTATATTATTTAATCATCACAACACTAGCCTTCTAGGCAGGCATTCCTTTCTGTATTTAAGAAAACAAGTTCATAAAGGTCAAGTCACACTGCTGCTAGGGCTAAAATCATACATCTATCATGAAGCAAGGCAGGGGACTCAAAGCCCTGAATTTTCTGGGGCCAAAGCTTGAGCTCCTTTCTCAATCACCCTTCCTGCCTCTTTACCTGGGTAATATTCTCCAAGGGAGGTCACCAAGAGTTACATTCAGGGTTCAAGTGAAGATGCATATCCCTGGGAGACACCAGAGGTCCTAAGGAGGCACTTATGTGCTTCTTGGTTCAGGCAAACAGCTGTCTGCATGATTTCTTCACCCTTGGCTGTGCCGAACAAACTGTTCTAACACAGAACAGGCCACTCTCTGTGCCGAGGCCAAAATGATACTGGCTAAGCCTCTCAGCCCACTGCACATCCTTCTGCACAATGGCCCAGGACCTCTGGGCCTCAGTGAAGTCTCTCTCCATTTGGTTTTTCTTAAATTCCACACAAGTCTCTAGCAAAGCATTAATGCATTTTTTATTTATACATCCTACCTCCTCTTCTAGACTGTGAGCCCCTTAAGGTCAGAGACTGTGTCTATTTTTTTTTTTAATCCTCACCCGAGGATATTTTTCCATTTATCTTCAGATAGAGTGGGAGGGAGAAAGAGAGAGAAACATCGATGTGAGAGAGACACATTGATTAGTTGCCTCCTGCATGACCCCAACCGAGGCCCGGGACAAACCACAACTGAGGTATATGCCCTTAGCTGGAATCGAACCCTCGACTCTTTGGTTTGCAGGCCAATGCTCTAACCATTGAGGCAAACCGGCCAGGGTGAGACTATGTCTTTATTCATCTCTGTATCCACAGGGACAAATGCAGGGATGACATAGAATAGACACTTAGTGAATATTTACTCAACCTCTCCAAGCCCCTGTGTCCTCCTAGGGGAAATAGAGGTAACAGTACCATCTCGGGGGGCCATAGGAAGATTAACAGAGAAATTGTTTAAAAAGGTTTTAACAGGGCACTCGGCACATAGTAAGTGCTTAATAAATGATGTCTCCTATAATTACTATGTTACATAATAATATTATATATTCCATGGTGTTATTAATAAACAAGTGGTTGGGCGCTGACCCATGTACCAAGAGGTTGCCGGTTCGATTCCCGGTCGGGACACATGCCCAGGTTGTGGACCCAGTCTCCAGTGGGGGGCATGCAGGAGGCAGCCAACTGATGTTCTCTCTCATTGATGTTTCTATCTCTCTCTCACTTTCATTTCTTCTCTCTCTGAAATCCATAAAGGAAAGGAAAAAAAATTAGTAAGTAGCCCTGAACCAAATCGTGGGTTCGATTCCTGGTCAAGGGCATATACCTGAGTTACAGGTATAATCCCCAGCCCGGCTTGGGGTTGTGCGGAAGGCAACCAATTGATGTGTCTTTCTCATATAGATTTTTCTCTCTCGTGTCCACCATCCCACTCTATCTAAAAATCAATGGAAAAATATCCTCGGTGAGGATTTAAATAAATAAGTAAGAAAGCATGTAAGTAAAGGCATGAATGAATGAGGTGAATTAACTTATCTTTAAATCCTGACTTTGGCCCAGGGTAGAAGTGAACTTTAATATTCTTTGTCCCATGGACTGGGAATGAATAGACATGTTGCAGTATTATTTTTTGTTTATCTTGTTGTTTGTTTTAGATTAAACCTAACAACATGCGCAGGCTTCATTCTGAAAATTCTCCCAATTCTTGAACTTCTCCAGAGGAGCTGGAAAGTGAGGAGCTAGTCAAAGATGCCTTTTTCTCCTGTGTTAGTGTCGATTTCCTGGTGACCTCTCTGTGGACGAACCATAAAGACAAAAACAGAAACAGATTAAAAAATCAGTGTGATTAAGAGAATGAAGACGGGAACCCCCAGCATTATAAAAACAGCTAGAAATCAACCACCCAGAGTGAAGCAGGTCAGAAGGTGAGACTGACAGATTATGTCAAGTGTCTGAATGTACTGGGAGGAGATTTATACAACCAAGGGAGAATTTGGAGATAAATTATAATAAGTACATAAGGAAAAAAGGAAAAAATAGGCAGATTAAAAAAGAGAGAGACTACCCTGGCCGGTTTGGCTCAGCGGGTAGAGCGCCGACCCATGCACCAAGAGGTCGCCGGTTCGATTCCCAGTCAGGGCACATGCTCAGGTTGTGGGCCCGATCCCCAGTGGGGGACATGCAGGAGGCGGCCAATCGATGTTCTCTCTCATCGATGTTTCTCTCTCTCTCTCTCTTTCAAATCAATAAAAGGGGGGAAAAAGAAAGCCTGGGGACTACTGATCAAGAGGTAGAGCCAGGGTTCCACAGAGAGAATATTTGTGGGAGCCTTTGCAAATCCCCCCAAATACATATATCCTCCCTTTGTGAAGACCACCATCTGCCATCAGGACTTATAAAATCCATATGACCCTGTGGTTCCCCTGTTTAATATCTTTCCATGGCTTTCCACAACTTACAAAATGAAGTGCTTAATGGAAATCACTTCCTGACTTGTCCAGGGATCTTCTCCAAGTCCCCTTTCCTAGAAGCACCTCATACTTTCTTGATCTCCTGCCTCTGAACCTTTGCCTCCACTGCTCCAACCACTGAGAATCGTGCCTTTTCTCATCTCCTGCCCTCTGCCTGGCAAACGCCCGACTCGGGTCAAGACACACCACTTCTGTAAAGTGTTTCTGCACGGCTCCAGGCTGCTGCCTTCTTTGTCCCTCTAATAGCACCTCTGGAACGTATAGCATTTATTTGTTGATACATCTGCCTTCTCTATACCAGACTGTGAACCTCCTGAAAATAGCGACTGTGTCTTAGGTACTGTTATTTACCTGGTGTCTACCCTTGGGAACTTTTGAAATTTCTCCAAACCTGGGCATAGTGCTGTAGAAAACACAGTGGATAATCTCTACTTTATGTGGCTGTTCTAAAGGTTAAAAGGAAGACATGTTCCTAACCTGTTTAACTTAATGCTTGGCACAGAGTAACCAGCTAATAAATTGTAGCCATTATCATCATATTATAACTTAATATTGTTAGATATAATATTTTAAATAAAATAATGGGTAAAAGAATAAATGCATGAATAAGTGTAGTCATCCAAGCAAAAAACTCCTCACTCCTGTTTTTCACTCAGCTGAGGAAAAATTATAATGAATAATGAACTCTCTTTTTTATCCTGGGAATGGTTATTTTTATTTTTCAGTCTTTGACCAGGATTTTCTTTTTCTCCTGTTGTTGTTTTTTGGTTTTTTTATCCTCACCAGAGGACATTTCTGCATAGAGGAGAGGGAGAGAGAGAATAAGAGAGAGAAATATCGATGTGAGAGAGACACATTGACTGACTGCCACCCACACGACCCCAACCGGGGCTGGGAACAAACTGCAACGGAGGTATGTGCCTCTAGTGGGAACCAAACCCGGGACTCTGGTCCACGGGCCAACGCTCTAACAGTTGAGCCAAACCGGCCAGGGCTTTTTCTCCTGTTGTTGTTCTACCTACCCGATATCAAACATATCAGATGCTCTGTTGGAACCTTCTAGTTCCAGGGAACAGATTTCATCAGGCCTTGAAAGTGAGAAGCGACAGCAGCTCAAGTCCAGTTTTTCTTCCTCCCCCTTTTCCTTCCTGTGGGGAAACAAAAAAGACATAAACAAAAATCGGGTAAAAAAATTCAGTGTGATTTCTTCAAAGTTTTCACTGGAATCTTGATAGGTGTTGAAAAAAAAAAGTTTATAAATCAATAACACTGGCAATAGCAAACAACTGAAGCAGAGTGCTGAACACACCAAGATGACTCCCTCAAACATTTTTTTAAAAATATGTTTTTATTGATTTTTTGAGAGAGAGAGGAAGTGAGAGCGAGCAACACTGATAGGCTGCCTCTTGCACACCCCCTACTGGTGATCAAGCCCACAACCTGGGCATGTGCTCTGACTAGGAATCAAACCAGTGACCTCTTGGTGCATGGCCCCACTGGCCAGGGTGCTCTCATTTATTTTCTTCTTCTTTTTAAAATATTTTTTCTTTATTGATTTGAGAGAGAGAGGAAGGGAGAAGGAGAGAGAGAGATAGAAACATCAATGAGAGAAAACACTGACTGGCCGCCCCCTGCATGTCCCCTACTGGGGACTGGGCCCACAACCTAGGCATGTGCCCTGACTGGGAATCGCACCAGCCACTCCTTGGTGCATGGGTTGACGCTCAATCAGAGAGCCACACTGGCTGGGCTCCCTCAGTTATTTTCTAAGCATTGACTGAGGACCTGTTGGGTGCCAGGCACTAGACTAGACTCTGGGATAACAAGGTCATCTAGGACAAGATTCCCAACCTCAAGAATAAACCTTTAATCTAGGGAGAAGAACAAACAAATAATGACTAGAGTAGGCTATGATCTGTGGAGTGTGATCAGGAAAGCGCATGGCACATAATGGGTACCTTGAGTAGGCAAGTCAGGGAAGACTTCCTGGAGGTGGTTCCTGGGCTGGGTTTTAAGGGGTTAGCTTGACTAAGAAGTAGTTGAAGGATAGTAAAGTCTTAGGGAACAACAATAATATTGGTGAATTCGACTGAGTTGGCTTTTTATACTTCTGAGAATCTAAAATTAGTATCGGAAAAACTGTTAACGAGTCACCGTTGATCCTATGAGATTCCATGGCTCTAACAGGTGGGTCTCAAGCTTATAAACTATTATAAAAAATTGTGGTCTTTTTCTGGTTTGAAGGAAAATTCAAATTAGAAGGTTTAAGATTGGAAGTTTTCCTTGGATAAATTCCTCAACTCACTAAGATTTGATTTCTTCATTTCTAAAGTAAAGAATATAACACCAACTATCTGTGGCAGAGATTGTTAGTTACACATCATCCACTCCTCCCCCTTTTTATTTAACAATGGAGCCAGTTTCTGTTTTGTTTTTTGTGTTGGTATGTGCCCCTAGAGGGAACCAAACCCAGGACTCTCTGGTCCACAGGCCAATGCTCCAATGACTGAGCCAAACCAGCCAGGGCTTGTTTTTGTTTGTTTGTTTGAATCTTCACCCAAGGATATTTTTCTATTTATCTTCAGATAGAGCGGGAGGGAGGGAGAGAGAGAAAATATATATATATTTTTTATCCTAACCTGAGGACATTTTTCCATTTTTTGTTCAGATAGAGTGGGAGGGAGAGAGAGGAAGAGAGAGAGAAACATCGACGTGAAAGGGACACATCGAGTGGCTGCCTCCCGAACAACCCAACCAAGGCCGGGGACGAACCGCAACCGAGGTACGTGCCTTTAGCGGCAACCGAACCTGGGCCTCTCTGGACTGCAGGCTGACGCTCTAACTGCTGAGCCAAACCGGCCAGTGCAAGAGAGAGAAATATTGACATGAGAGGGACACACTGACTGGTTGCCTCCCACACAACCCCAACCAGGGCCGGGGACGAACCGCAACCGAGGTACGTGCCCTTCACCATTCAAAATGTTTTGTTGTTGTTGTTGTTGTTAATCCTCACCCGAGGATATTTTTCCTTTCTTTTTTTTTAAAAGAGAGTAGAAGAGAGGAAGGGAGGAAGGGAAAGAGAGAGACAGAGAGAGAAACATTTATGTGATAAAGACACATAAATCGTTTGCCTCCTGAACGACCCCAACAGGGGCCAGGGCTCAAACCTGCAACCCAGGTACTTGCCCTTGACCAGGAATCAAACCCATGACCTTTTGGTCTGCAGGCTGACGCTCTAACTGCTGAGCCAAACTGGACAGGGATCAAATTGTTTTTTTGTTTTTTTATTCCTCACTCCAGGATATTTTTCCATTTATCATCAGATAGAGTGGGAGGGAAGGAGAGAAAGAGAAACAGAGAAATATCGATGTGACAGAGCCACATCGACTCGTTGCCTCCCGCACGACCCGACCAGGGCCTGGGACCACAACTGAAGTATGTGCTCTTGACTGGAATCAAACCTGCAACTCATTGGTCTATGGGCTGATACTCTAATAGTTGAGCCAAACCGGACAGGGCTCAAATTGTTTTTTTACAATGCTATTTCCTGTTCTTCCAATGTGGCTCAATGGATTGAGGGTTGTCCCATGGATTGAGAGGTCCGGGTTCAATTCACAGTCAGGGCACATGCTCCAGTTGCAGGCTCAATCCCCAGTAAGGGGCGTGCAGGAGGCAGTTGATTGATGTTTCTCACATCGATGTTTCTATCTCTCTCCCTAAAAATCAATAAAAACATTTTTAAAAGTGATATTTCTTGCCCTGGCTGGTTTGGCTCAGTGGTTTGAGCATCGGCTCTCAACCAAAGAGTCACGGGTTCAATTCTGGTAAAGGGCACGTACCTTAGTTGTGGTTCGGTTCCTGGCCCTGGTCAGTGTTGTGAGGGAGGCAGTCAATTGATGTGTGTCTCTCACATTGATGTTTCTCTCCCTCTCTCTTTCTCCCACTCTATCTGAAGATAAATGGAAAAATATCCTCAGATGAGGATTAAAATAAATAAAATAAAATAAAATAATATTTCCTTAAAAAGGAAGAAGGTGTTATAGCCATGTAGTCATGTTCTAGCAATGAGGTATAAGTGGAAATGTTTGGGATTTCTGGAAATGCTTCTTAAAAGAGAATGGAGTTATGCCCTGGGTGAGTGCTCAGTTGATTAGAATGTCATCCAGATACACCAATGTTGCAGGTTCGATCCCCGGTCAGGGCACATACAAGACTCAACCAATAAATGCATAAATAAATGGAACCACAAATTGATTTTTCTTTCTTTCTTTTTCTCTCTCTTCCCCTTCCTCTCTCTCTAAAATCAATTTTTTAAAAAGAGAGAAAGAGTTCTAAGATTAAAAGTAAATTGATGGAGCCCTGGCCGGTTTGGCTCAGCGGTTAGAGCGCCCGCCTGCGGTCCGGAGAGACCCGGGTTCGGTTCCCGCTAAGGGCACGTATCTCGGTTGCAGTTTGTCCCCGGCCCTGGTTGGTCATGCGGGTGGCAGCCACTCGATGTGTCCCTTTCACATCGATGTTTCTCACTCTCTCTCTTCCTCTCTCTCCCTCCCACTCTGTCTGTAAAAAAATGGAAAAATGTCCTCGGGTGAGGATAAAAAAAAAAAAAAAAGTAAATTGATGGAGAAAAATAACACTAATCAAAAGAAAGCAGGAATAGCTATACTAACTTCAGACAGAATAGACTTTAAGGCAAGGAAAGTTATCAGGAATAAATAAGGTCATTATCACTCAGACAGTCTTGCTCAGTGGATTGAGCATCATCCCATGGACTGACATCGTCATACAATGTCTGTTCTCAGACCAAAATGGAATCAAATAGAAATCAATAACAGAGAGCTGGAAAATCCCAAAATACTTGGAAATTAAACAACATACTTATTTTTTCCCCCAAATACAAGCAAAAGTTTATTTCGAAAGTCACAGAGGTAGAAGAAGTGAACTCTGGAAGAAGTGAGCCAGCTAGTCTGTGTGGGCTCAGGAAACAAGGCACAGAGGCAAAAGAAGGGCCCTTGGAGCTTAGGAAAAAGAAAGGCAAAGAAACGTGCCCGGGGGAAGGACAAGGGGAAAGGTGTGGGCCTGCTCGAGAGAGAAAACATGCGTCTAAATAACATACTTCTACATATTACATGGGCCAAAGAACAGGTCTCAACAGAAATTTAAAAATATTTTGAACTAAATGAACATGAAAACACATCTTACTAAAATTTTGGGGATGCTGAAAGCAGTGCTTAGAGGAAAATGTATAGCATTATATACGTGTATTACAAAAGAAAATCTACAATTAGTCATCTAAGTTTTCCCTAGAAAATAAGAGCAAACTAGAAAAATAAGAGCAAAAAATTAAATCCAAAGTAAGTAAAAGAAAATAAATAATAAAAAATGAGAGCACATAGTAGGAAATTGTCTATTCCTGATATAATTACTGTAGTACTCTTGCATAAGACATGAGTTTCAAATCAGCTGTTGAAATAAACCCAACTGTTCAAACATTTTAAAAACATTAGCGCAGAAATAAAATTAAAAACAGTAAATCAATAGAGAAAATCAACAAAACCAAAAGCTGGTTCTTTGAAAAGATCAATTATAAAAACTGACAAGCCTCTAGCTAGGCTAACTAAGAAAAAAAGAAAAAGGATACAAATTACTAATATCAGATATGAAAGAGGAGCCATCACTACATATGCTCATGGACATTAAAAAGATAACAAAGGCCCTGGCCCGTTTGGCTCAGCAGTTAGAGCATCAGCCTACGAACCAAAGGATAAAGGGTTCAATTCCAGTCAAGGGCACATGCCTGGGTTGCAGGATTCCCCGGTCCTGACTAGGGCTGTGCAGGAGGCAACCAACTGATGTGTCGCTCTCAGCATCGATGTTTCTCTCTCTCTCTCTACCTCCCTCCCTTCCACTCTCTCTAAAATAAAAGAGCCTGGCTGGTGTGGTCAGTGGTTGAACGACGATCCATGCACCAAGAGATTGCTGGTTCGATTCCCAGTCAGGGCACATACCCAGGTTGTAGGTCAAATCTCCAGTGAGGGGCATGCAGGAGGAAGCCAGTCAATGTTCTCTCTCATCTATGTTTGTTTCTCTCTCTCTCTCTCTCTCTCTCTCTCTCTCTCTCTCTCTCTCTCCCTCTCCCTCTCCCTCTCCCTCTCCCTTCCTCTCTAAGATCAATACAGAAAAAAAAAAAGATAAAAAAAGAAATATAATTATAGCAATGATCTATAATCTCTTTCAGAGGGTAGAAGCAGAGAGACTACATCCTAACTCATTCTATGAGCCAAGCTTTACCCTAGTACCAAAACTAGACAAAGACATTACAAGAAAAGAAAACTGTAGATCAGTATCTCTCACGAACACAGATGCAAACATCAATAAAATATTAGCAAATCGAAACCAACAATGAATAAAAATAACTGCACACCATGACCAACTGGGATTTGTACTAGGTATGCAAGGCTGGTTCAGCATTTTTTCAATTGATATAATCCACCACATAACCAGCCTAAAGAAGAAAAATCACATGATCATATCACTAGATACAGAAAACGCACTTTAAAAATCCAAAAAGTCATGAATAAAACTTAGCAAACTAAAAATAGAACAGAACTACCTAAATTGGATTTTTAAAATACAGTTAACATCATACTTAATGGTGAGGAAATTGAAACTTTCTCACTTAGGTCAGAAACAAGGCAAGGATGTCCCCTCTCATCACTGTTTTTCAACATTGCACTGGAAGTCCTAGCCGATGCAATAAGAAAACAAAATGTATATAGATTGGAAAGGAAGAAATAAAACTGTTTACAGATGACATGATCACTCATGTAGAAAATATAAAAAGACACCCCCCCCCAAAAAAAAACTCCTGGAACTAGTAAGTGATTATACATACCATAGTTAAAGAATGTAAGGCTAATATTGCTTTCCTATATATACCAGCAACGAACAAGTGGAATTTGAAATTTAAAAACACAATACCATTTATATTAACACCCACAAAAATGAAATACTGAGTTATAAAACTAACAAAACATCTACAAGATCTATATGAAAAAAATTATAAAACTCTGCTGAAAGAAATCAAATAAGAACTAAATAAATGAAGATATACTCCATGTTGATGGACAGGAAAACTCAATATTTTCAAGGTGTCAGTTCTTCCCAATTTAATCTAGATTCAATGCAATCCCAATAAAAATCCCAGCAAGTTATTTAGCAGATACTGACATACTGATTCTAATGTTTATATGAGTAGGAAAAGACTCAGCATAGACAAAACAATATTGAAGGAAAAGAAAAAGCCCAGATATAGATCCACATAAGGATAGCCAACTGATCTTTGATAAAGGCACAAAGGCAACACAATCAAAAAAGACAATCTTTTCAACAAATGGTGCTGAAACAATTGGATATCCACATGCAAAAAACATGAATCTAGACACAGAATTTACTTATACCTTTCATAAAAAATTAACTCAAAATGGAGCACAGACCTAAATGTAAAAAGCAAAATTATAAAACTCCTAGAAGGTAACATAAAAGAGAATCTAGACGACACTGGGTTTGGTGATGACTTTTCAGATATCAAAGGTAGGATCCATGAAAGAATAAATAGATACAATGGACTTTATTAAAATTAAAAACTCCTGCTCTGTAAAAGATAATGCCAAGAGATGAGGAGGCAAGCCATAGACTGGAAGAAAATATTTACAAAAGACAATGAGAAAGGACTGTTCTCCAAAATATACAAAGCACTCTTAAAACTCAACAATAAGAAAACACATAACTTGCCCCAGCTGGTGTGGCTCAGTGGTTGAGCGTTGACCCATGCACCAAGAGGCTGCCAGTTCGATTCCTGGTCAGGGCACATGCTCAGGTTATGGGCCCGATCCCCAGTGGGGGGCATGCAGGAGGCGGCTGGCCAATTGATGTTCTTTCTCATCAATGTTTCTATCTCTCTCTCCCTCTCCCTTCCTCTCTCTCTAAAATCAATACAGAAAAAATATTTAAAAAGAAGAAAAAATAGGCCCTGGCCGGTTTGGCTCAGCGGTTGGAGCATCGGCCTGCGGTCCTGAGAGACCTGGGTTCGGTTCCCGCTAAGGGCATGTACCTCAGTTGCAGTTTGTCCCCGGCTCTGGTCAGTCAGTCGTGTGGGTGGCAGCCACTCGATGTGTTTCTTTCACGTCGATGTTTCTCTCTCTCTCTCTCTGTTCCTCTCTCTCCCTCCCACTCTACCTGAACAAAAAATGGAAAAATGTCCTCAGGTGAGGATAAAAAAAAAAAGAAGAAGAAGAAAAAATAGCCCTGACCAGTTTGGCTCAGCAGTTAGAGTGTCGGCCTGCGGTCCAGAGAGACCCGGGTTTGGTTCCCGCTAAGGGCATGTACCTCAGTTGCAGTTTGTCCCCGGCCCTGGTTGGTTGTGCAGGAGGCAGCCACTGGATGTGTCCCTTTCATGTCGATGTTTCTCTCTCTCTCTCTTCCTCTGTCTCCCTCCCACTCTGCCTGAACAAAAAATGGAAGAATGTCCTCGGGTGAGGATTAAAAATAAATAAATAAATAAATAAAATGAAATAAAATAAAGATCAATATCCCTCAGTTATAGAAGAAAATATCACATATGAAAAAGAAGAGAACGCTATAAAAAATAAACGGCCAAAATATAAGAAAGATCTCACTTTAGGAAATTAATAAATGTTATAGAATTTTTAAAATTAAAAAAAGTGTTAGAAGATAAAATATAGAGATTCTCCTAGAAAGTAGGACGGAAACTCATACAGATTCCAACAGGAGAATAAAGATAAGAAAATTAGAAAATCGGTCCAGGAGGACCAACAACTGAGTATAATCCAGAAAAACAGAGCTAGGAAAATGAAGAGAAGGAAATTCTTAAATAATAAAAGTTCTCAGAATTGGAGGACACTACTCTACAGTCTGAGAGGGTTCCCAATCCCAGTAAAAGATATTAAGATATGATATCAAGGCACATAACTGAAACTTCAGACTACCAGGGGTGAAGACAATATCCTAAAGCCTTCCACAGGGGAAAAAAAAAAAAGGTGACATACAACATTCAAGGCCATAGGAATCAGAAAGGTATCAGATTTTTCAACAGTAAAACTAAAAGTTAGGGAAATGTTTTTTTCCAAATTCTATGGCAAATTGACTTTTAATTTAGAATTTTATTCCCAGCAAAACATTTGTCAAATATTAATCAAGAGCAAAGTCATTTTGGACATGCAAAGACTAAAAAAACTTTCCATGTACCTTTTCTTGGAAAGCTACTAGAAGATGTGCCCCAGCAAAATGAGGAACAGGAAAGAAAAAGACACGTGACCTGGGAAACAGACTACAACAAAGTAAAGTTGACAAAGGGAAGTCCTAGGATGATGGCGAAAAAAGCCCCATGATGATAACTGTGATCAGACCTAGAGCACACCAGTCTAGATTTGAAGAGGAAAAGGTCCTGAGAAGTACTCCAAAATTAGAAGAAGAAAGGAGGAGGAGGAGAAGGAAGAAGAGGAGGAGGAGGAAGAGGAGGAGGAGGAGGAGGAGGAGGAGGAGGAGGAGGAGGAGAAATTAATAGAATATCATCACTTTAGGATCTTCTGCCACAAGGTTTTCTTAACCCTTTGGGGTCTGTATCTCTTTGCATTAGAGATAAAATAACAAGCAGCAAACTGCATCTGTCTTTGTTATAACCACATTATCTAACAGAATATACACAGAATATATATGATATATTTGAGAATATGCAAAATAATGCTGCTTAGTTTTTTTTTTGTTTGTTTTTTTGTTTTTTTATCCTCACTCGAGGACATTTTTCCATTTTTTGTTCAGATAGAGTGGGAGGGAGAGAGAGAGAGGAAGAGAGAGAGAGAGAAACATCGATGTGAAGGGACACATCGAGTGGCTGCCACCCACACGACCAACTAGGGCCGGGGACAAACTGCAACCGAGGTACGTGCCCCTAGCGGGAACCGAACCCGGGTCTCTCTGTACCGCAGGCCGACGCTCCAACCGCTGAGCCAAACCGGCCAGGGCAATGCTGCTTAGTTTTTGATAGCTCTTAACAATCTGGAAAAAATGATCAACAGATAATGTTTTAGAAGGAAAATAAATCAAGAAATACATATGTAAGTATGTTATTTAGAATAATGGATGAAAGTTCCAGCATTGAATATTGTTATTTCTATACAGCAGACTTCTGGATGGCTACCTACAGGCTGCAGGACAGCAAAATTCAGGTGTGGCATGTAAGACCCCCGATGCCCCACTATTCCCTCCTCAGCTCTTCCTCACTCCCTGACCAGCCAGACCTAACGGCAGGCTGATAACTTCTAGCTCTACAGACTGGCTTGAGCAGCTGTCTCTGTCTAGAGTACCAGCCCATTCTTCCCCTCCCATCGCAAACAAAAAGAACTGGCCACTTCCTACTGTGTTCCCTTTTGAAGTGTTCTCTTAGGACCTAAGCAACTTGTTGCATATTACCAATTCACATCTTTTCCCTCCTTCTAGACCACAGGCACTTTAACTTACTTATTTCTTTGTATCCTTAGTGCCTGGCACTGAAGGTCTTTAGTCAGTGTTTACTTGGCATGTCGGTGTCTGCATTTTCTATTCCGTAAAATGGGAGTGATGTTATTTATTAGGATTTGATGACATATAAATAGAATTAAGTGGGCATGTTATCTTTGATGGCATGTCACCCATTCTACCCCATGTAACTGACTATGCTCAGCTCTCTCGGGCCACACGGACACTCAGGCCTGGCTAATCATAGCACGATTCTTCCTGAACATAGTGTGGGTCCATAACCCAAGCAGAGCAATCAGAGACTTTAATGAGGTTTGGTGTATGGAGGCTGGGAAAGGGTTTATCTCGGTGTATCTCTTCCCTTTAGGTCATGTGCTATAAGGACATAGGCTTGTCTCTGGCCCTCTTTGTTTCTCTGAGAAAAAATGCAGCTTGAAAAACAAGCCAGCACATGGATGGTTGATAGAGGGAGGGAGAGAGAACCTGAAAATATCAGTGCGTCCTTAGTACCAACGTGCCAGCAGCCAACTTGTCTGTGGGCTGCCTGGTTACTAAAGCCACTAGATGTTCCTTCTGCTCAAGTTAGTTTGAGCCGATTTCCTGGCACCTGCAACCGAAAGCTCTGCCTTACGCAGTTCATAAAGCACAAATGCTTGGCACTGAGAAGTACAGAATCACTGGTAGCTCTTTCTGCCACCATTAACAACAAAAAAATAAAATGAGAATTGAGTGATACATAAAAGTGAACTTTTTACATATTCTTTTCCATGTATTAAGAATTCTTACATTGCTCACATTTCTACTTTTCCCATGGTCTTTTTTTGAACAAACCTTAAAAGAAATGTGGTCTCCTTCTTCAGGCTTCCTTTAGATTTCTTTTCCAGGGATTCCTCCATGAAGGCTGAAGGATGAATGAATGTGTGGTTTGCCTTTTTTTTATCTGCTTCTTTTTGGTCTATATTCTTCACCTCCCTGTGTGAAATCACAAAGACACATAGGGGAAAAGACTAAAAAGCCAGCATGATCTTTTCTCTCTTACCTTCATATGTAAAGAGAAGCAAATATTTACAAATTCATTCATGACAAATGTCAAGAGAAACTGACTGAACAGAGAACTGACCACACAGCAGGAACTCACCCCTTGCTGTATGCCTAAGGTCACATCAGCCCTGGGACACAGAGGAATACGGGTGGTCCTTGAACTCAAGGAACACTACTCGAATTAGGAAGACAGGTGAGGAAATCCACAATCTGAAAGAAAGCTCAAGTGTGAGCTTTGAGGGCAAGCTGATTAAGGTTGGGGCTCTGCCACTTGCTGTGTGACCTTGGGCAAATTAATTCACCTCTCCATGCCAATGTACTCATCTCAACATGGGAATAACAGAACCTTGGGTTGTGGAAGGTTGAGTTACCACAGGTCAGGTGCTTAGCACAGAGCCTGGTACACAGAAAGTGCTCAATAACGTTGGCTGCTACTGCTGCTGGTGTTATAAGAGGTTTCCAGCAGAACGTCTGTAGCTAAGCTTGGGGTACGCAATGGGAATGCTATTGGGTAATATACCAGCTGACATTTGAAATGTGAGTGAACATTTATTTGATGAAGAAGCAGGTTATGGGTGTTCAAGGTAGACACAGTAGCAATAAATATATATTTGAGTGAAGTAAGATGCTGTCATATACTTCTCTACTATGGTAGGATAGATATAGAAAGACTGACATTTAAAAACTAGCATTGAACTTGGCCTAAACCAGTAGTTATTCCAACAATGGGGGTCTTTTCCCAAGTTAAAGGAAAAAATTGTGTTGACACAACATTCTCATTTTTGTGATCTTCTGCCACAACTTTTCTTCACTTTTTGAAGCCTGCTTCTGCTTGCAATGGAGAGACAAAAAACCAGCAGCATATTGTCCTTGTTATGATCACATTTTTCTAACAGAAGAATTTGGATAGCCCTAGCTGGTTTGGCTCAGAGGTTAGAGCGCGTGGACCAATGAGTTGCAGGTTCGATTCTGGCCAAGGGCACGTACCTTGGTTGTGATTCGTTCCCGGCCCTGGTTGGGGTTGTGCAGGAGGAAGCCACTCGATGTGTCTCTTTCACATCGATATTTTTCTCTGTCTCTCTCTCCCTCTCTCTCCCTCCCACTCTATTTGAACAGAAATGGAAAAAGTCCTTGGGTGAGGATAAAAAAAAAAAAAAAACAGAAGAAAAAGAATTTGGATGGGATTCCTTGATAATATTTTCTGCATTGTCATTTCTTGAGGTGTTGCAGCCTGTACGTGTTTTAGGCTCCTACTTTCCACTAGTAAAAGCATTTTTAGCGTGTATGATGGAATCGTATGTTGAAACATTTCAGAGAGTTCTGCAAAACGCATTCTGAATTGTGGATGCTTTGCCCCCAGACAAGTGTGAGCATCAGGGCTCTGGACTAGCAAGAAAATGAATTCTTCAGCAGCACTGAGCCCGCTCCTTCACTGTAGAGCCCCATCTGCACGTGCAAACCAGGCTCTTCCTCACTCAAGAGCAGAGAACCCTGCACAATCGTTGCTGGGTTGCCTTTTCTCAGGGGACTGCTCCATGCCTCCCCAACCACTAACTTTCCTTTGGAACCCGCAGTTTTTATGGTATGGGCTTGCTTGTATTATCTGTAATAGCTGTCCTTTAGTAAGCACTTCCTCTGAGCCAGGACTGACCTAGACATTTACTTTCACTCGCATAACTACTCCATGTTACTATGAGATGGTACCCAGGCCTCACAGGGCTGACTGATGGATCTAATTCACACAGAGAATGAGAGAGCTGGCACTGGAGCTTCGGTCTGCCCAACTTCAATGCCAGTGCTCCGGACTGATGTGGTCTAGTAGAGAAGTAAGTGGGAACTGATGTCCAAAAGGGCCCTAGCCCACCTATAAGTAATATTCCACATTGACATTTGTCTCCTTTGTTCTTGCTTTTTCCATTTTTAATTAAATGAAAAAAATTATTTAAAATTTTATAACATAAAATTTATATATAAAAGTAAAGAAAGTAGTATAATGAACACCAATTACCCATTGTCTAACTTCAACAGTTATCAACATAAGGTCAATCTTGACTCATCTATTACTCCCTTTGCCTCCCCCCCAACATACCCACCTCAAATGGGTTATTTATTTATTTTTTTTAACTTATCTTTATTGTTGAATGTATTCTCATTTTTCCCCCATTGACCCCCGCCTCCCCCCTCCTGCCTTTCCCCACACTATTGTCTGTGTCCATTGGTTATGCATATATACATATAGGTTCTTTGGTTTATTTCTTCCCATCCCCTAACCCCCTTCCCTTTGAGGTTTGTCAATCTAGCAATCAATTTGTTCTTCTTAATCCCTTCACCTTTTTCACCCATTTCCCCAACCCCCCTCCCATCTGGCAACCAACAAAATGTTCTCTGTATCTATGAGAATGCTTCTGTTCTGCCTGTTCATTTTGTTTGTAGATTCCATTGTCAATAGATATGTATTCATTGCCATTTTGTTTGTTCATATATTTTATCTTTTTCTTCAAAAAGACCCTTCAACATTTCATATAACAGTTTAGTGGTGATGAACTCCTTTACCTTTTTCTTGTCTGGGAAAGTTTTTATATGGCCATCGATTCTAAATGACAGCTTTGCAGGATAGAGTAATCTTGGTTGTAGGTTCTTGCTTTTCATCACTCTGAATATTTCTTGCAACTCTCTTCTGGCCTGCAAAGTTTCTTTTGAGAAATCAGCTGACAGTCTTATGGAAACTCCCTTGTAGGTAACTAAATGCTTTTCTCTTGCTGCTTTTAAGATTCTCTCTTTGTCTTGAACTTTCTGCATTTTGATGATGATGTGTCTTGGTGTGGGCCTCTTGGGGTTCATCTTGTTTGGGACTCTCTGTGCTTCCTGGACTTGTATGTCTGTTTCCTTCACCAAGTTAGGGAAGTCTTCTGCCATTATTGTTTCAAATAGGTTTTCGATTTCTTGTTCTCTCTCTTCTCCTTCTGGCACCCCCAAGATGCGAATGTTGGCATGCTTGAAGTTGTCCCAGAGGCTCCTTACACTATCCTCATTTTTTTTTTATTCTTTTTTGTTTTTGTTGTTCTGATTGGGTGGTTTTTGCTTCCTTATATTCCAAATCAATGGTTTGCTTCTTGGCTTTACCTACTTTACTATTGAATCTGTGTAAATTATTCTTTATTTCAGTTAGTACCTCCTTCATTTCTGACTGTGCATTCTTCATTTCTGACTGGTCCTTTTTTATGCTCTTGAGGCCCTCACTGAGATTCTCATTAAGTTCATTGAGCATCCTTATAAGCAGTGTTTTGAACTCAGCATCTGTTAGGTTGCTTATCTCCATTTTGCTTAATTATTTTCCTGGAGATTTTTTCTGTTCTTTCATTTGGGACCTGTTTCTTTGTCTCCTCATTCTGGCCACCTCTCTGTGCCTGCTTCTATTACTTAATGAGAGGTATGGGGCTAGCTGAGACCAGATGCTGCTTGTTTGAAAAAATTTAGGAAAACCTGAAGCAGGATCCAAGACAAGCCAATCCTACGGTAAAACAACTGGCAACGGCTTGGGTGGGCCTGAGGTTGGGTGGGGCGGGGCCTCAGGGAATCACCAGGGTGGGGCTACCAGTATGAGCCAGGTTGCTGGAGTCCCAGATCTGCTGCCCCAGGGAAGGGTTCACCAAAGGAACAAAAGCCTCAGACAGCACGTCTATCCAGGAGAAAGCTGCCTCTCCTACCCTCATTCCAATGCCAAACAGCTCAGTTCTTCCCCATTTGTCTCTGGTGCCTTTCAGGCTGCCTCTCCCATGCTGGAGCCTGGAGGGTGTGAGTCTAAGTAAGTCTGTGCTCAGGCCCTTTAAGAGGAGCTGCCTAGGGCTCCAGCCGCCTCAGCCTCCCTGAGCCTCATTTCCTGCTGGTTTTCCAGCCAGAAGTTATGGAGATTCTCTTCCTGGCACTGGAACCCTGAGTGGGGCACCTGGTGTGGGATGGGGACCCCCCCCTCAGTCCTCAGGGAGGACCTTCCCAGCCAAGGTGTTCTCCTTATTTTTTTTTTTTATCCTCACCCGAGGACAACTTTCCATTTTTTGTCCAGATAGAGTGGGAAGGAGAGAAAGAGAGAGAGAAACATCGATGTGAAGGGACACATTGAGTGGCTGCCACCTGCACGACCAACCAGGGCCAGGGACAAACTGCAACCGAGGTACGTGCCCTTAGTGGGAACCGAACCTGGGTCTCTCTGTACCGTAGGCCGATGCTCCAACCGCTGAGCCAAACCGGCCAGGGCGTTCTCCTGATTTTTATCTGCCACACGTAGGTGTGGGACCAGCCCCTCCTACCGGTCTCCATGCGGCTGCTGCTTTAATTCTGTAGTTGTAGGACTTCCATTCAGCTCGATTTCAGGTGGTTTTGAATGATGGTTGTTCTGTAGTTTAGTTGTAACTTTGATGTGGTTATGGGAGGACGGATACCGCGTTTACCTATGCCCCATCTTGACCGGATGTCCTCAAATGGGTTAAAACAAATCTTAGACGCCATGTTATTTCATCCATAAATACTTCATTATGTATCTCCTTAAGATATGACTCTTGCCCTGGCCAGTATGGCTCAGCGGTTAGAGCATCAGCCCGTGGATCAAAGAGTCCCAGGTTCAGTTCCTGCTAAGGGAACCTCTGTTGCAGTTTGTCCCTGGTCCTGGCTCGGGTTGTGTGAGTGGCAACCATTTGATGTGTCTCTCACATCAATGTTTCTCTCTCTCTTCCTCCCCCTCTCCCTCCCGCTCTATCTGAGGATGAATGCAAAAGTATCCTCGGGTGAGGATAAAAAAAGGATATGACTTTTAAAAAATAACATAACTACAAAACTATTACAATATCTTTTAAAAAGGAACACACCAATAAAAGGAATTCCTTAGTATCATATAAAACCCAAACAGCCCTGGCCGGTTTGGCTCAGCAGTTGGAGCGTCCGCCTGCGGTCCAGGGAGACCCGGGTTCGGTTCCCGCTAAGGGCACGTGCCTCGGTTGCAGTTTGTCCCCGGCCCTGGATGGTCGTGCGGGTGGCAGCCACTCGATGTGTCCCTTTCGCATCGATGTTTCTCTCTCTCTCTCCCTCCCACTCTATCTGTACAAAAAATGGAGGAATGTCCTCGTGTGAGGATAAAAACAAAAAAAAAAAAACCCAAACAAATAAAATTAAAATCTAGTCTCTCTTACTGTGGAGTTTACATTCTGACCACAAGAAAGATGAGTGTGTTTGGATGTTATGGGGCTTGCCCCCCAATTACGAGTTATTCCGATGTGCTACAACAGAAATTCTGCAACACCACTTCCCCAAAGCCCCGGAGTACCTGAGGAAGCCATCGTGTAGCTCCTTTATGTAATCATCGAAGTAAGTCCACTCGCTCCAGTGGAGATGGCTCAGCTGCCGGAGGATGTCCCCTCGCCTCTTCATGTTGCACAGGGTCAGGCTGATGACATCAGAGTAGGTCAGGCTGGACTCAGTGGCTTTCATGGTCAAGGAAAACCCCACGCTGTCAGCCGGTACTGGCTCTCAGCATTATTAGTGGGATGAGCCTAGTGCGTGGGGAGTAGGGATGGTGAGATGGCAGAGCGGGGAAACTGTCTGTGGACGAGATAACTGAAATCTGGGCAGGAAATGACCTTCTGCTCTTCGACCATGGCCTGCTTTGAGAAGATGCTGTCCTCTCCATGGCTAGGCCACTCCCTATCTTTTAATAAAACCCTCCCTCTGCCTGCTGATGGAAGGGCAAGGCAATGCTTTTTTCAGACTGTCATCTAAAATCCTTACTCCGTTATCATAGTGGTGAATAGGAAGGAGTTCCAACTTTTCCTTCCTTTTAGGCCCAAAGCCTCATTCCCATGCTCATGTATATATGTCAGAAATTTTTCTTTGCCTCCTTCTATCCCTTTACCCCTTCTGGATCAGTCGGAATCTCAGCTATATTCGTCACTTGTTGAGGGAGTTCAGACAGGATATAAGTCATCCTCTATGTTTCCAGTTCCTTATCTTTAAAATAGGGATAATACCTTCCACAGATGATGTTAATAATGGTGACAGTTATTACTTATTTAGTACCAGCTGTGTGCCATTTAATCCTGGTCACAACACTATTGGTTTGGTATGACTATCCTTATTTTAGGAAGGAGAAGATACAGACATTGAGCTCAGAGGTTAAGCTGTGCACATGAGATGTGAAGGCCAGTGGGCTGCTGAGCTGGGACTCAAATCCAGGTCTGTGTATCTCCAGCCCAGGCTCCTTGCACTACGTTACACTACATCACACCATATTACATGGCACTGTCTTTACAGAACAATAGGTGATCGAAGGATAAGTATTTTATAAACAATGAAGCACCATGAATGGTGAGTTCTCATTCTCTGTCTATAGACATATACATAGGTTTGTAGATACGAAGTGCTACAGGGCAGCAGTTACAAGTCCTGCCTAGCTTGCTATGAAAACGCCTCCTGATGGAAGCTATATGTAGATGGGTACTATTCAGCACTTGTTACCTGCCAGGCACCATGCTAACTAAGCCTTACCTCTGTTGTGTCTGTACTCTACAAAACAGGCCTATGAGGCAGTACGGTTATCCCCATTTTATAGATGAAAAATGAGGCTCAGAGAGAAGCTAGAACTTGTCTAAGATCACTCGGCTGAGCTGGCAAGCAGCTGAGTTGTTTCCTGAGTCCAGGTCTATTTGAATCCATGTTCTGACCCTCTTTGGTAAACTGCTAAGACTCAGGACACCAACAAATGTCACACCTGTTTTATTAAGATCTGAGCTTTTGCCCTGGATGGTTTGGCTCAGTAGTCAGAGCGTCGGCCTGCAGTCTGGAGAGACCAGGGTTCGGTTCCACTAAGGGCACGTACCTCGGTTGCAGTTTGTCCCTGGCTCTGGTTGGGTCGTGTGGGTAGCGACCACTCAGTGTGCCCTTTTCACATGGATGTTTCTCTCTCTCTCTCTCTCCGTCCCACTCTATCTGAACAAAATATGGAAAAATGGCCCTGGCTGGTTTGGCTCAGCGGTTAGAGCGTTGGCCTGTGGTCCAGAGAGACCCAGGTTCGATTCCTGCTAAGGGCACGTACCTCGGTTGCAGTTTGTCCCCGGCCTTCGTTGGTCGTGTGGGTGGCAGCCACTCCATGTGTCCCTTTCACATCGATGTTTCGCTCTCTCTCCTCTCTCCTTCCCACTCTATCTGAACAAAATATCGAAAAATGTCCTCGGGTGAGGATAAAAAAATAAATAAAAAATATGGAAAAATGTCCTCGGGTGAGGATAAAAAAAAAAGATCTGAAGCTTTTTACCAAATCTTTAGGATAAATGCCAGAGGGTCCAGAAATTTGCTGATGTGTCTAGGGAAGGGGTGTGTGTGAGGAGGGTGTTAAAAAAAAAACACACACCTAGACACCAAAATTCCTGATCAATACAGACTCCAGGGTCATTGAGCACCTGGGAGTGATTACTGAGTTGCAAAGTATGTTAGAGTATCTAGTTAGCCCATTCATCCCAGTATATGGGAAGAAACTTTGCACACAAAGTAATTTGATTTGCCCCAGGATCCCACACAGCCAGTTCAGAGGCAGATGTGGAACTAGAATGAGCAAGACTCTGACCCTTAGGTTTATATCAATGACCACCCCTGACAGACACCTACTACGAACCAGGTGCTACATGTAACAAGGGCTGGATGCCTCTCCCCTACCCTTGCTTCTGGGAAGAGGAAGCAGGGGCCAGGAGTAATGTGTAGCCCGCCTGTGAAGAAAAGGATATGGGACGATCTTGCTTCTTTCCCTCCTTACTATCAGCACATCTTTGCCAGACTGATGCAGAATGAAGTAGTTCAGGAGGAAGTATACAATCAGAGGGCTCTTCCCATAAATGTTGAAAAGGTTTGAAGTCAGCCCAGGGCTTTTGCAGGCAGGGTGAGACTGAACAGGAAAGAGAGAGGACAAAAATAAAGGATATGGTCACTTTTACAGCATGCATTAAGAAATGTAAAGGCAGCCCTGGCCAGTTTGGCTCAGCGGTTAGAGCGTCGGCCTGCGGTCCTGAGAGACCCGGGTTCGGTTCCCGCTAGGGGCACGTGCCTCGGTTGCAGTTTGTCCCCGGCCCTGGTCGGTTGTGCGGGTGGCAGCCACTCGATGTGTCCCTTCACATCGATGTTTCTCTCTCTCTGTTCCTCTCTCTCCCTCCCACTCTACCTGAACAAAAAAGTGGAAAAATGTCCTCGGGTGAGGATTAAAAAAAAAAAAAAAAAAAAAAAAAGAAATGTAAAGGCAGCCCTGGCTGGTTTGGCTCAGCGGTTAGTGTCGACCTGCGGTCCCGAGAGACCCGGGTTCGGTTCCTGCTAAGGGCATGCCCCTCGGTTATAGTTTGTCCCTGGTTGGTTGTGCGGGTAGCAGCCACTCGATGTGTCCCTTTCACATCGATGTTTCTCTCTCTCTCTCACTGTTCCTCTCTCTCCCTTCCACTCTACCTGAACAAAAAATGGAAAAATGTCCTCGGGTGAGGATAAAAAAATAAATAAAAAAAGTAAAGGTACTCATGTCCTTTGATCTGGTAACTAACTCCAGTTTTAGGATGCTATCCTAAGGTAGTTACCCAAAATAAAGAAAACTGATTTAGGGACAAAGATGTTGATGGCTGATATTTTTACTATAACAAAAGATTAGAAGAATTTTCAAGAAGATATTAACATCTCTACCTTGATCATCTTAAAATAATCAAGATGTGCATGGAAAGGCAACCCACTGTATGGGGTGCATAACTGCCAATGATATATCAGATAAGGGGTTAATTTCCAATATATATAGAGTGCTCATACAACTCAACCAAAGAAAGACAAAGAACCCAATTAAAAAATGGGCAGAGGAACTAAATAGACACCTCTCCAAACAGGACATACAAATGGCTAAGAGACATATGAAGAAATGCTCAACATCACTAATCATCAGAGAGATGCAAATTATTATTATTATTATTTTTTTATCCTCACCCGAGGACATTTTTCAACATTTCCTTCAGATAGAGTGGGAGGGAGAAAGTGAGAGAGAAAGATCAACGTGAAAGGGACACATCGAGTGGTCGCCACCCACACGACTCAACCAGGGCTGGGGACAAACTGCAACCAAGGTGCATGCCCTTAGCGGGAACCGAACCCTGGTCTCTCTGGACCGTAGGCCGATGCTCTAACCGCTGAGCCAAACTGGCCAGGGCCATTTTCCCAATTTTATAGAAGATGGTTGGAAGGGTTAAACAACTTGCTCAAGTAACACAGCTGATGAGATGCAGCACCAAGATCTGAACCCATATCTGTCTGTTTTTCTACCATGCCCTGCTACTTCTCAGAAGTGTCATGCTAAATGCTGACAGGAAACAGGCAGCAGTAATAAATATGGAGAAATGAAGAAGGTTCAAGAAATCTCCTACAGCCTGGCCAGTGTGGCTCAGTGGATTGAGTGTCATCCCATGGACTGAGAGGTCCCGGTTCAATTCCGGTTTGCATGCTGGGTTGCTAGCTCAATCCCCAGCGGGGGCAGCCAATCGATGTTTCTCACATTGATGTTTCTATCTCTCTCTCCCTTCCTCTCTCTAAAAAATCAATAAAAACATATTTTTTTTTTAAAAAAAGAAAGAAATCTACAATATTTGCTGTACTTGGCCAAACTCTGTGGCACGACTCCTTCGCTAGTTGGTATCTTGGGAAAGCCCCCAAACCTCTTGCCCTGCTCAGGGTCCTAAGAGCCACTCTCCACTACACAGAAATGAAGGTGTCATGGATATAAACCACCAAGCACTGAGGTTTGCGGGGAACGTTGAGGGGAGGGGCGGAGCAGAGAGGAGAACACGCAATCCGGTGAGTCTTGGGTTCTGTGGACCGTGCTGGTGCAAGCCTCCGCGGTTGTGAGCTCAGGCTCACAGCCAGGCAGATCTGAACGCAAGTCTTGACTTTATCAGTTGTTTGCTTTGTGAACTTGGACAAGTTAGTTACTTGCTCTGACAATCATTTTCCTCACTAATAAACTAAAGAAAAGCAGGAGTAATTATCCTGGAGTACTGCAACAACTAAAATGAAAGGTACTGTGTGCACAGGTTTCATATAGTGCCTGACATGCAGTAGTGTTTATCGCATGATAATTATCACCACTATCTCAGGTAAATCTCATACACCATGACCTAGAAATTACTGTCTCCATTTTATAGAGTAGAAAACAGCAACTCAGTGCTCTCCTTCTATTACACCCAGGCTCCTGAGTTTCAAGCAAGTAATTTAAATCCCTGGAGAAATCCAAAGACAAAACATTTACTTAACTTGTGCTTACCTTAGCCAGGAATTACCCTTAGGAGATTTCCTCACTGTATCACCTGATTCTACAATCAGAAATACCCCAATTCTTACTCTGACATCTCAAAAGTGGTGACTTTGTAATTATATCCCATAATCCTTTTAAAATCATCTCTACTATTAAATTTCCAATCCCGTGCTCACCTTCTTAGTATACATATTCTCATATTCTCTTGCTTCTGTTATCTTCTTGACTTGTGGTGTAGCTTTCCTCCAGAACAGAATCTGACAATAATTATCTGTCAATGCAATATTAGCAAAAAAAAAAAAATCACTGGAGTTGGTCAACTATGATAGATCTGTTTCCTGTTAGTGAGAAAATGCCTGAGGCCTGAGTGTATTCAGATCATTGGGAGATACTACAGGAAGTAGCTCAAATACATTCATACAATTTCACTTGCATTTTATCCAGATATATACCTATGGCCATAGATTTCTCTACTTATTAATCTATCCACTCATCCAACAAACATTTACTGAGCATCTACTATGTGCTGGGCCTATACTAGGTGCTGGAAGTAGATTATCTTCAAGAAATTCACATTTTGCCCTGACCAGTTTGGCTCAGCGGTTAGAGCTTTAGCCCATGGACCAAAGAGTTGCAGGTTTGATTCCAGTCAAGGGCATGTACCTTGGTTGCAGTTCGGTCCCCTGCCCTGGTCGGGGTCATGTGGGAGGCAACCAATCGATGTGTCTCTCTCACATCGATGCTTCTCTCTATCTCTCCCTCCTGCTCTGTCTGAAAATAAATGGAAAAATATCCTCAGGTGAGGATTAAAAAAAAAAAAAGAAAAGAAACCCACATTTTATGAGGAAAAAAAGACATGCAAATAATACATGTACACTAACTCAGGTGCCATGATAGAATTCTTTATAGGTTAAAGTATGATTACAGAACAAAGGGAGGCAAAAGGCTTTTTTTAAAAAGCTAAGTAGAATCAGGAAAGGTGTTGTAATTAAAAGAGAAAAAATATCCAACTCTTACACAAAGCTTTGGTTTTTCTGTAGGATGGGCAGAAACAACAGATCATCTATAAATGAATAATTAGAATTACAGCAGAGCTTTCAACAGCAACACTGGAAGCTAGAAGACGGTGGAATAAAATCACCAGAACACTGAGGTAGACTTGTGTGTCCAGGAAATCTATCCTTCGAGAACAAAGATGAACCAAAGGCATTAACAGAAAAACAAAAACAAGGGTACATACCAAGAAACCTGTGATAAAGAAACTGCTAAAGATTAGATGTGTTTCTCTCTCCGTTTCCTACTCTGTAAAATGAAGACAGTAAGTGCTAGGTCATGGTATTAGGATGTTTACTTGAGGTGGTGATGACAATGATCATGTAATAAACACTTACTACATGTCAGGCATTATATTAAACCTGTGCATGCAGTACATTTTGTTTAACTGTCACAGTCCTCTGAGGTCATTACTCCTGCTTTTCTTCATGCAGATCTGTCTGACTCTGACCCTGAGCTTTGAACCACTGAGCTTTGCCACTAGTACATTACAAAGAACCAGGAAAGTATGATACGTTCTCTTCAGGCACATCACCACCTTTCTAGAACATTATATGTTCAGCAACCTGGAGTTCATATATTCAAGAATTTTTTTTTTTTGGTACGTGCCCCTAGCGGGAACTGAACCCGGGACTCTGTGGTCCACAGGCCAACGCTCCAACCGCTGAGCCAAACCAGCCAGGGCAAGAATTTTTTTTTTTATCCTCACCCGAGGACATTTTTGCATTTATTTTCAGATAGAGTGGGAGGGAAAGAGGAAGGAAGAGAGAGAGAAACATCGACATGAGAGACACATCGACTGGTTGCTACCCACATGACCCCAACAGGGGCCAGGGATGAACTGCAACCGAGGTACGTGCCCTTAACAAGAACCGAACCCGGGACTCTGGTCTGTGGGCCGAAGCTCTAACTGCTGAGTCAAAATGGCCAGGGCTAATCCAAGAATTTTTATAACTTAATCTCCTGCCCCCTCTCCTCCTTGGAGACTGGGGGTGGGAAGTGGGGTTAAAAGTTCCCACCCTCTAATCATATTTGGTCTTTCTGGTAACCAGACAGCATCCTGAAGCTTTCTGCAGCCCCAACCTGAGACATCATCTTATTAGCATATCCTCAGATATAGCTGAGAGATGCTCATTATGAATAGCAAAAGCCACTCCTATGGCTCAGAAAATTCTGAGGGTTTTAGGAGCTCTATGCCAGGAACTGGGGATAAAAACCAAATCTGTATTTTTATTATAGCACACAATCTGAACAAGTGGACACAAAAGACTGGAAAAAATTAACAGAGCTTCAGGGACTTATGAGACAACAGGTCTAACATTTGTGTTTATCAGTCTCAAAAAGGAAGGGAAAAAGGTATGTGGTACAAAAAATTTATTTGAGAGTAATGTCTGAAAACTTCCCGAATTTGGCTAAAGACACAAACTTACAGACTCAAGAAGCTCTGCAAACCCTAAACAAGTTAAATTCAAACAAACCCAGGCCTAAACACACCATCATCAACCAGCTGAAAGACGAAGACAAAGTAAATAGCCTGGGGGCAGCCAGACAAAAATGCATCACACAGAAAGGGAGCAATTTCAAAGACTGGATTTCTCATCAGATGGTTATGGAACAACATTTTAAATTGCTGAGAGAAAAGAATTGTCAACCCAGAATTCTGTATCAGCAAAAATATCCTTCAATAATGAAAGTTAAATAAAGACATTCTCACCCTGGCTCATTTGGCCCTTGAACCAAAGGCACAATTAGATTCTCGGACATGGGCACCTATCTGGGTTGCAGGTTCAATCCCAGCCCTGGTGGGGGTTGTGCGGGAGGCAACCAATCAATGTGTCTCTCTCACATTGATCTTTCTCTCTCTCTCTCCCCCTACCTCCCTCCCACTCTAAAAAAAAAAAAAAAAAATCAATGGAAAAATATCCTCAGGTGAGGACTAACAACTGTAAACCTACTTTTGTCCCACCCTGTATATCTGATGATATATAGTAAATATAATAGATTCCTTTCCTTCTCTTACATTCTTTAAAATATGTATTATGATCCCTTTGGAATGTAGTCTAGCAGTTCCATAAAATGTTAAACATGACTCAACAATTCCACTCCTAGGTATGCATGCACCCGAGAGATATGAAAACTTGCTTATACAAGAATTTGAACACGAATGTCCATAGCAGCACTATGCATAAGAGTTACAAGGTGGAAACAATCTGAATAAAAATAAAAAGACTACATAAAACATGTGGGATGCTATATTCACTTTATTACAGTGGTCTGGAACCAAACCTGCAATACCTCTGAGGTATGCCTGTATTTGGAACCCTGACTATACATACCTCTCAATGGTGCCCAAGTGTTTTTTTTAAATAACAGCTTTATTGAGATATAATTCACATACTAACTTTTCTGAGCCTCCATTTCTCCATCAAGAAAAAGGATAGCCCTGGATGGGTGTGGCTCAGTAGGTTGGAACATCATATACCAAAAGGTTGCAAGTTCAATCCCTGGTCAGGGCTCCTACAGGAGGCAACCAGTTGATGTTTCTCTCTCTCTCTCTCTTCTACTCTCTCCCTAAGAATCAATTTCAAAACATATCAATCAATCAATAAACAAATAAATAAAAGAAAAGGAATAGTTTAATTTTTTGGAATAATGACACATGAAATTGTCTACATTGATACTGTGTTTTCTTCCGTTCTGTATTTGTCTATTTGACATCTATTAATTATAGGGCCAAACTAATGGCCAAAATTCTTTACATCTTCCTTGTGATCCAGAGCCCATACTCTGAACCACCCCCTTTATCTAACTCTCACACACCAAGCCAGTATTTCCCCTGACCTAAATCCATCCAGGGCCAGGTGCCACACCACTAGGGAAAGCCCCTGTACCCCCAAAAGCCTGCTAGAATTATTCGAAACTAGCCGACCCTAAACTGTTTACCCAGTTATAGCCTGTCTTTCTCAAGGAAACGCCCTCCCCTTGCTCCTTTCTGCCTGCTGACTGACGCTGAGAGCATATGGCAGACCTCGCTTCCTGTCAGTGTGGGGTGCCTGGGGTCTGGGCGTATTCAGACTATTGGGAGGTATTAGAGGAAGTAGCTCAGGTAAATGCATACAATTTCACTGGCATTTTATCCCATGGCCCTGCAGGTAAGCCATAGTAAGCCATGCCTCTGGTTTCCAGAACTGTGAATAACAGATTCTTCTTTCTATGACACTGACCCCTCTGGGTAATCACTGAGTCAATTTTATAAATTAACATCCAGGCAAGAATCAGTAAATGCTGGTTTCTGATGGGGAGAGGAGCAGTAATCATGCCTTAGATTTATTTCTTCCACTGCCAACAACCTCTCTTTCCCACAGATATTAGTGCTGTGCTGGACTCATCATTACAAAAGTGGAACTTAATTAAGTGCTTGTTGAACTGAAAAGACAATTACAGCCTCTCAAAAGATATTACTTGGTGCCAGGGCCCAGGCTAGAACTTGGATGTAAACTAAGGTAAAAATTATGTTGAAGGGGGAGGGGGGAATCAGTGGGGGAAAAAGGAGAAACACCTGTAACAAAAATAAATAAATTACTAAAAATAAATAAATAAATAAAATTTTAAAACTTATAAAAAATAAATAAAAATTATGTTGAAATAAACCAAAAACATGAGGGTTTGGAGACAATAACTGAACCGGAAGCTTACATTTCCCTTTTAGGCAGTTACTATACCTTTCGCGGTATTCTGCATTTGTGAGGTATCCTCCGGATCCTTGGATAAAGTGTCTCTTTCGCTGTTTGAATTTCCACTAGTTGCCTCCAGGGAATAGGAAAAAAAAATTAGAAAAACTGATAGTGAGAGGAATACAAAAAGTCTGCAGGCTATTTCATAGACATTTCTGACTGTTCTTGTAGAGGGACAGCTTTCGGGCACGGTTTGACAACTCAGTCCTCTCTCCCGGGAGAGTGGTGGGGAGGAGCGGCTGATGTAGGAAACTCATGGGCTGGGGACTGAGGCAGACTGGGGTTCCAGGCCAGCCTTGTTGCGCAACAGCTGGTGATCCTGGGCAAGTCATCGAACTTCTTGACTGCCCTGGTTTCCCTGTGGGGTCCTTATGAAGATTAAGTCAGCTGATGCGTGCAAAGTGCACGAGCGGCCTCTCGTGGGAAGTGCTCCATGAATATTGCAATCACCACATTTCACTGAGCCAACCACTAATGTGTCTGGCACTGGCAAGACCCTGAAACCTAGTCCTTGCCCAGAGGAGCTCCCGGTCCAGCAGGGAAGACAACAGTAGATAATTATGCTAAGGTGTAGAAAGTATCACATATTTATTAGCGAGGCAATATAAGTTAGGATTAGGTCTGTAGGTGAGTGACAGAGACTCAAAATAACAGTAGCTCAAACTATGTAGAAATTTCTTTCCCACATAATAGTCAGGTAGATAATACAGGGCTTATATAGTATTTCTGCTGGGATAAGTCCTTAGGGCATCCAACTTCTTCCGGCTCATGGTTCCACCTTTCCTAAGATAGAAACCCTGTTCTTAGGGTCCAAAATGGCAGCTAGAGTTCCAGTCATCACATTCACATTCCAGGCAGCAGAACAGAGAGAACAGCAGAGGCAAAGGATTCACATGAGCTCTTTTCTTAAGACTCCCAGACACTGCCATGTGGCACATCCACCTATATCCCATTAACTAGATCTTAGTCACACAGCTACACATGGGTAATGGGGAGGCTAGGAAATGTAATCTTGTATCTGGCCATGTGCATGCCCAGATAAAAATCGGAGGTTCTCTTTCTGTAGAGGAAGGGAACAAGACAGTGCAGCCAACTAATGGTAGGCCAGAAGCATAAGACAGAGTGGGGAACTCTTTTTTTTTTTAAATCCTCACCCAAGGGTATTTTTTCTTCTTCTTTTTTTAATCCTCATGTTTTCTGTTTATCTACAGAAAGAGTGGGAGGGAGAGAAAGGAAGAGAGACAGAAGCATCGATGTGAGAGACACATTGACTGGCTGCCACCCACATGACCCCTACCAGGACTGGGACCAAACTGCAACCGAGGTATGTGCCCTTGACTGGAACCGAACCTGAGACTCATTGGTCCATGGGCTGACGCTCTACCACTGAGCCAAACTGGCCAGGGATGGAGGATATTTTTGCATTTATCTTCAGATACAGCGGGAGGGAGAGAGGGAAGAAGAGAGACAGACAGAAACATCAACATGAGAGAGACACATTGACTGGTTGCCTCCCACATGACCCTTACCAGGGTCGGGACCAAACCACAACCAAGATACGTGCCCTTGGCCGGAATTGAACCTGGGACTCCCTGGTCTGTGGGCAGATGCTCTAACCACTGAACCAATCTGACCAGGATAGGAATCTTTCTTTTTTTTTTTTATTTTTATTTTTTTAATCCTCTCCTGAGGACATTTTTCCATTTTTTGTTCAGATAGAGTGGGAGGGAGAGAGAGGGGGAGAGAGAGAGAGAGAGAGAAACATCGACGTGAAGGGACACATCGAGTGGCTGCCACCCGAACGACTGACCAGGGCCGGGGACAAACTGCAACCGAGGTACATGCCCTTAGCGGGAATCGAACCCGGGTCTCTCGGGACCGCAGGCCAACACTCTAACCGCTGAGCCAAACCGGCCAGGGCTTTTTTTATTTTATTTTTTATTTTTATTTATTTATTTATTTTTTGGAATCTTTCTTTAAAAAAGTGTTTTTATTGATTTTTTAGAGAGGAAGAGAGAGAGAGAGAGAGAGAGAAACATTGATTGGCCGCCTCTTGCATGCCCCCTACTGGGGATGAAGCCCACAACCTGGATATGTGCCCTGACCAGGAATCAAACCAGGACCTCTCAGTCCACGGGACGATGCTCAATCCACTGAGCCACGCTGGCCAGGCAAGGGAACACTGGATTCTGTCTGGGGGAGAGCTGGAGGGTTTCCAAGGAGAGTAGACACTTTTATTCTGTCTTTAAGGATGAGTAGGAGTTTAGTGATGCTAAACAGATGGCCCACCAAGTGGCAGACAAGCAGTCCACCAGCCTTAACAACCACCAGTTTGCTTTTATATAAATATGTTATTTGATTAGGAAGAAGAAAGCAGAAAGGACTTCCCATACACTATGCAGCTGGTTGTCCAACAGCTACTGATGTTTA
Organism: Molossus molossus; assembly: GCF_014108415.1. NCBI lineage: Eukaryota > Metazoa > Chordata > Mammalia > Chiroptera > Molossidae > Molossus > Molossus molossus. Next base: position 4,976,275 of record NW_023425345.1, on the reverse strand, counting down.
TAGTGTTGAATTGGTAACTGGGATTTGTTAGAGAGAAAATACTTTCGGGGCTCAATGAAGCATCATGTTCATTCTTTTTTTTTTTTAATCCTCACCTGAAGATATTTTTTCAAATATCTTCAGATAGAGTGGGGGCAGGGGAGAGAGACAGAGAGAGAAAGAGAAACATCGATGTGAGAGAGACACACATCAATTGATTGCCTCCCACACGACCCCGACCAGGGCTGGGGAGAATCACAACCGAGGTACATGCCCTTGACTGGAATCGAACTTGTTACTCTTTGGTCCGTGGGCTGACTCTCTAACCACTGAGCCAAACCAGCCAGGGCTCATGTTCATTCTTTTTTTTTTCCTTTATTGATTCTGGAGAAAGAAGAAGTGAGAAGGAGAGAGAGAGAGAGACAGAAACATCGATGAGAGATGTTTGCCTCCTACATGCTCCCCACTGGGGATTTGGCCCACAACCTGGGCATGTGTCCTGACTGGGAATCAAACCGGCAACCTCTTGGTACATGGGTCGATGCTCAACCACTGAGCCACACTAGCCAGACTCATGTTCATTCTTAACAGGCCTCAGCAAGCTCTACAGTAGAGCAGAGAATAAATGCAGAGACTGGCTTAGTTTGAGTTATTAAGACTCTCCTACTTGTTGGAGAGGCAGCATAATGATGTAGAGAGAACTCAGACTGACAGTGTCCTGATGTCAGCTAAAGTCATCTGTGTGGCCTAGGGAAAATGATCACCTGAGTCTATTCCTTCCTTTGCCAAATAATCATTACCGACCTGGCAGAAACGTTTTAAGGACTAGAGGGGATATATGCAAAGAAAATCTGTAGATGGTGGACTGTCCAAAGTACTTTTCCATCTATTTTCACATTGTGACCAGCACCCACCTAAAAGGGCTCAATGAAAGGGGTGAGTAATATTTTAAAGGGTAAGGATAAAAGTTTGTAAAAGGCAGAAACTGTGGACATTGTGTTGCTTGCATGGCCTTTGCTCAGCCTTCTGCTGAGTACAGATAAGGATTATCCGGATTATCTGCAAGGCAATGGATAACCCAGCAGATGCTGGATGAGATACCAGACCAGTCCTACTGCAAAGTAGACAGTGGGCCAGAGTACATCAGCAGGAACTGCTGGAAGCTAAAAGACACCCCAACCTTGATTTGAAGCTGAACCCTTCTCGGCTCAGCCCACCTGCACCCAGGCACATGCAACAAAGCCACTTTGCTCTACACTGGCCTTGTGTTGTGGCTGTGATCTCCCGCCGCCTCAGACCTTTTACCATCCACTGAGTGTATAAGGCTAGGTGACTATCATTGGCATGGGGGTAAAGTAATACTGCTCTGGGGCTCCCTCCTCACCAGAGGAGATGGAACCATTCTACCCCACGTGGTCACCCTGCTACTCAGATTCTGCACACTGAGAGCTTAGCGATGATGGGACAGAGCAGCAGGAGAGCCAGTTTTCGAGCCAAAGTGAGATTCCATCCGGGGATACCCAGAAATATCTGAGAGAGGGGCGGGCTTTGAGATCTGGTATTAGCAGGTATGGGCACAAGCTGGAGGAATTTGGGTCAGTACTGTTATTGACCCTCAGTGTACCCATGCTCTGGAACTTGGGAAAATTCAGGGCCCCTCCCCAAGATGATGGGGTAGGGAGTGCAGAGATGTGGGACTGACCAGAAGTCATTGAAGCTTACGGGGCTCCAAGGGCTTGTGCCTCCCCACTCACCTGAGGAAAGGGGACTTGCTTGTTCTGGACAGATTTCTGGGAAGAGTATGTTTTAGAGGAGAGGAAGGACATCTCTTTTCCTAGGGAAGAAAAAAAGTTATTTGTAGAATATATGTGAGTTTATTCCGCACACAGATGGACTCACACAAGGGTTAACAAGGATATTCTGCACACAATGCCTTGGAGTGCTGCTCAATCCTTAAGAACAATTCAGCCCTGGCCGGTTTGGCTCAGCGGTTAGAGCGTCGGCCTGCGGTCCTGAGAGACCCGGGTTCGGTTTCCGCTAAGGGCGCGTACCTTGGTTGCAGTTTGTCCCCGGCCCTGGTTGGGTCGTGCGGATGGCAGCCACTGGATGTGTTCCTTTCACATCGATGTTTCTCTCTCTCCCTCCCACTCTACCTGAACAAAAAATGGAAAAATGTCCTCGGGTGAGGATAAAAAATAAATAAATAAATAAGAACAATTCAGAGCGTGTCCTGCACACAGGTATGCCACTCCTTGCCTGCAAACAGGAAGGATGAGATATTCTTAAGAGCAGCACTGACCTTTGAGGGGGGTGGTGGTTTGTACAAGAAGAACTAGCAGGGGAAATAGATTAGTTATCTTGATAGGAACTGGGACCACAGCAATCTCTTTGGCTATAAAAATAAACAGCTGCAGGACTTTGGGGGCTGCAGTCTAGTCTGTTTGTGTCTTTTGTTCATTTCGCAGACCCTCAGGCAACAGTTATTCTTCAGTTCCTTCATGTCCTGGGGTGGCATTGCAGACCAAAAACTTTGGGACAGCCCCCTCCCTGGAGGCAATAGCTACAGCAAGAGAAACAGCCTCAGGCAAACCAGAACTACATACTGAGTGACCTTGGGCAAGTTAAGTAACCTCTCTGATCTCATTAAAAAGTGTGAATACTCAATAAGGAAGAAAGGGGGACATCTGTAATACACCAGCCTCAGGCAAACCAGAACTACATACTGAGTAACCTTGGGCAAGTTAAGTAACCTCTCTGTTCCCATTAAAAAGTGTGAATACTCAATGGGGAAGAAAGGGGGACATCTGCAATACTTTCAACAATAAAAAAAGTGTGAATACTAACTACCTCAGGGCTGAGAGCTAATTAAAGGAAATAATGTATGCAGAGTACAAAGGACAAGTACTCAATGCATATTAAAATAAAAAATAAAGGACTTCAGCCCTGGCCAGTTTGGCTCAGCTATTAGAGAGATCTGCCTCTCTTACATCATTGTCTCTGTCTCTCTCTCTCTCTCTCCTTCTCTCCCTCCCTCCCTCCCATTCTATCTGAAGGTAAGTGGAAAAATATCCTCAGGTGAGGATTAAAAAAAAAAAGACTTCAAAAGAAAAACAAAAAACTCAGAACCCAGCAAAATAGAAATGAATAAATGTTGGATTAAATACTTTAAAAAGTAACAATCTATCAATCTCATTAGATGTTAAATTTAGTATTCATTGAAATGTCAGTAAATTTGAAGACAATTTACAGGCTAGACTTCTTTCATTCTGAAATTCCTGTGTGTCTATGATGACTGCTTGGAAAACAAACCTATTAGGTTGGTCAGTAACTAAGCGTGTAGAAAAGTAACGCACGGAAGTGCCTGGCTCTGAGTAAGGGGTGGCTGTTCTCATTTCCAGCCAGTCACTGTAGCCACTCACTTCTCTAGGCTGTCACGTATTCTCTTCCCTGTGCCTTGCACCAGGGCTTCTCAAACTGGACTGTGCTTTTATATTTTTTTGTTTTTGTGTTTTTGTTTTTTTATCCTCACCCGAGGACATTTTTTCGTTTTTTGTTCAGATAGAGTGGGAGGAAGAGAGAGAAACATCGACGTGAAAGAGACACATCGAGTGGTTGCCACCAGCACGACCCAACCAGGGATAGGGACAAACTGCAACTGAGGTACATGCCCTTAGCGGGAACCGAACCCGGGTCTCTCTGGACCACAGGCCGATGCTCTAACCGCTGAGCCAAACCGGCTAGGGTTGGACTGCGCTTTTAGATCAATGAGAGATATTGGTAAACTGCAGAGTCTGATTTGTCCAGTCTAGGGAGATGCTGATGCAGCAGGCTGGTCCTTAGATCACACTTTGCAGGCCTGAGTTTGAATCCTGCTTAAACCACCCATGGGCTGGTCATCCCTTACAATCCTCCCGCTGTTGCTTTGAGGAATGCCTCTTGTTTCCCTCATGCCTGTGTCTTCTCACATGCTGTTTCCTCTGTCTGGAACAGTAGTCCTCCCCTTTACCAGCCTAAAACACATATCCTTTAAATCTCAGCCTAATGCCCTGGCGGTTTGGCTCAGCGGTTAGAGCATCGGCCTGCGGTCCGGAGAGACCCGGGTTCGGTTCCCGCTAAGGGCATGTACCTCGGTTGCAGTTTGTCCCCGGCCCTGGTTGGTTGTGCGGGTGGCGACCACTCGATGTGTCCCTTTCACATCGATGTTTCTCTCTCTCTCTGTTCCTCTCTCTCCCTCCCACTCTATCTGAACAAAGAATGGAAAAATGTCCTCGGGTGAGGATGATAAAAAATAAAAATAAAGCCCTGGCCGGTTTGGCTCAGCGGTTAGAGCATCGGCCTGCGGTTCAGAGAGACCCGGGTTCGGTTCCCGCTAAGGGCATGTACCTCGGTTGCAGTTTGTCCCTGGCCCTGGTTGGTCATGCGGGTGGCAGCCACTCGATGTGTCCCTTTCACGTCGATGTTTCTCTCTCTCTCTCTCTCTTCCTCTCTCTCCCTCCCACTCTATCTGTGCAAAAAATGGGAAAAAGTGTCCTCGGGTGAGGATAAAAAAAAAAAATCAATAAAAATATATTTAAAAAAAAAAAAATTAAAAAATAAATAAATAAATAAATAAATCTCAGCCTAACTGCCACTTACTGACCCTCAAGGGCTGCACTGGGTACCCCTTCCCATGCCACTTAGCACCCATATTCCCCATCATAGTGCACAATTCACTGCAGTATAACTGTGTTGCCTGTATTTCCCAATAGACCACACGGTGGGCACTGTGCTTGTCTCCACGCGTGATCCTAGTGTTTATTTAGCACAGTGCTTAGCACATGGTACTCTTTATGTGTCTGTTGAGTGCAAATAAAAGGTTTGCCTTGGGAAAGTTGCTTCTATGAACTCTAGTTTCCTCATCTGTGGATTTAGTGTGTACTTCAACTTGTGAGGATTAAATAAAAAGGATGAAGAACTGAGCATGGTGCCTGGCACACAGTAGACACTCAATAACTGGCATCTACTATTATAATATAAAATACTACCCCCTACATCCCAACAAGTATGCTGTGCTCACTCTAACTACAGTTCATAAATTAACATTTCAGTCATTATGGTGGCTAGTTTGGGGATGGATGAGAGAGAACCTGGCCTGAGGATTTTAATACTAAGGCCTTTCCCTACCCCAACTAGATGGTGGCTGGGCATGACCCAGGCAAAGGGGGCAGAAAACCATAAGTGGTATCTTACCCTTTATCAGTTTTTTTCTTTGCATCATTAATTCTTCTCTCAAGAATCTCTCTGGATCCAGTTTTGAGTAGTCCCAACTTTCATAGCTCTGTGGGCAAGGATATATACCTAAGAGAAGTCAAAAGTGATCATGAAAACTGCAAAAGAGAACAGAAGGCAGAAAAAGAAGACAGAGATGCCCCTGCTGGTCCTGGGGAGGCTGGGCTTCCAGAAAGCATTATCCCTGTCCTACACCTGCCTTGTGGTCTTGGGTGTCACTTCCTCTCTAGGAAGCTTTGGTTTCTTCATCTGGAAAATGCAGACAGTGATGCCCACCCTGCCCTCCTGACAGCATGGGTATAAGGATCAGATCATACCACGGACGAGTGACCCTGTGACACGCTATGCAGGTGTGAAGGCACTGTAATTATTTGTTTTCCTATCTATCTCCTCTGCTTTTACTGAACTATGAGCTCACTGAGGGCAGGTATTATTTATCTTTCTACCTCCAGGGATTAGTGTTAAACCTGGAACATAATAAATAGGTACTTAGTAAATTCTGTTCAACATATTATCACACTTAGCTAAGTACCAGAAATGAGTTCACCCTAAGTATTTGACAGTGATGTTTATGGGACTAATGCTTTTCTTTTAAAGAAATGTGTTTCAGAGTCTTGGGATCTTGGAACCTGAACTCTCAGACTTAGAGGGACTCCACTGTCTCCCTAAGTTCTTTGCTTTAGGAAAGAAAAGACAAAGGATTAATTGAGAAATTTGAGTCTCTATGCAAAGCTGCTGTTGTTTCTACTGGACAAAGTAAGAAGACAGGAGGTTTGTTATTGGGATGAATTAGGAAAAGGAAGCACAGCGTTGGAAAAAAAGGGGAATAGGAAGGAGGAACAGAAAGAGTCAGAGAATAGGAGGCAGAGTGGCATAATGGTCACAGACCTAGCTTTGCTGTGGTACTGAATCTGAATGCGTGGATCTGAATGGCTGCTCCCCCATTTGTTTGCTTTTGAATTTCTTTGATCCTTCGTATGTTAAGAGGATTAAATGGGTGTGCAGAAAAGAGTTAACATAGTAGACTATTATCCTCAGAAAGGCCTGCTTGCAAGATTGGCCCTTAGCTGGCATCTGGGACCTTGGCTGGTAAACAGTTTCTTACATTGATATAAAACTTTCCCTAAGTAGAAGAAATAGATAAATTCCTAGAAACATACAACCTACCAAGACTAAATCATTGAAGAAACAGGAAATCTAAACAGACAAATGAGTAAGGAAATTGAGTCAGTAATCAAACCTTCCACCCCAATCAAGAAAAGCCCAAGACCAGATAAATTCTAATAAAATTTAAAGAATTTACTCCAATTCTTTTCAAATTCTTCCAAAAAAAATTAGAGGAAGGAATACTTTCTGTCTATTAAAAATATGTTTTTGTTGATTTTTTTAGAGAGAGAGGAAGGGAAGAGAGATAGAAACATTGATGTGAGAGAGAAACATCAATTGGTTGCCTCCTGCACGCCCCCTACTGGGGATTGAGCCTGCAACCTGGAGATGTGCCCTGACCAGGAATCGTACTGGGACCTCTCAGTCCATGGGATGGACGATGCTCAACTCAGTCCACTGAGCCATACCAGCTGGGTGAGGAGGGAATACTTTCAAACTCATTTTGGAAGATCAGTATTATCCTGATACCAAACCTAGATAAGAATACCATAGAAAAAGAAAAGTATAGGCCAATATTGCTGATGAATATAGATAAAAAATTCCTCAACAAAATACTAGCAAACAGAATTCAACAGAACATTAAAAGGTTCACACACCACAATGAAGCAGAATTTATCCTTGGGATACAAGGATAGTATGATATATACAAACCAATAAATGTGATACATCACATCAATACAATGAAAGATAAAAACCACATGTTCATCTCAATAAATGCAGGAAAAATCTCTGACAAAATTCAACACCCTTTCATGATAAAAACTTTTTTTAAAAAGTTTTTTAAAAAGAAGGAATAAATCTCAACATAATAAAGGCCATATATGACAAGCCCACAGCTACCTCATACTCAACAATGAAAGGTTGAAATATTTTCTTCTAAGATCAGGAACAAAACTAAGGCGCTCACTTACACCACTCCTATTCAACATAGTATTAGAAGTCTTAGCCAGAGAAATTAGGCACGGATAAGAAATAAAAGATGTCCAAATCAGAAAGGAAGAAGTAAAATTGACTCTATTTGCTGATAACTTGGTATTATTATGTATAGAAAACCCTAAAGATTCCACAAAAAACTGTTAGAACTAATACATGAATTCAGTAAAGTTTCAGGATACAAAATCAACACACAAAATCAAGACACAAAAATCAACTGGGTTGCCCGGCCGGTGTGACTCAGAGGTTGAGTGTTGACTCATGCACCAAGAGGTCGAGTGTTGACTCATGCACCAAGAGGTCGCTGGTTTAATTCCAGGTCAGGGCACATGCCCAGGTTGTGGGTTAAATCCCCAGTGTGGGGCATACAGGAGTCGGCTAATCAATGTTCTCTCTCATCAAAGTTTCTATCTCTCTCCCTCTTCCTTCCTCTCTCTAAAATCAATACAGAAAAAAAAAAAAGTTTTTTAAATCAACAGTGTTTTTATACACTAACAAAGAAGTATCTAAAAAGGAAATAAAGAAAACCACCCCATTTACAGTAATATTAAAAACAATAAAATACTTAGGAATAAATTTAGCAAAGGAATTAAAATATTTATACACTGAAAACTATAAGACATTGATGAAAGAAACTGAAGACAAATAAATAGAAAGATATCCCATGATTATGGATCAAGAAAATTAATATTGTTAAAGTGTCCATACTACCCAAATCCATCTATAGATTCAATGTAATCTCTATAAAAATACCAAAGGCATTTTTCACAGAAATAGAAAGAAACCACCCTAAAATTTGTATGGATCTACAAAAGACCCTGAACAGCTAAAATAATCTTGGAAAATGAACAATGCTGGAGGAATCACACCCTCTGATATTAAACTATATTACAAAGCTCTAGAAATCAGAACAGTATGGTCCTGGCCAAAAAAAAACCAAAAAACAAAAAAACAGACAAAGAACTCAATGAAACAGAAATAAACTCACACATATAGAGTCAATTAATATTTGAAAAGGAAGATAAGAATACTCAATGGGAAAAGGACAGTCTCTTCAATAAATTGGGAAAACTGGATAGTCCTATGCAAAAAAATGAAATTAAACCCCTATCTTACACCACTTACAAAAATCAATTCAATTAAGGACTTAAGTGTAAGATCCTGAAACCATAAAACTCCTAGCGGGAAAGCTCTCTGACATTAATCTTGGCAACTTTTTTTTTTTGACATGAACCAAAAGCACAAACAACAAAAGCAAAAATAAACAAGTGGGCCCTGGCTGGTTTGGCTCAGCAGTTAGAGTGTCAGACTGTGGACCAAAGAATCCTGGGTTCAATTCCAGCCAAGGGCACATACCTTTGTTGCGGTTCGTGCCCAGCCCTGGTTGCAGTTGTGTGGGTGGCAACCAGTTGATGTGTTTCTCTCACATCGATGTCTCTCTCTCTCTCTCTCTCTCTTTCTCCCTCCTACTCTGTCTGAAGAGAAATGTAAAATATCCTGGGGTGAGGATAAATAAATAAATAAATGGGAAAAAAAATAAACAAGTGGGACTATATCCAACTAAAAAGCTTTTAGACAGCAAAAGAAACAACAAAATGGAATGGTAATCTACTGAATGGGAGAAAATATTTGCAAATCATATATCTGATGAAGGGTTAATACTCAAAGTATAAAATAACTCATATAACTCAATAGCAAAACAAATGATCCAATTAGGAAATAGGTAGAGGACCTGAAGAAACATTTTTCCTAAGAAGACATACAATGGCCCAGAAGTACATAAAAAAGTACTCAACAGTATGGCTGGTATGAGCATCATCCCATGGACTGAGAGGTCCCGGTTTGATTCCTGGTCAGGGCACATGCCTGGGTTGTGGGCTTGATCCCCAGTAGGGGGCATGCAGGAGGCAGCAGATCAATGTTTCTCTCTGACATTGACATTTCTACCTCTCTCTCTAAAAAAAACAATAAAGACATTTTTTTAAAAAAAAAATCAACTTTCACCCGGCCAGTGTGGCTCAGTGGTTGAGAGTTGACTCGTGAAACAAGAGGTTGTCGGTTTGATTCCTGGTCAGGGCACATGCCCAGGTTGTGGGCCAGATTCCCAGTGTGGGGCATGTAGGAGGCAGCCAATTGATGTTCTCTTTCATTGATGTTTCTATCTCTCTCCCCCTCTACCTTCCTCTCTCTCTAAAAATGAATAAAGAGCCTTGGCCAGTTTGGATCAGCGGTTAAAGCGTTGGCCTGCGGTCGGGAGAGACCCGGGTTCGGTTCCTGCTAAGGGCACGTACTTCGGTTGCAGTTTGTCCCCGGCCCTGGTTGGTCGTGCGGGTGGCAGCCACTCGATGTGTCCCTTCGATGTTTCTCTCTCTCTCCCTCCCACTCTATCTGTACAAAAAAAAAAAAAAGAAAAAATATCCTCGGGTGAGGATAAAAAAAAGAAAGAAAGAAAGAAAGAAAAATGAATAAAGAAAAAAAAATCAACTTTCCTTAAAAAAAAAAAGTGCTCAACATCACTAATCATCAAGGAAATACAAAACAAAACCACAATGAAATGTTACCTTCTATCCACTGGGGTGGCTATTATCAAAAAGACAAGAGATAACAAATGCTGGCAAGGATGTGGGAAAAAGGAACTCTTATGAACTGCTGGTGAGAATGTAAATTGGCACACCCACTATGGAAAATAGGGTGGAAGTTTCTAAAAATATTAAAAATAGAATTACCATACATCCAGGAATCTCACTTCTGGGTACATATCCAAAGAAAATAAAATCACTGTCTTGAAGAGACATCTCCACTCCCTTATTTATTGCAGCATTATTTACAATAGCCAGGATATGGAAACAACCTACGTGTCCAATGACGATGAATGGGTAAAGAAAATGTGGTATATATACACAATGGAATATTTTCAGCCATAAAAAGAAGAAAACCCTGCCATTTGTGACAACATGGACAGACCTTGAGGACATTATGCTAAGTGAAATAAGTGAGACAGAAAAACAAGTACTGTATGACTTCACTTATGTTTAGAATCTTAAAAAGCTGAACTCAGAAGCAGAGAGTAGAATGGAGGTGGCCAGGAGCTGGTGGGTGGAGGAAATAGGAAGATGTTGGTCAAAGGGTACAAACTTCCAATTATAGGAGGAACAAGTTCTCAGAATTTGATGTACAGCATGGTGCCAGTTAACAATACTGTACTGTCTACCTGAGAGTTGCTATGAGAGTAAATCCTCAATGTGCTCATCATAACAACCACAAACAATGGGAATTCTGTGAGGTGAAGGAGGTGTTAGCTAACCTTGCTATGGGTAAACATTTTGCAATATATATCTGAATCAAATTACCACCTTGTACCTTAAACTTACACAATGTTACAAGTTAATTATATCTCTTGTTTAACGGTTTTCTTTTTTTTTATCCTCACCCAAGGACATTTTTCCATTTTTTGTTCAGACAGAGTGGGAGGGAAAGAGAGGAAGAGAGAGAGAGAGAGTGAGAGAAACATCGACGTGAAAGGGACACATCGAGTGGCTGCTTCCCGCACTACCAACCAGGGCTGGGGACAAACCGCAACCGAGGTACGTGCCCTTAGCGGGAACCGAACCCGGGTCTCTCTGGACCATAGGCCGACGCTCTAACTGCTGAACCAAACCAGCCAGGGCTTTTTTTGTTTTTTTATCCTCACCTGAGGACATTTTTCCATTTTTTGTTCAGATAGAGTGGGAGGAAGAGAGAGAGAGAAACATTGATGTGAAAGGGACACATTGAGTGGTCGCCACCCGCACGACCCAACTAGGGCCGGGGACAAACTGTAACCGAGGTACGTGCCCTTAGAAGGAACTGAACGCGGGTGTCTCTGGACCGCAGGTCGACGCTCTAACTGCTGAGCCAAACCAGCCAGGGCTGCTTTTTTTTTAGACAAAAACCTTCATTTTTTTTGTGTGTGTGGTATGTGCCCCTAGCGGGAACCGAACCTGGGACTCTCTGGTCCACAGGCCGACGCTCAACCACTGAGCCAAAGTGGCCAGGGCCCATCAATTATATCTCAATAAAGCTGTGGGGAAAGTATTTTCCCTAGTGGATAAGAGTAGTTCACTGTGCCTAGGCTGCATGTAAAACAATGTGGCTTATGCTGAATACCTGCTTTTCTGGAATTTGGGTACATGATAGAGGTATCTACATGACCAGCTCCCAAAAACACCTTGGGCGTTGTCCTGGCCGGTTTGGCTCAGTGGTTCTCAATCTTCTAATGCCACAACCCTTTAATACAGTTCCTCATGTTGTGGTGACTCCCAACCATAAAATTATTTTCGTTGCTATTTCATAACTGTAATTTTGCTACTATTATGAATCGCCATTGGAAATAAGTGTTTTCTGATGGTCTTAGGCGACCCTGGTGAAAGGGTTGTTCGACCCCCAAAGGGGTCGTGACCCACAGGTTGAGAACCGCTGGGTCAGCCCTGGCTGGTTTGGCTCAGCGGTTAGAGCGTCGGCCTGCGGTCCAGAGAGACCCGGGTTAGGTTCCTGCTAAGGGCATGTACTTCGGTTGCAGTTTGTCCCCAGCCCTGGTTGGATTGTGCGGATGGCAGCCACTCGATGTCCCCCCCCCACACTCTATCTGAAGAACAAAAAAAAAAAAGGAAAAATGTCCTCGAGTGAGGATTAAAAAAAAAAAAGAAAGAGAACCGCTGGGTCAGAGCATTGGCCCATGGACTAAAGGGTCATGGGTTCAATTCCAGGTCAAGGGGAGGTACGTGGGTTCAATCCCTGGCCCTGGTCAGGAACGTGTGGGAAGCAACCAATCGATGTGTCTCTCTCACATTGATGGTTCTCTCTCTCTCTCTTCCTCCCTTCCTTCCACTCTATCTAAACATCAATGGAAAAATATTCTCAGGTGAGGATTAACAACAACAACAAAAAAAACCAACCCCAAAAAACAAAACCACCACCACCACTACCAAAAACCTTGGGTACTGTTTCTCTGGTGGGATTCCGGACAGAAACATCACACATGTTGCTACATTTGTGTTGCAAAAGGGAGAGGGTTCTGCATAAGTCCTTCCGGGAGGGAGGAGCAGAAGGAAGCCTGCACAGGAACTCCTCCCACCTCTGCCCAGCTTCTCCCTTGCAGTCTGGCTGTGCAGCCTTACCACATCGCTATAATAAATCTCAGCCATGAATACAACCTGTGACTTCTCTTAGCAAATCTCCTAATGTGAGAGTAATCTTGGAGACCGCCAGCACAGTAGGAAATGTGAAAAGTGCTTACTTAGCAGAGTAGCTAGTACATAGGAACCTCTCAGTAAATGGACCTTTTAGTGACCTTAAAAATGTCTGGGTTGTGATAGGAGGAGTGGAAAAGGAGACAGAAAAATACTTGAAAAACAAACATCACACTTGCATGGTGTGTGCTGCAGACAGAGGGGGACTACACAGTTGGGCCACTTGGCATCACATGGGGGAGGGGGTGGGGAAGGGTGGGATGTTCTAACTGGCATACTGCTTTTGGATTCCTGAGTTCTGGGTCCATCAACCCACAGCACAAGGTTGACTTCTGCACAGCAAATGGGGCTGTGCTCAAACCTGCTACCTGTAGAGGCAGCTGGACACAAAAAGGGGATAAGGAATGTCTCAAAACTATGTTGAGGAAGCAGAAAAGTTGGTACTCTTGGCTCTAACTGTACACTTTACTTCTTTTAATGTCAAGGAGAAAAGGACAACTGCTTCAATGAAGGGGTGTGAGGCAAATAATAATATACTCAGGTGGAAAAAGGAGTTCCAGGATTACTTTCCCTAGTAGAAAGCAGCCACCTCTTACCTGAAATCCACAGGCTCATGGTGTTACAGATCTCAGACTTGAACTCATGTGTGTTGAACCAGGACTGTGGGAAGCAGCAGCAGAAGCTAGTGTACAGGGCTTTGCTCAGAAGTGATGGCAACCTCTGGGGGGAAAGCAGAGCTCAGGCAACATTCTGGACATTTCTAAACCCAGAAAGAGCCCCTGACGTCAGAAAGGACCAGTGATAAAATTCTCTACCTGACACCATGCTGCCTTCCTGGTTATGAGTGAAGCAATTTCCATCTGCACTGCCCCACAGCTCCGTGGACTCCTTACCCTCCCTGGGAAGCACTTCACAAGCACCATGCTATGCTAGGCCAGCACCCTCTCCTCCAGCTCCTCTGGACGTGGTCTGTGGCTCAGCCGCTTCTGCAACTGGCCAAACAGTAGTCCAGAAAACGACAAGATACATGTGACCTAGCTATCTTCTTGTCACCCAGAGATGATACTAGTAAGTACTACTCACTGGGTTTTTTTTCTATACACAAGTGGTACTGTTGTTTCTTAACTATGGTTGAGCTGAAATTATACATTTATAATTTGGCTTTATTCATTTAACATTATAACATACACACTTCTCCAAGTTATTATAAACTTTTTGGGATTTTTTTCCCCCAATAGTTACCTTTATAACATTATGGGCTAAGTGGCCATATCAAAATTACTTAAACATCCCCTATTGGTGGATATTGTCTTGTTTCCAAGACTTTGCATTACAAATTATGCTGAATAATTATTTTTATTTATTAAACTATTTCATTGTTTGGCATATTAGTTAAAATTGTTGATTGAATGAATGGATGCATGCATGAATAAAAGCAGCTTTTCCTGAATATTAATTTATGTCTTCCAAAAGATGGAATGATAATACTACTAATTATAGCAGCTATGATATATTGGGGGCTTATCGTGTGCTGGGTGATATGTCAGATGCCTTACAAACACCTTCTCATTTCATCTTTAGGACAACTCAGTGAGAAAGGCATCATTATCCCCATTTTATGGGTGATGAAACCGAGGCACAGAAAACCTAAGTGACTTGTTAAGTGGTCACTTAATTAGAATAAGTTCCTTCCAGCATAATTATATCAATTCACTTCCCACTCATCAGGTCCGAGTGCCATTTCCCTATATCCTTAACAACACTGGGAATTGCCGTTTTAAAACTATGCTGACAGGTAAAAAGAGTATTAAGTTATTATTGTTTTAATTCATATTTTTTATTATTCTTAAGGATGAAATTTTTCCCATCTGTGTTTCTTCCCTGGTAAATTTCTAGTTCATGTATTTTCCACTGGTCTATGGGGCGTTTCATTTTTTTCTTATTGATTTGTAAGAGTTTTTTTATGTTGTGTGACATATATAGTACTGGTATTTTTGCATAATTTCTCATTTGCCTTTAACTATGTCTGTAGTAATTTTCAAAAAAATGTATGTAATACCCTGGCCAGTTTGGCTCAGTGGTTAGAATGTCAGCCTGTGGCCCCTGGCCAGTTTGGCTCAGCGGTTAGAGCACTGGCCTGAGGTCTGGAGAGACCTGGGTTCGGTTCCCACTAAGGGCACGTACCTCGGTTGCAGTTTGTCCCCGGCCCTGGTTGGGTCGTGCGGGTGGCAGCCACTCGATGTGTCCCTTTCACGTCGATGTGTTTTTCTCTCTCTCTCTCTCTCTCTCTCTCTCTCTCTCTCTCTCTCCCCCTCCCTCCCTCCCACTCTATCTGAACAAAATATCGAAAAATGTCCTCGGGTGAGGATAAAAAAAAAAAAGAATGTCGGCCTGCGGACCAATGAACCGTGGGTTCGATTCCAGTCAAGGGCACGTACCCCAGTTGTGGTTCGTCCCCAGCCCTGGTCGGTTTGTGCGTGAGGCAACCAGTCGATGTGTCCCTCTCATATCGATGTTTCTTTCTCTTTCTCTCCCTCCTTCCCACTCTAGCTGAAGATAAACAAAAAAATATCCTTGGGTGAGGATTCAAAAATAAAATTAAAAATAAAAATGTATGTAATTAAATCAATCAGTCTTTTCCTTTATGGTTATTTGGGGTCATATTTTAAAAGTCCTTCCCCACCCTCAAATCAGGTAAATATTCACTTAATATTTTCTTTTAGCAATCCCTTTTTTTTTATTCCTCACCTGAGGATACTTCATTATTTATCATCAGAGTGAGAGGAAGAGAGACACACACACACACACACACACACACACACACACACACACACACAGTCAGAGACAGACATCGACGTGACAGAGCCATATTGACTGGTTGCCTTCTGCACAGCCCTGGCAACCAGGGCCGGGGATGAACCACAACCAAGGTATGTGCCCTTGACTGGAATTGAACCTGCAGCTCATTGGTCTGTGGGCTGATGCTCTAACTGCTGAGCCAAACCAGCCACGGCTAGCAATCCTTTTAGTACACATATACATACACTCGTATATAAAAAATAAATATGTATATTCTACTTGTTTTTTTGAATTTAATTAATTTATTTTTTGTTACAGATGTTTCTCCTTTTTCCCCTACTGATTCCTCCCTCCCTCCCCACCCTGTCCCCAGCTTTGTTGTCCATGTCCATTGTTCATGCATACATGCATATAAGTTCTGTGGTTTATCTCTCCCCCACCACCCCTCTACTTTTAATTTTTAAATTATATGCTTATTTAAATACTACAGAAATATATAGAATGGAAAGGGAAGTCTCTTATAACCTTATTTCCCAGAATATAACCATTGCTAAGAGTTTGGTAAATATTTTTCCAGATTTTTTTTCTATTCACAGGCACGTATAAATATATATACATATGTATATCTATTCTTAACATAGAGTTGTATAAATTGCTTTGTTTTTCACTTAAAATATATCATTATATCTTTCCTAATCACTACAGGGTGGGGTTTACAGTTGTATGTGCTGAAACAGAGTTTATTCTTGTATTATTATTATTATTAATTAATTATTGTATTATTTTCCATTCAAACAACTGTAAACCTACTTTTGCTCTACTCTGTATATACAGACCTACCTCATTTTTTGTAACTGCTACATTACAAGTCAGTGTATGAATATATACACAACTTACTAATTACTCCTTTATGGAAAGAAAGTTAAGGGCATTCCACTGGTATTAGAAGTGAATAGCTATCTCATGTGATTTTTTTTTCTAAACAGTGGTTGATACTCACTTTTAAGATAGCCTCTTCAAAGCGGGACCTGGATTCACGAAACAAAAGAAAGGCGTAGCATTGGGATATCCGGTCGAACAGCTTATTCTGGAGCTCTTTGTTTGGCTACCAGGAATACAAATAGAGAAGAAATTACTAGAGTGAAAACAGCCAATTTTTAGGAATCTTATTGTCAAGATATTTAACCTCATATTATTTGGGAAATAATACCGTAATTTGTTTTATAGGGTTTATAAAACACATACAGAGGGGCAGAGTGTTGAAGAAAGCACCCTAACTCTGGACCAGGAGGGCCTGACTTTACTCTTGGCCCTGCCCTTGACCAGCCCTGTGACATGGAATAGTTACTAAAGCTCAGGGGAGCTGCAAGACTTTGGGGTAATGGCTAAAGCACAGGGTATAAGGGTGAGGCATGGGTGGGGATGGCGTGGGGTGACAGATGAGGCTTCAGCAGGGGTCCATGGAATCAAAGGGGCTTATGGCTCATGGTGAAGAGGTTAGGGTTTGTGTCACAGGAAAGTAACTTAAGTGATGGAGAGAAGTAATCAGATTTGCATTTACCTGGTACCTTTCATGAAAGAACCACCAGAAGCTATCCAGCCACATGGCTTTCATAGTAGGAGAAGAGAGAAACTTCTCTAATTCTCTAGTTGAACAGAAAGACTTAAAAAGAAATAAAATTCACATTATTACTGTTGCCATTATTGTTCTTTTTAAAAAAAAAATTTCACTGGGAGACACAGCCAGATTTATAATCATCTCCACTCAAAACCTTCCTTTCCTCCTTCTGTGTCCCACGCCTTGTTATTGTTATTAATTACACCATTTTCCCACCAGTCATCTTTGGAGTCACCTTAAAAAAATAACAGCCCTGCTCTGGCTAGTTTGGCTCGGCGGTTGTAGCACTGGCCTGTGGACCAGAGTCCCGGGTTCGGTTCCCGCTAGGGGCACATACCAAAAAAACAAACAAACAAAAAACAAGCCCTGGCCAGTGTGCTCAGTGGTTAGAGTGTTGGCCTGGGGACCAAAGGATCACTTGTTTGATTCCTGGTTAAGGGCATGTACCTCGGTTACAGGTTCCATCCCTGGCCCTGGTTGGGGCGCCTGGGGGACGCGACCAATCTCTCTAACATCGATGTTTCTCCCCCCACCCTTCCACTCTCTCTCAAACTCGGTGGAAAAAATATCCTTGGGTGAGGATTAAAAAAAATAATTAATAATAAACACCCAACTTTATAGTAAACGCTATTTGTTTTGCAGGCGTTTTCACATGTTCCCTTTTTACTCCTAGAATAATCACACAAGGTATGCCTTATTTTCTCCATTTTATAGATGAGGAAACTGAGGACCAGAGAGCCTGCAAGTGGCAGGGCCAGGATCAGAACCCATAACTCTAGATAGGAGCTCCATCCTCTCCCCTGCATTCAATAAACAAATACAGAAATTATATAAATGCAAATCACTAGATCTTAAGATTTTTCTGAGTTGGTAAGAAGCACATGGTATTCTAAAATTAGAATTATTGGGGAACTCTGAGGGACAGGAAACTCAGCCTTCATTGTCATACAGCTAGGTCTTGAACAGTTTTGTTTTTAAAAAAATTTTTTCTTTATTGATTTTTTTTTTAGAGAGAGGAAGGGAGAGGAAGAGATAGAAATATCGATGAGAAAACATCAACTGGCCACCTCCAGCAAGCCCTGCACTGGGAATTGAGCCCACAACCTGGGCATGTGCTCTGACCAGGAATCAAACCAGCGACCTCTTGGTACATGGGCTGACACTCAACCACTGAGCCACACTGGCTGGGCCGAGTCTTGAATCTTGTACTGTCTCCAAAGCAACTATTGTAATAAAATGTACATTTTGTTAAACGCTTCCCATGTATCTGGCACTGGGCTATGCATGTTCATTCCTTACCTCACTTTCTTTTTCACAGTGGTAGGTGCTATAATTTATAGACGAGGAAAGTGAGGATCAGATGGTTAAGATTCTTGCCGAAGCTCACACAGCCCGGGAGGCTCAAAAGTAGGGAGTCTGCCCCCAGAGACACCACACAGGCTGCCATTAGGAAGAACAGAGAGCTGACTCTTGCCACCTTCCTGGGTGCAAAGAAAAAGACTCCGTGGTGCTCGTTTCAAGCCAACCTGGGAAGCGGAGGGCATTGTGCATTGATAAGCGGGCCTTCCTGTAGCAAGGAGCTCTCTGGGCCCCGTTTTTGACTCGGTCTTTGTCACCATTCCTCACGTTCCCTTAGAAAGGCAGTCGAGTACAGCGGTGAAGAGCACAGACTTTGGCACAAGACTGCCTGGATTCAAGTCCAGCTCTTACACTTACTAGCTGTGTGATCTTGAGCAACGTTATTGAACCTATGTGCGCTCTCAGTTTCCTCATCCAGAAAATGGAGATGAGGGTGATGATAGGCCTCACCTCTTAACTGCTATGAGGATTAAATGAGTGATACACACAAAGTGCCTAGAACAGTACCAGGCACTTAGGACTTGCTAAACGTGTGCTCTATTGTTTATTTATTCATTCTCCTGCTTCCTTTCAAAAGGATTTCATGCCCTGGCTGATGTGGCTCAGTTGGATGGGCATCGTCCCATGCACCAGTAGGTTGCCAGTTCGATTCCTAGTTAGGGCACAAACTTGGGTTTCTGGCCTGATCCCAGTAGGGGGTATTTGGGAGGCAGCCTTATCAATGTTTCCCTCTCACATAGATGTTTCTCTCTCTCTCCCCTTTTAAAGAAGAAACTATTCTTTTTTTTTTTTTTTATCCTCACCTGAGGACATTTTTCCATTTTTTGTTCAGATAGAGCGGGAGGGAGAGAGAGAGAGAAACATCGACGTGAAAGGGACACATAGAGTGGTTGCCACCCGCACGACCAACCAGGGCCGGGGACAAACTGCAACTGAGGTACGTGCCCTTAGCGGGAACCGAACCTGGGTCTCTCTGGACTGCAGACCGACGCTCAACCGCTGAGCCAAACCGGCCAGGGCAAGAAGAAACTATTCTTTAAAAAAAAAAAAGTATTTCATTTCAGCCCTTTGACAGACACTGGGATGGTGACGGAGAGTCCCTGCCCTCGAGGTGGTCACAGGGAAAGACATTTGCAATGCAGGTGATATGTGTCCTGAGAGAAGGAACCCAGTGTGATGGAGCCAAGAGGGGCATCTGATCTGTGCTGGAGACACCGGGGAAGGTTTTAAGAGTAAAAATAACTGGATTAAAAGGGAGAATCAAGAGCTCCACAGAGAGAGAAAAAAGCATGTGCCGAAGCTGTGGAACCGCGATACATCCGGGGAACTTCCAGAGGCTTTTGCGCAGTGAGAGCACGGAGGGTGGGTAGTGAGGAGCCAGGCAGGAGCCAGGCTATGAGGTCTCTGGGTGCTGGGAGTGAGAGCTGTTCTGAACCTGAACAGGGGAAGGGCAGGAGCCGGCACCAATGAACTTTCAACAGGGCAGGAACACCGTGAGAATGGTGTTCTAGAAAGATCCCTGGAGGCAGTGTAAAAGAGCTAGTAAAAGGGATTGAGATGGCAAGGCAGGCAGCACACTGGGCAGCAGATGCTGTGATCCACACAGGAGGCTGTGGGGCCTGAACGTGACAGGGGCAGGGGGAAGGAGGAGGCGTCCGTAAGGATGGCAGCTGAATCGTAGCGACTGCTTGGATGTGGAGGTGAGTGGGGGAGGAGATGGGCTAATGCCCAGGTGGAAGTCTGTGTTTTCAGCCAGAAAGGGAACCAAGAGGAGAAGCAGGTCTTAGGAGTCTGAGAAGTCTGAGGGGAATTAGGGCAGGAGCAGAGAAATGTGGGAGTCAGGAGCACAGCATAGGGTTTGGAGGTAGTTTGGACAGAGTTAACAGTGGAGATTAGCCTCATGTGGGGAGAAGATGACCAACATCCACCCGCCCACAGAGTTTGTGCAGAGGGCAGGGTCCTGAAGAGCATGGACGGTGAAGGGGCTTGGAAGACAAGGTGATGCTGCCTGAGGTGGAGGGTGCTACCACAAAAATCGAGGAAGGAGAAATGTCAAAGTGCAGAGAGTTGTCCTGTGGGTCAACTGTACAGAGAGGTCACGTAAGATGACAGCAGAAACACATTCTTTTTACTTGGCAATATGAGAGCTATTGGTGGATTGACCTGGCCCACTTTCAGTGATGGGGGAGGGTAGGAAACCAGACTGTGTGGGCATGAAAAAGGAATGGAGGTGAGAACTGAAGCCAGCAAGTGTGGGCAGCTCTTCCAAGAAGTCCCAGGTGACACTCAGTGATGAGCTGGGCCTCGCTACTGAACAAGGTGCACAGGACTATTGTCCTCATGGAGCTCATGGCCTAATGATGGCCTCCAGATTCTCTGAAGCAGAGGCTGCTGAAAAGGTGGAGAGGGGTTAATGGAGGAGAGGATTTGAGAAGGCAAGTGAAAGTTGGGGATGGCCCCTGAATAGGATGGAAGAGGGTCCTTTTTTAAAGGCAAGGTACAAATTTTCCTTCAGTTTCCTGGAAACCAAAGAAAAGCAGGAAATGGCACAGTTATAAGGCTAAAAGCATTCCAAGAGAGGCCGTTTTTCTTGGGATTAAGGCCTAAGGAAACATTCAAAAGTGGGATAGTAGTCACTGTCCTCGGGGCTACCCACACAGGAAATGGAACGTGAACACACGTGGCTGTGCAAGCAGGCCTGTCCAGGGTAAGCAAGGGCATAGGTTGAAAGGTCATGCAGGAACAGCGGATCCATGAAACACACAATCCATTTAAGTTATAGAAAAAGAAGGAAAAAAACTATAATCTTGCCCTGGCCGGTTTGGCTCAGCGGTTAGAGCATCGGCCTGCGGTCCAGAGAGACCCGGGTTTGGTTCCCACTAGGGGCACGTACCTCGGATGCAGTTTGTCCCCGGCCCTGGTTGGGTTGTGTGGGTGGCGACCACTCATGTGTCTCTCTCACGTCGATGTTTCTCTCTCCCACTCTGTCTGAACAAAAAATGGAAAAATGTCCTCGGGTGAGGATTAAAAGAAAACAAACTATAATCTTATCACACAGAGAACACTGGTAATAGCCATGTACAGTTTCGCCCCGGTTTCCTATGCAATGTTATATAACATTGTTTGTAGAGCATTTATATGCTGGTATGTTTTATTTAACAACATAGTATAGCATGTTAAGATACTCTCTTCAAAAACATTCATTTTAATGGCTAAGTATGACATATACACCAACAATGACTATACTGTTCTATTATTGATCATTAAACTTTTTAATAACATTGATGATAAAAACTACCATATTTTTAGAACTAATGATTTACTGAGCACTTGCTAAGTGCTTTTATACACGTGTTATTTAATTTTACATTAATTCTTCTAAGGTAGAGACTGTTGTTATCTCTATTTTACAGGAGGAGACCCTAGAACCCAGAGAGCTACTAGCCACTATGATGTACTGCCTTCCAGTTCCTTGCTATCGAATGACAATGTGGGGCACACATCTTTTTACATTGTCCTAGAAGCATGGATGCTCCCGTGTCTGCTGCTCCTCCACGTCTCTGCTGAGGAAAGCAGGGGGTCAGGTACCCCACCCCAGGGTGACCACTGCCTGGCTCAGAGACCAGTGCCTGGCAGTAGAACTTCAGCAAACACCACTGTCATACTGGGCAGTGACTGGCCCGAACAGATCATCACTGAGGAAGTCTGAATGCAAGACAAAGGAAGGAGACAGATGGAACTAGAGACCTAACTGGAGAGAAGGCAGCAAGGAGAAATCATGAAGAGGACAGGAAGGAGAGAAGGAAGAAAGAAGATGGGGAGGGGGAGAGAAAGAAAGGGAGGAGAAATAAAGGGAGGGCTTGAAGCAAGCAGTAGTGATGGGGTGAATAGTTAGGAGCTGAGGGGATAATGACCAAAGCTGCTTTGGGGACAACCGCAGTTGTGCAATTGTGAAGGGCAATGAGGCACAGCTGGAGGGCTGCCGAGACCGTTTTCTGGGCTTCCTCCTCTCCCCACACCTCCTTCAACTATCCCCATATCCTGAGTGGCCAGCACTGGCTCACATATGCTTCTGGGCCTTAAAATACTCCCTGGCTCCCTCCCTGAGGAACCCAGTGCGCAAGCTCTCCAGTGAGCAACTCACCCATGGTGTACCATGGGGTGTGGGGAGAAAATATTCTAACTAATGTTTAATTAAGAAAAAAATTAAGTTTATTGATATATAGTGTAGTATTGGACAACAGAACATGTATATTATATATTTTTAAAACACATATATCATGAGGGTGTGTACTCAAAATTTTTTGCTAATCGCATACATGATCAAATTGATCTGGAGACTAGTGCTCTCATAGACAGAATCTAGGTTTTGGAGGGAACATGAGCTTGAGTCTAATCTCAGTTAAGTCACTTGCAAACTTACAGGCCTCAGTGCCTTACTCAAGTGCCCTGACTGGCTGTTTCCTGGGGTGTAAAACTGGGACAGCTGCATCTGCCACAGGGATGGTTGTAAAGTTGGGGTACAGCCAGGCCCATGGATGGCTGGGCAGCACAGAGGCAAGCTGCATGCTCTTTCTTACCTTGCCACTAAGGGGGCTTCTCTCAGACTGGATCACATTGGCGACCATGTCACAGAAGTCCACCCCGTTGGGAAGCTTATGCGGCCTGGCAGTGTTAAACTGTGAGTACCGGTACAGCTCCGCCAGCAGGTTTTTATCTGCCGTTTTCTGAAGCAAAAAAGCAGAATATAAAAATGGGGTGCATCATTTTGACAGTTTAAGACATTGAGATATCTTCCCCTTTATATCATGAAGAAAATAAAACCTTATAGAATGTTTAAAAAAAATGAGGGTGCATTCATGATCCCAGCACCCCTTACCAAACACCCATTCACATTATTTCTATTTTCCCTTTCAGGCTTTGAGCACGTGTATACAAATATGTATAAGAAACTTCATTTTACAATACACACATACACCCACACATACTTTTCATTTTAATTCTCCATCAGCATTTATCCCCTCTATGCCCTCTTCCACTTCCACCCTCCTCCCCACACACACTCTATCCACTTCACTCTGGATTTCTCACATTGCTACACTGTCTTCAAATTTCTCATCTATCCTATTAATGAGATGGGCTATAGTTTAATTAACAGTTAATTGTTTCCAACTACTACTACTGCCTTTATATATATATATATTTTTTTTAATCCTCACCCGAGCACATTTTTCCATTTTTTGTTCAGATAGAGCGGGAGGGAGAGAGAGGAAGAGAGAGAGAGAGAGAAACATCGATGCGAAGGGACACATCGAGTGGCTGCCACCCGCACGACCAACCAGGGCCGGGGACAAACTGCAACCGAGGTACGTGCCCTTAGCGAGAACCGAACCCGGGTCTCTCTGTACCGCAGGCCGACGCTCCAACCGCTGAGCCAAACCGGCCAGGGCCCATTATATTTTTACAAGTTAAAAATAGTCCTGCTGGTATGGCTCAGTGGTTGAGCGTTGACCCATGCACCAAGAGTCTCCAGTTCGATTCCCGGCCAGGACACATGCCCAGGTTGTGGGCCCAATCCCCAGTAGGGGGCATGTAGGAGGCCAATCAGTGTTCTTTCTCGTCGATGTTTCTCTCTTTCTCTCCCTCTCACTTCCTCTCTGTAAAATCAATAAATAAAAAATAAATAAAAAATACAAGTTAATAATAGCCCTGGCCAGTTTGGCTCAGCAGTTAGAGCACTGGACCTCGGACAGAAGGGTCACAAGTTTGATTCCTGGTCATCAAGGGCACGTACCTGGATTGCAGGTTAGATCTGCAGCCCAGGTTGGGGTTGTAAGGGAGACAACCAATCAATATGTCTCTCTCATATTGATGCTTCACTCTCTCTCTTCCCCTCCCTCCCTTCCACTCTATCTAAAAAAGCAATGGGAAAATATCCTCAAGTGAGGATTAACACAAATAAATAAATAAAATGTAAAAATACAGAAAAGTGGAAAGAGGAAACCAATTACCATCATCCAGCCCTAGCTGGGTAGTTCAGTTGGTTAGAGCATTGTCCCAATATGCTAAGGTTGCAGGTTCGGTCCCAGTTAGGGCATATATAAGAAGCAACCAATGAATGAATAAATAAGTGAAACAATAAATCGTTCTTTCTTTCTTTCTCTCTCCCTTCCTCTCCCTAGAAGTCAATAAATAAAAATTTTTTAAATTACCATCAACCAAGACATCCGCAGGAAACATACTGAGGCACAGGGCCTCGGCACTGACAGTGGGAGAACCCAGTGAGTAAATGCACTGACTCGGAGTCAGAGAACCTGGGGTCAGATGTCAGCTCCACCATTTAGTAGCTGTGCCACTTTGGGCAGGACATTCAAATCTGCTTGGCCACCATCATGGGTCACATGGCAGTTTCAATGCTGACTCTCACTGTTGGACTTCGCGCTGTGTGGGAAATTCCTAGGCTAAAAGGTGAAAAAAGGACAGCAATGCTCTATCGTTCATATTCTCCAACACTGAGGGGTCCGAATGCATATGACCTGAGTAGTTTAAGGAGCAAGCTTAAGAGACTCTTTTTTTTTTTTTTTTTTTTTTTTTATCCTCACCCGAGGATATTTTTCCATTTTTTGTACAGGTAGAGTGGGAGGGAGAGAGAGGAAGGGAGAGAGAGTGAGAAACATCGACGTGAAGGGACACATCGAGTGGCTGCCACCCGCACGACCAACCAGGGCCGGGGACAAACTGCAACCGAAGTACGTGCCCTTAGCGGGAACCGAACCCAGGTCTCTCCGGACCGCAGGCCGACACTTAAGAGACTCTTAACTGGGGTGGTGGCTGGAGAGAGTGAAGAGAGTCTGGCCATGGGTCTGAGGATCTCAGCAGGAAAAGGGGCTTTACCATCAACTATGCATGATAGTGGACAGGTCATGTAACTTACTCCTGAATCTCAGCCTCTTGGGCGTCTGCTGGGACCGACAGACTAGCCCTGCTATGTGAATGGCCCCTGGGAGCTGAGTGACACAGGGGCTCTGTGTGAGCTGAATCTGTACTCATTGTTTCTAAGGGCAAACACCTAAGTTCTACAAATAAACATAAAAATGACCTCTGGAACACTCCCCATTCTACCCTTTCCAGGGTGTTATGAGAAATTCTAGCATTATTCAAATACGTTAAAATCCTTTATAAAGGGAATTCTGTGATTTTCTTGCACCATCACCATCCAGGTGTCAATTATCCCCGCACACCCAGGAATAAAATTGATTTCATGCCTAGCAGAAATCAGACCCAGACCCAGGATCTCTTACCCTCTTAATGATAGATTTGACATTCCTGGATTCTACGCCACTGCAAATATGTGGCAATTTTCTTTTACTTTTGTCTGCAGAAGAAGAGAAATGGAATGTGAGTAACCATGGGGTCTGTCCACCACCGTGCTGTAATTATAACTGTGATTTTTTCGTTTAACCTGAACTGCCTGATGATACAATTATCAGTCTCACTAGATCTCACCCGTATGGCTGACTTATTAAGCCCTCCCTTCCCCCCAAGCCTGTTCCTCATCTATAAAATATATTCAGTGGCACCAACCTTACAGGTTGGGGCATTATGAAGATTTAACAGGGGTACATATGAAAGGACCTGGTGCAGTGTGGCACATAGTAGGTGGTCTCTGAATAGTACTGCCCTTTCCTCCTTTGTTGCCCAGTGTCAAGAAGTCAGATTTAAGGCTCCTTCAGAAGATTGCAAAGATATCCTCATCAGAAGCTCTGCATTCCTACTCAATGCATGTTATATATTAAAAAACCAAACCCTACAAAAATACCATCAAGGTTATGAGAAAGGATTTTTGCCTCTGTTTCCTGAGCTGCCATGACTTTTCTCGCTTAAAGCCTTCTTCTCCAACTCAAATCTCTCCACTGCCTTCAAAAACCAAAAAGAAATGGGCATTAGGGGCTGATGCAAATCTTGGTGGAGGGCGGGGTCAGGGACTAAGCCATTTCTTCTGTTGGGGTGCAAAAGTCTGGAGCAAAGTTTGTAACAATGTTCTGCCATCTTCCCCTAGGTGGTAGAATCTTGGTGGCCACAGACCTCATGTCCCTGAGTGTCACCACTAACACATCTCCCAGCCCTGCCCTCTCTTACCATGCTCTTC
This sequence comes from Molossus molossus, assembly GCF_014108415.1. Lineage (NCBI taxonomy): Eukaryota > Metazoa > Chordata > Mammalia > Chiroptera > Molossidae > Molossus > Molossus molossus. The sequence continues at coordinate 4,949,775 of NW_023425345.1, read as the reverse complement.
CTCCTGGCTACACCTCTGAGCTACACCCCTGAGGAGCGTAGGATTTGGAGTGGTTCCAATCATGGCTCCACAGGTTACAAGCTACTGTTTAATCTTTCTGTAAAAAGGGGATAATAATACCTACCTTCCAGGGTTCTTACAAGGATCAGCTACAAAGTATTTAATGCATCTTTAAACCCAAGCACAGAGGCTATCACTTAGGAGCTGCTCAATAAAGAGTAACTATTATTATTGATCATCTCAAGAAAATTCTCTTGATCTCTGACTCCTCCTCTCCAAGCCCCACTCCCTCCTGAAAAGGAAGGAAAGAAAAATGAATGTACATGACTCAGCAAGTTGTATAGATTGTCAGCCCTGAGCCCATGGTGCCCAGATAACAAAGTTAGCAAAGAAGTAGGATTCTGTGTTCTTGATCTCAAGGAACTTATAATCTATTCCGTTAGCCAAGTCAACACCTGTGGAACAATTAAACTGCTAAATTTAGGGCTCAATTAAGTGGGATTAGTGTGAGCTGTGGCAGTCACAAAGGACAGCCCAAAAGAGGTGAGACATGAGTACTGGGGGCAATGATGGGGCTTCTGTCAATTAGCTTGTTAAACTGTGAAATGCCTCTCCAACCTTCCTCCGCCTGAATGTGTGCAAGTGGGTGTATGTGGGGAAAGGGGTCACATTGGTAGGGTATGTAACAACACTGTTGCTCTAGTATACAGGGATAAGACATGACGGATGAATTGGTGGTTGGGTGTCAATACAGCAAAACAGCAAGGTCTCTGATCCTTACCAGGATGCCACTAGAGCCAATAGTGTCAGGACCTTGGAACGTTGACAGAAAGGACAGTTGAATGTTGGAAGAAAAGCAAGTTGGGGGAAATTATGAGACCAGCATTGGGTTGAGTTTGCATCTGAGGTGACAGCAGGACCTTCTAGTGGAAATGTTCCTGAGAAGGCAACTCCCAAACCTGGCTGATGACAAGCATCGTGGGGGATTATTCAGATATTCAGATTTATTAGAGAGGCATATTCCTTAGGTCTGCTTTGGAATTGTTGATAGTGGCTCCTGAATAGTTCTCTATTAAAATTTTTAAAAACATGGTACATGGTGCATGGTACAAAAGCAAACAGTACAGTAAAAAGTCTGCCTCTTAGTATCACTCCTCTAGGTAGCTGGGAGACTGAAATGCAGGTGAGAAGCTACAATTTGCAAATGCGTTACTCATTCCATAAATACTTCCTGAGCACTTACTAAAAACCAAACACTATGTCCATAGTGAGGATGCAGCAGTGAGCAGTGACAATGTCCCTGCCCTGCAAGGGCTCACAGACGAGTGGGGAGAAGCTGGTGATCAAGAGGTGAGTGGTGCTGACATGAGGCGGGACAGGATGACAGGAGTGTGCCCAGAAGGAGTGGCTGGGAAAGCCTTTCCAGCAGAGGTAGTGACCCACAGGTAGAGAGAGGAAGGAACGTGTCTACCACTGAAGTGAATGGTGAAACTGTAGGGCTGGGCACAAAGCTCTGGAGGGAGACTGGAAAAAAAGCAAAGCAAGACTCCTGGCCGGAGCCTGGAGGGAGACCCACACTTAGGGCATGAGAGAAGGAACAGAAATAAGACACCAGGAGGAGGACCTGGGCCTCAGTAGGAGGTGGCTCACTCGTCCATCAGTGCACATCTTTTGAGCACTTCTCATTCACCAGGAACTGTGCTAGGTGCCATCCAGCAGGGCGGGACGGAGGCTAGAGAAACCAATCTGGCCTTAGGTGCTGACACAGGAGAAGCAGCGACACAGTCAAGGCCTAGTGTATAAGGGGCAGGGCAAACTGTAGCCAACAGAGGTTGGGCAGCGTAGCCCAGGGATGGACGCTATTGGCAGTAGGCAGTCAGCATCTGACAGATCTGACCAGTTGCGTGGGCACAGGAGCAGAAAGGGCAGACAAGGGGGTCCCTTCCTCTAGGTTATTTGAGGACCAAGATGCTTTTACTAGCCCCATCCCGGTTCTGACTGGCATCTTGAGGGAGCCATGCCAACATTAGGTAGTCTTGAAAAAGGTACCAGACCCTGCTTCTGGGAGGACAGTGTCATTCTTTTTTCTGGTTTTATTATTATTGTTTTTTTAAATCCTCACCTGAGGATATTTTTCCATTTATCTTCAGATAGAGTGGGAAGGGAAGAGAGAGAGAAACATCAGCGTGAGAGAGACACATCAACTGGTTGCCTCCCACACTACCCCAACCAGGGCCGGAGACAAACCACAACCGAGGTATGTGCCCTTGACCGGAATCAAACCCTCGACTCTTTCATCTGTGGGCCGACTCTCTAACGACTAAGCCAAACTGGCCAGGGCTCTTTTTTCTGGTTTTAAAATTATCTTTAAAAAATCACAGAGGTGACATTCTTGTTTTAAAATCAAAACTCCAGCAAGTTATTTTGTGGATATTGACAAACTAACTCTAAAGTTTGTATGGATAGGCAAGAGACTCAGAAAAGCAAACACACTATTGAAGGAGAACTGGCATTCCTCAACTTCAAGACTCACTATAAAATGATAGTAATCAAGACAGTGTAGTATTGGCCAAAGAACAGGCAAATAGATCAATGGAACAGAACAGAGAGCCTAGAAATACATCCACATAAATATAGTCAGCTGAACTGGACAAAGGGGCAAAGGCAAAACAATGGAGCAAAGACAGTCTTACAACAAATGGTGTTAAAACGACTGGATATCTGCATGCAAAATAAATAAACCAAGACACAGATCTTATACTCTTTATAAAAATTAACTCAAAATGGATCACAGACTAAGTATAAAATGCAAAACTAAAGAGATAAACCACGAACTTATATGCTTGTATGCATAACCAATGGACATGGACAATAAAGCCGGGGATGGGGAGGAGGGCGTCAATGGGGTAAAAAAGGAGAAACATCTGTAACAAAAATAAAATTAAAAAAAAAAAAAAAAGAAGCTGCAAAAAATAAATAAATAAAATAAATAAAAAGATTAAAATAAATAAATAAAATGCAAAACTAGCCCTGGCCAGTTGCTCAGTGGTTAGAGCTTTGGCCCTCGAACTGAAGGGTTGTGGGTTCAATTCTGGTCAAGGGCACATACCTGGGTTGCAGGTTTGATCTCTGGCCCTGGTCGGGGTCATGTGGGAAGCAACCAATCAATATCTCTCTCACATTGATATTTCTCTCTCTCTCCCTCCCTTCCTCTCTTCCTCCTTCCACTCTGTCTAAAATTCAGTGGAAAAATATCCTTGGGTAAGGATTAAAAAAATGCAAAACTATAAAACTCCTAGAAGGTAACACAGGAGAAAACCTAAATGACCTTGGGTATGGCCATAACTTTTTAGATACAACACCAAAGACACGATAGATGAAAGAAACAATTGATAGCTGGACTTCATTAAAATTAAAATTTCTGCTCTGCAAAACACAATGTCAAGAGAAGGAGAACACAAACCACTAACTGGGAAAACATATTTGCAAAAGACACACATGACAAAGGACTGTTGTCCAACATATACAAAGAACTATGAAAATCCAACAAGAAAACAATTCAATTAAAAAATGGGTAAAGCCCTTAACAGACACCTCACTAAAGAATATAGATGGCAAGTAAGCATATTAAGATGTTTACTGCCACATATCATTAGAGAATTTAAAATTAAGACAGCCCTGGACGGTTTGGCTCAGCGGTTAGAGTGTTGGGCCACTGATCAATGAGTCAGGGGTTCAATTCTGGCCAAGGGCACATACCTGGATTGCGGTTCGTCCCTAACCAGGGCCGTGTGGGAGGCAACCTGTCGATGTGTCCCTCTCACATCGATGTTTCTCTCTCTCTCTCTCCCCCTCTATCTGAAGATAAACAGAAAAATATCCTCCAGTGAGGATTAAAAAAAAACAACAACACAAAAAAACCATGAGATATTATTATATACCAATTAGAATGGTCAAAATCCAGAACACTGACACCATCAAATGCTGATAAGGATTTGGAGCAACAAGAATTTTCCTTCATTGCTGGTAGGAATGAAAAATGTTGCAGCCACTCTGGGAGACAGTTTTGGCAGTTTCTTTCAACCTAAACACACTCAATATATGGTCCAGGAATCATGATATCTGGTATTTACCCAAATGAACTGAAAACGATGTCCACACAAAACTTTGCACATGGATGTTTATCACAAGTTTATTCATGATTGGCAAAATGTGGAAGCAAACAAGATGTCTTTTCATAGGTGGATGGGGAAATAAGCTGTGGTGCACTCAGACAATGGATTATTATTCAGTACCAAAAAGAAATGACTTATCCAGCCATTAAAGACATGGAGGAAGCTTAAATGCACACTAAGTGAAAGGAGCTAGTCGGAAAAGGTTAAATGCTGTATGCTTCCAACTACATGACATTTCTGGAAAAGGTGAAACTATAGAGACAATAAAAAGATCAGTCATTATCAAAGGCTGGGGGAGGAAGGATGAACAGCACAGAGAATGTTTAGGACAGCGAAACGATTCTGCATAATACTACAAAGGTGGATACATGTTGATCCATATTTATCCAAACTCACAGAATATATAGCACAAAGAGAGAACCCAAATGTAAAGGATGGACTTTGGGTGATAATGATGTGCCAATATAGGTTCCTCAGTTATAACAAAGGTACCACTGTGGCGATGGGGAGGTTGTGTATGTATGGGAATGGGGATGCGAGAACTCTGTACTTTCAGCTCAGTTTTGCTGTAAACATGAAGCTGCTCTAAAAAATAAAGTTCATTAATTAAAAAATATATCTTTGAGACCTCTATTGGGTAAAGGTAATTTCAAATAAATGAAGGGGCCTCCAGAGCCCCTCCTTCCTGGAAGCCTAGCCTCAGCCCCAATACCCATAACTCACCAGGCTGCTGTCCAGCAGGTTGGGCCTCAGGTCTATTTCAGCAATCTTTTGGTTCACCTGTTCGATGGAGCCAATGAGGCACGCTGGGAAGTGAGTCTGCTAAGGAAACTCTCTGGGTGGTGATTGCACAGAAACAGGATGGAGCTAGTCTGGCAAGGACAGAGGCTCACTCCTTCTCTGTGCTCTCTCCACTTAATTTCTTTCCAGATATTCAACACTTCTTTTATCTTCTTTTAAATAACTTATTTTATAAATTATAAATGAAATTATATTCTAACAATCTTAGAAAATATAAAAAGAAGCATCCATTATGCTACCACCCTAACAACCTTTTTTTTTTTTTTAATCCTCACCTGAGGACATTTTTGCATTTTTCTTCAGATAGAGTGGGAGGGAGAGAGAGAGAAACATCTACGTGAGACACATTGAGTAGCTGCCTCCCGCACGACCTCGACCAGGGCCCGAGAAGAACTGCAACCGAAGTGGGTGCCCTTGGCCAGAATCGAACCCGCGACTCATTGGTCCGCGGGCCGACGCTCTAACCGCTGAGCCAAACCGGCCAGGACATCTTCATAATATTTTAAATGGCATTATATGAATCTATATGCATTAATACTTAACTGTTCCTTGCCTACTGAATACTTAAATTGTTTATAACGTTTTGCAATTATAAATAATTGCAAATTATTTATACACATATTCACACAGAGTACTGTTTTCATATTTTGGACTATTCCTTTAAGAGAGATTTTTAGGTGACAGATAACTGCATCAAAGTGTATCTCAACCTTATTTATCCCTGTTGAAATCTCTGTCCAGTTCAATGGCCCATTTTCAAACCCTCTCTACATTTGACTTTCTTTCTGTCTTAGCTTCAATTGTCTAGGATATATCCTCTGTAAAAGCCCCATAATCCTATCACTCCTCTCTTCACCTTCACATGAAGCAAGGTTCACGCTTTCTTCCATCACCCTCAAGTGTTCTTACAAGTTGGAGTATACTTGACAAATGAAGATGCCAAGGAGGGACGGGAAAAATCGAATGGGTTAGTTAGGTTGAGATGAGTGTGGGATTAAGAAGAAAGAGGGAGCATAAGAGAAGGCCCAGGAAAGAGAGACTTTGAAGCATATCCTGATGGGATCACACGTGCTCATCTTCAGAAGGGTTTCTAGAGGCATGGGAGAGGCGGGGACTTGGAGGGGTGCATGCAGTTTGGCTGGCAGCAGCATGACTTGAAGGTTAATGAGCTCTTTATGACATGGAAAGACCTGCGGTTATTTATAACCTGAGAGGGTTATTTTCGAGATGAACTCTAAGTCCTCCAGAGATGGGATTTTGTGGGTTCCTGGGATATAGTTCAGGGTGAGAAGTAAGATGAGGATCAGTGAAGGCAGGACTAGAGAAGTAAGATGCTGAGAGCCTGGGTGGTGCCAGAAGGAGCAAACTCTGAGCCCAAGAAAAAGGGCTGGCAGGTGAAAAGAGGTGAGGTCGACTGGAGTAAAAAAAAATGTTTAGCCCTGGCTGGTTTGGCTCAGCGGTTAGAGCATCAGTCTGTGGACCAGAGAGTCCGGGGTTTGGTTCCCGCTATGGGCATGTGCCTCGGTTGCAGTTTGTCCCCTGCCCTGGTTGGGGTTGTGTAGGTGGCAACCACTCGATGTGTCTCTCTCATATCGTATTTCTCTTTCTCTCTCTTCCTCCTTCTCTCCCTCCCGCACTATCTGAGGATAAATGCAAAAACAAACAAACAAAAATTTTTTTAATTAGGTCTTAAGTTCACTTCTCTGAGGCTAGAGGGCTGAACAATGACTTTTTAGTTGCTAGCTATAATTTTAATTCTTTGGAAGGTAAAAGGGAAAGAAAGAGACAATGAAAAAAAATGAGCCTTTTTCTCTTCTTCCTGATTCTTTCAACAAATATGTCCAGTACTTCTTCCTTTTGAGCTCTTTCTGATGATCTTAGTGAAACAAATTCAAGTCAAATAATCCTTCACAGTCTCAAATTCTTTTAGAGGGCAAATACAACTTAATGAAAAAAGTAATGAATATATGGAACGAGCTAATAAGAAATGCATGTTATAAACTTTGCACAGGTTACACCTCTGCGGCAGGTGTATTTGGTCTCGATTGTAAACAGCACCACAGAAGGATACAGGGTGGACTGTCTTGCACATTCTTCCTCGTGGCACTTGCAACACGTGAGAAAGCCAGGTGCTCACCCACTGGCACCACTGGCAAGGCGATGACATTGATGACTTCCATCTTCCTGAAATAAGCCACTGTCCAGTTTCTTGTAAACTGACAAATAGTAAGTTTCCACTTTTAAAAGCATCTCATTCTCACTCTGATCTTGTTCTCTGTTCAACCAGCCTCCTGGAAATCACAAGTAGCACAGAACTATCTTAGAAAGCGCAAGCATGCTCATCTGGCAAGTAGGACTGATGGAATAGAGGCTTTTGTCTGAGAAGCCCATGGTCAACTGAGGATTTCAAGGCATACACACTTTTTCTTTCTACCTGCTGATGCCCACCCCCCAACCCTGATGAAAACTGCTGTACAGATGACCCTTGAACAATATGGAGATGAGGCAGGGGTACCACCATGCAGTCAAAAATCCACATATAACTTTTGACTCCTGAATTTAACTACTGGTAGCCTACTATTGACTGGAAGCCTTACCAATAGCATGAACAGTCAATTAACACATACCTTGTATGTTATATGTATTATATATATGTACTGTACTCCTACAATAAAGTACTCTAGAGAAAAGAAAATATTATTTAAAAATCAAAAGGAAGAGAAAATATTTAAAGTACTGTATGTATTGATTGAAAAAAATCCATGGTAAGTTCAAGGGGCAACTGTAGTTTTAAAAATAAGGACACTTGGCCCTGGCTGTTTTTGCTCAGTGGTTAGAGCATTGGCCCGAGGACCAGAGAGTCCCAGGTTCGGTTCCCACTAAGGGCATGTACCTTGGCTGCAGTTTGTCCCCGGCCCTGGTTGGGGTCATGTGGGTGGCAACCACTCGATGTGTCTCTCTCATGTGGATGTTTCTCTCTCTCTCTTCTGCCCTCTCTCTCTCCTGCACTATCTGAAGATAAATGCAAAAAAAAAATGTCCTCGGGTGAGGATAAAAAAATAAATAAATAAGGAGACTTGTCCGGCCAGTGTGGCCCATTGGTTGAGCGTCGACGCGTGCACCAAGAGGTCGCCAGTTCAATTCCTGATCAGGACACAGGCCCGGGTTGTGGGTCAGATCCCCAGTGGGGAGCATGCAGGAGGCGGCCAATCGATGTTCTCTCTCATTGATGTTTCTATCTCTCTCTCCCTCTCATTTCTTCTCTAAAATCAATAAAGGGAAAAAAAATTTAAAAAAGAGGTGGCCCTGGCCAGTGAGGTTAGAGTTTCATCCATGCACCAAGAGGGGGTGGGTTCAATTTCTGGTCAGAGCACATGCCCAGGTTGCAGGTTCAACCCCCAACTGGGGTACACTCGGGAGGCAACTGATAAATATTTCTCTCTCTCTCCTTTCCTCTCTCTAAAATCAATTAAAAATAAAACTATAAAAATAAGGAGACTGAGGTGCTAAAAATGCTGGGGCTCCAGATGACCCAGCAAGCAAGTTTCCAAATTAGAAATCAAATCAAATCTTTGTCTCTCTGAGCATCACCCGGAAAGTCCAAGATATGGAGGAGGTTCCAAAGACCTTTTTCAGCTCTCAGATGCTATTCCATGATACAGGCGCATCTCCTCAGCACGAAGGTCCTGATCTACCCATGGCTTCTGCTCCTTCTCAGAAAACGGACCCCATCACTACCCTTCCTCCTGGATTTAGAACACTATGGCCAGGCTGCTCTCCTGGGTCCTTGCTTTTTGTTCATCTCTGCCATCTGTGGGTCCTTCATGTCCAGAGCCTGGTAATAGAAGCCTGGTTATGAAGTAAAAACACTGAGATCTGCCCTCAAGAAGCTTATATATAATGGAAGGAGAGAGAAAAGGTATAATTTGGTAGAGAACTTAACCAAGGTGCCCTTTCACCACAGTCTCCTTTCCTCTTCCCTTCTGTTCATGCCTTCTGCTCTGCCCTCTTCTCCCAGCCATGTGTGTACCTTACATGCCTGCCCCACTGACTTCTTCCTGGACCCTGCCGTGCTATGCTTTGTGCTTCTATGCCTTTGCATGCACTGTTCCCTCTTTTGAAAGCTCGGCCCAGGTGATAACATCTTTTGGAAACCTTCTTGAATTACTCCAGACAATTAGTACCACCTGTCTTCCATGAAGTCCAGAATTCTGTCCAACTAGAATTATTTGCTTCTACAGTTTTCTCCATTAGGCAAATTACTTCTTAGGGATTAGGTTCACTCAATATTTGTTTCCATTTTAGACTCACTCACCATACTTCTTTTCTAGTCCAAAGAAGCTATCCATTTTGGGCAATCCCAAATCAGTTGGATTATATGAAGAGCGGCCCCAGGCCCCAGGCCCCAGGCCCATACTCGTTCTCCCTCCTGCTCCTAGCCTGCTGCTCCTAGCTAAATAGGCGAGGGGAGAGGGGAGAGAGGACATAGGTGCATTGTAAGGGTTCTCACTTTCCTCCTACCTGCTCCTCAGCATGACTGGCAAACTACAAGTCCTTTGAGAAGCCAGCCTTAGGGTGACCCTGTCACAAAGCCTCTTGCTTTAGCTTAACATTATTACTCATGCCTAATGGGAGAATTGAATATTATGCTTTTTTTTTTAATCCTCACCTGAGGATATTTTTTCCACTGATTTTTGGAAGGGAGGGAAGGGGAGAGAGAGAGAGAAAAAAAAAAAACAAAACACAAAAAAACATCAATGTGAGAGACACATTGATCGGTGGCCTCCTGCATGCACCCCAACCAGGACTGAAGACAGAACCTACAACCCAGGTACATGCCCTTGACCAGGAATCAAACCCACGACCCTTTGGTCCATGGGCTGATGCTCTAACCACTGAGCACGCCAACCAGGGCTGAATATTACACTTGTTAAGAGAAATGTTTAAAAAGATACTCTGTTCCCTTCTAAATTTTTCATCATATCATTTTAAGATAAGTGTTCTCTGAAACATAGTAAGTTGTTTTTTTTTTTATCCTCACCTGAAGGCATTTTTTTTTTTTTTTTTTGCATTTATCTTGAGACAGAGCGAGAGGGAGAGGTGAGGAAGAGAGAGAGAGAAACATCAGCGTGAAAGAGACACATCTAGCGGTCGCCACCCATACAACCCTAACAGGGGCGGTGACAAACCGCAACTTAGGTCCTGCCCTTAGCAGGAACTCTCTGGTCTGCGGGCCTACGCTCTCATTGCTGAGCCGGCCAGGGCTAAAACATGGTAAGTTTTTATTGTCAGTATTTAAGGAGGAAAAAAGGACAGTGGAGAGAACTAACTTAATTGAACATCTACCCTGTGCCCAGCACTGTGTTATGTGCTGAGGGTAGATGAGTAAAAGAATAAACACCCTGCCCCCACGGAGCACATATCTGGCAGCCGAAAATGGAATGTCCCTGTTTAAAGTGAACATGTTTTAACTTAAACAGGTTGACTTTTGTTCAGTTTAACTTTTAGTAGTTCAATGACTAGTTACTGAGTACCTAAGACAAGCCAGCGGTATATTCCTATGGGGATAGGATGGGGAGCTAACAGGATTGGATTCCTGTCCTAAAGGAGCTTTATGTCTACTAGGGGAGACATGTGATAATCAATTATTTTAAAGTAATTGTGAATGATAACTCTGACCACTTCTTTGAAGGGAGGCACACAGTGCTATGAGATAACATAATAGAGGGCACTGACCTAGTCAACACAACCAAGACTTGAAGGAAGAATAAGAATTAGATAAAGGGGGAGGGGAAACACCATCTAAGCAGAGGGGAGCAAGGGTAGAAAGGTTGGAAAAGGCTAGACCTGTGCATCACAGTAGCCACTAACCACGTGTGACACATAAACCCTTGGAATTTGGTTAATGTGACTGAAGAACTAAATTTTTCATTTTCATTTTAAAATGAAGCAGTACAAATTTTAATATATTGAGTATATGTTAAAATGATAACATTTGAGACATTGGAGTTAAATAAAATATCATTCACATTAATATCACCTGACTTTTTTTTTTTTTTTTACTTTTAAAAATATGGCTATTATGGCTGGTGTGGCTCAGTGGTTGAGAATGGAGAGATCACCAGTTCCATTCCCTGTCAGGGCACATGCCCAGGTTGTGGGCCAAATCCCCAATGGGGGGCATGCAGGAGGCAGCCAGTGGATGTTCTCTCTCATGGATGTTTCTATCCCTCTCCCTTCTTCTCTCCCTAAAATTAATTTAAAAAAAATTTTTTTTATATATGGCTATGAGAACATTCTAAACGACATATGGTCCATAATATATTTCCATTGAACAAGAAGGGTTAGACCGTGCAGATTTTGGTTCTAGGACATGGAACTCCCCTTTTCAATGCAGTGAGGTGTACTTGGAAGAAAATTACACTTGGAGCAGGAGACCCACGAGTCCTGCCAGGGCACCCACTGGGCACCCAGTAAATATCCCGAGTGCCCCTGACTTTCTTCATCAAATGGAACTAACACACTGTGTTAAGACTTGAGAGAGATCGAGAGTTGATTTCGAGTAGTTTCGAGCAGTTCTCTGCCCCTTGTTCACTGTGAGACCTTGAAGCGGACGGAGCCTCAGTTTCCCCTGCTTGTAAAAACCGATGAGAGTTCGGCAGGGGGTGGGGGGTGGGGGTCACCGTTCTTCTGTGGGTCTTACCTGAAGGCTTCCGCGGAGTCCGACGAACTCGGGGCGGGTTCGGTCACGGGTTTCTCAGGGGACCCTGCAAAAGTTCTGGATGAGACAGGCGACCCCTGTTGCCCCCACATCCACCAGGAAGGGGGGCCCTTTGCTTTGTGGTCTAGGGGGGGCAAGCAGGGAGACGCCCATTTTGCTACTGTGAGTCCCGGCGTTCACCAGGCAACCACCGCGTCCCCCTTTCCCACAACAATGGAACCAACGCGAGCCACTGCCGGACGCGGTTACCAAGGTGACGGCCCCCTGGGTTGGGGAGACCAAATGAATTGGTCTGTGGGGAGGGTGAGTGTAGTTCCTCGTCCTGTCCTATAGCAGAGGGACATTTAAGTGACTCCAGAAGGTGACCCCTTTGTGGAATCTATCTGTTATATCGAAGGTAGTCCTCGCGCGTTTGTGGTGCTTCGCGAAGGCTCGTGTAGTGGACCCCGCCGCGCCGGGCACCCCCACTTTCTCGGTGGTAGATTCCGGGGCTGGGCTGCACATGCGCGTGGGGGGCTCGCGGAGAGGCCGGCGGACGCGGTCGCCGCCAGTGACGCAAACCCAGCGCGCGGATTGCGGGCGGTCTGAGCGTTTACTTGGAACCCGGCTTGAGGAACGAGTCAGGTACGTCTCTGAACCCGGCGTCTCCCGAGGGCCCGACCGTAGGATGTCCGGGCGTATCCCAGGGGACCAGGGCCTCCCGGCAGCTGGGGCGGCCCGAGGGCGCCGGGCCGGGCGCTAAGGCCGTCTTCACCCAGGCGGTCGCCGGCCCTCTCGAAGTGCTTCTTTGATTGTAGATCGGGATAGTAATGCCTCCGTTAGGTCGGCTGTGAACGGCGTGCGAGTGAACGTTTGTTCGCTGCGGTCAGGTGAACACATCACCCCGGGGGGCCTTGGCTGGCTCTGAAGTGTGGGGGACGCGGATCTCTCTGAGAATCCGATGAAAGCCGAAGACTAGTCTTCTTGTTAGACTAGAAACATGTATTTTGTGGCTCGGTGCAAAATGTACAGCACTGCACAGTGATGAAGTAATTATTATCACCAGCGCGGAGGAACAGGCTTTATTTTGAAACCCAGTTCCACCACTTTACCACGGTGTGATGGGGACAAGTCACTTAGCTTCTCCAAGCTTCACTTCTCGGATCTGTAGATGGGGACATCCTTGGGTTGCTGTGAGCATCAAATCTCACAGCTATTTATTTATTTACTTATTTATTTATTGTTTGGTACGTGCCCCTAGCGGGAACTGAACCTGGGACTCTCTGGGCTGCAGGCCAGCGCTCCAACCGCTGAGCCAAAGTGGTCAGGCCCTCACAGCTTTTTATAAACACTAAAGCACTTTAACAACCTGTGAGTGGATTACTGATATTTTCCCTGATTACCAATAAAGAAGGCGGAGACCCAGGGAAGGTAAGTGCTGGAGTCCCGCTGGGGGTGAGCAGTGGAGCGGTGGTTGGAACCCAGATGCTCTCCCTTAACTTCCTTTGTGCTGAGCCTTTCTCCCCAGGGAGTTTCACCGGAAAGAAGGCTGCCAAGGGGACCTCTAGATCCACCCTAATATTCCGGGACCCATGGGTCTCAGCCAGAGTTGTTTGTGGATCTGACTTAAAAGGCAGCTAGTGCAGATCCTTCCTTTCCCTCATCTGTTGTATATTGATAATGGTTCTCAGCTGAAAGGTTATGAGAACCAGGTAATTGGTGAAGTGTCCCTGTTAAAACCCGGAGGAATAAAGTAACTTGGCTAAGGTTTAGCAGGCAACTGAGGGGCAGAGCCAGGCCTGGAACTTGCCCTGTTGTGTCCAGGTGATGTGCTTAGGCACAGAGTTATTAGCACAGTTTTGGGCTTTGCAACAACTTGGCATTTTTCCCCCCTCTTCAAATGTCTCCAGATGCTTGAAGAGACAGGGCTGCTTTTTATCTGTTTTTTTGTTTGTTTGTTTTTCCTAAGTAATAGTAAATATATTGTAATAATTCATTAAATATGGAAATTTATTTATTTATTTATTTTTAATTTTTTTTGCTAATCCTCACCTGAGGATATTTTTCCATTGATCTTCTAGATAGAGGGGAAGGAAGGGAGGTAGAGAGAGAAAGAGAAACATCAATGTGAGAGAGACGCATCAATTGGTTGTCTCCCACACAACCCTGACTGAGGCCAGGGATTGAACCTGCAATCCAGATATGTGCCCTTGATCGTGAATCGAACCCGAGTCCCTTTGGTTTGCCGGCCGACACTCCAGTCACAGAGCCAAACTGTCCAGAGCTCCTTTTTTTTTTTCTCTTTTCTTTTTTAAGAGAAAGACAGACAGATATGGATTGGTTGCTTCTCCAACATCCCAACCCACAACCTAGGTATGTGCCCTGACTGGAATAGAACTCAAGACTTTTTGGTGCACGGGACCATGTTCCAACCAACTGAACCACACTGGCCAGGACTGGAAGTATATTTCTTTAACATAATTTAGTATTGTAACATATGAAATTGCCACTGTTTGGCCATTTTTTTAACCTATAAAATGATAATTTCATTGTCAGTCATTCTACTCCCCCTCTAGATTTAACCACTGTGAGCAGTTTGGTGTACCCTTCCAGATCTTTTTCAGTTTTTGTGTTTTTTTTTAATATACACACCTATTTTCTTGCCTTTTAAAAAAAAATCTCATATGGGGTTATAGTATACACTGTGTTCTGCAACTTGATTTCTTTTTTTATCCTCACCAGAGGACATTTTTTGTTCAGATAAAGTGGAAGGGAGAGAGGAAGAGAGAGAGAGAGAAACATCAATGTGAAAGGGACACATCGAGTGGCTGCCACCCACATGACCCTACCAAGGCCAGGGACAAACTGCAACCGAGGTACGTGCCCTTAGCGGGAACCGAACCCGGGTCTCTCTGGACCTCAGACCGATGCTATAACCGCTGAGCCGAATCAGCCAGGGCTGCAACTTGCTTTTTTATTGTTAGAGTGTGTTGGACAGCTTCAGGTCAGTCCATATTACAATTGTCTCATTGTCTTTCCTTGCCATTTAGTATTCCATTAAAAGAATGTGCCACAATGTATTTGACTACACCAGCCATTGATAGCCATTTTGCATTATTTCTTAATTTTTGCTATTATCAACAATAGAGAACACTTGTGTGAACATGTCGAATTCTTTGTGGAGGATACATTTTTAGAAGTAGACTTGCTGGCCAAAAAGTATGCACATTTAAGATTTTGCTAGGTTTTGCCTAATTGAAAAATTATGGCTTCTTAGGTCTCCACCAAGAGAATATTTTTCACCCTCACCAGCATTGGATATTACTATTCATCTCTGAAATTTTGCCAATATGATGGATGGAAATGCTTCTTATGATGCACCCCACAAATTATTAATACAGAGATAATTTGCTATGTACCTGTAGCCAACTGACTGTGGCTGTGGACTTTGGCAAAACTGTCTAACTTTTCTAAGCCCTAGTTTTTTCATATCCAATATTGCTAGGAAAATACCCTTATAGGTTTGCTGTAACAGATTCAAGAAATACAGGAAATGCATCCAGCATTGAGCCCAACCCATAGTGGATATGCAGGAAGTGATACTCCTTAGTTTTTGTTACTGTGCCCTTTTCTTTTTTGAGTCAAAATCTTTCTGGATATTCCTGTTTCATTCTTGTTCTGCCCTCTATATACATAAGATTAATTGCCTTCCCTCTTCCACCCTTTTTTTTTTCTCCAGCAGAAACACTGCCAGGGCCTTCCACTGTGTTTTGGATGATGTGGTAGCACAGCATAAAACTCCCTCAACTTCCTGGTTCCCACTGCTGTCCCGTCCGCCACCAAGCTGGAAGCACCCTGGTTTGTTCAAGCCCTAAAGTAGTGTGCCCAGGCCCAATGCCGTCCCATAGTTGTGGGTCTGCTGCCTTTTCATTACACACACACACCAGTGAAACTCATGAGCGCACACCCCTAAATATCTTTATTTTTATTTATTTATAAATTATATATACACGTACTCTTATTGTATATTGTAAAACTTCCAAAGAAGCTTTTAGACTTTTATCATTAATTTTAGTGATATTAATTTCAACATCACTGAAAACAGTTTTTCTTCATGTTTTCATTGAAAACATGTCTTGCTAATTGTGATGGATTTATACTATGAGGTATCTTTTAATGACAGTTGGTATAAAACCTGATTTCAAATAGTCTTGAAGTTCCCTCTTTTTTTGGCCAACTTCTTGTCAGATACGATTAACTTACTACTGTTTCTATCTCATAATGTGGAGGAAAATCTTATGTCTAGGACTAGGGAAAGGGGGAGTTCTACTTTCTTTTTGCTCCCTTGTGCCTTCATTATTGTTATCATCAATCTAGTTTCTTAGAAGGAATCTTAAGCTACTTGTGTGTTTTGAGTTAAAACTGGGTGATATTTGGGAAGTAATTAACCTTGACCCCTGCCTCACACAATCTATAAAAATCAATTCCAGACGAGTCATAGTCCTAAGTGTGAAAGTTAAACAATAAAATTTCCAGAAATTAGTATATGAAAATATCATGACCTTGGAGTAGGCAGATTTTCTTAAATAGGACACAGAAACACTAATCAATGAAAGAAATTAAAGTTAAGAACTTTTTTAATAAAAAAAGAAACCAATAAGAAAACAAAAAGGCAAGTTCCAGATTGAGATATTTTCAGTATCTTCTGTACATACAACAAAAGACTCATATTCATCGTATATAAAGAACCCTTACAAATTAATATTTAAAAAAAAGACAACCCATGTTCTGGCCAGTTTAGCTCAGTGGTTAGAGTGTCGGCCTGCAGACCAAAGAGTCATGGGTTCAATTCCAGTCAAGGGCACATACCTTGGTTGCAGTTTGGTCTCTGGCCAAGAGTGGGAGGCAACTAATCGATGTATCTCTCATATCGATGTTTCTCTCTCTCTCTTTCTCCCTCCCTCTCCCACTCTATCCAAAGATAAATGGAAAAATATCCTTGGGTGAGGATTTTAAAAATAAAAACAACCCATACCCAGTCGGTGTAGCTCAGTGGGTTGAGCATCATCCAGGGACTGAGAGGTCCGGGTCAGGGCACATGCCTGGGTTTCGGGCTCGATCCCCGGTGTGGGGCATGCAGGAGGCAGCTGATCGATGTATTTCTAAAATCTATGTTTCTCTCTCTCTCTCTCTCTCTCTCTCTCAAAAATCATTAAAAGCGTACTTTAAAAAAACTAAATTAAAAAAGACAACTCAGCCCTGGCCAGTTTGGCTCAGCAGTTAGAGCGTCGGCCTGCGGTCCGGAGATACCCGGGTTCGGTTCCCGCTAAGGGCACGTACTTCGGTTGCAGTTTGTCCCCGGCCCTGGTTGGTCGTGTGGGTGGCAGCCACTCGATGTGTCCCTTCACGTCGATGTTTCTCTCTCTCTCTCCCTCCCACTCTATCTGTACAAAAAATGGAAAAATATCCTCGGGTGAGGATAAAAAAAAAAAAAAAGACAGTAGAATTGAATAAGCATGTCACAAAAAAAGGAAATCCAGATGTCCAGTGAGCATATGAAAAGGTGCCAATTTAATTAATTATTAGGGAAAAGCAAATGATACACAGTGCAATACCACCACATACCTACCAGAATGGATAAAATAAAGATAGGAAATGCTAAATGTTTATAAGGCTTTCTCATAGACTATTGGTAGGAGTATAGGTTGGTACAACCATTTGGCAGTATCTTCTAAAGCTGAATATATGACTCAACAATTCCACCCCTAGGTATAGAACCAGAGAAGTATACTTATGTGTATGGAAATACATGTCTAAAAATTTGTTGTTAATTCTCACCTGAGGATATTTTTTCTAGTAATTTTTAGAGAGAGTAAGAAGGGAGAGTAGGGGGGAGAGAGAGAGAGAGAAAAACATCGATGTGAGAGAGACATATGGATTGGTTGCCTCTCACACATGCCTCACCTGGGCCAGGGATTGCACCTGCAACCTAGGTACATGCCCTTGACTGGGAATTGAACCTGCAACCCTTCGGTATGCAGGCCGATGTTCCAATCACTGGACCATACCAACCAGGGCTTAGCAGCATATTTTTAAAAATTTTACTTTATTGTTGACAGTATTACAGATGTCTCTCATTTTCTCCCTTTTGGCCCCCTGCACCCTACCCCTGCCCTACCCCAGGCCTTCCCCATGCTATTGTCTGTGTCCATGGGTTATGCATATATGCATATATATTCTTTGGTTAATCTCTTCCTGCCCCCCCAACACACTCCTCAAGATCTGTTGTTCTGTTTCATACATCCATAGCTCTGTACCAGTTTTGTTCATCAGTTTAGCAGCACATTTTAATAGACAAAAATTGGAAACAGTTCTAATGTCCACTTTATGTGGTAGAATATTTTACTGCAATGTGAACAAACTATAGCTACATACAACAACATGGATAGATCTCACAAACATGATAACTGAGTTGGGGGGGGTCACAAAAGAGGATATCCTCTGAGTCCATGGTTATAAAGCTGTTGGGCAAGGCTTGTGGGTGATGAAATGTTCTGTATCTGGAGGGTGGCTACACAGTATGTGGGGGAGATATCTTTAGTAAAAACTCATGAAGCCATATTTATGATTTGTATACTTTTCTATACTTATGTAATATATAAATATACGAAAAATTTACCTCTACCTCTTCCCACCTCCTACACCCTAAAAGGGCAGTGTCAGTAAATCTGTGTAACTTGGCCTGTGTGAATTGCAATAGGTTACAACATGCTGAAAACAAATGCGTGGCTGCCGTTGTCAGCTCTGCTATGTTATGGGCCGCCTCCTTCCACTGGACACCTCACCTACCATATAGGACAGGCGACCTTTGACATATAGAGTGAGGGACACTATTGGTTTCAAAGTGAAGTATAAATATAGCTTTATTTCTTTAAAATGGAGTCTGTGCAGCCCTGGCCTGGTGGGTCATTTGGTTGGAATGTTATACCGTGTACCAAAAGGTTGCGGGTTCGATTCCTGGTCAGGGCAGATACCTAGTTGCGGATTAGATCCCTGGTGGGTTATGTATGGGAGGCAACTGATCAATGTTTCTCTTTCTCTCTCCCTCTTTACCTTCCTGTCTCTCTAAAATCAATAAAAACATCCTCAGGTGAGGATTGAAAAAAATGGAGTCTATGCAGAGGGTGTTGCCTAGTGTGATTCTTGCAAGTATATGGGAATAAGTAGAATTGTATTCCTTACTCTAGACACTAAATTTTGTGATGTCAACTTGTGATGAAATTTAAGACAGACAAGTTAGGCACTTGCCTGTGGTTAACATAAACTATAGAATCACACATACTTGTGTTCAAAATCTAGCTCCCCTTGTAGTCGTTCTCAACCTTCCTAATGCTGCGACCCTTTAATACAGTTCCTCATGTTGTGGTGACCTCCAATCATGAAATTATTTTCGTTGCTTCTTCATAACTGTAATTTTGCTATTGTTTTGTCTTAGGCAACCCCAGTGAAAGGGTCGTTCGACCCCCAAAGGCGTCGCGACCCACAAGTTGAGAGCTGCTGCCTTAGAACCTTAGTCTTTCTTTTTTATAAATCCTCACCCAAGGATATTTTTTCATCCATCTTCAGATAGAGTGGGAGGGAGGAAGAAAGGAAGAGAGAGGAACATCGACAAGAAGAGACACATCAATCGGTTGCTTCCTGCCTGACCAGGGCTGAAGACGAACAGCAATGGAGGCTGATGCTCTTGACCCGAATCGAACCCGCCATTCATTGGTCCCCACGTTGATGCTCTGACCGCTGAACCAAACTGGCTAGGGTGGACCCTAATCTTTCTAAACCTTATCTGTCAAATGAGGAAAATGAGGGGAGCTAAACAAAGGGTGGTTGTGAGACTTGAGATACTACATGCAGTCCTGGCCGGTTTGGTTCAGCGGTTAGAGCGTCAGCCCGCGGACCAGAGATACTACATGCAAAGGTTTTTAGCATACTGCCTACCTGGCACATAGTGAGCACTCAACGTGGGAGCCTTTTCCAGGATTGTGAATAACCACATAAGATGTATGTTTTCGTGATTTTAGGACAGTGGCATGAAATCACTGACTCAACTATTTGTACCCCTGACTTGTTCTGACCCCGGCATAGGGAGCATTGACCTTTCCTTCGTCAGGCCAAAGATGCCTCTCTTTGGGAATACGTTCAGTCCAAAGAAGACTCCGCCTCGGAAGTCTGCTTCTCTCTCCAACCTGCATAATGTGAGTGTCAGTACAAGGGTCAGCCCAGTGTGCATGTAACCGGAGTGTCAAGCCTGGTCTCTGATGGAAAGTGGGGTCCTCCAGAGGCATCCAAGTAGGAGGGCATCCTTTTTGTTCCTATTGCTATTGCTAAAATAATTTTTAACTCCTATTTGGGAATTACTGTCAGCTTGTTCAAGAACCTGACAAGACAGTTGATCTCATCATGATTTTTGGCTCCAGATATTACCCAATTTGACTTCACTTTATTCCCAAGACATGGCCAGGAATCTATTTTGGTCACATCTGAGAATCAAATCATTCTGAAAGGATGATGTTTTGCTACCATTAATGGCATCCAGGGGGTGTGTCACCGCTGCAGAGGCAGTGTTCAAGCTCCTTGAGGGCAGAGCTGGTCGAGCTCATCTCTGAATACCCAGTACTAGTCCTGATGCAGGGTGGGTGCTCAGTGAGTTGTAGAAACATCGAAAAATACATTAAAGAACACCTACTACCACTAGTTAGGGCATTAGCATTTTATGCCTTGTCCATGACATATATAGCTCCAGAGAAAGCAGATGATAGCTTAGGGGCTTATGACATTTAAAAAGGATTTTTCACAGTAGATATAAAGTAATTCATTTTACAAATTTTTGGAAAACATCTAGTGTATAAAGTAGTATGTTTCTTATAGTTTAAAATTTTTTGTTGTACCTTAATTTTCTGACTAAAAAACATGAAGTGTGCTGAGTAACTATTAGAGGACAGAAATGAGTTATTGGGGTCCTGTAGTTAGGAGAGGTGCTGGACTAGAGCCTGAGTGCCATGACCTGAAGCTGACACGCAGTGTCTCACCCACAGTTGGATCGATCAACCCGCGAGGTGGAGCTGGGCCTTGACTATGGAACCCCCTCTATGAACCTGGCGGGACAAAGCCTGAAGTTTGAAAATGGCCATTGGGTAACAGGTGGGCTGATTTTCTGCCATATTGTCTAACAAGATTGTGGAAGGAACACCTCTCACCCCCGCTTTATAACTGCTGGTTCTCTCTCCACCAGAGACAGGGATTAGCGGAAGTGTGGACCAGAGGGAGGCTCAGCGCCTCCGGAAACGGAACCAGCAGTTAGAAGAAGAGAATAATCTCTTACAGGTGAAAGTGGACATCCTGCTTGACATGGTAAGGAAGGTGATGGGAAGGGCTGCCTCGGCTTTCCCTCGGAGGGAGGCTCCACCCCAGGTCAGTTCATCCAGCTCATACCTTGTGAATGCCAGTTTGCCCAGGTACATTGCTTTGAATCCAAAGGTACAAAACGAAATCAGACACAGTCCCTACCCTCAAGCACTCACAGTCTAGCGGGGAGATGGGCAGTAAACGTAATGACAGTACCTTGTGGTAGGACAACAGTTAGAGGCTATACAGGGCCTGGTCAGAATGTGATAGAAAGTAGTTCTGTTGAGACAGGAGGATGCCACATAGGAGGGAACATTTGAACTGAATGTAGAACAATAAGGGGAAGGATAGAGGCTAGGATGAAGGTGTTCTAGGAAGGAGGACACTCTAGGCTGCTCATGAATTGGAGATGTCCTGTACCACGCAGGCATTTGTCAATGCCTGGCACAGACCTGCCCAGGAGTGCTCTGCATTGGCATCACTTTTCTGTAGCTGTTAAAAACCAGCAGCCTGCCTGGTTCGTGTGACTCAGTGGATGAGTGTCGAACCATGCACCAAGAGGTTGCTGATTCGATTCCCGGTCAGGGCACATGCCCAGGTTGTGGGCCAAATCCCCAATGGGGGTGGGGGGGCATGCAGGAGGCGGCCATTTGATGTTTTCTCTCATTGATGTTTCTCTCTCTCTCTCTCCGTCTCCCTTCCTTTTTCTTTAAAATCAATAAAGGAAAAAATAAAATAAATAAAAATAAAAACCCAGCAGCCTGTTGGGGCTAGAGATACATGTGAAGGTTGATTGAGTGGCAGGAGAGCATACACTGGAGTCGTTAAGAGCATGCGTTCTGGAGCTAAACTTCCTAGTTCCTTGCCCACCTTCCACACTGGTTGTGTCTTTAGGCAAGTTACTTACCTGATCTGTCTGAAAAACTTAGTGTCTTCAGCAATAAAATAGACATGATAGTGGGATTCACCTTGTAGTGAGTTAATAATACAAGTAAAGCAGTCAGAAGACTGGATTGCTTGGGAAGTATAGCTCTTATTTCATAGTAAGCTGACCTCTACTTTAGAGAGTTTATCTCTCTCTGTCCCTGTCGTGAATATAAGTCTATTGAAGGATTCTGATGAGGAACGTGACATTCTTTTTTAAGCATTTTCCCCCTCCACATCATTATGAGAGCTACAGCTCAGAAACAAGTAATCCTTTAGCTTAGAATTACCAATAGCTGCCATTTTCTGTCTTTTTTTTTTCAAATTATAAGAACAAGTTTATTTAGAAAGTTACAGAGGTAGTAGAAGTGAGCTGGCTGGGCTACATAGGCTCAGGAAACAAGTTACAGAAGCAAAACAAGGGCCCTTGGAGCTTAGGAGAGGGAAAGGCAAAGTTAAGGCACCTGGGGGGAGGCAGAGGGGGTTGGGAAAGGGAAGGGGCATACTCCCAGCCTTTCTCATCCCCTGAGGCCTGCCGTCCTTAATGCAGTGAGTGCCTTGCAATCATAAATGATCAAAAACATTGATAGAGTGGCCCTGGCCGGTTTGGCTCAGCGGTTAGAGCGTCCGCCTGCGGTCCGGAGAGACCCGGGTTCGGTTCCCGCTAAGGGCACGTACCTCGGTTGCAGTTTGTCCCTGGCCCTGGTTGGTTGTGCGAGTGGCAGCCACTCGATGTGTCCCTTTCACATCGATGTTTCCCTCTCTCTCTCTTCCTCTCTCTCCCTCCCACTCTGTCTGTACAAAAAATTAAAAAAAATGTCCTCGGATGAGGATAAAAATAAAAGTTAGCAGTTGAATAAATTTTTAAAAAACAAAACAAAACAAAAAAAAAAACATTGATAGAGTGAATTGTGAATGTTGTTCAGGTACTTGAGGCAGTTAACATTCTGCCCAGTTACAAAGGGGTTCTGTCATGGAGGCCGCCAGGCAGTGGTAGAGAAATGCCAGGGGCCTTTCCCCAGCACAGGGCTGGCCTGGCAAACCTGAAACACAGCCAAAAAATGTCCTCCTTTCTAACGTTCTGCTGCTTTACTTTCAGTTCTCTGAGACCACGGCTGAATTCCAAATAATGAAGAAGGAATTGGATGAACTGAAGAGTGTCAACCGGAGAAGGAAATGAAGATCCAAAGACATTCATTAGAATAGGGAGAACTCTGCTGTTCAGAGGAGTAGAATATAGCTGAGGGTTTTTTGTTTTTAGCCAAACTAGTGGATTAGGTCCTGGGAGAGAGTACCATATAATTGAGCCAGAAGGCACTGGCACCCTTGAGTTGGCAATAGAAAGGTGATGACACAATGGAGGAAAACAGGGTTCCAGGCCAGGGCAGTAAATAGCAAGAACTCTGGCTGCACAGTTCAGGGAGGCCAGTCTGCACTAGGCCTCGGGGAGGTCTGGAGCGATGGTAGGACTTTGAGTGCTCTCCAGTCACTTAACATACAAATGCACCTGTCCCAGGTTCACTCTCATGGATGGACACTCTTGGGAGAAGCAGCTGGAGTTCATCATAGCGTCCCCTTACATTGATGTTTGGGGTGTGGCTGCAGTTCCAAGGAGCCCTGGATCAGGGAGTCTCAGGAGCAGCAATCCTGGTCCTCTGCCCTTCTGGCCACTCTCTTCGTCCTGTTAAGAGTACCCATTCCCAAGATCCACAACCTCTGGCTTCAGCTTCTCAGCAGCAAGCATCAGTCTTCCATGCAACACTATATTTTTGTGCTACTTTCTTGTTTATACTACTATTTAAAATTAAATGATGTTATATCATCTACGTAGCCAGAGTGAAAAAAGAAGCATCAGTTCTTGAAGGAATAAGTGGAGCCTGGAGTCTAAGCTTCTGTTGCCCCATCCAAAGACAGCATTTTTAAGTTGGGAGGAAATGTCATCATTGCAGGAAAAGCACTCCAGCTCATGGAGCACTGGCGGAGGCTGCCCTGGGACAGCTCTGTGCCCGATTCCCCTGCTCTCCTCCAGGGAGTTGGGACCAGCCTGGATCTGGCAGGGACCAAGTGGTTGGGGTGGGTGCTGGATTCCTAGAGTGGGAATTTGTGCCAGAGCCAGTGACCTGAACTGTTCTGATGGGGAGGAAGCCAGTCAGTAAGAGGGAATCCAGCTCCCAAAGTCAATGGGGAGGGCACTGAAGGTGGGGACATCGAGCCCAAGGCTTTTGTCCAGGGAGAACTACCATGGTCAGCAGTTACATGCCTGGGAACAGGGCTCCGGTCCTTGCACACATTCTCATTTCCTCCTCAGGTCAGCCCTGTGGAGCAGGGACTATCATACCTATTTGCAGACAAGGAACAAAACTCGGAGGTTCAGAAACTGGTGTAGTGTCAGAGAGTGGAAGTGGAGGATCCAGCGGACTCGGCGGTCCATGAAAGGAGCTAGGTGGGGGACCGCCTCAGACGGAGGCTGCTGTTTGTAGTTCATCCTTACGGATAGATGTGGGATGGGTAGCTCCAGCCCATACCCTTACTTTCTGAGGAGAGAGAACAACATGGAAGAAATTGGAGAAGGATACAGATATACACAGGGCGTAAATTTCCAGGTGCAGGCAACAGGATCAATGGAGTTTGCTTATTCCTAGACCACTATCATTAGCAAACATTTATTGAGTACACTTGATGCCAGGAACCTATTTCTGATTCTCTCGAGAATTCTTAAACCTTATTCTGCTTTTTTTACTTTTTAATTCTCACCCAAGGATATTTTTCTATTTATCTTTAGATAGAGTGGGAGAGAGAAACATCAACACGAGATGGACACATCTGCTGGTTGCCTCCTGCATGACCCTGGCCAGGGCCAGGATCAAACTGCAACCGAGGTACATGCCCTTGACCAGAATTGAAACAGACTCATTGGTCCACGGGCTGATGCTCTGACCACCGAGCCAAACGGGCCAGAGCTATTATCCTGCTTTTAGGTGAAAACTAGCCCAGCCAGGTGACAGCTTGGGGGGATAGAACTAAAACCTTGGGAATCATGAGGGGCAGGTTTGGTTGTCATAATGATGGGCCCACTGCTTACCACAACTGGCATCTGAAAGGGCTGGAGTCAGTATGTGGGAAAGCTCTAAAGTGGAGAAGGATTTTTGAATTTTTCTAAAACTTCACTTTATCCTGGCTGGTGTGGCTCAGTGGTTGAGCATCGGCCCACGCACCAAGAGGTTGCCGGATCGATTTCCGGTCAGGGCACATGCCCAGGTTGTAGGTCAAATCCCCAGTGAGAGGGCATGCAGGAGGCGACCAATCGATGTGTTTTCCCCTCCCCCTTTCTCAAATCAATAAAGAAAAAAATTAAAACTTCACTTGAGCATTGTGACTTTCTACTTGAAGTCATTGATGTCTGTACATAGGATTGCCTTCACTATGTTGGTCTTCCATCATTTCTTAAAAGAGCCGGTAAAAGAATCAAAAGCCATTGGCACCAGGCTATTAAGCTGCCCTTACATTGATATAGAGCTAGCCTACTTAAAAAAATAAGAAGTTTAACAGGCAAGCCCTGGCCAGTTGCTCAGTGGTTAGAGCATCGGCTCGTGGACCAGAGTCCCGGGTTTGGTTCCCACTAAGGTTACTACCTCGGTTGTGGTTCATCCCCAGCCCCGGTTGGGGTTGTGTGGTGGCAACCAGTCGATTTGTCTTTCTCACATCAGTGTTTCTCTCTTCCTCCCTTTCTCCTTCCAGCTCTATCTGAAGATAAATGCAAAAAAGTGTCCTCTGGTGAGGATTAAAAAAAAAAAAGGTTAACACGCAAAAACAATTCATAAGTGTACAGCTTGATGAATTATTTGAAAACACCCATGTAAACACCACCCAGGTCAAGAAATAGAACTTCACCAGCAGCACCCCAAAAGTCACTCTCTTGCCCCTTTCCAAGTATTAATCCCCTTCTCCTCAAAGGGAATTACTATTCTCACCATTGATTGGTTTTGAACTTTATATAACAGAACCCTACAGTGACATTGAAAAATTTTTGTAGTCAGAGTTGCCCTGTCTATAGATGAACAAAATTGAGGGCGGTATCTGGAGGAAGTGCAAGCCCCACCTACCCTAGAATGTGTACACAGGACAAAGCCTTGCTGCATCGTGCATCAGATAAGGATTTGGACCATCCAATCTTGAGATTCTCTGATTCTATGGTCAGGTGGCTAACGATGTATATCAAATTACCCTTGTATTAAATAACTTGGCACATTATAAAAAGAATTTTCATCTATTGTTTAGACAAAACATGGATACCTACTTTGGGGGAGGGTGTGAGGAAAAGGACACTTCATTCACTACTGTGAAAGTATATGATATAATTTGAAGTGCAATGAGCTAGTGCCAATAAAATTTTAAATGTTCACACTTTTTTGGCAGTAAATCCACTTCCAGAAATCAACCCCGTACTGTGCCTCAATTTCTTCATTTCTAAGATAGGGATAATAGTACCTCAATACACACACAAACAATGGCTGGTACTTGTGTTAACTCTTGCCTTTGTTTTAGTACATTGGATCTGTTTACTTGCTGTTTCTCAAAAGACCAATAAACCTTCAAATCTCTAATTTACTCCTACCAAACAACACACCACTCAGGTAAATGAAACTGGATCAGTGTTTCTGTAAAGGCGATCCCTGGGAGGTTTGTTAAATGCAGGTTTCTGGGCCCACGTGAAACCCTCTGAACGGAACTGCTGCGGAAACACCTCGACTCTGGACTTGAGCAAGTTGCCCCGGTGTTAATTTCCACGGAAATCTCGGCCGCCTGCCGACTCGGCTGAAGGCGGCTGACGACCGCCGGCCAGAGAGCGTCGCTCTCCCCCACCCGCGGGACTCCGGCTCCCGGAAGGGCAGCTCTATCCTCGCTCCGCGCTTCCACTCGCCTCCTCTCCTCCGGTTCCGGTGTTCCCCCCGCCCCCATACAGCCATGGCTGCCGCCGCCGTCGCCGCGGGCCCTGGTGCCCCCCTACCCCCGGACGAATTGCTTCCGAAAGGCGATGCGGAGAAGACTGAGGAGGAGCTGGAAGAGGACGATGACGACGAGGTACTGGGGCCCCGCGGGGTGAGGCAGGGACCTGGGTTCCGAACAGGAGCGTCCCGCCCGGGGGTGTGGGCTCCGCGTGCTGCGGGACCCGGGCAGAGGCGCGTCGTGGATCCTGGAGAGGTCGGAGCAGAGGCGTTTTCTACGGGAGGCGGAGTTTGGGGCCCCGCTGGGCCCAGGGGGGTTCGGCGTGCCCCGGTGTCGGGGGGAGGTTACCGCTGCTTCGGCCAAGACCCGGGCCTCCTCCACCACAGCTAGATGAGACCCTGTCGGAGAGACTCTGGGGTCTGACGGAGATGTTTCCGGAGAGGATCCGCTCCGCGGCCGGAGCCACTTTTGATCTCTCCCTCTTTGTGGCTCAAAAAATGTACAGGTAAGGGACAAGGGCAAAGACGTTGGGGTGTCCTGGGAACTCATGAACGAACACGGGCTTTGGAAGTAACATACCTGGGTTGGAAGCCAGCCTGCCACCTAGATGATTGAATGACCTTGGACTCCTGGTACCTTGCCTTTCTTACTCTCAATTTCCTTTTCTGTAAGTGGGGATTCTGTCAGGCAGAGTCCTTAGTATCATTTCAGATTACGTGAGATTATTAACGTATTAGTATCTTTGTTAGAACTCAATAGAATGTTAAGATTGCTATCTCTAGATACACAGCTACCAGAACTGCTCCTCTTGTTTCTGGTAGGAGTATGGTGCAGAGTTGGCTGGAAGAGTTTATCAAAAACAGTGGCATTGGGCCCTGGCAGGTTTGGCTCAGCGGTTAGAGCATCACTCGAGGACTGAAAGGTTGTGGGTTCAATTCCCCATCAAAGGCATGTACCTGGGTTGCCGGTTCGATCCCTGGCCCGAATCAGCCTAATGAGGGAGGCAGCAAACCAATGTGTTTCATCCATGTTTTGCTCCCTCCCTCCTTCCCTTCCACTCCAAAAAAAAAAAATCTAAGGGAAAAATATCCTTAGGTGAGGATTAAAAAAAAAAAAACGCAAAACAAAAAATAACATTGGCATAGGTAGCATGAGTAATTTGGTTCCTTCTGGGTGCAGCTGTCTGGTTTTGCCTCACCATTGTGCTCACAATCCCTCTGCAGGTTTTCCAGAGCAGCCTTGTGGATTGGGACGACTTCCTTCATGATCCTGGTTCTTCCTGTTGTCTTTGAGACAGAGAAGCTGCAAATGGAGCAGCAGCAGCAACTGCAGCAGCGGCAGGTGAGCTCACACCCTGGGCTTTTGCCAGTGTTGGAGACTCAACTTGGTTATTTCTCCAGTACCTGGGAGACCAGGAATGTGTGAGTAGAGATTAGGATCTGGCCCATGTTCTTTTAGGTACTCAATTGTGCTATCAGCATTGTTTTTGTAGAACTTGTTTGTCCCCTATCAGGTAGGATGAAAAAAGGAGATCCCTGGATTTGTATAATGCCTTACATCCTTTCTTTTCTGTTCCAGATACTTCTAGGGCCGAACACAGGGCTGTCAGGAGGAATGCCAGGGGCTCTACCTTCACTTCCTGGAAAGATCTAGATTGTTACTGCTATGTTTGACTTGTCTTGGTGGGAGGAGTTTGAAAATTCCAAGTGTTTGAACTGCCTTTTTTTTTTTTTAACTTTGGCACATCAACCTATCTTAACTTGGTTGGGAGAATTTCCCCTCTCATTGTCTCATGGAGAGACTCCCAACTTGCAACAATGCCCTCCAAGCTATCCTGACTTAACTTCTGTCCTCACTCTGATGAGTGCAACAGTGCAGATGGTTTCTCCAACTCTGGCCATCCGCCTTTCACCAAATTACTCCTGACTAGAAGATCTCCTCAGTAACTCATTGTGGAGTAGGAACTGATGCCATTGAGGATGATGTACCCGACCATTGTTTTGACGTGCACACTATATGAAATACAAAATGCATTACAGCTATAGTGTAAAAGCAGCCACTGTGAATTTCTATGTATGTTGGAAAAGAGGGAGGGCTGGCAGCAGCTTCAACCACAGGATGGGGACTGGAGGGCAGAGCAGGAGCTCAGTTCCTCTGCACATTTTGGCTGTTAGACCCGTGTGAGTGTGTGTCTAAATGAGAAAAAAAAAAAAGTCAGTGCTCACTTTTGTATTTAAATATTAAAACAATTCCAACCCAAGGTGTCATGCATGTGCTTCTGTTACATGCACCTCGAGATTACTTAGACCATTTTATAAGGGCAAAGACTAGAACTGCTCCAAAGAACAGTATCTCTCTGAAAGATGACTTGTGGTATTAGCGAATTTCTTCTAAAGTGGCATCATTCTCAAGTTTACCTTTTTTCCTTTCTGTAAATAATTACAGAATTCAGACAGATTTATGTACAGAGTTTTCCATTTTTAATATTTGGTTAAACAAAATACATCTTTTGTAAACAAACCCAGCACAAGGCCAACAGAAACCAGGGGGGGGGGGGTTGAATAAAAGCAAGGAAAACAAAAAGCCTAGGGTTGCCCCTTTACTGGGCATCAGGGTCAGGCCTGCCCCCTTAAAGGAAATGGGGCTTTTTGCCCTTGGGCATCAGCATGGGTCCCTGTTCCTAAGCACCAAAATTGGATATGAACAGAGAATCCAGCCCTGAAATGTTTAAGTGTCTTTGCATATTCCATTGGCTCATGGACTCCAAGTACATGGGGACTCCTTTGAAGTGCCATTTGCACAGGCCGAAGCAGATTGGAGAGGAGTTTCCTCCTCTTCCCAGGAAATGGCTTACTATCTATCACTGACAGTGCCAATGGACCCAAGGTCCTGCTTTTGACAATCAGCAAGGTTGGCTGTAACTTCTGGCTGGTGGTGGTTGGAATGTCATTGTGCAGGGGTAAAGAGCTGTCTGTGGTGCCAAGCAGGTCTGATGTAGAAAATGGTGCAAAAGAGATTGTAGTCAATTGCTCAGACGGTGTACTGCAGTAGTTGCTTGGTGGCCTCTTTACTCAGCATAAAAAAATGGCCTTGTTGGATTGAAGATCAATGTGCAGAAAAAGTGCTGGTGTAAACATGCACTCCAGTCACAGTGGGGAGGAGAAAGCCTCAGCTTCACCCCATTCAACCTGCTCAAGTTTGACATGCAAGCCCCTGGCTGGCTTTGCTGCTGGAGATAACTCTGTGGCCAGTGGAGCAGCTCTCAGGCCTGCCAAGACGTTGATCCCTGTCTGCCCATCTGCCTTGAGGCAATTACAACCACTTTGGTGACACGCAGTGTGTCATGCAATGTGGTATGACACGTACTCCACCCCCCCCTCGTTTTCCAAAGTTACAGGAGAAAAGTGGCCTACAACTATTTGAAGAGGTAGGGGGCAGGTCAATTCTCAGTTGACTTGTAAAGGAAACTACAGAAAGATGACAGACCCAGGTCCTGTAACATAATACACATAACCACCCAACCTGGCTCTGCTGTCACTCTAGTGACTCCGAGCCTTGGACTTGACCCCAGCTGTTCTCTTCGAGCTTGCCTCACTCAACTGTCTTAAACTAGAGGAATCTGATATTGAAGACAGGCTTATTTTTTTCCTGATTTTTGCTGGAGTGGGTCAACTGGGAAAACTGCCCTTTTGCTTATCTTGTGCCCCTGAGCCTCCTAAATTAATGTAATGAAGTGGCAGGGACAATGCTGGAGTGAGGCAGACAGGTTGCCCATGTCTGCCTGGCTTTGGCCATGTCCTCTTAGGTATTTAGCTTACCCTGTCACGCTAGGATGTAGGATTCAACCACTTGGTGTGAAATATTAGTGAACTTTCCATTATAAAACTTCAAGAATGGCCATAAACCACCATTAAGAATAGGGTAAAGGGTGGCATTGAGGGTTGGAGAAGGCATGCTGTAGTGCTGTTGGGATTTTCAAAATGATTTCCTGAGAGGCCCTTTTGCTCTGGGCCCTTCAAACCAGTCACACGGACTTTGCATGCACTGTGTCTTTAGACCCACTAGTTGCCAGGAAAGGGGAAATGGAGGCAGCATCTCCAGGTAAGTCAGAGCAGCAGTGAACTCCAGCAGAGCCTCTGTCAAGTCCTCAGAGGAAAGGGGAAAATAAGCTAGGACCCACCTTTCTTTCCCTCTTCAAATAAAACAAGGGTCTTCCATTGCCTGCCCTAAGAACAGAGCTCCTACCTTCCTTTCCCAGGAATGAGTAACGCTGGTTGGTTCTTGTAACATTTCACACGTCTGGCCTATTGCACACTGTCAAATCTGAGGGGGAAAACCCGATGAGATGTTTGGGAAAGTGGCAAGGGAAGACCCACTGTATAAGCCACAGCACATCACGGAGGATTTAGGGGGTGGAGGTGAGGGGAGGTTGGGCAGAACTGTTAGACATCAGCCCTCCAACTCTGATGGGCCTCCACCTCTTCTGGTACCACCAGCAGGAGTTCACAGTTCTTTCCTCGCAAATGATGTTTTAGAAATTTCCTATGGGTGGAAAATAGATGAAAGAGGAAATGAAATGCTGTTAAAACTGCAAATTCCAGTCTTGGGGCCACATGTTCACCAGTAACCTCATTATTTATATCCTTAGCAATCCTTAAAACACTCCCATAGTGATCTGTTCTTGGAGGGTTCCACCTTTGGTTACCCCTCAACCTGTCCAGTTAGATTTCCAATCTGAATTTTTGCTCCTCATATTGTCAAAAGTACCTAGGTCTGCTCTGGCTGGTTTGGCTTAATGGTTAGAGTGTCGGCCTGAGGACCAAAAGGTCTCAGGTTTGATTCCTGCTTAAGGGCACGTACCTGGGTTGCAGGTTCGATCCCAAGCCCTGGTCAGGATTGTGCAGGAGGCAACCAATCAATGTGTCTCTCTTACATGATGTTTCTCTCTCTCTCTCTCTCTCTCCACCTCCCTCCCTTCCACTCCATCTTAAAAAAAAAAAAAAAAAAAAAAAAAAAATCAATGGAAAAATAGCCTCAGGTGAAGATTTAAAAAGAAAGAAAAAAAAAAACAAAACTAGTTCTGTGACAAATAGAGCCAGCCCAAAGTATCTAAAGTAAAGGGCTTCTAATTGTATAAAAAAAAAGTTTCTTTGGTCCCAGGGAAGTTTAGTCCTCTCTGCCCTGAATGTCTTCCTTTCTCTGGGCTGGCAGCTATGCTGTCACAGTTGTCAAAGCATAGGTAACATTACAATGCCAGTCCCACCAGATCAGCAGGCCAGTTCCCAGGTGCGGGAACTTCATGTGCCAGCAAAGGTTCAGGTCTTTCAAATCTGAGACCCTGTGATTTTTTTTTTTTTTTTTTACATTTATTTTTTTAATTTATTTACTTTTTTTATCCTCACCCGAGGACATTTTTCCATTTCTTATTCAGATAGAGCGGGAAGGAGAGAGAGGAAGAGAGAGAGAGAAACATCGATGTGAAAGGGACACATCGAGTGGCCGCCACCCACACGACCCAACCAGGGCCGGGGACAAACTGCAGCCAAGGTACATGCCCTTAGCGGGAACCAAACCCGGGTCTCTCTGGACCGCAGGCTGACGCTCTAACCGCTGAGCCAAACCGGCCAGGGCAGACCCTATGATTTTAAGTAAAGCACAGAGAGGTCCAAGGAGCTGGGAATTTCATTTCCTTTGTCAAATAATCAGAGAGGAGCTCGAAGGAGCCCACCCAGCACAGCAGCCACCACAAGCACCTGAGCTCGCTCTCGCCTCCAATCCACTCGGGCATCTTCAGTTTGGAGTCAAGGTTGTAGTAGGCACCGCCCACCTCTCGAACACAGATCCAGTGCTGCCTTTTGAGAGGCAACTTCAGTGGACCCCAGCATAGACTGGAGGGTAGATTCATGATGAAGCCCATGACATTAGTGAGAGCAATGGCACTGACATCCCTGCAGAAGAGAAACAGTGTCAGGTTCCCTGGCTGTCACACCACGACTGACCACCCACTTCCCCACTCATACCTCGAGTACCAGTTCTCATCAGGTCAAGCCTGGTTCAGATTACCTGCGCTTGTCCCACCAAACAGCTTCATAGCCTTTGGTCTGAAGTGCTGCCATAATGACATTCACATCGTAGTTCCCATTTCCCAGCATGCTCTTCTTGTGGGGGGTCACCATGGTGTTCGGAGACAACCTACAGGTGTGAAAGGAGGGCTGAGACATGTTGATCTGCCTAACATCTCCTGAGCCCGCATTACCAGAGACAGAAGAGCACTTCGGGCCATTGTTCCCCCAAAGCTTGTTTACCCCATTCAAGTAAACTAACAAGCTTTCAACAAAGTATTTTGTAGTCTGGACTCTTACTATCCAGGGATTAGTTCTTTTTATGCAAAATAATTATTCAGTAGTGATGGGACCCATTTGCCTGTCATTTAGAAAGTGTCTACAGTGAAATCAATGAACACAAAGTATTCCATGAAGTAGTGTTGTTTATGAAATCCCCAGCCTACCCATTTCTGCTGTCTCTTTCCTTGATTTTTCTGCCCTGAAACAAGCCTTTTTCATTTATATGGGTAGTACTTGTTACTCTTGTTTTTTTTACAATTTAAATGCTTTCCATTTAAGGCTTGCACACTTGATAATCATTAAACTCTCAAAGACTACAGGGGCTGAACAGGGAACATAAATGTATGAATTGGGGCCAGATTGGTGGCCCATTGGGTGTGGCTCAGTGGATTGAGCATCATCAGGGTGTACCTAAAGGTCGCTGGTTCAATTCCCCGGGGTCAGGGCACATGCCCGGTTGTGGGCTCAACCCCTAGTAGAGAGGGTGCAGGAAGCGCTCTTTCTTTCTTTCTCCCGTTGATATTTCTCTCTGTCCCTCTCCCTTTCTCTCTCTAAAATCAATAAAAATTATTTTTTTAAAAAGTAGTAAAGCCTGTATTAAACTGGAATGCATGACTCATGCATGTAAAGCATTCCAAATATACCTGTGTATGTGTTCTTTTTTAAACACAAAGAATCACCCTGGCCGGTTTGGCTCAGTGGTTAGAGCGTCAGCCTGTGGTCCAGAGAGACAGGGGTTTGGTTCCTACTAAGGGCATGTACCTTGGTTGCAGTTTGTCCCCGGCCCTGGTTGTGTCACGTGGGTGGCAGCCACTCGATGTGTCCCTTTCACATAGATGTTTCTCTCTCTCTCTCTCTCTCTCTCCCTCCCTCCCACTCTATCTGAACAAAAAAAATGAAAAAATGTCTTCCGGTGAGGATTAAAAAAAAAAAAAACCGCCCTGGCCGGTTTGGCTCAGCAGTTAGAGCGTCGGCCTGCGGTCCTGAGAGACCCGGGTTCGGTTCCCGCTAAGGGCGCGTACCTTGGTTGCAGTTTGTCCCCGGCCCTGGTCGGTTGTGCGGGTGGCAGCCACTCGATGTGTTCCTTTCACATCGATGTTTCTCTCTCTCTCTCTGTTCCTCTCTCTCCCTCCCACTCTACCTGAACAAAAAATGGAAAAATGTCCTTGGGTGAGGAAAAAAAAAAAAAAAACCCACAAAGAATCAATTGAAAAAATTTTTGTGCCAGAAAAACAAAAGTCAGTTGCAGTCTGGTTTGCTCACCTAGCTTAAAGCCATTTTTGGCCAGGCCTCTTAGCCTAGCCACTGCTTCATCTCAAGGCAAAGTCAGTTCTGAAGGCATTTCCAATCCTATTATTTCATAGGCTTGTCAGGCCAGGACCTGAGGAAAGGCCATCTTGATGGAAAGGGCAGCATGTGTGGAGGAAGGGAAGTGTGGAACAGAAGTGGAGATGTCCAGGAGGCTGCTAAATGCCATCTCAAGAAAAGAATTAAGACTTTCGGTCAATTCTAAAAACTTAAGAAATCTTATAAAAAAAACAAAACTTCTTTATACACAGTTAACATATAATTTTTCAACATAAAACATACCCCTGCCATTGCTTAAACCTGCTAATGGCTCCCAAAACACTTAAATACAATCTACATTTCCTCTGGCCTGCAAGGCCTTCGGGATCCTGCTGACCTCATCACACTTACCACACAGACTTTCTCTGCTACTTGAACACACACGCTTCCTCACTGAGGGCCTTTGTACTCCCCAACGGCTGCCATTGTCTGGAATACTCTTCTGCTAGAATGGATTGTCATTTGATATGTTCCTTATTATTTGGGTCTCAAGTATAATTGCCTTAGAGGCTTTTTCTGACCATCCAACTTTAGGTTTCTCCCAGTCATTTCCTCTTACATCCACCTACTTTAACTTAATTACAGCCCTTGTACCACTGGACACATCTCATTTGTCTGTTTTCCCACACTAGAATGACAGCAGGGGCCTTCTCCATCCTGTGAATGCTACATCACCAGGGCCCAAGGAGTGCCTGGCACATGATTAAGTACTTAAGGGGTGTTGCTGAAATGTTCTCTATTTATTTTATTATCCTATCTCTTTGCCTGAAAATAGCAGTGGACCCTTAAAATGAGAAGAGTTTATGTGCTTGTCTCCAGAGCCAGCAGAGGGTATCTGAAGACACTAATTTCCACTTTGCAACCAAAATTTGTTTTCTCTAACGGTAACTACCATTTATTGGAAACATCTGTGCCAAGCCCATTTCATGCTTTCATATGTACCTAATTTAATCCTCACAATAAGCCTATGAAACTATGAACTATTTCCATTTTATAGGTTTAAAAAACTGAAGTTTGGCCCTGGCCGATTTTGCTTAGTGGTTAGAGTGTCGGCCTGCAGTCCAGAGACCTGGGTTCGGTTCCCGCTAAGGGCATGTACCTCGGTTGCAGTTTGTTCCCGGCCCTGGTTGGGTTGTGCAGGTGGCAGGGGGCCGATGTGTCCCTTTCCCGTCTGTTTCTCTCTCTTCCTCTCTCTCCCTCCGGCTCTATCTGAACAAAAAATGAAAAAATGTCCTCGGGGTGAAGATAAAACAAAACAAAACAAAAAACCCTGAAGTTTGAATGACTTGTCTCTGATCACTTATCTTTCAAGTGATAGAACTAGGATTCAAACTCACATTTGTTGGAATCCAATGTTGTGCCAGCCTTATAGCAAGGACCCAATATGAGTGGTGGAGGCAGCAGTTGATAAGAGGCAAGGCCAGCTGAGTCCTAGGGCCTGGGCTTGAAATGTAGCTTAAGAGGACAAAGGCTCTCCAGTGGATCCTTGGGCACTTGGAATAAATGCGAAAGCACGTGAAAGAAAGCCCAGCTCAAGACGTATCCAGTTCCTTTCCCTTCACCAGTTTTTTAATAGATTCTCATTACTTTCAGTGAAGTCTCTAGCCAGTAGATGCATGAAGGCTCCAATAAAGAAATTGCTGAGTCTTCCTCCTCTTTCACCTAAGTCCTTACCAGGCTCAAACCTTAGAGCCACGCTTTCCCAAGTGCTGTTCCCAGAAGATCAAAGGAAACATTCAATACAGTGGCTGAATGAATCAAGGAAACAAGTTTCCTGCAAGAATTCTTGGAACCTCTAACATGCTAATATTCACCTTGAGTTTTGAAGACACGGGGTTTATCTTTCAGTTTGACAATGCAAACTGTTTTTGGAGGTGCACTCTACAGGACTAGTGTTCTACCCAGGACTTCTGTCCTACATCTTCTCAGATGTAAATCCTTTCCCGTCTGCTCTCCCTCTCTTGCCTAACTGAAGGCTCCTCACCCCACACGTGGACTTTAAACAGGTTCCTAAACTGATCTCCTTGCTTTCAAACTCTCCTTCCTCCCATTCACCTATATGTTCCTGCCATATTCACCAAGGCATCATTTCGCTCTTATATAAGAATTGCCAATAGAGCCAACTGCCTGGTTGGCCAACTCCAACCCTCCGAACCCTACTTGGCTTGCTGTTTCCCTCTCATTGGGCTTAGTGTACATCAAGCACCATGACCATGTGGCCTCTATTCTTCCATCCTACTTTCTGTTCCAACTCAAATCCTAAAGCTTCTTTAGGCCCAAACTCACATACCGCCTCCTCCATGGAATCTTTTCTGGCTCCTTTGTAATAGAAAAGGGAGGGAGATTGGAAGGACCACACATGTCTGAGTTCACTTCCATGCAGCATCAGTGCTAACTGTGAGATTTAATCTCCATGCCCATTAGCTTATCTGTAAAAATGGGAATGCCTTACAGGATCATTGAAGAATGCAGTTATTTTATACATGTCCAAACAAACAGTAAATTCCTGAAGGAAAGGAAATGGTTCTTCTATTCTGTATCCCTCACAAGAAGGCACTAGCAACTGAGTAAACATGTGTTGACCAGACCAGTCAATACAGGAATGCTAAGAATGGCTTCCATCTCATTGCAAGAGTGGTCATTTGAACAAGTGAGGTCCATCCAGTGTACCTATGACACTAGCACTTGCTTTTATGTTAACAATAATGAAGTGCCCACTGTGATAGCTACTTTTACAAGCTTTATTACTTAATCCTTCCAACAATCTTGAGAGAGCTATAGTGTAAATATGAAAACTAGGTACAAAGAGGTTAGAGTGACTTGCCCAGTCATCTACAGCTAGTGAGCTGCATAGTTAGGATTCAACCTCCTAACTCTGAACAGAGCTAAGGCTACACTGAATAGTCTGGATATTTCATTACACTGGTCCCAATGAATTCCATAGGATCCTATTTTGTTCCAATGGACTGTTTTTTCTTTCTTTGAGAAACAAAAGCCAAGTTTTTTGTTCATTTCTTGCATTTGAAGTACTCCTTGATGACATCCTTTGCCTGAGATTCTTTGCCATAGTCTTTAATCACCACACAATTGTAACCAACTACTTTACGGGGTTTTCCCTCTTAGAGAGGCCTACTCATTCCCCTAGTTTCTGGTTGTCCTCAACCTCAATTAGGTTGATTGGTGTTCCACACAAAGGGCCTCCACCAACTTGACAAATACACAGGCTCATCACAGTTGGATGCAAGCACACAAAGGTGGGCTTGGCGCTGGTCTAAGGCTTTGGCAACTTTGCAAATTGCATGCACTAGGCCATCCAGGATGAGGGCAGTCTTCAGCACCTCTTGTAAAACAGTATTAACATCTATCACACCTCCAGCAGCAATGCCTTCCTTGGCCATGGCGGTGGGTTATGGGTAGAACTAAATCTTGAATGTACCCAAGCCTCCGCCTCCGCGCAACTCCGGAGAGGCAGGGAAACAGCTGGGTTGTTTTCTTGAGATTCCTTGGCAAACTCCTATTCAGGACTGACTCTCATGATTTCATTAGAAATTCTGAACCACAAAGCAGGTTTCTCACTGTTGTCACAGCCAGAGGTTACAGCCATGAGATTTGAAGTGATCTATAAGCGAGAAGATAGGCTCTAGTCCAGGTCTCACACCTCAGTCAAGTTCCAGGTTCTCTCATGATTACCACTGTGCCTAGCTATGCTGATGAGTTCAGACTTTAATGAAAAGGAAATGTGGAGATATTCATCCATATTCCTTTTCTCTCATAATTATTATTTTCCTTTTTATCCCGTCTGAAGAAATATGACATTAAAAAATATGGCTCAGAACTTCCTGATGTCTTTAAATTATTAAGTATAAAGCACAGATCACAGGATCAGGCACACAGAAGTACTCTATAGTAGATGCTGGCTATGATTGTGACGGTGATGATGTTTGTCTGGCCCTTGGATGAGATAATTCAAATCTCTATAGGTTAACACTCAACACCTTTTCTCAATTTACAAGCACTATACCTTTAAATTAAAAAAAAAAAATTGATCTTAGAGAGAGGAAGGGAGATAGAAAGCAACAGTGATGAGAGGGAGAAACATTAATCGGTTCCCTCCCGCATGCGCCCTGAATGGGATGGAACCTGCAACCTGGGTATGTGCCCTGACTGGAAATTGAACCCACCATCTTTCACATCCAGGATGAAGCTCCAACCATGCCACAGCGGCCAAGGCACAACCACCATACCTTTAAATGTGGCTCCTTCTGCCTGTTCAGGAACCATTTAATAGGGAGGCAGGAGGACTTCCCCTGTATGGTAGAGATTGCTGATTGTTCACCAATATCTACAGTCTTTGTCCCTTCCAGCTTGCATTAGATTTTTTCCCCCTAGTACCAAGCTAGCTTTCCTCTTTTCAGACTTTAGCAGCTATTTTATTTGGGAAACACATGCCTAGCTGCAAGAACATTTTATCACTGAAAAATTGGGATGAATTCAGTGAAAATGTTTGAGGTTTGGGAATTTTTTTTTTATCCTCACCCGAGGACATTTTTCCATTTTTTGTTCAGATAGAGTGGGAGGAAGAGAGAGAGAGAAACAATGATGTGAAAGGGACACATTGAGTGGTTGCCACCTGCATGACCCAACCAGGGCCAGGGACAAACTGCAACCGAGGTACGTGCCCTTAGCAGGAACCGAACCTGGGTCTCTCTGGACCGCAGGCTGATGCTCTAACTGCTGAGCCAAACAGGCCAGGGCGAGACTTGGGGATTTTCAAAACGACCTTGCACAGATGCTACCAATCATTTGACTTCTAAGTCCTTTCTTTTCAAAGCATAAACATATATGATAAAAATGTATGAGATTGCTCTGGCCAATTTTGCTCAGCAGTTAGAGCATCGACCCGTGAACTGGAGAGTCCCGGGTTTGGTTCCCGCTAAGGGCACGTACCTTGGTTGCAGTTTGTCCCCAGCCCCAGTTGGGGTCGTGTGGGTGGCAACCACTCAATGTGTCTCTCTCACATTGATGTTTCTCTCTCTCTCTTCTCCCCTCTCCCTCCCGCTCTATCTGAAGATAAATACAAAAAGGTCCTTGGGTGAGGATAAAAAAAAAAAAAAAATTATGAGATCAAATATCCACATCTATTCACATGCACACTGTTGACACTTGCCCTATTTCTATCTTGTCCCTAATTTCACATGTTGAAAACTGACCCTTTTTCAAGCCTCTTTTTGTTATCACTGTGGACATTACCACTTTCTCCAAATACTGGATTGAGCCTGTCACACCTCTGACTCCTCTCTTTCCCGTTCCCATGTTGCTGCCAAGTCATCAGCTTAGTTCTTTCTAAGTTCCTATTCATTTCTATTCCAAACATGAGTCATCTCATATGCACCACTGTATTGAAACTCCACCCTGCTTTTGTATTTCTCTTTTATCTGGCTAAAATTCAACTTTGAGGATAAACTGCCGCTCAACAAATGGCATTAATAAATTTTTTTCCTCTTTTCTATGATTCGTTAGCCACATCTTCAAAAAAGCATAGAACTTTTAGATCTGGGAATTAAAAATTATCTAGTTAAACCTGCCAACATTACTGTTCTGTTAGGATCCAATAGATAGATCATCTTTTCCTTTTACATTGGTCTAAGTTCCGTGGTTCTACCTTTACTTGAATCTGTTCTCAAGGCCTGGTCAATGCATATCTCTCAGATGTATGCTTATGATGTACTCAATTTATGCTGTCCTTTTCAACTTGTTTTCTCTATAGTGCCTAGCAGTGCCTGGCACACTGCAAGCAGCCAGTAAATATTTTTAAATTTCCATTTTCTTTCTCTCACCTCTTTTCCTTTGCTTTTTCCTCTGATCCTGTTCATGCTTCTTTTTGTTGTTGTTGTTAATCCTCACCCAAGGATATTTTTCCA
This sequence comes from Molossus molossus, assembly GCF_014108415.1. Taxonomy (NCBI): domain Eukaryota; kingdom Metazoa; phylum Chordata; class Mammalia; order Chiroptera; family Molossidae; genus Molossus; species Molossus molossus. Next base: position 4,909,214 of record NW_023425345.1, on the reverse strand, counting down.
CTGATTTTTAGACAGAATGGAAGGGAGGGAGGGAGGAAAGTAGGGAGGAGAGAGAAAGAGAGAGAGAAAGAAAGAAAGAGAGAGACAGAGAGACAGAGACAGAGACATCGATGTGAAAGACACACATCGATTGGCTGCCTCCCACACAGGGCCAGGGATTAAACCTGCAACCCAGGTACATGCCCTTAACTGAGAAGCAAACCCATGACCCTTTGGTCCGTGGGCCAATGCTCTAACCGCTGAGCAAAACTGGCCAGGGCCTCTTATTTTGTTTCTATTCATCCACAAAGAATCTTTCCATACAAAATATTCTATATAGAATTCCGACCTTGGAGTGGGGACAGAATATATTTTCTTTGAGTACTGAATTGCCATTTAAGGTGGATCTTTACATTGTGCTCATAGAAACTAGGGAGTATAGTACAACTAGCTAAAGCTTTAAAATCAGAAATAGAACTCTTGTTCCATGTGAATGTTGAGCAAATATTTAGCATTCTTTCATTCAGGGAAAACACAGCTAAAAGAACCCCACTATTATTCACAAATAGATGATAATCATAGTCTACATCTTCAGACCCAGACCCAACTTACTAGCAGGGCAAATAGCTACTGATGATATAATTGTTGTGACATGCCTTCCCAATACTCAGGAAGTAACAGAGCAGTTAGGAGGGCAGGCCTTGGAGTCACAAAGCTTGGGTACAAATCCTGCCATTAATAGCTCTGTACTATGATTTCCTCATCTGGAAAAATGGAAAACAGAATCTATCTTTCAAGATCAGTGTGAAGAATGAGTTAACGCAAGGAAACAGGGCTTTCTACAGAGTGAATGTTGTGTTAGTGATCGGCACCATGTCAGATCAGGGATCAAATTTATAGAAGTGAAAACTTCTGAATGAACACACAGAATCTTGACACTTAAAAGTGACTAGAGAGTGAAACTATGCAAATTGCGTAAACTGAATCCTAGTTTCCTTGGATCACTACTGATAAGGTTGTTGCAAGATTGCTATATACTACCATGTACTATACCAAGCACATTCAACTATTCACTGTGAATCCTTTCCTTCTCCCTAGTTTTAGGTTAGGAAATAATCTGTAAACATCCATTTTAGAAGAAATATTAATGGTTGGTCAAAAAGAAAGAGTCTAATGGATTGGCCTCCTTTCTACTCCTTGCAATTACAGGATTTGGTAATATGAGACAAATTATCTCACCTACCAGGGCCCAATTCCTGAAGAGACTTAATTCTATTTGCAAGATAATGGTCATCATGAAAATGACACATTTGCCCTGCTAAGGCATAACTATGGTTATTACTGGCAGTGAAAAATAATTACCCTCATTATAACTCTGTCAGCACACTGGGATTAACCTTCTTTTAAGAGAGGAATATGGTTCTTTCAGGGTAAATGGTCCACATCCATGGCTTCACAAATTACCCCAAACAGGTTGTTTCCAGCTGTAAGTCAGATCCTTCTGGGGCAATAGTTTCATCTGAGTGAAGGGAGTCAGAAAAGGGTCTTCTGAAACTGCCAATATGCACTGCTTGAAGAATTCTTCAGCTTTGTCTGCACTGAGAACTGAGTAGGCCTAACACTTCCAACTGGAGGAATTGGACAGGCTCACTGCCCAAGTTGCTATGTATGGACTGCAGACGTGCCGACATGATCTGGTGATCTGAGACGAATTATCTCACCTACCAGGGCCCCATTTCCTGAAGAGAAATAGTTCTGCAGGAACTAATTCTCAAACTGTTTGATAAAACAATTTTAGAACATCAAAGCAGAGAGAGAAAAGCTGAACTTCTATCAACCTGTCAGGTAGCATTTGGCAAAGTGGATAAGAAAGGGTATCTAGAATGAAGCAGAAAAGGGAGGGAATCCAAGAATCAGCTTCACATCATAGCTTTGCTACTTAGAAGCTACTTGGACAAATTACCTGACCTTTCTGTTTCTCTATCAATAAACACTGTCAGGAGGGCTACACAAAACAATGTATGAAAAGCACCAAGGCCAGCACATGGCCTCAAAGAAGGGCTGAGCGCTGTGTATACACATTTCTATGGAACCCACAACATTCCACCTCCAATAACAGGTGACTGAGCATGTACTTACCTTATCCCCTTCTAGACTGTAAACTCCTTAGGGGCAGGACTTGAGAGGTTTTATAGCATAGTGGTCAACAGCACAGACTCAAACCTGAATTCAAACTTTGCTCCATCCTTTGTTATGTTACCTGGGCAAATTACTGAACTTCCTGAGCCCAGTCTTTATCTATGAAATGGAAATAACATGCATTCCATGGTTTTGTTGAAATAACACCACTGATGCTTGTAGCACTGAGCCAAGCCCATAATAAGTGTTCAATAAAAGGTAGTGATTATCTTTCCAATTCTGTGTCCCTTATAGGTAGCAACTAGCTGATAACCTTTTGGTTTGAAGGTGTAACTGAGACACTGCCCGACCCACAGAAATTCATAAACAGCAAAAAAATATCAAGAAGCCAAGGAGTCCCCTACCTCTGGAAAATCTCTTGCAGCGTTTCCCGAGTGAACGCATTGTTGTCCTGGAAGACGTTATTGAGGGCATGCAGGGCACAAAGCTCCCTGCGCTGTTTCTCATGGTAGATTTGTGGGGGTGCTGCCTGGGGCAGCTCCAATGATTCAGATTTGGCCTTGTCTCCTTTCCATGGCACGCAACTCATGTTTTTCGTTTTGGGTTCCAGAGAGGGCTAAAAACACCCACCCTTCCCTCCTGAGGAAGAATGTAAGTTTCTGAGTCTTTTCAGGATTCCTGAGGTCCACCTTATTTTCTGGTGTCCATGATTTATGCTTTGTCACGGGGAGAAAAGATTGGAATCAAAAGGAAAACAATCCACCTCTTCTTATAGAAAAATAACTTTTGGATTAGTGTATTTCGCCACTCCGGTCAAAGTGCAGAATTTTTTAAAAATCATATAAAACCTTATTTCCCTTCTCCCACCCTCCCCACCCACCCCCCTCGGAAAAAAAACACAGGATTTTCTTGCTGTATTTTCCTTTCTGCAAAAGCCAACCAGGCCTCAATGCAGGAAGACCGAACGGAATCGGTCACATCGCTCCTTTTCTTCCATTTCTTTCGAACCACAATGCCACTGACTCAGGAGACAAGGCCTAGGTGGTGGATAAAACGCAAAATTCGAGCAGCTAGCGAGTGCCGGCCAGCGTGGGCTCGCGGGCAGTGCCGGGGCCTCCGAGGCGGCTCTCCATCCCCTCGGGCGCGCTGGGGCCCCGCAGGGCGCGAGCCGAGGCAGGCGCGGCTCCCTCGGAAAGCGCGGACTCTCACCTTCTCGCCGCGGCCCTGCGGGGGAGACAACTCGGGTCAGCTCCGGCGGCCGCAGGGGCCGCCGCAAAGGACCAGGCAGGCCGGGGAAGTGGCGCGGCGGGTCCTGCCCCAGCCCGAGGGAAGGTCCCACGCTGGGACGGGCCAACCCGCGAGGGGTGGGGCCGAACAATTCTCCTCGCCCTCGGGGGGCCCACCCGTCTCGCCGTCCCCACCCAAACCTCCTCGGCAGTCACGTGAGGGCATGCCGAGGGGCCCTCACGCCGCTCCCCTAAGCCCGGCCCCCGCGCCAACTCGCGTCCGCGCCGCGGACCACCCCTCACCGCGGCAGGTTGCCACCTGGAACTGCGGGCCACCACCTGGGCCGCGCTCCGGCGAGCGCGCGCACCTGAGCCCAACGTCAGCGGCCCACGCCCAGCGCGTGCTCCGGAAACGCCTTCCTGCACCGCCCCGCCTCGGCGTCACGTCTGAGGTCAGCCTGACGTCAACGGCGCCGGCTCCGGGGGCCGCGGCACCGCGCGTCTGTGGGCTGGATTCCGGTAGCGTTTGGAGACCTGGTGGGTGTGGGGGCCAGAGGGCCTCCGCGTGCCGGGCTGCGGAACCCGGCGGCGGCAGTGGTTGGAGCCGGTGCCAGGCTGTGCAGGGCGGGGTGGCGGGCGGGAGTCCCGCCTCGACGCCCGCCCGCCCCTCCCCCGGGCGTCCGCGCGGTTCCGGGGTGGTGACCCAGCCTGCGGCTGCACTTCGAGCCCGGCCCGGCCCGCCCCGGCCCGCCCCGCCCCGCTCTCTGGGCTGGGCTGCTCCGGCACAGGCTTCCGCCAGCCCGGACCAACTAACTACTCTTGCGCCGACCGTTTTGTTTGTCTAGCGTGCGGCTCGTCAGCTGATTTCAAAGCACCTTACCGACTCTGTCGGGCGCAAGTTCTCTTGGTTCGTGGGCCCGACCGCGCCACGCTCCAGGAGCGCTGAGGCCGAGTCGCATTTCAAGTCGAGTGAAGAGTCCGGTTTCAGTTCCTTGGTGTCGTATTTCGGTTCACTGCACACACACTACTGTCCTCTCGCCCTCAGGGTGGTTGCCACTCGGAAGGGTAAACTCTCAGTCCCGCGGGGATGTCCTCCCCCCCCTCGAGGGCATGTGGAAGGCATCACCCCATTCACTATCTTTAGCTGCCCGCCTTTTGGATTTTTGTTCAAAGAACTAGAAAAACAGTAAGATCACGCTTACCATTTCTTTTCTTTAGCCCTGCTTCAGCAGGACTCTAAACACCATTACACAGAAGTTATCACTTAACACAGGGTTGAGTGCCTGCCTATTGAAGAGACAGGCAGGTTAGGTAGGGAGGGTCAGGACCATGGGAAGGCTGAGACATGCGGAAAGTTTGAAATGACCTGGAGCTCAGCACACAGGCAGGTAACCCAGTACACAGCATATCTGGAGGTTTATTTGGACTCTATATCTCAAAACTAAATTCAACATGGGCATTGTGCTCCCAGGCCTGAAACTCCCAGCCCCCATTTATAGAAAGGCAAAGCTCCTGGTAGAAGCACAGGTCAATTACATAACAAACAAAAAACCAGAAATCTTGGTTTTAAGCAAGTCAACAGGATTGCTGAATGAGTTCTTAGAAACTATGGAGTGTGATCCTATTGCAGAAAGCCTGGTCACCTTAAAAAGGGTTATAGAAAACCGATATTGGAGTTAGAAAAGAGCCTTGGCCAGTTTGGCCCGACCTTGGTTGAGCGTCAACCTGCGGACCAGAGAGACCCGGGTTCGGTTCCTGCTAAGGGCACGTATCTCGGTGGCAGTTTGTCCCCCCCCCCCCCCGGCTCTGGTTGGGTCACACAGGTGGCAGCCACTCGATGTGTACCTTTCACGTGGATGTTTCTCTCTCCCTCTCTCCCTCCCTCCCTCCTACTCTATCTGAACAAAAATGTCCTCCGGTGAGGATAGGAAAAGAAACCTACAGCAAGTATAGGGTGGCTCCAAGGGCGTTTTCCCTCCTCCTCACTAATAGTCTGGGAGAAGCTGAAACTATCAAAAAGGAAAGCTACTAAGCCCCCCCCCCCCCATAGATGACCTAGGAATGAACCCAGTCAGGCAGGAAAACACAAACTTTAAAATGTATGAATGTTGCTAAGGCAGAATTCCTTGAAAGAACCAATCAGAGGCTAGCAAGACTTATATCTACACCTAGACAACAGAGCCCCACTGGCAACCCACTTGGGTCCCCTCCCTGTCTATCTTTCAAATAAACTTTGCTGTTGCTTACTCTTGGTCCATGAACTCATTTATGGATTTCACGAGACAATGAACCCGATAACCGTCGCTGGTTTCACTACTATGTGGTTTGGAGTCCTCTGGGCTGATCCAGACAACTTTTGAATGACCTTAAATTTCTGTAATTTGTAAGCCTGCTAAGGGTTATAGATATATTTCTATAAGATTAATTATTGAGGCTTGCAATCATTGTTCTAACCCAGAGATGTGCCCTAACTGGGAATCGAACCTAGACCTCTCAGTCCATGGATGACGCTCAATCCACTGAGCCACACCAGCCAGGGTGTTTTTGTTTTTTTAGAGGAGAAAACTGCCCCGCAGGCTAATTAACTTGCTCTAGGTCACATAGCTAATAAGTAGTGGACCTAGGATTTCAACTCAGGCCCTAATCTGTTTTCAGAAAGAGGATGGACAGATGGGTAGGGAATTCCCTTTATAAAATTTGATTTTAGACTTCTCTATTCAAGAAGCACCTACTCTGAGAATATTTATTCTAGACAAAGCCCTATAATGAGAAGAGCATGCTTTTTAGTATGCCATCATGTGTTAGCACATTCTGAACTTGAATTCTTTCTGGAAAAGCCAATTTATTAGTAAAATACTAAATATCAATTATTGTAGAATACAATACCTTGATACTTAGCTTTTATGACAAATCAAGAATTTAATATCTGTAGCTACCTCACAGATAGTGGTGAGCAATTTAACTAGTAAAAAAGGAAGAAAAAACACATTCAAAGAATCACTATCAAGACATTTGGAGTCGGATGACTTCTCCAGGGTTCCCAGCTGTATTTGGACTTGGATTACTTCTTGGCCAGGGTTCCCAGCTGTGTTTGTACACATAAGACTTCACTGGCCCTGGCCGGTTTGGCTCAGCGGTTAGAGCGTTGGCCTGCGGTCCGGAGAGAGCCAGGTTCGGTTCCCACTAGGGGCATGTACCTCGGTTACAGTTTGTCCCCGGCCCTGGTTGGGTCGTGTGGGTGGCAACCACTCGATGTGTCCCTTTCACGTTGAAGTTTCTCTCTCTCTCCCTCCCACTCTATCTGAACAAAATAAAAAAAAATGTCCTCGAGTGAGGATTAAAAAAAAAAAGACTTGACTGTAGTTGAAAACGGGAACAAGATGAGGTTGCCTCTTTCCTTTCAGGTAGATCCCTGAAACTGAAAGCCATTTTGAACCCTGCCTTTTGTTCACTAAATCCCGTGTTCCAAACCCTAAATCTTCTCAAATAGCTGCTTTTTTGCTATCTGGGACGAGTGAGGGGGCCTAATCCCTAACTTCATCAAGCTTTTCAGAAACTGGAATTCAAGGTACTAAAACTTGTGCTGATGGTGTTTTGGATTGGGGCTTTCCAAAAATGATGACACTGAAAAGAATCATACACAGGAAACTACCTTAACAGACCCTAACTAGATCTCGCTCCACAGTTTATAAATGTGGTGAGGTGTGTTAAAGAACAAAACTTCAACCAAGTAAACACAAAGATCTAATTACTTTATTAAATGATTCATGAATGGGCAGCAGCACCCTTCTAGCAAACAGAAGGGAGCTCCAAGGAGTTGTACAAAATGGAATGTTTTTATAGGAGAAGGGTGGGCCAAGGTTAAAAGAGTGGTTAAAATGAAGGCAAGGTCACCTTCATTTGGGAGAAGGTAGAGGGGGTCTTTTCAGGCAGCTTACATAAAAAATGATCAGGAAATTGCAGGCTTAATTGATCTAAAATTCCACTCTTGGGAAAGAATGAAAATGCAGTTGTTAGGTATTGAGTCTTGGTGGGACTTACCACAGTGACTCCACTTTGGGTCTATTTTTAACAAGTGCTTCTGGCTTCTACTTCAGCTTGTTGCCTCCTTTTTGGTCGTGTAATTGCCCTCTCCGCAGAGGCAGTAAATGGAGAATTCTTGGTAAGGTCAACATTTAATTGCCTCCTCTGGCTACTATTCTATTTTAGGCATCAATTGTACCCTACTATCAAAATTACCTGGAGCTGGGCTGGTGTGGCTCAGTGGTTGAGCTTCCACCCATGTACCAGGAGGTCACCGGTTGGATTTCCATTCAGGGCACATGCCAAATCCCCAGTGGGGAGCATGCTTGAGGCGGCTAATCCATGTTCTCTCTCATGGATGTTTCTCTCTCCCTCTCCCGTCCTCTCTCTAAAAAATCAAAAATGACAAAATGTTTTAAAAAAAATTACCTGGAGAGCCCTAGCCGGTTTGGCTCAGCGGTTAGAGCGTCCGCCTGCGGTCCAGAGAAACCCAGGTTCGGTTCCCGCTAAGGGCACGTACCTCGTTTCTCCCCCGCCCTGGTTGGGTTGTGCGGGTGGCAACCACTCGATGTGTCCCTTTTACGTGATGTTTCTCTCTCTCTCTCTCTCTCCCCCTCCCACTCTATCTGAACAAAAAATGGGAAAAAATATTACCTGGAGATTAGATACGGTCTTCCAGGGAGCGCCCTGAGTCAGAGTTGAGTGGGATGAGCCTTGTGCTGTTTACTACCTCCGTGGGCGGTGGCCCAAGCGCGGGACCTATCCGATGACTGGATTGGGCCTTGTACTTGTCCATCATCCTGAAGCTCTGAGCGTCCACTGTTTTGCAGTAAGATTTGGAAGCTGAGCACCACCTCTGGAAACGGAGGGAGTGAAGAGGTGAGGGTAAACGTTGTGTGTCTTGTCCTCCTCATAGGATGGCTATCGTGTCAGTCATACTCTCCGCTGCTACCGTTGGCGGGAAGGCTACGGGCTGGTAACGTGGGCACGGTGCTGCTCACTCCCGAACTGAGATTCAGGAGCGCGACGTCTCAGATATTTGTTGTTGGGGTTTGGGCCTCATTAATTATTCATTAGGTACTTGAAAGGGCTGCAGCGATTGGTGGCTGAGAGGCCTGGCCGATTGTTTCTCAGCTAGAGATACGTGTCACCCTCTACGCGGCTGGAAATGTTTTGCATAAATTATTCCGATAAGGTGTGGGCGGGACCACACATAGATTAGGCAAATGAGCCAGGGAGGGATGGGAGGCCGGGTACGAATTAGCCTAAGTTATTAAAGATGGCGACGGAGCGGAGTCGCTCTCCGATGGACTCGCCGGTCCCGGCCTCTATGTTCGCCCCCGAGCCCAGCTCCCCGGGGGCGGCCAGGGCCGCGGCAGCTGCCGCCCGGCTCCACGACGGCTTAGACTCAGACTGCAGCGAGGACGGCGAGGCGCTCAACGGCGAGCCGGAGCTGGACCTTACCAGCAAGGTAGGCCCGGGCGCCGGCGACAGCTCTAAATGGGACCTGGCGGCTAGGGGTCTCCGCGGCGGGGCCGAGTCGTCTCCTGGGCGACGGCAGGGGCGGGAGGGATGAGCCCGCCTACCTGCCGGTGCGGGTGGCCAGGGGGCTCCCGGGCGATGGGCGGCCCCCCGCGCCCCTGCCCCCCCCCCCTCCGTCCTTCTCCCGGTGGCGCCGGCCGGCCTCCCGCCGTCTGGCTCCGGGGGAGATCACTACCCCTCGGCTCCGCCACGTGGAACTCGGGTGCCCGATGCCGGCTGCCGTCCTACGCGGTGTCGACTCCTCCGAGACCGAGAGGGGCCCTCTCTCTGGACTGTCCAGGGCAGCTGAGGGTTGGAGGTGGCTTGGGCAGGGGGAGCGGAGGCGTGGGAGGATCGGGTTGTCCAAAGGGGAGCCGGGAGGCGTCTCTTCCTGGTATCGGAATAGAAAACAGAAAGTAGTCGTTCAGTCGCGGAGAAGGATGTCTGAACTATGTCTACTTTACACATCCACCCAAAACAAAATAGAAATATGGGCAAGACCCATAATCTCGCCATCCTGGGAGTGGAACTACAACTTGTATGAATGGAATAATGAAGGACGTTTCAAATGGTGTCTTATGAGTTTTTGAGAAGGTGGGCAGGAATTAAGGTCTAACCTTCTGCTTGGCATTGTGGGGTTAAAAAAGTAAGTATAAGATGTGGCTGTTGTTTTGAAGGTGCTTAACATTGCTAAAGGGAAAGAATGCCAACTTGGGAGTCAGGGCTGGGTTCTGGTAAAAAACAAAAACAAAAAAGCAAGCCCAAGGTGGGGTCACTAGCCCCCTTGACAGCAAAACAAGACTTAATTGCAGTTTCAGCCCCTCCTAGGTGTGGGATATTAAACTGTAATTTTCTCTAGGACACTAGAGAGGTAATCTGTATGAGAGCCCCCAGCCACCCTTCTCCACCAAAACTGGTGACCTGGCCTGAAACAATCTTTTATCTTGCTAATAACTTTAAAAAAGTAATTTTATGTGCTGCTTCAGGCATGAAGTAGCTCTCTCTGGCCACCAACACAGGCATCAAACTGGGTAAACTAAGGACTATACCATCTGCTTTGTTCCTGACTGATATAGGAACAATACCACCAATCAGGTGTCTCCTTGCCCATTGCCAGGGGGTGCTAATATATTTCCTATAAGAATCTTTCATTTTGTACTACTCAGAGCAGGCCTCTTATTTACTAGGTGGGATGCTGCACAATTCAAGAATGGTTCAATAGAACCAATTAAATCTTCAGATTTACTTGGTTGAATTTTGTTTTTTAACAGATTCCTTTCCTGCCCTGCACTTAAAAAGGCTCTGTGACCTTGGGAAAATTTCTTAACTTCTCAGTTCTCCAGCTACGTCATCTTTTTTCTTTTCGTTTTTAAAATATTTCATTAAAAAAAATTTTTTTTCTTTATTGAAATTTAGAGAGAGAGAAAAGGAGAGGGAGAGAGAGATAGAAACATCAATGAGAGAGAACATGGATTGGCTGCCTCCTACATGCCCCCACTGGGGATTTGGCCTACAACCTGGGCCGTGTACCCTGACCGGGAATCAAACCAGCAACCTCTTGATGCATGGGTCGACGCCCAACCACTGAGCCACACTGGCCAGGCAAAAAAAAAATTTTTAATTGATCTTTTAGAGAGAGAGGAAAGGAGACAGATAAAAACATCAATTTGAGAGAGAAACATCAGTGGGCTGCCTGGTGCACGCCCCCTGCTGGGGTTCAAGCCCAGAACTTGGGCATGTGCCCTGACCAGGGATTGAACTGGGACCTCTCAGTCCATGGGATGACGCTCTATCCACTGAGCCACGCTGGCTGGGGCAGCTACATCATCTTTTAAGAATAGATGGTTGTTGCCCAGCCAGTGTGGCTCAGTGGTTGAGCGTGGACCCATGCACCAAGAGAGGTCATCGGTTTGATTCCCCGGCAGGGCACATGCCCAGGTTGTGGGCCCAATCCCTATTGGGGGCATGCAGGAGGTGGCCATCGGATGTTCTCTCTCATCGATGTTTCCATCTCTCCCTCTCCATTCCTCCCTCTCTAAAAATCAATAAAGAAAAAAAAAGAATAGATGGTTGTAAAAACGAGATATATATAAGACACGTAATATGGTGCCTATTGCATACTACTCAGTAAATGTTTGAAGTGAACTGAATAACTGATAATTCCCTGTGCAGATTAATAGCAGCTACTGGAAGATAGAATACCAATACCCTCTCCTACCTGTTGTTGAAAAGTCACAATAGAGACGTTTGTGACTCTTCACAGACTTTGATAGCAAAATTGCATGAAATTTGGCCAAAACTGGAGAAAACTTGTCCCTACAATCTAAGCAACCAAGTTTCAACTGCTCTTTCTCCCTTTAGTGTCAGCTGAGCACTTAGAAGCCATTGGTCCTGTCTGGTGCCTCTAATGCCATAATGGGGCTGGCCAAGCTGGGAGAGAGGGATGGTCGGGAAATATGTGAGGCAATGTGACATGATGCAAAAGACCGAGGCAGCACTCAAATACAAGCTCTGATGAGTTAACTCGGGAATTATGAGATGTGCTTATAATCTGGATGTTAATTCATGGTCAAGGTGCTGAGGAAACCTGGAAACACAGTGGGAAATTGCAGGGCAGAGTTGCAAAGAGAGTAATACCTTCATTTCCTGACCAGTGTATTTAATATTCCAGAATAGGGGAGTGTTACTTCATCACATAGCTGGGGAAGTCTGCCTCACTAGTTTAAAGTTGAGAAGCTATGTATATAAATATTGGTGATACTGAAAAGAAAAACTGACCATTTGGAGGGAGACAAAGAATGGGTTGATAGATTGATTCCTGAGAAAAAGACTAGAAGCTATAAGTTTATACACTTGCTACAGTTATATGTGGAGATCTGAGGCTCTGAAAGTTTCCAAAGGGAGAAAATTAGTAAACTGTGGTGGCTAGTTTCATCCAAGAATGTTTTTTTGGAATGATTATGAAGAAAACCATACTTACTGAGCTGTGGACTAGATGCTTACATATTATCTTATTTGGTCTTTACAGTGGCCTTAGAGTGCAGGTGGTATTATCTACATTTTGTAGACTAAAAAAGTGAGACTCAGAGAGGTTAAGTTCTTTGTCCAAGGTCACACAAGAATGGTTTAGAGAATGGGACCTGACATGCCTATTGTTAAATGGCCTCCCCAAATATAATGTTATTGTCACAAATTTATAAAATGATGGTGCTAATATCCATCTTAGTGGTAATGAAGTGGTTTTGTTGATGAAGACAAGTATTGCAGCAGTTTTTACTGCCAATCCCTAAATAATCAAGATAGCCAAAGCAAGATGGAACAGAATTCTTTTGTTATTATGGCAACCGTTGATCTTGGGTGGAGGGCATGTCAGTATGGGAGATCTCTGTCCTGTGAGTTGCAAGCTGCAGGTAGAAGACTTTGGCATGTAGGTGTGAAGCACTCACTGCTCATCAATTTCTACCTACAGTGTCAGATTCTCAGTCATTGTTGGTCCTTCCCCTCCTGTTATACAGCAGGAGGCAGGCTGCTCACACCCTCTTTTCTGTGGGTTGTGTTTCAGACATAGTCATTTTAGTACATTAAAAAACTCAACTCATATAAGGCTTTAGGCTCAAAGGCTATTTAAGGAGTGACAGAGAGGGCATGAGGGGGCTTTGTGGCTATTTTAGATTACGGTGCTATGGGATTCAGTCAGGGTCTTTGATCAGGCTATTGATCTGCTTTGGCTGTGGTGCTCTTCTAGTAAGTGTGGTCCTAAGGCTGTTGGTTTCTTTTCTAGCTGGTTCTAGTGAGCCCTACATCAGAGCAGTATGACAGCCTACTTCGGCAGATGTGGGAGAGGATGGACGAGGGATGCGGAGAGACCATATATGTCATTGGGCAGGGATCAGGTGAGCATAGTTTTCCTTTCACTTTATTTTTAAAAAATTATTTAGAGAACATTTCCCATCTTTTACCCACTCTCTTGTTTAGTGTCTGCAGAACTGTTTGGGAGGACATAAAAGTACAATGTGATAATGTTAATTCCCACCTTATTGGTCATAATATGCTTGACTTGAAAGATTCACTTTCCAAGCGGTTTTACAGATGCTTCTTTTCTACCTCTATTTGCATAAAGGGAAATTAAGTACAGAGCAAGGAAACTTCTTGTTCCAGGTATAGAGCAAGTCACAGGTCTAGAATTAAGCCTGCCTTGGGCAGCTCTAGTCTTCCTTCAACCTCAGTTTACAGATCCCATTGCTACTTATTGTCTGCTTAGCAGAGATCTTTTGTGATCCTCCTTACTTATTTATTTTTTATTAATCCTCACCTGAGGATATTTTTCCATTGATTTTTGGGTAGAATGAAAGGGAGAGAGGAAGTGAGGGAGGGAGAGAAAAAGAGAGAGAGAGAGAGAGAGAGAGAAACATCAATATGAGAGAGAGACATTGATTGGTTGCCTCCTGCATGACCCCTACTGGGGCTGGGGATCAAACCTCCAACCCAGGTACATGCCCTTGACTGGAAATGGAACTGGCGACTCTTTGGCCTGTGGACCAACCTAACCGCTGAGCCAAACTGGCCAGGGCCTGTGATCCTTCTTGATGTCAGCAAGAAGGGGATACCCGGAATTCCTCTCTTTAGCAAGGCTTCCTTGCCCCAGACCACACCAACCCACTCAGTGTGGATAGCAGTGCTAACAGAAGCCCTCTCTTCTCTCTGTGAGTTCTCATCAGACATGTAGACTTGTTAATATTCTGGAAGGAACTGGTTATTGTACTCCGGCCTGCTTATTCCATTGTAATGGCTGTTTTAGAGGAAGGCAGCTTCCATAACAGAATCCAGATTTTATCTCGGGCATCCCCCTGCCCTGATCATTCCTAATTTATACTTTCAATAGAAGGCCTACTTACCCTCATCTTCATTATGACATACCTTTACTGAAATGGCAGCTGGGCTTGTTAATGAGTATGAATTTAGTCTGTACCAGACCTTGTCTGTCATCTTTTCAGGAAGCCTCAGTAGTGCTCGGTGCATCATTAAAAGAACAGTTCTCTTTGCTGAATGTAGGCTTTGTAAAGGCAAGTAATAATTTTGTAGACTGAGTTTAAGGTAGAGAAAATTTCAAAATCATTCTTTATTTAACAGATATCTATTAAGTATCTTTTAAGGGCTTGATACTGTCGCAAAGCACTTTTGGATACTAAAATCTGGTCTCTGTCCCAAGAAGGAAAGATGACATAAATACAAATAACCTCAGTAGAAAACAGTATTTGGATATGCTGCAAGAGTGACACTAGGAAGAAGGACTTGGTATCCAGTTACTGCTGTGCCTTCCTTTGAAATGTTTTTCTTATCTATCCTTTCCTTTCAGTCTTTGTTGGCACTGCAGTTTTGTCTTATCTTTAAGAGGGCATGGTCTAAGAGATTGCCTGTCAAGAAAGGGAAGGAGTTGGTCAGCATTGTCAGGTGCTAGAGACAGCAAGGAGAGTTGGGTTCAGAAAAAGTCATTCCCTTTGGTGACTAGGAGATCATTGGTAGCCTTTTGAAAGCTTTGTGGCAGGTACTCATCGGGCCTGCTGTGATAGGAGGAACCATTCAGGGGTCACTTCATGCTTGTAGAATTGAATAAACTGCATCTAGATCAGTTTTGACAAGTGTTGGGACTGTTCTTTGAAGACCCAGGTTCTTAAGACTCTCCTCCCCCTTCTTTAATGTGCACTCTTAGTGAATTTACCATACCGTGGCAACTAACAACTAATTAACCCTCTCATGGCAAAGCGTAAGATGTCAAACATTCATTAACACACCTACACACCCAGGCATTATCTTTGCATCTATCAGTGGATGCTATTAGATTCATAGTGACTCCTTCCTGCTGGAATTCTTCAGAGGTCATAACCAGTTAAACAAGTTGAACATCAAATAGAGGACTAAACCAGATGCTCGGCCCCCAGGGGTTAGCCTCATCACTTGCCTCCTGTGTGTGCCTGGTGCTTCACCTCTGTTTATCTCTTCCTTTGCCTGTAAAAGGAGGATAATGACATTCTTCCCCAACCTACCTCTGAAAAATTTTGTATGAACAAGTTAGACATTACAAATTCTAAACAGTATAGAGGAATGTGCTCTTTAAGTATACATTCCTAATTTAAGATTGATCTTTCAAAAGGAGGCTATCTGGCTTAGTACTTAGTTCAGGGCCTGGAGTCTGGCAGGTCTGAGTTTGCCTACTGGCTCTAACTTATCTTAAAAAGGGGATAGTAGTGGTGTCATGGTGAAGGTTGACACTTGGCACATCATAAGCATTATATAAATGTTAGCTAGTCTTAGTAGTTGCAGTAGTAATTCTTTAAGGGTTCCGGGTTATAGTTGATTTATTGTGAGATTTCTGTCAGAAAGAATCTTGTTAATTTGTCAGATAGTAAGTTATGACTTTCTAAGAGCCGGGTACTCTATTAAAAGTTCAGGAAACAAACCCTGGCCAGTTTGGCTCAGCGGTTGGAGTATTGGCCTGCAGACCAGAGAGTCCTGGGTTTGGTTCCCGCTAGGGACACATAGTCCCCCCCCCCCCCCAAAAAAAAAGTTCAGGAAACAAAAGAGTAGTGTTAAATCTTTGTGGGGAATCAGGAAAGGCTTCAAAAAGGAGGTACACCTTGCATTGGTTCCAAAGCATGAATAGGAGTTTTCTAGGTAAATGGAGTCAATAGTGAGTAAGCAGAGGAAGCCACGTGCACAAAGGCACAGGAGAGCATTGGCAATTGTGGAGTATTTGATGGGCCAGTGGTGAGTCAGTAAAGTAGGAGTGTAGTGTGTGAGATTGAGAGTGTCACTTAGGAAGGTGGGCTGGACAGGTAGGTAGGGCGCAGACCTCGAGGGTCTTTGAATGCCATACAGAAGAGTTTAGACTTTTATCCTAAAAGTCTGGAGAACCTTTGCAGCACGTTGAGCAGGAGAGTGCATATAGAAAGGTAAGTCAGATGGCAGGACTGAGGTCTCACTGAGGGTCGGGCGTGGGTGAATATGTGGCCTTTAGTCATTGGGCCTCTGTGGCTTTTCTCCTTGGCCTTTGTCTCTACTGAGTGAGAATGCAGTGCGTGCCGGAGAAGGGTGATGTGACGGGGCATTTTCTGGAGCTCTGGATGGACTAGGCGACATTGGTCTTTGCCCCCAGGTATAGATTGGGACTTGAAAACATTGCTTTTTGTTGTGTCAGAATTAGGAAATGATGGATAGAATTTAGGGGTCTGGCAAGAATGGCAGGGTTAGCAGGCCTTCTCTGAGGAATACTTCCAGCAAGTTCTCTTGCCCAGATGTCCAGAGCTCAGTTGGCCATGCATTTAGAAACTCTTCAGCCCAACTGCTCCTTCTTTGTTCATTTGGTTTGCATTTTACAAACACTTGAGAACTGTATCTGGGAAAGACATCCTACATAGGGTATCCAGGGAATGTTTGAGTTTGATCCCTGTCCTGAAGATGCTTATGTATAGTAGGGGAAGCCATGCTTCCAAAACACTGTTCCACAAGGTGTAATATGTTGTAAATGCCATAAGGGAGAAAAATGGGTAGGATTTTGACAAGTGGAGATGACTGATGGGTAGGATAGGAAATACATAAGCAAAAGTGTAGAGCTGGAGAAGTACAGGGAACATGGAGAGGGGATGGTGACTGGGCCACTTGTACTGGAACAAAACAGAGAGGGTGTGGGATGAATGGGGAGGCCTTCAAGGAAATGAAACTGAACACTCCTGGGCCTGGGAGCCATTCCAGACTTTGATGTGGCAACATTAGAGCTGTGCTTTGTCTAGGAGCTTGGGCTAGTGTCTGTGCAGGATGGGTTGGAGAAAACAGGGACTGGATTTGCTAAGACCAGTTAGGGGTCTGTTGTGGTGACAGATAGAAAAAGGGCCTGAGTCAGACTTATGGCATTGGGTTGACAAAAAGAGTAGAGCAGGGACAAAGAAAGAAGGGCAGGTGTAAAGCTAGAATCATTGCTGGAGTGACGAGTGTTAAGCTTGGGTGAGTGGAAGGGTGGTGCTGTCTTCAGAAATCAGGAAGGCGAGAAGAGGAACTGGTTAGCATTAAGAGGAACCCTTGCCAGAGGAAAAGGCTCTAGATTTGGGATCAGAAGACCTAAACTCACATGGCCCCTCTGCTGCCTACCAGCTCTGAGTCCTCTCTGGGTTCCATTTACCCCACTGTTAAAAGGGAAGAGTAATGGTTAACTCATAGGGTTGCAGTGAGGCCTATAATGATTTATTAATGGTGTTAGTTTTTGTGCTGTTGTTTAAAGGGGGGGTTGTTGAGTTTAGGCATCGTGCTTCTAGGAGTCATCCAGGCAATTGGAAATTCTGTCTAAAGTTCTGGGAAGAGCACAGTGCTAGAAACGAATGTGGTTTCTTTTGTAGGTTTTAAGGTGACAGTTGAGGCCATAGTATGAGATAGCCACGGGGGATGTTCAGAAGATAGAGAAGAGGGCCACTGGCTGATTACTGGAAAAGATGGGCATTCAGAAGATAGGGGCAGGAAGAGCCAGCAGAGTAGACAGAGAAGGAGGAACCAGGGAGCAGGAGAGTCAGGAGAATTCATGCAGTAGACAAGCAGGGTGGGAGGGAGACCAGCGGTGTCAAATGCTGTTGGAGTCAAGGAAGGGGCATTGGATGAAGGCCACTGATGACTTGAAAACTAGTCTCTTCTAGAGTTCTAAGTAAGATTTGAGAGTAGGTTGGTTATAGTCATCAAGTCCCAATTACTCTTTTGAGACGCTTGGTAGTAAAAGGAGGGACAGAGGAGATAAGCAGGGAAGAGGGGATGGGTTTCCTTTTTCTAGTTTAGGAATGACTTGAACTTGTCTGTAAGGGGAAAGTGAAGGGAAGAGGGTGAGAGAAGGTGCTTCAAGGTTGTTGGGAGGATGGAAAAGAGAAGAGATTGGGCCCATGCTGGGAGGACTCACCTAGGGAAGGAGCAGGGATGCTCCCAGAGACAGGGGCTGGAGGAAGAGCTTAAAGAGTTATTGTGGGAATTAGGACACCAAGGGGAAAGCACCTGATGAAAATTGTCATAGACTCAGTAAATGATTGGTTGATTAGTTCCCTCCTTCCTCATCCTGAGCTCAGACTCATTTTTCCATCTACTTGCTGGACATTTCACCTGAGCTATCTCAGTTAAACATCTATTCCTAAAACCATTCTTAAATTCTCTCCCCATTTTCTTTTGTCTCCTGTGCTCATTGTCACTTGCCTGGATTATTAGAATGACTTCCTAACTGGGCTCCCCCTTTCCGGTCTCTCACTTTTCAGTGCACACTTTCTACTGCTGCCCAAGAGATCTTTCTAACCCACAGCGATCTAATCACGTTCCTCCCTTGCCTAAATCCCCAAGGCTTCCCATTGCCTGGTACATCATGTGTTTTGCTGCTGTCTGTCTGCTTAACTGCTTCCACCTCTTGTGGCATCTCCTGCCACTTGACATCCTGCTCCCCATCACTGAGCTGCTTATCGGCCCCTGAATGTGCTGTGATCTGCAGTGCTCCATGCTTGTCTGCTCTACCTCGGACGTCTTTCCTCTTTCTCTGTGGGCCCATTTTTCACACTTGGGGACTCAGCACCCTGCAAAGCTGTCCTCCATGCAGTGCTAGTTGCTCAAACTTTGTGTTCTTTTTGTACAGTTCTATGGTACAGTATTCAAGCTGTGTTGCTGTTAATTAATTTCCTGTCCCTCCCGCTGGGCTGTGAGCTCGCTCAGGGCACCTGTATTCCCAGGACTCAGCATGCAGCTTGGCACAAAACCCAGGAAAGGCTCAATGATTACTGTTGAATGAATTAATATGTCCTGCTTAATAGGGAAGCCTGTGGCACTATTATTTATTAACTCTGTGTGTGCCCAAGTTACTGAAAAGTGTCAGGTAGAGAGCCATGTTCTTCTCCAGTGCCTAGGGTGAGGCCTTTACTAGGGCTTGACTCTCTAGCTTGTTGGAACACTGATGTCTGGGCTCTTGTCACCAGATGGGACTGAGTACGGGCTGAGTGAAGCTGACATGGAGGCCTCCTACGCCACAGTGAAAAGCATGGCAGAGCAGATAGAGGCTGATGTCATCCTCCTGCGGGAACGTCAAGAAGCTGGGGGCCGTGTGCGTGATTACCTGGTCCGGAAACGAGTAGGAGACAGTGACTTCCTGGAGGTCAGGTGAGGCCTCAGAACAGTTCAGGGGTCCCTGCAGCATGAGTTGTGATTGAGCCTTTGACACCTAGTATGTCAGCTTCACCCCTTCCCTTCTGAGGCACGGAAAGAGTATCCAGAGACACAATAGGGCCTTTCTCTATTTGTGCATTTCCCCATCCCTAAATATTTCCACTTGGCAATAGTGGGAGAGAGGCCAGCCATATGCTCTGTGGGCTGCATTTTCTTTCTTTTTTCCTTTATTGATTTTAGAGAGAAAGGAAGGGAGAGGGAGAAAGAGACAGAAACATCAATGAGAGAGAACATCGAATGGCCGCCTCCTGCAGGCCCACCACTGGGGATTTGGCCCACAACCTGGGTGTGTGCCCTGACTGGGAATCGAACCGGCAACCTCTTGGTGCATGGGTTGACGCTCAACCACTGAGCCACACCGGCCAGGCTGCGTTTTCTTTCTTATCAGCCTGTGAGGCTAGAAATCAGGGTGATGGAGAAGAGCATTTTGTGCCTCTCTTTTTGGGGCCCTTCTCCAGCAGCTTTGGGGAAGCTAGTGGAAGTTAAGGAAGAAAGCCACTGTGGTGTGAACCCAGTTCCTCCTGAATTACTCTTTCTGCTCCCTGGAGAGTACCTCCAAGAACATTCCCGATATGCTTATCCATGAGTAGAAGGAACAGTGAGCTGGAGAGGCTCAGGAGCAAGCCTTTTCTTACAGATTCAGTTAGTGGGTTTCACTTCGCTCACCCACTAACTCTCATGTGGATGTCTGGATTCATGTACACGCAGGGTAGCAGTGGTGGGCAACGTGGATGCCGGCAAAAGCACACTTCTGGGGGTCCTGACACACGGGGAGCTGGACAATGGCCGAGGCTTTGCCCGCCAGAAACTCTTCCGCCACAAACATGAGATTGAATCTGGTCGCACCAGCAGTGTAGGCAACGACATCCTGGGCTTTGACAGCGAAGGCAATGTGGTGAACAAGCCGGACAGCCATGGTGGCAGCCTGGAGTGGACAAAGATTTGTGAGAAATCCACTAAAGTGATTACCTTCATTGACTTGGCTGGCCATGAGAAATACCTGAAGACCACTGTCTTTGGCATGACGGGCCATCTGCCGGACTTCTGCATGCTCATGGTAAGTGCGGCCCTCCCCAGGAGGGCAGGCTCCGGCGGGACTCTCAAGGGTGTGGTTAAATGCAAGTGTTTGGAATTGTTCAGAGGCTGAAGCCTGTTGGTTTGGGGCTTTGACACTGGGTAAGGATAACAAGTTTTGCCAGGGATGTCCAGTCCTGAACTCTACAGTCGTCTGAAGGGATGTAACTTGATCTCCTAGGTGAGGCTCAGAATGATCCCTTAAGGAAAAACCAAGGTATTTGTAGACATCTGATTTTTTTTTGGAGAGACATAGAGGAGGGTTTCTCCTAGGGTTTACTTATTACCTTCAGAAATATTTTCTTCGGGGGTTGGGCTGCTTTGAGGAGATGACACCAGGCGGTACCCTCAGAGAGGGGAGGCTGGGGAAGAACTGGAGGAGAGCACAGACAGCAATCAAGAGGGGCCTGAGAGGTGGCCTCTTTCAAAGCCTGGGATGAGTGTACTAGTTGAGGGGATTCTGCGTGCCTGGCATTGTGCTGGGCCTGAAGATAGAGCAGTGAGCAGGGCCAGCTGGGCTCCCAGAGAGCTTACAGTCTATGGGAATAGATTTTTAAGCAGCTCATTTACATAGATGAACTGAAAAGGAAAGGGAGCAGAGGCCTGTGTTGGATCACGTTGCTAAGCTTGTATTTGGGTCCCTTTGATCTTCTCCCTGGACAGAGTGGGAGTCTGTGGGGCCCACAGCCCCGGTGGCAGCTTCACAGCTTTCAGAGAGAGCGAGCAAGCACGTTTTTCTTTGGCAAGTCCTTCTTGAAGCCCTTCCCCATATCCCATTCCTCCAGCTGCTGCATTAATAAGTGTAGTAAACACAAGCATCTGTTCAGAGCAAACTCCATCAAATTGCCCCAAACCACAGATTCTCAGGCAAGGTTTCCCAAACTGGAGACTGGAGAGGCGGGGCATATGGAGGAACACTTGTGGGCTCTGCCCAGGGTTCTTGGGATCTCAGTGTGATTTCATTTCCCATATTTTTGATCATTGCAAGGGACCATTACCAGCCTTGACTGAGCTAAGGAAAGATGCTCTATAAGAGGTTTCCAAGGGTCACGCATTTGATTCCTAGACAAGGGCATGTACCTGGGTTGCAGATTTGATCCTGGGCCCTGGTTGGTGTCATGCAGGAGGCAACTAATTGTTGTGACTCTCACATTGATGTTTCTCTCTATCTGTCTTCCTCCCTCTCTTCCACTCTATCTAAAAATCAGTGGAAAAATATCCTCCGGTAAGGATTTTTAAAAAAAGATTCCTGCTTAAGAATTTGTTTACGTAAGCTGACCTTCACTTGTACTTGAGGCCCGCATTTGTAAGCTGAGGGCCAGAGGAGTTTCAGTGGATGGTCCATGGGGCGTATTGGGGGAGGGTGGGTATTAAGAAAGGTATAGACATCAATCAGTTTAAAATTAGCACTTTACGTCCGGCTGGTGTGGCTCATCGGTTGATCGTTGACCCATGCACCAAGAGGTCGCCAGTTTGAATTCTGGTCAGGACACATGCCCAGGTTGTGGGTCCGATCCCCAGTGGGAGGCATGCAGAAGGCAACCAGTCAATGTTCTCTCTCATTGATGCTTCTATCTCTCTCTCCCTTCCTCTCTCTCTCTCTAAAATCAATAAAGAGAAAAATAAACAAACAAATAAATTAATTAATTAAATGAGCACTTTTCTGACTGAGCTATAGTGAGCAAGGCCAATTATTGAAAATATCTTCACCCATATGAAATGTTAAATATTATCTGACTTTTGGGCCATGATTCAAATACTAAAAATTTTCTGTAGAAAATAATGAAATATTTTATTATTGTTCTATGTCAATCAGTTTCCAGCGGGCTGGGGGTAGGGGGGAGGGTCTTTAAAATATATAAATAGAGCAGTAGAGCTCTTTAGATTTGGAAGAGCAAAAGCAAGTCTGGGTTGGGTAAGAAAGGTTGGAGGGAATGGGAAAAATTAGGGAAGATAATGGAGGTGTTTTGGTGTAGGTGGAAGGGAGCACAGGTATGGGACATCTGTGTCATTGGGTGGTGGATCACCTGTGAACTGTGATGATCACATATCATGGCAATTTAAATTAATTTTGTTTTATTAAGTAACACATTTATATGATACAAAAATAAGGTACCAAAAGGCTTCTAGTGAAAAGTCTCTCTTCCTCACTCTGTCCAGTTTCCTATCAGAGGCAAGTAGTATTGCCAGTTTCTCATGTATCCTCCAGAGATATCTGTAATCATATTAGCAAAAGTAGTATATATTCTCTCCATCCAACTTCAACATTCAGAAAAGTTGAAAGAATAGTATAATGAATACCATAAATTCGCCACTCAGATTCAACAGTTAACATTTTGCCCTACTTACTTGTGTATGTGATGGATGTGTGTGTGTGTGTGTGTATGTGTTATATTTTGGCTTAATTATTTGAAAATAGATTATAGACATTATGACTCTTCATCTGCAAATACTTCAGCACACAGCTCCTAAAAGTAAGAACTGTCTCCTACTGTTATTGCAAGCAAGAAGGTGAACAAGAGCTCCCTCATCTCTAGTCTAGAAGTACTGATGTTTCTCAGATGTTCCCCAACTGTCAGACATCTGCTTTTTTTGAACGGTAATCCATTCATCGTTTTTTAAATGGTAGCATGTTATATACACCTTGCTTGTATCCCCTAAAAAACACATTTTAGAGCCCTCCCGGTTTGGCTCAGCAGTTAGATCGTCAGCCCACGGACCAAAGACTTTCGGGTTTGATTCCCGTCAAGGCCCTGATCAGGGTTGTGCAGGAGGCGACCAGTCGATGTGCCCCCTCCACTCTATCTGAAGATAAATAGAAAAATGTCCTCGGGTGAGGATTTAAAAACACACACACACACACACACACACACACACACACACACACACAACACATTTTAGAGATTATCTCCTATCAGTAGATAAGAGTTTCCTCTTTTCTTGTGAGGCCCACTTGTGCTTGTGCCATAATTTATTTATTTATTTATTTTTAATCCTCACCCGAGGATATTTTTCCATTTATCTTTAGATAGAGTGGGAGAGGGAGAGAGAGAGAAACATCGGCTGGTTGCCTCCTGCACAACCCGACCAGGGCCGGGGACAAACCAAAACTGAGGTACATGCCCTTGACTGGAATTGAATCCACGACTCTTTGGTCCAGGGTCCGACACTCTAACCACTGAATGAAACTTGCCAGGGCTTTGCCCTAATTTGTTTAACCAGCCTTTGTGGCGATATTTAAAAACGTTTATGCCCTGGCCAGTTTGGCTCAGCGGCTAGAACGTCAGCCCACAGACGGAAGAGTTGCGGGTTTGATTCTGGTCAGGGGCACGTGCCTCATTTGCAGTTCGGTCCCTAGCTTTAGTCATGTGTGTAGGTGGCAACTGGTCGATGTGTCTCTCGCACATTGATGTTTCTCTCTTTCTCCCTCCCACTCTATTTGAAGATAAATGGAAAAGTGCCCTCTGGTAAGGATTTAAAACAACAACAAAAAAACCCGTTTATTATTATAGGAAGGCAGAGTAACAGTAATAGCAGCAGCCATGGCTTGAACACCTAATTCATGCTAGTTGTGTGCTGGACCTCTGACATATGTTTTATTATGACATTTAAACCTCAAGTGACTCTCTAAGTGTGTATTATTCCCCCATCTTATAGATCAGGATACTGAGGGCCAGGGATCTGAAACTGAATTCACTTTGATGACCCGAGACTATTATTTTCCCAGACTGTTTGGGTTTGTCTTTTTTATTGCTTCCAAGTCTTCTCAGATTTTGATGTGCCATGTTGTCAAATCAGGTTAAAGCAGTCTGTTACTGGCCTGAGACTGGTGTCCCCTGTGTCCTGCTTTGATGGAAGCCTCAGAGATGGGAGCTCTTTCTTACTCCAGCAGTTGTTAAGTCTCTGTGCCAACCAGCAGCAACCTCTGTCTCCCTTGCCCTGACAGTTCTTTCTGTGTTGGGGCAGGTGGGCAGCAATGCTGGCATTGTCGGGATGACCAAGGAGCACCTGGGCTTGGCATTGGCACTCAATGTGCCTGTTTTTGTGGTGGTCACCAAGATTGACATGTGTCCTGCTAACATCCTGCAAGGTAAGTGGAGCCTCCAGCTAGCAGCTGTCACCCACTGTGGCTCCTTGGTGGTCTGCTGCCAGTGCTTCAGCCCAGAACCTTGCTTCCTTATCTTGTCCTCAGACCGGGCCTGAATTTCCCATCAGCCCAGAATCTTCTGCTTTCTCCCCTGTTCAACTCTTGGTCTGAGCACAGCCTAGAATTATCATCTGCACACTGTTCTTTCTGGTTCCAGATGCAAGATTCTTGAGATCCTTAATCTGGCACCTCTTTCAGATGGCCCTGACAGAAGGGGCGGGGTTTTGCCATCTAAGCTGGATATATGTGGTAACACTGGGGCAAAGGGTCTGAGAATCTTTGACCACCAGAGGCTTCAAAACAGGGTTGCAGGACTAGGTCTTCATGCATTTCTCCCTCATTGCTGCAGGTGGTAGAAGAGAATTAGGGGAGATAGCCTTTTGGAGGGCCTCATAAGGACCTCTGCAGGTGTCTAAATGTCCTAGAGATCCTTCTGTCAGATTCACTTTGTTTTCAGGAAGCAGATTATTCTGAGAAGAACATTGTCCTTATGGATCACCCCACCCCCACCCCAAGTCACTTACTAAAAGGATTCAGAGACTAGAGAAATCCAGCGGGTTTCAGACTCGTAACCTTAGCAGACAGGCCCCGTCTGTGCTCTCTTCCTACTCGAGCAAGCACGCATCCACCCAAAGTTTTGATCCTCTCCTTTGCTTCTCCAGGCATTGTGGCATTTAACATTGTCTGTCTTCTGCTTGCAGCAGTAATGAGTGGACCTGTCTTGCTCTGGAAGCCTGGTCAAAGAGAAGGCTGTGTTCCCCTAATTCTGTTCCATTTCACCCTTTAAGAAACCCTGAAGCTGTTACAGCGCCTGCTGAAGTCTCCAGGCTGCCGGAAGATCCCTGTGCTGGTGCAGAGCAAGGATGATGTGATCGTGACGGCTTCCAACTTTAGCTCTGAGAGGTAATAGGGTGGGGAGCGCTCACTTCTGGGCAGGTACAGACAGTGGATGAAACAGACTCTTGTGGTCTCTGCACAAGGTCTCCCAGGCTGGCAGTATTGCCCAGGGGCTATTTCAGGTGACTCACATTCTGAGGAGCTAGCCTCGCTGAGGTCGGAATCCCAGCCGAGACTTCAGTGTCCTTGTCTGTGAAATGTGCATGATGTTACCTTCTCCATAGGGCTCTCATGAGTGTTGGGAATGACGTATAGAAAGCACTTAGCGATGTGCCCAGCTGCCAGCCATTTTTATAACTTGTACATTTGTATAATGTTATTTCTCAAAAGCCTTTGAATCACAAATCACTTTAGATCTTTACTCATTAACACATCCTTTGATTCCATATATATGTTTTGGAAATCTGCTTGTGCCAGGTTCTTCATCTAGGCATTGAGGTTTCAGAGTTAACTCGGGCACTATCCTTGTCTTCAAGGTGGTCAGCTCCTTGGTCAGAGATACTTTTTAAACTTTGTTAACTCTGTTCCTTCTCCCAGAGTCTTGGGGCTGCTTAGAGCCTTCCGCCTTCTGGCTTGGTCTGTAGTATAGGACCCTGGCATTTTGGCCTATTGGCTCTGCCCTGACACTGTCTTCAAGTACCACCATTTGGTGAGCAGAGGGGTTACATTTCAGCCGACACATTTTATCTTTTAAGTTTTATTGATTTTCTTGTTTTGTTTTTTTTAGAGAGAGAGAAAGAGAGAGAGAGAGAAGCATCCACGTGAGAGTGAAACATCAGTCGGCTGCCTCCTGCAGGCCCCCTACCAGGAATCAAGCCCGAAACCCAGGCATATGCTCTGACTGGGAATTGAGCCAGCAACCTTCAGTGCCCAGGACGACGTCCAGCCAACCAAGCCACAGTGTCCAGGGCCAGCTGCCCCATTTTAATTCACTGGTTTTCTCTGGTGCCTGTTCTGCGCAGGTGCTCTTCTAGAAGCTATGGGGAATATGTGATTCCTGATCCTGAGCAGTGTGGTTCACTCTGGATAGGAGGTATAGAGGCCACTGAGATAACTGATGGAAAGTCAGACTTAGTTACATGTAACAGACGCAAAAGTTCAAGAGCTGAGAGACAGCGAGTCCCCTCTGGGAAGGGTCTCCTGGAAGCAGCAGCCTGGAGATGTGCCCTGGAGGATGAGAGGATGTGGCAGGATGAAAAGGAAGGACTTCAGTCAGGAGGATCAGAGTGAACACGGGGTAGAAGGGAACCAAGCTTTTAGGAGAAACTAAGGTTTTCCGGTCTGACTGGAATATAGGACTTTAAGAGGAGTAAGCCTGCAGACAGGTTGGGAGAAGGGATGCAGGCCACTTTCTCGTAATGGTGAGGGGATTAAAGATTTCAAGCAAGCATGCGTGTGCTTTAGGAAGAAGCAGTTAAGAGTGCCTGAAATAGGGCAGTGGTAGAGAGACAGAGAGAAAGGGGCAGGGTTCAGAGACAAAACTGAGTAAGAGGAGAAAGCCTTACAGTCAGCAGGGCAGAAGGGTAGGGCCCTGGGAGGGGGTGGGGGCAGTGGGGCCATCCCAGGAGCCCTCCTGCTGCTCCCATCCTGTGCCAGGCAGGAGCTGGCCTCCTGAGCTTGTCTTTCTTATTCTTCACCCTCCACTTAGGATGTGCCCGATATTCCAGATCTCCAATGTTACAGGCGAGAACCTAGATCTGCTGAAGATGTTCCTCAACCTCCTCTCCCCCCGCACCAGCTACCGGGAGGAAGAACCTGCTGAATTTCAGATTGATGACACTTACTCTGTACCAGTGAGTGGCTTCTGGCGGACTGAGCAGGGTGGGAGGCTGGGCAGGCACTCCCTACAAGGTGTGTTGGGTTGGGTCTGTGGTGGAGAGGGGCTAAATGGGGATAGACTTACTGGGCCAGGTCTTCTCTGCAGGGCGTGGGGACAGTGGTATCAGGGACAACACTCAGGGGCCTGATCAAGCTGAATGACACTCTGCTGCTGGGCCCAGATCCTCTGGGTAACTTCCTGTCCATTGCTGTCAAATCGATCCATCGAAAGCGCATGCCTGTCAAGGAGGTGCGGGGGGGCCAGACAGCCTCTTTTGCACTAAAGAAGGTGAGTGTCAGTAATACTAATACTCCCTTGGGAGTCCTCCGCATTTTACTAGGCTCTGGGCCATCTCCAGTCCTCATGGCTGTTCTGCAAGCCGGGGGTTACTGACCTTACTTTTAAAGATGAGAAAACAGGCTTAGAGAGCCTGCGTGACATGCCCGGGAGTACACAGGTAGTAAGTGCTAGAGCTAGGACTTGATCCCAGGCCTGCCCGCCTCCTAAGTTTGTTCTCCATTTAGTGCCTGAGCTGAGTGTCCTGAGCTCAGTTGTGAGGTCAGATAGGCATCTCCCTGCTGTGTTGAAGGTCCTTCTCCATAGGGCCATTGGGATCCATGCCAGATCCTCTTCCTATTCAGCCTTCTGTCCCTCAGGGGTTGGGGTGAGTGCTAGTTCTAGGATCACCTCCCTTTTCCACCAACCAACAAAGTGGGACTTTCTTTATTTCCTCCAACAGTCATGTCATACTCTCCCTGTTCATTCCGCCTAATGCCTGCCTGCCTGTGCCCTTACCACCCACTTAATTCTTACCTGTCCTTAAGGCCCAGCTGAAATGCCACTTCCTGCATGAAGCCTTTCCTGACCCCAAAGAGCAGTGTTTAAGCTTCCCACCGAGCACTAACTGCTGCCCAGAAGGCCCGTGGATCACATCACTGCAGTGAGGGCAAGGCCGAGTGGGGCTGGTCCTCATTCCCAGGAGGACTCCTAGACCTCCAGAACCAGGGGTGAAACCTGAAGGCACATTGTCCTTGAGGTCTGGGATTCCCTCTTTCTTTCAGATTAAGCGCTCATCCATCCGGAAGGGCATGGTGATGGTTTCCCCCCGTTTGAATCCCCAAGCATCCTGGGAGTTTGAGGCTGAGATCCTCGTCCTCCACCACCCCACCACGATTAGCCCGCGCTACCAGGCCATGGGTAGGTGTCTAAAGGGGTTGCCACCCCAGGAGGCCCCCTACTCTAGCTCTCTCTACAAAGTGCTCCAGCAACACAAACCCCCGAGTTTCACCTCTGTCCAAGAGGCAGGTCTTCCTGCTTAGTGATGCTCTCTTTTCTGCGCACGAGCTGTAGCGTTTATTCAGTCCTGCAGACAAACCGAGTGCCAGCCGTATACCTACTCAGTGTCTGCTGATGTGGCTGTGTGCCAGGTATTGCCAGATGCTGGGGAAAAAGACCAGATAGGCAAGGGGCCTGCCCATAAGAAGCCAACAGTTTAGAGAAGGCACACATGCAAACACGGTGCCCCGCATTCAGGAACAAGGACCATCGGTCCAGGGACAGTTGGGGTCTAACTGGAGGAAGAGTGAGGAGAGTTCAAGGCACGATCAGATCTCAGTGCAGCCTCGGTTCACTCGGCTTCTCCAGGCCTCCCTGAGGCCTCGGCGTGCTGTAGCTGGAGCATGTTCATGCTTTCACGCACTGCCTCCCCTGCCCTGCGGCTACCGGGTGGCTCAGCCTGTCCTGACCCGGCTACCGGGTGGCTCAGCCTGTCCTGACCTGGCTCCGTTGGCAGTGCACTGTGGGAGCATCAGGCAGACGGCCACCATTCTGAGCATGGATAAGGACTGTCTACGCACTGGGGACAAGGCCACTGTGCACTTCCGCTTTATCAAGACACCCGAGTACCTACACATAGACCAGCGACTGGTGTTCCGGGAAGGGCGCACCAAGGCTGTGGGCACCATCACCAAGGTAAGGCCGGGCAGATCTCACCTGCCCCCAGCAAACACCAGGGGCCTCTAGACCCTGAGCGCAGCAGGTGCTTCTTGAGAAGCTGTGCAGAATCTCCTGACCTGTCGGGGCAGAGGGGCCAGTCTCTGCCGTGGGAGAGCTGGAACAGCGCATTTCTTCTGGGTGACAGTTCTTGAGATTTCTGATGACCGCACCCCAAATGTTTCAGCTACTGGGGTAGTCACTTGGTTTCTGGGAAGCCTGAAGTTAAAATTTGCCCCAGACTCTTGTTGCAGGGACAGCAGGGTCCTAGGGCTGGAGATGCAGTTGATGGTCTGAGGAGCCTTAGCAGCTTAGAAAGCAGAGCCTTGGGTTCAGCTCACCTGGCTCTGGCAGGCTGGGCCTCCGTCTGGGAGCTGGGCTGAGTGGGCGGGGGCTGAGGGTCCCCGACTGTCTGAAGGAAGAACAGCCAGAGCAGAGGACAGGATGGAGTCCTACCTGGCTGGGCTCAGGTAGCCTGGGACTCTGTGGGGCAAGAACATCTCTCCCTCCCTCTGCCCCTGTTGTGGCCCGCTCCCCCAGGACCCGCCAGGCCAGGCAGTGAGAAGTCCCTGAGAGAGGGGGCGGGGGAGCGGGCAGCTGAGCTGATGCCACTGCCTGCAGCTCCGGCCTCACCCTCACCCCCTTGGCCCCTGCAGCTCCTCCAGACCACCAACAACTCTCCAATGAACTCCAAGCCTCAGCAGATTAAAATGCAGTCGACGAAAAAAGGCCCCCTGACCAAACGAGAAGATGGGGGTGCATCTGGAGGGCCAGCAGTAGGGGTACCCCCTCCTGGAGATGAAGCTGGCTCTCTAGGGGCTGCACAGTCAGCTGCGTCCAGCAGTCTCCAGCCAACGGTGAGCGTGCCTCCTAGCCAGTCCTGGACCCCTGACCACGGGGGGCGGAGTACAGGCAGGGCCAGGGGGTGTGGCTGTCACAGTCAGTGGAGGTGACATGTAAGAGAGCTTCAGGCAGCCTTCGCCCACTGCCACATCTGTGCATAGACAGAATGTGTTCCGTAGCTCCAGGCTCCTGGGTGCTTTCCGAGTGGGAGCTATTTGCCTCTGAAGGTGCTGTTTTCAAACTTGGACATGTGGCCTATGTACAGTCAGTGTAACCGGGCCCAGTTAGCATTTGGCTTCCACATTTCAGTTTCCCTTTCCTAGTAAGAATAAATATTGTTTGTGTGCGTGTGATGTGTCTGTGCACTGTGGTCCAAAGGGTTTGAAAATCGCTGCCTTGGAGGCTCTCCTGTGTCCTCTCCCCTGACATGATGCCTCCTGAGGGGTTGGTGGCCTCGGGCCCTGTGTCACTGTGGCTGTCACTCAGCATCCCCTGCCAGCTCTGTCCCAGGGTGTCTCCTGGCACCCCCTCACCTCGCTCCTTCCAGAGTCTCTCAGTCTGACCACTCTTTGGAGAAGGAAGCTT
The DNA here is from genome assembly GCF_014108415.1 of Molossus molossus. Taxonomy (NCBI): domain Eukaryota; kingdom Metazoa; phylum Chordata; class Mammalia; order Chiroptera; family Molossidae; genus Molossus; species Molossus molossus. The sequence continues at coordinate 4,878,739 of NW_023425345.1, read as the reverse complement.
TTGCCTGGACCTGTCCTTTCTGCTCTCATACATTGAGCTTTTCTCTGGCTCCTGCATTCCCTCTTTTTAAAAAATATTCTTCTTTATTGATTTTAGAGAGAGGAAGGGTGAGGGAGAGAGAGATAGAAACATCGATAAGAGGGAACATCGATTGGCCACCTCCTGCATGTCCCCCACAACCTGGGCATGTGCCCTGACCAGGACTCGAACCGGTGACCTCTTGGTGCATGGGTTGACACTCAACCAGTGAGCCACACTGGCTGGGCACGTTTCCTTTCTCTTTCCACCTGTCAGTTGTGGTGGAGTTGGCTCCTGCTTTCTCTGTGCTTCTCTGAGCACGAATACCCTTACCACATGACCCGCCTGCCCGGCAGGTGGCAGGTGGGCAGCGCTGGCCCTTGCTCCGTCTGATGGGAGGAGGCTGGGATCACATTGCCTGCCCTTCATCTCCTGCCCCCCTTCCTGCTGACCTGCTCCTTGCTGCCCTGCCCCGTGTCCAGTGGCCTATGGCTTCTCAAGCTCCTTCTTTCTCTTTCAGCTCAAGCCCAGCAGCGGGGGCCGGCGACGAGGGGGCCAGCGTCACAAGGTGAAGAACCAGGGGGCTTGTGTGACTCCTGCCAGTGGCTGCTGAATGTTCTGTCTCCTCTCCACCCAAGGGATCCTTACACTCTGTCCATGCTCCATCGGATGGGCCAGAGCAGCGTCGCGCCCTCCTCCGCCACAGTGGAGCCTCCTCATTCCCCCACCCTGGTTTCAGGGGTGTTGTAATTTATAAGCTGAGGAAGGTGGCCAGACTTCCAGAGCACTGACCATCTCTCACCCTCTTGTCCACCTTCTTCCTCACTCCGTCTGTACATCTGGGCCCTTAGTTTTCATTTTTATTCTCTCTCGTGTTGGGGGGGGGGAGGGATGGGGGTGCAGGAGCGTGGCACTCAGGGCCCTGGCATCTTCTTTCTCCTTCTTCATGGCTGGCCACCAGCCTCCAGGAGCTGACCGCTGGCCCATTCGTCTGTCCATCCATGTGTGTGTGTGAGAACCTTTAGGGGCTGTCAGGAGCTGAAGGTGCCCCATCCCAGGGCTGCTCTGCCCGGAGCCCTCCGGAGCCGGCCTCAGGCGGGGCTGCAGGTGTGGGCTGCTGCTGCCAGCTCAGAGGGCGCCTCCTGGGACTCGGGCTTCTAGCAGGGTGGACGGTGCTGGCTTCCTCTTCTCTCCCTTTTCTCCTTCAACCCCAAACAGGTAATGCCAAAAGCTCTTAAATTGTAACCTGTAGATGTGTGGAGGGGAGAGGCAATTGGATTGTAAGGTCCTCCCTATCCCTAACTCTGACCCTTGCCACTGACCCAAGACAGCTGGTGGCTTTTCTTTCCCCTTCGAGACAATCCTGTGTTTGCCTGCTGGTCAGGGCAACTCCTGCTCTGGAGTCTGCTGAGCCAGGGCTCTCGCCTCTCCCAGGAGCTGTCTCCCACTTGGACTTCGAATCTTATTGGGTCTTGGGGCACTGATGACCTAGACCAGTGTCACCTGCTCAGGGTCGTGCTCACTAGCACCTCCTTTTGGTATGGTGTGGGGTGTTCCTCTGAGCCAGGCTGGGACTGGAACCCCTCTTCCCACCACACCTTGGTCACGTTGCCCCTGCATGACCGCTACAGGAGCACAGCAGTGAAGGCCTGAGCCCCAGGTTTGGAAGCCCCAACTGGGATACAGGGAGGCAGGTCCAGACCAGCACAGAGCAGTAAGCCCTCTGGAAGAATCTGCCTGGGGTGGGGGTGCCAGGACAGAGATGGCAGCGTGGGCCCTGAACCAGCCTGGTCTGAGTTGTGGACTGAGGAGCGGAGATACGTTCTTTTTCTAGCCGGGGCAGACATCCAGCTGGCTGGGTCCTTCCTCAGCCTTGCCTCCCGCTTGTCCCCAACCCTACTCCTTGCCTTCTGCTCCTAGACTGCTGGTCCCCTCACCTTCCCTTCTCCCAACTGTTTCTAGTCACCACTGACCTGTGGCCGTGGACTGACCAGACCAGCACACAAGTGTTCAGGTGGATAGTGTGTTCCTGTCCTCCCCCTCCAGGTGGCCCAGAGCCCGTCTCAGAGCAGGGGGGTTGGACCCAGCATCTGTAAGGCAGGCGTGGCTCTGCCCAGGCCCTTCCACCGGCCCTGACACAGGACGAGTGGCCAGCCTCGCTGAACTTTCCTCCATGGCAAGAGGGGAATGCCTGCGTGCCTACGAGGGTTGTCAGGGTTTAGTGAGGGGATATGGTGAGGCCCTGATGTGCCCGGACGTGGGAGGCACCTGGTGAATGGCCACCACGCTGCTTACCACCCGTACTGATCCCCAAGCCCCATAGCAGAGGCCACAGCTGGGGACAGGCTTGGAAGGAGAAGTGTGGCTTCGATTGTTATGTGGCTGGGCTGTGCCAGGTGTCTCCCTTGCTTCACATTATTTGAGGGAGGTGGTCTTTGTGCCATTCTTCTAGTGAAGGGAACCAGCTCAGAGGAGCAGTGCCACCGCAGGCAGGACCCCGCCCGGCCCTCCCCCAGCCACCCCGGGAGCTCGGCTGCTACCATGTCCTTCGGCCCCTGCTTGTTCCTTTGTCTATTGGCTGTTTCCCTCTCACTTCTTGACTCTGGTTCTGCTTACAGGGGTTCTGCCCCCGAACCCTTCAGCATTGGAGGGCTCCAGCGTTGGGCAGCCCCCTCCGTCCCCACGGCGGGTGCTGTGGAATTGGTGTTTCCATAGGGCTTGGCGTGGTAGAACCTCAGAACAGGTGGAACCTCATTTTGTTTGAACTCTTCAGCCCCTGTGAGCATAACCACTTTGCGTTTGGAAGCTGTGGCCGCCATCCTGGCCTCTGCCCTCAGACATTCAGGAGGTTGGTCTGGGTCTGTGTGGTCACCAAGCCACACCTACCAGTGGGGGGCTGACAGTGCAGCGTCTCACTGTCCTCAGCAGGGACAGCAGAAGTTCCCTGTGGGCCTCAGCCCTACCAACTTTCCGTTTGGAACAAGACACCAGCCCTTTTGTAGTTGATAAAGAATAAAGCTGTTAATCTCATCACCTCGAGTAGCAGATCATGGCCCGTCTGTAGGAGCAGGTGGCGGTGGTGGTGTCTGGATTCGTCGCACCTGCTCTGGCTCACTGGCCTCTCCCGCACAGCGCAGGTGACAGGAATGTGCCGTGGTTCAGAGGACGTGCAGCTGACCAGGGTCTTGGGATGTACCCCAGGGAAGATGCTGAGAGGTGCTGTGGGGGGCCCTTCGGATCTGGATGTGTGCCGACAGGCAGAGGGTATGTGCCTAGCCGCAGAGGACGGGGGCAGAGGCCCCAAGCCCTGGGACTGTGTGGCAAGTTTCAGGGACTCACTACTGGTACCACTCGGGGATGTCCCCTTTGTTGAAAAATGGTGCTCGTTGCAGAGTGGTGGTGAGTGAAACGGAGAGAAGTGAGTAGGTGGGGGTGCTGAGCCGGATGTAGCACTAGCTCTTTCTGGACCCCGAGCTCAGGGCCTCAGAACTGGCCCAGGGCCTCAGGGCTGGATTTGTGCTCCACCCGGCTCGTCTGGCAGTTCATCCCCCAGTCCCCGCCCTGCTGTCTGTTCCTGGTTTTATTTTCTCAGCTGTGATGGGGACTGGCCCTGGACCAGGTGTCGTGGTTAGGACAAGAGGTGTGTTTGAGGGTCCAGTTTGAGGACAGCCCCTGGCCCTTTGGGCAGCTCATGAGAGACACTGAATCTGGGGAAGCATTTAGGGACGTATTTCCCTGAGCTGGCAGCTTCTGGCTCTTCAAGGGACCCACTTCCTTGTCCTATCACAGTCCAGACACAAGGTGCAGAGGTCTAACTCCCGTGGAGGAGGCTCGCAGCCCTAAAGGCAGACATGGTCACTAATCAGGTAACCTCCCTTCTACTCAAATGGCTCTACGCGATGCAGGAAAAGCCACCTGCTTCATGATGCAATGTCTATGTCAGCTTAAATAAAGCCACCTCACTTTCCCCTGCCACAGCTGAGTTTTAGCTAAGAGGCCTGGGCAAGTCTTTGAGGCATTGTTTTGACTAGGAATTCATTCTCGTTTTCCCAAGAGTGGATTCCCTGTGCAATGACCAGATAAAAACCACATATTCCATTAGTCCTGGGCATAATTTATTTTTTGCATAGGCATAAATTAGAATCTGGAGATAAAAAAATTAAGAACCCAACAGTGCAGCATTTGTGACAGAAGAGCTGGGGACGGGCTGTGTGGGGGCCAGTGCTGGAGGAGCACAGGATGGCCTGGGGCCTCACCTTCCTCCCAGCCCCACCCGCAGGAGCCCAGGCAGGGCTCAGCCCTCCTCCTGAGGGCACCTGCCTGCACCACAGCCTCTCGGCAGCCGGGTTACAAGGACCCGAAATCACCCAGTGCCCCACACAACGGGGCTAGGAATCAAGCCCTTAGCTTTTCAGTTAAAAAACAGACCCTGAAAAATCTTTACATAATACAGCAGGGCCTGCTGGGTCAAAAAACCCCTGCCTCCGGCCCCTGCCCCACATAGCCCACCCCCCAGCCCCTCATAGAAAAAAAGCCAGAACGGAAATGACTGAGCAAGAGCTGAAAGAGCCCCACGGGGGTGGCTGACAGTGAGGGCCCCTTACACCAGGGACCTGATTGCAATGGAGGGTGGGTCAGGGCCCACAAGGCAGACCGACCTCCCGCCACGATACCCTGAACATGATCACATCATCACTGGGCCATCAGGAGAGCCCAGGGAGACCCCTGCTCCCACGCTTTTAGCTGACCCCAGATCCCTACAGCCTCGGCTCCATGTACCCTGGGGGAATGTGGCAAGCTTGCTCAAGGGGTAGGCAGGCCCCAGTCCCAGCATCAAGAGAAAAAGCAACTAGTGTCCCCAGCTGAGGGGATCCTACAGGGCTGGCTCCTGGGCCCCTCAGAAGTTTGCAGGAGCCAGACCTACGGTACAAGTAGCCCCACGGCCCACCTCAACCCAGGAAAAATACAGTATATAGAAGCCCTTCGAGGACCCCGTGGGCCAAGCTCCCCTGGGTGGACAGCACTGGCTTCTGTGAGAGCCGCGGTCTCCCAGGAGCTTCCTGCCTGCTGCCCAGTCCCAACCTGAACTGAGCGGCCTCCTCCCACAGGGCCTCAATTCCCTGCCCCGGGCCCTAGCTTGTGTCACCCATGGCTTTGGCATGTGCGTCATTCACACGCCTCCCAACAGAGCTTCCTGGGTGCCAGCCCCTCCACTGTGGGCCAGAGGCAGTCAGGTCTTACCCACAACTGCTGGACCATGTCCACTCTCACCTCCTGCCTCAGTCCCACATGATATGCTACATATATACACCCTCCCAGGAGGGGGAGTAGGCACCTGGTGCCTGGCACAAGGGGGGCGAAGGAGCTGGAGCAGCTGTGCCCATCGAGCGCCCGCTGCCAGGAAAGCGCTGCATGTTCTTCCTCACGTCCTTGGGGCAGGGGTTCTCGCTCCTGGAAGTCAGTGCGCCGATCAAGCATGTGGGAGAAGTGGCAGGGGTGCTGCTCGCCCACTCCCAGAGAAGGGGGCACGCTGGCTGCCCAGCTGGCTGGCAGCAACATGGGGAAGGCCTAGTGGGCAGGCTCCCCATGCACCCTGAAGCGGTAGATGCAGGTGTACTCAGGGTGGCCCCAGTTAGTCAAGATCCGCAGCTCCACCACCTGGTATGTGGCCATTTTAGGGTCCTGGGTGGAGAGGAAGAGGCGTGTCAGGGCCTCAGACTTCACCGGCAGCAGGCGGGGGGGGGGGGGGGGGCGTCTCCCCTGGGGCCTCTGCAGACACCTGGACTTCTGGAGAGTTTCCAGCTGGTGGGCCAAGGAACCCCCAGGCCTTCAGAGGTCCTACAGGGACCACCCACCCAGGGCCGCCTGGAAACGGCCTTGTAGCTGAGCACCAGCACAGTTCATCCCAAACTGACACCCCGCAGGAGCTCGCGATCATTACTGTCAGCGGGCGGAACTACCTGCTATTATGTTGATGTCAGGAAAGAAGCCCTTTACTCTGAATTAAGCAGAATTTCTTTTCTTTCTCAAGTCGCCATCAGGCCTCTGTCCTCTCTGCTCAAAGAGCTACAATGTTTGAGCCAGCTTTCGGAGGTCTCACCTTCTGCCCCGCCCACCAGCCCTCCTCCACTGCCAGTTCTCCAGCCTGTCCTAAAGGCACAGTCTACACATCCTGAGAAGCCCCAACTACTCCCATGGCTCCGTATCACCTTGGAGCTCACAGCCAGGCTGTCCAGGCCCTGACCACTCCACTGGACCATACCACAGGTGCCTCAAACTTGGTAGCCAAACCTGCCCCCATCTCTGTATTAGCTTCTCGACTGCCTTCTCCTCCACCTCCTCCCCCCCTGTTGTGTCCCACCACCTCTCCGTCCTTGAACACCCTCTGTCAGTTCCGGCTTGCTTTCTTGCAGCCACTTCGGCCGTCTCCCTGTCTCCAGGCTTGTGCCCGTTAGACTCACCATTCACACGCACAGTGATCTTAGAATGATGTACATCATTCTGGCATGTCTCTGCCTAAAACAGCAATGCCCTCCCCTCCCCCCACCCCAGCCCTGAGGGCTGAAGTTCTTTGGCCGGGTACCCAGGCGGCCTCTCCAGGCTTTCTTCCTGCCCCTGTCCCTCACCTCACAGCCCCTGCCTCACACTAGTGTGTTCCAAGTCCTCACCCCTGGTGGAGGCTGCAGACAACCCGCATCAGCTCCTCTGTGCTGTCGGTTAGAACGCAGGTCCCTGGGTCCCAGCGGCCCTAAGGAATCGACCTCCAGGGTGTAGCCTGGGACTCTGCATTTCCAAAAAGTCACTTGGCCCTGGCCGGTTTGGCTCAGTGGTTAGAGCATCAGCCTGCGGTCCGGAGAGACCCGGGTTCAGTTCCCGCTAAGGGGCACGTACTTCGGTTGCAGTGTGTCCCCGGCCCTGGTTGGTCGTGCGGGTGGCAGCCACTCGATGTGTCCCTTTCACGTCGATGTTTCTCTCTCTCTCTCTCTCTCTCTCTCCCTCCCACTCTATCTGTACAAAAAATGGAAAAATGTCCTCAGGTGAGGATAAAAAAAAAAAAAAAAAAGAAGCACAAAAGTCACTTGGACAGCTGTCTCTGTTCTATGCCCTGAGCTGCGGGAGGCCAGGAGCTGTGGTCTCCTGCTCTGAACCCCCGGTGCCTGGCACAGGTAGTGGGTGGGGAAGTGAGCATGCCACCTCGGCTGGCATCACAACCCTGTACCTGGAAATAAAATGTCTGAATGGGCTCCCCATCCTGGTTGTAGGTGAACTGGCCAAGAAGCGTCCCCTCCTGCTGCAGGTCTTCATCAAACCCCTGGAAAGAGCAATGGATGAAGGGAGATCCTGCCCTCAGACACATGCCCCAGCCACCGGGGAGGAGTCCCTGTTCCCACAGTGGTCGCCTCCCACCCAGGGGACTACAGTGGACCCGAGCACTGGACACAGGGCTACTGTGGGATCTGTGACAGGCAAGTCACTTAGCTCCTTGGACCTCTGTTTCTTCCTCCGTAGCCCGAGACAACTGGGATTGAAGTGCCATTTCCCACCCTGGCACCATCTCTTCCAAATCTGCCCCCCTCCCTGACCACAGAGTGACCCCAACTTTATCCTCAGTAGAGACCCCCAGGGTCCTCTTGCAGCCCTCGGGCCCTGCACAGGTGAGATACTCACAAAGACAGCGAAGTCCTTGGGGGCACTAGAGATGGTGCTGTTGGGTGACAGGGACTTGGGCACGTGCTCTAAGGTGACGGCAGTGGGGTGGATGCGGGCAGAAAGGCGAATGACGGCAAAGCCCTGGGGCCCTTGGAAGGCCCAGCAGTTGCCTGGGTGCACATCTGGCTGGAAGGGGAGAAAGTCGGGTCAGGGCAGGGCTGGCGATGGAGCCTGTCCTGAGCACAGCTCTGGCTGACCGGGGGACCCGTCACCCAGCTACATGGGCGACTCTGCTCAAGACACTGCTGTCACCCTCGCTGGGTGCCTACCTGGAGGATGACTCGGGGTGACTGGGAGTGGTACCACAGGGGGATGCCGAAGAGGCTGAGGAGGGCTGTCTTGGTCTCATAGGTCTCAGAACATCGGGTGCTGATCACACTGGCCCCTGACACAGGAGAGAAAGGCATTGTGGGTGCCTGGGGCCTGGACATCGCAGGGGAGGGGGACCAGACAACCAGCTCCGCTCGGCAGCCGAAAGGACCCCAGGCTTAAAAGGCTGAGGCAGCCCGAGGGGGACCACTATTGCCCATGTCCTCTCTGAGCACAGAGGGCAGACGCCCCAGGCCCAGCCTACACCTGACCCAGACCACAGAGCAGCTGTGAACAGCCTGGTCCCTGCCGAGGATGGTTCCCGGCACATCCGACTTCTCTGTCGCTTGCCTTTGTGTGAACCCTGCTTGCCTAGCAGCGAGCTGCTCCGCAGCCGCCAAGTGCTCCGCGGCACCAGGGCAGCGGAAGGAGAGGCGCACACACCTCCTGACTCCAGTGCGTAGTCCACCATCCCGATGCGGTCCTCACTGTAGCGCTTCAGGGCCTGGCTCACGATGCGGTGCACCTCCTAAAACAGGCACCACAGCAGCTGTGACCCTCGTGCCTCCACTGCTGGCGGCCAGGGACCCACAGACTGACCCGTTCTGTGCTTGCACCATGCTGGTTTCCCGGCACACGTGCCACCCACGCAGGTGTACCTCCACCCTCCCTTACCAGCCCCAAAGCAAATACTGGAGCCTCCTGCATAGCACTTGGGTCCCGGAACACACCAGGGAGCTGGCAGCGTGGGACTGGGCAGGCCTACAGCTCCCAGGGAGGAAAGCAGTGTGTGTGTAAGTGGGGTGTTTGGGGGCATAATCTCTCACCTCCTCTGTCACCCCGATCACGCCTTCCTTCTGCAGCCTCAGCCCCAGGCTGGCCACAGCCTCCCTCGCCGACCTGCCCTGCATCTCGGCCACGTGGGCGAGGATCTTGCTCTCCAGCTCCTGCAGCTGAGCCTGCATCTCCTCTCGCTGAAGGAGCCCAGTGCGGGTTCCTCGACTCTGGAGAAGGAACTGACTGACCCAGGCAGGGAACTGAGACTCCACCTAGGGACCAAGAAGAGGTCTCACTTGGGTGCTGGCAGGGCAGTGCCCGGCGTGGGCAGAGGAGCAGGGAAATAGTGCAGGCCTGTGAGGGGAGGGCCAGCATGTGCCTGCTCAGGCCACATGGAGCAAAGAGCTGCGAACAACCCTCCATGTTCATGATAGAAAAACGAAAAGAACTCCCATGAAAGGAAGCTGACATCTGTGTCTAGTCCAGGGCCAGGGCTCGTGGGACTAACGGGCTGCAGGGGCAGGAAGCTCTCTGCCCCATGCAGACTCCAAGGACAGATGGTCTCAGAGGGCGGGGTGTTCAGCAGGAAACTTGGAAGGTTCGGACTCACATTGTCCCGCATGGCCTGGAGCTGCTGGGGCAGCAGGCCCACTTGGTCCGCCACCGAGCTCTGCTTCTGGGCCAGAGCTGCCAGCTCCTGACGCAGGCCTGCCAGCTGGCCCTCCAGCCGCCCCAGCTCCTTCATGGAGTTCTCCCGGAAGGACTCCTGGGTCATCCTACTCCCAAAGAGAGAAGAGTAAGCCTTGAAACTCTGGGGAGGAGAAGGCCATGCTGGGGAAAGCAAGAGGATCCCCTCACTGGCTCCTGATGTAACATGTACCCACCACATACAGGCGAAGGCAAGGCCTACTCTTGGAGATCCTGGCTGTGAACACAGTTCTGGGGCTTGCCTGCACCCAGAGCTCATTCTTATCCTGCCCCCTCTATACGCTCAATCCATCATTCACTTGGCCTCAGCCGCTCGTACCCTCCACAACCATGCATCTAGGGCACGGGAATGCAGCTGCATGAGGGTGCACAGAAAAGATGGTGTGTCTACGTGAACCCACGAATCCCAATTCTCCTGCAGTGCCCTGCCCCAGCCTCCACTGCACCTCAAGTGCAGGCCCTCAGTGCGTGCTCCTGAGTTGCTTTCAGCCATCTGCTCCCTGCTTAAAACACAGTCAGAACTCTGCTCTGGCTCTGCTCCCCAGTCCTGCCTGTAGGGGGAGGGGCAGGCTAGGCCAGCCTGCAGGGCCCATTACCTGTGCCATTCAGACTTCAGCTGCTGGAGTCGAGCCTCAGACTCCTGTTAGCAGGAACAAAGGAGAAATACAAGCGATGTCAGGCTCAGTCCAATTGGCCTCTCGGGATCTATTCCCTTTGCGGGGGTCTTTGCTTAACTACATCCCTGCCCCAGTGTTTCCCAACTGCTCCAGCAAATGTCAAACTGGCCTCCCGGTCACGGTCCTTATGAGAGTCTCACTCCATATTTGGTGCACCCAGGCTTCACATACTCATTCATCCCAAATGTTAGACCCAATACCACGGGCGCTGGAATGTAGCCCTTCCTGCCCCCCAGCATGCCCCAGTGCGTCTCTGGAGAGCATTCTAGCCCAGGTAGGTTCAGTGCAAGCAGAAGTCAGGAGATACACACCCCTCCCCACTCCATGTCTAAGCAGGCCCTTCGGGAGGCCGAGGAGTCTCCCAGCCCTAGAACAGATGTTGAACTGATCAGGGCTTCACTGTGGGCCCCAAGTGCTCCCAGCCCACCAACCTGGGAGGCCTGGACAATCTTCTTGAAGAGGTCTTCTGAGTCTTGTTGATGCTCTGCTCTCAGGGTGATTAGTTCTTCCTGTTGGCACAGTGAGAGGCTGGGTATTTCCTGGAGTTTCGCTCAGAGGGCCACTGACCACCAGTAAGTGGTGTGGCTGGAATCAAACCAGGCCTATTTGATGGCCAGCCTCAGCTCCCAGCCTTTCTCTTCAGTGCCTGGACACATGCAAGCATCGCCATGCCCTTTACTGCACATGTACGCGGTGCCAGGCACTGTGCCAGGCACACTGCAACCTCCTGCTCACAACCCGGCGGGGGCGTGGGCACAGAAGGAGAGTGCCCATTTCACAGAGGAGGAAACGCAGACTTAGAGAAGGTAATTACTAAGTGGCAGAGCTGTCTCTCATGTCAGGGTGCAGGCTTGCCCCTCCGCCCCGTGCCCACGGTGTCACCCACATACGACGCCCAGCTCCTCTCCCCCACCTGGATCCGGGCCGCGGTGTCCCTGCGGAAGTCCTCCTTCAGGGCAGCCTCTCGGCGGCTCACCAGCCCCTCCAGGAGCGCCAGCGTGTCCTCCTGGCTCAGGCCGCCGCCGCCTCCCGCACCGGCAGCCCCTTGCCGCAGCTCCAAGCGCTCCAGGCGCATGGCCTCCTTCTGCCAGTTGGAGGAAAACTCGGCAGCAAGAGCTTCCAGGCGCCGCTCCAGAGAGTGTACCCTCGACAGCATGCGCTGCTCAGCCTGGTGGGGTGGAGAGAGAAGCCGCAGAGGTGAGGGACCTGTGATGACAGTGAAAGGGAAGAGAGTCCCAGACACACCCAGATGTAACACCTGCCCGGGCCTGGCCCGAGGCTCTCAGGACAGTCTCTCTGCCCCACAGGTGGGCAGGCCCTTCAGCAGGTAAATGGGTTCTGTGGGTGTGGTGACAGCGAAGCACGGGGCACTGGGACACAGCAGGCTGATCCCCAAGAAGGAGTGCATGTGGGACTGGGGAGGGGGGACACAGTGCCCCCGCCCCCCAGAAGAGGGTCCAAAAAGAGGGACAGTCGAAGAAGAGGACAGGAAGAAACCTCAGGATGACCACAGGGGGCTAGGTGACCTGCTGGGCTGAGCCCATCCCCCTTCCCTCTCTAGGTGCAGGTGTGCGGGAGGGCGAGTGTGGGACTCGCTGCTGTAAGAGGTTCAGCTGCTGAGTTAACCACTTTCATTTCGTCCATCGGTAACTACAGTAACTATGGCTAAAAGACCAAATGGTTTGAAAAGGCCTTCTTTTTCCCTCTTTAACTGGATGCCCCACAGGAAAGATAGAACACAAGTCATTTGGACTGGAGGGCGGCATTTGATAGCGTGCCATGAATTCTGAGAACCTTGTTGGCTTCACAACAAAAATCTTTGCCAAGAGAAAGCATGAAAAACAGTCTGTCAACTACCAAAGGCCAAGGCCACTGGGTACAGAGGTTGCGTCTGATTTCAAAAATTCTGTTTTATTTTTGCATGACTCAAAAAGCAAACAGTAAAAAGCCATGCTCCTAACCTCTGCCCTGCTCCACTCAGAGCCCTCACCACGCCCCCAAACTAGGCAATCATTTTTATTAGTGCCTTTATGCAAATGTAACTCCTCTTCCTTTTTCTCTTACAATAAAAGTGGTCCTGAAATTGAATTATATTTAATGTCTTTACTAATGATTAAAAAAGGAAAAATTATAAATGCCAGAATATATTATTATTTTTTGAAATAATAAGATTATGGCCAGGAAAGTGATATCCACCAAAAGAAATGGTTAAAAATATGATGCCAGTTAAATTCAGCAAGATATAAGCAAAATGAAATAACTAAAATAGTTTTAAATTTTCACTGTGGCCTCAGGACCTGTGCACACACATTCTGGTATTTGTGCACTTGCCCCCCCCCCCCAACACACACACACACACACACACACACACACACACACATACACACACACACGACTGCTAGCTCTTTGAGGGCACAGCCTAGGCCTATTCATCTGCCTCTGGGACATTGCAAGTGGCCACTGACCTTCCCTCTGCCCTGTGTGTGCACCTCGTGGCCTTTCCATGAACAGGTGGAGTCTGTTTCCCCCACCTGAATCTAGACCGGCTCTGAGGCTTGCTGGGGCCAATCGGGGGTGGAGGAAGTGACAGGGTGCTAGTTCTGAATCGAGGCCTCAAAGGGCCTGACCTGATTCGGCTCTCTTGGACCTTGCACGGCTGTCGGGAGAACACGAGCAGGCTAGCCTGCTGGACAACAAAAGCACGGGTGGAGTACAGCCTGCCTGCCGCTCCACCAGCCAGCCTCAGACACGTGAGGGAGCACAGCCAAGCCCTGTCCTCGCTCAGACCAGAAGAGCCAGCAAGAGGACCCACAGACTCATGAGCTAATCAAGTGCTTGTACTTTAAGGCCCTGATTTAGGGATGGTTTAGCTATGCTAATAGGTAACTGACCTGGATATCACCTTATTCATAGAAGGTGCTCAGTAAATACAGGGTGGGGTAAAAGTAGGTTTATAGTGGAGAGTACATGAAACAGTTTATGCTCGTATTATTATTAGTTATGGTAGTATTTTCTATACAAACAACTATAAACCTACTTTTGCCCCACTGTGTATTTTTAAATTATATGGAAAGGAATAAAGCAAAAAGATGACTTGCCTGACTCCTTTTCCTTCTGTTTTTTGTGCTTAGGATGGCAAGGAGCTGGGGAAAGTCCTGAGTCATATCTAAGCAGACTGCCTCCCAGTAGGTACGCTCCAAGCGGTAGAGAAAGGGGTGCCTGGAAGATGAGGCAGTGTCCCAGCTAGAAGGGCATCTTTTTTTTCCAGATTTTATTTTTTGGTTAATCCTCACCTGAGGGTATTTTTCCATTAATTTTTTTTTTTTTTGCATTTATCTTCAGATAGAGCGGGAGGGAGAGAGAGAGAGAAACATCCATGCGAGAGAGACACATCGACTGGTCACCACCCACACGACCCTAACAGGGGCTGGGGACAAACTGCAACCAAGGTACGCGCCCCTAGCAGGAACCGAACCTGGGCTTCTCTGGTCCAGGGGCTGACTCTCTAACCGCTGAGCCAAACTGGCCAGGGCTCCATTAATTTTTTTAGATAGAGCGGAAGGGAGGGAAGGAGAGAGGGGAGAGGGAGAGGGAGAGGGGAGGGAGGGAGGGAGAGAAACATCGATTGGTTGTCTCCCCCATGACCCCAACCAGGGTTGGGTATCGAAGCTACAACCCAGGTATGTGCCCTTGACCGGAATCAAACCCATGACCCTTTGGTCCTCAGGCTGATGCTCTAGCCACTGAGCCAAACCGGCCAGGGTGGAAGGCACCGCTTCTTGGCTTTGTGTGTCAGGTATAAGTGCAGGGAAACCAACTGCGAACAGGCTGAGGCAGGAGCCTGCGAACTCAGATACTCACCTGCAAATGTGGGGAGGAATCTCTGGACTCCCACACTTCATGCTGCTGGCCGCTGCCCCTCGCTGCCCACCAGGAAACCACGGCGGGGTGCAGTGTCTGCAGCCCGTAGGGGTAGAAGTACCAAGCACCTGTACACAGGGGAGAGGGTGGTTACCCGGGCCGGGGCGGTGCGGCTCTCGCCTCACCAATGTCAGTTATCAGAGCCCGTCTCCTTCCTGCGAGCCGCGCGCCCACCCTTCTCGGAGGCGGCCCCCTCCCCAAGGCCCAGTGCGTGCGTTCTCACAGCCCCTCCGGAATCCTCATCTTTCAGAACTTGGAGAAATCAGCTAAAGAAGCTAAGGACAACCCAGGGGTGGAGCACAGAGGCCCTGATGGTGGTTCTCAGCCCAGACTTCACACCAGAACCACCCAGGGAGCTTTAAAACCCCCAGTGTCAGAAAACACGCCACATGTCATACACAGACGAACACATATCACAAAAGACCACACACATAAGAGACCATGCACATAATCCAAATCACTGAGTTTTGTAGAGAAGGACAAGATTTTTTTTAAAGCAAGTCTCAGCCCCAATTCAAGGAATTACATATGTAACATCGCAAAGAGTTGTTTAAACAGGACGATGACAAACGATAAGCTGTGACATGACAAGAATGAAGTTGTCAAAATCAGTGTAGTAAATGTTCCAGAAAAGAAAAGCAAAAACACCCAGTGTCAGGCCCTCCACAGAGTGAGCTCATTGGTCCGGGGGACCCTCCATAGGTGAGTTTTAAAAGCTCCCTAGGTAGCCCAGCTGGCGTGGCTCAGTGGATTGAACATCCTCCCATGGACTGAGAGGTCCTGGTTCTATTTCTAGTCAGGGCACATGCCAGGGTTGTGGGCTTGATCTCCAGTGGGGGGCGTGCAGGAGGCAGCTGATCAATGTTCTCTCTCACATCGATGTTTCTCCCTTCCTCTTTCAAAAAAAAAAAAAAAAATCAATAAAAGCTCCCCAGGTGACTCTACTGGGCTGCCATGGTTGAGAATCACTGAAACAGAAAACACCCACTACTATGGCGATAGGACAGAGCACAAGGCTACAGCCACATCGAGACGCTGCCTCTTGCTTCAGGGGCCATCAGTGTGTTTACTCCTGAGCTGCACGTGTTTGTGTGTGCAGGGTGAGGGCTTAGCCACTGGCTAGAGGTCTCTATCCAGTAAGATGTCACACTTGTCACTCATCAGCCAGGAGCAGTTGCAACAGGAAGCACATGACCACCAGGCTCTAGGTCAGACCCTCTGGACACGCCCTCACTCGCTGCACTCCCCAAGCAGGTGGCCCGCCCCAACTCTGCCTTTCAGACTTGATAGGCATCTCCTCCTGATGCCATCAGGAGGACGTCACCAACTCCACAGGGTGAGGGTGAAGCTCACAATAGCTGAGTTAACTCATGGGAAAGTGCTTCCTAAACAAAACACTGTACAATTATAAAGGGCATTATTATTTTAAGGGCAATGCCCAGTTTCCAATGGGTATGAACAAGCTGTTCTTGTAACAGGAAACAAAAAGGAAATCAACACTTGGAAAAATGTCCTACCTTGGTGTTGGTAAAAGAGGGACAAATCAAATAGGTGCTAAATCTATAAAACCAACTCTCTAAAAAATAATAAAGCATGATCTTTAATTATAAATTGGTACAATCATTAAAATTGAGCCTGGGGGCCATGGAGGCAACTCATAGGGAGTTGTGAAACTCATGTGAAACTGTCAAATGGAAAGCTGACACAAATGTATATATTTATAAACAATGATTACAACTATGTATCCAATTTGATACTCCCATTGCAGAGATTGGGACAACTCTATCTCACGATTTCATGATTTACAGGCCTCTTACTGTAAAAGGCATACTTACTTCTCTTTATTACTTCATTGTTTTGATCTTTTTAATTTTTTTTTTTTTTTTTTTAGAGAGAGAAAGGAAAGGAGAGATAGAAACATCAATGTGAGAGACATCGATCAGCTGCCTCCTGTACGCCCCCTACTGGGGACCGAGCCTGCAACCCAGGCATGTGCCCTGATCAGGAATCGAACCAGGACCTCTCAGTCTACAAAACAATGCCCAATCCACTGAGCCACACCGGCCAGGCCATTATTTTGATCTTAAAGATAGCTAAAGATTATACTTGATCTTGTAACAATAACTCACTCACCCAGACTATGTCCTGATTTGGAATGGAGGGAAAATGACCACTAATAATAACGGCATCCAAGTCCCTGGTTTTTACCCCTGTACTAGGGCATGTTCCGGCCTGAGTGGACATGCCAGACAGTCCAGTGTAGTTACCCAAACTGAGGAGAAGGTCAGTGGGTAGGGGAATTTCCCCTTTCACCCCCTGGACACCCTGAGAACGCAGCAGCATGGGTCAGCAGAGGACCCAGAGAGCCAGACAAGAGTGGCCTTGTGGCTCAGGGCTCAGGAGGTGCCCAGGCTGTCCGACCCCACTCGTCCTGCCTTCTCCCTTTTCTGGGAGGTGATCACGGTCCCTCTAGTTTTCAGTTCTGCTCAGCACTGGCCTCCACCCACACTCTGCCCCGCCGCACTGGCTCACCAGCCCCATTCGGGCAGTCCGGTCCCACCCATCCCCGTGACAGCGGGTCTGCTCACCGTAGGTCAGGCCCGTCAGGAGCAGCAACAGGAGGAGGAACCAAAGGAATGTCTTCAGGGATGAGAAGCGCCTGGACCGTGGGAGGGGGGGGGTAGGGGAGGCGGAGGTGTCAAGAGGGCTCCAGGGCCTCTAGGTTCCCCCCAGGGAGTCCCCTGAGTGCTAACCTAGAGCTGAAAGGGACACCCTTGAGTGTCTCCTTTTGCTAGGGCCAGACTTGGGGACAACTATGATCCTGTGGATTTTACTGATGTTATTAAAAATAAGTAGTGGAGTCTTCGAAAAAACTAAAACTCATATGTAGAGGTCCTCTCAGCAAGCAAATATAGAACAAAATATGGAACTCCTTAAATAACATTTTCTTGTAGAAAAACGAGGAAACTTTTTTTGGTGCCATGAATCAACCCATCCTTGCCCCTCTCCTCTGCATAGCTGGCCACCCACTCCAAGCAGGGTTATGGCCAGAGGGCCCCTGGCTTCTGGCCTCAGGAGGTCCTCTTTCCTCTGCCCGTGGGCTCTGCTGGGTCAGGGTCTTAGGGCACACCCACAGCATCCTCAGGCAGCTGCCGGACGCGGTGGGAGAAACCCTGGGGTCTAGGTCGGCACAAGGCCAAGAGGGAAGCTGAATGTTCTGGGCAACACCACTGGTCTGAGCCTCTGTGATTCACTGTCCAGGCAGGAGTCTCACTCACCTGGTTAAAACAAAGACGTCGAGGAGGGAGGCAGCTGTCGTGAGGCGGTACCAGGTGGTGCCCACCCACCAGTAAAGGAGTCCGAACAGGCGGCCTGTAAGAGGGACCGTCAGGCTTAAGTGTCCTCTGAGCGGGGGTCCGCGGGCTGCGGTTTCAGAGCACCGCTTTCTCTCCACCCGCGGTCCTCCCTGCCCACTAACACCGACCTGCCGGGCGCCTTGCCCTGTCCTAGGGCTACCCAGTTCCTCCCATCCCACACTCCCGCTCTGCCAATGCCCGGGTTCTGCTCCACGGGGGCTCCTGCCCTTCCAAGCAAGGGTGTTCCCATGGCTCCTGGCCCCAGTGATTATTCTAGAATGAGCTTCCCCTGATGGTCCTACAGTCTCTCTGTGTTGGCTGGACACCCAATCCCAGAGACAGGTGAGAAGGGACTGCTGAGGGACAGCCAGCACCCACCTGGAAAGGTGACCACCATCCAGAGAAAGGAGCCTGCCCGAGAGACAGCGTTCCTGAGCCGGGAGCCTGCACCCCGCTGGCCCGCCTCCGAGTATCCTGCAGGCACAGAGCCAACCAGCTCAGTCTGTCCTCCCTGGGAGGAGCCTGGGCTGCCCGGAGACGGCCTGTCACTTGTCTTCTCCCTCAGACTGCGCTGAGGCCGTGCATCATTCTCCTGGTTCCCAGTGTCACGCAGGCCGGGCACCCAGCCTGTCGTGGTGTCTGCTGCCGGAGCTTTCGATGGGGCCCTGACGCTTTATTTCCCGAGCGCTCCCGCCTGCCTCCCTCCCTGTGGGCATATCTGAACCACTGCTCAGAACTCCTGAGGCGCCCCCTGTGCGAAGCCCGGGTTCAATGCTGACTGGAAATGCGCGAACGGGCGCTGACCGCAGGCCCGGTGGGGCAGAGGTGGGCTAGTGCGTTGAGGGACACCCCAGAGGACCTGCAGAGGCACCCGCCACATGCCGTGCTCTCTCAAGCTGTCAGGGTTGCCCTCCCAGCCTCCCATCACCTCCCCAGCAGTCCTGGAACCTGCTGGAGGTCTCCCCAGGCGAGGTGGATGGCGTCGCCTACCTACGTAGTCATCCTCGGAGGAGTAGCCGGAGGAGGACCCGAGGAAGTCCTCGGAGAGCTTGGCCTCCACCAGCCCGTTGACTTTGCTGCTCTCGGTGCCCCCTGTGCCTCTTCTCCTCCTCACCCGCAGGTCCTCACCTGAGGAGGGAAGAGCGTGGGGTTCTCCTGGGGCACCCCGATGCTGAGGAGGGTATTCCGGAGGGTCCCCTGGGGACACCCTGAGGGAATCTGCCCTGGGCCTCTCCCCAGCTCTCTGGTTCCCGGGTGGGATTGGGGGGGCAGAGGTGAGCTGGGCCCAGCCCCCCTGTCTCCTGGGCTTGGAGCAGCTACATGGTGACTCATCATCTGAAGGGGCCTGGCAGCTCAGACACCTGGCTGCCCTTCCCAGGGTTTCTGAACACAGGGAGCCCTCCTCTGGCCCAGCAGGGTTAGGAAACCGGGGGTGGGGGGGAGCCAGCATTTGGGACCTTAAGTTTCCAGAGGAAGCAAAGCCCCAGGAGAAAGGTTCCGGACACTTACTCCAATAAGGGTCACTATGCAGCTGGTCATCGAGGATGGAGCTCCTGGCGAGGGAAGCAGCCCGGGGGCTGCCAAAGTAGGACTCCCTGACCACGGACTCGCTGTAGTAGGAGGTGTGTGTGTCGGAGGAGGGGCCCAGCTGTGGCGCTGGGGAGAGGCGCTTGGTGTTGCTGGATTTCCTCTTCAGGGTCCTGAGGGTGTCAGCCAGGAGGGAAGTGGGGGGGGGGGGAAGGTAAGCTTAGCCAAGAATAGGAAGCCAGCAGCTCAGCCCTCCTGTCATGAGTGGGTTGGCCTTGTTGCTAGGCAACTAACAGCCCCGACTACAGAGAGCTGCAAAGTAGAGCACAGCACAGGTAGCTTCTCTGCTCCCATTATCGTCAAATCTCACTAGCAGTCTGGAGAGATCATCAAGGTGACAGGGTCAACAAACCCAGGTCTCTAACTTTATAGCCAAGTTTTTTTTTTCTTCTCACACTTAACAGATTAGTAATTCCTACAACCCACTGAAAACTCAGACAAACCCAACCTGGTCTCCAGGAGCCTCAGGGGCTGCTATGGGGGCTCATGTCTGCAAGGGGTACAAGACAAAGTGACACCCGCCTTACTCATTACCTGGCGCCCCTGGGACCCACTCCTCTCCCCGGCCTCTTGCTGGCCCTGCTGAGGCCCCACACGTGGTGGGACACACAGGTGTGGGTCTGGGGAGGATGGCCAGATGGGCACGCCCACCCATAGCAGAAGGGGTTCTTGTGAGCCCAGCTGGCAGTGTCGGGGTTTCCGGCCTGGCTCTTTCTTGAAGCTGCCTCTCCCCACTTCCTGTTCTCTGAACATGAGGGCAGAGCCCAGTTTACAGTAGGGGAGAAGTTGTGCTTGTCCTGGCCTCCTTGTAGGTGTGGATGTCCCCTTGACTGGACATGGGCATCTTCCCTCTGCCCATAAAGGTCATAGCAGGGAGAGGCCGTGCCGTGAACTGCCCAAGCCCTCTGCTGTATGCATCAGCATGATCCACAGGGGTGGTGGCAACCTCCTACCTGAAAGGGCTGTCTCGAAACAGGGTGCTCTGGCTCCCCGCCACTGAGCTCCCGCCACTGCTGCTGCCGCCGTCATCGTCCCCCTGGGAGTAGCGCGTGAGGCGCTGGCTTCGACGAGACATGATGAGGTGGGATGGGAACCCTTCCCCTAAAGAGAGTCTTGGGAGAGAAGGCACAGGTGAGTCTCGGGGCTGTTGGCAGATCTTTCCTGGGGGAGGAGAGACAAGGCATTTTCTCCCAATGAGCTGACCAACCCCTCATTCAATGAAACCAGCCTGAGATGTGGGTGACAGCACCACCCACCCTGCTGCTGGCTGCAGCCCACAGTCCGCACCCTGCCCTGGGCTCACTTAGAGCCCAGGCAGCCTCTTTCCACAAGGTTTTCTAATGTTCAGTTTGTCTGACACTGAGCTCCGTGAGAGCCAGGACTGTACCTTCTGCAACCTTTGACACGTGGCACATGAGAGGCGCACAGAAGCTGAATGAATGCCTTTGATCACGGCTGCCCTGCACAGACCCTGCAGCCCAGCCACTCCACTGCACTGCCCTCTCCCTACAGCGGTGGCCACTCTCATGTTAGCTGTTCCTTTCCTGCAGCTCCACTCACCAATCAGGGCCCCAGCCAAAGTGTGACTCCGGAAAACCTTCCCCTGGTCCAGCACCCTGCACTCTAACAGTGGTTGATGCTGCATGCCCTCAGCTGGGTACTGTGCAGCAGACGTGATGGTGATGATAAAACACTTTGTAAATGCCTCCTAGGTACCTGGCTCCTTACACACCCATTTCCGGTCCTACCAGCAAGGGACATATCATTAGTCCCACTGTACAAGAGAGGAGCCTGGGACACAGATGGCCGGTGACTTGCCCACAGCCACCCAGCCCGTAAGGGATAGAGCCAGGATTTAAACCCAGAGGTGACATGTGACAGGGTCTTTCCACCCCGCCATGAAGTTTTCACGTTGTTTCGGGACTGTGTTGTGTGTCCCCAACTAGAGTCTCTTATAGCCTCAAATATGTTCAGAACAGGCTGTCGACAGAGTTGTTACACAACAGATATCTGTTAACAAACTAACGAAACAGGGCGCTGGGGCAGCAGTGTGGGATTTCTGGGGTGGGAAATCAAGGCTCTGGATTGATAACCAGGACTCAAGGGAGGCCCGGGTGAAAGACCCGGCAAAAGGCCCCATCCTGCCGCCCGAGGACTAATAAACTCTGGAAACCCAAATTCAGAATCTCGGATTACCAAGGTGAGGAGTGTCAACGTGCTGCCTCGGCCAGCCCGTGTTACAGTCACTGTTACTTGGGCCCACTCGAGGTCCTCCGACTTGTGACTTGCTATCACTTCTAATGTTCCTAGTTGACACTTAAATGACGCGTTCTCTGAGTTGTGTGGTGGGCACACACTCTAACACATTCCAACTCAGACTATGGAAACCAGAAGGTCTGGTTAGTCCAGCTGAAGAATTCTAGAAAGTCCTCCTCTGAAAAACAAGCAGCCTCATGTCCTAGCCTCATTGGCATCTTCTCAGGTGGGATGTTTACCTGACATCTTTCCCTAGTTCTAGCCGGTGTTGGTAAAGGACTGACTGCTAGTAGCCAAAGCAGGAAGTTGGTCTGGGTCCCTTTCTATATTCCACTCCTTATAAGGTAATTCCACCCCCACCGCTGCCCCCCCCCCCCCGCCCCCCAAGCTCCAGCTGCCCTCACAGGCTCCTCTGAACTCCCCGCCCTGCTGAAGTGGAGGTCTTCACTCCCCTAGAAACAAAGCAATGTGTTTACACAATGCTCAAGGCTGGGCCGGGCAAGAATATAAATATTCATATTGGGGGAGCGGGCTGCACCGCCTTCACCCTCCCAGAGGTGCCTCTCAGTCTTCCCTGTGGCTGCTGGTATCACAGTTTGCAACTCAGTTTGGGTTTCACGAGATGAAAAAGGTCAAGGCTTCATCCTCCAAAACAAAACAGAGGAGCCTCTAGAAGCTCAAATCTTCTGCATGAGAATAGACCCCCCCCCCCACACACACACACAAACACGATCAGTTAAGAAACCTTCAACTAAAACATACCTCCCCACTCAGAAGCCGGGCCACATCCCATTCTCAACTCCACCCCCTCTCAAACTTAGATGGCATAACTTATGACTTAACACAGATCTTGGGCACCTTCCATTTTCACTTCGGGACATTTTCACACTACGTTTCCTGCCGGGGCCGGTAAAACGCTCCAGGTGCGAACTCCCTTCATTCCCTGCCCGCTGAACCTGCGGAGATGTTTACCGACCACATGCCTTCCCTGCTTCTCTGCTCTGTCACACTCCCGCCCCGTTTGTTGGGTTTCTTTTTAGAACTCAACAAAATGGCCCTTCCTCCTGGCCCCAGAGCTCTGACAGGAGAGGCAGAGAACTGTCTGTCCCTGGAAACTGCCCGACTGGCACGAAAACATGGGCCTGCCCTGGGCTGGCTTGAGACAGCCCGGTCTTCGTTGTCCTCCTCCCGGGGAGGTTCTGCCCAGGGAAGTCCCGCCTGGAGACATCCGCCCTGCGGGGGGACCAGTGGGGCGGCCCGGCCTGGGGGCGGCACCCGACGGAGATGAGTCAGGGCGGCTGGCCTTGGCACGGCGCTGGCCCTTCCCGACCGGCCCAGGGGCGTGCGCCCGGCGGGGCTGGAGCCTGGCCCAGCTTGGCCGGGGAAGAACCAGGCCTGGGCAGCTGGGCTCTGGTCGGGGCGGCCCAGGGACGACCCAGGGGTCAGGCCGGGCCCGGCGCCCACGGGGAGGCGGGCGAGGCCGGTCCACCACCCTCGTCCTGCGCGTCCGCTCGCCAGAGGCCCACGGCCGGCGGTTACCTGCTGGCGCGGCCGCTCCGTGCGGGGCCGGGGGCGTCCGAGGTCCGCCGTGCCACCCGGGCGCGCCCCTTTCCCCGTCCGAATCGCGCGAACGGCGCTCGGCGCGGGCCCGGGGCGCGGGGCGCGGGGGCGCGGGGCGCGGGACGAGGCCGGCGGGCGGGAGCGGTGGACAATGCAGCCCGCGCACAACTGCGCGGCTCGAGTGGGGCCGGGCGGCGCGCGCGTGGCCGAGTGTGTATGTGTGCGTCTGTCAGTCAACCCTGACAGGCCGCAGCCCATTGGCCAGGCTCCGCCTTCTTCACCGCCCACCGCCGCCGCCCATTGGGCGGTTTGAACACAAAGGCCCCGGCTCGCCCCGCCTGCCGCGTGGGCCCCGCGGGCCGGGCGCGCCCAGTTAGGAGTCCGCGCGTGGGAGACGCGAGCGCGAGGGCGACGTCTGGGCGCCGAGAACTCAAGTGGAGCCCGCAGGGGGGCTCGGCCGGGCCTCGCCGCGCACTGGACTCCGGGTCCCGTGGTTCAGAACACCCGAGGGCGCCTCGGGCGCTGCACACCGCCCGTGGCCTCCTGGCCGCCGCAAGCCGGCTCGACAAGGCCGGGTGCAGGACCTTATAGGCATGGGTGACTGGGGCCCAGCCTCCCCGAGGGTGGCCCGAGGAAGTGGGCAGCAGGGGAGGTAGAAGACGCCGGCCGGGGGCCCACCCGGAGGGGTAGTGTGTGGTTAGCCCTCCGCGGACTCGTCCTCCTGACCAGGCCTTTCTACGCCCACTTTACAGATAAGGAAACTGGCTCGTACAGGTTTTAAGTGATTTGCTTAAAGTCACAGCTAGAAAGAGGCAACATTGAGATTAGAAGATTCTCTTCACATCTAAGCCCTCGTTTTCCATTTTAGGTTGATTTTGGGATTCAGATATGGTACGAGGCTCTGCCAGTTCCCAGTCTGCCCCCAGGGCCCCCGAGTTTCCTTGCAGAAGCTTTTCTCAGTTTCGCGGAGGGGGCCACAATCGTTGAGAAGGGGCCACCGGTTCTCTGCCTTATTCAAATGCGCGTGTGGCATGCGCCTTGATAGATAGGGAGTAAAATCCCGGCTACCTGCAGGGGTCTTGTGTCCCGGTGCCCTCAGGCACGTTCTGGGAGGAGTCGCTTCCTGTGCAAGCTCTTCTAGGGGAAGACCCGACAGACTGCCGGTACAGTATTTCACTTTGAAAGCGCCAAGAGGAAGAGACAAGAAATGACAAAATCACCGAGACAGGACAGGAAGGGGGGCAGGGGTGGGGGCGGGCCACAGGGAATTGAGGAAATTGGAAGCCTTTGTGTTAAGTTGACTCCATACAAAAAAATGACTCTCCCTCCCTGGGCCTCCACTGCCCCACCTGGAAAATAGGGGTCTCACCTGTACTTGCAGCATCTTGGAGACAATGGTGCTGGTCAGTGTTGCTTCTGGGGTTAGGTGGAGAGCTCCGTGGGGCCAAGGGCTGGCTCGCGTCTGAGTATCTGCTGAGAACACAGACCAGATTTAGGGTCAGCGTCCAGGTAGCAGCAGGGCCCTCTCGAGGACACCTTCCCCTCACCATGGTGCTTAACTCCCCAATTCTGTCCTCCCCAATTTCAATGGAGTCTCCAGATCCCACCATCTCCATTGCCGAGCGTGCTTCCCTCCTCTCCCAGGGTCCTGGCAGAAGGACCTCTGTCCCACGGTCCCAGAATGCTCTGGTCTGTGAAGCAGGAGGCGGTGTGCCTTCTACTGGAATTGGGCAAGGGCCATGGCCACAAGCTGATTGGAGACAGGCCCTTCTTACACTGTGTTGCCTCCATGGCCCTGTAGTAGACGAATAATGGGCCCCAAAGATATGAGGTCCTAATCCTTGGAAGCTGTGAATACTACCATATGTGGAAAGTCTTTGCAGATTCAATTAAATGAAGAATTTTGAGATTCGGAGATTATACTGGATTATTAGGGTGGGCCTTCAATGTAAACACAAGTGCCTTTTGAAGAGAGAGGCAGAGAAGAGGAGAGGGCAATGTGACCGCAGTGAGTGGTAGAGACTGGAGTACGAGGCCACAGGACAAGGAATGCTGGCAGCCACCAGGAACCGGAGAAGACAAGCGGATTCTCCCCTCGAGCCTCCGGAGGAAGCATGGCCCTGCTGACAGCTTGCTTTCTGCCCAGTGGTTTTGATTTTGGACTTCTGGTCTTCTGTGCGAGAATAACTCTGTTGCTGTAAATCACTGAGTCTGTGGTAATCTGTGAGTCTGTGGTAATCTGCTACAGCAGCTCTAGGGAAGGAACAGCGACCGCGGGAAATTGTTGTTTGAGGCTCCCATGGTATGCCAGGCCCCTCCCTCAGTCCTGGCGGTGCTCACTGACACCATGCATCAGACTTGTCCCCCATCTCTCCTGCCCCGCTGCTCCCACCCCCGCCTCACTGCCATTCTTCTCACCAGTAACTCTGCCCTTCCCGGCTTCTCTGTCTGGCTGCCATCCATTTGGCTGGTCTTCTCCCAGCCCTGCTCTTCCCTTTTCCACTGCTCCGTTCTTGTTCCTTCTCTCATCACTTCGTAACCTGGCGTGGGAGGTGGCGGCTTTGCCCCAGGAACGGGGTCTCGGTGGCAGACAGAGCAGCCATTGCAGCGGGGTCATGTTATAATTTTGTTCATTGCTAGACACTTTTGCCTTAGCGGCCCCTCCCTTCATAACATTTTTTAAAAATTATATTTTATGACCACATTGGTAGAAAGATGACTATAATCTAGGCTTCATTCATTAGTAAATATTCATTATTATGGCATTTAATTTTCCTTCTGATCTTAAAAGAAATAAAAATGAAAACATTTCCATGTGTCCCTGAAGCATCCTGGGCCCTGGGCACCATGTCGCCTTCATGGAGTGGGTGGCCCCTTGCTGGACCTCCTGGGCCACAGAAGGCCCCCTGCCCTCGCCTGGAGCGGCAGCGGCTGTGGAAAGTCCTGCGTCGGTGTGGGCTGTGGTGACCAGCAAGGAGGACACGACATCCTCCTGGGTGCAGGCCAGGTGCACACCTGCTCTGTGACCCTGGGCTAGCCATTTCACCTCTCTGAGCCGTTTTCCTCATTCATATGATGTAAAGAAGGATAACTGTCCTGTCTGTCGTACTGCTGGCATTGGACCAATCGTGTGGTACTAGTGACCTTGGCCCAGTCGATGAGGCTCTCTGGCCTCTGTTCCTTCATGTGCGAGGGCAAGGGAGAGGAACTGCTCAATACAAAGGGCTTTGCCACCAGTGGTCTTTGGGAGGACAAGGGAGTGTGTTGGGTCCCTGGTCTGTCCTGGACTCATAGTCAAGTCTGTGCTCCAGAGACCAAAGCTTCCCATGACACCCCCACATGGTGCCTGGCTTCCTCCCCCATGGACCCAGGACACGTGTGCCAGGGACTGGTCTGAAGGAGATACTCGGTATGCCCATGTCAAATAACCACATGTGTGAGGATACTAACCACCTCCCTGCAGCCAAGGCCACCTCCATGCCGTCTTTCCAGCTGACATCAGTCAGCAGTCAGGGTGTTGGCGTCTGTCATTAAACCTTCAGAGGCAGTGTCCTTGGTGGGGCAGGGGGTGCGGGACTTGAATATCAGGCTTTCTGGCTCCAGAAACACAGTATGGAGAGGCAGGATCTAGTGTCCCTCCCCAGCCCCAGGGCTGTTTCTCTGCCTCTCTGGGGGTGTGATGTGGGCTCCCTACTCCACCCCGCCCAGCCCCTGAAGCTCTTTCATCCAAAGAGCTCAAAGCTCCATCACCCAGTGGTATGTGCGGGTAGTAAGCCCGTTTTATGGGAGAAGTCCAGTCTGGGGAGGGAAAGGCGCTGGATCCAGGTCACTAAGGGGGCCCGTCGGGGTCAGGGACAGACCGCGGACAGTCCCAGTCAGGCTCTTATGGGTCACTGTGCCTCGGTCATTTCTGCCCCACACCTAATACTGCCCAGTTCCTGATCAATATGCATCAACAAACTGCCTGACTGTGCTCCCCAATCTTCAAACACCCGGCTGCTAGGGTGGCAGTCGCAGACCCCTGTGGGCCCCACTTGCGCTCCCCAGAGCTGAGCCCTGTTCCTCAGCCCCACCCAGGCCCCGCCCACTCCCACACCTTGCTCGCCTGTGCCCTGAAGTGCCCTTTCCCTGGTTCTCGTTTCTCGGCCTGATGAAATTCTACTAACCTTTCAGGGATGGGCTCAAATGTCCCTGTTCCTAAGTATCCACGGCAGGAGGAATGGCTCCCGCATCGTGTCCCCGTGTTCTGAGCACCCTTCTATCCGCACACATCTCACTCAGTGTCGTGGCGCCGAGAGCCAGGCACCACGGCCTCGGGATCCTGAGGGTCAGATGGCTAATGCCTGGCGCTCAGTTTGTGAAAGTGATGTTGTCACTTACTGTCTCCCACCCCCAACCCGCGCAGTGCCTGGCTGAGTGGAGGAATGGCCTGTGGAAGGAAGGCGGGTGGCCCCGGGACCTCTGAGGTACTAGGCCACAGATCAGGGCTCGTGGGCTGACATTGAGGGACTTGCCTCATATCTATGTGAGGTTGTCCCTCCTGGAAACTGACTCCCAGACTCTCAACACACCCTCCCGCTGCTTCACCTCCATGGGAACATTGCTGGGCCAGTGGTCCAGAGTGCAGACCGTCTCTCCTGGTGAACAACTGGGCAAGTCATTAGCCTTTCTTGGCCTCGATGTCCTCATCTATAAAGTGGGGATGACACTAATGTGTCTACTTCGGAGAAGCTTGGCACAGTGCCTGGCACAGGGTAAGTGCTCAATGTCAATGACTTTCTAGTTTACAGGCTTGTATGTGTTCACCCAATGCCTACCACAGGCCTGCTCTGACAGTGAGACACGCTTCTACTGGAGATGACAGTCATGTGAGCAGGTTGTGACCACACAGTGAAGACCTGGGAGGGACAGGGGCCTCTATGGGTCCCCCATGACCAGGGCTTCAGTGTGACCTTCATGGGCCTCTTCCTCCATAAAATTATTAAAAATTCTATTTAGCCCGGCTGGTGAGGCTCAGTGGTTGAGCATCGACCCATGCACCAAGAGGTCACTGGTTTGATTCCCGGTCAGGGCACATGCCCAGGTTGTGGGCCGATCCCCAGTGGGGAGCATGCAGGAGGCGGCCATTCGATGTTCTCTCTCATCGATGTTTCTCTCTCTCTATCTCTCTCTCTCTCTCTCTCTCAAATCAATAAAGAAAAAATAAATAAAAATTCAATTTATTTTGGCTGTGTTGGTATAAAGACAAATATAATCTAGACTAAATTATACTCATTCTTTTTCTCCTTCTGACTGAAAAAAATTTTAAAACATTTTTGTGGACCCTGGCACTGTGCCAGGCCATGATTCCTAATCCAGATTTGGGGAGTCAGAGTAGCTGCTAGAGACCATGACCTTAAGGATGAAAAGAAAAGCCAGGGAACAAAGGGGACAAGAGGGTACTGGGCAGAGGGGACTTCAAGGAGAGCGCTCAGCTCATGGGGACACTGCCAAGTGGACAATGTGTGGGGACAGCCTCTGTCCCATCCCATCCCTGTCACTGTATGCTTCACCCGTGTCCTGGGGCACAGCCACAGCCTGTCTCCGAACCACACACACCCTCCATCACTTGCCCAGCAGCTCCGTCCACTAGGACCCCAGCACACCCTATCCCTGCCCCAGCCTCAACTTTCCCACCTGCACAATGGGGACAGTAACTGCCGCCCTTCCCTGCCAGTGGTTGGCTGTGGAGCAGGATGAGGTGGTGGGATGGAGGCTCTCCAGGGCCTGGGGAGAAGGCGCTGCACAGAGGCCGCCAGTCCCCCCAGCAGTGCTGTTGTTGGTGTGGCTGCCACGCCCTTCCCACGCAGGGACACACCCCAGAGGGCCCCTCCTCACTCAGCACCCAGCTATCAGCACTGCAGCCTGCATGGGGAAGAATGTTCCATCATGAGTCACTCAGCACCATCCCCAGGGAGGTGGGCCCTTGGTCATTGCTGAGGGCATTTCAGTCTGGGGAACCAGTTCATTCAGTTTTCGTTCTGTGCCCAACACCCCAACACCCCCTGCCCTGCCCGTTTCCTGGGGTCCGTATGTCCTGCCAGCCAAAGTCCCCTGGGTGTGGGGGGATCTGAGTGTCTGTCTTTGACGGCACACACCTGGGGTGGGGCGGGGTGT
The DNA here is from genome assembly GCF_014108415.1 of Molossus molossus. NCBI lineage: Eukaryota > Metazoa > Chordata > Mammalia > Chiroptera > Molossidae > Molossus > Molossus molossus. The sequence goes on along the minus strand of NW_023425345.1, from coordinate 4,849,704 downwards.
CAGAGGCTAAATGTGCTTATCTGCTGGGCTCCGGTCCCCTGGCCAGCGAGCTCCACCAGCACTCCGAGGGCCCCGGGTCCACGCACCTGGACATCATATCCAGCGTGGCCCACAGCCTCTGGCCCAGGGCCTCCCGGAGCTCACAGACTCCCACATGCCATCCCTTGGGCTGTATGGTCTGGTGGTCAGGAGCTGTGGGCCCGAGAAGGTTGACTTCTTTTTATTTTACTTTTATTGTTGAAAGTATTACAGATGCCCCCCTTGAGAAGGTTGACTTCTTGATGCTAAAGACGGGGAGAGTGAGGCAGGATCAGTGAGGGATGGCCTGGGACTGGCCCCTTCATCCCACTGACCCTCGGGAGGACTCTCCTCCTGTAGCCGGGGTGTGTGTGCACGTATGTGCGCGCCTGTGTGTGTACAACACAGATAGCACCTTTGGGCTGCCTCTGGGAGTGACATGGCCTTGGGCAAGCCTCAGGTGCTTATCTGGCCACAGCAAGGGACCCTCCCAAAGCCCATCCAGGCTCAGCCCTCCCCACCAGCAGTGGCCCTCCCTGAACCCGTCCGCCCCAGGAGACGTCCTGACTCCACACCCAGCCCAGTGCCTGGCGCACGGGGACAGCTCTGTGGGCATGTGTGTATGTGTCTGATGCCTGCTTCAGCTGCCCCTCCTCTCTCTCCCGCTGGCTGGCTCCCACGCTCTTGCCACAGAGGCTCCGAGGGGCCCCAGGTCACCACCTCTTCCCCGGTCTGCCGGCAGTGCCCCTCTCCTGCGTTCTCCCCCAAACCCCTGTCCTGCCCTCCACTTCTCTTCTGTTTCCCCTCCCCCACTGTGTTTGAGTCTCAGCAGCTTTGCTCTTGGGGCCCAGGTGGCTGTGGGTATTCTTCATTCAGGCAACTTCTCAGTCTTCTCCTTCCGGCCTCTCCCCGCCCACACCTCCCACCCCAGATCCTTCAGAGCCAGGGCCCACGGCCCACCCACCCCTGACCGCCAGCCTCCCCCCCACTCCTCGAACTCTGTGCCCCCTTCCACTCCCTTTCTAGGATCAAACAATTGCCTTTGGGACCCCTCAGTGAGGCACTGTCTCCTCCTCCCTGCCAGTCGGTCTGCCCCTTCGAGGCCTCTCATGCTGTGGTCCTCCCCAGCACGCCTGGGTCCAGAACTGGTCTCCGATCGTTTCTGGGAATGGGTGGAGGAGGATTCGGGTGGTTATCAGGTCCTGGGTGTCTGCCCTGGGCCAGGTCCTGAGCACCTGGACCTCCATTCTCACGACAGCCCTTCGAGGTGGGGACTGCTGTCCAGGCAGTTACTGGAGGGGGCATGGTCTCAGAGTATGACGTGGAGGGGCTGGGGCAGGCTGGACCATAACTTCGGTGAGGGTGGGCACCTGCCTGCTCGGTTAGTGTGCTGCTTCGGTACCCACACAGGCAGAGCACACAGTAGGTGCTCAATAAATGTTTGCTAATGAAGAGTCGAAAGAAGTCAGGTCTGACAGACTCAAAGACACCATAACTTTTCCTACTTGGGCCCGATGAACCTGAAGAGGTGGCCTGTGGTCTGCTGGGCCTCAGAGGAGAGCAGGGTGCAGGCAGAGTCCATCTAGTGCCCTCAGGGCCGCCCTCCAGCACCCTCAGCGCTCTCCAGCCCCCTCAGGGCCCTCCAGCACCCTCAGCACCTCCAGCCCCCTCAGCCTCCTCAGGGCCCCCTCAGCACCCTCAGGACCCTCCAGCACCCTCAGGGCCCTCCAGCACCCTCAGCCCCCTCAGGGCCCTCCAGCACCCTCAGGGCCCTCCAGCACCCTCAGGGCCTTCCAGCACCCTCAGCACCCTCAGGGCCCTCCAGCCCCCTCAGGGCCCTCCAGCCCCCTCAGCCCCCTCAGGGCCCTCCAGCACCCTCAGGGCCCTCCAGCCCCCTCAGCCTCCTCAGGGCCCCCTCAGCACCCTCAGGACCCTCCAGCACCCTCAGGGCCCTCCAGCCCCCTCAGCCCCCTCAGGGCCCTCCAGCCCCCTCAGGGCCCTCCAGCCCCCTCAGCCCCCTCAGGGCCCTCCAGCACCCTCAGCGCCCTCCAGCACCCTCAGGGCCCTCCAGCCCCCTCAGCCCCCTCAGGGTCCTCCAGCACCCTCAGCACCTCCAGCCCCCTCAGCCTCCTCAGGGCCCCCTCAGCACCCTCAGGGCCCTCCAGCACCCTCAGCGCCCTCCAGCAGGCCCTGGCTGAAGCAGTTGGGGGTGAGCCATGTTATGCCCACATGTAACCACAAGAGGTCGCCCCACACCACCAGCCACAAAGAGACCAGGCTCCTAGAGGACTCCTAGCGGCAGAGGAAGGGTCAAAGCAGGATGGGGCTGAAGGGGTTGGAAGGCTGTGCCATCTGGAGGGTCAGCTGAATGGTGCACAAGGAGGGCCCTTGGGTCACAGAGGAGGAGATGGGCCCAGAGATGGGGTGGCTGGTCTTGGGACACAGCCAGCCCGTGGCAGAGCTGAGAGGTTCCTTCCCAGGTCCTCACCTCATTAACGGGGCACATTATAGTTAGCTTCGCCTCGGTTCCGGAGACTTCTGTACTGCAAGGCAGGTGTGGGGGCAGTGAGGGCGGGGCGGGGGGTGGGAACCATCAGTGGGATTACAGTGATAGACTTGGCCATACCCAAGGCCATGATCCTTCTCCCTCGGGGTGGGCCCGGGGCTCACAATGGTGCACGGCTCATGCCCATTGATGTGGAAGTGATCTCAGGTGGGGGAGGTACCCAGGAGTCTGGCTTGGTAGCTCTGCCCACTTATTTGGCCCTCACCGACCCTGGGACCCAAGACTCAAGGGTCAGGGCTGGCGCTGGATGCCCAGGCACCCGGGCCTTGCTGAGAGGCCAGGCTGGGCTTTGCAGGCCGGGTGAGAAATTGGGCTTTATCCTGGGGCAGTGGGCAAACTCTCTGGAGGGGGTTAAGCTGGAGAGCAGCATGGTCCTTCTGGTTACCGCTGAGTGAGCAAGATGGGGGTGGGGAGGGGGCTTAGGAGGTCCCGTTCTCTGGTGCCTGCGCCGTAGCTCACAGCCCAGCTCATGCTCAACCAGCAGCAGGTGACTGGCCCTCCGAGCCGGGAGACCCCTGTTCCTGATTCTATGGCACTGAATTCTGCCAGGAGCCTCCAGGGTTCCCTGCCACTGGTTGGTGACAAGGGCATGCCCCACCCAGCCCCAGCCTGGGCTCTGCCCACTCCCCACCCACAGCTCCTTTGGCTGCTATGCCCTGACCCCTCCTCACTTCCCTGGAGCCTATGGAAATCCCTTTCAGGCCCAGCTCAAATGTCACTTCCTCTGAGACATCTTCTGTGCAGTCCCCTCCCTGTCACCCCCAGGCTATGGAAACCACATTAGCTGGTCTGTGGCCAAGGTCAGGTGGGTGGGGAACACTGCTGGGACTGGCCGTCTCCAGCCATCCCAGGGCCCAGCGGCTTATGCACATTCAGGGAGAGATGGAGGGAGAGGGAAGAGGGTGCAGAGGGGCCCAGAGCGGGTGGAGCTACCGGCCACCATGCTGGAGCCACTGACTGAGCTCTGCAGGCCTCAAAGACCCCTGGGTCTCGCCAGCAGGGAGGTGGGAGAGGCTTGGTCTCTAGCCAGGCCCGCAGCAGCATCCAGGGGTCCAGCTCGCCAGACCTTTACCATTCGGCACTTTCACGGGTCCGTGAGCTTCTCTCTGGGGTGGCACAGAGAAGCTTGTCCTCCCCAGCACAGGCTTGGGCATTATACAGGTGACAGAGAGCTGGCCCACCTGGAGTGCTACGACCCCGGGCTCGGTTGGGCAGTGCCCCCTCCACGTAGTCCTTTGGGTCCCTGGAGCCCCCATGGCTTCTGGCGCGGTAAGGCAGCGCCCTGGCTGTGACCAGGCCACCTAAAGAGGCCCAAGTGCAGCAGCCAATGAGATGAGTCCCAGGAGCTGGGGGGCCTGGAGCCGGGCTGGGCAGCCGCAGAGTCGCAGAGTCGTCAGGGTGGCTCTGCTGGAGCCAAGCAGCTGGGGGCGGTGGGAGGGCCTTCTCCCTCCGGGGCCTCGGGAGACGGAGTGCAGGGAGTGCCCAAGGCCCTGCTGGGAGGGCAGGAGCACTGGCCAGGTGTGGTGGGTTATCAGTGATGATAAGAGAAGGTCAAGGGGCCAAGGCGAAGGCAGGGCTGGGCTCTGGATTATTTAGTAACAGAATGTTGACTTCATCTCCCTCCTGGTCCTGAATCAACCTCCAGAGACGCTGGTGCATAACCAAGGGGCTCCAAAGGGGCTCTGAGCTGGGGGTGGGGGGAGGGGAAGGACCACCCAGCCCAAGGGCTGAGATACTCTTCCCCGCGCAGCCTGAGGCCCTCTGCACCCCAGCATTCCCAGCATTCCGTGGGGCACCGCGCCCTGTCTCCTGATGCAGCACCCTCTCTCCTCCGGCGCAGGCCTTCCCCCGCCCCAGCCTGCCCTCTAGTGGCAGCTGGACCCTGCCATGTGGGTGCTGTCACCTCCTTCTTTGCCGCACACTTCCACTCCTAACCTCAGTGAGTAAGGGCCGCAAAAGCTGGCCCATCTGCCTCCCCAAAGGCATCTCTTAACCCTCCCAACCCCCACCGCCCGCCATACCAAATGGTGTTTTCTTTTTAAAAATTTTAAATTTATTTTTCTTACAGAAGTTCCTCCTTTTCCCCCCATTGACACCCTCCTTCCGATCCCGCCCCCTGCCCTGTCCCCAGCATTGTTGTCTATGTCCATGGCTAGCATACAGGCATGTAAGTTCTGTGGTTTATTTATTCCCTCCCCCCCCCTTCTAGGGTTTGTCAGTCTGTATCCTACTTCTATGTCTCCTGTTCATCAGGGTGTTTTGTTCCAAATGGCCTTGTTTTCTGAAAACGTCATGCTCTTTGTCTTCAGGGCTGACGCCGACGCTGAGCTCTGCCTCAGTTTCCCCCTCATGTTGAACTCCAGGTCCCGTTCCGTTCAAACGTCCCTCCTCTGGTCTCTGTGCCCCTCCTGGGACTCCCACACCCACACAGGAGTGTGGCGCTGTCCCTCTTGGCTCCCACACCTGCCTAACCGCAAGCTCTCGATGGTGGCACACCTGTCACGCTGTCCTGTGTTCCCAGCCCCAGCAGGACCCGGCACAAAGAATGTGCCACAGGTTTGGCAAGGGAACAAATGGATGACAAGGGCATTCACTTCATATGTTCTTTTTTTTTCTTCCTTTATTGATTTTAGAGAGAGAAAGGGAGAGGAGAGATAGAAACATCGATGAGAGGACATCGATTGGCCGCCTCCTGCACACCCCCCACTGGGGACTTGGCCCACAACCTGGGCACGTGTCCTGACCGGGAATCAAACCGGCCACCTCTTGGTACGTGGGTCGATGCTCAAACACTGAGCCACACCGGCTGGACCACTTAATACACTTATGGAGCACCAGCTGTGTACACACCCTGTGCTAAGCCCCATAGGAGGATACACAGGGTCCCTTCCTCCGTAAGTGCCCCAGCTGAGTCTGGGGAGGCTCTCCCGCAGCTCTGCCCGCACTGCTCCCCAGGAAGCTCCTTCAGAGTGTGTGCCCCAGACTGCGCCCCAAGGGCAGGGCCACAACAGTGGGGGCCTACTTTCCCTGCACAGGGCCTGGCACCTTGCCGGAGCTCATTAAATATTTGCTGAGTGATGGCTGGAAAGACCCCAGGACAGGCCAAGCTGGGGTGCAGGGGCCAAGGTGATGCCTCACTTGCCAATGACAACGCTGTGGCAGGAGCTGACCGTGACTGCTTCACTGCTCCACACCCTAACCGCCCAGTGACCTCTGGGGTAGGAGGAGAGGATGTCCCCCGTTTTACACACAGCAGTGGGGCTTGGGGGATTCAAGGCCACGCGGCCAGCGAGCGGAGCCGGGGAGGGGGGGCAGGCCTAGCGCCCTGCAGCGGTTCCTCCACCCTCAGGTCCGTGCTGCCTTCGGGCTTCCCTCCTTCCTCGGGAGCCAGTCAGCCGGGAGTAACTCCGTGAGCCCAACAAGCCCTAGTCTTCTGTGAGGGCCCGGAAATGGCAGGGGAACAGCCCTGGACAGTGTGCTCGGCGGTTAGCGTGTCGGCCCATGCACTGAAGGGTCACAGGTTCGATTCCCGGTCAAGGGCACGTTCCTCAGATGCAGGTTCCATCCTTGCCCCATTCAGGTCCTGCGGGAGGCAACCAATTGATACGTCTCTCTCTCATTGATGTTTCTCCCTCCCTCCCTTCCACTCTCTCTAAAAAGCAATGGGAAAAAAATATCCTCAGGTGAGGATTAAAAAAAAAGAGAAAAGAAATCCAGGGACCAGGTTCAGTCCCTGACCTACTGTTGCTGATGTGCCTGTCTTGTGTGCCCTACTGCTCGAAGCTTCCTGGAGACTTTCCCACCTGTCCATCATCCACCCACCTGTCCCTCATCCATCACCCACCTGTCATCTACCTACCCATCCCTCTATCCCTCTGACCGTCCCCAAGGCGGGGGGTGGCTCCCCAGACTGACCCTGACCCACATCCTTCCAGCTTGGAAGCCCTTCCACATGTGCCCCCCCCCCCCCGCCAGTGCCCTGCGGTAACCTCGGGAAGGAGGCAGGGCAGGGGCTTCGGACCTCATTTTGCAGGTGAGGAAACCGATATGATGGAGAAGCCACGTGGCCTGTCCCAGCTGACCCCTGCAGAGGTTTTGGAGCTGGGGCTCCGGTGTCACAGGCCTGGCCGAGGATGGGTCCTGGCTCTACCACTTAATTGGTGTGTGGCCTGGAGCTCAGCCTCTCTGGGCTGCAATCCTGCATCGGAGAAAAGGGGACTGCGGAGCTCCTCACAGGGGGTGCGAACATTAAATGAGGCAGTCAGGAAAATGCCACTGAGGCGCTCGGCAGGCTCGGGCACCCAGTAGTTTGGAAATGTTGTTAGTACGAATTCCTGTCTCCCGTTCTCTTCCCTGCACCCCAGCCCCCGCCTTTCTCAGGATGAAAGATAGCAGCTGGCAGTGGGAGGAGGTTGCTTTAAATCGAGATAAGAACAAGAGGAAAACAGAACAGGGTATTGGCTCGTGGCTAAACTTTTTTGTTAATTCTCACCCCAGATATTTTTCCATTGATTTTTAGAGACAGGAAAGGAAGAAAGTGGGGGAGAGAGAGAGAGAAACATCAATGTGAGAGAGAGACATCGATTGGTTTCCTCCTGCACACGCCCTGATCAGGGCCAGAGATTGAACTCACAACCCAGGTATGTGCCCTTGACCCATGATTGAACCTGCAACCCTTCGGTGCATGGGCTGACACTCCAGCCAGCCAGGGGCCTGCTTCTTCTTCGTAAGGAGCCTTGCTTCACAGCTCAGTCACTCCCACTGAGCGTGGTGTCACTGGTTTGGGCTAGGACCCCACAACCCAAGGGGACACCCCCGCTGCCTGTAGGCTGCTCTCCAGAAGAGGAAGTGGGTGAGTGGGATTCTGAGCGTCTCTGCAGCACTTCCAAGAACATTCAATACTCACCAGAAGGTTTCTCCCCAGGCCCCAGTGAGAGCTTCAAAGGCAGCGGTGTCCTTGGCAGCATGCCCACTGCCTCGGCTGCCTTGGGGCCCAGTACCCAGTCCTTGCCCTTCACCTTCTCAGGCCTGTGGCTCTGGTCCTGTGCAGCCCAGGAGGGACTGATGCTCCGCTCTGACCCGCGGGCTCGCTGCTCCCCCAGCAGCGGACAGGGCCCTGAGGTCGGGGCCAGTGACTTGGCCTCCAGAGGTGTCTGGCCGAGGCTGCGGAGCACTGCCCCCCATGGACTCTGGCTGGGCCCAGAAAGGACTGAAGCATTAGTGGGCGAGCCCACTCCCCACACAGATGGCAGTGGAGGTTGGGCAGCGGTGGCCACAGGGCTGCGGTCCCTGCCTCTAAGAAAATGCTTAGGCTGCGAGAGGTGAGCGGAGGGAGACGTGCAGGCCTGAGGAAGAGGCCAGCAGCCAGGTGGACTGAGGCCCCCAGCTCCCTGTGGGTGGGAGCCAACAGAAGGCCTGTGAATGCAGCTGCACCCGGAAGAGCAGGGACGGTGGACGCTGCAGGGCCCGCATTCGGGGCCTGGCCAGTCGCTTCCTGGATGAATCCTGGACAGGGTTCACCCTTCAGGCCTGTTTATTTGTAAATGGGAACAGTGATGACCACCTTGGAGGTTTGTTGAAGATACAGGACATCATGGTCTTAGGGAGGGAGCCCAGTGCCTGCTGAGTGGGGACCCTCCTCATCCCCAGCAAAGCCTTCACCTCTCCTCCGCCCTCTCATGAACCTCACTCCCAACTCCTCCACTTCCTGGGCGTCCCCCCAGCTTCCTCGGGCCAGCGACTCTCTGCACCTGCTGGCACTGCTCTAGCTGGTGGCGCCTTCCCCTGCACCTGGCAGCCGCCCTCGCTGTGCCCCGGGCGGTGTGGTCTGCTTCCTCCTCTGAGCCCCACCCTCTCTCTTCTTTGGGCACATGACTTCAGCAGGTCCTGCCTTATGCTTCCTGGGCCTGTCTCCGTCAGACCACGAGCCACTTGCTGCCAAGGACAGTGTGTTCTTTCTGCCGTCCCGGCCTCTAGCCCTGCACGCGAAGCTCAATGAACCACAGGCCATGAGCAGGGAGGGTCCTGTGAGGAAGGTCAGGGTGACTGTAGTTGGCACGGGCCACGGGGGGGGGGGGGGGGCAGTTAAAGCCACTGAGATCAAGAAAAGAAATCCCTGGCCCAACAGGGAGCAGGGGGTGGGGGTGGGAGAGGGCGGAATGGGGAAGGGACACTACTGTATCGTGTCTGGTGGGGCCGGCCTTTACCAGCCCGATCTCGCTGAATTTCCACCCAGTCCTGAGGGAGCTGGTATCAGCACCCCGTCTACAGGTAGAAAGAAAAGTAGCATGTCCAAGGGTGAGCAGTAAAGATAGTGCCAGCACACACCACAGGGGCCTCACCTGCTCCAGACACACGCCTGTCTCCCAACAACGTCAGGTTGGGTGCTTTTAACCCCCATTCTACAGATAAGGCACAGAGAGGTTAGGGAGCAGGGCTGGGCCTGAGCCACATTTGTGGGCCTCAGAGACTACACTGCCTGCCACTCGGACTGTGTCGATGGGGCTCCACATGCGCAGGTGAGAGGAGAGAACAGGTGGAAGGAGAACAGGTGGGAGGAGAGAACAGGTGAAAGGGGAACAGGTGGGAGGAGAGAACAGGTGGGAGGAGAGAACAGGTGGGAGGAGAGAACAGGTGGGAGGGGAACAGGTGAGAGGAGAGAACAGGTGGGAGGAGAGAACAGGTGAGAGGAGAGAACAGGTGGGAGGAGAGAACAGGTGGGAGAGAACAGGTGGGAGGAGAGAACAGGTGGGAGAGAACAGGTGGGAGAGACCAGGTGAGGAGAGAACAGGTGGGAGAGAACAGGTGGGAGAGAACAGGTGGGAGGGGAACAGGTGAGAGGAGAGAACAGGTGGGAGGAGAGAACAGGTGGGAGGGGAACAGGTGGGAGGAGAGAACAGGTGGGAGGAGAGAACAGGTGGGAGAGAACAGGTGGGAGGAGAGAACAGGTGGGAGGAGAGAACAGGTGGGAGGAGAGAACAGGTGGGAGGAGAGAACAGGTGGGAGGGGAACAGGTGAGAGGAGAGAACAGGTGGGAGGAGAGAACAGGTGGGAGAGAACAGGTGGGAGGGGAACAGGTGGGAGGGGAACAGGTGGGAGGAGAGAACAGGTGGGAGGAGAGAACAGGTGGGAGGGGAACAGGTGAGAGGAGAGAACAGTGGGAGGAGAGAACAGTCTGGTGTGATAGCCTGCTAGAGATTAGGGGGAGAGAACAGGTGGGAGGGGAACAGGTGAGAGGAGAGAACAGGTGGGAGGAGAGAACAGGTGGGAGGAGAGAACAGGTGGGAGGGGAACAGGTGAGAGGAGAGAACAGGTGGGAGGAGAGAACAGGTGGGAGGGGAACAGGTGGGAGGGGAGAACGGGGGGAGGAGAGGACACAGGTGGGAGGAGAGAACAGGTGAGAGAGAACAGGTGGGAGGGGAACAGGTGGGAGGAGAGAACAGGTGGGAGAGAACAGGTGGGAGGAGAGAACAGGTGGGAGGAGAGAACAGGTGGGAGGAGAGAACAGGTGGGAGGGGAACAGGTGAGAGGAGAGAACAGGTGGGAGGAGAGAACAGGTGGGAGAGAACAGGTGGGAGGGGAACAGGTGGGAGGAGAGAACAGGTGGGAGAGAACAGGTGGGAGGAGAGAACAGGTGGGAGAGAAACAGGTGGGAGGAGGGAGAAAGGGGGAGGGGGGGGTACAAAACAACAGGTGGGAGGGGAACAGGTGGGAGGGGAACAGGTGGGAGGAGAGAACAGGTGGGAGGAGAGAACAGGTGGGAGAGAACAGGTGGGAGGGGAACAGGTGAGAGGAGAGAACAGGTGGGAGGAGAGAACAGGTGGGAGGAGAGAACAGGGGGGAGAGAACAGGTGGGAGGGGAACAGGTGGGAGGAGAGAACAGGTGGGAGGAGAGAACAGGTGGGAGGAGAGAACAGGTGGGAGGAGAGAACAGGTGGGAGAGAACAGGTGGGAGGAGAGAACAGGTGGGAGGAGAGAACAGGTGGGAGAGAACAGGTGGGAGAGAACAGGTGGGAGGAGAGAACAGGTGGGAGGAGAGAACAGGTGGGAGGAGAGAACAGGTGGGAGGAGAGAACAGGTGGGAGAGAACAGGTGGGAGGAGAGAACAGGTGGGAGGAGAGAACAGGTGGGAGAGAACAGGTGGGAGGGGAAGAGGTGGGAGGAGAGAACAGGTGGGAGAGAACAGGTGGGAGGAGAGAACAGGTGGGAGGGGAACAGGTGAGAGGAGAGAACAGGTGAGAGGAGAGAACAGGTGAGAGGAGAGAACAGGTGGGAGGAGAGAACAGATGGGAGAGAACAGGTGGGAGGGGAACAGGTGAGAGGAGAGAACAGGTGGGAGAGAACAGGTGGGAGGAGAGAAGTGGGGTTCGGAGACCACAGCTGTTGTAGGCTGAGGCGCCCTCTCCTCGCACGCCCACCTGCTCCTTGCCAGTTTCTCCGTGGCCCCTGGTGTGGTGCAGGCTTGGCCACCGTGCCTCCCCATCTCCCTGCCTCAAGTCCCAGAGGGCTTAGATCCCAAAAGCCACCTGACTGGATGGTCAGCTGTGGGGCAGTGACCTTGACTTCTTGTTCTTGTCTGTCCCACTGCACTCAGTTCAGGATCCACACACAGCAACTCTGACGAGCACTCGAGTTCACGAGTGAACCCACGGAACCCGTCCCTCTGCTCGGCCACGCTGCTGTCCGAGCAACCTCTCCCAGCCTGGCCCGATGCGACCCCGCAGATCATTGCAGCTGGATCGGCCTCCCGACGGCGTGGCTGGGCCAGGTGCCAGGGTGCCAGGACTGCCAGGCCGGAGTGTTCTGGGGGGCATCTAAGGAGGGGCCCCATGGGAGTGAGGAAGGAGGGCTGGGGAGGACAGGTGCCCCAGCTCTGCCCATGTCCATCGTTCTCAGGTCAGGGACTGGGAGTCAGAGGCCAGCCCGGGCTCAAAGGGCTTCATGGTGCTGCAATGTGGCCCCTCGCCCTCAAGTCACTTCCACCTCTGCATTTACGCCCACGTGCCTCGGCCTGGAGCACCCCTCCCCTGGTAAATCCACTCTTCCTTCAAGAGCTGGCCTGAGCTGGCTCTCAGGCCTCTCTCCAGAGGCCCTCCCCTGCTCTCTAGGCTGGGCGCGGAGCCCTCCCCCCTGCTCCCAGAGGCCCTGTCCCTGCCTTGTCACTCCCGTTCCCACATTCTGCGGAAGGACTGGGTTTAGTGCTCCTCCGGACCTGCTGTGAATTCTCTGGGGGCAGGGTCTGAGGCTTGGCCCTCCGCATCTGCACTCCTGGGGCCTGGCATGCAACTGCTGCTGAACGAACATCTCTGAACTGAACTAAATTATGCGAGACTGAAACGTTTCTATAGCAGCTCAGTCTGGCCACCAAAGGTGTTCCAGTCAGTGTCCACATGTCCCATCCAACTGCACTCAGCCTGAACACACGAGAAAATGGGGAGGGGGCAGGGCCAGGGGTCGTGCCTGGGCACAGGGTTTCCAGCGGCCTTGCTGTCTAACCAGAAGCCTCTCTGGACTCCTGGGATATGCCACAGTCTGAGGACCCTGATCATGTCGTCCTCTAAGCTCAAGAGGCTGTAGATCGAGTCAGTTTTTGGCCATTTTAATTGTAAAAACCAAGACATTTATATAAATAAGACCGCTATGTAAAATAGGATTCACCCTCTACTAAAACGCTCTCCCCACACTCGAAAAGAACATAGAAAACCCAGCAGAGATCAGAAGTACAAATCAGCATGCGGTCCCTGATGAGAAGTAACTGGCAGGCCAGGTTCCCTGCTGAACAGGCCTCACGGTGAGTGCGCTCCTGGCCCAGGCGGCTCACCGAGGCTGGTGACACCTTGAGAAACTGCTGGATGGCAGTTCCCACGCCCTCAGCCACTGGTTACCAACTGCGAGGTGGAGGCAGGCTGGGGAGGGGGATGGGAAGGCTGCTTGGTCCTCAGGCCGAAGCAGGGGCTGTGCAGCTGTTGGCCCAATGAGATGCATTGGTTGTTGGGCCTGGGGTCAGCTTGGGAAAGGGATTTCTGGGGAGTCACCACTTCTCCAGAGGACAAGGAGAGAAGCTGCCGGTGCCCCTGGAGAGGACAGGCTCCTTGGGGCCATTTGCATATGGTCGGTAAAGACAAGGGCATGGCCACCTGCCAGCTGGGGTGGAAGGTGGGCACCGGGATGTGAGGGGGCAGCCCCCAAGAGAGGGGGCCGGCATGTGCTTGTGTGAGAAGCTCCACCTCCCCACCCTCCTGCCCCGTCACATCTCCCACCCTCTCTGGCATCGAGACCACTGCCTGCTGCCCCTTCACACCCTGGGCCTCAGGGGGGGATGGCTGGGAGCCTGGGGACAGAGATGTCGGTCAGTTCACACTGGGCCTGGCTCAGGACACTGGCACACAGGACAAAAGAAAGACCCCACGCTCGCCTTCATAACCTAGGACCTGCCTGGGGCTGCTCCCATGCCAGATGAGCGGCAGGAGAGGGCTCTGCAGGGTTGGGGGCAGGGGCAGGGGACAGTGTCAGGAGCACTTCCAGACACACACAGCCAGGGTCCCCCCGAAGTACAGGTAGAGGAGGTTCTTCACCTCATGTGTGATCTCAAAGCCGAAGCCTTCTCCGATCACCACGTGCCAGGAGGAGCCGAACTTCTTGTCCATCGTCTCTTTGATCATCTTGGCGGCGCTCTGGAACAAAGAGGACGCAGTCACGGGGTGCCGGGGGGGGGGGGGGGGCGGGCAGCGCGTGAGTCAGCTCCCTCTGTGGGAGCAGAAGTCTTAGCAAGAGCAAGGCCCGCTGCCCTGTTAGCCATTCTGCTCCTGGAACCACCAGAAGGGTTTCCACACCGGCCGCCCCCTGCCGGGCGCAGGGGGAGGACCCGATGCTGCCTCACTGGAGGAGGCGCTGGCTAGGGTGGCAGCGTGGGCATCAGGCCTGCAGACAGAGCCCTGGTCTGAGTGCTGGCCTGCCACTTGATGCCCGTGTCTGGGCCAGTACCAGGCTGTCCTCAGGACTAAAGGAGGTCACGGGTCCGAGAGCACCCTGTGGACTGTACAGGATTACTATCGTCACTGCGGTGCCGGGTTCCCTTCCGGGAACAAAAGGCTGCTCCCTGGCGGCTCTGGTGGGCTCCCAGAGGAGCAGCTGGTCTGTTTCCCTCATCATGGCACCAGCCCCCCTCCTTCCTGTGCTCGCTCTTGCAAGAGGTCTAGGGAAGGGCAGAGCCCTCTGGGTCAAGTCCTAGGCACCAGCAGCACCCACCGCTGTGCCAGGTGCCATGGGAGCACTTGGTCTGCATCACCTTAGTGCGTAGGTCCTCACACGGCCCAGTGCGGAGGCAGCACCCTCACCCCCCGTTACAGGCTAGGAAGCAGGCTCAGAGGTGAGAAATGGCTTATTCAAGGTTAAAATGCTAGGAAGGGCGGAGATGGGATTTGAACTAGGGCCTGGCTGGCCCAAAGCCCTGGCTCTTGTTGGCCAGGGTCTGCCTCTCCACCAGCTGCCATGACACGGACTTCTTACTCACTCACCACCAGATTAATGATTGACATTCCTGTGTGGATGCCGATTGGCCACATCGCCGGCACTAGAACGTGCCTAGCAGAGATGGTGTCTAACGGCTTTTCTGAATGGATGAATGGATACATGAATGAATGCCTGGACGCGCCTGTTCTCCACTGGCCTGGAGCCAAGGGAAAGGTGCCCTATTCATCAGCCCACCTGAGACAGGGAACAGAGTCAGGGGTGCCTTGAAGACCCCTTTACCTTTTCTCCTTCTAGAGCTGGGAGTGACCACCAGATCAGTGCCCAGAGACGGCACCAGAATCTTCCCTCACTGGCCTTCCCCAGGCTACAAATGCTTCCAAGGAAGGCACTAGCCTGGTCCCAGCAGGACTCTCTGGAGCTAGCTGTGGGAACCGGGGTACTTGATTCACCCACGGGGTCACTGAAGGCACGAGGGGCCACCGGTACCAATGGCAATACCTCGTTGTTGTTGGAGAATTTCTCACAGGCCGTGACACATAGCTCCATGGTCTCCACTCGCATCTCCTCTGGCATGTCCGAGTGCTAGAGACAGGGCAGGGGTGACAAACAAAGAGAGGCTTAGCCCATGACCTGGCTCTGGGCCGGCCTCTCTGTCCCAAGCTTAAGGCATGGACACTGGGTGAATGCCCTGGCATCTCCTTCACTCAGGGCGTGCAGCTGGAAACTGGGCATGGATTCGAGTGACGTGGGCTCTAAGGCCAGGTCCTCTGCAAGGGCATGAAGCTCCATCAGCACCACATTCGAGCCAACAGACACGGGAAGAAGGCTGGCCCAGGCAGGAGAGAATGCCGGCTACGTTTACAAGCAGCCTCAGAACACAGCTGGGTCTCACCCCGAAGCCTGCAGAGAGAACCTGGCCATTCTCGATGGCTCCTGGTTTTCTCCCTGCCTCTCTGGCTGCTCTTCTTAGTCCACTTGGCTGGATCCCCTCCCAGGCCCAGCGTCGGAGAGTCCTGGGCTTGTCTCCACCCTTTCCTCTCTTCAAGTATCTGCTCTCTAGGGGATCTAGCCTGTTCCATGGATTTATTTATCTCATATATGGGTAGGGGTCCCACAATCTCATCCCCAGTTTTAATGTCTCTTTTAGGCTCTGGACTCCTATATCCAACTACCTAACTGACAACCTCACTCAGACGTCCAAAAGATAACTTCTGCTTTCCCCCATAAACCTCCACTTCATTCTCTTGGAAATTCAAAGTATCTTGTTTAACCTTTCCTTCATGTGGACCAGACCCTGTCTGTCTTGTTCACTACTATATCCACAGTGTTCAGTATTTGGCAGGTGGCCTACATAAAAACTTGCTGAATGGATGAATGAATGAAAGAATGAATTACTGTTGACTTCTAGATCTCTAGATCTGAGCCAGCCAAGCCCTTCTGAACTCCCTCCCACCACCACCCCCGCCTCTCTCCAAGGCTGTGTGGGCCCTGCTGGCCACCCTGCTCCCTCCCTTGGGGCTTACCCTGACCAGAGGGAAGGTCTGCAGTCGTTTATAATCAGCCTCATCTTTCTTCCCTTCTGCTTCTCCCATGATCCTTCCACTGTGACTGGAGGAGAGTGGGGGCTTTCAAGAGGTGCTGGGACTGGCAACTGAGACACACCCAGGGGATTCAAGAAGCAGGTCCTGCTAGCTTGATGGGAGCAGAAAATGTCTTAACTCAAGGGGTGCTGTAGAAAACAGGAAAAACCAGGAGAAAAGAGTTGGCTTTAAAACCATACATCGCAAATTAGATATGTCTCAGTAACAATTTGACACCTCCCAATCTTAACTCCTCCGCATCCTTTGCCAAATGGCCAGCGAGTCTGCAGACGGGAGGATGAGTCAACATGAGATGCTGGGGCCTGGTTAAGAACACACTGGTATGATGCTGCAAGCCCACACTGTCATTATCAAGACAAATACTGACTGTGGGCCAGGCCGCGGACGGAGCCGTGAACTAGCAACAAACAGCCTCTCTGCATGCCCACTATGTACATGGTCCTATTTCTCAGCAGACAGGATTAGAACATTACTATCAGGTCACGAGCCACAATGCTGGGCTTATGGGACCTGTGCCTCCTTCCACAGGCCCCTGATCTGCAGAAGAAATGAGAACAGCGGTGCTGTGTCCTCTGTGGCACTCCAGGCTCTCTAGCTCTTCCTGCTCACTCCCCCGCAGGCCACTCTGTCCTGTCTGGCTGGCCCAGGAGTTGGAGGCCTGGGCTTCAGTGCTGCTTCTGCTGCTCACCCCAGTATGGCCTTGGGCCTCAGAGTCCTCATCAGTAACACGAGGGTAGTCATTTATCTCATGGGCTGTTAAGAGAATCAAATGAGACAGTGTATGTAAGCAACGATCAGAGCCAGACATGTGGCTGACACTCAATGCACTGTCCTGCCTCCCTCTGGCTCCTGGGGAATCAAATGAAAGTGCCTGTGGACATGGCTGGAGAGGTACAAAGCCTCACACACACGCATGGATTTTTTCCTTTCCAAATCCAGTTGTCTAATAACAGATGGGGCTTTTCCTGAAGAGATGGGCCTGGATCCTAAATGATTAGGGGCATTGCTGAAAATCCTGTGTTTCTCTTTATCTTATAATTCAATTTATCCTTAACTCAAAGAATGTTTAATCTTAGATGAAGTACTAATGTAAACAAATACAAACTACCATGTTGTTAAACCCTTTTTAACAATCCATATTTAACAAATATAGACAAATGTTATTTTAGCATTTCTCACATTTCCAAATGAAGTTCCTTTCATGGCATAGCCACTGAACCCCAAAGACACCTAATAGGTAGGTAGGTAATGACAGGTAACATTTAATAGGTTTCCCCTGTGCCGGCCACTGTTCCAAGTGCGTCAGATGCATCTACTCAGCTGATCGCTGCAACAACCTCATGAGTTAGGTCCTGTACCAACCGAGGCGGGAAGCTGTTAGGTTGCTGACCTGAGGTCACTCCGCTAGTGAGCCGCAGAGCTGGGCTTGAGACTGGGCAGTCTCTGGTGTGGGCACTCCTAACCTTTCATCCGGCCTTCTCCCAGCACTGGCCCGATGTAGCAGCCACAACGCTGACCTCGAGTGTGACCTGTAGTGTGGCTCACGTGATTCCAGCAGTGACGCAAACATCAGCGCTTCCCTTTTGGTGTCTGCTGGTCTAATGCTAACGGGACCCTGTCCGGCCAAGCACCGAGCTTTCTGTGTGCCTTTTCTGGCCGTGCTGTCCCTCCCCTCCCATGCCTCAGCAGCTCTCCGCGCCGTCCCACTTGGTCAGCTCCCTCAACCGAGGCTGGAAGCTTGGCACCATCCCACCATCCCTCCACACTGGCATTTTCTGATTTCTCAGTGGGCAGATGGCTCCTCTTATCTCATCAATTCTGGGCACTTGTACCATTCAGATATTAGCTTTTGTTGGTTTCTTTATATATAAGTTGGCGAATTGCCAAGCACAATCTCATTGTACTTTCTGCTCATTTTTTTAAAAACGTTTATTGATTTTTTTAGAGCAAGAGGGAGAGACAGAAACATTGATGTGGGAGAGAACATTGATCGACTGCCTCCTGCACGTCCCCTACTGGGGATCGAGCCCACAACCAGGGCATGAGCCCTGATGGGGAATCAAGCTGGGACCTCTCAGTCCATGGGAGGATGCTCAGTCCACTGTGCCACACCAACTGGGCTCTGCTCATGTTTCTTATTTCATAAAATCCAGTGAGTCACGTGTCTTTGCTCATTAACTTAAGGCCCACCTCCAACTCCATCCTGTCCCTTTCGCTTTATTACAGGCCACTTGATCACTTTCTCCTCCTCATTACCAAGGGGTGACAGAAGGTGGCTACACTGATGATCAAAGGATAAGGGCTTTAAGTTTTGTTTACCTCCTGAGATTTTCAAGTGGGAACAACTTAAAATGCTGAAGCAGCTGCCTATACATCTTCCACCTGAATATTTCAGTCTGATTCAATTCATCCTCGAGCTAAAAAGTGCCAGCAGGGAGGGGCCTGGAAGGGCATTCCGAGGCAGTCATGCGCATGCCTGTCCTCGGGGAGGTCGGGGTCTACGACAGCTGCTTGGACCCTTCAGCATATGGAATCCTGATGAAACAAGGCTCCAGAGGTATTACCAAAGCCCATTCTTCAGGAACAAAGGGGTAAAGCCGCTGGGAGTTTCAGGGGAAAGGAGCATCACCTTGTAGAGAAGGTGCAGGACCAGGAGGTGGAGTATTTAGGCTTGAGTACCAATTCTGTAACTGAAATGACTTCTTCCCTCTCCTTGCTTTGCAGCCTTGGGCAAGTAACTTAACCTGGGCCAGGTCTGCTCCCCGTGAAATAGGATGATCCCATCGTAGCTTCAGAAAGCTGTTGCAATCACCAAAAACATGCATGCGAGCGTTTTGAAATTTTAAAGCTCTCTTAACTATTATTGCACTGCTCTTCCTAGTCATGTTATTAGCTAGGACTTCGTCAACATGATCCAAACACGTTTATAAAGAACAGGACTGCAGCACGGCCAGTGTGGTTCAGTGGTTGAGCATCGACCCATGCACCAAGAGGTCACTGGTTCGATTCCCGGTCAGGGCACATACCCGGGTTGTGGGCTTGATCTCCAGTGAGGGCCATGTGGAAGGCAGCCAATAGACGGTTCTCTCTCAAATCGATGTTTCTATCTCTTTCTCCCTCTCCCTTCCTCTCTCTCTAAATATCAATAAAAATATATAAAAAATAAAAGAACATGATTGCAAATAGCTTTCATAATCACTACAGGTACTTTTGGAGTTCCAAAAGGGATGAGACTTGAATGAAAGTTATAGATGGTACTTCCAAGTACAAAAAGGTAGAAGACTTTTTATGATGCTGTATCATTACAGTACAGCTCTAGTCATTCAGACACGATTCAAAACCCTGCTAAAGAATGCTACCAAAAATAGAAGTAGAGGTTTTAATAACCTTATCAATCTTCCATGCAAATGAGTGTGTACCTGACAGCTCCAGCCAGAAAGAGTCCCATCAGGCCTAAAAGAGAGCCCTTTAATAATGTAAGTGTGCCTGTGGCCAAGGCACTTCAATCTGCTGGGCACCAAAGCTCAACCCATCCCAGGGCCCATCCTGGCGCATAGGCCAGAGGCAGCCCTGCTTTCTCTCCTGCCCTTTACACTCCTCTTCACCCAAGGGCCCCTCTGTGTGCTTGCTCAAGACATTTTCTTTATGTATAATACGATGTCATAAACAACACTCACATCATACACAGATCTGGATGAATCCGACATTCTGGTTAAGATACAGAGTACAGCAAACAGTCACAACCATCACAGCTACTAGCTCTGTGCGAGAACAGCCACTTGCTTACTCCAGAGAGGGGATTATGCGGTCTCCCACCTCCCTTTCCTACTCAAGAGAACAGAGTTGAACATAAGAGACTAATAATAACATTATCGCAAAAATAAATTGAAGTTAGCACTTTTTAAAACTATATTGTCCTCAGATAGAGGATGTATCAGATGATGAACTGATACAAACAGATCTATGCTTGATCTTAGCCAAAAGGCTGAACTGCTGATTTATTTTTTAAAAAATCATTCATGCCCTGGCCAGTGCAGCTCAGTTGCTTGAGTATCATCCCATGTACCGAAAGATTGCTGGTTCAATTCCTGGTCAGAGTGCATGCCCCGGTTTTAGGTTCAATCCCTGGCTGGGCTACATTCAGGCAGCAACCGATCGATGTTTCTCTTTCTCTCGCTCCCTCTTTCTCTCTCTAAAAAAATTTTTAAAAAGATCATTCACAATTGCTCATTACTGGTGACATCTCACAACCAGTCATGACTTAGCAGTGTGCCACAAGGCTAGACAATCAGCGGGGGCTGAAGGGCTTTATCTGTTCTGTTGCAGATGCTCCCAAGCATGAAGTCCAGTGTCTGGCATGTGGCAGGAGACCAACAAACCTCTAAATTGTAATTAAATTATATTTCATTTGCCCCCTGGGAATGGAGAGGACATATCAAATTCATTCTGTAATATTTATTGAGTACTGACCTTAAGCAAGGCAACAGGATGGGTGCTCTGCATAAAGATCTCATTCATTCCCCCTAACTCTGTCAGATAGGCACTATTATCCCTACTTTTCTGATGACCATGTAGGCTGAGAAAAGGAGAGACATTCCACTTGGTTAATACACGGAGCTAGGATTCAATCAGGTATGTATGACTTCAAGTGTATACTTTTCCAACTACTCCACTACAAGCAAGACAGTTCCTGCTTTCAAGTGTACAATCTGAGAGACCAACATACATACACAAGGAACTGTGGTTCATGACAGAAGACAGTAAGTGCCACAAGACAGATGCAGAGAGAGAGGAAAGGGGAGATTTCTAGAGGGGGCAGGGAGAGAACAGTAAGAAAACCTTGAGGGAAGGGGCAGCATTTGAATCAGGCCTTAAAAGGTGAGTAGGAATCCCACCAGGTGGACACGGTGAGGAAGATCTGGGCAGAGAGGGGAACAAACATGCTCACATCAAAGCAGAAAGCTCCAAGCGTTTCTGGGAAAGTCCAACAGTCCCATATGTCTGGAGGACAGGAGCTGGCCAAGGAGAAGGGAGCAATAAGGCTGGGGGAAAAGGTGGGGTTAGGTTGTGGAAGTGAAGACGGGCCCTAAAACCCAGGCTTAGGAAATGTGGATATTTTTAGTGGGGAATGAGAAGCTCTTTGGAGGTCTCTTGGGGGTTGGTGACATGGTTGTGTTTTGGGGCAGTTATTCTCATTATGACAATTGAGTTAACAGGAGGAGGGACTGGAAGTAGGCACACCAGTTAGGAAGCTGCAGCAATGGCCCAGGTGACAGACATTAAAGACTTGAACCTAGGGTGGTGGCTTCAGAAATGAAGGAATGTGAAATCCTTGCTGAGGCAGAATCAAAGCAAACTGACAGTTTCCCGAGTGGGCTGGGCATGACAGAATGATGGATGCTGCCCGAGAGAGACAGGGAAATCAGGTGTAACATGGATAGGGAGAGAGCAGGCCAGTCTGATGTTAGAACTACTGAGTTTAAGCGGCTAACGAGATGTGCAAATGGAGGTAGGTGTCTCATCAAGAGTAGGTAATCACCGAATCATGGATCGTCAGGGGCAGAAGGGAAGCCACTGAGTCCAACCGGCACATCAATCAATATATCAATCTCTACCCCCACCCCCACCCCAAAGTATCCTTAACCATGGAAACCCAGGAGAAAGAACGGAGCTGGAGATCTGGATTTGACGGTCAAATGGAGAAATGACAGCTCACACTAAGGGAGTTGGGGCATTTCTGAGGGGAAAAATGTGGGGAAGAGACAAAGGAAGGAAAGTAACAAATACTGAATCTACACTGGACTGGACTCCGTACTTCATATTATCCTCAGAATCCCCAGAGAAGATGCTCTGTAGTAGCCTGATTTGCTATGCGCCCAGGGAGCTTAGGTAACTTGCTCGGGTCCTGCCACTGGGAATCCAAACCAGGCTTGTCAAGTTCTTGCACCACAGCCGATTCCTCTAACGGGAAGCACATCCTCAGGGAAGCCTACAGTTGGGTCAGAGAAGCACATCCTGGAACGTCAGAGTCGAAGAGGCCTTAGAGATCCTTCAGCCCAACTTCTCGTTTACAGATGGGGAAACTGAGGCCCAAAGGGGGAAATGACCAGCCTGGAGTCCCAGCACGTCGCCTACTGTCCAAGTCAAGCTGTCTGTCTGGGCCAAGGCTCTGGCGGCCACAGGCCCAACGCCAGAGGGTGTAATTACTCCGCGAAAGGTGGGGGGATCAAGGTGCAGGGGGCGGGTTCGGGTCAGGGAGTACCGAGGAGCTCAAAGCGTGACCGGGCCTCCATTGGGGCGGGGTGGGGAGAAGCGGCCTGCAGAATAGCGACGGCAGATCTGTCACCACCGAGCTCGCAGGTCTTCTAAAGTGGGGGGATGGGGGTTGGGAGGACCTGGGGCTGGGGACCAGCAGGGAGGAGACTGAGGTGGGGCCTCCGCGGTGGGCGAGGCCCCGCCAGCCCCGCGGTGCTTCCCGGCTCCCCTTCGGGCCGGCCCTCCCCACCCGGCTGCCCGCCGAGCCCCGGGGCCTCACCTGCTCCCGCGGGGGCCGGAGCCGAGGCCGCAGCTACCTCACCCCCGCCAGGGTTGTCAAGGAGCAAAACAAGAGTGTCTTAGCAACAGCGGGGAAGTCCCACCCCTCACCGGACGTTGACAAAAATTTTACTTCTTATTGGTGGATAAAAGTGTCCTTCAACGTTGAAGGGCCCTACACGTAGAGGTTTGTACGAAAGGGGCGTTGCTTAGAGGCTTGAGAGGCGGGGCTTAACTTATAGTCGTCTTAAGTGGGCCTGAGGAGCCAGGGACATACAGAAGTTCTTATTTTAGAGAAACAAACTTTTAAAAAAGCAGTATTGCCTGGGGAGTTTCTTTTAGTCATTTGAAATAACAAGTGAAATTTGTTAGTGTCGTGACACTGAGATGCTACTTCATTAGGATCTCAAAAGCCTACTAATAACTAGTATTTATGTAGGGCTTTACAATGGTATCTCGCTTGATTCTCACCAGTTCTCTTTCAGGATTCGTAACCCCACCTGAACTAAGGTTTAGAGAGGCTAAGTAACTTGGTAAAAAATCAAGGTAAAGCTCCTTGAGAATGAACCCAGGTGCTGTTTCCACTGGAGGAGACACTGTACCATCTGACTTAAAGACACAGTTGCCCAGAGCCTGCTTTTCTTCTCCTTGGGGGCAAAATTAATCTGAAAGTATTTATACGACTATGGAAGAGACAAGAACCTGCAGATTCAATTATCTGATTGGTGGATCAAAGGTTCAGTGGCATACTCTAATGTAAACATTTACTTTCTTATGGTGGATACTCAGGTGAAATCCCACTTCATGTTCACTGGCACCTACTGGGAACTCACCCCTGGCCTGGTTCTGGTGATTCAGAGAGGAACGAGAAGAGGAAAACCTTGGTCCTAGAGAAGGCACAGTGAGGGGACAGCTGTGTCAACAAAATGAATACAGAATAATTCATTTCATCTGTGTTCTGATAGAGGCGTGGGCAAGGTGCTGGTTCTCTTCAAGGAGGGAATAACTAACACTCAGAGTTGGCTGAATCTGTACGTGATCAGTAGGCTAGTGAGGGTGGAGAGCACAATTCAGTAGGGAACTTCTCGGTGGCTCTACGAGGCCCGGGAGGACGGAGAATGTGGTACAAGTGGGAGGTGATGGTGAAGAGGGTAGGGGTGAAGATGCAGAGGGAAGTAGGGACCACAAAAGCTAGGAGGGTTTTGAACGCCAGGTTCAGGTATTTGGGTGTTCCCTGGGGTGAGTGAGAGTTGGAGAAAGTGGCTGTTGGAGAGTTATTTTTTGTTTGTTTTTTAAGCGAAAGGAAAGTTTATTTGAAATATCAATGTTGGAGCGTTTTAAGGCCAGCAGTAACATGGTCAGATTTGGGTTGTGGAAAGATCACTTGGGTGGTGAAGATAGTGGACTGGACTTGGAGTGGGTAGACCGAAGGCAGGCACAGTGGATTTTGTTTTGAGACTTGGCAGCACGAGGTGTGCTAGCCACTTGCCGATTCTCACCTTGCCTCCTTGGTGCATTCTGAGGGTCAGGGGATGTCTGACTCAGTCTCCATATTTCCTGAAATCTCTTTGCCCACTTTCTCCAGGAGATGGAAGGTGGCCTTTGAGGGGGATGAAGCTCTTGCCTCCGCCTCTCATCCAAATTTCTCTAAAAGGGGTCCACATTTGCTGTCTTCTTTTTCTCACCTCCCATTCAGTTTTCAGCCCACTGCAATCTGGCTTCCACGCCTACGACGCCACCAAAATTCTCTCTTCCATGGTTACCAGTGACCTCCTGGAGAGCAGAATCTGATAGACCCATTTAGTCTCTATTTTCCTGGACCCATCCTCTCTGCTGGCATAGCCTATCAACCACACCCATCTTCTTGAAATTCTGTACCCCAGAACTAGTGCCTTCAGAACTCTTTTTTTTTTTTTTCCTTTCGTTTTTTGTTCAGATAGAGTGGCAGAGAGAGAGAGAGAGAGAGAGAGAGAGAGAGAGAGAGAGAGAAACATCGACGTGAAAGGGACACATTGAGTGGCTGCCACCCGCACAACTCAACCAAGGCCGGGGACAAACTGCAACTGAGGTATGTGTCCTTAGTGGGAACTGAACCCGGGTCTCTCTGGCCTGTAGGCTGATGCTCTAACCACTGAGCAAAACCTGCCAGGGCACCTTCAGAACTCTTTAAAATGAAGTTTAAAGGGTCCCATGGCATTAGAATGGCGAGGGGCAGGAATCTGTATTTTTCACAAGCACTCTGTGCACTCTCACAGTTAAGAATCACAGCTCCTAACATTGGGGACACTTCACTCTCTTGAATCTCCCTGACCCCTTCCTTACCTGCTTTCTTGGGGTTTTCGTCCTTTGCATTTTGTGCCTACCTTGGCCCCCTTTTCTTCTCATCAATGGTCTCAAATTTCTTCCTATCCTAAGTCACCTTCCCATCAGTGAGAAATTCCCTTGGTCACGCTTCCTGGGTATTTACTGGAATTGAGGGTTGAGTATGTACTCTGGAAAAGCCTCTCTGGTGATTCCAAATATTCTCTCAGGGAGTTATGCCACCCCTATGCATATCTTGTTGAGAACTGCTGTCTTAAGTACTGTCCCTTGGGGATCTCATCCATTCCATGGTTCCATTGTCAATGTCCTGGATTCTGATAGCTTCTCTATTTCTCTCTCCAGATTAGGCCTCTCATTGGAGCTCCAAACCTAAATATCCCACTGCCCCTGGTCATCTCCACCAGACTGTCCCACAAGCCCTTCAAACTCTATATGTGTCAAACAGAATTGATCATCTCCCTCCAACCTGCTCTCCCTGCATTTCCTGCCTCATTAAATGGCACCACCACCCACCCAGTTGCCTCCATCAGAAACCGGGGACTCTCATTCTTCACACTTTCCCCACCATCACCCACCTCCAGTCAATCACCAGCCTGTTCGTTTTGACTCAATTCTGCCTCTATCCTGGTTACAGCCCCTTCTGGTCACGTTCATGGCATTCTGTATGTGCGCAGACCCACGATCCCATCGGTATCATTGCGATAACTTTCTAATGGGACTTCCAGAGTGCAGTCTTGCCCATCTTCTGTACCACAGACAATGTGATCCTTCTAAAACCCAAATTTCACCACTGCACTCCTCTCTTTAACAACTCCTTCCCTCCCTCCGCAGTTCCCCATTGCCTATCAGAGGACATCCGATGCTGTCACCTGGAGTTCAAGGACCCCATGATGTGGCCTGTGGGCAGCTTTGTCTCCTTGCTGCTGCTTTCTGCCAACTCTCATGGCTGTTTTTCACCTCCCTGCCTTTGCTCACGCATCCTCTCTGCCACATCCTCCTTCGGCCCTTCCGTCTTTTTGGCTAGATGAGCCCATTCACCTTTGGTCAAAGCTTGCACACATTGGATTTCTTGCAACCAGTAGAGTTGTTGTGCTCCAGCTCATCTGATGTGTGTTCCCGCCACTGCCCTTCTCCACCGTTCTGCACTTGAGTTTAATTCTGTTTTCCCCTGTGAACTCCTTGAGAGCAAGAACCTTGTCTGTTTGTCTTACATTCCTGGGCTCCACACAGGATCCAGCAGAGAACAGGAGCTTAGTAAATGTCTCACGAATGCATGTATGAGTGAATGCGTGAGGTGGATAGGGTCCTACGCTCCTTCTTCCGACTCAGCTCTTGTCAGTCCCCAAGACAGCCTGGGTTCCATCTACACCAGTTCGGGCGCTGCTCCTGTCGTTTAAAATTGCTGACAGTGGACACTCTGGAATCAGCTAGTAATAAGATCAGCTGTAAGTAACAGATTGGAAAAACCATGACTTAAAACAACCTAAATTTACTGTAGTACAGTTCTGTCGTCAGAAGTCTGAAATGGGTGTCACTGGGCTAAATCAAGGTGTCCCCAGGGCTATGTTTTCTCTTGAGGCCCTAGAGGAAACCGTTCCTTCCTTTTCCCAGCATCTAGAGACTTCCCACATCCCTGATGCAGATGCTTCCACCTCTCTCTTCTTTGGTCCATGGCTGATGCTCTACCGCTGAGCCAAACTGGCCAGGGCCCACCTCTGTCTTCTATGTCTAAGGACATGTGATTACTTTGGGTCCATCCAGACAATCCCGGCTAATTTCCTTGTCTCACGGTTATCTGATTAGCAATCTTTTTTTCATACTTACAATTTTTTTTGGGGGGGGGGATATTATTTTTCTTTATTGATTTTAGAGAGAGAGGAAGGGAGAGGGAGAGAGAGATAGAAATATCTGTGAACGAGAACATCAACTGGCCGCCTCCTGCATGCCCTGCACTGGGGATTGGGCCCACAACCTGGACATGTACCCTGACTGAGAATCAACCCGGTGACCTCTTGGTGCATGGGTCAAGGCTCAACTACTGAGCCACACCAGCCGTGTTAAAAGTCTACTTTAAACTAAATATTGCTACACCAACTTTCTTTGAACTAGTGTTTGCATAGTGTATATTTTTCTATCCTTTTAATTTTACCTTTCTATATATTTATTTTAAAATCCAGTTGACAATATTGGAATGTTTATCTTTTTTATATTTAATATAAATACCCACTTACATTATATTTATGTTTAAATCAATGAACTTACTATTTTTATTTATTCCATCCTTTCTGTGTTCCTTTTTTCTTTTGGTCTTCTTTTAAATTATTTTTATTATTTCATTGTTTTCCTCCTGCAGCAGCTTGTTAGTTACATGTTCTTTTATAATTATTTCAGTGATTGCCTTAGGAAAATATAATATGGATCCCAGACTTATTAAAGTCTAATGTAGCCCAGCCGGTGTGGCTCAGTGGTTGAGTGTTGACCCATGCACCAAGAGGTTGCCAGTTTGATTCCCCGTTGGGGCACATGCCCAGGTTGTGGACCAAATCCCCAGTGGGGGGCATGCAGGAGGTGGCTAATCGCTGTTCTCTCTCATTGATGTTTCTCTCTCTCCCTCTCTCTTCCTCTTTAAAAAAAAATCAATAAAGAAAAAATATTTTAAGTCTAATGAAATATTACTACACTTACTACTGCCAGGGCCATGCAGGAACATGAAAACATTTTCACTGCATTTACCTCTTGCAACCTTTTATTCTATTGCTGTCATGAGTTTTAAACCTCACAAGACATACTTGTTATTAGTTTTTTCAATCAACATTAACTTAGATTTATCCACATATTGACTTTCCGTTGTTCTTCATTGGAATTTCCATGGTTCCTTTCTGGACCATTTTCTCTCTCCCCAGAGAATTTCCTCAGCCTGTCCTTTAGAGAAGCTCTGTTGGAACAAAAACCATGGGTGACGAATATTGTTTTTGCTTTGTCTGAGTTTCATCTTCATTTCTGAAGAGTTTTCAACGAATACAGAATTCTAGGGTGGCAGGTGTTTCCTTTCAGCACTTGAAGATGTTATTTTTCTTTTCTTTTTATTATTGTTTTATTTTTTCATTACAGTTGACATGCCATATTACATTAGTTTCAGGTGTTCAGCCTAATGATTAGACATTATATAACTTACTAAATGATCATTCCAATAAATCTTGTACCCATCTGACATCATACAGTTATTAGAGTATTAGTGATTAAATTCCCTATGCAGAATTTTACATCCCCATGACTATTTTGTAACTACCAATTTATACTTCTTAATCCCGTCACCATTTCACCCATCCCCCAACCCCCTCCCATCTGGCAACTGTCAAAGTGTTCTCTGTATCTATGAGTCTGTTTCTGTCTGCTTGCTTGTTTATTTTTTTATTTTTTTAGATTCAATTGTTGATATATATGTATTTATTGCCATTTTATTGTTCATAGTTTTGACCTTTTTTTCCTTCTTCTTAAAGAAGATCCTTGAACATTTCATGTAATACTGGTTTGGTGGTGATGAACTTTAGCTTTTTCTTGTCTGGGAAGTTCTTTATTTGTCCTTCCGTTCTAAATGATAGCCTTGCTGGATAGAGTAATATTGGTTGTAGGTCCTTGCTTTTCATAACGTAGAATATTTCTTGCCAATCCCTTCTGATTGTCTTCCTTCTTCTATTCTTCCACTGAGAAGTCAACCATCAGTCCTGTCATTGCTCCTTGGAAAGTAATGTATCCCTTTTCCTTAAGGCCTTTTGAGATTTTCTTGTCTTTGATTTGTAGCTGTTTTACTATCAAAGTCCTGGTTGTGGTTTTTTTTTTGTTTGTTTTTGTTCTTTGGCATTTCTCATGTTTGGAGTTTCCTGAGATTTTTGAATCTGTGACTTAATGTCTTTCAGTGGTTTTTGGAAAAATTTCAGACAGTTTCTATTCAAATATTGTTTCTGTCTTATTTTCTCTCTCCACTTCTTCTGGGGTACCTTACATGTTGGACTTTTCCACTATGTCCTATTAATATTATAGTATTTTCCCTGTACTTTCTGTTCTTCTCCCTCATTCTTTATTCTGGATCTTTTCTTTTGATCTGTCTAATATAGTTCGTAAGTTCTTTCTTCAGCTGTGTCTACTCTGCTGTTAAACCTATTGATTGAGTTCACAAATTAGTTAATGTATTTTTCAGTTCTAGAATTTTTATTTGATTATTTTTTATAATTTACAGTTCTGTTGAAATTCTATTTGTCATCTAGATTTTTGACTATATTAACCATTTTTAAGTCTCTGTCTTATAGCTCTACCATATGGATCTCCTGTAGAGATTTTTAAATTAGATTTTTAATTTTGAGATAATTATAGGTTCACATTTAGTTGTAAGAAATAATGTAGAGCAATCGTTTTTTAAATCCTCATCTGAGGATATATTTTTTCCATTTATCTTCAGATAGAGTGGGAAGGAGGGAGGAAAGGAGGGAGGGAGGGAGGGAGGGAGAGAGAGAGAGAGAAACATTGATGTGAGAGAGACACATGGACTGACTGCCTCCCACACAATGACCAGGGCCAGGGACCAAACCACAACTAAGGTACATGGTATGCGGGCCAATGCTCTAACTGCTGAGCCAAACTGACCAGTGCTAGTTCTGTGCAATTTTAACATATGTGTAGGCCTACTGGCCTTTAAAATTTTTCTTTCTTCATTTTCGATCATTCAGTTTTGTTTCCAGCTATGTCTAATAATTTCTTATTGAATGCCAAGCCTTATGTACCAAAAATATAATGCGAGAGTTTGAATGATGTCATTATTTTCCTCCAGAGAGAATTTATTTTTGCTTTTGGCAGGATGTTAGTGAAGGGGCAGACACCTTAATTCAATGAATGAATGCATGAATGAAAGGTTTAGAAGCTGAGATTCCATTTCTGGAGGGCTGGAATATTTTCAACTCACTCTACTCCAAGAGTGGAAGCCTTTGGGGTCCCACTGAAAGTCTGGACTATTTACCTAGAGTGCTTTCAGTTTTTTGCTGGAATCTGTTCCTCTCTCTGTCATATAATTTCTTGAACATAATAACCAGCTGCTCAGCTATTGCTCTCTGCTCAGCTTAGACGTTTGTTGTATGTAAGTGGACAGGTGCCTCAAGGGGAACACGGAGCCCCAAAGTCAGTGCACCTCTGAACTTTTCTGCTCTGTGGGATCTTCATTGCTCAATTTTCACCTATCTTGCTACCTCTCTGATGTCTTCCTTGGATGTTTTAAATACAATGTGTGGTTTTTCTAGGCTTTCTCAGTGGGAGAATTGGTCAGCCACAGAAAACTCCTACATCAATCTTTGTCTCTCAAACCAATGTTTTGACATCCCCGGAGGGCTGAAGGGAATTCGGAATCTCAGATGACACAGTGCAGGATTTGGGTGCTTGTTCTGGAGTCAGACTGGATTAAATCCCAGTGTTGCCACTTCCCAGCCATGTGACCTTGGATAAACGACCACCTTTCTGTGCCTGTTTCCTCATAGTGCTTCCCTCACAGGATTAAATAAACTAATACACATCAACTGATCAGAGCCGCGAATGCCTGGCACATAGTAAGTACCCAATAGATATCAGCTATTAATATTCAGCAAATACATATTAAGCCCTGTTCGGTGCCAGGTGCTGGATATACACGGTGGTGAAAAAAGTAAATACGGTCACTTCGTGATGGAGCTGATGCTCTGAATGACTTACAATTAAAAGTAAGCGCTCTGGCCCTGGCCAGTTTGGTTCAGTGGTTAGAGTCGGCCCACAACCAAAGGGTCATGGGTTTGATTCCTGGTCAAGGGCTGTATCTGGGTTGCAGGCTTGATCCTTGGCCCTGGTCGGGGTTGTGTGGGAGGCAGCCAATCAATGTGTCTCTCTCACATTGATGTTTCTCTCTCTCTCTCTTCCTCCCTCCCACTCTACAATGGAAAAATATCCTCAGGTGAGGATTAACAAAAAACGAACAAAAAAGTAAGCACCCTGGCCAGGTGGTTCAGTTGGTTGGAGCTCAAAGGTTGCAGGTTCCATTCCTGGTGAGGGCACATACCTTGGTTGTGGGTGTGATCCCGGTTGGGGCACATTCAAGAGGCAATCGATCAATGTTTCTCTCTCACATCAATGTTTCTCTCTCTCAAATCAATAAAAATAAAATAAAAAGTAAGTAAGCAAGTTTATTATCAAAGAGAGGAGTGTGCTGTTGAGACCATTAAAAAGGATGATAGAGCCCTGGCTGGTTTGGCTCAGCAGTTAGAGTGTTGGTCCATGGACCAAAGAGTTGCGAGTTTGTTTCCGGTCAAGGGCACGGACCTCGGTTGCATTTCAGTCCCCAGCCTGGTTGGGGTCATGCGGGAGGCAACCAATCAATGTATCTCTCTCACATCGATGTTTCTCTTCTCTCTTCCTCCCTCCCTCCCACTCTATTTGAAAACCAATGGAAAAATATCCTTGGGTGAGGATTTAAAAAAGGATGATAGAGTAGATGACCCTGTGGTTTGGGTCCCGGTTGAGTAGGAATGGCTTAGTTCCCAGTTCTGGGGTCATGGAGAGGGCATGGTGAATGGCAGCGAGTGACTAGGCAGCTACCTAAGGTGGAAGGGTCAGCAAAGCATCTGTGTGTCAAGCTGAGACCTGAACGACGAGAAGGAGCGAGTCCCCTGAGGACTAGGGGAAGGCGCGTTCCAGGCCGAGGGAAGAACACTTGTCAGTTCCCGCTCTGGTGTGCTTGAGGCACAGACAGAGGCCTGTGTGTCCCGGGGGGAAACGGGAGGACAGGAGAGAGTCGCTATATGAGGTCTGAGAGGAGGACCAGGACCAGATCACATGACTTCTACCCTAAGTGTACTAGAAAGCTTTGGAGAGCTTCCCGGAAGGGAATGACAATGTTTTTATCGTGACATGGTCATTTTGGATATTGTGTAGAGAATGGATTTTCAGAGAGGACATTGCAGTTGTATAATTGAGAGATGGGGTGGCTTGGAACCGAGGGATAGCAGATGTGGGGAGGACTGAACAGGCTGGATCCATGTTTGTGGCAGAGTCAGAAGCGATGGGTTCAACAGGACGGGCGAGAGAAATCGAGAAGTCAGTGCTAACACTTGCATCTCTGGTTTGAGGAGCTGGAAGATGGTGAGCCTATTTTTTAAACGGAAGACTGGGGTAGAAGTAGAGGGGGATCAAGAGTTTGGGATGCAGTATATTAATTTTGAGACTCCTCCTAGGCAACCTGGGTATATAAATGTGGAGTTCGGGGAGGGCTCATTGGTTTTAAAGTCATCAGATGATGGTTGAAGCCATGGGCCTAGATGAGATTTCCCAGGGAGAGAATCCACCTAGAGAATAAAGAGACCCAGGGCTGCACTGAGGACGGCAGAATTAGGGGCCAGGGAGAGGAGGAGCCTGGAAGCAGCAGCCAGTGAAGCCGTGGCTCTCCAGGTGTGGTCCCGCCGCTCTCCAGGTGTGGTCCCGCCGCTCTCCAGGTGTGGTCCCGCCGCTCTCCAGGTGTGGTCCCGCCGCTCTCCGGGTGTGGTCCCGCCGCTCTCCGGGTGTGGTCCCGCCGCTCTCCGGGTGTGGTCCGGCCGCTCTCCGGGTGTGGTCCCGCCGCTCTCCGGGTGTGGTCCCGCCGCTCTCCGGGTGTGGTCCCGCCGCTCTCCGGGTGTGGTCCGGCCGCTCTCCGGGTGTGGTCCGGCCGCTCTCCGGGTGTGGTCCCGCCGCTCTCCGGGTGTGGTCCGGCCGCTCTCCGGGTGTGGTCCGGCCGCTCTCCGGGTGTGGTCCCGCCGCTCTCCGGGTGTGGTCCGGCCGCTCTCCGGGTGTGGTCCCGCCGCTCTCCGGGTGTGGTCCGGCCGCTCTCCGGGTGTGGTCCGGCCGCTCTCCGGGTGTGGTCCCGCCGCTCTCCAGGTGTGGTCCCGCCGCGCTCCAGGTGTGGTCCCGCCGCTCTCCAGGTGTGGTCCGGCCGCTCTCCAGGTGTGGTCCGGCCGCTCTCCAGGTGTGGTCCGGCCGCTCTCCAGGTGTGGTCCCGCCGCGCTCCAGGTGTGGTCCGGCCGCTCTCCAGGTGTGGTCCCGCCGCTCTCCAGGTGTGGTCCCGCCGCTCTCCAGGTGTGGTCCCGCCGCTCTCCAGGTGTGGTCCCGCCGCGCTCCAGGTGTGGTCCCGCCGCTCTCCAGGTGTGGTCCGGCTGCAGCACAGCATCACCTGGCGCTGGCCAGGGCGCAGGCTGCCAGGCCCCACCCAGATCTCTGCCTCGGAAGCTCTGGGCTGGAGGGTGCGGGCTAAAGTCTGAGCACCCCTGCGGGAGAAGGAAACCCGGCAAAGGTGTGTTTGGGAAGAAAAGTATTTCAAGAAGGAAGGCGTGGTTAACTGTCAAATGCAGCTGAGAGCTCAGCTCAGATGAGGACAGAGGCCTGGCCATGAGGTTTGGTGGCATGGTGGTCATCGGTGGCCTTGACGAGAGTGATCTTGGTGGAGAGGTGGGGACAGCAGCCAGGTGGGGACTGGCCAGGAGTGAATGAGAGGGAGAAAGTGGCAGCAAAGACTACAAACAGCACGTGCAGTAAAGGGTTAATTCAGAGGGCTTAGGACGCTCAAACCCTGAACATTCTGAAGAAAGGACTGCGCCCTGGCCAGCGCCCGGTAGGTAAGCCCCGAGCCTTCAGACATCCTGCCTAATAAGAGTGCTTTGTGTACCTTGAGCCGTGTCAGTGACTTTATGCTAATGATGTGACATGTAGAAAATGCCTGTTGTTATTTGTCTAGGACCCTGGGTCGTGTTGTATCAGTTTGGCCTTTGATGGACACTGAGAAGTTAAGGTCACTCATGGGAGTGCTCCGTGCCTGTGTGACTGACTCCGGATACAGCCTGGACACCAAGGCTCAGGGGAGCTTCCCTGGCGGACAGCTTGCTGTACGCGTCACACCTCGTTGCCGGGGGAATGAAGCCTGTCCCCAGGGCGGTGCCCGGTCTCTGCCGTCTGCCTGTCACTTTGCTGCTTTCAGCCTGTATCCGTTCAATGTAACGTGCCATAACCACGAGTACAACCGCTTTTCTGAGTTCCCTGCGTCCTTCTAAGTGAGTCGGCAAGCTTGGGGTGGTCTCGGGGACCCTGACACACCTGCTTTTTCAAGAAGTCTTGCTCTGAAAGGAGGAAAGAAGTGGATGGTAGCGGGAGGAGGGTGTGGCTCGGGGAGGGGTTGTGTGTGTGGCGTGACTAGGGCTAGTTCGTGTGCCTGATGGAATGATGGAGACCCGGAGAGGTTGGTAACTCAGGACCGATGACCTTGGGAAGCTGAGGGGATGGGGCCTCTGACAGGAGCAGGGACAGTTCAGCTGAGTGGCAGAGGGACGCCAGAGAACGAGGGGACAGGGCAGATTTGGTGGCGAGGTGATGGTCGCTTTGTCTCCTCGGTGCACTATGAAGTAAGGTCACCCTTGAGGGTGCAGGGATGGGGTTGGAAGGCTGTAGGAGTTTTGAGGAGAAAGAGGGTCGACTCTTAGCCATTGTGGAGAGCGAACCCTCCCACGAGGAAAGTGTGCTGAGCTGCAGAGCAGGGAGACCTGCCCCTGGATCTCTGGCCGTGAATTTGAAATGAGAGTCGGCACACGTGCGAGCCCTGTGCTTGTCCGCGTCAGCTGTGCAGGTGCGGCAGGTGGCAGGTGGCCAGGGGCTCTAACCAGGGCAGGACATTGCCAGCTGAGGGGGACAGAAGGAGAGAGGGTGTTTGTAAGTAAATCAGAGCAAGAGAGGACCAGCAGGGCGTGGCTGCCTGCAGCTTAATTTTGCTCATTGGTAAGTAATTATAAACAATATTTAAAAACAAATCTGGATTCATTTTGGACACAATTTTTCAGGTAACTCAGTAGACTTCAAATTTGGTTTTCGTGTTTGAAATGCTTCCAGTGGTACCCCTGGTCCTCATGGGGTGAATTTATTTTTTTGTTGTTGCTAATACTCACCTGAGGATACTTTTCCATTGATTTTTAGGTAGAGTGGAAGGGAGGGAGAGAGGGAGAGAGAGACACACACTGATTGGCTTTTTCCCGCATGACCCCTACTGGAGCTGGAGATCAAACCTGCAACTCAGGTATATGCCCTTGACTGGGAATCGAACCCCTGACCCTTTAGTCCATGGACTGTTGCTCTAACCGCTGAGCCAAACTGGCCAGGGTGTGAATTCACTCTTGCTGGAAGTTGGGAAGCTTTGGAAGTCTGGGAAGGCTTGTCTTGCTGTGTTCCTAAGATGGTGTGGACAGGGAGGGCTGGGGACTAGATCAAAGCCTTCCAGGGATGGGTGGGTGCTGGAGGGGTGGGTGGGGGACTATCAGAAAGTCCAGTTTAGAGGTCAAGCAAGTCAGAGGTGTCCAGGTAGACCACGGGGAGGGGAGGGTTTGAACCACACCAGGGCCAACTTCCTTTCCCCTCCCCCATCTCCCCAGGACTCCAAGGGAGGCACCACTCTGGGGGTCCAGGCAAGTGACTCAGGCAGATTGGGTCTCAGGGAACAAGTCAGGGACCTGGTTCCCAGAACTGGGGCACGAGGTGGGGATGGGGTGTTAGGAATGAGGCCAAAGCCCAGTTATCAGAACTGGGACACTTTCCACATGGGATTTGTGTTCTCACATCCTTCCTGCATAAATCCTGGGACATGGGGTATGTCTGTACCTGGGGCCTGGCAGAACCTGTCAGACTGGGGGACAGGTGATCTGGGTGAGGCTCTGGGCACCCAGGCCGCACCTCCTGTCCTCCTGTATTTGCCCACTGCCCTGCCCCAAGTCGCAGCCTCCTTCCTGCCCGCCTCCGGGTGGCCCAGCCTTGCAAGAAGAGCCTCAGAGTAAACGTCATGTTTATTTTGAACATTCAAATTTACAAAAACAAAAAAGTGACAAAGTCCATGACATATCACACACACACACACACACATATACACACACACACGTTGCATCTCATGTCACTTTATGTACAAAATTGGGCCAGGAGGACGGGAGGCGGGGGGTCACCAGAAGGGTGCACTAATTTCAGTGCCCAGCAGCATGACATGCTCACTCACTGCTTAGACTGGGCCCACGAGAGCCTCTTCTCCACCCAGGGGGTCAGAGGTCAGGGGCCACGGGGGAGGTGGGGTTTGGGGTAGCAGGCAGCTCGGACAAAGGGGGTAAAGAAAATGATCCCATCTCTGGAAGGGGACCCTTTCTCCAGTTTGTTCAGGGCAAAGGTGCACAAACCCAGCGAAGGGGGACCAGTGTGGGGAGAGGGCACTGTGTCGTGGAGAGCACTCAATGCAGAGATGGAGCGCTGGGCCACTCGTCCTCTGTGGGCCCTGGTGTCCTCATCTGTAAAATGAGGGCTTTGGCTGCCTCTAAGAGCCCTTCTGTCCAAATCTGTGGACCGAGGTCATGCACAGGTGTGGCAAGGTGATCTGTCCCCGTGGGAGGTTGGCTGGGGGCACAACATGCCACCGAGGTGGGAGAATCTGGCAGGTAAGAGCTGTGAAGCACCTGGAGCAGGGCTTGGCCCAACGCAGGAGTTGCCGGTTCCTCCCCTCCCCTGCCGGGGCTCTCGGAGGGAGTCCACCTTTCAGCTCTCCTGGAATCTCCAGCCATTGGAGGAGAGGCGGGCACACTGCAGGGGGGTTTCCCTGAAGGGACGGGGACCACTCCCACAGTCTCACCCAAGGGGACCCTGGCCCTGGGGCTGGCCTATGACTTGCCTCTCTTCTTCCACCCTAGACTCTGAACTCTGTAGGGTAGTAAAGAGGGTCAGGCACATCCCTCAGGTCAAAACCCGGCAGGAGCAATGATGCCCAAATCCCGATCCACAGTGTGGGAGTGACTGTCCCCTTGGGCTGAGGGGTGGGCCCTTGACATAAACTGCCTTGGTTTGAAGTCTGGGCTCCATCATTTGCTGGCTGATTGACACTGGGCAGGTTACTTAACCTCTCTGGGCCCCAGTTTCCTCATCTGCATGAAGAAAGTCTAGCATTGAGAGGAGAAATGAGAGGATGCCCAGGAGGTGCTTAGCGCAGGGCCTGATGTTTAGAATGACGCAACACACACGGGCTCCAGCGTCACCACCAGAGAGAGCAGCTAGGGACGCAGCTGAGCCCCGGTTCAGATCCTCTTCCCCCGCCATCCCGGCTGTGCCCGGAGCAGCTGAGGATCAAGCCAGAGTCCACGCAGCAGGCATTCGGCCAGTGTATGAAGGCGTGGGGACTTTGGGGCTTTCATTTTCCCGGACTGGAAATGGGGATCCAGGCCACTCCCCCATGGCCCAGACTCAGAGCTTGCACCCCAACACCTCCAATTTGTTCCTCTTCCCTCTGGATAGCCAACCAGGGCACATCCCATGACAAGGCACACAGGACTTGGGATGTTCTCTGGGTGGGCTCAAGTGGTCAGACCAGTTCTGTCACCTCCATCCTAAGACCCTTTCTTTCCCCCAAGGCCTCTGCAAAAGCTGCTTCCTTAAAAACACAAATAGAAACCCAATAAAGCCAATGTCCAGTGCCCCTGAAAGCTAAGTTCCAAATTCTGCCATCACCCCAGCAACAGCGTATGTCACCATGAGATACTTGGCCCAGCACTAGGGCTGATGTCATTGGCTGTTACCAGGGCAACCTAGATCTCAGCAGGTCCTGGCTGAAGCACGCCATCGCTCCTAGGTTCTTCTGGGGGAGCTGGGCTGGAGGTGCTGGAAGGTCTACCTGTGCTCTTGCAATGGAAACAAGGATCTGGGGCTGGAGGCAAGTCAGCAAAGCCTCCGCAGCCTCAGCTCTTCCACCGCGCCTCAGGCTGATTGGCGGTGGGGGCAGAGACAAGGAACAAAAAGTGGGGCAAAAGGCACCAGTGCCCACTCGAGTCAGGTAGCTTGCAGCTGCCCAGACCTGGCAGGTGACTGGCAGGGAAGGGACACCTGCTTTCTCAGCTCACCATTGCTGCCAGAGTGCCCGGGATCAAGCCTCCCAGGAGGTAGGGGATGCCAAGATGTGTCTTATAAGGGAAGATGTTCCAGTGGTCATGTTGGAAAGCATTCTGACCTCTCAAATGTCCCTCCTCTAAGTGAGGCCTGGACTCAAAGACCCCCATGGGTAGGCAGAATGGTGTGGGGAAGGAGCACGGAAGAGGGAGTCAGAGCCCTGGGTTCTAGTCCTGACTCTGCCCATTGTGTTGGGTGACCCTGTACAAGTCACTTGCCCTCTCTGAGCTCTTCCGTGTCTGTGCAGGCCAGGGATCAGACTGGGTGCCTTCTCAGCTCTGACATTCTCCCACTTTCTCAGGAGAGCTGATGAGGACTCAAGGGTGGGGACCAGGAAGCCACCAGCCCTTTGAGACACCCTCCAACAGGCAAGAGTGCCAGGCTAGGGTAGGCCAGAGAGCTGATTTTATAGCATGCACATGAGGCTGGCCTGCCTTGCCCCGTGCCCTTGCCTCTGACTCTCTGGAGCCAGCTGCTGACCCTGACCCATGCCTAGCCAGATCCCACGTGCTGCCCTGTCCCAGGATCTGCCCCTGCTATGCCCTTCAGTCACCAGGAAAGTTCTCAGGCTTTCCCCACCCTAGTCACCTGAAATCACAAACCATCTCATGTTTGCTCACAAATGAGGAAGGCTAGCCCAGAGAGGGCAGGGATTTGGAGAAGGCCACAGAGCAGAGCTGGCTAGGAACCAGGGGCTCCTCCTCCGCATCCAATGCTCTGCACACCATTCCATGTTTCTCCCTGCTCACTCCGCCTATTCCTTCCTTCCTTCCTCAGAGGCTGCAGGCCATGCAGGTCAGGGATCAGGCTGGGTGCCTTCTCAGCTCTGACAGGGGTGGGAGTGTGGCTGTGCCAGAGCCTGGTCCCCTGCAGCACAGTGCGTCTGCCTCATGCTGCTCCTAGCTCAGGCCCGAGTGGCCCAGGCCCTGTCCTGGCCACAGAGGGGGAGAAGTGACCATGCCAGCAGTGGACATAGCTATGGGTGGGCACAGGGGAGACTACGGTCCTTTGGCCTTTTGGGGTCTTGGTCCCTAACCCTCCAGTCAGAGCTGGGAAGGGAATGTCCTGGAAGTTGAGGTGGGGTTGGGACAGGCATGGAACCAACATTTAATCCACTGCACACAAAGAAACAAGGACAGAGGAGGAAGAGAGAGGGTGTGGGTGTGGGTGGGGTAGGGGTCTGGGGGAGAGGGTCCATTAAGATCCTGCTGCCCTTGACTGTCAGCTGGTGGAAAAGTGGAGGAGGGGTGAGCCTGAGTCTCCTGTGTCTCTGCTTTCCCCTCTCAGCTGGGGGCACTGCTCTGCGGCCTGTTGTGGCCCCGAAGGGGAAGGGGCCAGGCCTGCTGTATGGGGAACAGGGAGTGAAAGGTCTCCCCTCCCCCCATACACAACCCCGTGGGGATGCTGTTGACATCAGTGGAATCAGATATGGTTGATGGACAGGGTGTGGCAGGGGTAAGAGATGGCTGTGGGCAGAGCCATGGACACTGCTATCCACCCCTGCCAGGCCCTGGCCTCACCCAGGCTTGACTTATTGACTTGAGCTGCTTGTCCCCCTCCAAGTGGGATCAGGGGGCAGCCATCATAGGCAGGGCATTCTGGAGGTGTGGGTGTAGGTAGGGGAAATGAGGGGCATGGTCAGGAGTGGAGCAGGAGGGGAGGCCAGTGTGGGGGGAATGTGTTCCCCCTCCTGTAAGGTCCCCAAACTGGCAGGGGCCCTTGGTGAGGTGGCCCCTCATGCCTTAGCTCTCCCCTTGCAGGCACTGAAGGCAGCCTTCGTTGCACCCCCAAAGGCCTCCACCAGCTTGTCTTCCCAGGGGAGGACGTTGCCCAGCAGCGGTCCAGTACAGTTGGCAATGCCCAGGACCTGGGCAGATGTCAGGGCATGGTCCCACAGGTTAAACTGGGCAATGTCACCCACAAAGGCCTGGGTGGCATCAAACCGGCCTCCCAGGGTATCCTGGGCCAAGAGAACATAGAAAAAGGAGAGAAAATGGAGTGAGAGTGCAGAAAAGATAGGTGGCCGACTCAGAGGCAGGCCCCTGTCCCAGTGGAAGCTCCGCTAGCCCCACCCCCACGGCTCTAGCCCCGCCCCACAACTCTAGCCCCACCCCTAAGCATCTAACCCTGCCCCTAAGGTTCTAGCCCCTTGGGCAGGTCTCTGTCCTCTCTGAGTCTCAGTCTGCCAGACCATCTGCAGAATGGCTGGGTCAGACAGTGCTGAGTGGTCACTGCTGTGCTTTCTGGTCCCTCCACTAGCCCCTCCTCCTCAGGGGCCCTGGGTGGGAAGTCTACCTGGGCCTCAAGCCCTGATATCACCCTGAGCCTTACCTGCTCTTGGCCCAGAATAAGGATCCCATGAGGCTTGATGGGGTGCCAGGCAGCCAGGTTCTCTCCGGAGCCCCGCAGCTCCCCGTCCTGGTAGGCAGACCACAGGCCATCCCTCGTGGTCCAGGCGATGCAGATGTGGTGCCAGCCATTGTCCTTCAGGCTCAGGGGCAGCTGGGCCACCTGGACACAGATCCCCCAGCCCCAGGTCAGGGGTCACAAGGCCCAAGCCTGGAGCAGTGAGTGGGGCAGGAGACCCGTGTCCTCCCTTCCCGAGGCTTGACCCCTCCTTCCTCCCAGCCCAGCATCTTCCCCACCACTCTCCTCTTTCCTCATGACCTAACTAGGCAGCTTCACTCAGATCACAAGGGTCTAGTCAGTGTTGGTTTTCATTTGTTTCCAGGTAGTTTACTCACTAACAGGTCACGTAGGGTGGGAGCCGCCTCTCCAATCCTACCTTCCCCTGAACACCGCACACAGTGCCCGGGCTCAAAAAGTATGGGCAGTGGCGGAACACACCTTGGACTCAGGCCAGACACTGGCATCCGGCCCTGGCTCTGCCAACCATCCCCCTGTGGGACCCAGCGGGGTCTGCACCTTCCTCCCTGGCCTCGGTCTCCTCATCTGTGAAGTGAGGAGGTCAGGCAAGGGCTGGCAATTATGCAGTCACCTCTGCCTCCTCTCCAAGGCAGACATGACCAGTCAATCACGAGCCTGGACTCAGCCTCAGCATCTTCCTCATCAACATGCTCGCCGAAGCCAGCTCAGTGGTTAGCGTTGGCCTGTGAGGTGAAGGTACTTGCTGCTCTTTCATCTGAGTTCTCTGAGATCACAATGTAATGCAACACTCTCTGAGGCCTACTTGGTGCCAGGTCCTGTTCTGGACACTGGGGATATGAATCTGGTCCTGGCTGTAAATGAGCTGCGTCTGCACAGGAGTGGACTTCGGGGACAATGTTACAAGACAAAGTAACAGAGGGACCATTTGGGAGGTAGAGAGCCGATCAAGGCCCAGAGGAAGAGGGGGTGTGGGAACAAAGACACGGAGTCTAAAGACATCTGGATGACAGTGGACTCTGACCATTGCACACAAGGCAACCAAGTGGGCAGCACGGCAGGAGCAAAGGCTTAGAGGCTGGAATAAAAGGGGAACTGTGAGTGGTCGCCTGTGAGGTTGTCACTCAGGACTCCGGAGGTTCCGGAAATAGGGCTGCCCTGTGCCCTGTCCGTGGTGCTGAATCGCTTCTAAGAACTGAGTGCTGACCGTGGACAGAGCCAAGGATGGCAGCCAGGGGGTGTAAGAAAGTAACGTGGTTAGAGGCTCTAGATGCAGACCACCTCAGGTCTTCTCAGGACCTATGGGGTCACAGAAAAAATTCATTGTCCCCTGGGTCCATCTCCTTCCTCTTCTTCTAGTACACCCACAAAAGGTACCTCCTGCTGAGCAGGATTCTGGTGGTCTGGAAGGAGCAGTTAGGCAGGTCCTTGGGCCTCCCTCTCTTGCCAGGAGAATGAACAGGACCCCAGGGGCAGACACTTGCAGCCCTGCTCCTGGAGCTGGGTGGCTGAGGAAGTCACGGGATCTCCGCGAGCCTCACAGGCCTCCGCTGTAATGGGAGCGCCGCCCTCACAGCCTCTCTAGGACACGCCCCTCTTCAGCCACCCCAGGTCTGGCTTGTCCTTGCGTTGCCAGGGCCTGGCGTGGCACGCAGCAGGCATGGCATGTGTGCTGAATACGCTGAGAGAGAGAATTGAAAGAGCCCACACGCGTGGGGCCCAGCACAGTGCGGTGCTCCTGGAAGGTGCCCCTCCCCCACCCCTCCAGTCTGCCCAACCCACTGACCTTGTCATTGATCAGCAGCTCCATGGGGTCGGGGCCCGCCTCCAGCAGCACAATCTCATTGGCTTGCCCTGGTACTGAGTAGGAGAAGGGGGTGCCCTGGCCAGAGCTGCCCGACCTGGACCGCAGCCACATGCAGACGGTGAAGGCGTAGAGCTCGGGCAG
This sequence comes from Molossus molossus, assembly GCF_014108415.1. NCBI lineage: Eukaryota > Metazoa > Chordata > Mammalia > Chiroptera > Molossidae > Molossus > Molossus molossus. The sequence goes on along the minus strand of NW_023425345.1, from coordinate 4,807,871 downwards.
CGCCTTCCGCACGCGGGCGTACATGTAGTTGTTGCGAATGGGGATGCTGAGCTTGAAGGCGTCAGGGGGGCTGTAGGCTGAGGACCCTGAGGGGAGGTGGGCAAGGTGGAAATGGTGAGTCAGTGGACACCAACGAGGGTGGAGTGGGCAGGGCACACTCCAGGAGGGAGGCTACTAGTCCCTAGGCACTTGCTATGTCTCCCTTTAATTGTGCCCCCTGCTATTGCCTCTTCACTCCAAAATTCACTCTCTACCTTTGCTTTCAAGGACTAGCTTGAGGCCCACCTCCTCCAGGAAGTCTCCTGGATTTCTTTCTCCAGAACAACTGATTTACATTTAAGCTAGTCCCACCTAACTGCTCAGGGTTTTCCCTGGTATCCTCAACTTTTCCATAAGCCCCTTATGGGTGGTCCTCACAAGGTTTTAAAATGAAAGCTTCCTGAGAGTGTATGAGTCCTAAATCTCCACTTTTCAGATGAAGAAAATGAGGCCTGGGGAAAGGGAGCAAACTTCTCAAGTCCCAGAGCAAGTCAGTGACAGCTGGAGAACCAGGAGTTAGGTCTCCTGGTGCTCAGACCTGTACACTGTCCATTACGTCAGGTTTCTCTGATTCCCTGGCAGTGCCAGGCCCAGGTGTTAAACAAATGACCAAATTCTGATTCACTGACGGTGCTATTTTGTAGGGTGTTTAAATACATGGGCTTTGGAGTCAGACCTGGTTTGAAGTCTACATCCAGTATTTACTGGCTGTGTGACCTTGGGTAAAACACTTGACCTCCCTGAGCTTCAGTTTCCTCCTCTGTGAAATGGGGCTAACAACAGTGCCATCCCTTTGTGGTGGGTGAAGTTTAAACCAGCTGATAGGTTAAGTCCTTAGCCCACTCCCAAAATATAATAAGTGCCAGAAATACTAACTTAATGATGATGATAGCCATCGATTATTCTCTCCCTCTTGTGTTCCACAGCCTCCTCCCCACCTTTCTACTTCAGCCTCCAGAGAGCATGAAAATGTCTTTCCAGTGAATCCGCCCCCCCACCAGAGGTGCCATCTGAGGACCAAGGCCTCGCCTGCTCCGCCCATTGCGGGGCCCAGGACCCACCGTGTTCCAGTTCCGTTATGCGGCCCTGCAGGGCGTCCAGCTCCTTCTCCACCTCCTGCCGCTGCTGGTGGCTGCTGTGACTGAGGGTCCCGCGCTCCTTCTCCAGTGCCAGCACCTTGGCCAGCAGCTGCCCTTCCAGTTCATCCATCTTGGAGTGCAGGGCAGTGGGCACCATGGGCACAGGCGCAGGGGCAGCTGAGAAGTTCACGCGGGCTGGGAGCTCCTGCTGCTCTCGGGGCAGAGAAAGAGGTGTGTGAGGTCCCTCCGAGAGAGAGGGAAGGGACGTGGGGTTCAGAGACCTCCGCCCCTGTCGAGTGATCCCAGGTGAGCTCCAGCTTCCCCGTAAGCAAAATGGAGTCAGCAATACCAGCTTTAGGCAACAAACTGGTCGTCTAGCAGAGCATCTTAAGATCAGAGGGTCAGACAGCCCAGGTTCAAACCCAGCTTGCCCGAGGTCAGACTGGTATGCACTGGTCAGCTGAGAGCAGGCTGGCTCCTGCCCGCAAGGACATGTCAGCCGGGGGGGGGGGGGGCAGCAGAGCTCTGGAAAGGCTCCCGGGGGTTCTAATGTGCAGTGAAGCTGATGGCCACAGCTGACTCCTTCATAGCTGGAAGGCTGTATGCTGAGGGCCCTTAGTCTTCACTCACTCACTCGTCAAGCTTCTCTGTGCTGGTGCAGGGCTCCGTCTGGACCCAGGCAGACCCGGGCTCTGGAACAGGGCTCCAGAGGGCAGCCATCCGGGTTGCCTGTGGTTAAGATCACCAGCTCTGGAGTCAGGCAGCCCAGGTTCACATCCAGCTCGAGAACCAACCTGCTGTGTGACCCTGAGCAAATGCCTCTACCTCGCTGAACCTCTGGTTCCTCACATGCAACACGGGCAACTGTACCTATTTAGAAGGTTTGTGGAGACGATTCAGTGGTAAATGCCAATGAGCAGAGCCTGTTTACTGCAATCACTGTCTAGGGCTGAGGAGTTGGAGGGACAGATACTCGGTTCTGCCACGCCACCCCAAAATCGGGGGCAGGTGGGCTAACCTTGACACCCCTGTTACACTAACCTTCACTATCTGGAAGGCTCCTCGTTCTCCCCAGGGTTCTAGGAATCCTGACTCTCATGCTGACTAAACACAATGCCTCAGTTTCCCCTTCTGTAAAGTAGGGACCACTGATCCCGCTCTGTTCACCCCCAGGATAGGGGTAAGGAAGTAAAGCTCTCATGGACTATAAAAGCAGAATGCAAACTGTGAAGCTTGAATACGTCAGCGGACAGGGAGCTTGCTACCTCCAGAACCTTCTCTTGATCGAGAGAGCCCACGGAGAGACAGGGCCAGCCACACACTGCTTTCGAGGTGGCTGGACTTCCAGGAAACCTCGGGCTGAGGCGGTGAACTCAGAATGCCTTCCACCTCTGCTGGGAGGGCCGCGGCTGGGCCTCCTCGGTCCAGCACTGCTCTGTCCTCAGTCCCCCTCCTTCCGCTATAAGCTTGGCATGAGGGGCACACATCTGAATGCCTGTGCCAGGCTCATCCTTGGCACTTTACACCTATTTACTCATGTATCCATACAGCCACTCACTTTTGTTGGCACTGTTCGTGTCCCCATTTCACAGACAGGGAAACTGAGGCAGCGTCCTTTTGAATTTTCTATAATGATGGGGCTGGGCAGAGCTGCCGCCTCTGGAGCCAAAGCCTTCTCTCGCTAGCAAAGCGTCCTCCGCCCTCGGGGGGGAAGACCTGCCAGGAAGGAACGGCCGCGGAGTGCTATTTACACAGATGGTTTCGAGGAGAGACCGTGCAGCTGAGGGAGGTGTGCTCACAAGCTGTTCTTTTGTCAGAGCCACCAACTCTGCCACCAACAGGAAGGCCAGGGAGGGGGTGGGCTCACCGGATCGTGTGTGCCCCCCATGTCTGAATCAGAAGAACATGACTGCGCCCCCCACTTTCCCATCTGCTGCGGGTGCAGGCCGTGCCGCGTGGGCTCCCAGCCTGATGCCGAGTGGGCGCCTAGCCCAAGGTGGTGGGGAGAGGATGATGCCATCACCCTGATGAGGCTGGAAGCGGGGGCTTGGAGCCCACCGTCGGCCATGCCGGGAGCCTGGGTGGAGTGTGCTGTGCGTGTATGGAGCCTGGAGGCAGAGCCCAGGGTCCCGGTCCTGCTCAGCACCGAGGTGCGGCTCATCAGCCCTGAGTAATGAGAATGCGGACAGTGGCCCGTCCTCGCTGGCACACGCTCTGTGCCAGGTGCTGCGCTGAGGAAGTATTGTGCAAACACTTCACAGCCCCTCTCAACAGCCTGGAGAGAGGAGGCCCACTTTCCAGATAACGAAACTGAGGCTCAGAGAGGGGAAGTCACCTGTCTAAGTAACAGCTGCGAAGAGACAAAGCCGGGATCCCAGCCCAGGCCCTTCAGATTCCAGAACCTGCTCCCATTCTTCAGTTCTACCTGCCAGTCTGGATCTCAGTTTGTTGGTCTGCCAAGAGGGCACAGTGCTGGCTGCCCTGGCTGCCCTGAGGGCCAGAAAGAGAGGTTCTAGTGGCCCTGAGAAGGCTGGGAGGGTCTGGCAGACTGTCACCGTGGTTTGGGGCAGCTTCACAGAGGGACCAGAGAGGAGGCACCTGCCTATGCGGGGTGGCTGAGAGGCTGGAAGTATATGGGGAGGACCCAACACCTCGTCCCCAGGTGGGAACCGCTCCTTTGCTTCGGGGAGCAGCGGGAAGGTGCTGGCTTTAGGGTCAGGGTCCCCCCCTGCACAGCTCGCCCCTGCCCAGCCCAGCTCCAGGGGCAGCAGCAGTGTGGGTCCGGTGGTCTCACCTCCCCCTCTGGTCATTCCTCAAGTCCTCTGTGAGTCTGCCCGGGCCCACCCCTGGCTCCACCAGCCCAGTGACTTTGTTATGCAAAGCTGCCGTGCCTCAGTTTCCCCATCAGCAAGAAGGCCACGGTAATAATATCTCCTAGCACCGTGGTGAGAGTGAAACGAGGTCACAGGTATGACGCCCCGAGAGCAGAGGTGGCGCATGGAGTGCTGCATGTCAGTATTACTATCACGCTGTCACCTCGTGAAGAGACCACTGTCCTCCATCTCCCACCACACATCTTTATTTTTGGTTAATCCTCACCTGAGAATACTTTTCCATGGGTTTTCAGATAGAGTGGAAGGGAGGGAAGGAGGGAGGGAGGGAGGGAGGGAGAGAGAGAGAGAGAGAGAGAGAGAGAGAGAGAGAGAGAGAGAGAGAGAGAGATAAACATCAGTGTGAGAGAGACATATTGATTGGTTGCCTCCCATATGACCCTGACTGGGGCCGGGGATTGAACCTGCAACCCAGGTACATGCCCCTGACCGGAACTGAACTTTATCTTCCTCTGAGGCAAATGAGGGGTGTGTGGGGTGCGTAAGAACTTCCACTTTGGGTTGGTTGCTGCAATCCCTATCCCCAGAGGTCAGTGGGAATCATGCACCCAAGTCTGTCCTGGGGAAGCCCCCCGAGTCTCACTCACTGAGGAGAGCCAGTCCCTGACCTCATTCCACCTCCCATGGGCAGGGACTTCACAAAATGGCCAAGAAACATAGAAAGGGTGCTCGATTTCATGAGTCATCAGAGAAATACAAATTAAAACCACAACAAGTGCACTACACACCCACCAGAACAAGGAGCTTTTTTCTTTTTAGAAACATTGATCAGTTGCCTCCCCTATGTGCCCTGACCGAGAATTGAACCCTCAACCTTTTGGTGTATGGGACAATGCTCCAACCAACTGAGCCACCAGGTCAGGGCCAGAATGAGGAGCGTTTTTAAAATGACCATACCGCCCAGCCAGTGTGGCTCAGTGGTTGAGCGTCGACCCTGCACCAAGAAGTTGCCAGTTCAGTTCCCGGTCAGGGCACATGCCCAGGTTGTGGGCCTGATCCCCAGTGGGGGGCGTGCAGGAGGCGTCAGTTGATGTTCTCTCTCATCAATGTTCCCATCTCTTTCTCCCTCTCCCTTTCGAATCTCTCTCTAAAAAAATCAATAAAGAACAAAAAATTTTTTAAAAATAAAATGACCATACCCAGGTTGGTAAGATTCACATGCAGGTGGGTGTGTAGACGCTCACTGCTACTTTGGAAACGTGTTTGGCAGTATCTCCTAACACTAAATATATGCCTCTCGTCGGACCCAGGCATCCCACTCCTGGGGATGTAGCCAGGAGAAATGAGGGCTTACAGCCACCAAAATATACCACAAAGACGTTCATAGCAGCTTTATCTGCAATAACCTCCAACCAGAAACGACCCAAATGTTCATCTGCAAGGGGGATGGATAAATCAAGGAAGGTATATCCATACACAGAAACACTCCACAGCATCGAAAATGACAGACCACTGACATGCCAAGACCAAGTGTTACACGCAATGAAGACGAAAACACCAGACACGAAGGGGAACCGCTGTCTGAGTTCATCGGAATGACGTTCAAACACGGGCGCACAGACGTGCGGCGGCAGAAGCAGAACGTGGGACCTTTGCGGAAGTGTGGGTTTTGGGGTCACACATGAGCCTACTGGGGCACTGGAAATGTTCCGATTCTTGATCTGGGTGGTACCTTCATGGGTGTCTCCATGCATAAATTTTCATTGAGCTGTACTTAAGATTGTGTCTTTTATAAAGAAGATATGTGCGCTCTTAAATATCTTCATTGTAAGATATACCTCAAACACAGAAGCCCCGCAGGGAAGGCCCTGCCCCGCTCGGAGCAGGTCTCCTGACTGAAGGCTGCCAGGAGGAAAGGCCTCAGGGGCACAGGATGACAGAGCAAGAGGGGTCCTGCCCACCCCTCTCATTTGACAGATGGGGGAACTAAGGATCAGAAAGAAGAAATTTTCTGAGGTCACAGTGGGCAGGTGGCAGAGCCAGGGCTAACACACCAGGTTTCTTTTTAGAACGAAGGTGCCACACTGGCAGGAGGAGGGGTTAAGGGCTTCCCAGTGTGGGTGCCCCACCTGGATGGGGGGAGGCCAGCCACTGGGAGAGGGGCCCTCAGGGTCTGCAGGTGGCTGGAGGGCACAGAGGTTCCACGTCCTCAAATAAAAGGCCAGAGGGCAGAACCTCTCTTGCCACAGTCTGCTGGCTCCATTCATGGCCAAAGAGACACGGGCAGGGGAACCAGCCCTGCAGAGCAGAAGCTTCCAGAAGGGGTAGCAATATAAAAGTAAAAGCAACCAGTAAACTTTAGAAAAGACACCAACAGATTCTCTAAGTCACTGTGTTTACCTGCACACTTCCCTGAGAAACTGGAGGGCTGGGAGTGGGTGAACGGAAGCTTGGGAATACATAAGTACCCCCCAATTTCTAGTCAGGGTGCATATCCCCAAGAACTCATAATTTAGAGACTGAAGGGCCTGGACCAAACCTAGCCCCTCCTTCCACCCATTTTAAAGATTAAAAAAAAAAACCCACTGAGGCCCATAGAGGAAAAGTGATTAGCCTAAAGTCACAAACAAGAACTCAACTGGATGCCACCAGACCTTCCTCTTTCAGAGACGATTTAGAGCTTAAAGGTGTTTAGGGAGCAGCTGGCCCACTGTATCATTTGAGAGAGAGGAAACCGAAGTGGGGTGAGGGGTTGCCTGGCTCTGGTTCCCCAGACTCTCTGAGCCCCCGCTGCCTTATCTGTGAGATAGGAGTGTGTACGGCCTAGTCACAGGGCTGAAGACTGATAACGTGTAGCAAGGCCCTAGTCAATGTTGCTTCTAGCTGCTGTTTGTATCACTGAAGCTGCAGCGTGATCCTCCTGACTCTCTGGCCAGCCAGCAGGACGAGCCTTTGGTTCTCTGAGGCAGATGGGGCTCCGGGCGCTCTCCACACGGGCCACTGCGCTCACCTGCCTGTCTCACTCTCCTGAGGGTAACTGAGGTCTGACCCCTCTAGACAGCTCTAGAGTTAAAGATGAAGAACAAGGGCTGTGGAGTCAGACGCTGACAGGGTCAAATCCAGGTGTCACTGCTGTGTGACATTGGGCCAATTTCTTAACCTCTCTGAACCTTGGTTTCTTCGTCATTAAAAGGGGATAGAATAGTACTTCCCTCATCGAGATTTTATTAGGATTAAATGAGAATGCACTGTGCCTGATACATGGCAAGTGCTCAGCGTGAACTATACTTGTTATTAAGTCCAGGGTCTTTTGTGACTGTCATCAGGGTGTTCCTTACCATAGCTTCCACTCCAAGATGGAAGGAGGTGACCAGCTTGCTAGGCTGGGCAAAGGATATGGTTTATGCCACAGAATTACTGCTGAAATCAATCTTGAAATTTCACTTTACAGATAAATTAGTGAAAAATGGGACACTGGAACGTGTACACATGGCCGGTTGCCACATAAATGGTCCAGCCCTTCTGGAAAGTGGTTCTTGGCCACAGTCATGAGAAGTCAATATCCTCTGACCAACTATGACCACTCTTGGGAACTGAGCCTAAAGAAATAATTCAACAGACTTAAAATGAAAAAAAAAAAAAAAAATCCCACAACTATCTGCCTGGAATTGATTCTGCAATAGCATCTGGAAGAAAAATAACTAGAGACAACCTACAGCTCCCGCAAGAGCCCTCGACGGACGGGGAATGTTACGGCCGTCATTAAAGCGATCGCCAGCAGTGATTTGGATAAAGGACCAAAAGGAAGCTGCAAAAACAAATAAAATGGTGGAATTAAATGTGAGCCCCCCCACCCCAAAGCTTTGACTTTTTTCAATAAACAGCAACAACAATAACAAAAATAAAAACAGAAAAGAAGACAGACCTTTACTCCGAAGCCCTCAAATATGGCTCCCACTGAGGCCTGGGGAGAGAGGCTGGGCCAGCGTGACCTTCCCTCCCCTTTGGTAGTTGGCCTGGTGGAGTGGGAAAAGGGGTGATGCAGAAATGTGCCAGGTGAGGATGGGCAGGGATGTGTTGAAGGTTATGGGAACATGAGTGGGGAAGGAAGTGGATAGAGTGTGATCAGGGAGGGCCTCCAGGAGGAGGTGTCCTCAGAACACTCTTAAATGATAAGGATGAATATTCTAGGGTGGGTGGGGTATCTAGGCAGAGGCAAGAAGGAACTGGGAGATGGGCCAGATCCCAAATGACAGCATGGAAGCAGGCTAAGGAGTTTGCACCACAGGGGAGCCCATGGTGGCCTTAAGGAAGATTCCTAGGGCTACCTGAAGGAGGATGGATGGAAGGGTGTGCCTGGGGGTGGGAGACCAGTGAGAGGCTACTGCAAGTATCCAGAGAGAGATGAGGCCAAGTGGAAGGAGGAGGGAAGGGGAGGAACCCAGCATGACTTCTCACAGCACATCTGAGAAGCAGAGGACCTGAGTTCAGGTAGGGACACGAGGGCAGGGGGCTGGCGGGACATCCAGAGGGAGGTGCTCAGGAAGCGGTTGGATCTATTGGTCTGAAGCTGAGGAGAGAAACCTGGGCTGGAGATGACGTTGGTTTGGGGCACCACAGTGGAATGGATGTTGGAAGCTGCAGGGTGTGGCTGAGCTCACCCAGGGAAAGTGAGGTGAGAGCCAGGAGAGGTGCAAATGCTAAAGGAGGAGGACCCTGAAAGGGGACAGAAAAGCAGAGAGAAGCGGGGCAGGTGAGAGGTGTCTAGAAGTCAAGGGCATGAAAGCCAATAGGAGGAAATGATCAACACAGTCAGACATCCAAGAGGGGGTCCAGCAAGATAAAAACTGAAAGGTTCTGTTCAGTTTATCAATTCAGTGATGTCTCCATGAGCACGCTCGGTGTGCCCTGCTGGCAGACAGGTGAGTGGTGAGAAAGTAGACCCTGAACACTGGGGAGCACCCCTTTGAGCATATTGGGTGAAAAGAGAACAGAGAAACTAGACAGTGTCCAACAGGTGGATGGAGTCCAGCTGAGACCACGTCTGTTGGACTCCAGACCCCAGTTCCTCCCAAAGACCCCAAAGAGACTGGCTCTGGCTGCAGCCAGGCTCGGAAAGATCTGGTGGGCAGGGAGCCCTTGCCTTTCTTTGTCCATGTCCACTGCACTCAGGAAGTAGGAGGGGTATGGGTAGGAAGCAAGAATTCCCCCAACCTGAGAGGCGGACCTGGTGCCAAACCCCAGCCACCAGGATAGCCCCAACCTCAGCAGGCTAAGTGGAGAGCCCACCCTGCCAGCCCCACACATGAGAAGAACCACGGGTGCCATCTGGGTGTGGGGGCAGGGTCCAGGGCAGGCAAGAGGAAGTTTCTTAGAAACCAATTCTTATTTTTTTACATTAATAAAATATATTCCTAAAAGGAGGATTGGTCCCCATTTTTATTTTTGACCATTTAAAAAATTAGTAATGTGATAGCCTAGTGTTAAAAATAGCAATCACTCAGAGTGATTGAACACACCTCTGCCAGACGTTGTTCTGGGTCCTTCACAAAGATGAACTCACTTAATCCTCCTAACACCGGGGTGGGGTCGGTGCTATTATTGTCCCCATTTTATAGGTGGGAAAACTCAGACCCACTTCACTGATGACTCGCAGCAATTATTATTATTATTATTATTATTATTATTATTATTATTATTTCCTGCTCTTGGCTCTCATCCGAGCTATCCCCCAGAGCTTAATTGGGAAGGGGTGCTGGCCTGGCAGACAAGACACCCCGGGCTTTCCTCCTTCCTCTGTCGCTCACCTTAGGAGGTCTCTGAGACCCAAGTTTCTCGCCTGTAAGATGAGAGGGTTGTCTGTGACAGCTCCCTGGCTGCGCTCTGACACTCTGTGGGCTGGGTGCTCACATCAGCACAGACTTTCTGGAGGGTCACTCACAGGTACATGGGCACGGCCACCCTTCCACATGGCATCGCCTGTCTGCTGAGCCAGAGATTTAACAGAGAGCCGTGGGGGGAGCGGGGGGTCCCTGCTTTTCTTCTTTCCAGCCTCTCTCCTCTTTCTGCCTCTGCCAGCTGCACTTGGTTTGGAGGGAGGTATGAAGAGGCAGCTGGTGCTTTGGCCTCTTTCTCTCCCTTCCTTTCCCAGATCCAATTTTGTTGCTAAAGCCCTTTCCTGCAGCCTGGAAATGGCAAATGGCTGGGGATGGTCAGTATCTCCTGGATGCCTGTCCTTCCCAGTCTGTCCAGCTCCCCTTCTTGGAGGTCCTAAATAGGTCCTAACAGGGAGGTAGGGGTCTGGCAACTTCAAGGGAGAAATGACTGGCCCAGGATCACATGACCGCCAAGAGTGGACTACTGGGTCAGACCTCTTGTGTCTGATTCCCAGCCTGTGTCTGAAAAGAGTGAGCGGAAGAGGAGGAACCCTGGGTGGAGCCCTATTCTCCACTGGGTCCCCACCCCAGGGCTGCCAGCTTCCAGCTACTCTGGCTGGCAGGGCACTACCTGAGCTCCTGCCCTTAGGTCTATGGTACAGCCTAGGTGGGGGATATGGGGATGGGAGGTGGTGAGGGGCACACGAGTTTGGCTTATGGGACACTCTGTTCCGTGCTGTTTGGCAGGAGGGGGGGACTCTGAGCCCCTCGGACACCGCATCCTAACTCCTGACCACAGGGAGTGAGTGGGGCTGGTGCTGCTTTGGGGATGTCTGAAAGAAGAAAAGGAAACGGACATTTAATGAGGTCCTGGTACGAGCCAAGCATTTTTACACACCTACGTTTTAGTCCATCCTCACTACAAGTGGACACTGTTATACCCACTTTATAGATGCGGAAGCTGAGGCTGACGGAACTGCCTGGAGGGAAACTAATCAGAAGCGAGCCTTTCCCGAGCTCCTCCGTCACAGTGTCAGCCTCCTGCTCACTCACCCTGCCCGAACTCTTCCTTCTCGCCATCACCCCCTTTATCATAGAGGGAGATCCGAGCATCAGATACTCGCGGGAGGGCCCCCCAGGTCCCGCAGCCGGCGGTGGTGGCCAGACCAGCGGTGGTGGCCAGACCAGCGAGCCCTCGAGCGGTCCCTCCCACCCCGGCCTGCTCCCCGACGGCGCGGCGCGGGGCGTGGCGCTCACCTCGATGCGGTCGATGCGGTCCCGCAGGGCGCGGACGGCGTCCTCCAGCTCGAGGAACAGCGCGGGCGACTCCCAGGGCCCGTCGGCCATAGTGTCGCGGCGGGACCCGGCGTCCTGGATGCCGCGTGGCAGGCCGCTCTCGCAGCGGCCCAGCTTGCCGGTGAGCTCGCGGATGGTGTCCTGGTCCGCGCGGATGCGCGCCTCCTGCTGCAGCGCCGTCTGGCGCAGCTGGTCGGCCGTGCTCTGCAGGAGCAACAGCTCCTCGCGCTCGCCCAGCGCCGCGTCGCCCTGCTCGCCCCCCGACGGGCAGGCGGCTGCCAGCGGCGTGCACAGGAAGCGGCTGAAGAGGGGCAAGGGCGGCAGCGGGTGCGCGCTGGCCGCTGGCGCCCCGGGCAGCGCGGGGGGCCCGGCAGAGCTGCCCGCACCGTGCAGTGCGCTCAGGCTGCGCTGCGGGCCCGGGGACGCGGCCGCGGCGCCCGCGGCGGCCGAGGCGTTGTCGGCGCCTCCGGGCAGCGCCCGCGCGCGGCTGGCCGCCAGGGGCACGCTGGCGATGATGCAGATGACGGCACCGAGGAACGCCAGCATGCCTGCGGCCAGCAGCACGGCCAGGAACTTCAGCGTGAGGCGGGCGGCGGGGGCTCCCGAGGCCCCCGGAGGCGCGGCGGCGGGGTCGGGGCACGGGGCCCGAGAGCGTGGGGCCGGAGCGGGGCCGGAGCGGGGCCGGAGCGGGAGCGGGAGGAGCCGGAGCCGGAGCCGGAGCCGGAGCCGGAGATGTTGCCGCGGCCGCTGCTGCCGCCGCTCTGAGCCCGGCGTTGCGAGGAGGAAAAGGAGGCTGGGAGGGGGAGCGGGCGCGGCGGCCCCGCCCCGCAGGCTCCCCCGGGCCGGCCCTGGCCCAGCCTCGCACCCGTTCCGCGCCGGGCGCGGAGGCGGGGAGCAGCCCGGGATGCGGCCAGCGGCAGATGGAGGTGCTAAGAGCTTATCTTGCCTTGGTCACAGAGGGCGGCGACTCGATGACCGCGCGGCGGGAATCCTGGGTGACCCCCACCCCACTCCTCCAGGGCTCGGCCCCCTCCTCAACCCATATTACCAAAGATACCTTTCGGGGAGCTGCCCCGCCCCAGTGTCACGTTCTGTGCTGAGCAAGCTACAGTCTCGGTACCATTTAAGCCTCACTGGACATGCTCACAATACGGATGTGGAAACTGAGGCTCACTGAGGTCAGGTCGCTGTCTAAGGTCACAGGGCTAGAGTGCGTTGGAGCAGCATTTGGGCTCAGGCACATCTGGCTGGACGCAGATGTGGATGGAGCTGGGGTGGGTGTGGAGTGAGGAAGAAAAGAGGCCAGTGTTGGGGGCAGGGGACTGGAGATTGTGACCCAACCTGTATTTATATTATGGTCATCTGCCTGTCACTTCCCACCCCCAACCTCCTAAAGGAGCAGAGGTCACTCCCCTCCACCTCCATTAAAAAACAAACAAACAAACAAAAAAACTTCCTGTGGTCTCAAAGGGTAGCAGAAGTTCCTCCTCTGACTCCTCCCGGGGGGCACAGACCATCAACAGAGAAGACTCCTCTGCCCGCTGCAGTCTGCATTAGGATAGCAAACCTGGTGGGCATGTGGACCAGGCACTGGAAGGAACAACAGGAATGGGAGTGGGATGTGGTATGGGGGTGGTGGAGGAGCCTCCTGTCAAAAATGTCTATATATATTTTGTTGCAAATTAACTTTGCAATTAAAAACTTAAAAAAAATTTCTACCATCGGTTACCATCCAGCTCCCTCCAGTTCCAATTTTCCATGAGGCATTTCCTGACCAAAGTGGGTTCCCAGGGCTAGAAGGGCACTCAGAAGGCTGTGGATGTTCACACTGCATCCTGGGATAGCGGAGAGGGGCTTCGACTTATGGGAGTCACTGGCGAAGGTCACACCCAGGTCAGTCCTGAGCCCAGGCCTCAGCCAGGCCTGCCTCCCTTCCAAGCCCACATTCTTGACTTGAAAGGAGGTTCAAACTGGACCACCATAGCTACCGTGTGGGCTCTGCACAGTGCTGGTGGTGGGGAGAGACCAGAACATTTCTCAGGAGGCAACAGCCCTGGGGACTCGACTTGGGCACATGCTCCACTTCCTCACCCCCACCCCCAGCTCCAGGATGATGCCTGCCCTGCCTACCTGATCTCTGGGAGTCAGGATTACCCTGAGTTGTAAAGTAGGGGTGAAGCAAAAATGTAAGCTTTACACCACGAACCTGCACCGTATATGCAGTTCGTTCTTGGAGCAGTGACCTGGACCCCCTCTAGGCAGCATAGCTTACAGGAAGCTTTTCTGGACCAAGCAAAGGAGGTCGTGATGTCCTGAAGGTGCGTGAGGCGTGGGGGCTCCTGGAGCACCCACATGTGTTCTGTGAGGACAGAAACATACATTACATGTGGAGGAGAAACTGTCATCGAAAATGCAGGGAGGCTGAGAGAGGGGACTGCCAAGAGCAGCAGAGCCCCTGTGGCTTGGGCACCAAATGGTGCCGCCTTTATATGAATGAGCTGCCTTGTGAGAGTTGGAGACAGTTGGATAAGTGGGTCCGGAGGCTGGAATCAAATCCTGTTTAAACTGGTCTGCTTATCTGCTAGGATGACTTTATAAACCTGTGATGTGAGTGGGTCACGCTCCTGCTTGTCAACTCGTTGGTGGCGCCATCTTTCATGGAATCAAGTCCAATCTCCGTAAGAGGCGTTATTGCCTAATGGTCAAGGCATGGATTCTAGAGCCAGGAGGTCTAGTTCAAAACCCTGCTTCTATCTGTTACCAGTTGTGTGACCTAGTTTTCAAGGAGGGTAGAGTCTCAGATCTTTCACAGTTCTTGACACCCTCTCTGTGCCTCCATTTCCCAGTCTATAAATGGGGACAGATAGGGGTACATGGAAAGCCTACATAAACGTTGGGTCTTATTATGTCACCTGCTCTTGGTTTGTAAGACTGTTGGTAATTTGGGCACTGCTCACCCTTCCAGCCTCATATCCTCTCCCTCTCTGACTAGAGCAATATCAAACTGTGCATAATTCCCCAAATACACCAGAACGGCTCCTTCTCTGCCTTTGTTCATGCAGCCCCTACCTGGAATGCCACCTTTCCTTCCGCGATTCATTCCACCCCTGGCATCCGGCAGGGGCCCTGCCCCAGGTAGCTACTGGGTGAATGTGACAGAACTAGTTCCCTCACAGGCAACACTGGTGGCTGCTGGGGGCAGAGGTGAGAGACTAGACAGGGAGGTTCTGAAACCCCTCTCTCTGGAACTCTGAGGGGGATCCCCACTTAACCCTAATACAGAAATCCTGGGTCAGAGAAGGGTTCTCAAGGAAGTGTCCATAGGGTGGCAATGGTCCCCATATTTCCCCCCTAAATTCTCATCTCTCCTAGGTTTTTTATTTCTTCACTTTCATTCCATTCTTAGAGAAAGGGAATTATGCCCTAAATGAACAAATAGAGTCATTCATTCAAAATACATGTTTTGTGACCGACTTTGGCCAGTCACAGTGCCAGGCACCGGGGAGAGCTGGAAATGAGCCTTTATATTCTAGTGGGGAGGCAGGCAGTACATAAATGAATAATTAAACAAGTTAATTTATAATAGTAATGAGAACTACAAAGAAAAATTTAAGAGCAATATGATAGAAAATTACAGGAGGTAATATGTGGGGGAGTTGGGAGATGGGAATTATTTATGAGGTTGTCAGAAAGACGCATTTGAGCTGAGACCCGAATGACCTGAGAATCCAGTCACGCAGATATTTGAAGAGAGACTGTGTTCTAGGCAGAGGGAACAGCTGGTGCAAAGGCCCTGGAGCAGGAATGAGCTTGGTATGTTTCAGGAACAGAAAGGCCAGCGGGGCCGGAGCAGAGTGAACTCCAGGGGGAAAGAAGCTGGAGAGGAAGGCAGAGTGAGGTCATGGGGGGCTGTACAGGCTAGGGGAAGGGAATGGTCTGATTCTAAGCCCGACTGGAGGGCTTTAAGCAGGGAGGTGACATCATGTGGTTCGTGTTTGGAAAAGGTCACTCTGGTAGTTGCACGGAGACTGGATCGTGCAAGGGCAGGAGAGGAACAAGGTGAAAGGACTGGGGGCTGGGAGGTCCTGATGATGGAGAGAACGGGAGGAACTGTGGATTGATTTTAGACGTAGGTTTGTCCATTGGGCCCTCCAGGAAGCAGACACCGTGACGGGGCCAGGCGTGCAAGGGGTTGATTGGGGCTAAGGTCTGTGAAACATAAAAGGGAGGAGGAAGAACTGGACTGGGAGAGCCTCAGACCTCAACGCAGATCTGACCACATCTTGGCTGACCCACCAGGGAGTTCTGAGGCCAAGACCGTCTAGTAGGGAAGCTTTGCACTCGGCACAAATGCCCAGTCCCTGGTACCTTTTCATACTCAGCTGCCCCAGAAGAAGGTGGCTTCGGGTCAAAAGCTGGGGTGATGTCTACGCAGAAACCCGCAAATGGATGTGAATAGCAGCTGTAGTAGCAATGGCCTCGACTTGGAAGCAACCAAGATTTTCTTCAGTGGGTGAACAGGTAAATAAACGGCGGTACACCCAGGCAATGGAATATAAGTCAGTGATAGAAAGAAACGCGCTATCCAGCCATGAACAGACACAGGGGAAACGTAAATGCACACAATTAAGTGAAAGAAGCCAGTTGGAAAAGACTACATACTGTATGGTTCCAACTACATGACATTCTGGAAAAGGCAAAGTTATAGAGACAATAAAAAGATCAGTGGTTGCAGGGGTTATGGGGGGAGGGAGGGAGGATAGGCAGAGCCCAGAGAATTTTTAGGGCAGTGAAACTATTCTCTAAGATACCACAATGGTAGATACACGTCATGCATTTGTCCAAACCCATAGAAGTGAACCCACCAAGAGTGAACCCTAGTGTAGTCTGTGGACTCTGGGTGATGATGACGTGCCAGCGTGGCTTCATCAATTGTATCATGTACACTCTGGTCGGGGGTGCCGATAGTTGGGGAGGCTGTGCAGGTGTGGGAGCAGGGGCTGTTGGAGGAATCTCTGTACCTTCTGCTCAACACTGCTGCGAATCTAGAGCTGCTCTGAAAGCAAACAGAAACTGGGCTGGATGCCGAAGGCCCTGCAGCTGGAGGGTGTCTACCAACTGCGTGCGCAGTGGGGCAGCTGAGTGCGCTGTGCCCCGTGAAGGTCCACTTCTCCGCAGCTCCTCCAGGTTCCCCCCGACCTCTCCTCCTCAGGGGACAGTTAGAAGGGGGGTTAGTAGGATAAACCACAGCCCGTGTCACTGCAGTTGGTCTTAGGGTCCTGAGAGGTATTCATGGCTCCCTCCTTCACTACTCATTCTAGTTCCCTTGCCTTCTGTTGTTGCCTCTGCTGAGAAAGGGGGAAGAATATTCTTTCCTCTCCTCGTCTAGTCAAGTCCACAGTCCGACATATCTGCTCAATTCGAGATGCATCTTTAAAAAGGGGGAGGAAGCCCTGGCCAGTTTGGCTCAGCGGTTAGAGCATCGGCCTGCAGTCCAGAGAGACCCGGGTTCGGTTCCTGCTAAGGGCACCTACCTTGGTTGCAGTTTGTCCCTGGCCCTGATTGGGTCGTGCAGGTGGCAGCCACTCGATATGTCCCTTTCACATCGATGTTTCTCTCTCTCTCCCTCCCACTCTATCTGAACAAAAATGGAAAAATGTCCTTAGGTAAGGATAAAAAAATAAATTAATTAAAGGGGGAGGAAGCCCGGCTGGTGTAGCTCAGTGGTTGAACATCGACCCATGCACCAAGAGGTCGACAGTTTGATTCCCGGTCAGGGCACATGCCCAGGTTATGGGCCTGATCCCAGTTTGGCGGGGGGAGGGGGCATGTGAGAGACAGCCAACTGATGTTCTTTCTCATGGACATTTCCATCTCTCTCTTCCTCTCCCTCTCTCTCCTTCTCTCCCTCTCTCTCTAAAATCAATAATAAAGAAAAATAAAATAAAATGGTGTCGGGTCCAGCTGGTGTGGCTCAGTGGTTGAGCATTTACCCATGCACCAAGAGATTATTGGTTCAATTCCCAGTCAGGGCACATGCCTGGGGTTGCAGGTTCGATCCCCAGTGGGGTGGGGGGCGTGTGGGAGGCAGCCAATTGATGTTTTTTCTCATGAATGTTTCCATCTCTTTCTTCCTCTCCCTCTAAAAAAATAATAAAAATATATTTAAAAAATAAAATAAAATGGGGTTGGGAGCATTTGAGATCTCGCTCGCAAGCCTATGTTGTCAGTTGGGCTCAAATGAACTCATAAAAAAAGAGAGATATAAAATGGGGTCATGGTCCCTACTGCACAGATTGAAATGAGAATTAGATAAGACCAGGTGAGATGTCCTGTGTAGGACCTCTCAGGCACTCGGGGCAGAGACCATTCTTCCCGTGTGGCTCTGTCTAGCACTGAGTTGGTGCCCAATACATGCTACCCCTCCCTTATCGTACCAGCCAACTGGCTAGTTAACGTGCTGATATTACCCCATATCAGGAGCTCAGTACATTGATGTCCTCTTTTTACTTCTTTACCTTTATTCTGCAGGTGCCTCCAGTCCTTCCTCCACAGTTGCTCTGTCTTTCTGCTGTTCCCTCCCACCCCAGTTCTGAGCAGAGTTGGGGCATCATCCAGACCAAGGCTCCTATATGCGTTCAGTCAACACACCCCGGCCTGGGGCCTTCCAAAGGGAAGCGGGGCTCAGGGTGCCCAGACGTGCTTTCCTGTTAGCGGTGGATGCCAGGGTTAGGAGCCGGACCAGAGGGGAGGGGCAGAAGCCAGAGAAGAGAGAGCTTTCCTCTCTGGGGAAGCCCGGAGATTTCCATCCAGGGTTTCCATCCAGGGAAGCAGCAAAAGGAGCCAACCCAGCTCACAGGCTCAGGCAGGAAGCAGGGACATCTGTTCCCAGCTCAGGAGGGGCTGAGAACCAAGGAGGAAACGGGTGTCCTCCTTGCGGGGGGCCTGGGACTTGGCTGATGTGTGTGCCTGAGTCCAGGCCCAGCCAAGAAAGACCAGAAGGCGGCCGCCTATAAAAGGAGGTTCTCTTTCTGCCGCTGTCAGGGCGCCTGGTGCCCCCACGGCCTCACGGCAGCTCCGGGCTTCCTTTTGTTGTTGTGCCTCCCCACACCTTCCCTGCGGCATCTGCCAGACCCTCCCCTGTGGCATCTCTGGAGCTCCATATTATTATCATCCATTTCACAGGAAGAACATGGGAACTCTGAGAGATGCAGTAATTTGCCCAGGTCCTGTGGTCAGTGGGTGCACACCTAGGATTTGAACTCAGAAGTTTTCAGATTCCACTTTGCAGGTTCTCGCTCCCTGCCCAGTGGGGAGGCGGCCAAGTTCGTCCTGGACCTTCCCTTTGCCCTGAGCTCAGTCCACCCTTCCCCAAGCCCTTCCTCAACCCCAGAATCCTCCCAGACTTATTGGCCATTGCACCCCCATCTGCCCTCACCCAGCATCCCGCACTCGAGAGCCCCCTGAGGTCTGGCACACGTCTGCCTCCTATCTGGGTCCCTGGCGCCCAGTGTGTGTTGGGGTGTGTTTGCTTTGTGCACGACAGAACCTAAGGGATGGCCACCTCTCCAGCTCCTCCAGAAGAGGCCATTTTGTGATGACCCCCAGGATTCCACAGACACTGCACATGGAGGCAGAGAAGCTGAGTTGCAGGGCTCTGGGCCCCTTCCTTCCTTAGTCCGTACAATGGGTGTGGGCAGACCTGTGCTGCCTGTGGCATGATGAAAGGCCTATGAAAGAGAAGGAGAATCAGCCCTGGCCAGTTTGGCTCAGCGGTTAGAGCGTCAGCCTGTGGTTCAGAGAGACCCGGGTTCGGTTCCCGCTAAGGGCACGTACCTCGGTTGCAGTTTGTCCCCGGCCCTGGTTGGTCGTGCGGGTGGCAGCCACTCGATGTGTCCCTTTCACGTTGGTGTTTCTCTCTCTCTCTCTTCCTTTCTCTCCTTCCCACTCTATCTGAACAAAAAAATGGAAAAATGTCCTCGGATGAGGATAAAAAAAAAAAAGAAAGAAAGAGGAGAATCAGGGCAGCGGTATGTGATGGGACAAGGTGAGGGGAGGTGGGCAGGTTATGGGCAAGGTGAGGGGAGGTGGGCAGGTTGGGGAGATTCTCTCAGGCTGGAAGAGACATGCAGGAGACCAGGCAGAGTGGCATTTCCGCTGCGGGACTCCTCCCTGCTCCTGCCCGCTGAGCCCGCCAGCCCTCCCCTGTGGCATCTCTGGAGCTCCATATTATTATCATCCATTTCACAGGAAGAACATGGAAACTCTGAGAGATGCAATAATTTGCCCAGGTCCTGTGGTCACCTCCTTTTGCACCACCTGGGGTGGGTCCGGGCTTGGGTCTCTCTCCTCAGGGAGGTTTGCCTGCCACCAGCACTAGCTGCAGCCACCAGCGAATTATCCCCACACGCAATTTCTTTTTCAGATACAGAAGCTGAGAAGCAGGGAGGGAAGGGGACTTGTCCAAGATCACACAGCAAGCAGGCACTCAATAATAACGATGAACGCTAACACGGAGCTGGTTCTTACATGTTCCCACGTGCTTTATGTGTGATCATGTGAAGCCTCACAAGCCCCCAGAGGATCGGTCTGCTACTCTCCCTGTCCCCATAGCACTGAGCAACGCTGAAGCACAGAGAGGTTAAGCAAATTGCTTCAGGTCATGCAGCTGCCAAGGTGAGGAGCTGGGACAAAGCCAGACATTCAAGCTCATGACCACTAGGATGTGCAGTCTTTGGACAGGAGCACAGTTCAGGGGAGGCTGCTCTGGAGGGCCTGAGCCCGCGGACTGGCGGGGGCTGGAGGGCAGGGCAGGAACAGCAGAGGAAGTAGGGCCTGCGGGAGGCTGACCCGGTGTGTGGAGACACAGAATGGGGGGCTGGGCGGGCTGCAGGCAGGAGTGGTTTTACTCTTCCCGGTGGCCACCTCGTTCTGTTGACCCAGTCTTTCCTCCCTCTGGGTGCAATCTCAGGCATATCTCACAGATTTTTCAGTCACTCTTGGGGTTTACCTTATTTTTTGGATATTAAAATAGTCTGGTTTAATAGCAAAACTTGAAGCTCTATTCAAAGCTTCCCTCCCCTCACTGGAGTCTTCCTTAAGTGCAAAGACCCGTACAGAGGAAGGAGGCACGGTGTCTTCTCTTCCGGGGCCCTGGTGGTCTGCTCGCCCCTGGCTCCTCTCACACGGTGCCTCTGGTCTCTCCCAGGTGGGAGCGTGGGGCGAGGTAAGTCTGACGGCTGGTGCAGGTGTTCTCAGTGGGTCGGATGCCTGGAAACTGGCTCTTTCTCATTAGGGACACTTTCGTGGGTTCTTCAGAGACCCCTCCTGCCCCATCACTGGAGATCTCCCACCTGCAGTTCCTACCTGGGCAAAGCATCCCCTGGCAGGCGGGTGCTTACAACCCCCCTTGAGCAAGGGGTTTACCCAACACAGGTTCTTCCGACAGGATCCCGTGCACCTTTCCTGATTGCCCCCACCCCGGTCCCCTTGGGGCAGGATCCTAGTTCAAAATGACCTCAAACCAGCCACATTCTGCAAGGTTCCTGCTGGGCCCTGGAATGCTGGGCGTGCAGGCTGTTCCCACCGCCTCTCACCTTTGTCCCTGGGCACCTCACCTCCCGAATTCCAGTGGACTCATGCATGTTCTTGGGTTCTCTGGGTTGAGGCTGGGGAGCAAGGCCAACCATCTCTAAAGAGAGCTCCCTCTCCAATCTCCCACCTCCCACCTGCCTTCTTGGCCACATGGCCTTGGGGGCTGAGGGACCAGAAGGGGTTTTGGCCCCGCCCCTTTGCAAGCCTACATTTTGTAACAGGGGTACTTGGTGACACTGTCCTCAGCTTTAGGGGTCTGGACTGGAGCGGGCAGCTGGGCTGAAAGATCCGAGTGGCATTTCCATTAAGGGGTCAGTTAGTCACCGGCGCTGGTGACCAGCCGTGAGAGGATGAGTCAAAATCAAGGCACAGGGTTCAGGCCCGCGGGAAGGCGGTGAGTCAGGCAGCCTGTGGGGGGCCAGTTTGCAGTCCGAGGTAGGTTTTGAACGTGAGCTTTGAGGGCGTCACATGCAGCAGGAGCAGATGGTTGAAAGCATGGACTTTGACGTCGGGACGTCTGGGTCTGAATCCCAGCACCACAATGTACTAACAGGGCCACCCGGGGCAGGTGACTCACCCCCTTTCCAGTGTCCTTGGCTGCACCACGGGAGGGCTAATGCCCAAATAAGACTCCAGTGTGCTGCTCAGAGCCTGGCTTGTGGAGCACTCAGCAGGGTAATCCCAAGGAAGAGAGTATTGCTCTCATCCCCCACTTTACAGATGGGGAAACTGAGGCACAGCAGTGATAAACAATTTGCCCAGGGTCCTACATGGGTGCACAGTCCAGCTCCAGTGACTGCCCACCATGCTCTGCGGGGAGGATGTTGGCCTAGAGGGTGTGAGTGTTTGGGCTCGAATTCTGCCTCTACCACGTAGGAGTTTTCGAGCAAGTGAGCTCACTTTTCTGGGTGTCAGTCCCCTCCTCTATACATTGTGGGGTTCGCGCTCTCTGGGTTGTCAGGGTTTAATGAGTTATCCCTGTAAAGCCTACTCTGTACACGTTGTTATCCTGAGAGTAATTCCGAGTTGGAAAGGTTCATTAGAGGAGGCCCTCTCTTCCATTTCACAGAAGAGGATACAGAGGCCCAGAGAGGGTCCTTGACCGGCCTGAGAGTACGCAGCCGGCAGAGCTTGGACTCCACTGATTTTCTGTTACCCTTAAGCTGTTTCGCGGGAGGAAGGCACCAGCATCAGTGAGCAGACCCCTGGAACACCCAGACTGAAAGTCGGGAGGGGTGTGGACACTTAGATCTGGGAGACATCTCTTCTCACCCACGCACAGTGCTTGAACTTCAGCCCTCTCACACCCATCGCCTTCAGTCCTCCCGGCCGCCTGCCTAGCAGGGCGTCCCGGCCTCCTTCACTGCTAAGGAGCACCGAGCCCCGAGGGGGCGAGTGGCCGAGCAGCCTCAGACCGGCCGCCTGAACCTGGACAAGGGTCTCTGGTCCCGAGTTGTGGCAGGCAGGCAGGTGAGAAATGGGGAGGGGAGGGGTGCTGAGGGCAGCAGGACTTCTCTAGAACACCACTGAATGGAAACAGCCCAGGGAGCCAGCGAGACGATGGTCGATGGTCGCTTTAATGAGTCCCCATGGGGGACAGAGTCCACATTTGCCTTTTCCAAAGTGTCCCCATTTCCTTACGCACAGATGGGAGTATCAATCCTCAACAGAACCCCTAAAGACCTCCAAATCCACCCCAAAAGAGCATATTGCTCACGCTGGGGCTTCAGACCATCAGGCAAGGTAGGCAGGGGAAGGTTGGCAGGGTGCTTGTCTTTATGTCTCAGCACCGAGAACCCCCGCCATCTGGCTTTGTCCCATTTCTGTCAGCCCACCTGGGCTCTGCATGGATGTCTCCCAGACCCTCTGGCTCATAAAGGCTGATGGCTGGCGGCTGACATTTAAATGGAGGCTCATGTCTTTGTCACACTCTGAGCTCATCCTTTTGAAAAGACAGAGGAGACTAGTCTTTTGTTCTAATGAAGGTCACATCCATGTAGAGGGACCAGAGGGAGATCTGTTCCCATCCAGCTTCAACTCTGGTTTGCTCTGCATCTCCTGTGTGTCTATTAGTATCTTCACATCCATCCTGGAATCTTATTGTTCTAGAGACTTTTAGAAGGTTGGGGAGGGAGCAAGATGACAAGGAGAGATCTGGGTTACTGTCCAAATACATGAGGCTTTGTTTTTAAGTTATCCTTTTGTTTTTAACTTAATTATATATTATCAGTGATGTCAATTTCTTGAAATGTATTGAGACTTGCATTATGAACTTCTATGGGATGTACATGATTATTTTTGGAAAGCATCGTGTGCTTGAAAATAATGTGCCAGGTGCGGGATTCCATATATACTGTTTGTTGTTCAGCTGTTGTCTATGTGTGTTGAGGGTTTGCATGTTTCGTAATTTTGGATTATGAGCTCATGTTTACAAGGGTTTTTATCAGTGAGAATCCCGAGTGGCCTTTGCTATGAGCCTGTCCCTTCAGAGAGGTTTGCATTTGCTACTACCACATGCTCTGTGGGTGCTTTTTATGTTAATTTGCAGATTTGGGAGTTCTGAGACCATGTGCATCATGAAAACTCAAACCTCAAATTTGTGTTGGGGAAGTCTAGAGTTATAATTTCCTAAGTGAGACTTTAATTTTCCGAAGGAGCCAAAAAATGAGACACAGAATTTCTTGACAACTTCTTTCTCTTTTTGTAAAAGGGTGATTTTTCTCTCTTGTTTGCTCTTTCATTGAGGATATGGGTGCACCTTTATTCAGGTGTCTCGGTTCCCAATTGCTCTTGGCCCTTGCCCAAGGCCCTGTCTCCCATCCCTATGTAGATATAAAATCCAAACTCCTTAGGTCCCAACATCAGCAAAGGCCGACACCTCTCCACGCTGGTCCCTGTGCTGCCCACAGACTCACCCAGCCAAAGGATCAGCATCTGCTTGTCACTCCGATTGTGGCTTTCCCTTTGTTTTCGGTCCTTGGGGATTTCTTGACTAGCTTGGAGCTCAGCTGGGTGTTTAAAAAAGGCCTGTTGTATTTTATCTAGTGTCTCTAAGTCTCTTGTGGCTCTTCAGAAGTTTTCATCCTCCATGCCTGAGACCTGGGTTCCACTCCTTCTGCCTCTGAGTGACCCTGGGAAGCCCACTGCCCCCACCTGGCCCTGCCGCCTCATCTGTCTGATGGGGTCAATTGTCCCTCAGCCACCTGCCTCACCACCTCATCCAGAAAAAAGGTGTGAGAGTGGGAGGTGGTGGGCAGGGGCTGGATAACCCAGTGGCCTCTGGAACTAAGCACCTAAGTCCCTACTGGTCCTTCCTGGGTGTCTGCTGACCAGTCCCCTAGCTGAGGCGCACCTGGGGACAAAGACTCTTCAGTAAAGGCATAGATTTCCCCAGCAAGGCCTGCGTGGTTGGAAACTTGCTTTGAGCCTCTAATCTATGGGTGAAAATCCTTCCTGGACCCTCGGATTCACATCCCAGGTGTCCTGGATTGGTCATTTTCCTTCCAAGCTGACCCCTCTGCCAAGTGCCCCAGCCCATGAGTGGCGCCAACACCCTCTCCTTTGCCTACACCAGACCCCCAGGATGTTTTAGGGGCCCCTCTCACAAGCACTCAAAACCAACCATCAAATCCTCAATATTCTAAATGTCTCTCGCTCTAGTCACTTCCTGCTAGTCCCACTGCCGCAGCCCAGGCCTAGTTATAGCTCAACAGTCACTTCAGGCCAGCGCCCTCGGCCGTCCTGACTCACGCGCAGAGCCTCAGAGCCCGTGATGCCTGGAGGCCGGGGGGGGGCCTGCAGCTTCCCTCCTGCCCCCACTGCTGTGATCAAGTGTCCTTGCCGCCAGGGCCAGAGGCCTGCCTATTTACTTATTGATTTAAATGTATTGTTGAGCCCTGGCCAGTTTTCTCAGTGGTTAGAGCACCGGCCTGCAGTCCAGAGAGACCCGGGTTCGGTTCCCGCTAAGGGCATGTACCTCGGTTGCGATTTGTCCCCGGCTCTGGTTGGTCGTGTGGGTGGCAGCCACTCGATGTGTCCCCTCACGTCGCTGTTTCTCTCTCTCTCTCTTCCTCTCTCACTCCCACTCTGCTGAACAAAAAAAAGCTAGTGGAAAAATGTCCTCGGGTGAGGATAAAAAAGAAAAGTATTGTTGACAGTATTACAGATGTCTCCTATTCCCCCCCACCCTTTGTTGCCCCCCTCCACCAAACCCCTGCTCCACCCTAGGCATTCCCCACAGGCATTACAACATTTAAAAAAAATTTTCTTTATTGATTTTGAGAGAGAGAGGGAGAGAGATAGAAACATCGATGAGAGAGAACATCAACTGGCTGCCTCCTGCACGCCCCCCACTGGGGATCAGGCCCACAACCTGGGCATGTGTCTTGACCGGGAATCGAACCAGCAACCTCTTGGTGCCTGGGTGGAAGCTCAACCACTAAACCACACCAGCCAGGCTCCACAGGCCTTTTTGAAGTGTGAACTCGGAAGCCAGCAGCCTGAACAAAGCGGGTGCAGGATGGGCACTGGCTTGTGAGCTGGCTTGAGGGGGGCTGGGCATTTTGATGTAGCCACCCTAAGCCCCCTTTTCACTTCAGGCACAACTTGGTAAGGACAGAATTTTCAGCTTCTAAAAAATGACCAAGTAATTTTGAAGTTGTCATCCTCACCCCACCCTGACGCCTACTGCTCACCTGCCCTGATCCTGAGCCTCGCTCCGCAGCTGACTGACTTGGCCAGGACCGCCTGACATATGAGCCCCGAGACACCAGCAGCAGCTGGGTGCACCCCACCAACTCATCTCAGACGGGGCACTGGGCCGTGGTCACACTCCACCACAACTAAGAACAGATGCAGCAGCTTAGTAATGGCCCGGCCTGTGAGAGGGACCATAGTGACTCTAACCTCCGGACGCACTTGCCTAATGAGGGCAGTGCCACGTGCTCAGTGCCAAGAGCACGGGGTCTGGGGGCAGAGGAACTGATTACTTCAACTCTCTGACCCTCTCCCAGGACAAGGCCCACTCCAGGCCTCACTGGGCCCTGGGAGAGGGGGCACGGAGCGGGGATCAAAGCGGGTGAGAGACCAAAGTGCTTCCTGGTGCTTGGCATGTGGCAGGTGCACTGACAACTCATGTTTTTTATTTTATTTTTAATTTTAAAAATAAGTACTGAATGAGGATTTGTGGAGAACAGAACAGGGCGGGGCAAGATGACAAAGTAGACGTAAGGGAGGGGTGACCTGGAGCAGGTGCCATAGAGGACCCGCCCTGACCTCATGGCTGGACTTCGCCCTCCTCCACCTTCCCACCTACCTGCCCGGGTTCTACAGCCCCTGTACCTGGGACCAGTCACAGACAGGGACGTGCTTTTATTTGTCCTGCTGGCAACTCAGGGACAGGAGAGACCAAGCCACAGGTCAGTGAGCGGACAGCATGAGGCAGTGGAGAGCACCTGGAGAGCAGCATGGAGGCGGGGCGGGAGGGGCCCTGGGCTGTGGGCTCTCTAAAGGTTTGAGGCAGGGGTCCTGGCAGTTAGAGCGTCGGCCTGCGGTCCAGAGAGACCCGGGTTCAGTTCCTACTGGGGGCACATACCTTGGTTGCAGTTTGTTCCCGGCCCTGGTTGGGTCGTAAGGGTGGCAGCCACTCGATGTGTCCCTTTCACGTCGATGTTTCTCTCTCTCTTCCTCTCCCTCCCTCCCACTGTATCTGAACAAAAAACGAAAAAATGTCCTCGGGATCAAAAAAAGGTTTGAGGCAGGGGCTGGGGCGAGCTGGAGCCTGGCACTGCAGGGAGGCTTCGACAACGGAGGAGCGGTTGGACCTTCGAGGGAGGGGTGAGCCGTGGGGAAGGTCAGGATAAGGGGATGAGGAAGGGGGAGTTTGGAGGGGGACACCCAGTTGAGGCCTGGAAGTGGGCAGCCACAGATACAGAGAAGGCCCTTGAGGAAGGAATGGCACTTTGCCCGGGGTGCTGCCTTCGAAGCCCAGGGACACCCTGCAGGGGAGGGCTCGGCCGCCCTCTAGTCAGAGAAGACACACAACTGCCCAGAGAGCAAGTTTCTCCGGGCCTGAAGCAGCCGGTCATCAAAGCATTGTGCCCAGAGTGGAACCCCTGGCAAGGGCAGACTGTGCCACCCACCCTGGGCTGCTCTCGGGTTCTGGGGTGATACACTTGTCAGAGACCCAGCCCCCAAAGCCTCCTCTCTGTGAGTGATGTGATTCCAACTGGGGGCCAGGCGGTGGTGGGACCCCACTCTAACAAGTGCTGCCTAACAGGTCTCCAGGTCCCAGAAGTGGCAGGCACCTGCTCCACCTGCTGGGTACTCCGCGCCAGCTCGCTCCCTTGCAGGCTGAGTGGGTGTGTGGAGGAGGGGGCTTGGGACCCGCGGGAGTGCCGGCAGGCCACAGTGGAGGGCAGGGCCCTCGCCACCTGCAGGGGGACAGGCAAGGTCTGATGCTTTCTTTGGACCAGTCGCAGTGGAAGAAATGAGACAGACACATTCCCATCCCAGGGGCTAGGCCTTAGCTTCGGAATGTGACAATTTATTTGGGGAGTAAAAGAGGCTTTTCACTCCCCCTTCCTGGCATTGATACAATATTGAAGAGCAGCAGAACAAAACGTACAAGACAAGAGTAATCGGCACAAACCCCCCTCCCCCGGCCCAGAAACAACCGAACCCAGAACAGAACCAAAACCCGCACCCGAAACAAGCCGCCTTCTCCACCTGCAGCCTCTGGGACAGGGCAGGTGGGCGGGGACCCCTCACGCCTGGAGGGCGGCCTGTCCACCCGCCAGAACCCCTGGTTTCCTGTCTTTAACCACCGGAGGCAAAGTTTAGCCAGCTGGGAGCTGGATGGTTGAACCACAGACAAAGGCAACAACACTTCATTTTTAAAATGAGAAAGAGAAAAAAGAGACAGTGCCCTCCCCAAATATAGAGCTATATATGTATATTTTATATATATAGAATTCATTCGTGCACAATTCATTAAATGAGCTTTTCAAAAATTAAAAAAAATTATAAGATACATTTCTTTAGGCCTTTGTGTCTTTAAATTAAAACCAACAAAAGCAGTCTCCATCTCCACTCCAGCCGACAGCAGGGGCAGGCCCCAGAACTCCCGGGGCCTTTCACACTGGCCTCTTGCAAAGGGTCCCCATCAGACCACCTGTCCCCCTTTGCCTAGCGGAAGCATTGCACACAGTAGGCACTCACTGTGGGAGTGAGGTGCTGATTCCTTCAAAGGGGGTCAACCCTGCAGGCCTGGGAGGTGGGGGTTCTGTCTCCACCCAGCCTGTCCCATTTGGCATCTTGGTGACTGTCAGCAAGATGAGGTCAGGCTGGGGAGCCCCTCTCCTGGAATTTAGGCAGTAACTGGGCTTTCTGAATCTGAGGAGACGAAGACAGAAAAAACAAAAACCTTTAAACAGTCTTTTTTTTTTTTTTTTTAAAGTGATTCCTTAAACCATACAAGCCCCCAGGGCCGCCCTGGGCTAGTGCATGGCGCCTGCGGAGCTGACCAGGTGGGGCTCCACTGTCCGGCACGGGCCAAGTGCAAAAAAACCCAAAAACCAAAACCCAAAAAAACCCCACCAAAACACCCAGAAACAAAACCCACAAAATCCCCAAAGGTGGGAAAGATGGTGTGCTCACTTGGGTCTCCAGGCTCAGCCTCCCCCCTCCTCCCCCAGCTGTTTCCTACTCTGGGCTGACCCCTCTCCCAGGACCGCCCACCTGCCTCAGGGTAGCCTGCTGGCTCTGTGGTGGCTCCAGGGCGCAGGCCCCCAAAGGCCAGAGCAGCTGGGCTCTTGACCCCTGTGAAGCAGTTCTGGCTCTCGGAGCCCCGTTTCCATAAATGAGGTGATCCCTCCAACTCTGCCCACCTCACACCAAGGCTGGGGACTTGATCATCACCTCTTTCCAGAGCAGAGGAAGGATGGAGCTCATTTTGACCCTGACCCCTTTGCAGGGTGAGAAAAGGGGGCTGTGGGAGGCTGGAGGCTCCATGGCAGCAACCTCGACCACCACCTAATCACACCAGCATCCTTTACGAAGAGGCCTTGCTCCCAATACACCCATCACAGATGGGCAAATGAGGGTCAGAGAGGGGAAAGAGACAGGGATGGGGCCCAACTTCCCATCTCCAACCAGAGACACCACACCTCACCTGTTTCCTATGACATGTGGGTAGGGAGGGCTGGCATTAAGGGGAGATGCCCCATGCCCCAACCAATATTGAATATGGGAGATCAGGCTGTGGGAGTATTTCACATACAAAAATAAAGCAAACCAGACAAAAACTTCTGCTTGGTAATTAGGCAAACGGAAAAGCAGCAAGGGGGAAGGGCCCACGGGAAGCTGATCTGTGCAAGTGTGTGGGGGGCTTCTGGGCCCTGCTCCAAGCCGCCCTGGGAGAGGTAAGGGGGCTGTTTGCTTGTGACCCTGTGCCCACCCAGGCTCCCCGGGGGAGCTGCCCACCTTGCAGCAGTGTGCATGCATGCCTCTGCAGGAGGTTGGCAGGGCTGCAAGGCTGGGGTCAGGGGCAGCAACCCACCCACTGGTGGAAGGAGAAGGGGGCAGGCATTCCCTTCTCTCCCTAGTTACCCTCAATTCCTTAGTCACCACCTAAGAGTCTCCCAGAGTGACAGTCCCTGTCTTCTTGAAGCCTGCATCCCCTACCTGTTCAGGGAAGCTCAGGGGTGTCATGGTCTTTGGGGTGATAGGGAGGGAGATGCCCCCCATGGGGTGGCGGTGGCAGGGACTAGATGGCCCAACAAGCTGGCAAAGGAACGGAGGAGAGCAAGAAACCCAACTGAACCTACTCACCAGGCTTCCTGGAGACAGTCGCCAACGTGGGTGTGGCAATGGTGGGACCCGCTTTGCTCCCCCTACCTCCCCAAATCTCAGCTCCATTTGTTTGGCCCTTGCAGCTTCTGGCTAGTTCTCTTGGAAACAGCTGTCATCCTTTCCTTGATCAAGGACAGGTGGAGTCTGGGCCCAGGGAGGGAGGCTCACGCCCACACCTCGGAGGCAGGCAGCGCCCGCAGCCCGGGAGCCAGCCTGGGCCCGGCCCCCGCCCCACACTGCCGCCTCACCTGTGCAATCACTGCATTACCAGTTTTTCTTTAAATACTTTCTCCCCTCCCTCCCCAACCCATAGGAATCCCACAATATTTTTTTCTATTTCTTTTTTTCCTTTTTTTGTTTTTTGTAAAACTAATTCTTTCACTTTCCTGTCATAAAATCACCTCTGAAAACACAACTTCTTTACAAAAAAGTCACAAATGACACACTTTCAGGAAAACACATTTCTATGGTCTCTGGAAACACCTGTAACTGGCACCCAGGTGGCCGCTCACCTGGGGTGAGGGGTCGGGGGAAATCACCTCTAAGGACAGAGGAGAAAACCAGCCCTTATTTGGGGGGAAGCCAATTGGCACTTGGATGGCCACAGAGCCAACACAAAGGGCAGGTGGGGAGGGGTCTGGGAGTGCCAGCCCCCCAAACCCTCTGAGGGCCCTTGTTCTACATTTTGGGGCGGGGAGGGCCAGGGGCCAGGCTGCAGCCCCTGGTGGGGAGATTTGGAAGAAAGAGTCCTCCCACACTTAGGACAAAGGCGTTTGCTCCCTAATTGGATTCCCTTTCTGCCTCCTCCCACCATGTGCCATCATGCTTCTGAGCTGAGACACCTGTCACTGCACATACCAGGGAGCTATGCGGAGGCTCGCGCAGGGCATGCCACTCATGTCAAACGGAGACCGACGTGGGCCCAGGGCTGCCTCCCACAGCGCACCAGACCCCTGGCCCTGCAAACCCTCGCTCTTCTGAGGAACACAGCCTCCCCTCTCGGCCCCCCCACTTTGGCCTGCCTATCCTCCCAGTGTCGGGTTAAAATCGGGGCTTTGGTCTCTGCCACTAGCATGATGCCCAGCTCCCTGGAGCAGGGGGAGAGAAGCTGCCCAGCACCAGAGGCTGTGCCACGAGAAGCCTCAGCGATCAGAAGCAAGAGAAGCCGGAGACTCTCAAGAACAGTTCCAGGCTTCTTCCTTCCCCCAAACACCCAGGAGAAAGGGGAAGCTTCGGCCGGGGGTCTCCCTTCTCTCCCTCAGTCCCCACCACGCCATGTGTGCGGCCACTGAAGGCCTGGCTGGTCAGGCTGACCACACAAAGGAGAAGGGCATGGGGCGCACGCCCCCAGCACACCCAGGCTGGGAGGGTCAGCCTGGCAGCCTCCACAGTGAAAACTTCAGACCCACCCAGGCCGGGAGGATCGGCCTGGTGGCCTCCACAGGCCCAGCTGACGGCAAGGGAAGGCCCAGGCCCTCGACGACCCTGCTCTGAGGAACCCTAAGAGTCCGTCTGGGAAGCCTAGACCCAGTGCCCAGTGGACACACGGACACACACAAACACGCCAAGGGTGGCAGACGCACGCGCACAGTTGGAAGTTCCCACGGCAGGTTCTGTAGCACCTTTGGTCGAGAACTGAAAGGGCCTTGGGATGCAGGAGGCTGTGGCAGGGTGAGGGCCTGCCAGTTCCTCTCACCTTCCAGATGAAGTCGTACAGAGGTGGGGTGGGGCCTAAAGGAGCACTTGAGTCTCCTCCAGAAGCGGGCAGAAGACCCAGGCCCCTGGGCACTGCCACCCTCTGATGTGGAGGGAGGGGCTGAGGCCGGCCTCACCTCAACCTCTGTCTGGGCTCTGCCATCCCTGCCCCCGCCCAGGCATCTGGAAGAAGGAAAGGAAGGGTGCCATGCTGGGGGGTCTCCTAAGGGGCCCTGCGGCTGCCAGGTTAGCACCGAGAAATCAGATGCTGTGCGCAAGTTGGAAGCAAGCTGTGGAGACAGGGTGGGACGTGGAGGGGCAGCTGAACCCCAGGTTCTGGGACTCCCTAGGAGCCACTCCGTGGGTCCCGCCATGCATGGGGAGGGAGGGTGTCCAACGACAAGAGGGAGGGCTTTCCAGTGCCCTCACCCCACTCCAGCCCTAATCTGGTCCAGGACTGACCCCTATTGGGATTCAGGGGCTCCAACTGCCCAACCCCATCCTAGGGGTCAACACCAGCCACTGGAAAAAAGCAAAGCACAGGCAGGTGTCTGAGGGTGGGGGGCGGGAGCAGGAGTGTGACTTTGGGCAGGAGGGCCCCCCAAAGCCCCCTCCTTGGTGGAGCCCCCTTACTTGCTCACCCCACTGCTGCCACCCCCACCTGCGGCGCCTGCTACCCCAGCAGCCACCTTCTCGAAATCCTCAGGATTGCAGAACTCCTTGATCGTGACCGTCAGGAGGTTGCTGGTGACATCTGTGACGACCACATTGGAGCAGGGCGACATCTCGGGGCGCCAGTCCCCAGCCTCCGGCTCGGAGGAGGTGCCGTTAGGCTCGGGAGCAGTGGGAAGTGCCTGGCCGGCAGCAGCAGTGACATCGGGAGGCGCCCTCTTGCTGGTGGCTGCGGTCTCGGGAGAGATGGACAGGTCGAGCACCTCAGGCTCCTGCCAGACGGGGGCGGATGGGCTCATGGTCTCAGGGAGCAGCTTGGGGGGCGAGTCGTCGGGGTCAGAGGAGGACTGCGGTGCGGGCGAGGGGCAGCCGGAGGAGCCGGAGCTGCGGGCGTCGTAGGAGGCAGTGGGCGCTGCCAGGAGCAGCCCGGGGGCGGGGGCGGGGGCGGGGGCGGCAGCAACGTCGGCCTTGCTGGCTGGCGGGGGCGGCAGCGGGCCGGGCGGAGGCTTGTTGTACAGCGCGAAGGTGCCGAACTTCATGTGCCGGATCTGCGTGCGCAGCATGCTCTCACTGAACTTCTTGCTCTTGCCAATGACGCGGTTCCGAGAGGGGACTTTGGGGCGGGCAAGGTTTCCAGCCCCCTGCCCAGCACCCCCGCCACTCGAGCCCTTGTCGATGACCTTTAGGTTCAGGATGATGCGGTTCCGCTTGGGCTCCCGAGGCTTTACCTTGCGGTTAATGATGCGCACGGTCTCAGAGAAAGGCGAGATGGGGGGGCGCAGGCCAGGGCTGCCCCCCTGGGGGTCTGGGCGCGGCAGGGGGCGGCGGGACATGCGGTGGCAGCGGCGGATGTCCTTTTTGAGCCGGTGCACAGCTGCGCTGGAGTGCAGCTTGGGCGAAGAGGCGCTGGCACTCGGCTTGACAGAGAAATGCACATCGCTGATGCGGAGGGCCTCGGCCTGGGCCCGCGCCTGTGGGGGAGGGAGGGCGTTGGTGGGCTCAGCTTCCCGCTGCCCTCCTCTGGACACCCCTGCGCCAGCCACTCACACAAATGGTCTCAATCAACCATCCTGAGAGCACTTAGGAGAATCAGTGCTGCCCATGACCCAACTTAGAGAAAAAATGAAACTGACGCGGGTGAAGCAAGTGCATGAGATCAGAGGGTAAATAGGACCCTAGTCCAGCCCCAGCTCCAAGACCCAAACTACCTATGCAAGCCGAGCTATGGCCCTGGAGACAGACGGCTCAGTGGCTGCCCTTGCTGACACAAGAGTGTGAACAGTGGGGACTCTGCACAGAAGCCCTGACCAACCCTGCTCTGTCAAGGAGCCCAGCCCAGTGCTCCTCCAGGGACCAATTCTTGGGTACAGGAAGGAGGAAGGCCCCTCCATGCTCCACTCTGTACCCCAGTCCTAATGACCTGCTTTAGGATCTCAAATTCCCTGTGGTCTCTCTCTGCCTTTGAACAGGCTGCATCTCCAGCTTGGACTTGCCTCCCAGCTGATCACTGCCTTTGGGACAGACCACTTCATATTCTCTGCACTAAAATGGTAGGGGCAGGGTAGCTGAGCTGAGTTCTGTGGGCAGCTAGATACTGTCCCAGGCACCTGGGCCCAGCTGACCCCCAGGTGTGAAATCTGTCAAGCCCCAGGTTCAGAGCAAGGGACTCACAAGCCCTATCAGCTGTCCTCCATAGTCTATCCTTCCTTCACTGTGACTACTGATGAGGATGTGCCAGCTGCTTGGGGCTACAATTATGAACACACAGCCTCTACCCAGGGGGCTGGCCTCCTTAGGGAGCACAAGTAACAGGCAGTTAGAATGCAGGTGACTTGATGCAATAAAGAGTGTGGCCCAGAGAAGCACAGACAGGGGCACAGGCCCAGAGGATGAAGCCTGAGTAGGAGAGGGCCCTGGTCCTTCCTGAGTCTGATGGTGCCCCAGGTGGTTGCAGAGGCTCAGGTGGCCTGAAGGGGTGCTGCTAAGACAAACGGTGGAGGCAGACAGTCTGGCAGTGAGAGAAAGGGACTGAAAGCAATGCCTGGAGGGTGGAGGTGGATGGCTGATCTGTACTCTACAGACACCCTGGCTCCTGGTGGGGCAGGGGACTCATTAGGGGGTACACCTTGGCTCCTGGTGAGATAAGGGACTCATTAGGGGGTACACCCTGGCTCCCGGTGGGGCAGGGGACTCATTAGGGGGTACACCCTGGCTCCTGGTGAGGTAAGGGACTCATTAGGGGGTACACCTTGGCTCCTGGTGAGGTAAGGGACTCATTAGGGGGTACACCCTGGCTCCCGGTGGGGCAGAGGACTCATTAGGGGGTACACCCTGGCTCCTGGTGGGGCAGAGGACTCATTAGGGGGTACATCCTGGCTCCTGGTGGGGCAGGGGACTCATTAGGTGGTACACCCTGGCTCCTGGTGGGGCAGGGGATTCATTAGGGGGTAACTGCATTCATCTAGGTAGGAGATGGTGGTGGCCAAGAAAAGAACACATTCCCATAGTTTGTGATCTCCCTGAGAGTGGGATCTATGGTCTGGGGTCTCTTCACCTCACTCCATAACAGCACTGGGTGCTTAATCAGTACCTGGGAGGTAGCCTGTATGCCCCTCAGACAAGACTAGGCTGAATCTGACCACAACCCCTAGAAGAGGTGTTTGCTGACTTATTTGCTGAGTAAGCAAGGCTGTCTTCATTTAAGTGTGGAAGAAGTACACTTCAGTGCCACAAAGTCCTCCCATACACTTAGGGCTTCCAGGCACTGCTTGGTCAACAACTCTTTCAACCACTAGGTGGCAGCACACAGTGCCCAGCCTGCCCCTGCCAGGGCTGCCAGCTCCTCTTGCTCACAGTCAGCAGAATCAGGTACTAGGTTCCCTTACATCCCTTCCCAGACAAAGGCAGGGGAAAGCCACTGGCCTTTCCTTGACAAGGCAAGCAGGGCCTTTCGCAGGTTCAACCCTGATGGAGCTTAGGGGATCCGGGTACTTTCTGATCCCAATTCCCTCCGTATACTGACTGAGGTGGTAGACAGTCCCTGGGGAGTGGCTAAGAGTGTGGGCAAACATCAGATCTGGGATGAAAGCCTGGCTCAGTGGGCCCCTTGTGCTTCTTTCCCTATCTGTGCAATCATGGCAGGACCTACCACAGCAGCTCCTATGACCATCACTACATGTTACCTGCTTAACACAGTGCCCGGCATGCAAATACGCGATAAGTACTAGATTTAGCCATTGGGGGGAGGGTACTTATGAGCAATAAGATTTTTCTAAGGTATGATTTCCAAACTTTCTATGAGAAACACTTTTTCTTCGTAATTTCTAAATACAGGGTTAGGCAAAAGGAGGTTTACAGTTTAAGTAGGCAAAACAGTTTATTATTGTATTATTTTGTTTATTATTACTTCTTAATTATTGTATTATTTTCCATATGAACAACCATAAACCTACTTTGGCCCGCCCTGTACAGTTTTTATTTTAAAGGGACTGGTTTAACCCTTCTCCTTTTATCACCTCACCAGACTGTAAATTTTTTATAGGTAGGACCTGGGTCTGCCCGTGATCTATAAATGGTAACCACAGCCATGTTTACAGTACTCTGAATGGGTGCCAGGCATGGCTCTGAGGGATTGGCATGTACTACACACAGCAGGAAGGTTAAAGGTTTAGACTCTACTACTGACACTCTGTGACCATGGACAAATTATTTAACCCCTTTGGCCTCAGTTTTCTTATGGGTAAATGGGGATAATGAATCTACTTCCTGGGCCCTGGGCCCCTTCAGAATAGGTCCCAGTAGAAAGTGCTATCTGAGTGTAATTAGTTTACAATACACACTGTCTCTCATTGACTCACAGAGCAGAGCAACAGGTTCAGATCAAGCTGATCTCCATCATCCAATCAAGGTCCTCTCATCTGCCTCTCCATCCTGTCCCTTCTTGGTTTCCTGTGTGTATCTGTCTACCTTGCCCTTTAACTTGATGTGTACTCTCTGAGGGACAGGGTGAAGAAAAGGGCAGAATGAAACCATGAAGATGGGTGATGGGACCTCAGGTTCTCCGGGCCTTCATTTTTCTCATCTGCAAAATGGCGATACTACTCCCCACTTCATAGAGTTGTTGAGAGTATTAAAGGAGACAATCCATGTGGGGGCTCAGCAAGGTGTTAGGTCCATAACCCCCTCAGGAACTAGAACTAATATTAAAGGCATTTTGTGAATCAATACTTAGCCATTACTCCATTCACCGCTAGAGGGTGCTCCGGCAGCGCTGAGACGCTGTAGCACCAGCCCTCCAGCGGCTCTGCATAATCCCTCCTAAGAAGCATCAAGGGTTAAGGCGGCTTCATGGACTCCCTAAGATGTAGGTGAGGGCCAGGGGTCACAGAAATATGTAATTCTGGAAACCCACATTTCTCTCACTTCAGCTTTAAGTTCAAAGCAAATCTTTACACATACACAGTCCTTTTGGGTGGGGAGGTGAGGGTGGAGAGGCCCACCCCATTCTCATTGGGCTTTGAGCCTTTCGTATAAATCGGTGATTCTGAGCTTTTGCATTCTGTACAATCTCTTCTCTGCAGAGCCCTCTCTGTCCTTCCTATACCAATCGCCACAAAGTCACAGTCTGTCAGGATGGGAAGGGGCCCTGAGACAATCTTAGCACTAACTCAGAGACTGTAGTTGCCCAGGGAGGCCCACCTGCTGCCTTGCATGCCATTTTGGGTCATCTTGCCCTCCCTTTTCCAGACTCTGTTCTTTCTCACCAAATAAAATAAAATAAAATCCCCAAAACTAAGATGGTTTCCTCTGGAGCTAGGTCTCCCTCCCTTGCCAAGGCTAATGTGCCTATGCTTTCAACTTCCCCACTCCCCATTCTCATTAGAGCCCCTCTAGAAACAGCCAGCGGTAGAGAGAAACTGAGGCTCAGAGCCCTGAAGCCAGTGGCCCAGCCTGGGTGGTGAACTCAAAGCGAACTGATTTAAGGTCAAATTCAAGTTGAACTCCCCCTCCCGCCCCGGGGTGAGGAGGGAAGGAATGCAGAACAAATCCTGAGAGAGAAAGGGAAGCTGGGTACAGGGAGGCAGGTGGCTCCCAAATGCCTCTTCCTGTTCCCTGCCATGAGGGAGACCACATTCACTCTCCCCCTGGGTTCTAATTCCAAGCAGAGCCCAAGAGGAGATGGCTCAAGGCTGGGGGAGATGAAGACTCTCAGGCACAGAAGCTACCTCTCTGCCACCTGCTCAGGTGGGCAGCCCTCACCTGCTTCATCCACTTCCTTTCTGGAGCCCTGCTGGTCTCCCTAAACCCTAGATTTGTCAGCGAGGATTATTCCTCTCCCGGCCCTCAACTCCCAGAACCCTCTTGCTGAAGCTGGAGCTGGCCAGGGTCGCTGCCAGGGGCTCCTAGAGGGGCTCACAACCACCCCCTGCCCAGCTGGAGCCCGTCTGGAAAGGCCCGCCCGCCTGGGCGGCCGCCGACCTCCCCCTCCCTTGCAGGCCCCAAGCTGTGCCGGGGCTAGGGGCCCGAAAGGGGGCTGCTGGGGCTGGGCCAGGTTACCTTCAGGAGGAAAGTTTTGGGTTTGGGTCCCCTCTTCTTGGGCCCATACAGCTCACGCTCCCTCTCCCTGCGGCGCAAAACGAAAAAGGTTAAAAAGAGCCCCTTCCTGGGCCCCACTCGGTGCAGCCCTCCCCGGCTCCCCGGTTTCCCCGCGCGGCGCCCCAGCCGAGCCTTGGCCCCGCCACCCCTGCCAGCTTCCCAAACTCACTTCTGCTCGAAGGCTGCAATGAGCCTCGAGTCCAGGATGTTCTCTTCGGGCTCCCAAGTGCTATACCTGCCGAGTCACACATGCAGAAAATAAAAATGAAAACCAGAGAGGATGAGGCACATGTGAGGGAGCAAAAGTGGGCACCCCCCAAGGAAAAAAAAAGGCCCAGTGTCCACTGCCTCCCCTCCCCCCTCGTCCCTGGACCCCGCGACACTCACTTGATGGCCCACCCTTTCCATTTCACCAGGTACTCGATGCGTCCCTGAAAAACAGAAGAAAAAAGGGGAGAGTGGGGGTGGGGAGGATGCAGGGACCCGAGGAGGCGGCGGCACGGGGGTGGCGAGACAGCGCCGGTTAGCGGGACCGCTTCGCCCCGATGGCCCGCGGACCCGGTCAACGGCTGCGGGACAAGGCGCCCCGCCTCGGGAGGTGGCTCACCTTTCGAATCCGCCGTTTGATGATGGATTCGGCCGCGAAGACCCGCTCGCCCACTGCAGACAGCTCCATCTTGCTCAGCGGCACCCACAGCCCATAATACTCCCTGCTCCCGCGGCCGGTGCTGCACCGCTCGCGCACGCGCCGCAGCGCACAGGCCCCGACGGGCGAACGCGCGGCGGGGCGCGCGCTCGCGCTCCAGCTGTGGGTCGTCACGTGACCCTTCGGGCGGGCGAGCCGTTGCCAGGACCTCCCCCTCCCCTGGGGCCGTTGCTAGGGAAAGTGAGCGCTCGCCGGGCGGGGGCGCGCGCTGGCTCTTAAAGGGGCCTTGCCTGGCGGTGGGAGCCGTGGCACTGAGCCGGGTGGATGCTGGGCTTGTGGGAAGTCGGGCAGTGCGGTCTTACATTTTCCACTCCCCTCCCCATCGTCCCAGCCCCTGATAGCTGACAACTCCCTCTTTTTAACCCTGCTCCTCCAAGCAAGCCTCATTAGGTCCCAAATCGGGAAGGGCGATGGAGAGTCTTTGCAACCACTGCGCATCTCCCAGCAGAAGTTTGCAAACAGTTAAATATGATACAGCAGAAATGCATTTGCTGTTGCCTTGCCAGGCCCTGCGGGAATTTCTTTAAAACATTGCCCCCCCCACCAATCCATTATTTATGTATTCGTGGGAGTGTGGTTTTGTAACCAGTTCAGATGAATTAAAACATACGCCACTGCAGGAAAGGGGCGGGGGGATGAACAGAGCCCAGGAAGGCCGAGGTGATCGTGTGCATCTGTTCTTAGGCCAAGGTCTTGGGCGGCACCTGCCTTCACCCAAGAGGCCAGGTGAAGACCGTAGGGAAGTCGATGGGGCAATTGGGGGTGGGGGGCGGGGTGAGAACGGGCTCCCCACACTCCACATTGAGCCCGAAGCAGGTCATCCTTGGGTTATTCGGTAGAAACCACCCTCAAGATCACGTCTATGTTTTCTGATTCCCAGGTCCCCTGGCCACGTCACTCTCCTGCCGCCTGCAGTTTCTCGAGTGACTCCGCCATTAC
The DNA here is from genome assembly GCF_014108415.1 of Molossus molossus. NCBI lineage: Eukaryota > Metazoa > Chordata > Mammalia > Chiroptera > Molossidae > Molossus > Molossus molossus. The sequence goes on along the minus strand of NW_023425345.1, from coordinate 4,768,699 downwards.
TCCCCGGAGGCCGGACCCCAGCTTCCTCTCTGGGGAGGGGCTGAGCGACCTGGGCTGTCCCCGAATGGACACCACGTAGCCCCACCACACAGACGCCCCATTTCTTTTACTTTGAATTATTTAAACTTTATTTTTTATTACATCAACAGTCTTGTTCTTTGTACATTTTTTAAAAAGGTAAGAAAAAAAGCAACTGTCCATAATCTCCATCAAACCATTGTAAAATCTTCACGAATCTTCTCCCAGCCTCTGTTCTATGCCTATATAAACATATGTATATATTTAACTTCTTTCTTTTTGACAAAATGGGACCGTGTATGATTAAAACTGTCTGCATTCTGCTTTTCTTCCTTAATGATATACAGTAGACCTCTTCTGGTGTCATTAAATACTGTACAGATTTCACCATCATTTTAGTGGCTGTGGTGGGGTCGAGATGGAGGTGGAGAGGAATGGGCAGGTGGTAAGGATCAGGGTTGTCTCTTGCTCTCATTACTTATTTATCAGAAGAGATGATTTTTACATTTCTGTGATGCAACACCGATTCTTGCAGTTAGAAAGCAACCATATCAAAATTTCCGCTTCTTATTCCTGCATCTCTACAGATTTATCCGGTTGTTACATCTGGAGAGATTATCCTCTCCGCTGAAAATCAACATGCTCTTGAGAAATAGCTGTTTGCTGGCCAGGCTAATGTGGGCTTTGGTGTAAGAATAGTGCCCTTCTGGGGGCGGTGGGGGTGAATGGGCAGGTGAGCTGTGTAGCTATTGAATATGTTTTCAGGCTGGGGAGACAGGCAGCAGAATGGAGCTGATAAGCATTAATCCATTTGTTAGTTCATTTAGCAACTTTTGTGAGCCCTCTTTAAGGCTTTGTGTTAAATAATCAGAAACAAAGTTGCCCAGGCCTGAAGTACTCTCACTCAGTCGGAGAAGAAAGACACCTGCCATCTAGTGTGACTAGTGCTAGAATAAGGATGCGTTAATTTCCTATGACCACTGTAACAAATCACCACGAATTTAGTGGCTTAAAACAACACAAATGTGTTATTTTACAGAAGTCCCAAATCAGTGTCACTGGGCTAAAGTCAAGATATCCTCAGGGCTGGTTCCTTCTGGGGGCTCTAGAAAGGAATCCATTCCTTGCCTCATCCAGCTTCTAAAAGCTGCTGGTATTCCTTGGCTCATGGCTGCATCGCTCCAATCTTTACTTTTGCCTTCCCCTGACTGACCTCCTGTTATGTGTATTACATGCTGTTTAGTCAGCAACGCAATGAATGAGTGATGTACACCATGTCCTGTCCTCAACAGCCCTGCTCAGCTCCTGTGGACTCGTGCCTATGGCTTCTTTTATGAAGTTAACCCCTCTCACGTCTGGTCTTCCTCTTTTCCTGCTGCCTTCTGTTTTCCCAGCAGTGTGTTTCCTAAGAACCTGCCTTCTCACGATGTGCCTGAAGGAGAGCAGCTTCAGTTTTGCCGTTTTTGTGTGTGTGCCTTCAGGAAGTTTCGGGCTTAATTTGCTCTGCAGTCCACTTCTTTGTCTGGTGGTCAAGGATATCTGTAGAGAGAGCTCTCTTCCAACACCACATTTCAAAGGAATCCATTTTTTTCCCTATCAGTATGCTTCATGGCCCAGCTTTCATGTCCGTACGTGGTAATTGGGGATATGAGGGTGCGGAGGATCTCAGCCTTGGTCTCTAATGACACATCTTTGCTTTTGATGATCTTTCCTGACTCTTCCATCGCTGTCCTTCCAAGGCTCAGTCTTTTCTTGATTTCTTAGCTGCAATCTCCATTGGAATTGACAGCTGATCCAAGGACTGACCTCCTGCCTCCTTCTAAGGAGGACCCTTGTGATTATAATGGGCCCACGAAACTCATCGAGGGTAATCTCCCCATTTCCACATCCTTTTCTTAATCTTATCTGCAAAATTTCTTTTACCATAGGATAACGTTTGTATAGGGTATGTAAGGTACCGTATTCATAGGTTCTGGGGATTAGAAAGTGGACACCTTGGGGTGGCAGCACTGTCTAGCCATCCACAAAAGGAATGTATAGGATGCCTTGGGAGTCTAGATGTATTAGTTAGAGTCCTTCAGAGAAACCGAGCTAATAGCATGTATATAGTGATATTAAAAAGGATATTTATTATAGAAATTGGCTCATGTGGTTATGAAGGCCAAGAAGTCAACTGTCTGTAAACTGGAGACCAAGAAATCTATTCTTGGACTTTTGACCTGCAGAAACTGGAATCATACATGAGTATTGCTTTAAGCCATTAATTTTGTGGCAATTTGTTACAAAACAATAGAAAACTAATATATAAGACCATTCCAGATTCAGGGATTGGGAAATAGACTCCACCTTGGGTAGGAGGAGTGACAAAGTCACATTGAAAAGGGGACTCAGAGCCATCACTGTTGGAACAGAGATCATGGGTCTCCATTTGGGACAGAGATCATGCTCAAAGCTGATGGGATCCCTGGGGTCAGATGCTCCTTCTAGCCGATCACCTGTAGGATTCTGGGCATCTGCCTTAGTGCCATCCACCAGCTGGCTCATGTGGGTGCTTAATAAATGTCCACTGGATGAAGGAGGAATGAATGCACTGGAGCCTGTGTTATGCAGGGGGAGGGGGCGAGGCATCGGATAAAAAGGATTTGCCTGTGCTTGGGGTGAGGAAGGGCTAAGGGGTGTAGGAAAAGTGGCTTTGTCATGGGCTTACATGTCAACCCAGTGTGGTTGACACACTCAGGTTCTCTTGAGGCTTTGAGCAATGTTAGAATTGGAAAAGAATCTCTTAGCTCCTTTCCTCCTGATGATCCATCCAAGTTGGCTTTCCAGAGGGGACCATCCCCTTCCTGATGCCAAAGGGCATCCTGATCTTAGAACCACAAGCCACAGGCCTTTATTCTGTCCCCAGTCCGGGGTCCTGGAGGCCTGGAGTGTGGGCTAAAATACAGAGGGGGTAGCACCCTATGTGTGTTTAATCCAACAGTCAAGTGTATGCTTTTGTCATCATTATTTAAACAACGGAAAATGACATTCTGCAGACGTATTCACTGCCACGTACCGCGACATTACCGGCTATATGTTTCTCTTTGGTGTCAAGGGAGTGGGAGAAGCAGGACCGGAAAGGGGAGAAGCCAAGCGGAGAGCAGAGTGTCGTCTCAGGTGCAGCCCCGTCTGTGTGGGGGGCCCAGCCTGCTGCTGCTGGGAGCTCTGGAGTGTAGGTTACTCCTCCATCTTTGTCCCCACTGGTTGGAGGCTGCAGGCGGAGGGTGGGAAGATGTCAGTTCCCAGCACTGCCTGCTTCCTACCTCAGTGTGCAAAGTGGCTTCAGCGCCCTGGGTGGTCTTGGAAAGGAGAGCCGCAGATGCTGGCTGTCGGAGGGAAAAACACATGGTGGGTTGGGGTGGGGACATGACAAAGGGATCCCAGGAGGTCTGGACAGAGAGCAGATATTATGGTACAGGGTTGACCCACAAGACCATGTGTGTGGCACTTTATGGACTCTGTAAACTCCAAGCTTGTTCTCACCCCAGGCCCTTGGCACTGGCTGATCCCTCTACACAGGGCACTCAGGATTTCTCCTGATGGACACACGACTTATTTCCTCATTTTTAAAATCTGCTCAAATCTTATTTCTTCAGAAAGGTGTCCTCTGACTCCTTGTTTAAAGTGCCCCCCTTCTCCCCATCACTCTATCCCCTTAGCCATGTTGTTCCTTCTTCTTAGCCCTAAATGCTACCTGACATTCTGCCGGCCATCGAGTTGCTGCCTGGCTGACGGCCGGCTCCACGGGCAGGGATCAAGTACCTATCTGGTGCACTTCACGAAGCTTTTTTTGTGGATAAAAAAAGCCAAAGACACGCAGTCAGGTGACAATATGAGTCCCAAAGAATTGAACCATGTATAGTTCCTTCTGAAATATCGTGCTGTGAAATTGTGTGCCCCCAAGGAGAGGCTAACTATTTTTAGGAGGAGGGCAGTAGAGTGTTTTGGAAATATGCCTGAATACGGTCATAACTGGGCAAGGGACACGGGGAGCTCCAATTTTGGCAGAGGCACCTTTTGGAAAGGCCGTTCTGACCAAGTCATTCCTCTGTTTAAGACACTTCAACACTGGAAAGAGCCAAGATATCAGCAGGGGAAAAGCCTCTGAGTAGTCACTGCCTTCTCTAGGAAGGACGCCCAAGCTCCTTCTGCCCAGCGGGCCTTCCTGATGGTCTTGTCCCCTGTCCCCCCAACCCACAATCTCTTCCTCTGGTCTCATGGAACCACCTGCTGTTTCCTGAATGGTCCCTGCTTTTTCACATCTTTGCACTTGTGGTTCACCTGGGAAATACCTATATGTGTTTCAAAACTCAGTACTGGGATGTCCTTCTGTATGGGGCCACATATGGCGCCCTGGGTAGAACTGGCCAGCCTTCTTTTGCTTCATGTGGATGTTTGCAGAGCTCCAGGAACACAGGAGAGTTCTGTTTGGTGATTGTTTTCTCCTTCTGTAGCAAGAGCTCCCTAAGGGTAGGAACCCCAGTGCCCCTCAGTTCCCTGACGCTGGGTAGCCAATCAACTAATATTTACAGGGTGCAGAGAAGAGACAGACCCCAGTCCTCAGGAAGCTTAGATTCTTCTGAGGGCAACAGACAATGAACACACAAAACAAAAAGATGATTTTCAGGCCAGATAAGTGTTAGAAAAAGACTACATAAGGTTGCATGATAGAGAGGGACAGGGTGTGTGAATGGGGCGCTCAGCTAGGTCAGGGCAGGTCTTTTGAAGAGCCATATCTGCAATGAGATCTGCATGAGGAAAAGGAGTCAGCTGCATAGATGTGGGAGAAGAGCTTCCTAAGCAGATGGAGTAGCAAGTGCAAAGGCCCTGAGGCAGGGGCATGCTTGGCATATCTGAGAGAGACCAGTGGGGCTGGAATGGAGTGGTTGGGAGACTGTCTGCAAGGAAGGCAGGGTCCCCACATACAGGGTCTCGCAGGTCGTGGAGGAGAGCTTGGGCTCTGTTCTGAGTGTAGTAAGGAAGCCGTGGGAGAGGACTCACCACAAGAGGGGAAGGGGCCTGGTAGGGTGAGCTCGATACAGAGGCAAAGCCTTGGGATGTTGGAGAGGTCCTGAGTACCAAGTGGTGGCTGCTTCTCAAATCTGCCATGGCCAAACCTGCTCCATGTATGTCCAGGGAGGCAGAAAGCTGTGAATTAAAGTGGAAAGAGCTGTGTCTAGAATCTCCAAGCTTGGACATCCTCTAACTGAGAGATGAACAGGGAGGAGGAAGACATTTCCTTGGTCTGCTAGTTAGTTTGGGCAAATGTCAAGCTTCTGTACAAAGACCCTAAAATACAGTGATTGGTTTCTGTCTTCAATAGTCTGGCTTGTGGAGTCTGGTGGCCCCCAGTGAGGCCAGCAGGACTGATGGTCAAGGCCACGGTCGGGAGAACTGACTTCTGAGCAATCACAGATAAAATCCAGGGACGGTGCTGGCTCACGTGGGCCCCCTTGCCTGCGTGATCCCCCTCCTTCAGGGAATGTAAAACAGATGAGAAGAAACACAAAGTCCCCGGCTGTTTGCTTTCATCTCCCTGAAGAGTGGAGCCAGCTCTGTGCAAACTTGTCCTCTTCCTGCTCTTCCTGTTTTGCTGGGACTTTTTTAGAAAAATACTTGCCAGTTGTTTGGGGAGGAGTGGGAGGCATCGATTTCTCCAGACTCTTTCACTGTAAGGAGAGGGGCGCGGGCCAGCGCTCTAACCACCGGCCCGCATTGGCCAGGGCAAGACGATCTATGATGCTAACGAACCAAGTTCTCTTGAACATTATCAGGATAAAATAGCAAAAATGCCTTAACAAAAAATATGAACACTTCAGTTTTTGTTCTTTTTACATTTCTGTACTTAATTCAAATCTTCCCGAGGGTAAAACCATTACTCACTAGGGAAACCATTTTTTCATTTGAAGCAATTTTTGAGAATAGCTTCTTGGCTGTTTGATGTCACATAATGACCCAAGAGCTGTAGGTTGGGATTCTTGTCCGTGACCCTGATGGGCCATTCAGAGGCCTAGGTATAGAGGCTTATCCCAAGACCACGCGGGGTCATCTCAAAGCCCTCGGAACTGCTTTGGTCCATATCCTTGAGTTCAAATTATATCATTACCTAATTCTTTTCTCTGTTTGTGGAAATCTGTAACTCTCACCTTAGTTTCTACATCATTGATTGGTTTTGTATTTCTTTGCCTCTTAAGATATAAAAAGTTGCCCTGGCTGGTAAGGCTCAGTGGATTGACCATCGTCCATGAATGGAGGGGTCACCAGTCTGATTCCCAGTCAGGATACATGCCCAGGTTTTGGGCTCGATCCCCAGTAGAGGGTGTGCAGGAGGCAGCTGATTGATGTTTCCCTCTCTCCCCCTCTCCCTTCTTCTGTCTCTAAAAAAATCAGTAAAAACATATTTTTTAAAAAGATATTGAAATGTCTAAAGATGTTTGAACTTTAGGCTATCAATAGCTAATGTTTATTGAAGACCTACTATGTGCCAGGAATAGTTGCACGAGATTTTCATGTATTAATTTATTTAATTCTAGCAAGTCTTGGGGTAGGGACTATTATTTTTAGCCATTTTCCAGCTATGGGAATGGCCACATGGAGGGATGAAGTAATTTGTGCAGGGTCTCATGGGCAGTGAAGGGGTGACCTGGGACTCCGAGTCCATACTCTTACCTGGGGCCTTGATTTAAAAAAAAAATAATCTTGGTTAAGATGACTTAACTTCTAACTACTCAGATAACTCTGGCGCTCTCTCAGGACTTGGGCTGTTCAGTCACGACTCCACACAGTCACACACACTGGCATGGGCTTGGTGTCTGCTGTTCAGATGTGTGCCCGGGCGGCACATCCATTCTGAATTAGCAGAATGTCAACTGCACAGTGTTAGTTGATCTTTACATTTTGAGAAGTGGCCTGACTCTCAGTCTGAAGAGATACTGGGGAGACGTTTTAGCAACAGGGATATATTGATAACCTTTTACAATGGAACAAAACACCCTACCACTTAGTGGTTTAAAACAACACTCACGGGCTGGCTGGTTTGGCTCAGCGGTTAGAGCGTCAACCTGCGGTCCAGAGAGACCCCGGTTCGGTTCCCGCTAATTGCACGTACCTCGGTTGCAGTTTGTCCCCGGCCCTGGTTGGTCGTGTGGGTGGCAACCACTCGATGTATCCTTTTCTCTCTCTCTTCCTCTTTCTCCCTCCCACTCTATCTGAACAAAAAAAATGAAAAAATGTCCTTGGGTGAGGATAAAAAAATAAATAAAACAACACTCATTTTTTTTTTTTATCCTCACTCGAGGACATTTTCCCATTTTTTTGTTCAGGTAGAGTGGGAGGGAGAGAGAGGAACAGAGAGAGAGAGAGAGAAACATCGATGTGAAAGGAACACATCGAGTGGCTGCCACCCGCACGACCGACCAGGGCCGGGGACAAACTGCAACCGAGGTACGCGCCCTTAGCGGGAACCAAACCCGGGTCTCTCAGGACCGCAGGTCGACGCTCTAACCGCTGAGCCAAACCGGCCAGGGCCAACACTCATTTTTTTAAAAAAACAGCTTTATTAAGATATAAGCTGTAGATATTTAATTCTATTTTAGTACACTTTTGGCCCTTTCCCCCACCTCGCCACATAGGCTTCATTAAAATCAGCTTGAGTGTAAGTGAGCTATTTTAGAAGTACGCTGCTTCCATTGAATTCTTTCTTTCATTGCACTGTGGTAGTTACGGGCCAGGTACTGGAGCCAGACCACCTGCGTTCCATCTGGGTCATGATGCACTAGCTCTGTGGTCCTGGGTAGTCACGTAACTGCACTGTGACTCATATTTAAATTGGGATGATAATAGGACACACCTCATAAGGCTATTGTGAGGAGTAAGTACTTTTATATGTGATACTGGGATAGTTTATTGAACTTCAAAGTCACGATATTTATAAGCTAAATGTGTTAGGGTTGTCAGAATTGCTTAAATACTCGAGAAGGCTTATCAGCGAGTTATACTTAGGAAGTCAAGCAAATATATCATCTGTAATGTATATATACACATATGTATATGTCTTATGTATGTATCATGTATGTGCCTCTTTTCATATCGATAAATATAGATCTCCATTATTCCTTTAACCACTGCACAGTAACCCACTGTATGGATAGGCAATTATTCATTTATGCAATCCTAAATCGATAGATCTATATTCCAGTTTTTTAAAAATTACAAACTGTGATGAAGGTCCTTAAGCAATGTCTTCTTGCACGTGCCCAGTTATTTTCGTAGAATATGTCTGGTGAGCAGAGTTTGGAGAAAAATTATAAACATTAGCAGAGGGTATACTGCTGCTTTTGTCCTATCAAGTCCACCCCCTGATTCTCTTTTCTCTGCAAACCCAGGGGCTCCCCAACTTCCCTTACAGCGGTTTATTCCACTGGGTCCTCACGAGGGTGTGTCATAGCCTCATACCCCCAGTGAAGCTGTCCCCAGTGGTCGCCAACTTGAATAACTGGCCAGGGTGGAGCCGTTGCCTGTCCTCAGCTGAAATTGCCCTGTGTCGACAGACACAGTAAGAGCTTGGCCACAGGAACCCTCTGCTCTGTCCTCCTGTCCATCTGTCGGGGCCGTGGTTGCCCGTGACATGTATTTCCCTGTGACGGACTGGAGTGTCCCTTTCTCAAGAGAGATGAAGCAGGTGAAGGCAGCTGGGCCAAGAATTTTGCAAGTGGAGCCCATGGAGGCTGTGCCAAGGCGGACTCCCCGATTCCATGGTCCAGGAAGTCTTCTTCTGGCTGCTGGGGAGACCCAGGGAACTTAGACAGAGTTCCTGCCCGTGAGGAGCTAGCTGTGCAGTTAGGAGGCAGAGCCATAAACAGGTCACCGAGAGAGCTGGCAGGGTAATGATGAGCCTGCTCTGGGGTTGGTGGGACAATGGAGGGGGTTTTTGGGGAAGGAAGAGGCTACTCCATCATCAGAGACTTTAGAGAGCCTTTCTAGCAAGCCCAGCCACACAGCCGGTTTCTAAAGTCCACTGGCAAGTCACTCAAAACAATATTTTCAAGTGTCTGCCATTTATCAGATATTCTTCCGGGTGCTGAAGATCACTCTTGTTATTTTAGTAACTGGAGCTTTTGTTACCATTGGAATAGGTTGATGGTGATGTCAGCCTTCCTCTGGCACAACCAAAGCACTGGCCATCTGGTAAGGCAGGATGCTAGGATCCCCTTGGACCTGGGCAAGAGGAGCCTTGGGCTGCCGAGAGCCCCACATCAGATATCCCCAAAATATCCTTTATAGCTGGTTTTTCCTAAATTAGGATCCAGTGTCCAATCTGCTTATATCTGTAGATCTTTTTGTTTGTTTTCCCCGTTTAGAATAGTCCTTACTTCCCTAATGTAAACTGAAGGGACTAAGATGTCCTGCAGAACAGTTTCTGGATTCATCTGGCTGGTTCGTTGCTGTGAGTTCAGCTGGTCCTTTTGTCGCCGGTTGTTCTTGTGTCTAATTTACCGCACTCAGTAACTCAGATGCAGCAAGCAACCCCCCCCCACCCCCGCCAAAAAAAAATCTATGAGAATAGAGAAGATGGAAATTATGGGATCACAAGTTTCACGTGATGGGAATTTCTAGAACATTTCACCAACTAAAGGCATCAGATTCTTTTCACGCACACCGGGAACATGTATAAAAATTGACCATTTATCTCACCAGAAAGCAATCTTTAGTTAATGTCAAAAAGTTGGATTGAACAAATAACATTTTCTGACCACACGTAATTCAAGAAGTCAATAACAAAAAGTAGAAATCAAAAGACCCTTTTAAATAATTCATGGATAAAGAAGAAAGCATGAAGAATTTTAGAACATACTTAGAACAATAATAATAATAATAAAAATTTCACGGATCAGAATGTATGAGAGGCTAATATGAGATAAAAGGCCGAAAATCAGTAAACCAAACATTCAACACAAGAAGTTAGCGAGAACAGCTGAATAAACTCAAAGAAAGTAGGAAAAAGGAAACGCAGAAGATAGCAGCTGAAATACATGAAATAGAAAACAACCACAACATAGATGTGACCAGCGAAGCCAACTGCTGGTTCTTTGAAGACACAAAAGAAACAAAAAAATTTCTGGCGAGACTGTTAGGAAACAGAGAGATGAAACCATATACTATCAAAAGGAAACACGATTTGAGACAAAGAATACATTTAAAATATAGTAAAGGGATACTATGAGCAGCTTTTTGCCAATAATACAAGTAAGCAATCCCTTTTGGCAGGTATATTAGTTCTCTACTGCTACTGTAACAAATGACCACACATTTAATGAATTAAAACGACGCGAATCTATTGCTTTACTGTTCTGGAGGTCAGTTCACTGGGCTAAAGCAAGGTGTCAGCAGGGCTGCTTCCTTCGGGAGGCTCTGAAGGGAGCGTCCACTTCCTTGCCTTCTCCAGCTTCTCCAGGCCACCTGCAGTGCTTGGCCCATGGCCCCTTCTTCAGAGCACGCCACTGTAACCTTTGTTGTTACTGTCCCCTTTCTCTGATTCTGATCTTCTTGCCTCCCTCTTACAAGGACCCTTGTGATGACAAGGGATAATTCAGGATAATCTCCCCATTTTAAAGTCCTTAGTTGACTCACATATGTTACCCTATATAGCAAAACCCCTTCTGCTATATAGGGTAACATATGCACAGGTTTGGGGATGAGGACGTGGACCTGTGGGGAATGGGCCATTTTCCAGCCTACTACACTAGGCACGTGTTCTAATTGTACAATGTGATCTTCCTCCCGCTGGCTGCCGGGATGCCTCCTTGACCAGCCTGTAGGGACTCAGGTCTGACCCTTGGACTATTCTCAGGGGGCAGGGGTCCAGCAAGTGGTGAAAGGTCACAGAGTCTCACACGGGGTGCCAGTGGTTCATGGGGGGGTCTGTCCATCACCCCCCTCTCTGAGAAATGCCAGGAGGAAGGCTCTCTGCCTCGAGTCAGTGCAGGCATTCAGATCTGTGAATATTCTCTATACTGCTGTAACGTCACACCATATTGTTCTACAAAATTACTTAATCTGGAGTGACTTCGTCTGTTGGTTTTCTTGGCCTCCTTTCTCAGCATTAGATTTCTTTGTAGGTTTTGGGAATTTGGACTTGCAGACTTTGACAGGAAATTGTTTTGGTTTTGGTTTTCTGTCCTCCACCGCATCACCCTCTCTGGTCCACATTTTTCAGTTGCTGGATCTTTTAGGCCCCATTTTGAGCCCATTTCACAGGGGTAGCTTAGGTGTTTCCTGTTCTGCAGTTACACTGGGCTTTGCCTGATCCAATTACACAGCTGTGGGGGGTTGGCATTGCCTCTGGTCACAGGTTTGTATTCCTCCCACCCCTTAGGCTTCTAGATCTTTTCACAATCAGGGAAGTTTAAACAGGCACAGGCCCTGTCCTTCATTTTGTGAGCAGTATCTTGGAGGCAAATCTGCTCATTTCTTCATTGGAGTTCCCTCGTGCATAATCTAAGCATCATCACTGTTCTCTTCTCCATCTCTGTTCAATCTTTCAGATTATTTTCTTCTCTATGACTTCCTTTCCTTTCTCTTTTGAATTGTGAGTTTATTCCCTTGTTATTCTTTACTATCACCTTGGAGGGGGTCTCCAGAGGAGGAAAGTCTGGATGTATGTGGTCACCTCGTTGACTTCAACCGGAAGTCTGTACTATCATTTAAAACCCTATTCCTGTGACAGCATGAATGGGCCTAAGGGTGTTATGCTCCATGAAACAAGTCAGACAGAGAAAGACAAAAATCATATGATTTCAGTTATTTGTGGAATATTAGAAAATAAAACAAATGAGCCCAGCCGGTGTGGCTCACTGGTTGAACATTGACCCATGCACAGAGAGGTCGCCAGTTTGATTCCTGGTCAGGGCACATGCCCAGGTTGTGGGTCCCCTCCCCAGTGTGGGGGGCATGCAGGAGGCGGCCAATCAGTGTTCTTTCTCATTAATGTTTCTATCTCTCTCTCCCTCTCCCTTCATCTCTCTCTAAACCTCTCTCAATAAAGAAAAAATAAATAAAACAAATGAATAAACAAAATGAAGCAAAACAAACAGACAGATATGAAAAACAAACTGATAGTTGCCAGAGGGTAGGGGTTGAAGAATGGGTAAAAAAGGTGAAGGGGCATAAAAAAGAAAAGCAAACAAATTCACCTCAGAGTTTGGAAAGAATATTTAAAGAGAGCAATATAAGTAGGTTCCCCCCCCTTCTACTTATGCTTCAGTAGCAAAATTAAAACAAAAATATAGATAAAAAAGGAAATGAATGAGATACAACAATACACAATAATATGGCAGTTTTAGTTATACGGGAAAATAAGACCCTATTCTTCAGTCTACATATATTTTGGTTCAGAAAATACTGGATGAATAATTGGTTTAGAGACTTCTTCTAATGAAAGGATAAAGAGTTTCATTAGCAGATCTAACAAGGGAGGAAGGTCAGGAAGAATCAAAAGTGATTCCACATTGCTAGCCTAAGAGTCCAGATTCCAGAATGGTGGAGCAGATTTTGGAGGCAAATACAGGGAAGTGAAACCTGAGGCTGGAGAAGGAAGGGAGGACATAGGAGAGAGCAAACAGAGTGGTCCAGACTTTGTTGTGCAAGGCCTTCGGTGGAGGGACAGAAAGAAGAGGGACTGTCAATCAAGGAGTTTTACTATGAGAAACATCACTCTAAAAATGGAGTCATGAGGAGGAAAGGGTCAACCTTCCCAGGTGCCACAGAGAGGCCAGTAGGAAAGGGTCAGCCGCACTTCTGGCTCAGCGCTGGTCTTCCCTGGCTAGGGCACTCTTGTGCCTGAAAGTCATTGGCTGCCTTGAGTAGGAGGCTTGAAGCAAAAAGGCATTGTGATTTGGCTTAGAAACTGCTCTTAGGAAAGCCCACAAATGCCCAGTCCCTGCTTACCCCAGAAACTTACAATTGAATCTTCCCCTCTTCTATGCATGAGTTGAATGGAAAGTGTTCCTGGGTATCTTGGTTTTCAGACCCATCTTCCAGTCCTAAGGGGAAGGTTGCAGGAGTTCATAGCACGAGCTCTGTTGTAGATCTAGTTACTCCAGCAGCAGGAGCCAAAACTATGAGAAGCAGTGGGGCTCTTCTGTCTGACTGACTCTTGTGTAGGGCAGTAAAGGCCAAGGGTTAATAGGACTCACCTGTCTGGGCCCAGAGGCGCCCATCTGGCTCTGTCCATGGTCCTGAACCCTAGCGGCTGGTCTCTATTGCACTGCTATTCCATTTTCTATAGGTGGTGTCTCCTATTCAACCCTTCCCAGGAATTGGGGATCAGTCTGCCAGAATATGAGAGATAGAGAGAAGAGAGGAAAGCAGACTGAGTTTTAGGAGAATCCTGCTGCTGAGACGTTTTCAGAGAGAAGAAAGTGGGACTTTTTCTTGTGATCCTTAGTTACAAAGCTTTACAGTCACCAAGACCTCTGGGAAGCTGGGAAGCACATGAGCCCACCATTTCCCTCTGATGATAAGTTTATAGATGAGGGTGGAGACACAGGACTCTGAATTTCTCGCCCTGTATATGGCAGTTGTCAATAATTGTTGGTTGAATTGATTAAATGTTGGGTGTGAGAGAAAGAGCCGGAACTAGGTACTGGGAATACATTTTGCTTTCACCCCTGCCCTGAAGGAGGGCAAAGGGGCTAATACTTTAGATTCAACTGTGCCAGCCATTTGATTTGAGGTTTCTAAATTTAATCTTTATGGGAGATTTATCACAAGTTTTCCAGTCAGCAATCAGGCTCAGAGAGGCAAGCCTCCTGAGTGACATCCCATTGCTCTTATGTGGTGAGTCTAGGGTAAAACTCAAGTCCTCATGATCCCAAAGGCCATGTTTTCCTCACTACTACCAGCTAATTCCTTCTTATGCAAGAAAAGAGACACAAATTCCATAAGGGGAAAATGGTCTTGCACCATACAAGCATCTTGTTTAATGTCCGGAAATCACATTAAAAGGTTAGAAAGAAAGAGAAGCTAATTTTGTGATGGCAATTATTGTTGATCAGGGTTTGGGGCCAAGAGCTCAGGCCTAAGGTCACAGAGGGAACGAAGATGGGCTCAAACCTCAGCAGGGCCCATGGTTTCCCCTATCTCAATACCTCATATATGTTCCAGCTTTGGACAGCAAAGTAATGAGAAACTTCCAATGACAGAAGAAGTTAGTAGGACTGCCAATAAAAACACAACATCTCTGGCAGGGGAACAATATATAGCTCAGGTGATGAGGTCCGAGATTTGGTCTGAGCTACAGCCAGGTCTTTTTCTCCAGCTCCTGGGTGAATCAGCTTGCCAGCCACCCAGACTTCAATCAGATCCAGAGGTGCAGCCAGGTCTGGGTCCATGCCAATGCATCTCTCTCCTCATGTCACCAGGGAATGGAGTCTTTTCCAGTCTATTGGGGACTTTTTCTGATTACACGTGGTCTACTTGGGTGCTTCTCTTCACTAATTGGGCAGCATAGTCTGTGTTGCTATTATGAACTGTCCTTGAAAGGTACACTCAGAGGAGGATGTCAGGATGTCTTCCAAAGGCTTTGTAGACACACCTTGAAGTACTGAGCCCATGTCCCCTTGGCTGCGATCTCCCTAGCTCCCCCACACTGATGGGCCCCTCAGCCTTCCATGGCTCTCTTCTGGAGATTTTTTATTACTTCCTTTCATCAAGAACCAAGGCCTGGATGCATTTTGTTGACTCGAGAGGCTGTGGTTTTCTAGGTTAGCTGTGGCTGCTGGACCTGGGCGGTCAGGGAGGCCTGGGGCTGAGGGGCCCATTTGGGGACAGGCATGATAGTCCTTGTGCAAACAGAGAACCCAGACTGATGAGGGGATGAAATGAAGGAACTGAAGAAGGAGAAGCAGAAATAGAGTGGACAAGGTGGAGAGAGGCGCTGTGTTGGTGAGGTCAGCCTGCAGGGAACAGATAGTGTGGGGCTGGTGCCCGATCAGCACCGACTTCAGAGCAATAGAGCCTGGAGCCCGCAGAAAGACTGGCCACTGCCTCTGGCTCTCTCCCTGCCGCTTACCGACTCCATCCCCTATGAAGGGAACAGAAAAAGAGAGTTTTATTAAGGGGGATACATTCGCAATAACTGTTTAAGTATTTGCTACTTAGAAGAACATGGATTTGCAAGGGTGTTCATCAGGTATTACATCATTGAAGCATCTTCATAAGGCACAACTCCTCAAAGTTTTCACACCACAGACCGATCTGCAGCAGAAAAAGAAAGAAAAAAAACAACGGAGTTTCATCAACAATTTAAAATTGCAAGATAGTATTTTAAATGTTAAGAATAGTTTCATATCAGTGAGATCTCCCTCCCCCCTGACCGCCTCGTCACTGCTTTGTGGGCTTTTTGCCATTACGATAGGATGGGGCATTAGTGGGCCCCGACCAGATTGAACCTGCAACCTAGGTATGTGCCCTGACCCGGAATTGAACCCGCAACCTTTTGGTACATGGGAAACCTCCAATCGAGCCACCTGGCCAGGGTATGTAAACATTTTTCTACCTAAAGGGGTCTGGTTTGAAAAGAAGCCAACACAAGGAGGACAGAGCCAAAACACCTGCAACGAAAAGGAGCCAGAGCTAAAATAATTCGATTAGCTCCGTTTATTGTTTCATCCACCTCGAACGGGGTGTCTGTCATCCCTGACTGAACCGTACTGCCCTGTATTCTGTCTGGTGTTTTTTCACAGAACGCTGACAAGATGTGCACTTACCTGTCAGGGTTAGATGATATTGGCATCTTTTATCACTTCCTTTAACTCCAAACCAAGGTCTAGATGCATTTTGTGGGCCATTAACTCCTTTCTGTGAATATAGCAGCATGTGGAGCGACCTCTTTTATTCACAGAGCACAGCCTTTCCTCATGGCAGAGAATGGCCACTTCAACTCTGGCGCTGATCCCAAAGCAGCATTTCTAGCGCATGACTCACAGGGTAAATAATCTATAAGGAAAAGCCTCTTCTCATGCTCTGGGACGACAGCAAAATGGCCAGCCAGGCAGCATTTTTCCTTTATGTCGAAACCCCACAGGTGCCAAGGGCTTGCTTTACGCCCCACACATGGCTTGCTCCAAGGCAGAGTAGCCCCTCGCTCGCAGATGCATTAATTGCTTTTCTACTTCGTATGTGCAATGCACCACAATGTGATCTGATAAAGGAGTTTTGTCAAGAGTCCTTTTGGCTTTCTCTGCAAGCATAGTCTTTATCATTCTTTTTGCAGCTGGTTTACAGTCATCTTGGTGATTGCATGACTGACTTTTATGTGCATTTAGGAGGGCAGCAGCTTAGAATGATGTTTCTGTAGCTTTGGTCTCCTCTGCACCTTTAGTAACAAGAATGCTTAATCTTATATTAGAAAGCATTACTTTGTGTTTGTTCTGGAAAAACTGGGTTGGTTTTTTTTTTTTTGGAAGATAATGGAAAACATTTTTTTTATGGCTTTAAAGTACTATTTTCAAAACTTTAATTTTAATGGTAACATATTGAGGACTGGGGCAAATGTGATAAAATGAACATTTCAAATATTTCTCATCGAACTTGTACTCACATTTTCATTTATGGCTACATGCATGAAATCGTTGCCCACGAATTCCTTTGTCCTAGAATATATAGTTTAGTAATTCATAGTTACACTGGAGAGCTGTTTATTCATTGTGTTTAAGGTGTTCTGAGGATTTATGTTGCTATTTTCATCATTACTTTGCATCTTGAACCTCTTTGGTCCATTTTTGTGAATGGGAGATCTAATGGAACATAATAGTAACCACAAAGATTTAAAAATAGCAAACATCAACAACTTGTAAGCTACCTCAGTCTGATTCTTGTTCCTTTCTAGGCAATATATATGTTCTAACTGGTAGCTTTTAAGATTTTATTTTTACTCCTGATGTTTTAAAGCCTTGCAAAGGCACTTTTTGGGGAGAGAGAGAGAGAGACGGGGGAGATGTAGAAGCAGATGGGTAAGAGCAGGCAAGTCTTTGAAAAAATATATCAGGATTCTGAGACCATCTATATTTTGTCTTAAGTCTCTTTCTGTCAGTTATCACCTTTCTATAGACGCTTTCTACCTTTTCAGCCTGGAGGTGGCTGGTAGGTAAGGTGTGTAAGGGACACACCATGCAAGTTCTTAATCTGTGCCTATGCCAACTCATACCTCTGCTGGGCAGGGACACCGATGCCAACTTCCTCCAGGTTGTGACCCTCTGTTTTCTTAAGCGGAGATAGAATATAGAAATAAACTAGAAATAATTACAAATGTAGCCCTTTTCTGATTATCATACCTCTTTCCTTTCCCTTGGCTTATTTATTGGCTCTAACGTTCACAAAGAACGGGAATAGGATGATGGGATGGGCCTCAGGGCTGCTTGGGAACATTCCGGTCCTCCTTCCTTGGGTCCGTGGTGGAGCTCCACTTTCCAACACCTTTGAGATTAGCTTTGGCCAGTGAAATGTGAGCAAAAGTGACACATCACCTCCAGGTAGAACTTTAAAGGCCATGTGCCCTGTCCCTGCCAAGTTGCTGAGTGATGGTCCAGGTGGAGGCTCTGGGTCAGCCCACCTCCCTTAGAGAGGAATACAGGGTAGAGACCTCCCTAACCCCCACCATGGACAGTTAACATAAGCAAGAAAAGGGTTTCAAAGATTTAAGTCACTGAGATCTTGGAGACTGTTCTGATCAGAACAGGTAGGTGCACATATAAATAAAGAACATGGCCCAGCGGGTGTGGCTCAGTGGATTGAGCATCATCCCAGGGAGTGAGAGGTCCTAGTTCGATTCCTGGTCAGGGCCCATGCCTGGGTTGTGGGCTCCATCCCCAGCAGGGGGCTTGCAGGAGGTAGTCTGGATATTTCTGTCTCTCTTCCCCCCCCCTCTCTAAAAAAAAAAAAAAAAAAAAATCAATAAAAACATATTTTTAAAAAATAAAGAAAGAAAGAACATGGATCCCTTTGCCAGTTTCTCACCCTGACAGCTGACACAGGTCGGCACCCTGCAGTCCAGTGAGCGTGCCTGCCCCCCATTCCGTAAGGCCCTCTTTCACACTGAAGGACGTGTATGTTTGCAAGCTTTCATTAGCCTCGTCACTATTCTTTCATTTTTTTGTTTGCCAACCACACACCAAAAATCAAGAATATTCTCAGTAAACCCTTTAATGGTATGGATTTTCAACAAAAACAACCCCAACAGTATTTTTAATTCTCACCCGAGGACATTTTTTTTTTTGTATTTTGTTCAGATAGAGTAGGAGGGAGAGAGAGAGAGAGAGAGAAACATCGAGGTGAAAGGGACACATCTAGTGATCGCCACCCACACGACCCAACCAGGGCGGGGGGCAAACTGCAACCGAGGTACGTGCCCTTAGCGGGAACCGAACCCGGGTCTCTCCAGACCGCAGGCCGGCGCTCTAACCACTGAGCCAAACCAGCCAGGGCTCCCAACAGTATTTAAACACACACACACACACACACACACACACACACACACACACACACACACACTGAAGCTGATGTTGGGCCTAAAGTCTCCGTGGAAATTAAAATACAAGGATGTGTGTAATATTCAGAGATTTCCGGGGCGCGGCGCTGCTGTACAGGCGGCTGAGAACCCGGCACCGCCGCGCGGGGTGCGAGCCTCGCTCTCCCCGGGTGGCGTGGAGGGGTCGTGAGCGAGGGGGGCGCTGCAAGGGGCAGGAGGGCCGCGGAGGTCCGGGACGGGTGCGGGAGTCCGGGACGGGTGCGGGGGTGGGGAACGGACGCGGAGGCCGGGGCTCGCTGGAGAGCGGCGGACGCCCCCCAGGCCCCCGCGAGCCCCTGGGACCGCCGGGCCGGTCTCTGCGCGCCGCCCGCACCCCCGACTCGCCACCGCCCCCTTCGGGCGGCGGCCGGAGCTGCAGCGAGAGAAGGACCGGCGTGGGCGGCTGGAGGGAGGATGGAGCCGCGGCAAAGCCTGTGCTGTGGAGGGCAGGTTTACCAGGACACCGCATCCCAAGGAAAACTAGGAGCCGCCTGCGCAGATTTGAGCAGAATCGAGGCTACAAGTTGTTAACCATTTAAAAATTACAATTGCGCCCTGGCCGGTTAGAGCGTCGGCCCGCCAACCAGAGAGTCCCGGGTTCGGTTCCGCTAAGGGCACGTATCTCGGTTGCAGTTTGTCTCCCGCCCCAGTTGGGGTTGTGTGCATGGCAACCACTTGATGTGTCTCACGCCGATGTTTCTCTCTCTTCCTCCCTCTCTCCCTCCCGCTCTAACAAAAAATGCAAAAAAAAAAAAAAAAATGTCCTCGGGTGAGGATAAAAAAAATTACACAATTGCTATTAGAAAGGAGGGCTGACAATTGCTATTAGAAAGGAGGGCTGATGCACTTCAGGAACATTGGTGGCACTGTTCTGAGAACAAGGTCTCGTGCCGTAAATGCAGCGAATGCAGCGCAGGACATATGTTGATGTTCCTGCGGTCACTGGTGTTGGAGATGTGGGGAGATTCTGTGGACGCCCGCAAACGATGCGAACCCTGGTCGCTTCCCTCCAGATACTCCCACAGACTTCTTTCTGGGTTACACCAAGGGAAGGGAAGGAGCTCGCCTGACACCGTGGCAATCAGCCAACAGAAGGCACCCACCCTTTGCAGGGACTCTGTGGGCTGAAAGAGGTAGGGGACCTAATTAGCCGGTGCCTGCCTCCAGCACCACCCCCCGCCCTGCCCCCCCCCCCCCCCCCCCCCCCCCGCCAGGGCCTGCGGAGAAACAAAGCTTCAAGAGACTTTTTCCCAGTAGCTTCTGTGATTGTAACAACATCCACCCCTTGTAGGCAATTGGAAAAGCAAAGATCAGCTGAGACAGCAAATGATTCATAGTCCCTCCTAGAGATAGTGACTGTTTCATTTTAATTTGTTTAAACATTTTATTTTATTTCAAACTTAGAGGAAGTTGCATATAAAGAGCATCCGCACACCCTTTACCCAAATTCACGTGTTGTGATCATTTCCCTGTTTGCTTTAACATTTTCGTGCTATCTCCTATCATCTATCTATCTATCATCTATCTATCTATCTATCTATCTATCTATCTATCTATCCATCCATCCATCTCTATCTATCATCTATCTATCTACTGCTCTGTCATTTATGTCATTTAGATGATAAAATTGACATTTTGCTGTATTCAGGTGGACCCCCACTCCTTTGTACAGTATCCACTGCTATGATTATGTGGGAGAAGGGGCCTGGCTTTCATGTCACTGCTGTGCCCCAGGCCCCAGAATGACAGGCAACATGAGTAGACATCGAATCCATACTGTGGGATGTGATGATCCGCAGCTCCCGGCACCCTCCCCACAGCTGAGTGAGGCTCCGACGGGCCAGCTGGCGCAGGTGTGGCTGTGCCCAGTGCTGTGGGCAGCCTGCCAAGCCCCGTGTCTACTGCAGGGCGTGCACCGCGGCTTCCCTATGCTGTTGCCTTTGCCTTGTCACCTTGTAAAATATATGCATTAGGCTATGAAAGTGCAGACAGCGGTGAGAGGAAGCATAGCTGGGGAAGAAATGCAGTTTGATACACTTGGGGATCACGAAGCAGGAGGAAAAGCACAACTCTGGTCTCCCCAGAAGCTGGAAAGGCGTGCTGTCACTGATGAAGGAAATGATGTTGTAAAATATGTATTACATGCTTAAACCAAATGACCGACAGTTGCATCTAAAAGGCAAGATAGAATTAGAGAGTTTGAGAAATGTTTTAGTTCTTTCGGAGTGGAATCCTCCGACGATGTAGAATGTATCATTCCTTTCGTAAGCTTCCTTTGAGTTTCTTCAATGACTTCTTGAAGATGACTTTATTTTCAGACTCTGCTCATTGTCTATATTGTCAGAAATTCATTGAATGTGTCATTTTAATGACAAAGCTATACAATTTTAAACATTGCTAACATAGGTTGTAGTTTTAATAGAAATAATCAGTTAGCAGGAATTAAAGGCCAAGAGAATGTTCTTCTCACTGTTGATGGTGTCCTCATAACTTTAGGGTACTTGTCTTTTTGGTCATAAGATCTGAAATCAGGATATTCTCTGTATGTTTTGTGAACTTTTTCTTTATTGTTTAAAGAAAAAAGAAGGGAGAGGGAGAGAAACATCGATGAGAGAGAACATTGACTGGCTGCCTCCTGCACGACCCTCACTGGGACCTGCTTGTAGGTCATCCAGGACTCAGCTGGTGCCGTGTTTCTACCAGCCGAAGTCCTGGCCCCACTGCTTGCTCCCAGGAAGGCTTCCTTGCCCGGCACCCCACCGCCCCCCCCCCCCGTCATTCCCAGAAGCCAGAGGCTGCACATTTGACAAGGAGCCCTCAGGCGCAGACATGGTCAATCCGGGTGGCAGGAACCAAGTCCAGGAGGAAGAAGACAGGTCGGGGAGTGGGTGAGCAGCAGTGTCCTCCTGGGCACTCTGGAGGGCAGAAGCAGTCTGGACTGACTTCTGTGCCCTGCAGGGCCCCAGCCCAAGGCTTCCCACAAATCGGGGTGCACTGAGTGGGGTCGCTTCACTGGTCTGGGACTGACCATCCTGCTTTCATCCCTGGCCCTCGGGAGGGGAGGGGGAGGCACGCTGGTGGAGCCCTACCAGCCCCGGGCCAGGCCGTGCACAATTACTCCATCTGACCACTGAAGCACTTGTGAGTGGAAAGTAGTGTCATTATCGCTGTGGAGCTGAAGACACAGCAGCACCGACAAGTGAAGCCACGGTATCCCCGAGGCCACCCAGAAGGTGAATGTCAGAGTGGGCAGTGACAGAAAGATCCAGAAGGCTGGAAAGCCTGTGCTCGGTCTCCATACCACAGTGCCCCTCGCATGTCCACCAAACTCATGTTCCAATTGCAGGCCCATTGCTGGCATTGCCCAGGGTGCCCTGTGAGCCTGCGCTAGGACACTCTCCTCGGACCCGGCTGCCATACACAGTTCCCTTCTCTTTACCAACACTCATGAGACAGGCCGGGCATTGCCACATCCCTCTGTGCGACTCCCATTCCACTGGCCTGGCGACACCCTGGTCCTGGCCTCTCTTCACACAGGGGACCTGGCTCCTGGGGCCCGGCTTGGACATGCAGTGCAGGAGTGCTCTCCAGGGGCCAGACCGAAATCTGGGTTTTACTGGAAACCCTTGAGGGGATGACTAACAAACACTGAGTCCCCATCATTTTGGTTTGTTTTCAGGGCCTCATCTCTCACTACCTGGCCAGATTCCTTTCCGTGTGTGTGTGTGTGTGTGTGTGTGTGTGTGTGTGTTTAACTGTTTTTTATTGATGTTAGAGAGAGAGGAAGGGAGAGGGAGAGAGAGAGAGAAACATTGATGCGAACATCGACTGGCTGCCTCCTGCTTGCCCCCCAGTGGGGATCTGGCCCACAATCTGGGCATGTGCCCTGACCGGGAATCGAACACGTGCATGGGCCCACGCTCAACCACTGAGCCACACCAGCCACGTGTCGTTTTGTTTTTACAGAATCCTGGGTATGGGAGTGAGGCTTACCCTACCACTTCGGGTGAAGCAATGCTTTGGTGACCACTTTCCGATGTAGGGCTCTGACCACTGGCTCTGGACCAGAATTCCTTCTCCCAGAGATGTATTCACAGCTGGTAATATATTTTTATTGACTTAGAGAGGAAGGAAGAGGGAGGGAGAGAGAAACATCTGTCGGAGATCGAGCGAAACACGGGTGTGTGCCCTGACCAGGAATTGAACAGGTGACTTCTCACTACAACCAACTGAGCCACACTGGCCAGGGCCACAGTTGGTGTTTGATGTTCGAGTGTACTTTGGCCTTGGCAGCCTGAACCTGTCTCTCCCTGTCTTTGTCCACTTCTTGTGCAGTGATGTTATTAGTATTTAATGATTCAAGAAGTAATTGTTTAATGAAACAAGTCAAATAATACAGAGATATGTCATAGGGAAGTTTATAGTCTCTCTCTCACCATCAACCCTGCCCCACCTTCTCTAACTTCCCTCTTCTACAGAGAAAGAAGTAGTTTGTGCCTCATTTCCCCATCACTTTATTTGTTTACTTGCTAAGTTTTGACAATTTTAACTGAGCACCTGCTGCGTGGTAGGCTTGCTCTAAGGCACTGGGAATGCACATCTGAGGACGGTGCAGGGGCTTCCCACCTCAAGGGACTGTGTCATGGTGGAGGGAGACAGAAAAGAAATAAGAAAATATGGGAGTGGGTAAGATAATTTCAGATCAAGGTAATTACTGGAAGGGAATAAAAGGAGGCTCTCGTGGAGACTGATGGGTGGCGGGGAGCTATTTAAATAGGGTGTTCAAAGCAGGTGACTTCTGCACTGAGACAGAAAGGATGAGAAAGGTTAGCCCTGGGAAGACCTGGGACAGAGATAACCCAAGTGCAAAGGCCCTGAGGCAGGAGGGAAGCAGAAAAGAGAAGTGTGTTGGAAGTGCAGTGTGGGAGCAGGGAGGTGGTTGGGGGCTTGGTCATAGGCAAGTAAGTACAAGACTTAAAACAAGTACAAGACTCTATGTGGACATTGAATGAAGGAAAAAGAGTGGAAGCCGAAGGTTCTTTCATCAACCCTGTGAGAGGTGATGGTGCAGACAGTGGGGATGGAGATTAACGACAGATGGGAGTGGGTTTGGAGGTAAATCAATGGGAAGGACTTGACTATCGATTGGATAGTGAGAGAAAGAGGAACCAAAATAACTGTTTGGGTTTCGACTCAAGTTCACGGCTCATGGGTAAATGGCCTTTATGCAGTTGGGAAATTCTGAAAAAAATAATTTTTTTTTCCCCACAAGGAGTTCTATTCAGGAGGGTTAAATGCCCATCGAATGTCCGAGGGCAGATATCTGGTAGGAAAGCGTTGAGCTCAGGGGAGCAGTAGGAGTAGAGACATATATGTGCCCTGGGGGGGGGGGTGGAGGGGGAGGAGGGCAGGTGGAGTCTCCTAGGGATGGTGGGAGAAGAGGAGCTACGCAGTGAGCGGAAGCAGGAGGAAAACCATGGGACAAAGGTGTCACCAACACTGGGAGAGGAGAGCATCTCAAGGAGGCTGTGTTCAGTATGTCACTTGTTGCTGGGTGGAGGGGCAAAACGAGGACTGGAAAATATCCCTTTCTTCTGGCAACATGGGGATCACTGGTGCCCCTGTCAAGAGCAGTTTCCTTGGGGCGAGGGGACAGGAGCCAGATGGCCGAGGGACGAAAGCAAACAGGAGGCAGGAAACTAGGACTGAACTCTTTTTTTTTTAATCCTCACTCGAGGACATTCTTCCATTTTTTTGTTCACATAGAGTGGGAGGAGAGAGAGGAAGAGAGAGAGAGAGAAACATCGACGTGAAAGGGACACATTGAGTGGCTGCCTCCCGCAGGGTCCAACCAGGGCCGGGGAAAACTGCAACCGAATTGTGTGCCCCCAGCGGGAACCGAACCCTGGTCTCTCTGGACCTCAGGCTGATGCTCTAACCACTGAGCAAAACCAGCCAGGACTGAACTCTTTTTTAATGAAAGGATGCTTTACTTTTCTAGGGAGAGGTGGAGGGAGATGCGGCTCAAAGGTGAGTTTTCATTTATGAAAGCCCCAGAGCACAGACTGAACAGATAGACTATGGCAGGCCACGGAGTCAGGAATTTTATCTTTTGTTCAATGTATATCCAGCCCCTAGAATAGCACGTAGCACATAGGTGCCCAATAGAATGTGTGTTGAATGAATGAATGTGGGTACGAGAGGAGGCAGGTGTTTAGATGTAGAGGTGAAAGTGGAGGAGGTCTTTTCTGCTTCTGTTGGCTCAGGGAAGGCAGAGCTGGGCTCATTAGGTGGGGTCTGAGAGAGTCCAAAGGGAGAGGGGTCAGTCTGGCTTCCCTGCGGAGGTGTTGGCAGTATCTTGTCCAGTGGACAACAGAATGGATGCTCGCCTCGCTCCCACGGAACTGTGGCTCCACCCTTGTCACCGACTAGGTTCCCAAAGATACTTGTGTTATTTTAGTCTCTGGTTCATACCACATTCTTGATGACAGGAACTGTACAGCTCTTCTAGTTATTATGTTGCAAGGACTGCTTCACTTCCTGATTTCTTCTTTATGATTTCATTTTCAACCACATTTAATCTGTCTTTTGAACTTAAATAGGTTTTTTTCTCATGGTAAAAAAATAATTTAAAAAAAAAAAAAAGCTAAGAGCAATCATGGTGAATCTGCTTGTATTTGATTTGCATTTTCATTGTGAATTCATTTGGGATATATTTTATGTCTTGTAGGAAACCCTTGTCCTTACTGAAAATACAGGCTTTGTAACTGTCTTTTTTCTTTCATTTATGGGGGGGTACAACTTACAATTAAGTGCAAGGTCTTAGGTTTCCAAGGAGTATAACCATCCCCCAGAACGAGGTGGGGCTATTTCCAGAATCCCAGGTGGGGAGTCCTTCCTGTCCCCTCCCAGCTGTTCCCCCTTCAGAGGGAACCGTGTTAACAACACTTCTATTATCATAGATACATTTTTGCCTGGTTTTGAGCTTCACAGAAGTGAAATCAGACAGTATGAATTCTCTTAGATGTGACTTCTTTCATTCCCTATTATATTTGTGGAGATAAGCTGATGCTCCCCGGAGGCTGGTGCTGCTGTGACGTGGAGATAGAAGAAACATCTCCAGCGACCTGCCTGTCCTCAGTCAGCTGTGCACCCACGAGGATAGTTGTCAGCAGCTAACACGCCACCCCTCCGCAGATCCACATGTGGCCACCAGGTCCCTTGTTTCAGGTCTGAGCTGAGGGTAATCTATGCTTCTCCAAAACGGTGCTGTAAAATTCAAATTGTCCTTGAACTCTAGAACTGGCATGCGTGTAGAGTATATAACGACAGGTAAAATGCCCAGACTTACTGTTAAATTATATATGTTTTGCCCTGGCTGGTGTGGCTCAGTGGTGAGAGTGTTGACCTGAGTACTGAAGGGTCACAGTTCGATTCTCAGTCCCAATCAGGGCACCTGTGGGAGGCAACCAATCTGTGTGTCTCTCTCACATCGATGTTTCTCTCTCTCTCCCCTCCCTCCCTCCCTCCCTCCCTCCCTCCCTCCCTCCCTCCCTCCCTCCTTTCACTCTTAAAAATCAATGGAAAAAATTTCCTCAGAGAGAATAAACAACAAAAATATTATATATATATATTTTGTATTTGTTATTACTATAGTTTTTACTAAACCATTCTAAATATTCACAGTGATAAGGTCAGTGTGTCGGATATGTACCTGATCTTGCACATTTTCTACAATGATGAGGTTTAAAATCACAGTTTTATGAGGACCATAATAAGAGACAAATATATATATATATATATATTTTTGGTACATGCCCCTAGCAGGAACCAAACCCAGGACTCTCTGGTTCGTAAGCCGACACTCCATCCGCTGAGCCAAACCGGCCAGGGCAAGAGACAAAGAATATTTACAAAATATTAAAAGGATCAGTCACTACATAATATTAATAGGATCCATCTGACAAGAGGATATAACCCTGGTAAACATATATACACCAAATGCGGGAGCACCAAAATATATTTAAAAACTTCTGGAGGACTTCAAGGGGGAGATCAATAGCAATACAATCATAGTGGGTGACTTTAACATACCACTGACACCACTGAATAGATCTTCTAAACAAAAAATTAACAAGGACACAAAGTCCTTAAATGACGAACTAAATCAGTTGTACTTAATTGACATTTATAGAACATGTCACCCAAAGCTGCAGAATGTACATTCTTCTTAAGTGCACACAGGACATTCTCAAAGATAGACCACATGTTAGGACACAAAGTAAGTCTCTACAAATTCAAGAAGATTGAAATCATATCAAGCATCTTCTCACATCACAATGGCATGAAACTAGAACTCAATTACAACAAAAACATCCAAACACTTGGAGGCTAAATAGCATGTTATTAAACAACAAATGGGCTACCAAGGAGATCAAGGAAGAAATTAAAAACTTCCTGGAAACCAATGGAAATGAACACACAACAACACAAAATCTATGGGACATAGCGAAAGCAGTCCTGAGAGGGAAGTTAATAGCACTACAGGCCTACCTTAAGAAACAAGAAAAATTCCTAATTGACTTCTAACCCTATAACTTAAAGAACTAGAAAGTAAACAAACAAACAAAAAACCCCAGAGCAAGTAGAAGGAAATAAATAGTAAAGGTCAGAGCAGAAATAAATGACATAGTGACAAAAAACAAACAAACAAACAAAAAAACCCAATTCAAAAGATCAATGAAACAAAGAGCTGGTTCTTTGAAAAGATAAACAAGATTGATGAATCTTTAGCCAGACTCACCAAGAAACAAAAAGAGAGGACCCAAATAAACAAAAAGAAACAAAAGAGGAGCAGTAACAACTGATGCCACAGAAATACAAAAGATCATTAAAACATACTATGAACAATTATACGCCAACAAATTGGACAATCTAGGCAAAATAGACAAATTTCTAGAAACACAGTCTTCCAAAACTGAACTGGGAAGAGACAGAAAACTTGAACAGACCAATAACAACTAAGGAAATTGAAGATGTAATCAAGAAAGTCCCAGCAAACAAAAGCCCAGGCTCAGAGAATTTTATGGGAAGTTTTACCAAACATTCCAAGAAGATCTAACACTCATTCTCCTCAAACTATTCCAACAAATCCAAGAAGATGGAAGACTTCCAAACTCATTTTATGAGGCCAGCATAATTCTAATTCCAAAACCGGATAAAGATACTACAAAGAAAGAAAACTACAGGTCAATATCCCTGATGAACACAGATGCCAAAATCCTTAATGAAATATTAGCAAATCAGATCCAGCAATACATCAAAAAAATTATTCATCATGACCAAATGGGATTCATCCCAGGGATGCAAGTCTGGAGCAATATTTGCAAATCAATAAATGTGATACACCATATAAACAAAATGAAAGATAAAAACCATATGGTCTTATCAATAGATGCTGAAAAAGTATTCAGCAAAATCCAGCTCCTATTTCTGATAAAAACACTCAACAATGTGGTAATAAAAGGATCATATCTTGACATAATAAATGCCATATATGAAAAACCTACAGCCAATATCATACTCAATGGGCAAAAACTAAAAACATTTCCCTTAAGGACAGAAACAAGACAGGGATACCCACTTTCACTCTCTTATTTAACATAGTACTGGAAGTCTTAGCCACAGCAATTAGACATAAAGAAAAAATAAAAGGGATCCAAATTGGAAAGGAGGAAGTGAAACTGTCATTATTTGCAGATGACATGATATTGTACATAGAAAACCTTAGAGACTCCATCAAAAATCTACTAGATTTAATAAATGAATTTGACAAAGTAGCAGGATACAAAATTAATGTTAAGAAATTGACAGCATTCTTATACACCAACGATGAACTCACAGAGAGAGAAAGTAAAAAAAAAATCCCATTTACCATTGCAGCAAAAAAAATTAAGATACCTAGGAATAAACTAACCAAAGAAGGAAAGGACCTATTTGCAGAAAACTACAAGTCACTGATAAAAGAAATAGAGGAAGATATAAAAAAGTGGAAGCATATACAGTGATACCTCGGTTCTCGAACGCCTCGGTTTTCGACCAAATCGGTATTCGACCAGGAGATTCGAGAAACTTTTGTCTCGGAATCCGAACAAATATTTGGAACTCGAACTTCCGAGATGAGCCGAGTTGAGCCGAATGGCGTTCATTCGGCCCAGCGCGCCTCGCTTGCGTCATCAGTGTGAGTGCAGAGAGAGAGTCACGCTTTGTGGAGTCACGCTTTCCTATTGGGTTTCATTGCTTCAGTTCTCGAACAATTCGGTTCTCGACCGTCCTCCTGGAACGAATTATGTTCGAGAACCGAGGTATCACTGTACCTTGTTCATGGATTGGAATAATTAACATCATTAAAATGTCCATATACCCAAAGCAATCGATAGATTCAACGCAATCCCCATCAAAATACCAACAACATATTTCACTGAACTAGAACACATACTCCAAAAGTTTACATGGAACCAAAAAAAGACCCCAAATAGCCACAGCAATCTTGAAAAAGTAGAACAAAGTAGGATGGATCACAATAACGGGTATCAAGTTATATTACAAAGCCACTGTAATCAAAACAGCCTGGTACTGGCACAAGAACAGGCATATGGATCAATGGAACAGAACAAAGAACCCAGAAATTGTCCCAAGACAATGTGCTCAATTAATATTGACAAAGGTGGCAAAAGCATACAGTGGAGTCAAGACAGTCTCTTCAATAAATGGTGTTGGGAAAATTGGACAGCTGCATGCAAAAAAAAAAAAAAAAAAAAAAAATGAAGCTAGACCAGCAACTTACACAAGAATACACAAGAATAAACTCAAAATGGATAAAAGACTTAAATGTGACTTGTGAATCCATAAAAATCCTAGAAGAAAATGTAGGCAACAAAATTTCAGACATTACATGCAGCAGAATTTTCACTGATACTACGCCTAAGGCAAGAGAAACAAAGGAAAAAATGAACACATGGGACTACATCAAACTAAAAAGCTTCTGCACAGCAAAAGATACAACCATCAAAATGGAAAGGGAACCCACTATATGGGAAAGCATAATTACCAAGGATACATCAAATAAGGGGTTAATTTCCAAAATATATAGAGTATTCATATGATTCAACAAAAGGAAGACAAAGAAACCAATTAAAAATGGGTAGAGGAGCTAGAGACACCTCTCTAAACAGAACATACAAATGGCCGAGAGACAGAGAAAAAATGCTCTACGGCACTAATAATCAGAGACATGCAAATTAAAACAACAATGAGGTATCACCTCACAACAAATCATCAAACGACAAGTGTTGGCGAGGTGTGGAGAAAAGGGGACTCTAGTACACTGCTGGTGGGAATGCAGACTGGTGCAGCCACTATGGAAAACACTAAGGTGTTACCTCAAAAAGTTAAAACTTGAACTGTCATTTGACCCAGTGATCCCACTCCTGGGAATATACCCTAAGAAGCCTGAAACACCAATCAGAAAGAATATATGTACCCCCATGTTCATAGCAGCACTATTTACAATAGCTAAGATCTGGAAACAGCCCAAG
The DNA here is from genome assembly GCF_014108415.1 of Molossus molossus. Lineage (NCBI taxonomy): Eukaryota > Metazoa > Chordata > Mammalia > Chiroptera > Molossidae > Molossus > Molossus molossus. Next base: position 4,738,480 of record NW_023425345.1, on the reverse strand, counting down.
TGTCCATCAGTAGACGAATGTATAAAAAAGCGGTGGTACATATACACAATGGAATACTATGCAGCGGTAAGAAAGAAAGATCTCTTTTCCTTTGAGACGACATGGAGGGACCTGGAGAGTATTATGCTAAGCGAAACAAGCCAATTAGAGAAAGACAAATGTCACATGATCTCACTTATTTGTGGAATATAATGAACAAAACAAACTGATGAACAAAATAAACCCAGAGACACAGAAGTAGGGTACAGACTGACAAACCTCAGAAGAGGGGGTCGGGGGGAGGGAAGAGATAAACCACAGAACTTATATGTGTGTATGTGTAACCATGGACACAGACAACAATGCTGGGGTCGGGGCAGTGTGTGGGGGGGTGTTCGGGAGGAAAGTGTCAATGAGGTAAAAAGGAGAAATGTTTGTAACAAAAAAATGTTAATTAAAAAAATTAAAAAATAAAATAAAATCACAGTTTTATTAGCTACATTTAATAGGAGTGAATCTGTGGTGCCATCTCGTGTCACTGCCCCGTGACGCCAGGTGTCAGGACTTACACTGGACGGGTGGCCTCCGGTGCTCTCAAAGAAACAGAGTATGGCAAAGCCACCAGTTAAATGACACCGACATGTGTCATCTTGGGAAACCAGGTCTCAAGCTAGGGGGAGGGCGAATGGAGGAATGCATGCCGGTGACCGACAATGTCTGCCCCCATCTGGCACGGGGTGGCAGTGTGCCACTCCTGCTCTGTCCCCTTCTTCAGCACCCCTGCCCCACTCCTCCACATGGGCCGCCTCATTCCCTCTCCCTCGGAGAGGATGGGAAAATAACCTTTATGTAGAAGTGTAAATCCTTTGCCTTTATGTCCCTCCAAGTGGGCACAGTCTGGTCTTGTCCCCAGTGCGGTCGCTGGGGCTCTGAATGAATCACTAGTAGAAGCAGTGAATTAGCGCATTTCCCACCAGCCACAGAGGTAACTGCGATTATCCACTGAAAGGACACACAGGCTCAGAAGTTCTGGGGTTGGTTCTGTCCCCTTTCTCGTGCCCTCCCTGGGATGAGGCGTGATATCTGGAGGTGAGCAGCCCTCGGGGGTCCTGAGCAGACGAGCCGGAGAAGACAGCACTGGGGGCTGAGCCGGGAGCAGGGCTGTGGCAGCATCCTGACCACGGGCCTGTGACACAGCAGAGGGAAGCGTGCTGCCTCCCCTGCGTCCCTTCTTCTAGAAACCACCTGGCTTCCAGCCCCTCCAGGTGAGGGGGGGACTCTGCTCCGAGAGGCAGCAGAGGGCTTCATCCCGGTCCAGGAAGGGAAGGGAGGGACAGACATGTGCTGGGCTCTCCTTAGGAGCCCCGGGTAAGGATGAGGAACTGGACACGACGCGATGCCCCCCTTACACAGAGGAGAAACGAGAGGCTCCCGAGGGGCAGGGCGCAGCCAGGAGGCACCGGGAGCAGAAGGATGCGCCTGCCTCAGGAAGGGTCACCGTGCCCTTTCCCTCCACCTCCAGGCCACGAGGAACGTGGGGACTTTGTATTCCAGGCTCAAGTATGACCCGAGCCCTAGGTGGTCGTGTTTGTCCCTGAGCGGATGCCCCTGTCCCAGTGACTGTCCATCCTGGATCCTCTTAGATCCCCCTGCTGGCCCAGCGCCCCCCCCAGGGCATGTGCCCAGCTCGGAAGTGGCTTCTCTACATGAGGCCCAGCTCTGCCTTCCCCTCTTGGAGCCAGGATGGCGACAGGCTGGCCATGCCTGGCCCAGGGGCTCAGTTGTGTTCCAGGCTGTGTCGCGGACCCTCTCCAGGATCTCAGGGCGAAGCTCCGAGACTGTGGGCCTGGGGAGAAGGGGCCTGAGAGAGATGGAGCTCGGGCCCCCCTGGAAATTGCACTCTGACAGCAGTGTGGGGACCCGTGTCTCCTGGCCGGGTTGTTGGCTTTTCCCAGAGTGACAGCATCTTGATCACTGGCTTCCAGGAACAGAGGTGGGGCTCTTGCCAGAGCCCAGAAACAGAAACAGAACTGATTCGACGATGAGGTGCTTCTTGCAAACCCTCCTTGGTGTCGACATCCTCTGTTTCCTGTCATGCAGAGATGGATTTCTGGGTGTGTTTGGAGAACCCTAGATTTCTTTTTGTAGCGCGCACGTGTGTGTGGTGAGCAGGGCAGCGGTTGGGCCCATTGCCCAGGCACAGCTATGTGCCAAGCCCAGTCTCTGTCATATATGTGGCACCTGAGATGGGACCACCAGCTGGAATCACACACATTAGCCACAGCCACAGAGCCAGGGTGCAGTGCACATGCCCTGGGGACAGACCAGAGCTGGGCCACAGCTCTGTCGCCCAGGCAGTGGGTGTCTCTGCTCCCTGAGCCTCCTGCCCCAGGGCCGAACACCCATCCTCAGGGGGCGGCTTTGCTTCCCGGTGGTTGCTCCTCTCTCCCCGGCACCCTGCCTGGATACAGCCCCAGACACCCCCCTTCCTCAGTTCCTTCCCCAGGAACCGGGCCTGTCCTGGGTCTCAGCCGCCACCGCCGTGCTGAGGTCTTCCGGGGCCTGGCTGCACGCGGTGTGAGCAGGCGATTCGGAGCACTGAGCTTTATCGACGAGGGATCTGCCTCTTTTTAAAGGAAAAAAATGATTGTTTGTGGAGGAGTAACTATCTCAGACACTGTTCTAAGCATTTGATGTTCACATTGTCGGTTAACTGTCACAACAGGCCCATGGTCAGTCACTGTCATTATCCCCGGGTTCAAGGGAGGAGCTCAAGGCCCGAGGTGGTCAAGTCCAAGGTCCTGAGCATGGAGCAGGCTGGGCCCTGACTCAAGTCCCCGTCCTCGGACTCCCAGCCTCCCTGCAGAGACTTGTCACAGGAAAAACTAGTGAGGTGCTCAGACACTGGGGAGTCCTGAGAGCAGGAGGTGGGACTGTGGGAAGGAGGATCCACTCAGGAAACTGAGGTGAGGAGTCTGGACAGGAGAGGGGCAGGACCGACCCAGAGAGAAGGGCCTGGGAGAGGCGGGGGGGGGGGGGCGGGCTGGGGAAGCCCAGATGGGGGGCAGGAAGGCCTCCAAGAGGGAGGACAAAGGAGGTCTTGGAAATTACCAATAGAAACTGGATTTGTGGGTTTCTCCCCGGTCACCCTCATGGTAAACAATCACACCTGTCACCAACAGGATTTCCAGACCTGCAGGTCTGGGCTTTGCCCCGCCCTCTTTCTTTTTCCCTGGGTTGAGCGCCGATGCCTGGAGCTGGGCAGCCATCTGGGAGTCTGAGGTCACCAGTGGGAGGAGGCCAGTGCTGAGAGCCGAGTCCTGGGAGCATCTCTGACTATAAAATAGAATTTTCTGGGGAAATTCCTCTCTCCCAGGCCCTTCTCTCTGGGTCGGTCCTGCCCCTCTCCTGTCCGTGGCCCTGTCCAGACTCCTCACCTCGGTTTCCTGAGTGGATCCTCCGTCCCACAGCCCCACCTCCTGCTCTCAGGACTCCCCATAAACAGGAGGAAAACAGGAGCGAGGAGAGAACTTGGCCCAGCACAGTGAGGCTCAGGGTGCCTTAGCTGTTTCCATGAGCTGTTTCCTCGCTCGGGAGCTGAACGGAAGCCAGACTGCTGCTTCCCCAAAGTCCTTCCATCACCCCCGAGTCTTTGCAAGTCGTCGAATTGGTGCACACCAAGCACCTACTACATACCCAGCAGAGGGAGCTGGGTCAGAAATGGACCCAGCAACTCACAGACCTGAGGCCTCTGTTCACCCCCCCCCAGAGGAGGGACCCTCTGAGAACAGAGCCACAGCCTCCCTGGCTCAGAGCCAGTGACAGGTGACAGCCACAGCTTTCCCGAACAACACAACGTCAGGTTGTCGGAGCCTGAGGAACAGAAACACCCTCCAGTGACGTTCCTCTCAGGACTCAGGTGAACACGGGAGGGCCCGAGGGGATTCAGACTTGGGAGTGGGAATAAAAACAACAGGTCATGTCGGATGGATCACAGGTTCCTCTCCCTGGCCATCTGGGTCTCTCTGGAGCAGGTGTATGTTGGTAAAGTGAGCAATATCAATTACGTGAGCCAGTTGTCGAGTGTTGATTCTGTGCGGAGGGTCACCTCGCTGGCACCTGGCAGACTCAGGACCAGCCCAGTAGGAGAGGTGGCCAGGGGCCAGCGCTGGCAGCCAGGGGCTGAAGCAGGATTCTGAGCAGGGAGGATGAGCAGCCGACCCTTCCTCTGGGCTGTAGTGAGGCTGGACACCTTGCGTCCATCTCCAGGCGGGGCCCCCTGGCGGTGGATTATATCAGCCAGCTCCACCTCAAGATACCCCCAGGACCCTGGAAGCCACAGACATGGCAGAAGACAGGCCTCCCACAGCTGTCCCTGGCTAACGGGCCCAGCCAAGTCCTGCCGCTGACAAAGGGTGCAGGCTCACAGGGACCAGACAAAAAGGGAACCACCTCGGGGTTCCACACACACACCCAGATGCTGACCTCCTCTCTGACAAAAACAGAGGATGTCGACACCTTCCAAGCGGACTTTATGGGAAGAACCTCAACGTTGAATTTGTTCCTTAGGTTTTAATTTCTGGGCTCTGACATCATCATCTGACACCATCGTCATCTCTGTGAGCAAGGAACCAAAACTCCACAAGGGGCAGGGTCTGGGTAGACGGGAAGCCGCAGTGGAGGGCAGGTGGTCTTACTGCGCTGCCCCTGGGCCCCTCTCCCCAGGTCCCACAGCGCACTAGGGCTCCATCTCCAGGCTCCTGGGCTCCAAGCTTTGCCCATGACACAAGGCCTGAGGGCTTGGAGAGGGGATGTGACAGCCTGGGAACACTGCTAGGCTGGGCGGTAGGGCAGGAAGGCCACCCACAGGAAGGCCGACCTGGGACCTCAGACAGAGCAGCCTGGACCCAGACACATACAGACCATCTACCCTGGCCCCAGAGGGGTGAGGGCAGAGGAGGCCCTGTCTCTCTGACCTCAGTCTGGGCTTCCCGGGGCACCCCACCCTGCCCCCAGTTTCCCTGACAAGGGAATAGGAAAAGCCCCAGCCCAGCCTGCACCCGCTCAGGGCTCTACTGTCCCGCGCGCACCCGCCCCTCCCTGGGGGCCCCGTCCTTCCTTCTCTGCTCGGACCTTTGCGCACTTTGGTGAAAAACTCCAGCAGGATGTAGGAATTGCTTTACAGTTTTCACTTGGTGTTCCAGAGGCAGACGTGGGACGGACTGTCATTCCCCAGAAGAGAGGATTTCTTTTCTTACTTCTCACGTCACAGACTGGAGAGACGCGCGCTTTCCGCTCATCGCGTCGCAGTGCCCAGCGCAGCTCGAATCCCCGCTCACCACTGGGTTCTCCTGCGCCTTCGCAAGGCCACGTCTGCCCTGGCCCGAGGGACGCCGGGCTCTGCTGCACCCAGGCAGCCAGGCTCCAGGGAGGCCGGGGAGAGGATGCTGGCGGGCGGGGCCTCGGGAGGGGCAGGGAACGAGCATGAGCTGACCTCTCCCTATCCTCCTGCCCCTTCTCGATTGGACTCAGACAGATAATGCGAGACGTGAACCTCTGGGAGAAGGTCCAAGCATCGTTACCTGTGGCGTCCCCTCCAGTCGTCCAGGACTCTCCTGGCCGCCTATGTACTGGTCACTCGCTGCGAAACTGGCTCCCAGATGGGAAGACAAGCGAGGCCGGCTGGTCAGTGTTACAGCAGCAAGCAGGTCAGGGTGACTGGCCAGGCTGGGGTGAGACAAGTGGAGACAGAGGGGGTCCCAGGGAACATTCCAGAAGAGAAGCCCTCATTGCTGCTGGCTGAGGAGCTAGACTGGGGGTGAGACCTCCTTCGGCAACGGGGGAGCAAAGTGCTCTCCCTGCAATGATGACCCCTCCTTGGTCTCCCCACAAGACTCCAGAAGAGCCTTCAAGAGCACATGTGCTTGGGGGGCAAGCGACGCCAAGCTGAGCCCCGGGCAGGTGCTGGCCCTCTGGCTGCAGCAGCCCCTGGGAAGGGACGGGGTGGGCATGGGGGCTTCACCTTTCAAGGTCCCCCAGGGCACAAGGCCGGTGCATCAGGACCCCACGCTCTTCTGGTCACCCTTTGCCCCAACACAGGGTTTGTGCGGAGGAGGCCGGCCCTCTGGCCCCCGGGCAGGCGTGGGCGCTCAGAAGCTGTGGGCTGAGTGACGGGGGGCCTCGGGTTCCAGGGGAGCTGGCCTGGAGCAGAGCGCCGTTGTCCCTGTCCGGAAGGCAGGCCCGGGGACAGTGCGGGGCAATTCTCAGGGATCCCAGGCCTGGTGTCTGGAAATTCCTGGGTGTGGACAGTGTACTGTGGGTGGAGAACATGACCTCTGAAGTAGGGACACTGGTAGAACACACACATACACCCAGATACGTGTTCCACACCCTGGAAACCACCAGAGCCACCAACCAGGAGAACATAGTCTGGTTTAAGGGGCACCAGGTCGAGAGGACATAGGAGATGGGAGGGGCCTCAGTGCAGAGGACATCTGTCCGTGTGTGTGGAGGGGCGCCCACCTGAGAAAAAGGGGGACACTATGGAAGGTTTCCACCTTCAGGATGTGACGAGACAGCTTGAAAGGGTGAGCAGCGTGGTTTGCGGTGTAGGCAGCCAGGCTGGGACTCAGTGGGCCGGCCCGGCTCTCCCGAGCTGGGCACTTGCCCTGGGGGGCAGCGCTGGGCCAGCACGGGGGTGTCTAGGAGGAACCAGGATGGACAGTCACTGGGACAGGGGGCATCCGCTCAGGGACAAACACGAACACCTAAGACACAGGTGGGCTCCTAAGGAGAGCCCAGCACATGTCTGTCCCTCCCTTCCCTTCCTGCACCGAGATGAAGCCCTCTGCTGCCTCTCCGAGCAGAGTCCCCTCCTCGCGCACGCCCCCAGGCCCCTCTGCCCAGCAGGCTGCAGGGAGCCTGGACCATGCCCTGCACTGGCTGCTGCGGGGGACTCAGAGATGGGCGCCCTGGGACCTGTCCTCTGGGGGCTCTGTGTCCTGTGCCCGGACCTTCCTCAGGGTATGAACACATGTCCGATCACCTCCTGCCTCGCTGTGCTATGCTGCCCAGCGTGACCCCAACCTCCTGAGACCTCATTGGCCCAGGTCAGTCATGGAGTCCAGGTAGGGCCTTTGTCAGAACAGAGACATAGAAACCTAACTTGTCCCTGAGGGCATAGGAGATGACATTTGAGAAAAGAGGTTCCTTCTTCTGTGACTCCATGTGGGTGGCATGAGTGGCCTGAGTCAGGAAAGGGGTGGGGTGCAGCATTGCCAACTCAGCAGCTTCCTCGTGCTCTGATGGCATATAAGGCACCTGGGTCCTTGAAAGCATCACAGGCAGAGGCCACAGGCTGTGACCAGGCGGAGAAGCAAAGGACACAGAGCCAAGGACAGTGAAAAAACTGAAACATGGAGGCCGATCAAGCACCCAGTGACAGGTACCCCCTGCTCCTGGGAGCACCCCTGCTTCTGAGTCCCTCCCCCAGGTTCCCTGATGGGGAATTGCCATCTCCCCTGGGGACTCCTCTGCTTCTCCACCTCCCTCCTGCTGGCCCTTCTGTGTCCAGCCAGGACCCCTCGGCTGATGCTCAGTTTGCTGGTCCTACCCGCTTCCCTTAGGCCCCAGGGCCGGACCCTGGGGAGCCACCCGTGCTGCCCCGTTCCTCCTGCCCCTCCACCCCCTAGGAGATCTATTCTTTCTGCTCTGAACTGTGGACTAGGAGGTCGCATTCAAATTTATGTTTTTGTTTTTATAAGGGCATTACTCTTTTCATAATTAGAAAGAAAATACCACGAATGTTTTTTAGAAGAATAGTTTGCTTTCTCTTTTCCCTGATGGTCCCACTCGGGGAGGGGCTTGGCTGGTGACTGGGCAGCTCAGCCTGAAGACAAGAGGAAAAGTGCCGCTGGGCCTGCACCCAGCAGGGCACGGGCCAGCGGGCAAGGGCAGGGCGGCGATGCCAGGGGAGGCCCCTGTCAGAGCTCTGAGCCCTGGCACTGCTCCTGGGGGGACCCGGAAGGAAGGTCTGAGCCAGTGTCCCCAGGAGCCCTAGAAGGAAGGGGTCAGGGTCAGAGAGGAAGGTTAGGTGGCTCTAGCTCAGTGAGGGGACACCCATCCTCTGTAGGTCTGGCTGGGAAGCTCAAGGTGAAGGGGAAGGGATGTGGGTGAAGGGCACGAGAACTGGGTGATCCCCAGAAGAGCCCCACGCCTTTGGGTTCCTCCTGCCTGTGTCCACAGACACTTGATGGATAAATACACCTTCACGCACAACTTCGGTGAAACACAGCTGCACCAAACATACCTGTGCTATGAGGTGAAGGTGTTCAAGGACGACTCTCAGGACCCAGTGAAGGAGTTCAAGGGCTTCCTGCGCAATCAGGTGACGGGCCACAGAGGCAGGGCCTCCCCATCCTGGGACACTCAGGGAGGAGGTTTTCAGTGCACAAGGGATGTCCCGTAAACGTTGTCCCTTTGGTCCCCGTAGCTGCTGTGGTTTTGCCTAGAGACAGAGAGGACAAATTCTGCTGTGATTGGCAGCTTTGCGTTACACATAAGAAAGTAGTCATAGTGTCCAAGGGCCTGGAATCACCAGCCCAGTGTCACCCCAGGCTCCAGGGCTCAGCCTGCCCCTCCTGCCATGCCTCTGAGGGGGTCAGGATGGAGGGAAGGGCATCTGGACAAGGGGTCTGGTTCCCCCTGGACCCTGCCCAGGGCAGCCTCTCGCCAGGGAGCCTATGATCTCCCTTGATGCTCCCTCCAGTCACTCGATCCTGGCAGGGAGCTGGTCCCACGGCTGCACTGCTAGCTACACCCAGCCCAGGGCTGCCTCCTGGTCCCCAGCTCCCCATCCCCTCCCAGCACGGTCGGCCTGACTTATTCCTCTTCTCTGAACCCCTGGTTGAAAACCCTCCCCTCTGTGGGTAGACAGGTCTCCAAGCCCTATAAGCCCCAAACAGTGACATTCATCCTGTTTTTCGGGCACCTCTGCCTTGGTGCCCCTCACCCCATCCCTCCCTGCAGAGGTGTATCACCCCTGGGCTCAGCACAGGGTGAAGCCCAGAGTCGAAGCTTGTAGAAGTGTTGGCGCACAGGAGGGAGGGTGGGATAGGGCAGCAGGGTAAATCCCTCCCTGGAGGAAGCACCCATTGCTGTGGCGTCAGGCCTTGGCACTCACCTGCCTCCTCACTGCCCTCAGCTCTTCATCTCCTCCCTGCAGGGCCCAATTAGGTGTGGCTCCCGAAGGCATAAACTTCGGGCACAAAATAGAGGGGGTCCAGCAACTCAGTAATCAAGATAAAATCATATTTGATGCAATAGTTTAAAAATAAAAATTAATGCAAATTCCATGGTGAACGAAATATCAACATCTTGAATGAAGACTGATCAATTGCAGTGCTGGGCAGAGCCCTGGTCTGCTGATGTGAGATGACTCGTCATCACTGCCGACCTGGACCTTGCTAAAATGCTGATTCCGTGTTTATCGAGGGTTTCGCCTAACCTTTGACAAGTAAATCCTGCACTGAAATGTCATTCACCTTGATGCTGATGCTGAGCACCCCCCCCCCCTTTAATTTTGTGCCCAAGGCTAGTGCCTCACCTGTCTCACCCTAGTCCCGGCCTCCCCCTCCCCATGTTAATAGCCAGTGACAGAGGACTCTTCTCCCTCTTGTGCTCAGGGCAGAAACCCTGGGCCACGCCGCCATGCAGAGTTGTGTTTCCTGGATCTGATCCCTTCTTGGAACCTGGACGAGAAGCTCTGCACAATCACCTGTTTCATCTCCTGGAGCCCCTGCTATGACTGTGCCCTACAACTGGCTGCATTCCTGGTCGAGAACAGCCATGTGAGCCTGAGCATCTTCTGTGCCCGCATCTATAGCATCAGCGGGTATAAACAAGGGCTGCTCGCACTGCAGAATGCTGGGGCCCAAATTGCCATCATGACCAGCAAAGGTCAGCAAGAGACTCGTAAGGGTGGGAGGTGGCAGGGACAGAGGCCCCTGGGGAAATTGCTAGAAAGAGGGGGGCTGGCTGAGAATGTCTAGTGGACAAACCTGTTAGCTGCCCACAGAGGTGGGTGGGATCTGAGGAGGACTGGGGAGTTTCCTGGAGGAGAAAATTCAGGGAGAGAGGTAGTCCTGGGGAGTGGAGAGAGGGTGGGCAGGTGTGCAATAGGACCCAGGTACCACCTGGTAGAAGGTGATGGGGCTGCCTTAGATTCCAGTTGGAAGAAAGAATTTGAGGGATAAACTAAGTCCCTTGGGAGGAAATAGAAAGGAGGCAGAGAGTGTGTCCCTTAGAGTCACTTCCTGGGTGGCCCCTCCCTACTCTCTAAAACTGGAGCTCACCTTGACTTCCTCTGCTCCATATCAGAGATGAAGTACTGCTGGGAAACATTTGTGGACAACAAGGGCCAAGAATTCCAGCCCCAAGATAACCTGGATAAAACCAGAAATTACCTGTCAATGGAGCTGGAGAAAATTATCAGGTGAGGTTCCTCTGTTCCTGTTCCACCCCTCCTACCCTCCTCGCCCTCCTCTCTCCTCACCTTTTCTCCCTGGGCCTTTCTTTTCCTCTGCTAATGGCCTCCACTGGGTTAACCGCTCCCTCCTGGGCACCATCCCTCCCTTCAACTCTCACAAGGTCCCTCTGCGTTCTCTTCTCCTTGTGTCCCTCCTTCCTTCCCCATCTTTCTACCTGCCCCAGATCTCTTCTCTGTTCACCTTTCCGCCTGTCTCGCTATCTGCTCCCTACAACTCCACCTTCTCCATCTACAATCAGAAAAACTGAAGGCTGGATGTCATCTCTCTAAAGAAGGCAGGAGTCTTCTGGCGAATGACGAATCAAACACTTTCATCGAGAAATGAAAGCTCACCATTTGCCGCCATCTCCAAACTGATCCAAAGAAACCAGCAAAAGGCAATGAGCTCCTAAGAAATTTTTAAAAATTTGATTCATTTACTCTTCATTTAAAATCTATGGTGTGTGAATATACACCAGTAACATTTTACTCAATACTATCACAATCCATGTTGATTTTTAAAGAAATGATTATTTTCTTTGATTTTAAACCCAAAGCAATAAAATTGCCAACAAAATGTTTTTTCTCTGTAAATGTATCATAAAGTCCAAATAGTTTGAGACATGTACAAATGTGCAAATAACTTTTTCTGTTGTAGGGACCTTCGTGGGAGGGCAGTGGTTACACTAATTCCATTGGTCAAATAAAAATGAATAACATTTATAGGAACACATTCTAAAATTCAAATATCTAAATTCATTGACAAATACCATACTGATAGCAGAGCTGTTTCTGAAATGACAGACCATGCAATAAGAGAAGACAAGAGAAAGACTCAGTGTAACTACTGGGAAGAAAAATCCAAATTGACAGGAAGGGGGTTGGGAATTACTCCAGTCCTCAGGTCATTCCTAATTTTGGTGTTCTGGAGAGGAAACTAGAGGGAGGGGCCTCCCTGCCAGAGGATCATTTCTGCCCTTAACAGTACCTGGGCCCAGCAGGACCCAAGGAGGCACCACATGTGTGTCCAGCAAAGTCTACGTGGAGCCTGAATCATGCCAAGTGAGCCCCAGGCACCTGGGTGCTCTGCACAAGCCTTTCCGGGCAGCGAAGGCTCCCAGGTCTCTCATCACAGACTTCAGCTCACATGTCGAGGCCACCTGTGTCACAACCTCACACAATGACTGTCAGGGGCTAGGGGATGAATCAGTTAGTGTGAGACATTGGAGGGATAAAGAATAAGGGCAGTCATGATGACCGTGGCCAAAGTGGGAGGACAGGACTAAGTCAGGGAGGACACAAGTTAGAGGGAATAACTGATAAGTGACCTGGAGAGATAGAAGAAAAGGACAGGAGAGGGGCAAAGCAGGACCGAGGGCCAATGGTGGGATGACAAGGGGCAAGAAGGAGCCTAAGGCAGAAGGCTGGGTGTCAGGGGACTGTGGCTGCCAGTGTCAGCAAGCTGCCTAGAGGGGCTGAAAGTCCCTATTTCACAGAACAAGACCTGTGTGTGTGTGGGGGGGGGGAACTAGCAGGGTGTGGGCCTGGCTCAGCTGCTCAGGGTTGCTGTTGGCACGGGCACCAGGGCCAATGCCCTGTCCCCAAGCTCTGCTCTAGGGGTTTGTCTTTCTTGCTGGTCTCCTCCAAGCCTCAGATGGCTGCCTACCTCCAGACATCATGCCTGATTCCAAGGGAGCAGAAAGAGGACAGGACCATAGCAATGATCTAGCGTGAAGGGCTGCTGATGGGATACCCCATCAATCAGTTTCCAGAGGTGTTTCCTCTGGAGACCCCATGGGTGCTGCAGAGGGAACGGGACTGGCTCTGGGGTTCCTCACCTGTAGCACATGGAGAGTAACAGTGACTGACCTTGGGGGCTGGCATGACAGTTGATTGTGGGGCATTCAGAACAATATTTGAGATAATCTTCAACAAAGGCAAGGTTATTATAAAATTGAGAGAGAGGGAGAGAGAAATCTCTGGTTCAATAAATCACTCAGTTTACAAATAATCCCTCAGTCCTCCAGCAGATTCCACTCACACCCGGTGAAGTCAGGTGCTGGGAATAAGTGGTGACTGGTAACATGGGGGCCTCAGCAGGTGGTCATGGCTGTGACCCAGGACAGGGTCAGTTCCTGCTCCTGAGCTCCCCCTGCTGCCTTCCCTGATGGGGATCCCTCCCTCCCCTCTGCAGGCTCTCTGACCCTGGGTGCTCCTCCTGTCTCCTAACCCAGCATCTCACCTGACCTCTCCCTAGGGGTCCCAGCATAGCCTCTAGGCTGATGGCCTCATTCCTGTGACTCTTCCTGACCCTGCTGCAGCTGTGCCAGGTGACTGTGAATCCCACGGTGAGGGCACCTTGCCCTAGTGAGGCGGGGCGAATTGACGAAGGAGTCGATTCACTTGTCTTCAAAGTAACCTTGGCCTTTTGGTGCAGACTCACCTTGTCTGGGGACCTGGGCTAAGCCCTTTCATGCCCAGGCTTACCCAGACTGCACCAGTTCTCCGAGCAGGGAATTCCACCTAACACCTTATTGCTCTGAGGAAGTCCTTTTTCCCTTTTCCCAAGGTTGCAGGTAGACAATGTAGAGGCCAGATTCTCATTCCTTTCTTTCCCTTCCTCCCTCCATTCCTTCCTGTCTCCTGGCTTCTTTGTGTCTGTCCATGCACCCAGAGTGCTAAAACTTCCTTTTTGATCCTGTCTCTTCCTCCCCACACTGACTTCCCTCCTCTTCACCCCTATGACTTCCTCTTTTCTTACCTTCCAGATTCCCCTTTAACTTTTAGACTCACTGGAGCATAGATGAAGGCCTATAGAATTTGAGCTATATACCACGTTCATGGATGGACAGTCTCAGTGCCACAGAGATGCCTATGCCTGCCAAAACTGACCTACCCTTTGATAATAGGGCATCTCATAAAACACCAGTGTTTCTCTAGATTCATGTAGACTCATAAAGGGCCAATACAACTTCACGGGAGAAGAACGTCAGGTGGATCTGCATACTGCGTACTGGACCTTCTCTGAAGACCTAGCAGAGCATCATGGCAGCCGCCCAGAGTCAAATGAGGCAGTGGAGCGGACGAGAGAGGTCGGGGCAGCCCTCACCCCGCCCCATTACACAGACTCGCTCAAGGTTGTGGCATTACACTTTAGTAGGACAAAATGATGTGTAAGGAGAGTTATTAAATGTTCTTGCATTGTCTATCCAATATAAAATTAAAAATTAGATATCTATGTCTTATCCTCAACATTCATAAAGAAAAGAATACCGTTGAAAATGAAGAAGATTGAAACATCTGTATATGGAACAACTTCATAAAGTGAGAGCCCACCACACATTGAAATAAAGCATCTGCAATGCATGTACGTGAGAGAGGATTACTATCCAGAATGTCTAAAACCTCTCATAAAGCGAGAGGGACAGCAGCATGCCCCCATTGGCCTCCCCACCATGTGAAGGCAGAGGGGACCTTTGCAGAGGACCAAGCATAGAACTCGGAACTCAAAGCACATTTGTCCCGGATCCAAGGTCCACAGTGTCTCATCACCTCCATCATTCAACAGGCAGGTGGAGAGCAAGGCTTGGGTGGGTGCAGGGGTGGAGAGGGCTCCAGCCTGCCCTTCCAGGGGGGCAGGGCCTGCTTCCTGCTCTGATCAGAAGGGGCTGTCGGATCCCCCTCCCCTCCCCTGCTATCATCACTTTTTACTTTCCCTTTGCAGTAACCCTGGGGCACAGAGGAGCCCGTCTCCAGCAAGGTGGCGCTCTGCCCAGAGGGAGGGCAGAGGAGAGAAGTTGGGTTTGAACCTGAGGAGGCTCACACCCCAGGGCCCTCCCACCATCTGCCAAAGCAGGAAGGAGGGGGCTCAGCTGAGAAGTCTGGGCGGTCCTCAGACAAGGGACTTTCCTAAAGCAGAGGCTCTGTGAGCAAAAAAGGAATTTTGGCACTGGAGAGAAATGGCAAGGAGGAACAGGAAAGAAAGCTACATCCAGAGACCCTGGCGCAGGTACTGCCCCCACTCTGCCCCCTCTGTAGCCCCTTTCTACATGGCAGCCCCCAGGGATCCTGTCCTCAGCCTTGCCCTCCCCCCGGTCTAGCCTGGCTTCTCTCCCTCTCTGGGCTCCTTCTTTGCAGGTCCCACTCCATCGGGGCTTTGCCCTCTTCTGGGGAGGTCCCGCCCACTGCTTCTGAAGGGCCCCTCCTGTAGCTTCCCCAGTCCCGTTGTCCTCCTGGTCCACCTCAGTCCGTAAGTCTGTGGGGCTGCTCTGTGGTCCCCTCCCTGCCTGCCGGGCTGCCTGTTCCGTGGTCTCTCCTGTGCCCTCTGAACAGTTAGAACTGGGACTGAAGCACGAGTGAGGCACTTGGTGCATTTAGCTTGATGCACTTTCTATGCCCCTGACCCGCACGCACAGGTGAGAGGAGCTCTCTGAGCAGGCAGATAAGTCCTCTCCTCCAGGACATCTCCACTGTGAGTCAGCCTGTTCCCAGACGCACCCACCACCCTACGTTTGTACGCGTCCCACCAGCCGAAGTGGGGGCAGTGCCGCGAATGCTCACAGCTCACGATGAGGGGGAAGAGAGCCTCTGGGCCACAGGCCACCGCTCCAGCCCCCATCACGTAAGGGCTGGACCTGGGGCTTGGGCAGGCTCCTCCCCTCTCTGTGCCCCGATCTCTTCTCTATAAAATGGGCCGGCTCCCCTAGATTTGGGAGGAATAGAGGAGTTCGGATACCAGTAGCTCTTAGAACAGTAGCTGGAGCCTTCGGAATTTAGGCGTTAACCTGATACTTAAAATATAATAATAATCTTGCATCGTTAAAAGTCAGTCATGGATTGAATCTTAATGTTAAAATCTATAATTTGGGGGTGAGGAGCGTTGTATTACTCATCTGGACTTTTGAATGGTTTGGGGATGGTAGACAGGTTCTGGGCTGGGGTGGGGTGTGTGCTGTTTGATGCCGTCCAGCTGGACCTGTGAAAGAAGGCAGGGTCCCCGCTGTCCCTGTGCCCCTCCTCTTCCTCTGCCCCAGTGTTCCTGCCTGGGGGCAGCAGGAAATGCTGGGCAGGGGGTTGTTGGGTGTGCAGCACCCCGGGGCCTGGGGGCCCGTTCAGGAGAAAGATGGGAGAAACTCCGGGAACTCTCTCTGCATTTTCTCTTTTCTCTCTTTGCCCCAGGAATCCAATGACAAGTTTATATCGTGATTATTTCTACTTTCACTTTACAAACTGGCCCACCCCCCCATATCGGAATGGCTGCTACCTCTGCTACCAAGTGGAAAGAACCCAGAACCGCTTACCTGTGCTCATTAACAAGGGGGTCTTTGAAAACAAGGTGTGTGCCCCATTATACTGTCATCAAAGGCAGGGGCTAAGCCAGAGAAGGATGCGGAAAAATTATAATGTGTAAAGTGCCTGAGGTTTCTTCCCATTGCAATGTCCTAAGGTTTAGCCCTTGAGGGCCCTGCTTGACCCTCCTGAATCTGTGGACACCATGGCATTGACTTATCCACGAGGCCTCTTTTAGACTGTGCTGGCTGTCAGTCCCCACCTCATCCAGGGCCCTGGAGCACACTGGGAGGAAAGAGCATCTTAGAAAACCGGGGCCTTATCTGGTCCCAGGAAGTGCTCTGCTGGCTGGGTTCCTCCCCAGCCACACCCCTGAGTCCTCCAGGCCCAGGATGTGTGACCCCCAGGGGAGAACCCACACCCATGTCCTGCCAGCCCCCCAGCCTGCTCTGAGCCCTCGGCCCAGGTCTGCCTGGATGAGGACAGCAGCCTCAGCAGACACGGAGCAAGCCCACCACCCAGCAGCCAGCCACTAACCTCTCCTGTGAAGGGTCCCACCGCTGAGCAGCCCTCCCTTCTCCACCCAGACTGCAGACTGCTCAGAACTCAGGGCAGGATGGGCGGGGTGTCCCTGTAGCCGTCCTACCCCATGGAAGCTAATCCGGTCACCTGGGTCATTTAGCCTTTTCTAGTGCCCAGGGTGCAAACTCTGGGAGAAACTGATGAATTTAATGTTGATAATGGACTTTGTAAGATAGAGAAGGTATTATTTCAGCATGCAGTTAATATAAAAGTCCCTCCGGAGATAGTTTACATTCTTTTCTCCTACTAATGGAGATGGGTGTGTATTTCACACTTGCCACACATCTGAATTCTGGCGAGCCCCGTTTCAAGTGGCTAGGGGCTCCCCTGTGGGCAGCGCAGCTCCGTGGCCGTCCCCAGCAGACAGCACCCAGGGCACAAGCCTGGACCCCAGAGGCCTGGCCTGGAGCAGGCACTCAGAATGCTTGTAGAATGAACGAATGGGAGAGTGCATGTTGGAGTTCATGGATGAGTGTGGAAGGGATGTCTAAATAAGAACAGGGAAGGGAGGAGTGTACAAAGGGATGAAGCAATCAATAACATGCCCCTGAGACTCTTGCTCCCTGTGCCCTGGTCCCCACCCTGCCAGCCCTGCCACGTGCCTGCTCTGCCAGCCCAGAGGGTACCCTTTCCTTCTCCATCTCTCCCAGTTCTATCCCGAGGAGCCTCACCATGCAGAACTCTGCTTCCTGGACTGGTTCAAAACCCAGGAAGTATTCTTGGTCAAGAACATGCCCCGTGATGAGAAATACCATGTCAAATGGTACATGTCCTGGAGCCCCTGCTTCGAGTGTGCAAGGAAGGTGGTGGAGTACCTGAAGGACCACAAGCATGTACAGCTGAGCATCTTCACTGCCCGCCTCTACTTCTCCCGGGAACCAGAATACCAGCAGGGGCTTCTCAGCCTGGACAGCGCCGGAGCCTCGGTGGCTATAATGTCTGCAGATGGTGAGCAGAGGGAGCTGAGGCAGAAATGTGGGGGGGACTAGGACCAGGTGGGAAGAACCTAGACTCCCCAGAGAGGAAGGAGAACCTCCGTTAGTTGCCAGAGGAGGACGAGGAGGACGTGGTGCTGGATGCGAGAGGATTGGGGAGTCCCCCGGAGGAGAGAGTTCAAGGGGAAAAGGTGGGCCAGGGCAGGGGAGGGAGGGTAAGAACATGTGCAAGAAGGGGGCTTCCAGAAAGAGACAGAATTGGGCTGCCTCAGATTCCGGTTGGAAAAAAGAATTTAAGTGACAATTAATTTTCTGAGACGAAAAGAGAAAAAAAAGCAGTGAAATTATGATTGAGTGAGTGTGTCATTAAGTGTCAGATACTGTGTGGTCCCTCATGCTCCCCAGAGTTGAAGCTCATCGTTATCTCTCCTGTGATTGTCAGACTTTTTTTACTGCTGGAAAACCTTCGTGGACCACCAGCAACTAGTATTCCAGCCCTGGAAAAAGATACATAGAAACAGTCGATACCTGTCTAAGCAGCTGGAGAACATTCTCAAGGTGAGGTTCCTCGCTCCCTGTTTTCCCTGAAGCCCTCCTCTCTCCTCACCTTCTCTCCCGGGGCCTTTCTTTCTTTTTTTTTAATCCTCACCTGAGGATATTTTTTCATTTTTGTTCAGATAGAGTGGGACAGAGAGAGAAGAGAGAGAGAGAGAGAGAGAGAGAGAAGACATCAACGAGAGGGGGCACATTGACTGGTTGCCTCCCTCACGACCCCAATCAGGGTTGGGGCCTAAACACAACCCAGGTACATGCCCTTGACCGGAATCAAACCTGCTACTCATTGGTCCGTGGGCTGATGCTCTAACCAAAGAGCCAAACCAGCCAGGGCATCCCTGGGTCTTTCTTTTCCTCTGCTAATGGCCTCCACTGGGTTAACCGCTCCCTCCTGGGCACCATCCCTCCCTTCAACTCTCACAAGGTCCCTCTGCGTTCTCTTCTCCTTGTGTCCCTCCTTCCTTCCCCATCTTTCCACCTGCCCCAGATCTCTTCTCTGTTCACCTTTCCGCCTGTCTCGCTATCGGCTCCCTACAACTCCACCTTCTCCATCTACAATCAGAAAAACTGAAGGCTGGATGTCATCTCTCTAAAGAAGGCAGGAGTCTTCTGGCGAACGACGAATCAAACACTTTCATCAAGAAATGAAAGCTCACCATTTGCCGCCATCTCCAAACTGATCCAAAGAAACCAGCAAAAGGCAATGAGCTCCTAAGAAATTTTTAAAAATTTGATTCATTTACTCTTCATTTAAAATCTATGGTGTGTGAATATACCCCAGTAACATTTTATTCAATACTATCACAATCCATGTTGATTTTTAGAGAAATAATTATTTTCTTTGATTTTAAACCCAAAGCAATAAAATAAAAGATTAAGAATTGCCAACAAAATGTTTTTTCTCTGTAAATGTATCATAAAGTCCAAATAGTTTAAGAGACATGTGCAAATACCTTTCTCTGTTGCAGGGACCTTCATGGGAGGGCAATGGTCACACTAATTCCAATGGTCAAATAAAAATCAATAATGTTTATTGGAACAGAATCTAAAATTCAAAAATCTAAATTCATTGACAAACTACCATACTGATAACAGAGCTGTTTCTGAAATGACAGCCCATGCAATAAGAGAAGACAAGAGAAAGACTCAGTGTAACTACTGGGAAGAAAAATCCAAATTGACAGGAAGGGGGTTGGGAATTACTCCAGTCCTCAGGTCATTCCTAATTTTGGTGTTCTGGAGAGGAAACTAGAGGGAGGGGCCTCCCTGCCAGAGGGTCATTTCTGCCCTTAACAGTACCTGGGCCCAGCAGGACCCAAGGAGGCACCACATGTGTGTCCAGCAAAGTCTACGTGGAGCCTGAATCATGCCAAGTGAGCCCCAGGCACCTGGGTGCTCTGCACAAGCCTTTCCGGGCAGCGAAGGCTCCCAGGTCTCTCATCACAGACTTCAGCTCACATGTCGAGGCCACCTGTGTCACAACCTCACACAATGACTGTCAGGGGCTAGGGGATGAATCAATTAGTGTGAGACATTGGAGGGATAAAGAATAAGGGCAGTCATGATGACCGTGGCCAAAGTGGGAGGACAGGACTAAGTCAGGGAGGACACAAGTTAGAGGAAATAACTGATAAGTGACCTGGAGAGATAGAAGAAAAGGACAGGAGAGGGGCAAAGCAGGACCGAGGGCCAATGGCGGGATGACAAGGGGCAAGAAGGAGCCTAAGGCAGAAAGCTGGGTGTCAGGGGACTGTGGCTGCCAGTGTCAGCAAGCTGCCTAGAGGGGCTGAAAGTCCCTGTTTCATAGAACAAGACCTGTGGGGGGGCTAGCAGGGTGTGGGCCTGGCTCAGCTGCTCAGGGTTGCTGTTGGCACGGGCACCAGGGCCAATGCCCTGTCCCCAAGCTCTGCTCTAGGGGTTTGTCTTTCTTGCTGGTCTCCTCCAAGCCTCAGATGGCTGCCTACCTCCAGACATCATGCCTGATTCCAAGGGAGCAGAAAGGGGACAGGACCATAGCAATGACCTAGCGTGAAGGGCTGCTGATGGGATACCCCGTCAATCAGTTTCCAGAGGTGTTTCCTCTGGAGACCCCATGGGTGCTGCAGAGGGAACGGGACTGGCTCTGGGGTTCCTCACCTGTAGCACATGGAGAGTAACAGTGACTGACCTTGGGGGCTGGCATGACAGTTGATTGTGGGGCATTCAGAACAATGTTTGAGATAATCTTCAACAAAGGCAAGGTTATTATAAAATTGAGAGAGAGGGAGAGAGAAATCTCTGGTTCAATAAATCACTCAGTTTACAAATAATCCCTCAGTCCTCCAGCAGATTCCACTCACACCCGGTGAAGTCAGGTGCTGGGAATAAGTGGTGACAGGTAACATGGGGGCCTCAGCAGGTGGTCATGGCTGTGACCCAGGACAGGGTCAGTTCCTGCTCCTGAGCTCCCCCTGCTGCCTTCCCTGATGGGGATCCCTCCCTCTCCTCTGCAGGCTCTCTGACCCTGGGTGCTCCTCCTGTCTCCTAACCCAGCATCTCACCTGACCTCTCCCTAGGGGTCCCAGCATAGCCTCTAGGCTGATGGCCTCATTCCTGTGACTCTTCCTGACCCTGCTGCAGCTGTGCCAGGTGACTGTGAATCCCACGGTGAGGGCACCTTGCCCTAGTGAGGCGGGGCGAATTGAGGAAGGAGTCGATTCACTTGTCTTCAAAGTAACCTTGGCCTATTGGTGCAGACTCACCTTGTCTGGGGACCTGGGCTAAGCCCTTTCATGCCCAGGCTTACCCAGACTGCACCAGTTCTCCGAGCAGGGAATTCCTCCTAACACCGTGTTGGTGTGAAGAGAAGTCCTTTTTCCCTTTTCCCAAGGTCGCAGGTAGACAATGTAGAGGCCAGATTCTCATCCCTTTCTCCCCCTTCCTCCCTCCTTTCTTTCCTCTCTCCAGGCCGCTTTGCCTCGGTCCGATGCCCAGAGTGGTATATCTTCCTGTTTATCCTGTCTGTTCCTCCCCACACACTCTCCACCTCTTCTTCCTCATGGCTGCCTCTTATCTTACGTCCTCTTTAACCTGACTTCAGACTCACTGACAGCATAAAAGAAGGCCTATAGAAATTGAGCTATATACCACGTTCATGGCAAAGAGATGTCCATGCCTGCCCAAACTGACCTACTCGGTGATAAGAAGGGATCTCCTGGAACACCAAAGCGTGTCCCTAAATTCATGTAGACTCATAAAGGGCCAATACAACTTCACGGGAGAAGAACGTCAGGTGGATCTGCATACTGCGTACTGGACCTTCTCTGAAGACCTAGCAGAGCATCATGGCAGCCGCCCAGAGTCACATGAGGCAGTGGAGCGGACGAGAGAGGTCGGGGCAGCCCTCACCCCGCCCCATTACACAGACTCGCTCAAGGTTGTGGCATTACACTTTAGTAGGACCAAATGATGTGTAAGGAGAGTTATTAAATGTTCTTGCATTGTTTATCCAATATAAAATTAAAAATTAGATATCTATGTCTTATCCTCAACATTCATAAAGAAAAGAATACAGTTGAAAATGAAGAAGGTTGAAACATCTGTATATGGAACAACTTCATAAAGTGAGAGCCCACCACACATTGAAATAAAGCATCTGCAATGCATGTACGTGAGAGAGGATTACTATCCAGAATGTCTAAAACCTCTTATAAAGCGAGAGGGACAGCAGCATGCCCCCATTGGCCTCCCCACCATGTGAAGGCAGAGGGGACCTTTGCGGAGGACCAAGCATAGAACTAGGAACTCAAAGCACATTTGTCCCGGATCCAAGGTCCACAGTGTCTCATCACCTCCATCATTCAACAGGCAGGTGGAGAGCAAGGCTTGGGTGGGTGCAGGGTGGAGAGGGCTCCAGCCTGCCCCTCCAGGGGGGCAGGGCCTGCTTCCTGCTCTGATCAGAAGGGCCAGTCGGATCCTCCTCCCCTCCCCTGCTATCATCACTTTCACTTTCCCTTTGCAGTAACCCTGGGGCACAGAGGAGCCCGTCTCCAGCAAGGTGGCGCTCTGCCCAGAGGGAGGGCAGAGGAGAGAAGTTGGGTTTGAACCTGAGGAGGCTCACACCCCAGGGCCCTCCCACCATCTGCCAAAGCAGGAAGGAGGGGGCTCAGCTGAGAAGTCTGGGCGATCCTCAGACAAGGGACTTTCCTAAAGCAGAGGCTCTGTGAGCAAAAACGCAGTTTTGGCACTGGAGAGAAATGGCAAGGAGGAACTGGGTCTGGGAAGAAAGCTACATCCAGAGACCCTGGCGCAGGTACTGCCCCCACTCTGCCCCCTCTGGAGCCCCTTTCTACATGGCAGCCCCCAGGGATCCTGCCCTCAGCCTTGCCCTCCCCCCGGTCTAGCCTGGCTTCTCTCCCTCTCTGGGCTCCTTCTTTGCAGGTCCCACTCCATCGGGGCTTTGCCCTCTTCTGGGGAGGTCCCGCCCACTGCTTCTGAAGGGCCCCTCCTGTAGCTTCCCCAGTCCCGTTGTCCTCCTGGTCCACCTCAGTCCGTAAGTCTGTGGGGCTGCTCTGTGGTCCCCTCCCTGCCTGCCGGGCTGCCTGTTCCGTGGTCTCTCCTGTGCCCTCTGAACAGTTAGAACTGGGACTGAAGCACGAGTGAGGCACTTGGTGCATTTAGCTTGATGCACTTTCTATGCCCCTGACCCGTACGCACAGGTGAGAGTGGCTCTCTGAGCAGGCAGGTAAGTCCTCTCCTCCAGGACATCTCCACTGTGAGTCAGCCTGTTCCCAGACGCACCCACCACCCTACGTTTGTACGCGTCCCACCAGCCGGAAGTGGGGGCAGTGCCGCGAATGCTCACAGCTCATGAGGGGGAAGAGAGCCTCTGGGCCACAGGCCACCGCTCCAGCCCCCATCACGTAAGGGCTGGACCTGGCTTTGCCCGGGCAGAGCCCAGCTCTGTTACTTAGCAGCCCTGGGGCTTGAGCAGGCTCCTCCCCTCTCTGCCCCCCCCCATCTCTTCTCTATAAAATGGGCTGGCTCCCCTCGATTTGGGAGGAATAGAGGAGTTCGAATACCAGTAGCTCTTAGAGCAGTCGCTGAGCCTGCAAATTTAGGTGGTAGGCTGATATGTTAAAAATAAATAAATAAACATACATAGATGAAGTCAGTCATGAATTGAACCTTAATATTAAAATCTATAATTCACCCCACAGGTGTAGGTCAGTGGTCTGAGCGTTGTCCCATGGACTCAGAGGTCCTGGTTTGATTCCTGATCAGGGCACATTTCTGGGTTGAGGGCTTGATCCTCAGCAGCGGTTGTGCAGGAGGCAGCCAATTGATGTTTCTCTCTAAAATTGATGTTTATATCTCTCACTCCCTTTGAGGGTGGAGAGGGTTTTGTTACTCATTTACATTTTTGAATGATTTGGGGGAGGCTGGGCAGGAATCTGGGGTGAGGTGCGGTGTGTGCTGTTCAAAGCAGCAAGCCGGGGTCCTATAGGAGAGGTCGCGGGTCCCTGCTGTCCCTGCAGGTCCCCCCTCCCCCAGTCTTTCTGCCTGGGGGCAGCAGGAAATTGGAAGGGAAGGGGTTCCAGGAAGGCACAGCACCCAGGGCATCCAGGGGGCCCTGTTTAGGAGACTCCAGATGGGAGAAACTCCAGGAGACACCGAATTTTCTCTTTTCTCTCTTGCCTCCTGCAACCCACTGAGAAGATTATATCCCAACATCTTCAACTTCCAGTTCCGCAACCTGCTATATGCCTCCGGGCGGAACTCCACCTACCTCTGTTTCGAAGTGGAATGTTGGGAGCAGGGCTCATTCATTTGGTCTACCAAGGGGGTCTTTCGAAATCAGGTATGTGCCCCATTATACTGTCATCAAAGGCAGGGGCTAAGCCAGAGAAAGATGTGAAAAAATTATAATGTGTAAAGTGCCTGAGGTTTTTCCCCACTGCAATGTCCTAAGGTTTAGCCCTTGAGGGCCCTGCTTGACCCTCCTGAATCCGTGGACACCATGGCATTGACTTATCCACGAGGCCTCTTTTAGACTGTGCTGGCTGTCAGTCCCCACCTCATCCAGGGCCCTGGAGCACACTGGGAGGAAAGAGCATCTTAGAAAACCGGGGCCTTATCTGGTCCCAGGAAGTGCCCTGCTGGCTGGGTTCCTCCCCAGCCACACCCCTGAGTCCTCCAGGCCCAGGATGTGTGACCCCCAGGGGAGAACCCACACCCATGTCCTGCCAGCCCCCAGCCTGCTCTGAGCCCTCGGCCCAGGTCTGCCTGGATGAGGACAGCAGCCTCAGCAGACACGGAGCAAGCCCACCACCCAGCAGCCAGCCACTAACCTCTCCTGTGAAGGGTCCCACCGCTGAGCAGCCCTCCCTTCTCCACCCAGACTGCAGACTGCTCAGAACTCAGGGCAGGATGGGCGGGGTGTCCCTGTAGCCGTCCTACCCCATGGAAGCTAATCTGGTCACCTGGGTCATTTAGCCTTTTCTAGTGCCCAGGATGCAAACTCTGAGAGAAACTGATGAATTTAATGTTGATCATGTACTTTGTAAGATAGAGAAGGTATTATTTCAGCATGCAGTTAATATAAAAGTCCCTCCGGAGATAGTTTACATTCTTTTCTCCTACTAAGGCATGGAGATGGGTGTGTATTTCACACTTGCCACACATCTGAATTCTGGCGAGCCCCGTTTCAAGTGGCTAGGGGCTCCCCTGTGGGCAGCGCAGCTCCGTGGCCGTCCCCAGCAGACAGCACCCAGGGCACAAGCCTGGACCCCAGAGGCCTGGCCTGGAGCAGGCACTCAGAATGCTTGTAGAATGAACGAATGGGAGAGTGCATGTTGGAGTTCATGGATGAGTGTGGAAGGGATGTCTAAATAAGAACAGGGAAGGGAGGAGTGTACAAAGGGATGAAGCAATCAATAACATGCCCCTGAGACTCTTGCTCCCTGTGCCCTGGTCCCCACCCTGCCAGCCCTGCCACGTGCGTGCTCTGCCGGCCCAGAGGGTACCCTTTCTTTTTCATCTGTACCAGGAGGATTCTAGCCACGCAGAACTCTGCTTCCTGAACTGGTTCTGTGACAGGATTGAGTCCCCTGATGCAGAATACCATGTCACCTGGTACACGTCCTGGAGCCCCTGCTTCGACTGTGCAGAGGAGGTGGCTGCCGTCCTGTGTGAGCACGAGAACGTCAGCCTGAGCATCTTTGCTGCGCGCCTCTACCGGGTTGAGCCCGCTGACGACCAGGGGCTGCGAGCCCTGCAGGGGGCAGGGGCCCAGGTGGCCATGATGTCTCCAGAGGGTGAGAGCAGAGGGAGCCGGGGCAGGGCTGTGGAGGGACTAGGACCGAGAATTGCCCAGGGAGGGTGAGTGGAAGGGCAAAGTAGGAAACTGAGGCAGGAGTGATGGCAGCTGGCAGGGAGGAGGCCAGACCCTGAGGGGAGGCCGGGGAGGTCAGGAGAGAAAGGGTCCGAGGCCAGACCTGACTGCTTCCTCCCCTCTTTGCCTCAGATTTTGAATACTGTTGGAATATCTTTGTGTACAACGGGGGAAAGAACTTCAGCTATTGGAGAAATGTGCGTCGACATTATTATATTCTGCAGGAGCAGCTCAATAGCATCCTCTGGTAATGGTTTCCTCGGCCTACTCTCCCTCCTCTCTCACTCCTGCTCCTCCTCCACTTCCACTGCCTTCACCTGAGTTCAGGACCTCTCTGCTCCCTCAGGTGCTCCCCACTTCCTCCCTCCACCCCTGCCTCCCTCTCCCCCCAGCAAAGATGCTCCCCTGACTTGGGTCCTTCCATCTCACCACATGAACCACATCTTGCTATTAAACTGAACATAAGTGGCCATGAATGTGTAGAAGTGTGACCAGCCGAAGACTGGAGAAACATCCTTCAAGACAGACTTGAGCTCCCCGAGAACGGCTGCATTGCCTTCGGCTGCCCAGGCTCCTCATGGCAGATGCCGCAGCGCAGCCCCTCGGGACTTTATACCCCTGGTCTTTTGAGCAGCTAGAATAAATCATTTAATTCTTAGTTAGGCCTTTGTTCAAGTGGCAGGAGCTCTTCCTGCCCTCCTCCCTTGTTCCGGGAAAGGTAGTCCTAAGTGGCTGATGAGTGTGTCTCTTTGTCAAGCTGGAGATGACTTCGGAGTCGAGGAGAATTCCTGAGTTTGTCCTGCAGAAGAGAGCGTCTCTGAGGCAGCTGCTGGCCCCCAGCTCTGATATGAAAACGCGCTCAAGCATCTCTGAAATGTTAAATCATAATAATATAACTAAAAAGAAAAGAAAAAGCGCTCTCTCAGCCTGAAGAAGCCAGACTCCTCTCTAGCTTCTCCGCCACTCCCCTCCCCCCACTCCCTGGCTGCATAAAAATGCTCTACGTTGGCTTTTGGAAAAGACAAATTTGAGAGGCCTTGCTGTCCTCTCCTTTCGCTTTGGCCTCATGGAATAAACCTGCCTCTGTCTCCGAGCACCGGTGTCTCAGTGTCTTGGCTACTAGCATGTTGGGCACACAAACCGGAATTTTGGGAGGTGATTTGGCAGCAGCTCCACAGACTGGGTGACTTAACAGCAGACACGCACACCCTTGCAGTTCTGGAGGCTGGAACCAAGATCCAGGTGTCCGAAGGCGGGTTGCTCCTGAGGCCTCTCTGTGTCTTGCACGTGGTTGCCTTCTCTGTCCTCACATAGTCCTTCGTCTGTGCCTGACCCCTGCTGAGTCCCTGGTTTCCCTAGGGGTCCAACTTCCTCTTCCTGTAAGGACATCAGTCAGTTGGATCAGGGTTCCCCCTGTGTCTCACTGAAACTTAATCACCTAGCCTGGTGAGATGGGTCGGAGCTTGGAGCGCCCTCCTGTGCAACCGAAGGTTTCGGGTTTGATCCTAGGTCGGGGCACATATCAGAGGCCACCCATGCATGTTTTTCTTTCACATCGATGTTTCTCTCTCCTCCTTCCTCTCTCCAAAACTAAGTGAACATATCCTCAGGTACGGACAAAAATACTTTTTAAATACATAAATAAACTTAATCACCTCTATAAAGGCCCTATCTCAAATAGAGTCACATTCTGAGGACTTCAGCATAGCGATTTGCGGTGGCGGGACACAGTACAGCCCATACAATGACCAGGGATCTTTCTGACTGAGGGGGGGTGGTAAGAGCATGAGCCTGGTCCTGTGTTCTGTCTCTCGGGTTCTGACCCTGACTCACCTGCTTGTGTTCCAGACGTCGCTGCCCAGGGAGCCCCCCCACCCCCTCTCAGCCTGTCGTCCTCACACCCCACCCTCCCTCTGCTCCTCCCTTCTCCATTCCCAAGTCAGGTGGCGTCCATTTGGGGTGATGCTAAAATCCTTTCCCTGCGGCTCGTCCCTGGAAGTCTCATTTCTCCTGTCCTCGGCCAGTGGCTTCCAGTGGCGGTGTAGACCAACGAGACAGACTCAGACTCAGATCTGGGTTCAAATGAAGAGAGCTTTATTAGCCGCGCGGCGACCGTCCCACCCTAGCAGAGGAGAGAGCAGCCCGAGCTCAGGGGGAGGGCTGCTTATACAGTTGTCTTAGCCCCTGTTAAGGAATTGGGCTAAGGGTCTGCCAGCGAGCAAGCACGTACAGAAGCAGATATCTGCGGTTAGCCATTGTGTCTGAGGGGTGAGCAGTTCTATTGCACAGTGTAGTGGTCAGCTCCGGCCGATGCCTGTCTCCCTCCCTCCTACCTAGTTCCTGTAATCCCCTTAGGGTCCAGGGCAAGGTTACCAAGAGGGAAATTTTTAACTACAAGTTTTCACAGTACTTTAGCTGTATGTTCTTTTGTTTTATTGCCCTGTTGTCTGTCCTTCACATTCCTCACTGGTCTTGGGGCTAATTCAAATCCTTGAATCTAAATAAGTGTCTTCAGTCTCTTCTGCCGTGGCTGGTCTCTGGTAAGGAGTGCTCAGGACCGTGAGCTGAACAGTCTGTACTCTTTCCCTGATAAATTGCATTAAGCGATTGATCAGGATTGGGCCACAGGTTAACATTAACAGGAGGAGAATTAAGGGGCCCGAGAGGGCAGTGATAAGGGCAGTGAGCCATGGGGACCAGCCGAATAAGTCCTCATACCAATTCTTGGAGGCTGACTGAGCGTTTTCTCGTTCGCTCAGCCGCTTTCTGACCAGGCTTAAGCTTTCCCTAGTAACACCAGAGTGGTTAGCATGAAAGAACAGGTTTCTCCTAAGGCTGAACAGAGACCTCCTTGTTTAAGGAACAGTAAGTCTAGTCCTCGCGGTTCTGAAGGACCACCTCGGCAAGGGAGTCAAGAGACTTCTCTAAGTGAGATATCTGGTCCTCGAGTCATTTATATCTTGGGTAACCTGAGCTGACAGTCTGCCTAGGTCATAATGGCCTTTTAAGAGAGCTGCTGACCCCACCGCTGTCGACCCTGTAATGCCTGATCCAACTAAGAGAGGGATTAGGATCGGGGCTCTCTTGTAAAGGTGATGTCCGAGGTTAGTAGATGTTCCCTTCCAGCCTCCCCAGAGAAGAAATAAATCTGCGGAATAATGTTAGCAACAATACACAAGTCTTTGGTTTCAACGGGAAAGACGCAGGGAGTCAGTCCTGAGGCGCAAGCAAACCAAGTCCCAGGGGGTGCTGTTAGGACCCAAGTCTCTTGTGATGAGGGGCTTGATGGGGTTAGGGTGGTAGTGTCCCCGCATGAGTCCGCATAACGGGAAGAGCTTAGGTCGTAGTTGCCGATGATGAAGCTTGTCCCCTGTCCTTGTAGGTCTCCGAGGGTCAGGCGGGGGCCGTACCTTCACAGCAGTGGCTGCCCCTGAGTGCATCTTGGAGTGACTGGTTCCGGATGGAGTGTTGGGTTTTTCCTATTGTCCCATTGGTACCGATACCTATATAATAAGGTGGTGAGGGTTTCGAGCAAAACCAACAGTCTCGAGTTTGTTTGGGGTTAGTTGCATCAGCCAAGGAGAAAACTGCATCAAGGGTGGGAAGGAGGGGATTCTCTCCAGACCGCAGGCCGACGCTCTAACCGCTGAGCCAAACCGGCCAGGGCTAAGGGGGGGATTCTCAACCTTGGGCTTCGGGGTAGGTCTGGCCCGCGAGCGGGCTATGCCCTTAGGGGAGGAAGTAGGAGTGTCCCCTCCGAGGGTACAATGGAGGGAAGAGCAGGCTTAGGCAATAGATGGTTGAGGACTGAGTTGGGACCCATGGGCAAGAGTGATTTCTTAACTGGGGACTTTTGAATAGTGAAGGCAGCTCCTGGGTCTGGCCCGAACACATAAAGCCGGAGTTCCCAGGTTTTTCCCGTAAACCAGGAGGGGTCGGTGACCATCTTATCCCCAAGCTGCACTGGGTTACAGGAGCCGACTGTGGTCCTGCCCAGGCCCGGGGGCTGGGGGTGGTAAGTCTGGGGAGGAGATGTGCGGGTGAGCTCCAGGATGTCCGTCCGAGAGCCGAGGTCTCGCATCCCCACTGAGCACAGTAGTGGTCAGAAAGGGAACCGCATGGGGCTTTCCTGGTCTGGGCGTGTAGAGTGCTGAGTGTGCCAGAGGCCCTTCTCAGTGTCTGGGCCTCCTCGATGTCTGTGGCCCCTGGCGTCCGGGGCCGACTAGGCCTGTGATCACCGGGGAGTATTCGCCGGCTGCACCCTCAACGTTAAGGCCAATGCCTAGTGCAGGTCCGAGGAGGGTATAAAGGTCCAAATTGAATGAGGGCGCAGCATAAGGCAGGTCGGTAGCAATGAGGGTTCCCTCTGTGGTGTGCATAAGGGTCCATCTAAATGGGGTAGGTGCCTTACCTGCGATCAGAGTCAGGAAAGAGTCTAGGAGGACACCCTGGAGAGCTTTACCTTCAGGGGATCCGCTGGAAGGCCCATCACTCAGGTATTTGCTCAGGGTGTGCTTTTTTTTTTTTTTTTTTTTTATCCTCACCCGAGGACATTTTTCCATTTTTTGTACCAATAGAGTGGGAGGGAGAGAGAGAGGAAGAGAGAGAGAGAGAGAAACATCGATGCGAAAGGGACACATCGAGTGGCTGCCACCCGCACGACCATCCAGGGCCGGGGACAAACTGCAACCGAGGTACATGCCCTTAGCGGGAACCGAACCTGGGTCTCTCTGGACCGCAGGCGGACACTCTAACCACTGAGCCAAACCGGCCAGGGCAGGGTGTGCTTTCTTTACCTGACTGTGGTGAATCCAAAATTTCCATCCTGCTACCTTCAGAGCAGTGGGCCTAGTCAGGATAACAAGAGAAGGGCCAGTCCAGAGAGGCTCGAGGGAAGCAGGCTGATATTTCTTGACCCGGACCCAGTCACCGGGGGCAAAGTCGTGCGGCGGTAACTGGGGTATCCCCGGTTGGGGTCTGGTGTCCTTGATTAGCTGTCGGGTCTGTTCTCTCAGCCTCTGGATTGCCTGCAAAGAGCTGAGGAGGTTATGGTTACCCAGGTTGGCTAAGACCTCGTCCTCGATTTTGGGTAGAACAGGGGGAGGCCGGCCAAACATGATTTCAAATGGGGTGAAACCCTTAAGATAAGGGGTGCAGCGCACACGAAGGAGGGCAAAGGGAAGGAGCCTTACCCAGTTGTCGCCTGTCTCAAGGTGGAGCTTAGTTAAAGTTTCCTTTAATGTCCTATTCATTCTCTCTACCTGTCCTGAACTCTGAGGCCTGTAGGCACAATGCAATTTCCAAGTAATCCCTAAAGCTTTAGCTAACAATTTTGTGGTTTGAGCAATGAATGCCGGGCCATTGTCGGACCCCAGAGCTAGAGGGAGGCCAAATCGGGGGACTATCTCAGAGGGCAGTGACCGGCTGCCGTGGTTGCAGTTTCAGTCTTGGTGGGAAAAGCCTCAGTCCAGGCGGAGCAGGCATCTATGAAAACAAGCAGATATTTGTAGCCGTATTGGCCAGGGCGACCTCAGTAAAGTCAGTTTCCCAGTGGTCACCAGGAGCTGTGCCTCGTTCTCGGGTCCCGAGGTCTGTTGTTTCCCAAGGGTGAGAGTTGACTTGGGCACAGGCAGGGCATCTCCTTATTTCAGATTCTATCCATCTGTTGAGGTTTGGGACATCAAAGTCCTGGGCTATGAGACTGGAGAGTGTAGTCTTGCCCAGGTGGGTGCCCTGATGCAGCTGAGAGATCGGCTCTTGGCCTAGAGCCGCAGGCAAGAGGATCCTCCCGTCGGGGAGAAGCCTCCAGCCGCGCGCGCGGCCCCTGGTTGCAGCTGAGCCTCCGTCCAAGTTCTCCCTCCTCTTGGGTGTGGGCGGGCTCCTTGGGGAGGCTTTTCCTCGGAAGGACAGGAAGGATCTCTGGTGGCCCCACTGGTCTTAGGGCAGCCTCCTTGGCTGTCTGATCGGCGGAGGCACTCCCCTTAGCTTCAGGGGTGTCGGAGTTCTGGTGGCCCCGGCAGTGGATAATGGCCACTTTTGTTGGTAGCCAAATGGCCTCTAGGAGGGCAAGAATTTCTTCTTTATTTTTGATGTTTCCCTCCTGAGGTTAGGAGTCCCCTTTCTTGGTAGAGGGCCCCGTGGACATGGGCTGTGGCGAAGGCATAGCGGCTGTCAGTGTCGATGTTTACTGACTTGCCTTTCGCCCATCTTCAAGCCTGAGTGGGAGCAACTAGTCCAGCCCTCTGAGCTGGAGCCCCGTGCCCTAGTGCTGGGCCCAGATGACCTTGTCTTACGTGACTACCGCTGCTCCCGCATATCGGACCCCTTCCCAGATGGAGCTGCTCCCCTCTGTATAGAGAGCATGCTCTGGAGTTGGGAGAGGTTGTCAGTTAGGTCAGACCTCAGGTTAGTTAGAGTCTCAGGAATGTCTGAGCAGTCATGAAGGGAGCCTGAGGGTCATGTCAGGCAGCAGGGTGGCTGGGTTGAGGGCAGAGGTCTTCAGGAACTGGATTCAAGAGGAGTTTAAGAGGAGTACCTGGTATTGGGTGATCCGAGCGTTAGACATCCACCAGTCCGGAGGGCTCCTGAGGAGAGCCTCAACAGAGTGCGCCCCAATAATCTGGAGGCCTTGCCCTAGAGTCAGCTTGGACGCTTCTTTAACTAGAACAGCAGTAGCTGCTATGGCCCGCAGGCAGCTGGGCCAGCCGGAGGCTACCAAGCCTAATCTCTTAGATAAGTGGGCAACTGGTCTCTTCCAGGGCCCTAATGACTGGGACCTCTTTGGCAATGCCTCGAGTCTCAGAGAGGAAGAGCTGAAACAGCTTAGTGATACAGGCAGAGCTAGGACTGGCACAGACATTAAGGCTGTTTTTAGTTTCTCACAGGCCTGTTGTTCTATCTCAGTCCAGATTAAGGTATTGGTGCTGGTATAGAGAGGCTTAGTGATCTCGGCAAAGCTAGGGATCCAGAGGCGGCAGTACCCTGCAGCCCCAAGAAATTCCAGCCTCTTGGTCGTGGGGGTAGGGATTTTCAAGACCACCTCTATCCTGCTATTGGAGAGCGACCGTTGTCCTTCTTTGAGTTCATAACCCAGGTAGGTCGCGGTGGTGGTGCATAATTGAGCTTTCTTGGCTGAGACCCGATGTCCTAAGTGTTCTAGCTCTAGTAGGAGTGCCTTCGAGGCCTCCTCACATTCAGGACGAGAAGCGGCTGCTAGAAGCAAATCACCTACATACTGTAGCAGGGTGACGTGTTGGTACCTTTCCCGGAACAGTTGGAGGTCCTTGCTCAAGGCCTCACCGAAGATGGTGGGAGAGTTCTTGAGTCCTTGAGGCATCAGGTCCAGGTCAGTTGTCCTGAGAATCCCCCTTCCGGATCAGCCCATTCGAAGCGAAGATGGGTTGGCTGAGAGGCGATAAGGGAATTGGAAAGAAGGCGTCCTTGAGGTTCAAGACAGTATAGTAAACACGGCTAGGAGGGATCAGGCTCAGAAGCGTGTAAGGGTTCGGAACCGTGAGGTGGATGGTTTCCACCCGAGTGTTTACTTCCCTTAAGTCTTGGACTGGCCTAAAATCCTCAGTCCCAGCTTCTTAACTGGCAAGAGGGGAGTGTTCCAGGCCGACTGGCAAGGTTTTAAAATGCCAGCTTCTCTGAGTCTATTAATATGCGCAGTTATTCCTAGCTTGGCCCATGGAGATCGGGTATTGGTGGACCCGAATGGGGTAGGCATTGCTGCTTAGTTGTACTACAACTGGAGCCTGATGCTTAGCTAGGCCAGGGGGGTTAGTCTCCGTCCACACCCCCGGTATCTCCTTTTCCCATCTCTCGAGGAGAGCATTCAGGATTTCTCTGGGGGGCTCTCCTAACTGAAGGTACTCCTCAGATAAAGGCACAGAGAGCAGGAGAGAAACCGCCGGTTCCCCCAGGGTCAGGGTGGAGCCCCCCTGCTCGAAGGAGATAGTGGCCTGCCTCTCTGGACCCTGTCCCTCTCCTCGGAGGTGAACAGGACCTGCAACAATTGCTGACAGTCATTCCAAGTGGCTGATGGGTGTGGAAGACTGTCTCTAGGAGAGAGATTAAACCTTGGGGTTTATCAGAGGAGGAAAGGTTCTGTTGTTTCCAATTATACAGATCGCTTGTTGAGAAGGGGACATAGACCATGAAGGGCCGAGTCTGGTCTCCAGCCGGTGGTGGAGCAACCTGACGGAGGGGCCGGACGGCAGCCGAGGAGTCTGGCGCCTGCGGAGGGGTTAGAAGGGGTGCCGCCACGGGTATGGGGAGGACTGAGCGGCCGAAGGGCTTCAGCCTCTCCGGCCACGGCAGCGGTGGGTGGCGGAGGCCAATAAGGGGGTGGTCCAAAGGGTCAGTGAAGGGGTCTTCTGGGGGACCTGGAAGAACAGGGTAAAGCCTTCGGGAGGGAGCAGGAGCCAAGGGCTTCTGAGGCTTCCGCAGAAGCTGGGCAATTAAAATATTCTTCCTATTAGGGCAGGAGCATTTCTTAATGTAATTAGGCTTGTCAGTAGCCATGTCAATCCAAACATCAATATAGGGAATTTGGTCTGGGTGTCCGGGATTCCCACAGATGACGCCCCGAACTGCAAACACATAGCCTAAATCAAAAGTGCCTGAGAGGGCCAGGCGACCCGGAAAGGGGGCCGCTCCAGTTCGCGCAGAGTGCGCGGGGACCCAGGGTCCACTGCCGAGTCTCTTCCAGCCACACTGCCTGACAACGTCCGGACGTGGAGAAGAAAGCTTCAGGGACGCATCTTCTAGGAGGAGGACGTGGCAGGGGGTGGGGTTAATCGGTATTATGGGAATTATAACAATTATTATTCTACTATATGACTAACCTGGGAATAACAAACAAGGTATCTGAAATCATGCTTCTTCAATTAAATTCTGAAGAAACTCCAGCTTCCCCTGAAACAGTCACCACTGCTTGTCCAGACTGTCTTAATAATTTACTAATTCAATTAGGTAAAAATTTCCCCCAAAAGTCCCTAATAAACAATTCATGGATGAATTGCAACAGGTAGAACTAATAGAGGCACCTTATACTCCTGTGCCTCCTCCCCAGACAGAATAAGAATAGTTAACCAAGACGGACTACGTTCCTTACGCAAGCTCCCTCATGGAACGATCGCATGCCAAGGCCCCCCTTGTTTACGCACAAAGGAACAGAAGGAATCTCAATCACTGTAATTAATTGAATAGGTTTTATAAGAAATGTTGTCCTGAGTTAGTTACGGAGGTAAATCAGAAACTAGCTGATCTAAAAACCCAGAACTAGATTTTAAATAAAGTTCAACTATTAATCTCAGACAAAGGGCCTATAGAAAACTCTGTCTCATATTACAGGTTACTCTACTCCCTTCTTTGTATCTATAAACACAAAAAGTTATCAATTAATTCTGATAAAATGAAACTAACATCCTGGTACTATGGAGTGTAACTCCCTGCTTCTTTAACCTCAAATGTTAGATTTATGCCAAAAAAGAAAATATATAAGCACATAGAAATTTGCAATAAATCGGAACAGTGCCACACTTGCTCTGAGTCGTGTAGTCATCTGTCTCCCAGCGCCGACGCCCCACCCCCTGCGGGCCCCCCGGACCCCGCTGCAGCTGGACTGCGGCTCCCCACCATGACGTGGTGACCTGAGGCGCGCATGCAGAAATCTGAGGAGTTATCAAGGAGACATTGAAGAGGGGTCTTAGGTCCTGAAGATCCCTGACCCATTTTGAAGGACACAGGCCAGCACAACACAGAAACACAAAACACAAAAGGACAAACAAATAAGACTGACAAGGAAGTTGCCAGATAAACCGAACCGGGGCCAAGAGCGACGGCCCAGGGGCAGGATCTCTATGCTGCGTCCAGCAGATCCACTTCCCCTCACTCTGCAGAGTTTTCAGAAACAGACTTACCGGGGGACGTCCCGTCTGCTGAACCGAACCTGGGCCCAGGGTTTCCAGATGCTCTCTAGATGGGATTTGGAGTGGAGACAATTCCAGGGCAGAATGGCATCGGGACGGAGGAACGTCTCTCCGAGGCCTTCCCCTAGACCGCCTGTCCGCTCCCGGGATGGACCTGTCTCCCGGGGTCTTAGGAGGTCGACCCGCCGACGTGGGGGACCTCGTTTGTCTATCTTGCTGGGACGTCCAAATGTTGTAGACCAACGAGACAGACCAGACTCAGACTCCGAACTGGGTTCAAAAGAAGAGAGCTTTATTAGCCGCCGGCGACCGTCCCACCCTATGCAGAGGAGAGAGCAGCCCGAGCTCAGGGGGAGGGCTGCTTATACAGTTGTCTTAGCCCCTGTTAAGGAATTGGGCTAAGGGTCTGCCAGCGAGCAAGCACGCACAGAAGCGGATATCTGCGGTCAGCCATTGTGTCTGAGGGGTGAGCAGTTCTATTGCACAGTGTAGTGGTCAGCTCCGGCCGATGCCTGTCTCCTTCCCTCCTACCTAGTTCCTGTAATCCCCTTAGGGTCCAGGGCAAGGTTACCAAGAGGGAAATTTTTAACTACAAGTTTTCACAGTACTTTAGCTGTATGTTCTTTTGTTTTATTGCCCTGTTGTCTGTCCTTCACAGTGGTTTCTTCAGCCTTTCTCCTCATGGGGTGCATTCCGATTTGGAGGGAGTGTAGGTAGGATGTGGGCCCCTGCCCACCACAGACAGGAAAGAGTCCTGCCAAGGAGGCCGAGTGGCCAGTGGGGTCTCAGGGAAGTGGAGAAGGTTGGGGCAAGGTTCAGCTGAGTAACCACTGACCCCAGGAGCTGTCCACCTGCCAGGCCTCAATTACTAGAATATTATATATAGGGTTGGGGGTTTGGTGGATGAACAAAATGTAACCTTGAGGTGTGTATTCTCGGGGCCTGGCCAGCCAAGGATCAAAGTATGCGTGTGACTAGATAAGGTGCGCATGGATATGGGGTTTGGAAAGCTGTGCTGGGAGCAACAATGGGCAATATGCCAAGCATGAATGTATTTGTCATGATGAAAACAACGAGAGACAGGAAATATGCTGGGCTTGGCTGTAGGGTGAGCAGAGACTCAATCTCAAGGACTTAATTACCTAAAACACCATGCAACCTAGGGAACCACTTTGCAAATAAATTGGCTGCATCCAGAGACCTTGAGCATTTGCTGCCTTGCGATGCTCCCCCTCACTCCAAGCAGTGTCTGCTTGTAGTTCACTGCGTTGCTATGACCGCGGCAGGCCCGCCGAGAGAGTTGACAATTATATGCTTTGCTCTCAAGAAGGAGTGAACATTTACATCCACTCAGCGATTTGCTCACTTTTCTCTGTATTCTTTCATCCCTGCAATGACTCAGCCAACACTGCCTGCACCTCTGGTTCAGTAGGCCAACTGAACCCGAGTGTTTACCTCTCCTTCCCCCACAACCCCAGGAAAATGGCAATCAAGCAGCCCATCAGTAAAATGAGAGCTCGAACAAGAGGAAGATAGATAGCAGTACCGGAAACCAGGAAGGGGCCGTCTGACAAATGGTCTGTACACACAGACTCGGGGAAAGCCCTGTGACTGACAACCTACCTCTGTGAGCGGCAGGCAGAGGAAAGAGGCAGACCTCTCCAGTCTGGCAACCGATAGAGTTATTAAGGGAAAGTTACACAGGGGCAGGTCTTGGGATATTTCCTGAGCTGCTTGACACTCACCAAATAATTACAGAGGGTGGTGGATGGTCATGGGTACCAGGGTGTGAATACTACCAGGTACAGAAAGTCACTTCACACGCTTGACCAGGTCAGGACAGCAACCTGTTCCAGGAAGCAGCCCTCGGCAGGAGGCAGCGGAGGGGCCTGTTTATGTCCGAATGAGCATCAGTTACTATCAGACAGTCTCTAAGAGTATTCTGCCGTAAGCAATCTGCGTAATGGCCTCGGTCCTGCTCTCAAGCAAAACAGCAATGACATCATGGAGCAGTCTTCTTCACACAGGTGAGAAAGGCTGAGCAAGTCCCAGGAGGGTTAACAGTGGCTGAGGTCAGAGTGGCAGAGAGACCAATCCAGCTGAACAGGTAGCAGGTAAAGGGCACATCCGGGAGGCCAGGTGAGGGAGGGGAGGGTGGGCCACCCCCATGGGAGAACAGCCCCACTCTGGATGTTGTGACTTGTGGACAGAGTGGTCAGCTGGGCCAGCGGCTCCCCAGAAGTGACTGACCGGGTTGTCTCCTGCAGGCGGGGTCTTTCCCAAGTGGGATTCTGACGTAGCCTCAGGGTCAGAAGGCACAACAGTGAAGAGGACATAGGATGGTTTGAACAGCTCTGGCTCCTGCCCCCTTCACCCTCTGCTTCTAAATTGTTTATTTCTAGATTTTCCCTTTGATCTTTTTGAACTGTAGTTGACCATGGGTAACTCAAACCACAGAAAGCAAAGCCTTGGATAAAGGAGAACTCCTGCCCAGCCGGTGTGGCTCAGTGGTTGAGTGCTGACCCACACACCAAGAGGTCGCCGGTTCAATTCCCGGTCAGGACACATGCCCAGGTTGTGGGCCCAACCCCAGTGCGGGGCATGCAGGAGGTGGCCAGTTGATGTTCTCTTTTTTTTTTTATCCTCACCAGAGGACATTTTTCCATTTTTTGTTCAGATAGAGTGAGAGGGAGAGAGAGAAACATCTATGTGAAAGGGACACATCGAGTGGTTGCCACCTGCATGACCAACCAGGGCCAGGGACAAACCGAGGTACGTGCCCTTAGTGGGAACCGAACCCGGGTCTCTCTGGACCGCAGGCCGATGCTCTAATCCCTGAGCCAAACCGGCCAGGGCCGATGTTCTTTTTCATGGATGTTTCTCTCTCTCTCTCCCCCTCTCCCTTCCTTTCTCTCTAAAAATCAATAAAGAAAAAAGAAAACTCCTGTATGCCTAAGGTACCATACCCAAGTACCACAAACTGGGTGGCTTTAGGCAGCAGCAATGTATCCTCCGTGGCAGGATACTAAAGAGCTGGGGAAAGTCCTGGGCAAGTGGAATAGGGAAACTGAGACAAGAAAATTAAACAAGGCCAAACAGTTCGGGTAGCTTACAGTCAGCTTGTGAATCGCTAGACCTTATCTTCCCCAGCCACGGACACTTGAGAGCAAGTAGTTTCCACCCTGCTCCCTAACCGGGAAACATGTAGCTTAAATACCATGGCCTGGAGAAGTAGAGAACAGAGACCCAATTCATGCCATTACTGCCAGCTAAACCCAAGGACACATAACGAAAACCCCATGAAAACCACACAGACCTAAGAGAAAAATGAAACAGATCAAAGAAGAATCCAGAACTCCTCTACACGTTCATTGTGATGCATCAGCATATTAAAAATGCACCTGGACATCTGATGAATATTCTACTGAAAGCCTCCCCTGAGATTCTTGCCTACAGGGGGGAAAAAGGGGATGTAAAACCCTCAGGACAAAGACTCAGTGCGCCCCCAGGCCCCTGCCCAGTCATGAACTCTTTATTTCTAAGGATCCCTCCGAGACTTGCAACCAGGGGAGCAGTGGGCAGCGGCAGCGTGACCTGGGCTCACCTCCTGATCCTGTCTCCAAGGCCCCCTTTTCTCTGACTTCCCGTTGAGCTGACAGCAGCCCCGCCAGGCTCCCTTCTTTCCTATAACATTTCTAGAGTCAAAGCAGAGCACCGCCTGGGCTCTCCTGCTGCTTCTTCCACCCTACGTCCTTCCTCCATTTCGCTGTCCCCAGCTGTAACAAACGTACTCTCGACATCACCTTGACTCAGAATCACCTTGACTCATATTATGAAATCCTTCCTGCATGAAGTCAGGAACCCACACAATCCAAGCCAGCCTGAGGCCGGCCCGCTGGTAACACTCACAGCTCTGGGGGACAGACGTCCGGAGTTAAGGTCGGCAGGCTGGGCTTTCTCTGAAGGCCCCTGTGTCTGCTGCAGGGGGGACCTTTGCCCTCTGGTGTTGCCCAAAATCCTTGGCTCGAAGAACATCCCTCCGGCCTCTGTCCCCACATGGCCTTCCCCCTGGAAGTCCGTGTCTGTGTCACCTCTTCTTGTAAAGACACCAGTGGTATTAGATCAAGGGCCCACCCTACTTCAGTATGGCCTCACCTTAAATAATCACATCTGCAAGGACCCTGATTCCAAATAAGGTCACATTCTGAGGTTCCGAGAAGGACATGAATGGGGGAGGCAGAATCTCCGACCCGGTCCACACATATTTCACGTGCACGTTGAAAACTTCCTCACATACGTGGTAGAGACGACTAACTGTCCCACTGTATTAAGGCTCCCATTTCGGAGTGTATAACCCCTGATTTTTAGCAGCTTATCCAAAATGAAGGCTGCATTTCCCAGACTCCTTTGCTGCTAGGTCTGGACAAGTGACTAAGTCCCGGTCAGGGAGATGTGAGAATGAAGTCCATGTGGCAGCCTCTGGGACCCCGCCTTAGCAGCTAGCTTGGCCTGTGCCCTGTCTTCTCCTCTCCCCCATCTGGCTGACAGAACACGATGTTACAAGTGTCTGCTCGCTGGGCCAGGAGGACAAAGTCCCCACACGTCCCGGGGATGGCCTAGCAGGACGCTGGGAGCCCCTGGGTCCTGAATGACTGCAGTCACCGTCCCAGCTCTGCGGCTCACACCTGGACTCCCGTGTGAGGTAAGCGGCCGCCCAGGGCGGCGGGCTGCAGGAGCCCAGGGACACCATTCACGTGGCAGAGGAGACGAACCGAAGGCCTTGGCTTTGTGAGGTGAACCAACTGCATGGCCATCCTCGGAGGTCCTACTTGCATGTAGTTTAAGCCCCTAGGTTTGGGGTTTCAGTTACTTTCAGGGGATCTTAATTTCAACGAATATAATAGGTTACTGATACTGTGTTTACTGTCTAGGAGATCTTTGTCCACGGAGGGGAATACTCAAGAGTATTGGTA
The DNA here is from genome assembly GCF_014108415.1 of Molossus molossus. Lineage (NCBI taxonomy): Eukaryota > Metazoa > Chordata > Mammalia > Chiroptera > Molossidae > Molossus > Molossus molossus. The sequence continues at coordinate 4,698,335 of NW_023425345.1, read as the reverse complement.
CTTTGTTTATTGCACAATTTATGAAGGTAATATAACTCTGAAAATCTATTTTCCTTTAGCAGGTAAACATTATTATTAATTAGATTAACCGTAGCCCCTTAACACTTAAATGGCAATTGCTGATCTGGTATGATTGATTCTTTTGAACCCTCCAGACATGTGAAACAACACACCAAACATACACACATAAAACATTTCAGTCTGATGATGATACAGGATCTGAGTCATCTAATGACTCATTCTTTACTGAGATGCACCAATGAAGGAAGTGAAACTGAAATCTTTGTTCATCAGGCTGATCCCCCCCTCATATGTTTTTCTGAGAGAGAAAGGGGGCAGAGAGAGAGAGAAACATCCGTCAGCCGCCTCCTGCATGCTCCTGACGGTGGATGGGGTCTCACAACCCAGGCGTGTGCCTTGGCAGCAATCAAACTCGTAACCTTTTGGGACATGGAACAACACTCAGCCAACTGAGCCACACCAGCCAGGGCTGAGTCTTTTTAATAATAATAAATATTTATTTGTGGCATCGGGAACTATTCAGTTTGTCTTTGTCATATTTTAATTTTTGAGATGTGGTATTTCCCCAGCATGTTATATGTTTTCTAAGTTTGCATAGCAATTCAGGGTCCTATGAAATTGCATATGACTTTTAGGATGTATTTTCTATTTTGCAAAAGTGACATTGAGATTTTGATACAAACTGCAATGTAGGTATAGGTCAGTGTGCATAATATGGACATTTTAATATTAAGTTTCCAATCCATGAACATGAGCTATCTTTCCATTTACTAGTGTCTTCTCTAATTTCTCTCAGCAATTATTTTGTAGTTGTCCATGTATAGGTCTTTTAACTCCTTGGTTAAGTATTTTATTCTTTTGGGTTCTATTGTACACGGGATTGTTTTCTACATCTCCTTCTCAGAATGTTCATTGTCAGTGCCTACAAATGCAACTGATTTTTGTATGTTGATTTGATTTAATAATTCTTATTGCCATTGTAAGTATAATAGCACCTTTTCTATTTTAATTTATTTTTGAAATATTTAACAAAAATTTTTATTTAGAGAGGGAAGAAGGGAGAGATAGAAACATTGACATGGGAAACATTGATCAGCTGCCTCCTGCACGCCCCCTACTGGGAATGGAGCCTGCAACCTGGGCATGTGCCCTGACCAGGAATTGAACCTGGACCTCTCAGTCCATGGGATGATGCTCAATCCACTGAGCCACACTGGCTGGGAATCACCTTTTCTATTTCCAGATGATTGTTGTTCATATAGAGAAAAAGGTTTATTTACTGGGAGTATTTTCTGCTTCTCTTTTTTTCTTTTTCTTTTTCCAAATTTGAGTCTCTTGGATTTGGAAGGTATAAGATCATCATCAACAACAGAAGGAAGTTAATGCCTTCTTTTCTAATGTTTACATTAATTATAGAATTTCTTTGTCTTATTGCAATCATTAGAACTCAAAGACAATGTTGAATACGTGGAAATAGGCACCATTCCTGTAATGTTCCCAATTTAATTGAAATGGTTTTAATATTTTGACATTTATAATAATGTTTGTTGTTGTCTTTTTTCTAAAAATCTTTTTCTACACTTCAGTATTTTTTTATTTCTCTTTTACTTAGTATTTTAATGATGGCTGACTCCTATGAGCTTTTGTTCAGCATCACTGATACGATCACATGATTTTCTTACTGGCTGCACCAGTCTGCATTCCCACCAGCAGTGTACTGGAGTCCCCTTTTCTCCACACCCTCGCCAGCACTTGTTGTTTGATGATTTGTTGATGGCGGCCATTCTGACAGGTGTGAGGTGATACCTCATTGTTGTTTTAATTTTCATCTCTTTGATAATTAGTGACTTTGAACATTTTTTCATGCCTCTTGGCCATTTGTATGTCCTGTTTAGAAAAGTGTCTTCTGCCCATGTTTTAATTGGACTGTTTATCTTCCTTTTGTTGAACTGTATAAGTACTTTATAGATTTTGGATATTAACCCCTTATTCAATATATCATTGGCAAATATATTTTCCCAAAGAGTGGGTTCCCTTTTAATTTTGATGCTGGTTTCTTTTGCCATACAGAAGCTTTTTAGTTTAATGTAGTCCCATTTATTAATTTTTTCCTTTGTTTCTCTTACCCTAGGCAATTTATCGGTGAACATTCTACTATGTATGATGTCTGAGATTTTGCTGCCTACATTTTCTTCTAGGATTTTTATGGTTGCACAAGTTACATTTAAGTCTTTTATCCATTTTGAGTTTATTCTTGTGTATGGTATAAGTTGGTGGTCTAGTTTCATTTTTTTTTTTTTTTTTTTGCATGTAGCTGTCCAGTTTCCCAACATCATTTATTAAAGAGACTGTCTTTTCTCCACTTATGCTTTTGCCTCCTTTGTCAAATATTAATTGCGCACAATGTCTTGAGTCGATTTCTGGATTCTCTGTTCTGTTTCACCAATCTATATGCCTATTCTTGTGCCAGTACAAGGCTGTTTTGATTATGATGGCTTGGCAGTATAATTTGATATTCGGTATTTTGATCCCTCCAACTTTGTTATTCTCTTTCAAGATTGCTGTGGCTATTCAGAGTCTTTTTTAGTTCCATATAAACTTTTGGAGTATTTGTTCTAGATCTATGAAATATGCCATTGGTACTTTAATAGGGATTGCTTTGAATTTATAGATTGCTTTGGGTAATATGGACATTTTAATGATGTTAAGTCTTCCAATCCATGTACATGGTATATGCTTCCACTTTTTTATATCTTCCTCTATTTTTTTCCCCAATATTCTGTAGTTTTATGAGAACAGGTCTTTTACTTCCATGGTTAAGTTTATTCTCAGGTATCTTAAGTTTTGTTTTTTGGGGTTGTTTTTTTTTCAATGGTAAATGGAATGTTTTTTGTTTTTGTTTTTTTTAGTTTCCCTTTTTGAGTGTTCATTATTGTTATATAAGAATGCCATCAATTTCTGGATGTTAATTTTGTATCCTGTTACTTTGCCAAATTTATTTATTAAATCTAGTAGTTTTTCTAATTAATTTCAGCTTTTATCTTTGTTAATTTTCTACTTCTGATTTCTTTTATTGCTTTATCTAATTTCTTAAAACGGACAGCATATTACTCTATTCATCTCTCTTTTTTTGTAATAAAAACATTTAATTTATTGTTTCTTTTTTTTTTTCTTTCTGAGTTTGGCTTTTTCTGTGTCCTGTAGGTGTGGATTTGAAGTTACATCAGTTAGGGCACATTTGACTACAAATAACAAAATATCTGGGTGATGGTGACTTGAATAATGTAGACATTTACTATTTTATGTAACAAGGAGATTGGAGGTAGATATTTCTAGACTAGACAGTGTTTCAGTGGCTTAACAATGTCGTCAAAGACTAGAGCTCTTCCCAGGTTTTTGCTTCACCATTCTCAACATGTTGGCTCTTTGTCCTCACACTCAAGATAATATCACAGTTTCAAGATAAATATCACAGTTCCAGACATCACATATTCTACTCCAATCATTGGCAGGAAAAACAAGGGAGAGACAGTGCACTTAAACCCAAATTGCTTGAAATGTCTTTGAAACAAAAAATAAAATAAAAAACAGAATGTTCTCAGGCAGATAATTTCTTATGCTTGATTCCTCATAACTGGGTCCTACAGCCAGGCCTAGCTTCAAGATAGGCTAAAAAAGTGTCCAGTAAAGGAGAGTAGAATTATATGACAGACTTAGACCAATCCTACCTATTCCCTGGGCTATAAACATTGCCACAACATTAAAACTTAAAGTTTTTTTTTGTTTTTTTTTTCGAGAACCACTCATACAGAGCCCTGTGGTCACACTAATGTTTAGCTTCCCTTCTAGGAAGGAGAGCAACGTTTCATTCTTCCCTGGTGCATCCAAGGCACTAAGAGAATAAAATACAAGATGAAGTCTCAACTGTCACTCAACTACAATGGTAACTTTTTTATTTTATTTTATTTATTTATTTTTTTTTTGAATTTTATTTATTTATTTTTTTGTTACAGATATTTTACCTTTTTACCCCATTGGCACCCCCCACCCCACCCCCCCTCTACCCTGTCCCCGGCTTAGTTGTCCATGTCCATTGGTCATGCATACATGCATATAAGTTCTGTGGTTTATCTCTTCCCACCCCCCCACCCCCCATCCCCTCTTCTGAGGGATGTCAGTCTGTGCCCTACTTCCATGTGTCTGGGTCTACTGTATTCCTCAGACTGTTATGTTCATTATATTCCGTATATAAGTGAGATCATGTGGTATTTGTCTTTTTCTGCTTGGCTTCTTTCACTTAGGATAATACTTTCCAGGTCCCTCCACGTCGTTTCAAAGGATAAGAGATCTTTCTTTCTTACCGCTGCATAGTATTCCATTGTGTATATGTACCACAGCTTTTTGATCCATTCGTCTACTGGTGGACACTTGGGCTGTTTCCAGATCTTAGCTATTGTAAATAGTGCTGCTATGAACATGGGGGTACATATATTCTTCCTGATTGGTGTTTCAGGCTTCTTAGGGTATATTCCCAGCAGTGGGATCACTGGGTCGAATGGAAGTTCAATTTTTAATTTTTTGAGGTAGCACCATATTGTTTTCCATAGCGGCTGCACCAGTCTGCATTCCCACCAGCAGTGTATTAGAGTCCCCTTTTCTCCACACCCTCGCCAACACTTGTTGTTTGATGATTTGTTGATGGCGGCCATTCTGACAGGTGTGAGATGATACCTCATAGTTGTTTTAATTTGCATCTCTCTGATGATTAGTGATGTTGAGCATTTCTTCATATGTCTCTTGGCCATTTGTATGTCCTGTTTGGAGAGGTGTCTATTCAGCTCCTCTGCCCATTTTTTAATTGGGTTCTTTGTCTTCCTTTTGTGGAGTTGTATGAGCACTCTGTATATATTGGAAATTGACCCCTTATCTGATACATCATTGGCAATGATGTTCTCCCATACAGTGGGTTGCCTTTCCATTTTGATGATTGTTTCTTTTGCTGTGCAGAAGCTTTTTAGTTTGATGTAGTCCCATGTGTTCATTTTCTCCTTTATTTCTGTTGCCTTAGGTGATGTATCAGTGAAAATTCTGCTCCGTATGATGTCCGAAATTTTGTTGCCTACATTTTCTTCTAGAATTTTTATGGATTCACGGGTCACATTTAAGTCTTTTATCCATTTTGAGTTTATTTTTGTGTATGGTGTAAGTTGATGGTCTAGTTTCATTTTTTTGCATGTAGCTGTCCAATTTTCCCAACACCATTTATTAAAGAGGCTGTCTTTACTCCACTGTATGCTCTTGCCACCTTTGTCAAATATTAATTGAGCGTATTGCCTTGGGTCCATTTCTGGGTTTTCAGTTCTGTTCCACTGGTCTATATGCCTGTTCTTGTGCCAGTACCAGGCTGTTTTGGTTACAGTCGCTTTGTAGTATAACCTGATATCTGGTATTGTGATCCCTCCAACTTTGTTCTTCTTTTTCAAGATTGCTGTGGCTATTCGGGGTCTTTTTTGGTTCCATATGAACTTTTGAAGTATTTGTTCTAGTTCTATGAAATATGTCGTTGGTATTTTGATGGGGATTGCATTGAATCTATAGATTGCTTTGGGTAGTATGGACATTTTAATTATGTTAATTCTTCCAATCCATGAACAGGGTATGTGCTTCCACTTTTTTATATCTTCCTCTATTTCTTTTTTCAATGACCTGTAGTTTTCTGCAAATAGGTCTTTTACTTCTTTGGTTAAAAACTTAAAGTTTTTAATAAGTTTTCCTTTATGTTTTTGGGTGCTATGTTGTTTGGTACGTACAAGTTTATGATTGTTATATTTTACTTTTTAATTGTGTCTTTTGTCATTATAGTACGTCCCTCTTTAACTTGCTTATGCCTTAAATTCCACCTTGTGTAATATTGCCATTCTTCCTTTCTTTTTAAGTTTTCATTTGTCTGGTATCTCTTTGTTCATCCCTTGTATTTTCAATATCTATTTTTCAAAAGTGTTTCTTGTGAGAATATATGGAAGAATTTTTTCTGTTCCTATTAGTGGGATACACTTGATTTTACTCTTTTCATCTTATCCTGTGTTCATTAGTTATTATAACTTGTTTCCTGTCCTCTTTCCTTTCTTCCATTCGGGTGGGGGTGTTGGCACGGGTGGCAGCCAAGGCGAGAGTTCTGTGCCAGCACCCGCCTTCCAGGGCTGGCTGGTTTGGTTGGAACATACTGCCACCAACATTGCTGCCTTCACTCGACAAGCTTTCAGCATCTGGTGGCTCCTTCCTGGCTCTGACACCCCCGAATCTAATCCTCTGTCTTTCCTCAAGGTTCAGTAAGCCCGAGTTTGTGTTTGCGTCTTCAATTAAGAACGCCGAATAACAACACCAAAGTGCTATTTTTACCCCCACTCAATTTTATGGGACAACTGCACTTCACAGAGTTTTACCTTATTTTTAATTTTTTTTGTTAGTCCTCACCCAAGGATACTTTTCCATTGATTCTACTTATTTACTTTTTTTATTCCTCACCTGAGGATATTTTTTCCATTTATCTCTAGATAGAATGGAAGGGGTGGGAGGAGAGACACAGAGAGAGAAACATTGATGGGAGAGAGACACATCGACTGGTTGCCACCCACACGACCCCGACCAGGGCTGGGGACGAATCGCAACCAAGGTACGTGCCCTAGCCAGAATCGAACCCGTGACTCTTTGGTTCATGGGCCGATGCTCTAGCTGCTGCCAAACCAGCCAGGGCTGTCCATTGATTTTTAGATAGAGTGGAAGTGGGGCGGGGAGGAGAGAAAGAAACATTGATGTGAGAGAGACACACACACACATCAACTGGTTGCCTCCCAAACACACCCTGACTAGGCCAGGTGCCCGGACCAGGAATTTGGTCTGAGGGCCGACGTTAACTGCTGAGCAAAACCAGCTAAGGAGAGTTTCACCTTATTTTTTAGACACTTATTAAATACTGAGAAGGAACAGAGAATACTTGGACCACGAAATGATCCAACTATTCTAGACTATACAGGGAGTTTTCTTTTTCTTTTTTTTTTTTTTTATCCTCACCCGAGGACATTTTTCCATTTTTTGTTCAGGTAGAGTGGGAGGGAGAGAGAGGAACAGAGAGAGAGAGAAACATCGATGTGAAAGGGACACATTGAGTGGCTGCCACCCACACAACCCACCAGGGCCGGGGACAAACTGCAACCGAGGTACGCGCCCTTAGCGGGAACCGAACCCGGGTCTCTCAGGACCGCAGGCCGACGCCCTAACCGCTGAGCCAAACCGGCCAGGGCTATACAGGGAGTTTTCAAATAAAAGTCTTTCTTGGTGCTGTAGAAGTCCTTGATCCTCATTTAATGAAGACCTGATTCCCCCTGAGAAAATAACCAACACTTTACAGACTTAAAAATCATCTTTATTATTTTAATCATAAACACTTACAGCCACTTATAAGGGAAAAGAAAGCAGAAGAAAGAGGAGGAAGAAAGGGTTTCTGGACTTGGGCGAGGGGCGGCCATGCCCGGAGCTCACTTCTTGCTCCTGGGATTCAGCAGTTCACGCAGCATGGAGGTGCTTCAGGAACACGCGTCTTGGGTCCACTCTTCGTAATGAGGGTGATGGGCATCCAAGTTCAGGTTTCTGATGGCATCCACGCAGTCGTTTTCATCCTGAATGCATTCTGAGCTCTGCTCCGAGGCCAGGTGTGTTCTGTGGGTCTGTTGAGAGAGGGACGAGGAAGCACTGACTGGATGCTGTGCCGGGAGGACGGGCAGGACGGGGGATGCTGAAGACGCCGGGACAAGGACCGAGCCAGCTCAGCGAGGGCCAGCGTGGCCTTGAGAGAAACAGAAAGCTGACAAGAATCTTAGGAAAGGAAGAGAAGGAAGCAACCTGGGGCCGTGGAGGGAGAGGAGAGTAAAAAGGGTGCGGGGAAAAGGAAAGGGTGGGGCAGTGGGAGAGAGGACAAGGAGAGAATGACGTGGAGAAGGGGCAGCTGAGGCTGGGAAGGTGATGCGGGGGGCCTGGGGCCCGCGCTGGGCAGCTCCTCACCTTCCCGAGGATCCTCTCGAGCCGGAGCCTTATCCTTGTACTGTACTGAGTCAGCTTCTCCCAGGGTTTGAAATCCTTTCCCTGGTTGTCCACAAAGTTTTCCCAGCAGTCAGCAAACTCTGATGAAAGAGGGTCCCAGTCAGGCCCAAGGGGCAGGGAAGCGGCAAGCCTCCCCCTCCCCCCCTTCCTCTCCCTGGACTTGTCCCTCCCAGGTGGTATCCTATCTTGGGCCTCACCTGGGCCACCACCCTTCCTGTCCAGTCATGCCCCACCCCCAGGGGTTCTTCCCTGTTGGCATCGCACTCTCCCACCTGATGACAGCTCTGTCACTCTTCCTACCTTTTTCTCTCATGACCGACACCTGGATGTTGGGCTGCCGCAGACTCTGCAGCCCAACCTGATATCCCCAGATCCAGTGGAAGTACAGGCGGGAGGCGAAGATTTCCAGGCTCAGGTGGGGACAATCTTTGATGAAAGCAACCAGTTCCTTAGCACAGAAGGGACAGGGGCTCCACGTGATAAAGCAGATGATGTCGTATCTCTTGGTTTTGTCCAAGTTCAGCGAGTTGATCTTGTCAATAAAACAAATCTCTGCATGTTGCTTTTTCTAGAGAGGGTCCCAGACAGAGAGAAGGATGGGTTGGTTAAAAGGCAGAGTCCAGAGGTTCATGACCTCTACCTTGTGAACTTTTGAATATGTAAACTTGCCTAAGACAGAAAAGAACCCCCTTCCTTCCTTCATTAGTCATTCCTTCATTAACTCACTCGTCCAGTAACTCAAGACTCCCAAAGCATCCTCAGCTTGATCCAAATCGGACCAGAGAAGTGATGGCTTAGCAAAGAGACACCCCCATGGCAGAGTCCTGAACGCTCTAAGGACCTGTTTTGACACTTGTCCAGGAAGTTGTCTGGAGATGTTTGAACCTAAGGGCCCCCAGAAGCAGACCAGAGCAGCAGGAGGAGGGACAGCCAGCTCGGAAAACAAGCGGAAAGCAGGTGTGTTATGAGGTCTTCAGGTGGAGGGAAGCACCCAGTCCTCGGAAGAGCACTTGGCTTTGCGAAGCTGAGATGGAGGACCAGTAAACATCAGCTTGTCACACGGGCAAGCAGAGCGTTGCTGGAGGGAATGGCTTCTCTAAGCCCAGGACGGAAGGAACACAGAGTTCCGGGGAAGCAGGGCCAACTCAGAGCCAGCCAGTCCCAGTATTTTCCCTGCACAATGGCTGCGGTTATCCCTCCTGCCCTGGGCCCAGGGAGCCCGCTGGGCACCTTGTTTTTAATGTAGTCTTTGTGGAGTGTCTGACCATCGGGGAGCTTCAGCTGATAGCACAAGTAGGTCTTCCTTCTGCCGTTGGGCTCCTTGACTTTGTGCTGGTTGCCAAACTGGTAGCAGAAGGTGCTTTCTGTTAGCAGGTTCATTGTGTTTCTGCACAAGAGGAAAGAGAACATTGAAGATGCAGAGAGCATCCCCTGATGTCATTCCAGGTTCTGTCACCTTCTGAACCCAACTCTTTGGGTCTCTTTGGGTCTCTGGGGGTGGTAAGGAAGTATCTCCTCTTTCTTCGTGGGCCAGGAGGATTGGGAAGGGAGAAGGAAGAGGAGAGAGAGATCTGCCACCTCCATGCTGCCTCCCATCTCCAGCCGGCTGAGCCCCCACCAGCACCCATCATGGAAACCACTGAAGGCAGGGCGGCTGGGCTGGGTGGGGGCCGCACCCTGACAACTGGTCACTACATGTCCTTCCTTGGCTCATAGGCCTGTGTCCTGAGCCCCAGATCCCACAGGATGTGTCCAATGCCAGAACCTTCTCTTTGGAGACTGAGGGGTGGAAGTTGATGCTTCCTCTACCTCTGTGCTCTTTGCCTGGGTGTGTGCGTCACAATTTTGTGTGTACAAAGAACACAGAGGCAGACAAACAGGAAACATTGGTGTTATCAAGGGACTATTGTGACATAAACTTCTGGCTGAAGAACTCACATAGCTGTTACTCACCTTAATTGTGGTTATACTTTATGGAATATTCCATTTTATGTCTTGCTTTTTAAAAATTGAATATTACAGCCCTGGCCAGTTTGGCTCCACAGTTAGAGCATCTGCCTGCGGACCAGAGAGACCTGGGTTCGGTTCCCGCTAAGGGCAGGTACCTTGGTTGTAGTTCGTCCCCGGCCCCGGTTGGGGTCGTGTGGGTGGCAACCACTTGATGTGTCTCTCTCACGTCAATGTTCCTCTCTCTCTCTTCCTCCCTCTCTCCCGCCCATTGTTTCTGAAGATAGATGCAAAAATGTCCTCGGGTGAGGATAAAAAAAAAAATTTGAGTATTACATTTGCAAAGTGACCTAGCCCACACGGGCATGCAGAACCAATGGATTCTTTTTGAGAAATGCTGTTTTCTGCCTGGCCAGTGTGACTCAGTGGATGGAGCATCGTCCCATGGACTGAGAGGTCCTGGTTCGATTCCTGGTCAGGGCACATGTCTGGGTTGCAGACTCAATCCCCAGTAGGGGGTGTGCAGGAGGCAGCCCATCTATGTTCTCTCTCACATAGATGTTTCTGTTTCTCTCTCCCTTCCTCTCTTTCTAAAAAAAAGAAATGCTGTTTTCTCTGCACAGGTAGAAGTAGGGGCCCAGAACTCAGCGCCTTCCTGCCACGCCCCCAGGGAGTGTCTGGAGCTCGCTCTGGCCAGACCTGGCTGCACGGGGACATACGTAACCAAGTGGACACCAGTGTGAACAAGCGTGGGAGGCCTGATGGAACCCCAGTCTGCTGTCCTGGACAGTCCACCTATGGCTACTGTGACCTGGCTGACCACTGAGTCACTCTCAGGTGACTGCAGATCTCAGACACTTACCTCTGAATGCAGGAATCAAGCCGAGGGTGCCCTTCATGGGTGCAATTGATTTGCATACCCTGTTACTGCAAAGCCAGAAACGACTCCCCCATATTTCCTGCCAACTCACTGAAACACCACTGACTGTACCCGTGAAGAACCATTTCTGATATCTGTTATGCTAATTCACAGAAGCATTAATTCCATCCATGGAAACCCACCTCTGACGTTGCATGCTAGTTAGTGAATCTTCCAGTGGAGTTGGATGACAACTGCTGAAGAGACCATCTAAGACTGGCCTCCTATTACTGACCAGGGACATCGCCACAAGCCTGTGCTCCCAGTGAGGGCCACCGGCTGCCCTCAGGGTGAGGCTTAAAAGGAAGACACCCACTCAGAGCACACTTAGGACAAAATCTTCCTGATTTCAGCCCTGAAGTTCCCACATTCTGGGAAACTCCCTACTGGGCGGGCAAACGTGGACACTCCAGGCTGAAATACTGTTTCAGATTCTAGACAGGCGCACGACCTTAACAGCACAAATGCTGACCCTGGGCCTTGAAGAGCTAGAGGAGTAGGGGCCAGAAACAACCAGAAGAAGTGCTCACGGGTCAATCTGATATTTCGCACTTGGCCGTGTCTTCATGGTGAACAAGTTTTCTTCTTTTCTTGTTTTCCCTCCATGGAGCAGAAATTAGAACATTCCTTGGAAATTGGGTAAGTTTTTAAAATAAAATGAATCAATCTGCTTTTTAGCTGCCTCCAACAATTGCTTCACTTGTCCTTGACCCTGACGTGGACAGAAGAGCTTGAACAATGGGCTTTAGGAAGCCCCGGTGGCCTTGCTGAGGGATATGACAGTGCCGTGGAGACAGGCTGCGGGAGGTGCTGCGGCTGCTGCAGAGGCAGGGCTGGGCCTAAGGTAGGAGCAGGCCCTGCAGAGATGGCCCAGAGAGAGAGAGAAGAGAGCCCAGGGCGGGGTGGACAGGAGGCAGGACCAGGCCCTGCAGAGATGGCTCAGAGAGAGAGAGAAGAGAGAGCCCAGGACAGGGTGGACAGGAGGCAGGAGCAGGCCCTGCAGAGATGGCCCAGAGAGAGAGAGAGAGCCCAGGGCGGGGTGGACAGGAGGTAGGAGCAGGCCCTGCAGAGATGGCCCAGAGAGAGAGAGAGAGAGCCCAGGGCGGGGTGGACAGGAGGCAGGAGCAGGCCCTGCAGAGATGGCTCAGAGAGAGAGAGAGAGAGAGCCCAGGGCGGGGTGGACAGGAGGCAGGAGCAGGCCCTGCAGAGATGGCTCAGAGAGAGAGAGAGAGAGAGCCCAGGGCGGGGTGGACAGGAGGTAGGAGCAGGCCCTGCAGAGATGGCTCAGAGAGAGAGAGAGAGAGCCCAGGGCGGGGTGGACAGGAGGCAGGAGCAGGCCCTGCAGAGATGGCCCAGAGAGAGAGAGAGAGAGAGAGAGCCCAGGGCGGGGTGGACAGGAGGCAGGAGCAGGCCCTGCAGAGATGGCTCAGAGAGAGAGAGAAGAGAGAGCCCAGGACAGGGTGGACAGGAGGCAGGAGCAGGCCCTGCAGAGATGGCTCAGAGACAGAGAGAGAGAGAGCCCAGGGCGGGTGGACAGGAGGCAGGAGGAGAGCCTGCGTCAAGGAGGTGGGCGGACAGTGGTGCCTGGTCCGGGCGGTCTGGCCCTGGCCTGTGTGGCAGGCTTGCCACAACTGTCTGAAGTGGTGGAACCATTTTCTCCGGCCATGGTAACCCAGGGTGGGAGGCCCTGGGGTGACTGGGCTTCTCTGGGTCCTCAGAGCCACCTTCTTCCCTCCACTCGGGCCCTTGACTTAGCCTGACTGCAGCAGGGTTGCCCCGGGCCTGCCTTGTCACGGGCAGTCTGTTTTTGTTTTGTTTATTTGTTTGTTTTTTATCCTCACTGGAGGACATTTTCCATTTTTTGTTCAGGTAGAGTGGGAGGGAGAGAGAGGGAAAGAGAGAGAAACATCAACGTGAAAGGGACACACTGACTGGCTGCCACCGCACCACCAACCATGGCCAGGGACAAACTACAATGGAGGTACGTGCCCTTAGTGGGAACCGAACCCGGGTCTCTCGGGACCGCAGGCCGCCCTCTAACCGCTGCTAAACCGGCCAGGCTGCCATGGGCATCTGGCTCTATCTCCTCTCCAGGGCCTCTGCGTTAGGCGAGTCCCTTGTCTGAGGGCCGCCCAGCCTTCTCCGCTGAGCCCTTCCTGCAGAGGGGGCCTGGGTGTGAGCCTCCTCAGGCTCAGACTCACCTTCTCTCCTCTGCCCCCCCTCTGGGCAGAGCGCCACCTCTGCTGGAGACGGGCTCCGCGGGGCCCCAGGACCCAGGGTCACTGCAAAGGGAAAGTGAAAGTGAGGACAGCAGGGGAGGCGGTGGGGGCTGCGGCGGGTGGGGCAGAATGCGATGGGCTGGTGTGCCGGGACAAGAGGGGCCCACTGTCCCCCAAATAGTGCAGGATTCCGGCCCATCCTGAGTCCCCTCCCTCTGCATGCTTCACCTGCCACCCCTTCGCCCCGGCTGTGTGCCCGGCTTGTGACGCACTTCTGTTCTGCTTGTGCCCAGCCTTATGCAAAGCAGATTCACCCTCCCTGTGGCCTCTGGCTCCCCACTCTGCAGAGGGGCGCTTATGGTCTCCATTGGTAGGAAACCAAGTGTGTTAGAAACACCTGTGCAAACCACACCCCCAGCACGAATCAGGGCCAAGCCTCCCGCTGCCAAATCTGACACTGTGCTAGGACCGATGCCCCAGGCCAGTAACGGCCCCTCTGAATCTGCCAGCGCTTTCTGTGCCCCACTGCGTGCCAGGCCCAGGTCAGACAGTGAGGACCTGCTCAGGCAGGCGGGCCCCTCTCCCAAGGACATCCCAGCTCCGCGGGGAGCCACATACAGTGACAAGTGAAGTACCCGAAGGTAGAGACAGGGTGGCTGAGATTCGACTGAGTTCCAACTCACTGTCTCAGTGGCCTTGGCAAGCTGCTTACCTTCTGGGTCTCAGTGTCTTCATCGGGGTCACCTACCTCATAACGGTGCTGGGAGGAGTGGACGGGTGCCGGCAGGACCTGCTCTCACTCCTTTCTGCTGCTGTCTGGTGGGGCTAGTGAGTCCAAGATGAGGAAACCGAGAATGAGAGAAGGTTAGGGACCTGCCAGGAACCGCACAGAAATGACACTCACAAAGTGGGCAGGGTGGTGGGGACGTGGGCAGGGCACAGAGGGCTAGAGTCAGTGAGCTGTTTCAACAGCTAGAGGAGGGAGGGGGGGCGGCCCACAGCGGGGACACCATGCTCCCCTTATCACTGGTTCCAGCTGAGCAAACAGCCTTCGTTTTGGGGGAAGAAGGTTCGGAGTCTCTGCTAGCCTCTGGTTGCTCATAGTTTGGGTTTTACCCAAAATACATATGTAAACAGTTTCAGTTTCACATTTCTTCAGGGTGACGGTGTCCCTGGGCTCCTGCAGCCCGCCGCCCTGGGCGGCCGCTTACCTCACACAGGAGTCCAGGTGTGAGCCGCAGAGCTGGGACGGTGACTGCAGTCATTCAGGACCCAGGGGCTCCCAGCGTCCTGCCAGGCCATCCCCGGGACATGTGGGGACTTTGTCCTCCTGGCCCAGCGAGCAGACACTTGTAACATCGTGTTCTGTCAGCCAGATGGGGGAGAGGAGAAGACAGGGCACAGGCCAAGCTAGCTGCTAAGGCGGGGTCCCAGAGGCTGCCATATGGACTTCATTCTCACATCTCCCTGACCGGGACTTAGTCACTTGTCCAGACCTAGCAGCAAAGGAGTCTGGGAAATGCAGCCTTCATTTTGGATAAGCTGCTAAAAATCAGGGGTTATACACTCCGAAATGGGAGCCTTAATACAGTGGGACAGTTAGTCGTCTCTACCACGTATGTGAGGAAGTTTTCAACGTGCACGTGAAATATGTGTGGACCGGGTCGGAGATTCTGCCTCCCCCATTCATGTCCTTCTCGGAACCTCAGAATGTGACCTTATTTGGAATCAGGGTCCTTGCAGATGTGATTATTTAAGGTGAAGCCATACTGAAGTAGGGTGGGCCCTTGATCTAATACCACTGGTGCCTTTACAAGAAGAGGTGACACAGACACGGACTTCCAGGGGGAAGGCCATGTGGGGACAGAGGCCGGAGGGATGTTCTTCGAGCCAAGGATTTTGGGCAACACCAGAGGGCAAAGGTCCCCCCTGCAGCAGACACAGGGGCCTTCAGAGAAAGCCCAGCCTGCCGACCTTAACTCCGGACGTCTGTCCCCCAGAGCTGTGAGGACACATTGCTGTTGCTAAAAGCCACCCAGTTGTGGTACTTTGTTAAGGCTGGGTCCAGCGGTGTGGACTTGGAGCCAGGGGAGCTGAGTTCTGGTCCCCATCACTTTGTCCTCTCCTAGCTGAGTGGCCCTGGGCAGAGCCACCTGGGTCTCAGTCTCCCCCATCTGCCAAGCGCTCTGCTGAGATACAGGTTAGTGATTGGCAGCTCCTCCGATGGCCATGAGAGCACATCTCAGCGAGAGCCTTTGACAACATGTCCTTTCTGCTGGTGGGGGCCCTTTGAGCAGAGTCCAGCCATTCCCTGCTGCTGTGCGAGTCCGGTCTCACTGGGCCCTGCCAGCAGGCAGCCCGCGCCCCGCAGCTTCTCCCCAACCATTGACTTGTACAGTGCAGACCGTCTCCTAAAATCAGCCCTTCTGGTAGCCTCCTGAGACAGGGACGAGGTCTCCTCTGACAGGTGGGGAAACAGAGGCTCTGAGGAGCTGTGACACTTGTCCAGGAGCCTCACAGCTGGGAAATAGCCCAACCAGGACTCAACCCAGGCTCCTGACTGCACGTTGGACGTCCTTCCTCTGGCCCTCATGGCCCTTTCTCCTCTCTTCTCCCCAGGACGTCTCCTGCTGCCGATTCAAAGGGCCAGCTCTCACAGTCCTGCCTTTAAAAATGAGGGTGTCCCTGGCCCACTTCTTTCTGATTCCCGAGAACTTGTGGGGTCTTCACCAAAGTGGTTGTGACCCTGGGAAGTCCTGTGGGATGCCCTGGAATGTGGTGAGGAGACGTGGGCAGGCACCGAAGGCCTGGATTAGAGTCCTGGCGCCTGGCTCTGCCACGCACCAGCTGTGAGGTGTCGAGCAAGGCCTTTCCCTCTGAGCCTCGGCTTCCCCATCTGTGAAATGGGGATAACATGCTGACCTCATGGGGCTTTCTTGAGAAGTAAAGGTATGTGACAGCACTTTGTAAACCCATGAGTGCGGACACACGTGTGGATTTTCTGATGGTAATTGGGGTCAGCTAGTCATTCTTTGGTTCATTCAACAATCTTGACTGAGATCCTAGTATGTGCCCCGCACTGTTGCAGGTGCTGGGGTCCCAGCAAGGCACAAAAGCAACGCATGTCCCTCCCCCATGTGGCTCACATCCCAGTGTGGAGACACGCTATAAAAAGTGCACTAATAAACATGTATGATGATATCAGATGGTGATCACTGCCTCAGTGATAGGGTAGGGGTCGGGGGGGCGGGGATAGGTGGGGTGCTGGTTTCCTAGGTGGTCGGCTGGTGGTGGTTCATCAGAGACCTGAATTAAGTGAGGGAATGAACCCAGTGGGTGTTTTAGAGGACGTACGGGTGAAGCACAGTGAGTGCAAAGGCCCTGGGGTGAGGCCTGTGTATGAGGAGCAGCATGGAGACAAGTGTGGCTCTGAGTGTGGCTGATTGGAGTGATGTGAGCTGGAAACTGGGGGATGAGGGAGGGTTGGGGACAGCCAGGGGAAGGCAGGGGCATCTGAAGGTCGGGCTGGCACAGTGCAGGGAGGGCGGAGTACGTCCTGGTGGAGGAATGGCGTTATATTTTGAGCAGGAGTCCATCGGTAAGGAACAAATTCGGAGCTTGGAGACGTCTGCAGGCCCACTGTGTGGCTGTCTCACACCTTCTCTGTCTCGGTGAAAAGGGAGTGATGTCCACTTACCACATGCTTTGCAGGGTTTTAATGAGACTCAAGGAGGCCGGCAAGAGGGCTGTAGTGGGGAGTCCCTGGTGGGACCGAGAGGACTCGCTGCGGCCACGACCCCAGTGGGGCCTGTGCCGCCGTCCTGGACACTAACGGAGACAGCTACTAAGTGACTAACACATGGGAGAGGATATACCAAGTGGAGACACTGGACAAAGGGATGCTTCATATCCTGGGCAGGACAGGTGGGAAGGCAGATTTCATCGCGCTCCTCATAAAGACACACAATTAAAATGTTGAATTGTTTATTTCTCAAAGTTTCCTTTTCATATTCTCAGACAATGGGTAACTGAAACCACGAGAAGTAAAATTATGGATAAGGGGGCTACTGTCGTGAGACACGGTTCACTTTCCTGGCTCAGTACCTCCTAGCTGTGCTGACTTGACCAGCTAACCATAACCTAAGTATTTGTCTCCACCTGTTAGAGTTGGCAGCTAGAAAGATATAGCTGGTAAGGCATTTAGGGCGTGGGGGATATGAATGAGACGTGACAACCCCAAACTAGACACAGAAGGAAGGCCACAGGTCCTGTGTGAGGGAGATGTAGAGTCTCTCCAGGATGTGGTCCAGCTGGTGGTATAGCACCCAGGTGAAGAAGTCTTATAGCTTGAAGACACACACACACACATACATTTTAAAAAACAGACTATTTATTTATTTATTTATTTCCTCACCCGAGGACATTTTTGCATTTATCTTCAGATAGAGCGGGAGGAAGAAAGAGAAACATTGATGTGAGAGAGACACATTGAATGATCGCCCCCCACACTACCCCAATCAGGGCCGGGGACAAACTACAACCGAGGTACATGCCCTTAGCAGGAACCAAACCCGGGACTCTCTGCTCCACAGGCCGATGCTCTAACCACTGAGCAAAACTGGCCAGGGAGCCCTGGACGGTTTGGCTCAGCGGTTAGAGCGTCCGCCTGCGGTCCGGAGAGACCCGGGTTCGGTTCCCGCTAAGGGCATGTACCTCGGTTGCAGTTTGTCCCCGGCCCTGGTTGGTTGTGCGGGTGGCAGCCACTCGATGTGTCCCTTTCACATCGATGTTTCCCTCTCTCTCTCTTCCTCTCTCTCCCTCCCACTCTGTCTGTACAAAAAATGGAAAAATGTCCTCGGATGAGGATAAAACAAACAAACAAAAAAACCAAAACTGGCCAGGGCAAGATACATGTATTTTTTTTTAGCAATAAGGGAGGAGACAGTTAGGGACACTCCCGCCTAGGGGTATAAATTCCCCAAACCCCAAATGAGCGGGGCACTTGGTTTGGTTTCAGCGGCTGAGTTCTCCCTCTGACTATATCTGAATGCATTTCGTTTCTGCAAATAAATCCTCGCCTACTTTGCTACTTGTTGTCCCTTGTTTGAATTTGTTCCTACAAGACAAGAACTGAGGACAAGGAGCACTGCCTCCAGCCAGAGGCCTCTGCAGCCAGGGGCCACCTCACCACGGCTGACACAGCCGTGAAAGATGCAGTGGGAGAGCCCACACAGAAGGCTGTGCTCTGGAAACAGACCTGAGGCCCGGTGGAATGTGTACCGGGTGCCTATGGGACTTTTCTTGGGGGTCCAAATTAGGGTCAATGCTCAAAGCTAAGGACAAGGGATGCTAAGTCTCCCACTTTGGTCTTCTTTTTTTTTTAGTCCTCACCCGAGGATATTTTTCCATTTGTCTTCAGATAGAGTAGGAGGGAAAGAAAAACATTGATGTGAGAGAGACACACTGACTGGTCACCTCCTGCATGATCCCAACCAGGACCGGGGACCAAACCACAACCCAGGTACATGCCCTTGACCGGAATCGAACCCACACCCTTTGGTCCACAGGCGGACGCTCCAACCGCTGAACCAAACCAGCCAGGAGAGTCCCCCACTTCCTAAGGGAGCGGTCTAGGAGCCGCCAGCAAGGCCAGGTGTGCCCCCCGCCCACACATGAACAAGGGGTAACAGAAGCACACCCTGGGCCAGCCCACCCCAGCCACTCCTCTCCTCTAACCCTGACCACACAGCTGGGTGCACCCATCTACCCCATTCCCAGTCCCCACCCACTTCCCACCCACTCCTGAATTCGTCTTCATTCTACACTGAAGGTCACAGAAAACTGACCTGTCCAAGGTCATGGTCAGTACCTGGCAGACCTCGGGCCTAAACCCCAGGCTCGCCCTGGAGGGCAAGCTCTTTCCTTGGCACAGCAGTGATGCCATCAAAGAGGAACTGAATGCACAAGAACTTTTTTTAAAATCATCTTTAATGTATTTTTAATAATTTTTTTGCCTCATTTACCAGATAAATCATCTAAATAAATAGATGCTACACAGTCTCTTCCCAATGTCAGTACAAAAATAAAACCGAGCTCTGCATCCACTCTGGCTCCCCCAGCACACACCACTCAGAAAGGCACGTGCTGGGGTCAGTTCACGCCCAACCCTCCCAAGTACATTCATTTCGTCTGAACAAAGCTCACTGCTCATTCTGTGCAAAGGAAGCGTTCTTGTGCTGAGACCTGGAGGCCAGGCTGGCCACTTATAAAGCAAAGCGACACAGAAGCATAGGGCCTTCCCTCAGCAGGAGAGAAGTTGGCAATGGGATCAACGGGGCGATGACCAGTGTGTTGTCCAACAGGGCTTGCGGCGGCATTACGAGTGGCCTTGCCAGGGGTGGAGAACATCCTTCTTGTCCAATCTCATAGCAAAAGAAAAGTACCACCTACATTCAAACGGGTGGGAGCTGGGGAAGAGAGGCAGGTGGTCCAAGCTTTCTAAGCCCCCACCCCTCGACCACTGGCCTGGGTGGAGGTGGGGTGAGTGGGAGGCCAGTGTTCCCCTTTCCCCTCTCAGGCTGGAACACTCAGGGCCAGGAGAGGCCTGCAAGGCCACACCCGACCCCTCATAGAGGTCTACGTCCTGGGGGAGGGGGTCCTAATGGACCACAGCCCTTCTCCCAGGGAGCAGGCTCCTGCAGGGCTGAGCCCTCTCTGAGACAGGGCGCCGGGGAAAGGCTGAGTAAGAAGTGTTCCGTTGCTGCCAAAAGAAAAACGTCTGCCTCATTCTACAAAAGGCCCCCAGGTCCTGATTCTGCAAACTGCACAAACAGCTCTCTGAAAGTGCCCACGGGACAGAGAGGTCCGTGTCCCCTGGCGTGTGGAGCATGACCTACACTGGAAGCTGCTCACCAGGAGCCGACAGCACTCAGGGCCCTCCCTGCCCCGCCCTCCAGCACCGCGCCGGGAGAGTGCCCAACTCCAGCTGCCTTTCCCCTCCCAGGGTCCCGCAGCTGCCCCTCCCTTCCCTGACCCACCCCACTTAATCCTCTAGATTCAACTCCCCAGGCTGGGGGGAATCAAGTCACTCTGGAGGGGACTGTCCCTCAATGGAAGCACTAAATTGACCCTGGACAATGAAGGATTCAGGAGGAAGAGGAGAGAGACCAGGGACTTGAGAATCTTGCCAGCAGGGCACCCGAAACAGAAATGGGGTGCAGGCTGTCTTTGGTTTGGGAGCTTGGGAAGCAGGGGTCTGGGGAGGAATCACCCTGCCCTTGCCTCAAACGGCACAGCGCAGGTGCGGAAGGGTGGGGGGGCCAGGCTTCACTTGCTCTCTGGCACCCCCAGCTCTCACCCCCCAGTCACCTGGCTTTTTCTCCCCTAGAGGGCTGGGGAGGGGAGAAGTCATTCCTCACTGCCAGGGAAGCTACCAGTCCACAGGGTACGTGTGCAAACTAGAAAGTGAGTGCCCCTCCTCCCGGCAGGCAGCCTCCTGTGCGTGGGTGGAGTGGGCCCGGCCGCAGGAAGACATGGCAGAGGCCCCACCACGGGGAACAAGGCCAGCCCAGCTTCGGCATGGACGGCGGTGGAGAGGGGTACAGAATGTAAGGAGGAAGGATGCAGGGAGTTGAGGCTGCCCTGAGAAGGTGGTGGGACATGCCCTCCCTCCCTGACCACCACCCACACACCCAGCGTGGGCTGAGCTGAGGAGAGGGCAAAGAAAGGGGAGCGGGAAGGGCTGGAAAGTCACCTGAGTCAGAGAGAACAGGAGCCCCTCGCGAGGAAGCACAGGGCCCAAGTGCCTCAGCCAGAGCTGCTCGGAGGCCTGGCCCGTCCGCAGGGAGCTCACACCCCCGGCTGGCCATGGCCAGGCCCGCCGACAGCTTCCAGCAAAGGGACTTGGGCTAGGTCCTGTCACGCAATGGGCTGTGCCAGAAGGGGAGAGTGTGTGGTGCCCGTGGCAAGTTGTTCTGTGCTGTGAATCACCCCACATTCACCTGATCGGAGCTTCTAAGTGGAGATTTGCAAGACCCACTGCACACGTCTGCAGGCACATGCACGCACTCACTGGGGCAAGAGGGTGGGGTGTGCGTGAGCCCGTGCAGCTGGGCGTGCACACGAGTGTTTCTCACAGGCAGGGACGGGCGGAGGTGCAGCTCTGCTGAGACCCCGGGGAAGGCAGGGACCTCCCTGCAGGAACTGGGCACACGGGACACTGCAGCAATCTCTAACCCTTCCTTTTACCCCTTCTCTCTGACCTCACCCTGGTCAAAGGCAGCCTCCCACCCCACCGCAAGCTGGAGTGCAAAGTTACAAATAAAGACCCCTCCCCACCAAAAATAGGGAAAAGGAAAAATCAACCAGAAAGGCTGGGGTGGGTTGCTGGGGGAGGCTTTGGGCCTTTCCAGTCTCCTGTAGTAACTAGGACGAGCTGCTGTGTCTAGAGCAGAATGGTGACGGAGGTGTCCAAGGGAGGGTGGCCCTGTCCCCATTCTGCCCTGGACATTGTACCCAAACTGACAGCGCAGTGCCAGGCCTCCCCTCTCCCTCACCAGAAACAGACCTGGAGGCATCTCTGTAAACATCACTCACACAGCAAGGGGCAGGATGGTGGGAGAGTGTTGGGATCTTCCCCCTTCTCCTGTTCCATATTTTTAAATAAAATAATTACCCCACCTTCAACCCTTCCCCATCTCTGGAAGTCCCCACCCCAAGCCCAAAAGAAAACAGTTTAAGAAAGTAAAAACGGTGATTCAAAACTTCCCGCTGCGGTCTCGGAAGAAGCCCTCAGCCGCCTGAGCCTCACGGAAGGTGACGGTGATGGAGTTGGCGGTGATATCGGTCACTGTCACTTCACTTGTGGGGAGCGCAGGTGTCCAGGGAGGGGGCCCCTCTGCCAGGTCTGCATCTGCTATAGCCATGGAAGAAAGACAGGACAGATAGAGGACAGTGCTGACAACAAGGTGGGGAAGCTGGGAACAGGTGGCAGCATGCAGACTACTCCCCACCCCCAACGCCAGGCTGTCCTCTGAGTCTCCAGCCAGGTCAGGGCCTAGCTCAGGACTGGACAAATGGGAGGAGGTCACTACATGTATCTTTCCTGGCTGGACCAGAAGTCATCCTGAGCAGGACCACAGAAAGAGCTCTGGGCTGGGCACCAGGGACCTTGCAGGCTGTGTGTGGCCTCCGGAGCACACCATGCCCTCTCTGGGCATTAGGCCAGCTGAACCTGATGACTCAAGGGATCTTTCCAGCTCTGAGGGTCTCTGGGCCTGGGCCACGGGTTGGACCACCTTACCCTCCTCTTCAGGGGGCTGCTCAGCAGGCTCCCACTCGCTGGCTGCCTGCAGGACGTCCGGGGCCGGTGACTCCTGCAGGAAGAGCTCCCGTGGATGGCTGTGACTCTCCAGGTTGGGCCCGCGGGGCGGGAACTTCTTGCGTGAGAGCCGCAGGTACTTGTGGGCCTTTCGGGGCTTGCGGAGCGGGAAGGGCAGGGTGGACACCAAAGGGCCCTTGTCCACCAGCTCAGGCGCCCCCGCCTTGACCACCCCCTCAGGGCTCCCGCTGCCGAGTGGGCGCGTCAGGGAGAAGCAGAGCTTCTCCTTGCCCTTGGCCTTGTGGGAGCTCCGCAGGTCCATGCTGTACAGCCGCTGCGGGGGCAAGCCAGGGCACGGCGGGTCAGCCCTGCCCTCCCACCCACTGCCGCGCCTTTGCTCATGCTGTTCCCCCCGCCTGAGTGCCCTTCCCCATGCTTCATGGCCCAGAGGCAGCCATCACCCCGCCCCCAGCCCAGCCCAGAGCCACCCTAACCAGCCCGTCCTGCAGCCCACAGGGCCTCATCCCCCCTGGGGCTGTGAAGGGCTCAGGAACGGAGGGCCACAGGCATATGCCTTTGGTACACAGGGGAGGTACAAGAGGTACAAAAACAGATCTGGATTTCTGAAGCAGATAAATTAAGTTCTTCTTCATCATAGAGAAGGAATCTTTGCTCACTGAAGGACCCCCACAGCTGAGACAGACAGCTCCCCAGGGAGACGATGTGAGGCAGAGGGCTCTGAAGGTTCTTGGGGCAAGTTAATCAAGGGGGACACGCAGCACTGGGTGGCGCAGGGCACTGCCAGTAGCCTGCGGGCACCCCAGATCCCTTTAGGGCACTGCTCAGCCCTGAGCTGCTATGTGGCCCCATCCGGGCCTAGGCTTCTGTTGATGGCCTGCCTCATTCTTGTTAAAACAGGCTGAAAGGAAGGTTCTTCCACTACTCAAGGGCTGGTGTTTTACAATTTGGGGATTTGTCTTATTGACTTTGGGGGGTAATTTATACAAGTCCAGGAAAGATCCTTGGTGCTAGAATGTTGGAAGGCTTAGATCACTCTGGTGTAGCAACTTCTACTGCTACCTCTCACCAGAGGCCGAGAGCTCCCAGGAAAAAAAACAGGGGCCATCAGATGGGACCTGTAGGCCAAACATGTCCAGGTGGGAACAAAGATCACATGTGCAAGCTCCATTCTCTAGTCCCACCTGCTCATGCCCATCTGTGGGCGTGGAGTGTGAGCTGCCTTGGTGATGGGAAGAGGGCTGAACTGGGAGGGATTGGGAGAATGCTTCAATGCTTTATCCTATTTGCTGCTTTATCAAAACCCATTTCTTCGGCCTGGCTCGCAGGCCATCACAAGCCCAGTAAACTCTCCCCCATTCTGCAAGGTGGACTCATCTTTGTCCTTCTCTACCTCACCACGAGAGAACTACAGCTACTAACAGGGATCCAGGAGCGTCAGAACTCAGATCTGGGTTTTAATCCAGCTGTGTGACCCTAGGAAACCACCGGCCCACCTGGGCTTGTTTCCTCCTCCGTGAAACAGTGAAGAAGCTATGGTAGCCAGCCTTCGGGATGGCCCCAGCAATGCCTGCCTCTGGGGACTCGCACCTGTGTGTGGTCCCCTCGTGCGCTGAACACTGCAGTGTGGGACTTCTAAGGCTAGGCCATTAAAGACACTGCTTCTTCCTTGTTCTCTCTCTTGGATCACCGACTCTGGGGGAGCTAGTGGCCATACTGTGAGGCCACTCAGCAGCCCTCTGGAGAGGGCCACAGGGTAAGGAACCAGGCCCCCTGGCAACATCTGCCCTGACACGCCTGTGAGTAGCGCTTGTGCGTAGCACTTTGGAAGCAGATCATCCAGCCTCAGTCAAGCCTTCAGATGGGTGCATCCCTGGCCGACATCATGACTGTGAGCCAAACTAGAATCACTAAAGAGCTAGCTAAAGCACTCCCAATTTCCTGACCCACGGAGACTGTGTGATATCACAAGTGTTTATTGCTTTAAGTTGCTTAGCTAGGAGGGAATTGATTACACAGAAATAGATGATAATACACCTTCTCTAGAGGTTTACTGTGCAGATGAAGTATGGCCATTCTGTAGAGCACTGGGCACGAAGCTGAGCATGGAGATGTCTGACAGATGTCCCTTTCCTTCCTGGGACCCAATTTACATCAAGCCCTGTGGAACCCACCCACTGCAAGAAGAGAGGCCCATCTACTCTGGCAAAAGCCTCAAGTGATACACAATCAAGAGTGGACAGGAGGGAAGACATGGCTCACACAGCACATGGACCTAGAAGACTTATTTTTATTCCAAACACCTGGATGGGACTTACTAAATTCAGGAGAGCAGGTATTCCCATCATTCTGATTTTACAGATGAGAAAACTTAGGCTCAGAAAAGCTAATCACATAACATAATTGCCTCAAATCACAAAACAACATTACTTCAAACTCCATCCTCTTTCAGTGTAGAGCAGTGGGGTCAGCAAAGTGTCCCCAAGGCCTAGGCAACAGGATGTCAGAGTCTAGGCCCACTTGTGGCAGAGAGTAGGAAAAGAAAGCCCCATAGGGTTCTTCTCACTCAAAAATGACATATTTCTAAGACCTTCCAAGACTATGGGTCCAGAATGCCAAGAGCCTCCTCTACTTGCATCCTACAATTCCAGGCTCCCATGTTTTCTCAATTCTAAAGTTTTTGTCTCTAAGGATCTCAATTACAATCATGTGTTTTGGGGACTCTGAATATCAAAAAGGCTCATTTATAAGATTCTAAGCTTTTAAAAGTCCAGGAGCCCATTAGCCATATGTCCACCCACCTTCCCACCACAGCACCCCCACCCGTTGCCTTCCTGGGGCATGAGCCCCACATTCCGACTTTCCCCAACTACTTCTCTGCTTCGGGTGGAGGCCAAGTGCCTCCCGCCCACAGATCCCTGGGTGAGGCTGAGGAGAGGGAGTGGTTTGGCTCAACTAGCTGGGCAATTGCACGGTGAGCATGGGGACCTATGGGTGGGCACCAGCGCTGGTGGGTTACCTGCAGCAGAAGCCGCTTGGGTTTCGGACCTCTCTTCCTATACCCCGACGCTCGGTCTCTCTCCTCCCTGGGGTGCAAAGCAGATGGCAGAAGAAAAGAAAACACTGGTGACATTTAAGGGAAAGTAGGGTATCCGCTCCACCCTGCCTCTACAGTCTATGGGGGAGGGGGCATCCTCCACAGGCCACCCCCAATCCTGGGGTAGAACTTCTTCCCTGTTGCTCTCTTTAGGCCATAACAACAGGGTCCCTTGTTTTAACTCCCAGGGCCTCGGTCTTCCTAGCTTACAAAGGCGAGGGCACAGCCACTGGTCCCAACTGCTGGGGTGGGACTCAGGTGGCATCTCCAAAACTATGTGGCTCTTTACTAGGCTCCAGGGTCATGCCAGAGCTCTGCTCCACATGCTAGTGGAACCCCCCCCCCCAAGAATGTAGTTCCAGCTTCCACTTTAAGGAGAGTTACACAGAAACCTGTTAATCAAGTTTGCCTTGGAGGTGCCAGGGCAGCCATAGAGAATCGGCATGTCCCTCCCTCCACCTGGGGTCCCCCAATGGGATCTCCATGACTGGTGGGGAGAACGGGCTTCTACTCGTCTGGACTGTCTCCTGTGGGAAGGGAGTTACAGTGGCCTACACTGAGTCCCTAGGAGATGACAGACTGCTGGGTGCCTCCCCATATCCCAAATGCACAAACACAGGCACAACCTGAAGCTGCAAACAAAGCCACACCAACACACACCAGAAATCACCACAGAGCTGCCAACAACCGTGCCTGGAGTGGTGGGAAAGTCAGTCATTTCGTTCTGCCCATCGCACTTCGTTCCATTCACACTTTCTGTGGCCCCAGGGCAGAGGCCACATGGTCGGAGCAGGAATGTGAGGGCAGGAGTTCGCCCCGACAAGAGAAAAATTCTGAGATGTTGTGAATTCCGTTCCCGTGAGCCAGACAGTAGGAGAAAGAGACAGCGAGTCCGCCTGGTAAGGGTGGGGGCCGCTGACCAAAGATGGCTCACATGCCCACATGTCCGCTGAATCCTGAATCGACCTCAGGAGTCCACCCAGACACCACCGGCCACCACCACACCTGCGCAGGCATGAACCTTCAGGGCCGTACCGATCAAAAGCGGAAAGTATTTCTTCCTTCCGGTCTCTCACCCACTTCACTATTTCCTGCCCCCTTATCTGTAAAATCTTTCCAAATTTACATCTTTCTTCCCCAAAACAGAATGCACGGGGTGGGCGACAGTATGAGAAACAAAACTCATCTTGTATTATTTCTGTATTAGCTATTCTAGTATTTTCCACACGAACAAGTGTAAACCTACATCTGCCCGCCCGTGTCCAGAGGCCCCTGTCAACTCGAGGACGGTGCACATGTCGCCTCTCCACCAAGCCCTGCAGCTGCTGACTTCAACCTTATGCCCCAGGACCTGGTCCCTTTTGGGCCTACATATGGCCCAATAAACCCTTTCTTTTAAAAACTTTTGCAGTCACGGAAGTTGTTTTTTTTTTAACAGTGCACTTCCCCTTGCTGGGTGTGTGACCTTAGGCCTGTCTAAAATCTGAGCTCAGCGAAACCCAAGAATCCTGAGAGACTGTATCCACCGTTCCCCTTCCTCTAGGCAGCAGCTGCCCACCCTCAGGGACATCAGTCTCCAGGGCTCCTGGAGGTAATACACCAGGTGGAGCCGCCCGGGCCCCACAGAGTTGGCTTCAGCAGGTCTACTGTGGGGACCTGGAACCAGAATTTGATAGAAGCACCCAGGAGACTGTGATGCTGCTCCTGGCGGCTCACCAGGACAAACCTCCCAAGCCCTTCAGGCTGAGAAGCTTCTCTCAGAACCCAGTGCTGGGACCCAGGACTCTGTTTCGGGAACAGCTCTACCCTGACCCACAGGAGACCTTGGCTGGTCACTTCCTTTCTCTGGGCCTCAGTATTCTTGTCCGGAGCAAGAGGTTCCCTCCTCAGCTGATCACCAGGGCTCTTAAGAGGAACAAGCTTCAAATCCATTACTTTATTGTATGCTCTCAATAACGCTGTATTAATAGGCAGGGTTCTTAACAGGAACACAGCATGTGGTAAGTGGACACAACTCCCTTTTAACTAAGACTGAGAGAAGGTGTGAGACAGCCACACAGTGGGCCTGTAGACGTCTCCAAGCTCCGAATTTGTTCCTTAATGACTGACTTCGGCTCAAAATATCATGCCATTCTCTGCACTGTGCCAGCCCAAGCTTCAGGTGCCCCTGCCCTCCCTTGGCTGTCCCAACCCTCCCTCATCCCCCAGTTTCCCAGCTCACATCACTCCAATCAGCCACACTCAGAGCCACACTTGCCTCCATGCTGCTCCTCATACACAGGCCTCACCCCAGGGCCTTTGCACTCACTGTGCTTTGCCCAGACGTCCTCTAAAACACCCACTGGGTTTATTCCCTCACTTAATTCAGGTCTCTGATGAACCACTATCAGCCTAGGAAACCAGCACCCCACCTATCCCCCTCCCTGACCCCTACCCTATCACTGAGGCAGTGATCACCATCTGATATCGTATATATTTATTAGTGCACTTTTTTAAAAATTAATCCTCACCCGAGGATATTTTTTCCATTTTTATGCTTAGAGTGGAAGGGAGGGGGCAGGGCGGGGGAAGAGAAAGAGAGAGAGAAACACAGATGTGAGAGAGACACATCGATTGGTTGCTTCCTGCACGACCCTGACCAGGGCCGGGGACAAACTGCAACCGAGGTACCTGCCCTTGGCCGGAATCAAACCCACTCTTGGGTCCACAGGCCAATGCTCTAACCGCTAAGCCAAACCAGCCAGGGCTATTAGTGCACTTTTTATAGCGTGTCTCCACACTGGGATGTGAGCCACATGGGGGAGGGACATGCGTTGCTTTTGTGCCTTGCTGGGACCCCAGCACCTGCAACAGTGCGGGGCACATACTAGGATCTCAGTCAAGATTGTTGAATGAACCAAAGAATGACTAGCTGACCCCAATTACCATCAGAAAATATCCACACGTGTGTCCGCACTCATGGGTTTACAAAGTGCTGTCACATACCTTTACTTCTCAAGAAAGCCCCATGAGGTCAGCATGTTATCCCCATTTCACAGATGGGGAAGCCGAGGCTCAGAGGGAAAGGCCTTGCTCGACACCTCACAGCTGGTGCGTGGCAGAGCCAGGCGCCAGGACTCTAATCCAGGCCTTCGGTGCCTGCCCACGTATCCTCACCACATTCCAGGGCATCCCACAGGACTTCCCAGGGTCACAACCACTTTGGTGAAGACCCCACAAGCTCTCGGGAATCAGAAAGAAGTGGGCCAGGGACACCCTCATTTTTAAAGGCAGGACTGTGAGAGCTGGCCCTTTGAATCGGCAGCAGGAGACGTCCTGGGGAGAAGAGAGGAGAAGGGGGCACGAGGGCCAGAGGAAGGACGTCCAACATGCAGTCAGGAGCCTGGGTTGAGTCCTGGTTGGGCTATTTCCCAGCTGTGAGGCTCCTGGACAAGTGTCACAGCTCCTCAGAGCCTCTGTTTCCCCACCTGTCAGAGGAGACCTCGTCCCTGTCTCAGGAGGCTACCAGAAGGGCTGATTTTAGGAGACGGTCTGCACTGTAAAAGTCAGTGGTTGGGGAGAAGCTGCGGGGCGCGGGCTGCCTGCTGGCAGGGCCCAGTGAGACCGGACTCGCACAGCAGCAGGGAATGGCTGGACTCTGCTCAAAGGGCCCCCACCAGCAGAAAGGACATGTTGTCAAAGGCTCTCGCTGAGATGTGCTCTCATGGCCATCGGAGGAGCTGCCAATCACTAACCTGTGTCTCAGCAGAGCGCTTGGCAGATGGGGGAGACTGAGACCCAGGTGGCTCTGCCCAGGGCCACTCAGCTAGGAGAGGGCAAAGTGGTGGGGACCAGAACTCAGGTCCCCTGGCTCCAAAGCTACCCCCCAACCCCAGGCCTTTCCTGAGCTTCATCAGATTGTCTTCTGCTAAGGGAATCTCCAGAGAGCATGTCTTTGATCTCTCCCCAGTGGCCTGTATGGGCATTACTGATACTGCTGACCCTCACACAAAGGGCATCTCCATGACACATTTTTACATTCATCACCTCAGCTGAAACCCCTATCTTATGGAGAAGCCGCAGCAGGGGTTATTGGGGTGGCCCAGTTACAGTAGAGAGACCGAGGCCTGGGGAGGGGAGGGAAGTAGCCAACATCACCCAGCAACAGGAAATTAACCAGGAACTCTGGCCTCCCTGGAATTGGTGCCCACCACCTTCCCCCAGCTAGACTAGTCTGCGCTGTCCCTGCCAGAACCCCACCCCTGTGCCTATGCCCATGCCCCTTGTTCCAGGCCAAGCCAGCAGCAGGCTCGCCAGGAAACCTCCAAGCCTGTCTGTTGACCAGCCCCGGGGCAGGCTGAGCCTCTTACTTCTCCTCATAGGCCATGACCAGGCGGGGGTCCAGGATGTGCTCTTCTGGCTCCCACGTGCTGTACCTGGGAGAGAAACGAGAGGTCAGAGCTGCCCTGCTCTCCCCTGGCATTCACTGAAGCCACAGCTGCTCCACCAGGGCCCGCTTTCTGTAGGCCCTTGCCCCCTACTGGTCCAGGAAATTGTCACCTACTCCTAGGAGCTGTCCCCGGCCAGCCACACTAGGTCAGGGGTCTCCTAGGAGTTCTAATGACACACCAGAACTCCCCTCATTCTGAGCACTGATCACAGTACCCTATAAATATCGGTGTCCAACTCCCAATTAGGCCTCGTGTCCTCCTCAGTAGCACAGGGTGCCTGGAAGAGGGCAGGGCCTGTGGTAAAGGGCAGGGGCTCTGAGACCTTCTGCCTGGGTTCAAATCCCAGCTCTACCCTTGATAGCTATAAGATCCTGAACAACTTCTCTAAGGTCTCTGTGCCTTGGTTTCCCCATCTGCAAAAGATTCTGCTGAAAAATGCATTCATATGTCTACGTTTTCAAAGTAGGGCCTAACATACATGAAGTATTCTGTGCTTATCACTGTTATTATCCCCACCCCCTCCTCAAACCCCAGCCCCAGCACAGCCTCTCTTGCCAGAATGAGTTGCTCCCTCCCTTTTGGGCACTCATCTGTGCATCAAGGCCAGGTCAGAAGTGCCCTTGTATCGGGGCCTAGTACACAGCAGGAATTTGGTAAATGTCTAGTGACTGGTGCAATGGTCATAGGGCTAGGACCCCCTAGGATTCTCCCCAGAGGATCTTCCACCACTCCCAGACCAGAGAGTATCCCCCGCTGGGACAGACCTGGGCTGAGACAGCTCAGCACTTCCTGAGCTCAGCCATCCTTGTTCCATCTGCTCTGTTATTTACTTAGTATCTGCCTTTAAGCAGCTCACTTTTTCACGTATTTAATTTTATTTAAAAAAATAACGGTATATGAC
This sequence comes from Molossus molossus, assembly GCF_014108415.1. Lineage (NCBI taxonomy): Eukaryota > Metazoa > Chordata > Mammalia > Chiroptera > Molossidae > Molossus > Molossus molossus. The sequence goes on along the minus strand of NW_023425345.1, from coordinate 4,667,367 downwards.
TTCCATATTTGGAAGAACAGTATCCCTCACTATAAACAGATGCTAGTACATAAAAATTAAAAACTTAAAACATATATATATGTGTCTATATGTACATGCATACAAATAAAGATATATACAAATATACAATTATGCCCATACGTATATGTGCATATGTATATGCACAAACAAAACCTAAGCACTGGACTATGTTTCTGGCTGAGGCGGCCCCCAGCTCTGCTGGATAAGAAGGGAGATGAGCAGGTATCAGGGAAGCAGAAAGAGGCTAGGCACTGCCCCTGCCCTTGTGGCCTCCGAACCAGCTGAGCCGAAACCTTCATCTTAAATTGTCCTGGCACTGTGAAACCTACAGTCGTCCAGTCTAGACATGAACAACAGCTGCCCAAGGACAGAATCCTCTGCTCCTTTCTCCAATGACAGTGCTGCATAGCTACTTCACATTGACCCAGTCAGGCTCTGTGACTTAGCAATGAAGGTCCATGCCCTGAGGACCTTCTAGCCCATACCCAAGTGCCACATGCTGAGCCTGAGAAAACACATCACACCTCTCTTCCTTTGTACATGCTGCACTGTTGTCTGGGATGACAGTCCCTCCAGAGGACTCCTACTCATCCTTTAAGAGCTAGGTCCTTATAGCTTTCCCTGAGATCTTCTCCCAACTGTCCCACTCCAGCAGGACGAACCAGCCCCTCTATGGCCTTAGTGCTACACTTGGCACCTGCCATAATTACTGGTGAATGCAGCTGGCATCCTGGTGGGCATATTGTAACCCCTCTTCAGAGCACACAGCCCAGGTCCAACCCCCAGGTGTTCTGGGAATGGCTCTAGATGCCACTGCAGTTTTGCTTACCCTGAAGAAATGTGAAACTGAAACTGGTTATGTATATATTTTGGGTAAAACCCAAACTATGAGCAACCAGAGGCTAGCAGAGGCTCCAAACCTTCTTCCCCCAAAAGGAAGGTTGAGTTTGCTCAGCTGAACCAGTGATAAGGGGAGCATCATGTTCCTGCTGTGGGCCGCCTCTCTTTCCCTCCTTCTCTAACTGTTGAAATGTCTCCCTGACCCTAGTCCTTTCTGCCCTGCCCATTTTTGTTGATGTCACTGCTGTGTGCTTCCTGGCAGGTCCCTAACCTTCTCTGGACCTGTTCCTTCATTTTAGAATCACTAGCCCCACCACAGACAGTACCAGAAAGCAATGAGAGCAGACTCCTGCCGGGGACCCATCCACTCCTCCTAGCACCATTATGAGATAGGTGACCCCAATGAAGACACTGAGACCCAGAAGGTAAGCAACTTGCCAAGGCCACTGAAACAGTGAGTTGGAACTCAGTTGAATCTCAGCCACCCTGTCTCTACCTTCGGGTACTTCATTTGTCACTGTATCTGGCTCCACGCGGAGCTGGGATGTCCTTGGGAGAGGGGCACTGCCTGACTGAGCAGGCCCTCAGTATCTGACATGGGGGCCTGGCACACAGTAGAGGCACAGAAAGAGAAAGCGTTGGCAGATTCAGAGGGGGCTGTTACTGGCCTGGGGCATCGGTCCATGCGGGATCAAATTTGCCATCAGGAGGCCCGGCCCTGCTCCATGCTAGAGGAGGGCAAGGGGAGTGGATTGCACAAGTATCTGTCCAACACCCTGGGCTCCCCTACAATGGGGGCCACTAGCGCCCCTCCTCAGAGTGGCGATTTAGAGGCAAACCCAATTTGGGAATAGCCGGGCGCAAGGAGCACAGGAGCACGCAGGCGGCATGGTCCACAACCTAGGCGACAGCGGGCGGGCCTGACATGGCGTGCAGAGGAGGTGGGTACCGGCAGGGCGGATACGGAGCGCTCCGAGAGAGGCGGAGGGCCCATGTAACCCCGCCCCGCCCCTCTTCCGGCAGCCCTGGAGCCGCGCGCGCGCACGCAGGAGTGGCACGTACGGATTACCAGGCCAACCAATGGGGAGAGGGGGCGGGAACGGCGCGTGCCCGCTGAGAGGTAAACACGGCCACGTGACCGGCAGCCCCAGCCCCGGGCTGGGTAAACAGGCACAAGCGGTTGCTGGAGCTTGGTATGCGCAGGATCCCGCCATGCTGGGGGCGGGGCGCCCCACAGAGCAAGGCCTCCTGCAGCATCCCACTACAATATAATGTTGCTTGGAATGAGACCCAGCACCGCGGGGTTCGGGGACGAGCCAGCACGGGTGGCTCTGAGCAAGTGATTCAGGCCTCCGTTTACCTATGCGTGAAGTGTGGGTACCAAAATAGTCCCTATCTTTTAGGGTTGATATGACTATTAGTTGTGTTAAGCCCAGTGAAGCACTTATTTCAGTATGGTACGTAATAAAAGCAAATATGCATTAATTAAGCCAATTTCGAAAACCTAGAGAGCACAAAAACCTACTAGGGCCCGAATCCTGGACTCTGCTACTGTGGCTGCCCAAACGCAGTCTTAGAGGAGAAAAAAGCGCCTTCTCTGCCTCTGGAACTGTTAGGGCAGCCCATGGCCAGGCTCTGTGAGGCTAGGGCCTCATTTCACAAGTGGTGAGATGGGGGTGCATAGAGGTTGAGGGCTTTGCCCTGGGTCACACAGTTGTTAAATATATAGAGCAAAGTTCAAAGGCAGTCTGGTCTGGTTCCGCAGCCTGAGCACTTCCCACTGAACTGGCCACCAGGCCAACACACAAAAGATCTTCGGTCACCTTTACCAGAGAGCCCACTGTGTATCAAAGGGGCTAGGCTTCCAAGCCATGGGGTCAGACAGCTTGAAGTTCAAATCATCCCAGCTATATGACCCCGGGCAAGGGCTCCTCTGCTGAGGCTTTTTGTCTCCCCATCTGTAAAATGGGTTGCCATGAGTCAATTAAATAGGCCAAAGCCTGATCATACTAGGGGCTTACTGATGAGCAGCCCAGTTATTGCTGTGCCCACTGACAATATCATTACCAAAGCTCCATGGAGGTGGTCCACCCTAGAAGATGCAGTAGCATTCACTAGTGGGAAAGGAAGGACAGCAGTCCTGAGCTGATTGCAGTAAGAGTGGGATATCTGAGGGTCTCTCGGGCTGAGAGCAACTGCCGCTGATGATTTAACATCCTCTGCCCCAAGACGACAGCCCTTCCCTGTGCCCCTAGCCCTTCTCGGTGCCATTTGGTTGGCTGTTCCTTCCAGAACTAGCAAGACAGCTCCTCTGCCCCACCTGCTGGGGAGGAAAGGCAGTCATTTGTCTCCCCTTTGGAGAGATTATAGGCAAAGTGAGTATTCTATTGTTTCTGTTGGTAACATAAGCCTCCCTGGCCAGGGTGAGGAGGGGGCTGCAGAGCAGGAGAATCTGAATTCCCCTCCCCGCTGAGGCTGGTAATGCCCTAGCCATGGCTCCTAGGCTTGCAGGTTGCAGCCTGCCCAACTATCCACTCCCCACCTGCTTTATCAGCCTCTATTCCAAGCCAGACCCACTGAGGAGGGGAGACTGAAGACCAAATGGGTTACAAAGAAGCCCTGGACCTTCTGCTTCTCCCTCTAAATGAAGCTATGCCCCCCCTCCCCCCAGGTGAAGTGGGGACTACGCTGCACGGGGTTGACGGTTATATTCGGATAATGACCACCCCTCTCTGGCCTCAGCCTCCCCATCTGAGGACTGATCTAAATGATTTCTAGGCCACTTTGAGCTCCTGTGAGGAATGGAATCTCCCAGGTCCCTCGCCTGGCTGAGGGCGGGGCAGGGGACCTAGAAGCCAAGCTGCCTAACTCTATTGATAGCAAACATTTACTAAGTGCTTGGTTGGCTGAGAATGTACCAGGTACTTTCTGGCCAATCATCTAATCCTCATAACAACGCTGTGACAGAGGCTTTACTATTCTAGTTTGGAGATAAGGAAGCAAAGTTCCCACTATGTTGGGGACCTGCCCAAGGGCTCACAGCTGGATAGGAACCCAGGACCAAAGTGTGAGGGAGCCAGAGGTGCACATGGTCATCTGGTCAAACAGGGCTCCCAGAACCCCTTGTGGGGTCATAAAAGGTAGTCATAAGGGCACATCTGGTGGTCTCCTCATGTTAAGAAACAAGCAGGCCCCTGGGTTGGGGCTCTGGCCAGCAGAAACATGGAGGGACTGCTCTTGGAGCACTAGGTCCTTCCTGCTGATGGAAGCTCTGATGGGCAGACATATTCATTTGGGATTAATCAAAGTGGGAGAAGGAACTTTTGATAAGTGCCTTTGTTTAGAGAAGGAAATCTTTCAAAAGATGGAGTCTGCCAAAGGAAAAATAGCCAACAGTGCCTTGAAGGCCACTAGGCTGGGACCACACTCCAATGCAATGCCTTCTGGTGCAGAAGCTAGGGGAAGCCAGTGCTCCTGCTGCCTGCCCTGGCATCTTCCTTTTCTAGCTCTCCCACACTCATACTGTCCCTGCACCCAGGCTGGAAGTCCACATCACATCTGTGGAGAAAGGGACCTTCATTCACTCCTGGGGTGTTTGGGAAGGGGCATCAGGGACAGGAGAAATAGACAAATTTTGCCAGTCACCAACTCCAATCATAAGGATGCCTGCAGGTCACCATGAACATGTACCCAGGCCTTTCACCCCATAAAGTGAAGAAGCCTGTGAGGGGGGCAAAGCCTGGACTATTGAACCCATTTTGCAGATAAAGAAGCTGAGGCACCACGGATCATCTTCCTCTCTACTGTCTCTTGCCACCGTGCCCCTAAGACATTCCCAGGACCCAATACCAGGTCAGCCCCCTACCACCAGCACAGCAGAAAGTTCCTGGCACAGACAGCAGAGGCTCTGAGTAGAGGGGGATTCCAGGAGTCAGTCTCTAGGAGGCAGGGCAGGAAGGTGGGGCACCTACAGACCAATGGGGAGGCCCCACGACTTGTTTATTCTCCACCCCCCTCAACTCCCTGCTGGGAGGTGATTGGTTGGTGTGAAGGTTCCTGATTGGACCTCCGCAGGAGAGGTGGAGAGACTGGGAGGGGTCCTAGACCAGCTCCCTGCTCCCCAACTCTAAGATGGAGGAAGCACAGAGGAGATACCCGAAAATGGGGTGGCCTAGTTCAACTCTGACCCCACTTGCTGTGTGACCCAAGGCAAGTTGCTTACCTACTCTGAGCCTGTTTCCTCATCTTTAGAGATTACTATCCCACCTGCCTCACAAGGCTGTATGGGAACCTGGTCTATAGAATGGACCAAGGCAAGGTGGGCTCAGGTTCTGTCCCTAGTTCTATGGCACTGAGGACTCATACCCGGTTAGCTAGCCTTGTCTTACCCAGTCTCACAAACCCCTGTCCAGCACTGTACTTGCTATGGCTTGGGGATCCCTCCACCTGGCCAGCAGGCATCTCTGAACCCAAAATGCTGGGCCTTCACCTCCCAGGTGCCCGAAAAAGCCTCCAACCAGAAGATGGAACTTAACTGGAGAGGAGCAGCTGAGAAGAGAAGCTGGAGCCCACCTTGACCCTCATGTGCTCCAAGCCCCTTAGCTGGCAGAGGGGCAACTGAAAGCCAGAGAAGATTATTTAATCAAGTCCCACTGGCCAATTACTAGAGCAGCTGGAGCTAAAAGCGAGGCAGGAGAGAGGGCAAAAGGTGGATGGAGGGATGTACAGGCAGGCAGACACACACACAAAGGACCTTACTTTGGGGGCCATCCTTTCCACTTCACCAGATACTCGACTTTACCCTGGGGAAAAAGAGAAGCAGACACAGTGAGATATACAGCTGCCCCAATGACCACTCACAGGACAGCAAGGCCTAATCTCCCGTGCAGATGGATGTCCCCCAACACATACACACAGACCAGAGAACCCCCCACTAGATCCCCACCAACCCAGAAACCTCCCAAACTCTGGCTGTTGCATGACCACCCCAGATGGCCCTCCCTACTAGAGCACAGAAGTGCAACTGGCCACAAACACTTCTGGGGCTCCTGTGGCAGAAACTTGGAGCTCATGTCACACATGGGGAAACTGAGACCACGTGGGGGTATGCATCACCAAAGATCCAGTGTCTAGAATCTAAGTGCTAAGACCATAACTCTCTTTCCCTTTTAGATCAGAAGACTCTCCAAATTGTAGTAAATTCCTCAGCTCTAATTCCACCAGCCCCTTCCTAGAAAAAGTTGCCTCTGACCCAGAGGTGACAGGCCAGTGACTTTAGGTCTCTCAACTCAAAAGACCCTGGAAGGACCCCAGAGAAGGCTGACAAAATCTCCACCTACAGAAATGATGGTCACCCCTCCAGTAGTTAGAAAATAGAGGTAGGCCGCTCCCTTCCTCTTATTGACAGGGGCCTTTAAAAGTTTCCAGTCCAACCCCAACCATTAGGTGAAACCCCTCCACACCGAACTTTGAGACCAAGATGTCACCTCTTCAAAGAAGCCTGTCCTGGCCACGCTTTCTAATGCCATCCCTCCCACCTCACAGTTGTCTTTCTGTGTAGCACATGAAAGTGGGGACTGGAAGACATTAGTTTGCGTTTCCTCATTCATCGTGCATCTCCTCTGCCAGAATGCCAGCTCTGGGAGGGAAGGGGTGTACCCTCCCTGAGGCTTAGAAGGTGCCTGGGACATAACAGATCTTCAATAAATTTATTTTGAATGAACGGCTGAAAGAATGATGCTTCTCATTCCCTGGCACTACCCCTCAGGTCTGGTGTAGAAGATGGTAACCACTGTACCTGCCTGGGCTACACTCCATGAAAAGCACTGGGCTCTGTGGAATAAATTAAAATCGAGGCAAGTCTGGATGATGGAAGAAGGAGGAGGGGCAGCCCCAACCTGAAGAGTGTTCAACCCCATCAGAGATGGAAGAAGAAGAAAGCTCATGGCCCACCATGACCTTGAGTCTTGGCCCAAGATGCCAGGACTAAGTTTTTTCTCTCAAATGATGAGCTGGCGATCTGCCAACTTGAGCTCCTCGCTCTCCCTTCATCTCTGACTGGTCCTGTGATTTTGATCAGTTCACTTCTCCTGCCTGGGCTTCAGTTTCTGCCTCAAATGGGAGGTGGTGACCTCTAAGACCCTTCCCAACCCTGCTGCTGGAGCCTCCCAAGGGACTGCAGAAATGAGACAGGGAAAAGGATGGTGAAGAGTGCCTCCAGGACAGGAACTCTCCCCAAGGACTTCCATCCCCAACCTCCAATCTGAGGCGAGCCCACTCTGCAATGTGCACAGGAAGTGTGGACCGCCCAAGTCCAGCCGGAAGACGCGGGGACCCGAACCCAGCAGAACCGTCCTTAATTGCAGGGTGTTGTGTTTTGGATAGGAAGGGGGAGGAGCTTCGAGGAAGCCAGAGCGCTGTGGGCGGCTTCATTGAGCCCTGCCGGGCGGGGCTGAGAGTTGGGGTGGGGAAAACAGAGGGGTGTGCACTGAAAGAGAATGAGAAAGATGGAGGTGGGGGTACAGAGAGGATCGGAAAAGGTCCAAGTCCAGCGGTTAGACTTCAGAGGCTGGAGGGTGTTCCGAAGCCCCGCCTCAAACTTCAAAGGTCTTGGTACCAACAGTGCAGAGTCCTGTGTTCGAGACCCAATTCCGACGCTAATGCACTAGGCAAGTCGGTTCCTCAACTTGGGCCTCAGTCTCCCCACATTTAGAAGCAGGGGAAGATGAGGAAGGATGGAGTTCAGGATCCCTACAGCCCGGTCCTAATCTCCAGTTCTGGCGGGCTCAGCTGCTCCCAACATCCCGGGCGACAATTTTTATTCTGCTCGCTCTACAAGGTGCCGGGGGAAACTGAGGCACGGGCTGGGGAGACAAGCCCAGCAGCGCGGGGCTGCCTGGGCTCCCCGCCCTACATTTCCCCTCGCCCCCAGCGTGGAGGGGACAGTGTTGGGAAAACGAGGGGACCCCAAAGGGGTCCTGGGAGCCGCCCCCCGGCAGCCTCACCTTCCGCACGCGCTTCTTCCGGATGCTCTCCACAGCGAACACCTGCTCGCCGATGGCTGACAGCTCCATGCGGGGTGGCGGACGAACGGGCCCGTGGCCGGGCCGGGCCAGGCCGGGGGCGGAGCTGCGGGGCCGCGGCTGCGGCGCGCGATGCTCGGGCCGGCGGGGTCCCGGTCACCCTCGGCCGGGCGCGCACGCGCACGCGCACGCGCGCACACCCCCTCGCGCTCCCTCACGCCGACGACGTTCCATTTTTGAACCTGCGCAACGTTTTCCTCGGCGCGAGCGAGCGAACGAGCGCGCGGGGAGTGGGCGGGGCGGGGACTCGGCTCGCGCCCGGCAGGCCCCGCCTCTCCTTAGCCTCCGGTCCCGCCCCCTCTGGAGCCAGGTCCCGCCCCCTCTGGAGCCCCGCCCCGCCCCCGGGAGGTAGGGTCTGCGCGCCGCTCACCCAGGCCGCCAGCCGGCCGAACTCTTGGCGTGGGCACCTCTCGACTCCCGGGCGGTTCGGGATTCTAACGCCCAGACGCGTTTCCTAAAATCCTCCCGGTGACTCTGATGGGCTGGAAACGGCATGGCCCGGGTTGGGCAGATGAGGAAACGGGCAGAGCCGGGAGGCCATCTGCTCTACCTCCCACAAAGTAGCTGGCAGCTGGCGGGGCCGCGGCGCAGACCCCGCGCTCCAGGAAGGCGGAGGCGGCCCGGGTTTCCCAAGCTGCGGCGAAGTCGCAGCACCGCGGCCTCCCTAGATCCGGCTCCGCAGCGGCGCAGTTTGGCCGGTGCTGAACAGGCCCCTCCACGTCCGTCGTTCCATCCATCCGTCCGGCGGTCCGTGGGCGGTCGTGCAGATGCGCCGGGTCAGACGCGAGTGCTGTCTCGAGGGCCCCCGCCTAGGCTATAATTTGCGACCGGAGTGGCCGTGGCGGATAAAAGGTACACACGGGAACGGATTTGGCTGCCACGCTCCCCAAGGGCGCTTGGCACATAGTCGGTATTCAACTTCCTGGGGAATGAATGGATCTTGAAGTCCGGGACGAACTCATAACCACCCACCCCAAACCACCCCTCTGTTTTCTTTTGGCACCTCCATTCATCCTCGTCAGGGACCCGGAGTCGCCTGGGCCCCTCGGGCTCCCGCCGCCTACCGCAGTGGACCCCAGGTCCTGCCTCTCTGCCACCCTTGGCCCTTGTCCTGCCTCTGGCCGGCGACAGCGATCTTCTCACTGAGCTGCCATCCCCTCCGATCCCGAATCCACTCTACGCCAGAGTGCGCTTTCGAAAGGGCGGATCTGGCTGGGTGACCAGAGCTTACAAATCTTTCATAGCTCCCTATTCCTCTCAGAAATAAGTCCAAACGCTTCTGTCTGGAGCAAAGAATAAAAAAGAAGCGACAATTTTATACTTGGTTTTTTATCAGAAGCAACGGAAGCCAGAAGGCAGAGGAATGATAAATATCTCCGATGTTCTGAGAGAAGATAACCATCATCTTAGAATGATATACCCAGTGAAAATTTCTTTCAAAAATTAGGTACGCAGTGAAAATATCTTGCCAGAACGAAGGGAAACAATAACACAAATAAAAAAACTAAGATTTTATCACTAGCACACCCTCCTTAAAGGAAATTCCAACGGAGGTACTTCAGACAGGAGGAAGAGGAGCATAGACAGAGGTCTAATGCAATAGGGAATAAAGAACAATGAAGAACATTGATAATACAAAACAATAGCCATGTCTTCTGGATAAAAATAGAGCTAAAATACATAACAACAATGGCACATAACTTGGGTGACTGGAGTTAGTGTTCTAAGATCCTTATATTCTTCAGGAGGAAAGTGAAGATAGACAACAAATACATTTAAACTTGATGACCTAATAATGCAACTGTCATTACCAGGATAAACATTAAAAGAATGAAAGTGCAATATATAATATTTATCCAAATTACTAGAGGGCAAAAATAGAATGAGAAAACCTAATTAATCCTAAAGTAAGCAGAGATAGAGAGAAAAATAAATACAAGATAGGTGGGACATAAATAGATGACAGATATAAATTCAAATGCACTATAATTCAATAAATGCAACTAGACTAAATGTTGTGGTTAAAATATAAAGATTCTCATACTGGGTAAAATCCAGTTGCGTGTAATTTATAGGAGACATCCACAAGAGACACTTCCAAAACATGAGGATACTGAAAGAGGGACAGTAAATGGATGGGGAAAAGATAGCATGCAAAGGCTAATGAACAAACAGCTACTGCAGTTATTTTAATGTTAGAAAAAAACTAGAGATAAAGAAGGTCACTTCATAATGAAAATGCTCCAGTTCACCAGAAAGAACAAGTTCAAAGTTGCATGCAAATACAATCTTAAAATATAAGAAAGCCAAAGAGGAGCTACACAGAAAAATAGACAAATCACAATTATAGTGGGAGATTTTAAAACACATCCCTCCTGTAATTAGTAGAACAAACAGACATAACATTCTATAAGGATATGATTAAGAAAATTGTCTAACAGAATTTTATAGAACATCATGGCTTCAGCTGCAGAATACTTTCCTTCTCGAGACATATGGAATATTCACAAAAAGAATAAATCTCAAGAAATTTTGTCTGAAATCAGATAGAGTATATATATATATTTTACCACAACACAAATAAACCGAGATCAATAACAAAGATAACTTCAAAAGCCCCATATGTTTGGGAATTAAGAAGTACATTTCTAAATAACTGATGGATCAAAACAGAAATCATAATGGAAATTATAAAGTATTTTTAACTGAATAAGTACAGTACAAAAAATAAAATTATAGGCCAATGTCCCCCATGAATATAGATACAAAAATACTAAACAAAACAGCAAACCAAATCTGACAGTATATAAAAATGATGATACATCATGACAAAATTGGGTCTTGTTCAGAAGTGCAAGGTTGACATCACATTTTAAAATCAGTCAATTCATCACATTAAAAGTTAAAGGAGAAAGACATATATATGGTCATCTCAAAAGATGCAGGGAAAGTTCAACATCTGTTTATGTTTTAAAACTTGTAGCAAACTGGGAATACAGGGTAATATCTTTATCCCAGTAAAGTTATTTACAAGAAACCTACAGCAAACATCCTAATTAAAATTTGGTGAAGTGTTAAAAGCATTCCCCGTCTGATGGGTAACAAAGCAAGAATGATTGCAATCTCCATTTCCATTAAACATTGCACTGGCTATCCCAGACCTGTGTTGCTCAATATGGTAGCCACTAGCCACCTGTGACTACTGAGAACTTGAAATGTAACTAGTCGGAATTGAGATGTAAGAGTAACACAAATACACATTGGATTTTAAAGACTTAGTACAAAACAAAAAACAAATAAAAATACCCACCTTAAAATGTCTCACTAATAATGTTATATTGATTACATATTGAAACAATAGTTAAATTTTGAAATACATAGGGTTATATGAAATATAAAAATTTCAGCTGCCTATTTTAATTTTTTAATGTAGCTATTAGAAATTTTCAGATTATACATGTGGCCTGCATATATGATTTACATCAAGTTTCTACTGGACAGTAAGATAGCAAAATAAAACAAAGGTGGAAAGATTAGAAATAAACAAAACCGTCATTATTTTCAGATTTATATAGAAAAATCAAAAAAAATTTCAGATTATTTATTACTGAGTCAATTTAAAACATCAATATACAAATATCTGTTGTTTTGTGTTTCTTTATGCAAGCAATAGACAAAAAGAAAATGAAGTAAAATAAGATCATTTATAATATAATAAAAATATGTCGCCCTGGCTGGTTTGGCTCAGCGGTTAGAGCATCAGCCTGCGGTCCAGAGAGACCCGGGTTCAGTTCCCACTAGGGGTGCGTACCTCCGTTGCAGTTTGTCCCCCGGCCCTGGTTGGTCGTGCGGGGGGGGGGCAGCCACTCGATGTGTCCCTTTATGTTGATGTCTCTCTCTCTCTCTCTCTCTCTCTCTCCCCCCCTCACTCCCTCCCTCCCTCCCCCTCTATCTGAACAAAAAATGGAAAAATGTCCCCTGGTGAGGATAAATAATAATAATAATATGTCAAGTACCTAGGAGCAAATCTAATGAAGATGTGCAAGGTCCTTATGGAATAGAATCATACAATTTTATTATAAGACATTAAAGAAGATGTAAAAATGGAGAGTGAAGGCACATTTATGGATTGAAAGACTCAGTATTAAAACCATGTCGATTTTCTCCAAATTGGTATAGAGTTAAGACGATCCTAATGCAAATCACCACAGATTTTTTTATTTTTAGTTTTGGAACTGCATGAGCTGAATCCAAAGTTTATATGGAAGTGTCCATCGGCTGAGACTAGCTAAGGAATTCCCTGAAGGAGGAGGAGAATAAGGAGGAAGAGGAGGAGAAGGAGGAGGAAGAGGAGGAGGGAGAGATAGTGGTGATGGCATCGTCTCTAGCAGATACCAAGACATTATAAAGCAACAGCAAATAAGGCAGTGCACTATTGATACAAGAATAGACAAATAGGACAATGGAACAAAAATGAAAGCCCATAAAAGAGAAAGACAGAGACAGAGAGACAAAATCTGCTGGTGAGTGGGTATGAACTTTTCAATAAATGGTGCTGGGGTTACTAGTTATCCACATGGGAAAAAATGAAGTTCCATCTCCAACAGCCCCCAAATTAACTCCACATTACTGAAAAGCTTCAATGTGGAAAGTGAAACTTTTAGGTGATATTTGAAAATGTCTTTGTTAACATAAGGTGGGGAATCATTTCTTCACAAGAAACAAAGAGCAGAAGTCATAGAAGAAACATCGATAACTTCAACTACATTAAAATTACAAACTGGCTTTATCAAAAGACTCTATAGGGAAAAAGATAAAGAAGCTATTTTAAGCACGCAGAACTTGACCTAGGAGACCATGTAAGGAGTCCCTGGACTCAATGAGGAGGATAGAAATCCACTGAAGGCAGGCGTGCAGAGGGGAGGCAAGAGATGGAACAGGTACTTCACAAAGAGGAACCACCAGTGATCAATAAAAGAAAAAGTTCCTCAACCTCATGAATAATGCAAATATAAACCTACTACCAGGTACAACTTCACCCCCATCTGATAGGCAAACATTTGAAAGCTTGATAATGGCGAGTCCTGACAAGCATGTGGACCTGCATGAACTCACGGACACAGCCCGTAAGAATTCAAAGGGGTTCAACTGCTTTGGAAATGAGTTTGGCACCACTGAGTCGATGTAAACCTGCACACGATGTGAGCCAGCAGTTTGCACCCTAGGGACACACCTGAGAGCAATTCTTGCACATGCGCACCAGAAGACCTGCTTGGAAATGTGCATAGAGACAATATTTGTAAAAACCGGTAACAGCCCCCAAATCCCGTGGGCTGGGCTGTTAGAGTCTGAAAGATTCATACAGTAGATTATTATCCAGTATTAAAATGGAAGGAACTGCACATCAACTTGAATGAACCTTTCAAAATAATGTTTAGCAAGAGAAACGAGAATGCAAACCAAACGGTGCCACCTAACTACTCCGGTTCAAAACCCGGCAAGGCGAAACGCCGTTTTAGGAATGTGTTGGCGAGGAAATGATTATTGCAGAGATCAGAAGGGTGACTTCCTCCTGGGGAGAGATGGAAGGGTGGTGTGGAGGAGCACCCAGCCCAGGTGAGGTGCCCTTTCTTAATTTAGAAGTTGTTTATGTGGACATTTGCTTTATTATTATTATTCATATTATTATTCTTTAAATGTCTGCATGTTTTCTACTCTCTTATGGATGTATTGTGTATCACACTCCAAAAATTAAATGTAAAAGAAATGTTTCTGAAACTTTTAAAGAAATGTTTGTGAAAAGTTAGGAGCCAGACCCTGACCAGGTGGTTCAGTTGGTTGGAGCATCATCCCTTACACCAAAAGGTTGTGGGTTTGATTCCTGGTCAAGGCACATACACAGGCTATGGGTTCGGTCCCCAGTTGGGGCACCTACGGGAAGCAACCTATCAATGTTTCTCTCTCACATCGATGTTTTTTTCTCTCTCTTCTGTCCCCCCTCCTCTCTCTCTCTAAAATCAATAAAACATATTCTCAGGTGAGGATTTTTTTTCAAGTTAGGAGCCAGACTATAGAGAGCATTTTCAGCTGGGTTAAGGGTTTCTGTCTTTATCCTAAAATAACAGAGAGTTGAGGGAGAACTGAAGCTGAATGAGAAATACTAAGAGTAACAGAAAATAAAGAACTCAAAAGAAAATAAAAACAAGTCAGGATATAAAAGGTAACTTTGTGGTCAAAGTGCCTCAGAGTTATTTTAGGAGATACCACATGCAGAAAACAAGAAGGAGATGCTAGGAGAAAGGAGCAATCAAAAAATAAGAGTTGGCCCTGGCCGGTTTGGCTCAGCGGTTAGAGCGTTGGCCTGCGGTACGGAGAGACCCGGGTTCGATTCCCGCTAAGGGCACGTACTTCGGTTGCAGTTTGTCCCCGGTCCTGGTTGGTCATGCGGGTGGCAGCCACTCGATGTGTCCCTTTCACGTCGATGTTTCTCTCTCTCTCTCTTCCTCTCTCTCCCTCCCACTCTATCTGTACAAAAAATGGGAAAATGTCCTCAGGTGAGGATAAAAAAAATAAAAATAAGAGTTATTCAACCTTAAACATATTGTTGACATTTTCAAAACCAGTTAGTGGCCCCTAAAACACAGAACACAAAGATGGAGAATATGAAAGCAAAGATAAAAGCTTGAAAAGATTGATCCTGGTCCAACATCAGCTATCAGGAGTCTCAGAAAGAGAAGGTGGGAGAACAGAGGGTAGAACGAAGAAATGGTAGAAAAGAATTTCCCAGAGCTGAACGGAGACACAGACATCAAATCGAAAGTTCATCAAGTGATGAACGGAATGGATTTTTTTAAAAGACTAACACCTAGACACTCTAAGAAATGTCTGAATATCAAGGACAAAAAGAACATGAACTTAAAAGTTTTCTGTTTAAAAAAAATCACAAAGCCCTGGCTGGTTTGGCTCAGCAGTTAGAACGTTGGCCTGCAGACCAAAGAGTCGCGGGTTCAATTCCACATATACCTGGGTTGCGGCTTGTCCCCGGCCCTGGTTGGGGTCGTGCAGGAGGCAATCGGTCGATGTATCCCTCTCACATTGATGTTTCTCTCTTTCTCCCTCCCCCTCTACCGGAAGATAAATGGAAAAATATCCTTGGGTGAGGATTTAAAAATAATAAAATAAAATAAAAATCGCAAAGAAAGGAACATGAATCAGTCTGGCATCACCAACAACAGAGAGGCCAGAGACAGCAGAGAAAGTTCAAATTCTAAGGGAAAATTAGTTTGAATCTAAAATTATATACCTTCTGGGCCAGTTAAAAGTGTTCTATGTGACAAAAGATACAACTTAGTGCCTTAAATAAATAGGTTACTTTTCTCATCTAACAAGGCTCCATGGGGAGCGTTGCTTGCTTGTTCAGTAGCTTAGATTGATGAGGGCTGGCATCTCTCTGATCTCACAGGCCTTTACCTTATACTGCTGCCACGTGGCCCCATCATGGAGCTCCAGCTCCACCCATCACACCATGTTTCTTTCATAGCAGGTAGGCAACTAGCAGGTTTGCCTCACTAGGCAAACTCATGCAAGATCATGCAAGAACTCTGGAGATTTACCTCCTAAACACCCATTAGGAAGTTATTTGAGAATCGACTTCAGCAAGAATGGCCATGTATTAAGGGAAGTAATGCTAGCTATTAGACCAAACACGCGCGCGCGCGAGCACACACACGCACACACACACACACACACACACACACACACAGAGTCTCAGCAGTTAAGTACACTAAAGATTCATTTCTTGACCACCTTAGAGTCCAGTGTGGGTCAGTGGAGGCCAGGGCAGGAAGTGGGGGAGGCTGCTCCCCACAGTCATTCAGGACCCAGACTTCTTTCACCTAGTCAGTCTGCCATCCCTGGGGTCTCAGAGTTCCCTACAGGAACAGTGTGCTGGTGGACAAAGGATGAGAGAGTAAGGAAGGCACGTCACTTCCACAGAAGTAACACACCTTCCCGGCACATGTCATTGGCCAGAACTAGCACCGTGCGGGTGTAAGGAACTGGGTCAGCTTCCCCGGCTCCAAGGGAGCGGAGGAGCTCGTGGCTTTGGTAAGCGCCTTCAGTCTCTGTAACAGGTGGAAACCAACTAGGACAATGGTTCTCAACCTGTGGGTCTCGACCCCTTTGGGGGTCGAACGACCCTTTCACGGGGGTCGCCTAAGACCATCAGAAAACACATATTTCCGATGGTCTTAGGAACCGAGACACCGCTCCTCTATCCGTCTCCAGGCGGGTCCCCCCACATGCAGATACGCCCACATACAGCATGAGGAACTGTGTTAAAGGGTGTGGCCTTAGGAAGTTGAGAGCCACTGAACTAGGAGGAAGGTGTAAATAAACAAAGGGATTTATGCAGGAATGAAGGGGAAAGAAATCTCAGAACCGTACCTGCTGAGCAAGCCTAGAAAGTAATTTTTGTGTCTCTTGGCTAGAAACCGAGAAGTGGAATCACTGGGATGTAAATGGAAACTTTTAAAGAAACTCTCATAGGGATCTAATGTACGGCATAGGAAATACAGTTAATAATATCAACTTTGTACCATGACAAAGGTTACTGGAATTGTCATGGTGATCACTTCATAAAATATATAAATATTGATGCCCTGGTCAGTGTTCTCAGTGGTTAGAGCATCAGCCCGTGCACCGAACGGTTGTGGGTTTGATTCCCGGTCAAGGGCACGTACCTGGATTGTAGGTTCAATCCCCAGCCCCGGTCAGGATTGTGTGGGGGGCAGCGAATCGAGGTGTCTCTTTCATATCGATGTTTCTCTCTTTCTCTCTCTCTCTACCTCCCTCCCTCCCTTCCACTCTCTCTTAAAATTAATGGAAAAAATATCCTCAGTGAGGATTGGCAATGACAAAAAAAGATATATAAATGTTGAATCACGATGTCGTACATCTGAAACCAATTTAATATAGTATGTCAACTTTAATAATAAAAAATGAAACTGTCAAACTGTTTTCTACAATGGCTGGACTATTTTACACTCCCATCAACACTGTTTGAGAATTCCAGTTGCTCCACATCCTTGCCAACATTTGATATCATCAATCATTTTCATTTTAACTATATATTGATATTGCATGTGTACTGATATAATGTAGACAACTTGCCTTTCTCTAAAGATGGTGAGCATCTTTTCATGTGCTTATTTGCCATTCATATATCTTCTTTGGTAAACTATGTTTTCAAATCTTTTTCCCATTTTAAAAATCAGCCCAGCCAGTGTGGCTCAGTAGATTGAGCATTGTCCCATGGACCGAGAGGTCCTGGTTTGATTCCTGGTCAGGGCCCATGCCAGGGTTTCAGGCTCGATCCCCAGTAGGGGGCGTGCAGGAGGCAGTTGATCAATGTTTCTCACATAAATGTTTCTATTTCTCCCTTCCTCTCTCTCTCTCAAAAAAAAATCAGGTTGATGTCTTCTTGTTCTCAAGTTATAAGAATTCTTTATATATTCCAAGTCCTTCATCATATACATGTTTTGTAAATATTTTCTCCCAGACTGTGACTTGTCTTTTATTTTCTTTTAAAATCTTTTTTCTTTATTGATTTTTAGAGAAAGAGGAACGGAGAGGGAGAGAGAGATAGAAACATTGATGATAGCCCTGGCCAGTTTGGCTCAGCGGTTAGAGCGTCGGCCTGCGGTCTGGAGAGACCCGGGTTCAGTTCCCGCTAAGGGCAGTACTTCAGTTGCAGTTTGTCCCCGGCCCTGGTTGGTCGTGCGGGTGGCAGCCACTCGATGTGTCCCTTCACGTCGATGTTTCTCTCTCTCTCTCCCTTCCTCTCTCTCCCTCCCACTCTATCTGTACAAAAAATGGAAAAATATCCTTGGGTGAGGATAAAAAAAGAAACATTGATGAGAGAGAACATCAATTGGCTGCCTTCTGCATGCCCCCCACTGGAGATCAGGCCCACAACCTGGGCATGTGCCCTGACTAGGAATCGAACCAGCGAGCTCTTGGTGCATGGGTCGATGCTCAACCACTGAGCCACACCGGCTGGGCTTTTATTTTCTTAATAGTGTCTTTCAAAAGACTAAAACTCTTACCTTTAGGTATATGATTTATTATTAGTTAATTTTTGTATATGATGTAAGGGAAGGATCAAGGTTCATTTACATATATATAATTATCCATTTTGTCAACTTCTACCAAAAAAAAAGACTGCTTAAATTTTTAATGGGATTATGTTGAATCTGTAGCTCAATTTGGAAACAACTTCTGTCTTAACAATATTAAATTTTCCAATCCATGAAAATGTTATAACTCTCCATTTAACAACATGAACATTTAGTCCATGTTTAATTCTTTCAGCAATGTTCTGTAGTTTGGGGAGTACAGTTGCTACACATCTTTGTCAGAATTATACTTAAGTGTTGCACTGCGATTATAAGTTGTATTTTTAAATTTTAATTTCCAATTTTTATGAATACTAAATAGAACTAAATTTTATTTATTTTTTTATCCTCACCTGAGGACATTTTTCGATATTTTGTTCAGATAGAGTGGGAGGGAGGGAGAGAGAGAAACATCAACGTGAAAGTGACACATCGACTGGTTGCCGCCCACACGACCCAACCAGGGTTGGGGACAAACTGCAACCCAGGCGCGTGCCCTTAGCGGAAACTGAACCCGGGTCTCTCTGGACTGCAGATGGATGCTCTAACCACTGAGCAAAACCGGCCAGGGCCTAAATTTGATTTTTTAATGTTGATCTTATACCCTACAATATCACCAAACTCATTTATTAGTTCTATTAACTTTTTTGTAAATTCCACCCAGGTTTCTGCATAGATGATCATGTCTGTGAATACAGACAGTTTTATTTTATTTCTAATCTATATGTCTTTCTTTTTCTTGCCTTATTGCACTGGCTAAGACTTCCAGTACAATAAGGACCATAAGTATTGAAAGCAGACATCTTTGCCTTTTCCTATGGTTAGGAAGAAAGCACTCATATTTTTACCAATAATTATGCTATTAGCTGTAACTATAGATTTTCTTGTAGACATTATTTATTAGATTAAGAAAGTTTCTTTCTATTCCTAGTGTGCTGAGCATTTTTATTATAACAGAGTGTTGAATTTTGTCAAATGTTTTTTCTGCATCTATTGGGATGATCATATGGTTTTTCAGTTAATTAATGATGAATTAACATTTGATTTTTAAAATCAATAATAAAATTAAATATATATTTTTAAAGTCTGATTTTTTAATATAAAATGCAGATTCTCAGATCCTGAATGGTGTCCCAGAACCTTCTCTGGTTCACCTCCTGCCCATCTCTCAATTCCATCCCCTTCTCCTAACCCCTATAGTCACCACCACCCCCTCTCCCAGTACCTCTCACTTCAGTCCCTGCCACCTCCTCCATCCAGCACCAGCAGCCAGAGCGACAGTATCACTCCCCACTAATTATTGTGATTATAATAAAAATATATATTTGGTCTTCTTCCCTATTTGTAGCACAGAGCTCTTAAAACCCTTGGAAGTTCCTAAGTGATAAGAGTGGCAGAGGTATCTTGATATTCATAACAACCCCTTTTAACTACCTCTGAGTTTGTGTTAACGAGGTGACCTTTCCTTGGTGGTGTTGGAAAAAACACCCACCGACATCAAGCCACTGAAAGGCTCAGCTCCGGAGCTCCATACTCTGCCGATGCTGTTCTCCTCCTGGCATTCCTCCCAACCCTCCTCCAAAGGTCTCCTCCTCCATGAAGCCTTCTGGACTACCCTTCTGCCTACCCCCAGCAAAGCCTCTGGGCTTCTCTTAATCACAGTCCTGATTCTGCTTTCAATCTGTGTGTGTCTCTCCATTAGACTGGGAGCTCCTCCAGGACAGGGAACACGTTTTATTCATCTCACCATGCCTAGGGCCAGCTGAGTGAATAAATAAATACTCAGTGAGAGGCTGGCCTTCAGCAAGGCATGGAAGAAGAGGGCAGAAGGCGGGGGCTGAAGGAGGTGGGAAGGCTGTTAAAGGGTTGAAAAAAGCATTGCAGAGGGCTGGCTACAGGATGCTGGATGCCCAGGATTCCCATCGAGTCCTGGAGGACAGTGGGACTCACTCTAACCACCAGGTGGCGCCAGACTCCCAGGTGTCTGGCTGCCCCTTGCGCTTTTTCCAACTTCCCTCATGGGAAGGAGCCCCAAGAAAGCCAGAGCCTCCTGCAGGATGCACAACAGCAACACAACAGTGTCCCTCTAGGCTGGCCCTGGATGTCACCTCAAGTCCACAGGGGGTCTTGTTCCATCTGCTTTTATGTGTCTGAGATTCCACCACAGCAGATGAAATGCCTGCTTTACACTGCAAAACCTTCTAGGGAAGTGTAATAGGTGTGTCACACAAAAAATGGAGGAGTACGAGACTGGAATCCAGGAGGCCTGGGCTCAAGTCCCCACTCAGCCACTTACTGGCTGTGTTACTTGGATAGTCCGTCGCTGTGTGCAGGCATATTCTGGGTGCTTTCATTTCTCAGTTAATCCCTCCAGCACCGTAGGATGCAGAAGCCACTATTAGCCCCATTTTACAGATGAGGAAATGGATGCGCAGAGAGGTTAAGCATCTAGGTAAAGGTTGCACAGCTAGGAGATGGCCCTGCTAAGGAGGGATTAGCGTGGATGTGGTGCCTGGGATGGGGAGGAGAGAAGAGGCTGCAGGCAGAGGCCCCAGGAACAAGGTCAGAGGTTCCAGGCTGGCAGGGGAAGCCAACCAGACTGAGAAGGAGCCACTGAGCGGTCAGAGGAGAACAGCAGAAGGGGTGTCTTGGGGCCAAGAGGGAGGGAGACACGGAAGGTGCTGAAGGCTGAGAGCTGTGACTGCAGTGACTGCAATGGCATCAGAGAGGCGGGGAGAGGAATTTGGACAAAAGGAAAAGGGGAGAAGGATAGGTGGGAGCTGGGGGTCACGTCTTGTTAGTTTTAGGGCAGACACTGAGCATGAGTATGAACTGCTCAGGGAGAACCAGTAAGGGGGTGTGGCTGGTGGAGGAGTGAGGAACTGGATTCTGGAAGGGAAGGCACAGGCCAGGAGCACTAGGGGCACCTCCTGGGTGCAGACCGCACAGGCCCTCCCCTTGTGTGATGCCCTCTGGTCCTCTTGCTTCTGGCTGTCATTCAACAGAGGAGCACACTGAAGCCCGAGAGAGTAAGTGCCACACTGAGAAACGCAGGCCACGCACTCTCCCCCTGTGATCATGCACCTCCCAGCCAGACCCTGCTGTGTGCCAAGCCCCTGCCCGTTCAGGGAGAGAGACAGATCCCATGGCCCAGCACCACGATGACCATGGTCAGGGCCAGGAGACAGAGGCCGAGGAAGACAGTTCCAACCTCTGGGTTAGACAGTTTCACACTTTCCCTGCCTCCTCCTCTGCCTGTTCCCATCTCTGCCTGAGGACCAGGGTGGACACGGGGTCTGGAAGTGAAGCTGTCCGGGGATCCCCAGTTAAAAGCACCTTAGGATGGCTCCCTGGGCACCCACAACCTGCTCAGTGTAGGTGCATTAACTCTTCACGTCCGGCAGCCCAGGAGGTGGGTGCTCTTACAATCCTCTTCTTGCAGGTGGGAAATAGGCACAGAGACATTGAGCATCTTGCCCAAACTGCACAGCTAGTGAGTGAAGGAGCCAGAACTCCACACTGCGACCCACACTGCACTGTGTGTTGTTAACACGCCTCCAGCCAGGTCTGTCTGACGTGGCTGCGGGGCCAGGATTGCCTCCCAACGGCCCAGTCAGTGGCCAGTCCACGCTCTCAGGCATAGACGGGCCTGCTGCCTCTCCCTACAGTCAGAGCCCCTCGTTTCACAGCTGAGGAAACTGAGGCCCAGAGAGAAGAATAACGCAACAAAGACCCCACCCCTGGTAAGGAGCAGAACCACGACGAGGACTCTGGCTTGGTGGCTCCAAGGCCAGTGCCCCTTCCTCAGCTATTTGTGACGACCTTTTGTCCCCTCCTGTCCTAGGAGACCACCTGCTCCTTCGGGCCTCCAGCGGCCCAGTCCCTGCCCCACGCAGCCCCTGCCCCTCACCTGCTGCAGACACACCGCCCACAGGACCATGTCCTTTTCCTGCAGCCCATCAACACCCCCAGGAGGATTTCCACCGGAGATCGGAAGAGATCCTCGTCCTTCCCACACCTCCACCCGGGGCAGGTGCATGAGGGGCACCGGATGAGGAGGCAGGAGGATGGGTATGGGTAGGCACATCCTCTCTGGTCCCACCTGAAACCCTCAGGTGCGGCCCCAAACCCTACCCACTGTGTTTGGGGCCTGGCTTCCAGCTGAACAGGCCCAGGGCCCCAGGACCAGGGGCGGGAACTGAGGACGCCCTCCTGGCCCTGGCTGCCCTGCTCCTGCCCCAACACATCTGCTTCTCCTCTGTCTTCCAAGCCCTGGCTCTGCGCCTTCTCCCTGGGGACCCCCACAGTGATGGGATCTCTTCTCAGCCTCCTGGGTCTCAGCCTTCCAGTCTCCCAGCCTCTCTGCTCTCCATGCCCCCCCCCCACCCCCCACTGCTGCAACTTCTGAGGACAGTGGTGGGAGAGCTCAGAGGGGCCTGGGGCTTCTTCCACACCCCTCAGTCTACAGCTGGGAAAAGTGAGCCACTAAGCCAGGGGCTCCTCGGAGGCATAGCTGGGTGTCCCCAAAGCCTGGCATGGAGCTGGCACCGGGTACACTGCGGTGTGGCATGGCTGAGATGGCAGGTGGAGTTGGCTGGGCTGAAATCTGGCTCCAGCATTATATGCTGTGCAACCTAGGGCAACTTCCTCCACCTCTCTGAGCCTTCATTTTCTCATTTGTGAAAACCGGGAAGATGCCCTGGCGGGTTTGGCTCAGCGGTTAGAGCGTCGGCCTGCGGTCCCAAGAGATCAGGGTTCGGTTCCCGCTAAGGGCATGTACCTCGGTTGCAGTTTGTCCCCGGCCCTGGTTGGGTTGTGCGGGTGGCAGCCACTCGATGTGTCCCTTTCACATCGATGTTTCTCTCTTGCTTCCTCTCTTTCCCTTCCACTCTATCTGAACAAAAAAATGGAAGAATGTCCTCGGGTGAGGATAAAAAAAAAACCCGGGAAGACTGAGGCCTACTTCACAGGGTTAAGGTGAGAATGAATAAGACAGTGTATACAAATATCTGTCAGTATAGGGTGATTATCATTCAGTCAATAAATACTGATTGAGCACCTATTATGTGTCATTGTTATTGAGTTCAAAAGAAAAGAAACCAAGTCAGTAGCCCCCAGAGTCCCTGATCTTCATTCCTATGCTTTTCCCCTGTGTGTTCCCACCCCTACTCCCAATTCGTCCAGAAATACCAGATAGCAGAGTGGCCCTCTGGCCCCTTGAGTACCAGGACCCGACGCCTGGGCGTGGCACTCGAGGCCGTCCGCGGTCTGACTCGCACCGCTTTCCCATCGGGCCTCCGCTGAACGTGGTGATACCAAATTCCACCGCAGTCACATGGGTCCCGTTTCCATGCCCAGAAGACGTTGGCTTTCTCGCCAGCACACCTGTGCGCAGGCTGTGCCCCTGAGCAGAACAGTTACCTCTTTCATAATTGCTAAACAAACTCCTAGCTTTTCCTGGTCCGCTCCATCGCTCCATTGGGTGGCCTCCCTGCCCGCCTGGGGCCAAATCCGAGCCTCAGTCAACCTTGTCACCTCTGCCTGCAGTCTCCCACGGCCCAGCCTGTCTGCTCTGCTCCTTCTCTCTCTGGCCGTGGGCAGGAACTGCTGGCCCACAGCGGGCTGGGTCAGCCCCCACCGCCGCCGTGGCCTGCGCTCTGCCCCTGTCCCGCCGGGATGATTTATCTTCAGCACGTTCCCAGGGACCTGAATGGTGGCTTCCTCTGCCCCAGAACCTGCCTTGTCCGAAGTCCTGCTCAGATAACAGAGAGAGAGGCCAGGATCCCACTGCCTCCAGCTGCCCTCCCCGCCGCAGGCTCCTCTCCGCAGGCACCAGCCAGATGCCAGGCGACACTGTAGTATCGGCAGAATCACTGGGCCAGAGCCCTCGCTGCTGAGAGGGAGGGAGTCCTGAGGGTCCTCCGCTGCACCCACCCCAGGGCTCAGTCCCCTCCACAAGAGCCCACCAAGCCCACCAAGTCTTCCCAGCCTCTGTTTGTCCCCAGAGCTCTGCCCGTCCCTGGGCGTCCTGCGTGTCTGAGCTCACGCCAAGCTGCTGTGTGGCACCTTGCCTCTGTGTAACTTCTGCTTCATTCATTTTTTTCTCTGGTCCCGAGCAAACACACAGAGTTCGTGCGCCACTCATGAACCTCAGTGAGGGGGGCGGTGGTGCTGACGGTGGGGATGATGGGGAGCTAGTGAGGAAACTGAGGCTCAAGGGAGGTGGTCACCGCACAGAACCTCACAGCCAGGAGTTGAGTTTCCACCTGTGTACCTAGCTCAGTTTCTTCTCCTAAGCTGGCTGTCGGCCCCTGCAGGACTTGGGGAGCAATAATACCTGGGGGTGGAGGGATGACTAGCCCAGCTGGCCCCCCAAAGCCTTCAGTGGAGGTCACAGAGCTGGGCCTGGGTCAGGGCTACTGGGAGGAGCCAAGGAGAGTCAGGCTAGCCTTAGGGACCTCAGAAGCTGGGGTGCTCAGCAAAGGAGCCACTGGAAGAACCTCTCTCCCCCCGGACACCCCAGGAGCCTTCTTCTGAGAAGGAAGTATTATTTAACCACATTGTGCCGGGAGGGGAAACACGGGGTCCTTGGAGCTCCGCCAGCCTCCTGCCTTCAGGCTGTTTGGCTTTGTTTGTTTTTTTGGCCTATTTTTTTTTTCCTTTTTCTTTGGGCTAATTGTTCTCATTAAATTTTTTGTCCTGTTGTTTTTTACGAGGCTGACAATGCTGCTGCCGTGCTCAGCGCTGCTTCCTGTGTTTCTGCCCCGGCACAGGCCTTCGCGCCTGGCTTCCTGTTGTGAGCTGTCGTCATGGTGACTCAAGGCCCGGTGGGCTGCCCGCGGGTGGGGAGGGGGTGACACGGTTGACATCACTGGGTGAGGAGGCAAGGGGCCGGGGTCGGAGGGGGTTGAATGGGGGCCGGACAGGCAGTGGCGGGAGCCTGGCACATTGCTGAGCGGTGACTCACAGGCTGCAAAGGGGAAGAATGCCCTTACATTCTTTCGGGGGGTAAACAAGGTCAGGGAGTGCGCTGGGATCCTGTTTACCTGACCCCAATACCCCAGGGGACCAGGAGCCAGGGCAGGACAACACACTGGGACAGAACCAGCCAGACCTCAGGGGCTAGGTGACCGGGCAGTGAAGACATGGGGAAGGTGAGGGGCCAGTGGCTCAGCCCAGACCCCCTTGAGGGTGGTGGGTGCCAGAGACAAGAGCAAGATTCAAATCACAGCTCTGTGACTTTGGGCTTGTACCTTGGCCCCTGGGAGCCTAGGTCTCTCCCGCCTCTGATGGGTTAATCCCCTGTGTAAATGGCCCCTTGTTCTCCGACGACTAGGGGCCTGGTTTGGGGTGAGCCTGGGTCTGGGCACCCCCTGCAGCGCAGCCCAAGGTTCCGTGGTCCTGTCTGTCGCCCACCTGCCAGTAGCCCCGGTTCAGTCAAGGGCTGGGAGGACTGCACCTGAACTTGCCAGGGTGATGCCCAGAGGTGCAGCCCAGACAAAGGGCCGGGGACCAGAAGGAGGAGGCGATGGGTACACAGTTGGGGCAAACTTTAGAGTCACAGGACTGAAGTCGGGGTGCTGCTCACACTGTCTCCCCACCCCTGCCTCTCCCTTCAGCCTTCCCAGAGCCCTACCTTCTGTCCTTGGGCCCCCTTCCCCAAGGGACAGCCTCCCCTGCCCACCGGCCCGGAGCAGCTCCGGCCTGGCTCTGGCACTGCTGGGTCTGGGCCCCGGCAAAGGCCTGGAGCTAACCTTCCAGCCTCCGGGCCTGAGACAGACCTCCCACACTGACCCTTTGCCAACTGCCAGGAAGACCAGCTGCCAACAGGAAGGGGCTGCCTCTGCAGCTTGCCCCCATCCTCCGCAGGGCCCGGGCGCCAGGGGACGGCCCCCAGCAGCCACGGTGGCGTTGAGGCCACGCGGCCTGAGGGCCGAGAGCGTCGCAGTCAGACTGGCCTGGATCACGTCTGGCTTTGCCACTTGCCAGCCGGTGCTCTTGGGCAAGCTGCGTGGCCCGCCGAGCCTTCCGTGCTGACCTGTGAGCAGAATCTCCCGTGCTCACGAGGCCGAGGGAACGGGCGCTGAGCGCCTCGCACTTCCTCGACGCGCTGCGTCCCCAGCGGTGCCCGCTCCCCGCAGGAGCAGCACAGGGCCCGCGGTTTTCCCATAAGGGGCAGGACTTGGGTTTCCCTGGACAGGGAATATCCTGTTCCCTCTCGGGGAGGAAGAGGAGCGGGAAGGACGCAGCCACTCTGCATTCTCCGCATTCTTGGCGGCAGCCCCGCCAGCTGCCTCTCACTGTCGCCGCTCAGAGACTGGCCCAGCGCCAGCCTGGCCCAGCGTGGCAGAGCAGCACCCCGCTTGGGGTGCCCTTGGATCTGGGGTGAGAGGGGACACTCTGGTACCAGTCCCACTCACCCCAGGCTATCACAGAAGCTGACAAACCCCATCCCTGGAGAGAGAGAACGGGGGGGGGGGGGGGGGACCTAGAGGCAGTCCGTCAACAAGAAGAGGTTTCTGCTTTCAGTTCTACCTTGTGGGGCCCCCCAGCCTGCCTCCCACCCCCAGGGACGCTCTGGAGAGTGGGAGGGAAGAGACAGTGGGCTCCTGGGTTCTAGTCTCTAGTACCTGGGACCTTGCTTTCCGTCTCTGGGACTGTTTCTCCATCTGTAAAATGGGAGGCTTGTGGCCCTCAGCACTGCCACACCGTGGTGTCACCGTCTAGTAACTGCCTCTTTGCAGAGCCTCTTCTCCTCCCCAAGGGCGCTGCACAGACGCAGGTTATGTGGTTCCCGCTGTTTGTTTATCTGGGGCCAACTCCAGCCGCAGAGATGGCCTGCGGGCCTGAGACAGGGAAGACCTGGAAACGCGCAGGCCCGGGTGGTCAGGCTCGGGGGCCTCCTGCCTGGGTGTGTTTGGGGGTCCTGGGAGGGGAATGACTGGTCCAGCGTCCCAGTTAGCCAGGTCAGGCTGACTCTGGACCCCAGGCATTTGCTAGTCCCCTCCAAAGCCACCCTGCTAGTCCCCTCCAAAGCCACCCTGCTCTTCTGCCAAAGCCTCTGGTTTCAGCCTGTGAGCCAGAGCATCTGGAAAGGAGCCAGGACAGGACAGCGCCAGGGGCCTGCCACAGAGGCCTCCACAGGGCACAGAGCCTACGCACAGGCGACCCTAGGCAGCGGCGCCTCTGCCCTGCCCCAGGCTGCCCTGTGCAGTTGAGGACCCTGGAGGAGTCGCTCAGGGCTGGTGGGGCAGGGGCTGCGCTACCAGGACACAACGGAGGTCAGGTCTTGGCCAGTCTTCCTCTCTCTTCTCTTGCTGCTCAAGGACCACCCACGTCCCCTCTGCCCAGTCCTAGAGACCCTCCAGGGAGTCACACTCAATGCCCCACTTTATTGCAAAGTTCAAGAGCTCATGCTGGCTCTGGGGACAGAGCCACACAAGGGGGCAGAAAAGTCTCTTTGCTCAAGTCAGGAACCCCAAGAGGTTCCAACCACTGGATTTCAGCACCTGCACTGACCGTCGTCGGAGGTTGCCTAAGACGGTTCCTCCCGGCCAGGCCCACTCAGACCCTCTGAGGTCTCAGGATTCTGAGATTCGAGTCTTTGGTTCTGTGACCATGCACCTCCCTCTGCGTACCCTTGAGAGTATGAAGCAGAGGAACCCATCTGTCACCTGCCCTTGTCTGGGGCCAGGGCCCTGCTTCCGACAACCACACATTCCCATCACCTGCTCTCTTGAACACCCCAAGCCTTTGCCTCTACCTTCCTGTGCCCCACCCCCTGCCGGCTTCCTGCTCTCCCTGTCTGCCTGTCCTGTCTGTGTCTGTCTCGACATCTATCTGTCTGAGGAACGTAAAAGGAAAAGGCTGGAACCCCACCCTGCTGGGTCCACATGACCAGTGCACTGTTCACCCTGTGCTGGGAAGTCACCTCTATTGTGCAGCTCGGGAGCCACGGGTGTGTGTGGCAGTGTGTCTGAGGGAGGGGTGAGTGTGAGCGCGCGCGTGTGTGTGTGTGTGTGTAGGACAGGGAGGCACTACATGTCTTATGATCATTTCTGTGTAGAATACTTAGTTAAATAAACTACAGTAAACTGTTACAGTGGAATATTATATAGCCATGCAATATGATGTCTTTGAAAAACAGACATAACAAATGGCCACAATATAAGATTTAGTAAAAGAAAAAATGTGCACCCAGAAGAAAAAGTTAAAGTGAATACATCAAATGTTAATGTTGATCATGATTATCTCTAGATTACTAAATTATGAACAATCTTGTTTTTCTTTTATACTCTTGCATATTTTCATCATTTTCTGCAATGAAGACATGTTTGTTTTTTAATCAGAAAAAGGAGAATAAAGGCAATAAAAACAAATTAAAGATGAACTAGAAAACAAATAAACATGATTTAAAATAAAGGAAACGAAGGCCTAATGGAAAATATTAAACATAAAACTAAGCCAGATGTTCAGCTCAAGTTAGCAAACGCTGAGCGAGCACCTCCTGTGTGCTGGGGCTCCGCCGGAGGGCACTGCGGAACGCCCAAGGCGCGGCCTGCCTGGTGAGCGCACCAAGCATCTGGAGGTAGGACAGTCACCAGTTACGGTGATGCAGACACAGCTGGAATGTGGTCCCTCTGAAGAGGGCACCAGAGAAAGGGGAGGACGGGTGAATCAGGAGGGCTTCAGGGAGGAGGTGACTGCTCATAAGAAGGCTTCAGGAAGGGGATGTGGTAGTGGAGGGAAATATGGTGGGCAGTTGGGGCACCTGCCCTTTGTCTGGAGCATGGGTTTGCTGTAGGGCAGGGCTGACAAATCACTAGCAGTCTGAGTGCTGAGCAGAGAGAGACTCTGAAGCTAAGTCGGCCTTCACAGGGAAAGAATGCAAGAACTGATTAGCAAGTCATTCATTCATTCATTCATTCATTCAAGAACTATTTATTGAGTAGCTACTACATGCCTTGCACTGTCTGGGGTCCTGCAGTGAAGCTTCCATTCAAATGGAGGGAAACAGACAATAGAACAATTAATAAGCAAAATCCGTCTAATGCCAGGGATCGGAGTGCCCTGAGGAAGGACAGGGCCAGGTGGGGTGCGGGAAGCCATGGGGGGCAGCCAGGGGAGGCCTCACTCTGGCATTTGGTCAGAGACCAAGGAAGTCAAGTGTGGGGTCTGGAGGAGGAAGACTTCAAGCTGGGGGCACCACAAACGCGAGCCCCGCAGAGCAAGGGGAGGCCAAGTCAGCGTGGGGCCCACAGGTCCTTGTGGGCCATCCTGCGGCCCTTGCTGAGTGAGCGTGGGCGCCGTGGGGAGTTCGAGCCGGGAAGGCCCTGGCTGCAGCTGCGGTGGGGGCAGTGAGGGGCTGCAGGGCGAGGCTGGGCTGAAGCTGCAGGTGAGAAGTAGTGAAGGAGCTGGCAGTGTTTGCAGTGGATTGGGTGGGGGAGGGGGAAAGAAAAGAGGAGGATCAAGGTCAATTCCAGCACAGAGAGGAGAGGCAGGTTTAAGGTGGTCAGGAGCAGGGAGAGCAGGCACTGAGGTCGGACAGGTGGGGGTTGAAATACCCAGTGAGACATCATGGGGAGGCATAGAGCAAACAGCCAGGTCCAGGAGCCTGAATGGGCGTCACATTTGAGCATCATTGGCTTGCGGGAGAAAACTGAGCCATGAGATGGGAGGAGATGCCGTTGGAATGGGTGTAGACAAAGCAGAGGTCCAAAGATTGAGCCCCCCCCCCCCGCCACACACACACACACACACACACACACACACACACACATTTAGAAGTCAGGGAGATGACCAGCAGAGGAGACTGAGCAGCTGGGGAGGGGAAGGCCCAGGGGAGCTGTGCTCAGCACAGCAGCGTGGAGATCGATGGAGACTCAGCAGTTCCCGCAGAGCGTGGGTGGGAGCTGGATCAGAGAAGGAGAGTTCGGGAAAGAATGGAGAGAAAGGACTTTAAAAGGGCAAGTGGAGCCCGGGCCAGGTGGCTCAGGTGGTTGGAGCATCATCCCATACACCAAAAAGGTTGTGGGTTCGATTCCCAGTCAGGGCATATACCTAGGTTGCATTGCAGGTTTGATCCCTGGTCGGGGCACATACAGGAGGCAACCAACCGGTGTTTCTCTCAGATCAATGTTTCTCTCTCCCTAAGATCAATGAACATACCTCAGATGAGGATTCAAAAAGGGGGCGGGGGCAAGTAGAGGCAGCTCTTCCCAGGGGCGTGGCTATACAGGGAAGCAGGGAGGGGCCAGAGGCTTCCGGGTCCTCCTCCTGCTGCCCTCCCAAATGTGGCCAAGGGGCAGCTGCTTTCTTCAGGGACACTGGACAGAGCTTGGGCTGGGCTGGGTGTCCACACACAGGTGCTCAAGGCTGTTCAAGGTGTGAGGGAAGGAGGGGGCTGGGCTGGGCACCAGGGCCAGGGCCAAGGCTGGCTCTCCCATGCCCCCATGTTGCAGAAGTGGGAGAAGTCTAGTGCCAAACCCCTGTTGAGAAGGTCTGCTTCTCCAGCGGGAAGAGAGGAGATAGTTAACAGGTGGTTAATGTGTTTATATCATTTCTATATTTAGACAGAGGTGTGGTCCTCCGTCTCTACGCTTGTCCCTGGTCCCGCAGATGTAAGAGCTGACCTGGGAGCAGAGAACCTGACTGATGGGGTGAAGAAGGGTTGTTATGGGTTTGGCGTGGTGTTTGTTTTGTTTGTTCTCTCGTGGGGAATGAGTCCAAGAGGAGGTGTTGGTGGAGCAGGGGGGGTGTGAATTATGGAGGGACAGACGGGACCCAGGGCCCACGTGAAGGGCCTTGGGGACACTCACAGAGACTCCATCCACAAGCCCGGGAGGGAGCACAGAACCCAGCAGGTGTGAGCCAGAGCCTGTGGAAGTTCTCCCGTGATTCCTTCTGCTGTGTCCGTGAAAAGGCAGCAAGGCCGTGTGCTTCAAACAAGGCAAGAAGCCCTGGAGGTTTGCCGAAAAAGGAAAAGGCGAGAAAGCCCTCTCAGGTGGAGGGGTGCTAGCAGACCCGAGGAATGTAGCCGTTTGCCCAACAGCACTCTGGCAGGCTGCATTTCCCAAGCTGGCAACATCTCCCACCCACAAGCACTTCCAGAACCTTCTGCACCCCCCACTAAGCAGTGAAGTCTAATTCCCCTTCCCGCCAACCCGACAGGCTGTGACTCACTCGTGACCAATGGAACGCCTGCTTCTGCAGCCCGGTGAGGAAACCTGCCATCCTGGAGAACTCGCGTGCTCGGCCGCGCTGCTGTGCTGGGAGGGCGTCCAGACGGCCCAGGTGGAGCGGCCGCGGACAGGCGCGGAGTCCCTGGAGACAGCGGTCCAGCCGGCACCGGCTGCTCCGGCCTCCCCTGACTGCCCCCCTGTGAGAGCTTGAACCGCCCAGCTGAGCCCCTCCCAAGCCCACGGCTCACAGAATCCACGAGAGATAATAAAATGACTGTTGCCTGCGTAAGCCTTTGCTTTATGGTACAGAAATAGCGAATTGGAACAAACACCCGGGATCAACTTGAGGTTCACGACTGTGAAAGTGACACACCCTTTGGCCCGGGGAGAGACAGCACATTTCTTCAGGAACGAGGGTCTGCGTGGCCACGATTTCCCTTTCTGGCTGCAAGGGAGGAGCAGAGAGGATGAGGAGACAAGGTAGAGGGGACGGGTTTTGGATGTCAGGCTCAGGTGTTTGGACTTGACCCTGTAGGCTACTAAGAATACACCAGTGACAGCTATTTACAGTCCGTGCACATGCTGGGCCTACTCCGGGTTTAGCAAAGCAGAATACAGCTGTCATCCTCAGATGAACCGGGGTGGGGGAGGAGAAAGGACTCCCCAGACGCCTGGCCGCAGGTCTGGCCTGGGGAACTCTGGGCACAGCTGGGTTCTCACCCCCTGCCTGTGGGCCGGAGCCCTTCGGCCTGCAGCCAGGTGAGGCTGGAGAGCGTGGGCCTCAACGCTCCCATCTGAAAAATAGGGGCGTCGACCTTAAGGCCTCTGAGTCACCTTCTGGCTTCAAACACTGAAATCTCTGGGCTGTGCAGTAACTGAAAAGCACAGGGGTAGTTGAGGTTTGAAGCGAAGCTTGACCCAGCCATGCAAACAGACTGGCAGGACCTGCTACCTCTGCCTCTGCCTCTATTTCTTCCTTT
Organism: Molossus molossus; assembly: GCF_014108415.1. Lineage (NCBI taxonomy): Eukaryota > Metazoa > Chordata > Mammalia > Chiroptera > Molossidae > Molossus > Molossus molossus. The sequence goes on along the minus strand of NW_023425345.1, from coordinate 4,635,088 downwards.
CCCAGGCTGCTCCCCTGGGGGTCTCAGAATGGCCCCCAATCAGGCCTGGGTCTACCTGCTTCTCTTCACATCCAGTAGAGAGAGAGCAAATCTACCTCCTGGAGACCTCAAGCAGGGTTCCTGGGCCAGGTGTCCATCCCCGACACAATCACAGTGCCCAGGGGATGGGGTTTAGTAATTGGCTTAAACAAACCAGGGTCCCCTGGAGCTGGGGCCGTGTCTAACCCACTCAGCCATGGGCTGGGTAACATGCGTTCCATCAGGGAATGGATGTCAAGGAGGGAGCCCCCCAGTATTTGCTGCTTCAGGACACACTCGAGAACAACAGACAAAGCCCCAAGGAGTGACTCCAGGCCACCCAGCAGAGCCTTCTGGAGACCGTGCTGTCAGAGAGGAAGTGGTTGAGCCCCGGAAAGTGGGGAATCTTCATCACGGCTATTTCCAGCCGCCAGTACCAGCTGCCCATCTGGCCGCCCTGGAGCCCCGGGCCGGGGGCGGCCACCGTCGGCCGGAACCCAGGGCCTGCTTGGACACTGGGCAGCTGGAGACTGATTACTCTGGGGAAATGCAGGCTGGAGAGGGCTTGGGTGGGGAAGTGAGCTGACCCTTCCAAAAAAGGGAACAGAAAAGGTCAGCTCAAGCACTGGGAAGATCCAAACAAGTAGCATGTGACAAAAGCCAACAGCCTCTTCCATCTGGGCTCCGCTCTGCCGGGTCCTTCCACACCTTGCTCACCTAAGAACCCTGGGAGCAAGGCGGGTTGGGATTACCCCATTGCTCCGATGGGAAGGCTGAGGCCCTGAGAAGTGACTCACCCATCGTGACCCGGCAGGGTACGGCAAGCCAGGGTAGGCCCCTGAGTTCTCTCAAGACTGCCCATAGCACAGCCTAGAGCAGGCCCCTTCCCACACACAGGGTAACGAGATGCTGAGGCAACTGGTTCAGAGGGCATCCGAATGCCCCAGGGAAATAGAGGAAAAGAGGTGGCAGTGTCCAGTTGGCTGAAGTTCAAATCCTGCCTCCGCCACCCTGACTGTGTGAACTTGGGCCAGTCAGTGTCCTCATTTACAAGGGAAAAACGCAGCCACCTCTATTAGAGCTCGCTGGGAGGCGTGGTGGACATCCCGTCGTGAGCAAGGGGCCCAGCGCGGCGCACGGTGCGTGCTGCCTCCCTTGCACAATGAGAGGCTCGATTCCCCTAGCAGAGAAGTGCTGGCATGGGCTGACCCACGCCGGAAGAGGCAGAAGGCCGGGATTTCCCCAAGTGTACATTGAGAAACAGAGAGGGGCAGGACCTTTGTCAAGAAATGAACCAGGGGTACAGGCGTGGGGGTCCTCACTTCCTGGGAGGGACTCAGGTCCAATTCCAGTGTGGTCCCTGCTGCTCAGCAGAAGCCCAGACACTGCAGGATGTTCCCACCCATTCCCAGGGCCAGAACAGGACTGTCATCCTTTGACCTGGGCTCAGCAGGGGCAAGGAGACTGCAGACAGGGGGTCATTGTCCATCCCGGCTGAGCCCAGATCCCACAGCTGCCGACCCATCTGGGGCATAGGGTCATCTTGGACCAGCTCAACCATGTGTGTGTTGGGAGCTGGGGGGAATTTGTCTTCTGGTTGCCAGGGGAGACCCAGATTCTATACTGGGTGCTCTTTCCAGTGTCCCGACGGTGACCCCAGAGCATCTGCAACCAACAGGCCTGGGTGGAGCCTGGGAGGACAAAGCTGCCTTTGGCTGCCCAAACCCAGGCGGGCAGAATGCGTCAGCTCGCCAGCCAGCCAGAGAGACCTGGAAGCCAGCCTTGTCGCCCCCTCTGTCTGTCACCACATGCATCTTGTTTTTGTCATGACGTGACGTGACAGATGTTGCCTGTCAATTCTGCTGCTGAAGTAGCTCTAGATCGCGATGCTGCTATCCAGCTACACAGCCACCGCCCTGGTCGCTTCCACCGTGGCACCCTCCGTCCTGGTCTCACGTCTGTCCTGCATCCCGCAGCCAGGGGGAGCTTTTAGAAACAGTTCAACCACGTCAGTCCCGGGTTCGGAACCTTTCACTGAATGTCTGCAAAATATGTACCTGACAAAGGACTCATATCCAGAATATGTAAAGAACTCCTACAAATCAATAAGAAAAAGAGTGTCAACCAGGGCAAGAGATTGTGAACAAGCCATTCACAAAAGAGGCTCTTCAAATGGCCTTAAATGCCTGAAAACATTATGAGTCATCAGGGAGATGCAAAATAAAACCACAACAAGATACCACTACACATCCACCCAAACTGCTAAAAATGCAATGATAGAAAAATATCAAGTGCTGGTGAGGATGTGGAGCGACTGGAACTCTCAGAACAGTGTTGTGGGAGGGAGCCTAACCTGGTACAACCACTTTGGGAGACTGTTTGGCCTTGTCTACTAAAGCTGAACGTAAAGCTCACCCTACACTCAGCAATTCCACTTCTGTTATGAGTAAAAGTCATTAGTTAACAGGTTAGATTAAAAAATTTTTTTTTGGTACGTGCCCCTAGCAGGAACCGAACCCGGGACTCTCTGGTCCGTAAGCCGACGCTCCAACCGCCGAGCCAAACCAGCCAGGGCTTACATTTTTAAAAAATAATCACAGAAATAAAAAGACAGTGACAAATTGCAATAAATGCCCCAAAAGGAAAGTCCACACAATCCATTGAGAATGAGGCTGCCCAGGAGCTTAGCACAGGGCCTGGCCAAGTTAGGAGTCTGGGAGAATTTTATGAATGAGTGAATGACGGGAGGCTGTAAAGAGACAGGCAGGGTGATCGCGGGCAGGGGTCTGGGGCCTCAAGGACACAGATGTCCCTTCACAAGTGGGCATCTCCAGGTGGCAGAGCCCATGCAGGAAGTAAAGGTTGGGATTCCCAGCAGCACAGACCACCCCATACATGAGCAGAGGCACAAACCAATCATTCCTTCATTTGTTCTTTCATTTGGTTGATAAATCTTAATTGAACACCTACTGTGTGCTGGGCCCTATACTAGGGGCTGTTCCCTTTACCTCCCATTCATGCCAAATTCCCAGCAGCTATTTCAACTTCTGGGATCTCTGGGGTTGAAGTCTCTCCCTGCTTCTGAATGTTTTCCCACCCAATATCTCAGCCCCTCCAGTGGACCAGACAAGACTCTCTCTCCCCTGATCATGAGGGGAGACCCGGGGGAACCGTGAGTTATGTTGCCTGTTTATTCATAAGCCCAAACATGGATGCAGGGGGCAGTTGTTCATTCTGCCAAAATAATACCTGCTTTACCAAAGAATTCCCACTGCTATCTTAATTTGTTTTCCCACCAGACTGTTCCAGATACTGCCTACGGAGCATGAATGATACTGCCCCCCCAGAAGCAACAGGCCCGGACTTGGAGCAATTATGACAGCATGTGCCCGTGACCACTCCTCAGTGTGGCCCTCAGAGCACGGTCCAACCAGGTCTACCGGCGGCGTGTCCAGGTGCTCCCAGCAGCACTGTGCACGGCGGCTTCAGTCGGAGGAGACTCGGGCAGCCCTCAGAGTAAGTGAAAGGTGAAGGATGCATGCGGCGGTTAAGAGGTAGCCCACCTGTAGGACAACATGGGTCAAACCAAAAAGACCTAGTTTTAAGTAAAAAGGGAAATAAATAAAATGGGGTGTCTGACATAATGTGTAAACCTAAAATACAATGCGCATACATACCACCCCTACAAAAGCTACACACTTGTTGAGGGCACATACATAATTAAGGGTGTACATTGAGTATATTAGAGGGGGAGCCTTTGGATGGAGAGGAGGGAGTTGGTTCAGGGATGAGGGGAGTTTTTTTTTTTTTTTTTTTTTTTTAATACACACACATATATACTTCATATAGCCTGGCTGGTGCGGCTCAGTGGTTGAGCATTGACCCATGCACCAGGAGGTTGCCGGTTTGATTCCGGTCAGGGCACATGCCCTGATTGTGGGCCAAATCCCCAGTGGGGGCATGCAGGAGGCGGCCAGTCGATGTTCTTTCTCATCGATGTTTCTATCTCTCTCTCCGTCTCCCTTCCTTTCTCACTAAAATCAAGAAAGAAAGAAAAAAAATAACCCAAACAATAAAAACAAGAGAGGGCCTTGCATGGGCAATGAAAGAGTACTAAAACCAAGGATTTTAATAACTTGACAATCTTCATTTGAGTTAAAGAGTAAAATTTAAATTGTAGAAGTTCCCTGTTGCTGAGAAGCTATAGCAGACATGCATATCCTTTTACCTAGTCCTCCCACTGAGCACAACTAAAACTGTAGACACGACAGACGCAACAGCATAAGGAGACTCTGACAGGAGGGGAGAAAGAGGCAGATTAGCTGGGGATTGCAGGATCCAGGGAACAACACGATGATGAGTTACCTGTTTTTGTTTCTGTTTTTTAATTTGCTTCATACACCCCACACGTGGCGCTGAAGAAGCCAGCAACCTGGAAATGCCGAGGTGCCTAGACATCAAAACCCTTTTCTCTCCAGCTAAAGAACCAGAAAGGAGGCAGCTAGCAAGACAGGCATATTTAGGACAATAATTACTCTTCTCTAGCCAAACACTTGCAAAAAATCTGTGACCCCATCCACGCCAGCAAGACTGAGTGGGAAACGTGGATTTCCACCCTCAACAGATTGTAACAGGTGCGCCAATCTCCCTACCAGGGTGCTGTCAGAGAAAGCCAAGTAGGGAGCTAGGACCTTCGTCCCCACCTAAGCAGTAGTAAGAAGCCCCACCACCTGTGTGTCCACAGAGGCCAAGTGAGGAGCTTGGACTTCTCACCATATTTGGCAGTAATGAGGTAGCATCCCCACTTCCTCGGAGGAAACCAGCTAAAGCAAGGTTCATAAGATCCAGTCTCATAACGTACTACCCAGAATGTCCGAATGCAGAACAAACAGAAAAAGGAAAAAATAAAATGACGAAATTCAACCCTAACATATCAATAATTACATGAATAATGTTGTATACAGATTAAAGACAAAAATTGGCAGAGTAGACTAAAAAACATAACCCAATTCCATGATGCCTATAAGAAAATCACTCCAAGTGTAATGATATAGGCAGGTTGAGAGTAAAGGCTGGAAAAAGATGCATTGTGCAAACATTAATTTTAAAAAAGCAAAATCAGTTATATTAATATAAGGTGAGATAGACTTCAAAGCAAAGCAAATTACCAGAGGGAAAAAGAAACATTATATAATAATAAAAGGGTCAGCCTACCAATAAATCATAACAATTCTAAACACATATGCACCACATAACAGGACTGCAAAAATATGTAAAGCAAAAACAGAGAATTAAAAAGAGAAATAGACAAATCCCCAATTATGGTTAGAGACTTGCATACCATCTCTCAATAAGTGATATAACAAAAACATAGAGAATCAACAAGGATACAGAAGAACTCAACAACACCATTAACCAATAGGATCTGATTAACATTTATGGGACACTCCACCCAGCAAGAGCACATTCTTTGTAAGTGCCTTTGGAACATATACCAAGGTAGATCATATCCTAAACCATAAAGCAAACAAACAAAACACTTCAGTACACTTAAAACAACAAATTTTACAAACTTGTTTTCTGTCTACAATGGAATCAAACTAGGAATCAATAACAGATAAGTAACAAGAAAATACCCATATACTTGAAAACTAAAAAAACTCTTCTAAGTAATCCACAGATCAAAGAGGAAGTCTCAAAGGAATTTCAAAATATATTGAACTGAATGAGAATGAAAATACAACATAGCAAAATTTGTGGGGCACAGCTAAAGTAGTGCTGAGAGGAAACTTATACCACTAAATGGACACATTAGAAAAGTGGTAAATTATCTATCCCACCTCAAGAACCGAGGGGGGAAAAAAAGAATAAAACTAACTCAAAATAAGCAAAGCAAGGAAATGATAGAGATGAAAGCAGAAATCAATGATATAGAAACAAAAACAATAGAGAAAAGAAAGGAAGCAAAGAGCTGTTTCTTTGGAAGTATCAATAACATTGATAAACTGCTAGCAAGGTGGACATAAAAAGAAGAAGAAGAAGAAGCTCGGCCGGGTGGCTCAGTTGGACGCCATCCCATGCACCAAAATGTTGCCAGTTTGATCCCTTGTCAGAGCACACACCCAGGTTGTGGGCTGGATCCCCAGTAGGGTCATGCAGGAAGCAGCTGATCAATCTTTTGCTCTCACATCAGTGTTTCTCTGCCCCCCCCCCCTTTCCCTTCCTCTCTCTCTAAAAGTCAATTAAGAAAAAAATTTTTTTAAAAGATGCAAATTACCAATATCAGAATGAAATGGGGTAGATATCATTACAGACCCTAGAGACATCAAGAGGATAATAAGAAAATACTACGAACTACTCTACAAACATAAATTTAGCAACTTGGATAAAATGTACCAATTTCTAGGAAAATATGAACTACCACAACTCATTCAATATGAAATAGATCATTTGAATCACCCTATAACTATCAAGGATATTGAACTTGTAACCTTTTTTCTTTTTATTTATTTATTTTTATCCTCACCCGAGGACATTTTCCCATTTTTTGTTCAGGTAGAGTGGGAGGGAGAGAGAGGAAAAGACAGAGAGAGAGAAACATCGATGTGAAAGGAACACATCGAGTGGCTGCCTCCAGCACGACCCAACCCCGAGCCGGGGACAAACTGCAACCGAGGTACATGCCTTTAGCGGGAACCGAACCCGGGTCTCTCTGGACCGCAGGCCCACGCTCTAACCACTGAGCCAAACCGGCCAGGGCTGAACTTGTAATTTTAAAACTCTCCACAAAGAAGTCTCTACACTCAGATGGTTTCACCAGAGAATTCTACCAAATGTTTAACAAAGAATTCATACCAAGTCTACACAATCTCTTCCAGACAACAGAAAAAGAGGAAACACTTCCTAATTCATTTTATGAAGCTAATATTATCCTGATACCAAAGTGAGATACCAAACCATTTCTTTTCATGAATATAGATGCAAATACCCTTAACAAAATATCAGCAAATAGAATCCAGCAATATATAAGCACAATTATACACCATGGCCCAGTGAGGTTTTCTCCCAGGATGCAAAACTGGTTCAATATTTGAAAAGCAATCAATGTAATCCATTATACTAACAAACTAAAAGATAAAAATCATATGACCATATCAATCAATAGAGAAAAAAACATTTGAAAAAATCTGATACTCATTCATGAAAAAAGCTCTCTAAAAAATGTAGGAATAGAGGGGGGACTTCCTTAGCTTGATAGAGTATCTAAAAAAAACAGATAGCAAACATTATACTTAATTATAAAATACTAAATGTTTTTCCCCTATACAGAAATATCTGCTCTCACATTCTTATTCATCATAGTACTGGAAGTTCTAACCTATACAATAAGGCAAGAAAATAAATAAAAGACATATAGATCAGAAAGGAAAAAATAAAACTTCCCCTATTTACAAATGATATGATCGTCTACACAAAAAAATCTCAAGAAATATGCAAAAGCAGAAATAAAAACTAGAACTAGTAAGTGAGTTTAGCAAGGTGGCAGGATGCAAGATAAATATGCAAAAATTAACTATTACTATACCCTAGCAATAAGTGTGTGGTCATCAAAATTTTAAATACCATTTACAATCATTCAAAAAAATGCTTACGTGTGAATCTAACAAAACATGAATAAAGGATTTGCATATTGAAAACTACAAAATGCTGGTAAAAAAAATTAAAGAAGATAAATAAATGAAGAAACATTCTATGTTCATAAATTGGAAGACTGAACATAGTAAAGATGACAATTCTCCCCAAATTGACATACAGATTTAATGTAATTCCTACAAAAACTCCAATAAGATTTTTGTAGATATAGACAAGATTATTCTAAAATTTATGTAGAAAAGTATAGGAAACGGAATCATTGAAACAATTTTGAAAAAGAACAAAATGAGAGGAATCAGTCTCCTTGATTCATTATAAAACTTATATACAAGGCATAGAAAACTTATTATATACCCACAGTAATAAAAAATGTGCAGTATTGGCAAAGTGAGTGACACATAGATCAGTAGACACATTAGAGAACCCAGAAATTAACCACACAAATGTACCTAATTTTTTACAAGAATGCAAAAGTAATTCAGTGGAGGAAAGACAGACTTTTAAGCAAATAGTGTTGGAACAACTGGACATCCATAAACAAAACAAAAACAAAAACAAACAAAAATAAACTTGACCTAAGTCTCACACCTCATAAAAAAATTAATTCAAAATGGACCATGGGCTGAAATGTAAAATATAAAATTATAAAACTTTTAGAAAAAAGCACCAGAAAGAAACTTTGGGATCTAGGGCTAGGCAAAGAGGTCTCATACTTGACACCAAAAGCATGATCCATAAAAGGAAAGATTGATAATTGGACTTCAATCAAAATTTAAAACTTTTTCTTTGAGAAAACCTTAAGAGGATGAAAAGACAAACTACAGACTGAGAAGAAATATTTGCAAACCACTTATCTGACAAAGGACCAGTATCTACAACATATAAAGAACCTTCATGCCCTGGCCGGTTTTGCTCAGTGGTTAGAGCGTCGGCCTGCGGTCCCGAGAGACCCAGGTTCTGTTCCCGCTAAGGACACGTACCTCAGTTGCAATTTGTCCCCGACCCTGGCTGGGTTGTGCGGGTGGCAACTACTTGATGTGTCCCTTTCACATCAATGTTTCTCTCTCTCTCTCTCTCTCTCTCTCTCTCTCTCTCTCTCTCTCTCTCTCCCTCTCTATCTGAACAAAATATCCAAAAATGTCCTCGGGTGAGGATAAAAAAAAAAAAAAAAGTAAAAAAAAAGAACAAGAAAAAATTCATTTAGAAAATGGGCAAAACTCATGAAGAGACATTTCACCAAAGAGGATATGCAGATGGCAGATAAACACTACAAAATATGTTCAACATCATTAACCATTAGTCAAATGCAAATTAAACTACACAATAGCATTTCACACCTATCAAAAGGGTTAAAATAAAAAACAGTGACAACACCAAATGTTGGCGGGGGTGCAGAGAAACTGGATGGTTTATACATTGCTGGTGGGAAAATAAAGTGGTACAGGCACTCTGGAAAAGAGTTTGGCAATTTCTTTAAGAATTAAACATGAGCCCTGGCCGGTTTGGCTCAGCGGTTAGAGCGTCGGCCTGCGGTCCTGAGAGACCCGGGTTCGGTTCCCGCTAAGGGCGTGTACCTCGGTTGCAGTTTGTCCCCGGCTCTGGTCGGTCGTGCGGGTGGCGGCCACTCGATGTGTCCCTTTCACATCGATGTTTCTCTCTCTCTCTCTGTTCCTCTCTCTCCCCCCCACTCTACCTGAACAAAAAATGGAAAAATGTCCTCGGGTGAGGATAAAAAAAAAAAAAGAATTAAACATGCAACTACCGTACAACCTGGACATTTATCCCAGAGAAATGAAGACTTCTGTTCATATACAAACCTGTGCAGGAATGTTTATACCAACTCTATTCATAATAGCCCCACACTGGAAACAATCCAGGTGTTCTTCAACGAATGAATGGTTAAACAAGCTGTGGGACATTCATACTATGGAAAACTACTCAGTAATAAAAAAGGACTATTGATATACATAACAACCTGAATGACTCTCCAGAGAATTATGCTGAGTGAGAAAAGTCAATCCCACAAGGTTACATACTGTATGATTCCATTTATGTAACATTCTTGAAATGACAAAATTACAGAAATGGAAAACAGATTAGTTCTGGCCAGGGGTTAAGGAGGGGGTAGGGATTGGAGGGAAGTAGGTGTGGCTCTAAAAGGGGGCAGCGAGGGATCCTCATGGTGATGGCAATGTTGTATCCCGACTGTATCCATGTTAACCTCCTGGCTATGATACTGTGCTACTGTTGAGCAAGATGTTACCTGGGAGGAACCAGGAAAAGGGTACATGGATCTCTCTGTATTAGTTCCTAAAACTGCCTGTGAATAGGCCATTATCTCCAAAAAAAAAAAAAAATTTGGATTTTTTAAAGACATTTAGCCAGAATCGCCTTCCTCAGCCCCCACTCTGTGATTGTGGCGGGTGCCCAGCCACCAAGAGTCTAGAGGTGGCTGAGGAGCCAGGGCACCAGAACCACTGGACTGCAGCTGGGTGCTAAAGGCAGGCACATGTTTCACATTTTGAAAAGAGGGGGGATGTTGATACCAGAAACTAGAAACTGGAGAGCTGGACGCAGCCCTGGCAGACTTCCAGGGTGGACGGGGACAGACAGTTGGAGGGGACGGGGGAATGCATACACCACAGGAGCCAAGGCGCGGTCCCTGGGGAGCAACCAAGGGGCCGGCCAAATGTCTGGATTTGCACAGGCCAGCTGGAATCCATGGAAAAGTGAGGGACCCTGTGTGGGGCACTTTTGCTGTAGCATGAGAACCTGACGCTCAGACATCCCTGTTAAGACAGAGAATCGGGGCTCACCAACAGCCCAGCTTTGGGGGTGTAACTGATTGAATGAGTGCAATCTAATTGTGGAGATGGTTTGGAAACTGTGGTCAGGCCCTGGTGTGCTGGTCGATGGGGGACCACACACAGCTCCCCGCTCATCATCACGTAACACTCCTGCATCCGCAAGATGCTTCGAATCGAGACCACAGACTGTCCCTCTGTACTCCTTATCTGTCTCCCCCACAGGATTCCCTTCCCAATCGTTCCTCTGGGTCCTAGAGCTAGAACGGACCTCAGAGAATTGTCTGATGGTGCCTTGAGACCCCGAAGGTGTAAGTGGACAGACCCCCGTTTTACAGATAAGGGTGTTGATGCTTCGAGAGGGGAACTGACCTGCCTGATCACACAGTGGCTGGATCAGAACCCAGGCACCAGCTCTCCACCCAGCTTCATGTGGTCGGAATTGGAGGAGAGTCCCCTCCGCCCCCAGAGGAATGATAGACAGAGTCCCTTGCCTCAGTGCCGCTCTTTGTGCCCACGGCCACGCCCTGGCTCCATCATCACTCACTGTGAGCCAGGCTCGATTCTGGCCTCTGGGGAAACAGCAGAGAACAAAGCAGGCACAGATACCCTCGCCCTCCGGGGTGCCCGTTCACACCTTATTTCCTGATAAGGACCCACATACAGTATTTGTTCAGTGTCAAGTACCTAAAACAGCCCGACTTCCCTAACCCTATTCTTCTTGTTTTCAATAGAAGCAAAAGTCTCAACCAAATGGAAGTTTCCAGGCCCCTCTGGATCCATGTGAGGTCCAGGGTCACCGGCCCCCTTCCAATCTGGCCCCAGCCTCCTCCGCCGTGGCCCTGGTTTTTCGTGGGTGCTCTCATCTGGGATGGGGAGGGAAAGAACTTGCCCCAAGAGCAAGAGGGCTGGGGTTCAAGTCCTGGCCGCGCCAATTACTTTTGCGACTTTGAGTCAGTTCCTTCCCCCTTTTCACCCTCAGTTTCCCCATCTGTAAAATGGGAACAGGTTGGTGGCCCCCAGAGTCCCTTTCAACACCGACTTACCAAACTTCAGCTCCCCGTGGTCTGTGACTCCCCCCAACTCATGCCCCTCAGGTGCACACAGTAGGGCTTCAGGAAATGGGTACGGGACACAGAGTTGGCATGAGGTGGGTGACCCCAACCTGCAGCTCCAGGACCTGCCTGGGAGATTCACAACCGGCCAGGAACTTTGCTGAGCGGACCTAGAGCCTTCCCTTCACGCGCTCTTGTTTCTGCCTCTCCAGCTGGGCTTCCCGGACCAACAGAGCCGGCCTCGCGGGAGCTTGTGGGGTGCAGAGTCTCAGCCGGAACCTGCATCCTAATGAGATCCCCAGGGGACTCCTTTGCACGGTAATGCTTGAGAAGCCCTGCCTTCAAACAGGGAATCCCGATTCCCCTCCCCGGCCAGTCACATGGGTTCAGTCAGTTACTTCATCAGTCGTAACATGGTTAGTACATGAATTCTAGCTCTAGCACCTTGCACTGCCTCCCATGGGGATGGATCCAGTGTTCCTCAGAGAACCATCCAAGCAGCCACTGGGCTCCCATGTTTAGAGGGTCAGCACCCCCTGGTCACGCAGACCTGGTCCCATCTGCTCGAGGTGAACAACTCGTACTGGCTGTAGCCCGTGGCCCCTCAGCGGGAGTCTAGCTAGGAGCTGAACTATTTCAACGGTGAGAAAGCCAAGGCATGTCTCTCTCTCTCTCTCTCTCTCTCTCTCTCTCTCTCTCTCACACACACACACACACACACACACACACACACACACGGCCCTGGCTCTGCCTCCCATGAATCATAGGGTGGCTCACAGGCGCCTCCCTCCTCCCTGATGTTCACAGGGGAGACTGGGAAAGGGAGAAGGAGAAGACGTGTCTCGGAGCCAAATCTGAGAAGTGACTTTGGACGCAGCTGGGCTCAGGGGCTGCTAGGTCAAGGCTGGGGTCAGGGCTGGGAGTCCAGGGCGGCCCGCCTGTGCTAGCTCGGAAAACGAGGCAAGTCACCCGGTCAAGTTCTTCCCTCGTTCACAAGCCCGCAGGTCCACGTTGAGGAAGTCACTGGGGCACCAAGGAGAAGGGTGACACTAGGAAGGGCACCGACCAGCTCCCCAGTGAGTTCTTGGGGTGGAAGCCATTCAGACTAGCAGCCAACCATGACCAATACCCCCTGGACGCCCCCCCGGGCCCCATCCTGGGACTACACCCCCATAGGCATGTGTGTAGACAACAGCGTGAGTCACCGGGCTTCACGGCTGAATGGCAGAACCTAGACTGAAGCAGAGCCCGGACCACACTGGTTTGGGGGATCACGGTATCTGCCACCCCCTCTTCACCCCACCCCACTCATAGCTGCCTGAGTTACAAGCAGGAGAGGGGGGCTGGGAGAACACGTGGCCTGCGGGCAGGACCCCTGTGGTTGGGATGACGATGCCACCCCATTGAGCCCTGGGCCCCACTCAGTTCCCCGGTTGGGTAAGTTCCCCCATCACTGACGGTTCGAGGCATCTCTTATACTATGACACTGCAAGGGGGAGGGCTGGCCAAGGGCAGGGGGCTCATGAGGAGGAACCTTGGTAAGATGGACACTTCCCCTCCCTGCTCTCCACAGACGCCCAACGTCCCACTCCCCTGCTCAAAACCCCTCTGCGTCCTGGTTTGTCCTCCGGGCTGAGGCCTGGTCCTGTTCTCCCACCTACCCCAGAGGCCAGCGGGGGGCAGATGAGCAGACCTGACCAGGAACTTCTGGGGGCGTGGGGGTGAGCGGTGGAGACCCCTGGGTCTGGGAGCTTCTCCCTGGCATTGCCCAACTGCTCCCAGGCCCCGACAGGTGGTGGTGGTGCGGGGCTAGGCCTCAGGCAGCGCCCCCACGCCCCTGCTTTCTGCCTTGATTAGCGGAAACATTCCTACATCTGTCACGGCAAGACAGCCTGCTCCCCTCGTCAATCACCCGGGAAACGCAAACACATTCTGGCTGCACCCAGACTTTCTTTCCATAAACTCACAGGCACCCGCAGGGCGCCCCACCCCCACCCCAGAGCCAAGGGGACAGGTGTGTGGGAGATGCACCCCCAGACTTCAGCTTTTGCCACAGCTGAGGAAGGTCTGAGTCACAGCTCTCCCTTCCCTCCTTGCACACACACACACACACACACACACACGAATACACAGAGCTACCAACAAAACACGGATGCACTCACAGCCACGCCCACAGACAGCTGTGCACACAGACACACACACACACAGACCACTGAGCCCAAACCCACAGAGAAGGGCAGGAATGCAGTCCACCAGGCTGAGCTCTGGACAGAGATCTCAGCTCTCCGGGTCTGGCACACAGTAGGTTTGCAGTGAGCAGCCCTTCGACCCCATTTCTCTGTCCACTTCCATTGCCTCTCCCCACACTGCGATGTGAGTTCCATATGAACAGGAACTTTCTCCCATTCACAGCCGTATCCCGGCCCAGCACAGGGCTTAGCACATAGTAGGTGCTCGCTAAACATCTGTTCGTTGATTGAATGACTGGGAAGCCCCCGGGTCCTGCCATCCCCACCCTCATCCCCCAAGCCAGCCTCCCAAGGAGCTGCCTGCTTCTCCAGGAGAGCAGACAGATGTGACCACACCATCCTTCCAGAACCCAGGGCGCACCCGCCTCTCCTCCCTCACCTGCCACCATCTGACCCACTCAACCTTCTACCCTCAACTCCCCAACATGTCCCTGGCCCTCTGCTAGGACATGGCCCTGGCTGGCCGTACGCACTTCCCCGGCAGGGCTGACCACCTGTCAGGCTAGCCTGCTCAAGGTCACGTTCACCCCTAAGCCCTCCTTCAAGGCAGCCTCCCCAGTCACCCCAGGCCACACAGTCTTTCCCGCCAGGCTCCAAAACTCCCTGGACCTGTGCAGGGAACAGGACGCCCTCCGTCTCTGTCGCAGGGCTCAAGGCAAACAGGCCATGACAACACAGGGTGTAGATAACGGGAGACACAGGCCCCAAGGAGGTGACGGCCAGCAGAGGTGGCTCCCTTGGGTGACTTTGGCTCTTCCTGTGGCTGGCCCGCTGAGCCCCTGGGGCACACGTCAGCGGGCAGCACTGAACCTCCCGCCTCTTCTGCCTCTGCCCAAATCCTGCCCTCCAGCCATGCAGAACTGTTACCCGAGCTCCTAAACACCCCTTCGCCTCATTCTTGGGTGCCTTCGCTCATGCCATCTCATCCTCTCCTCCCTGTCCCCATGCTGAACGCTCACCCCCACCCCCAAAGCCTGGTCCAGCTGTCTTTCCCGGTTCCTGCCGCCCCCTCCATCCTTTGGCAAAGTTAGAGACCAACCTCCTTGAGGCCTCCACAGCCTCCCTGCCTCCCACGGTCACAGCAGCTTCAGATGCTCTGCCTGCCTGTCTACCCCCAGGCTCGAGGACATGGCCCGTCCTGTTGGTCTCCATGCCCCTAGTACTACCGAGGCCTGCCAGGGCCCGGCACCCCGTAGAGTTAAATTAATGTTGAATGTCAGCCCCAGCCGGTGTGGCTCAGTGGTTGAGCATCGACCCAGGCACCAAGAGGTCGCTGGTTCGATTCCCAGTCAGGGCACATGCCCAGGTTGTGGGCCCGATCCCCAATGGCAGGCATGTAACAGGCGGCCAATTGATGTTCTCTCTCATCAATATTTCTCACTCTCTCTCTCTTCCTCCCCCCCTCCTCTCTCTCTAAAAATCAATAAAGAAAAAAAAATTGTTTTAATGTTGGATGTCAGATGCTGAGGGGCAGGCAGGGTGACAGTGTCTTCATTTGATCTTGTACCTGCCACAGTGCCCAGCGTGGTCGCCAGAAGCTTCCGGCTCTTCCAGTGCCCACTACATGCCATGCTCCGGGCGGCACAGCGGGTGTGCAGGACTGGAGTGCTGGCCTCAGCCTCACCTCCCTGGGCAAGGCTACATGTCTGCCTCGTGCATGGCTTCCCCACACCCAGACTGGGGGCTTGGCCATGGGACTTGCTCTGGCCAAAGGGACAGGACATGAGCAACAGTCAGAAAGGTGGTTGACAATTTTCCTCTTACGCTCCTGCCCTTCGCTAGGAGAAGACCAGATAGCCACTGGTCCAGAAAGGATGAGAGACAGACAGGCGGAGCAAATCTGGACCCAACCCACAGCTTGGAACCGAGTCCAGCTGCCCCTCAGACTGGTAAGGGAGAAGTACGTGCTCAGTGCCCTGTGCCACCGAGTTGGGAATTTGCTGTGTGGTGTTAGCGTGGCCACCGCTACCTGCGGAGGGCGGGCGTCTGAGCCTGGCTCCCTGCGGCTGCTGGGCTCTTGGGACCTTTGGCCAGAGGCTGAGCTCTCGTGCCTTGTTCCTCCATCCGTCCAACATCCTCCACTGCCAGCACAACCGACCTTTCTGGGGACCGACTGCTGACCCAGGCACAGATCCTGCCCTCACAGAGTGCCAGCCTGCCTCTTCTAATTCAGGGAACCTTGGGGAGGTGTTTGAGGGGACTCAGAGGAGCAAAACCTCACTTCTGGCCACAGAGCAGTCTACCCCCGCCCCATTTTTTTCGATTGTGGTAAAATGCATATAAGATGAAATTCAGCATCTTAACTGTTTTTAAGCGTGCAATTCGGTGGTTTTAAGTACATTCATATTATTGTGCAACCATCACCACATCCATCTCCAGAGCTTTTCTTCATCTTGTGAAACCAAAGTTCTGGCCTGGCTGGTGTGGCCCAGTGGTTTAAGCGTGTCCCATGGACTGAGAGGTTCCGGTTCGATTCCCTGTCAGGGCACATGCCCAGGTTTCGGGCTTGATCCCCAGTAGGGGGCGATTAGGAAGCGGCCAATCGATGTTCTCTCTCACATTGATGTTTCTATCTCTCTCTCCCTTCCTCTTTCTCTAAAAAAATCAATAAAAACATATTTAAAAAATGAAAAACAACTGAAGTTTTGTCCCCATTCAACACTAACTCCCCACTTCCCCTCCCACAGCCCCTGGTAACCACCTTTTTCTTTCTTTCTTTCTTTCTTTCTTTCTTTCTTTCTTTCTTTCTTTCTTTCTTTCTTTCTTCCTTCCTTCCTTCCTTCCTTCCTTCCTTCCTTCCCTTTCTTTTCTTTCTTTCTTTCTTTCTTTCTTTCTTTCTTTCTTTCTTTCTTTCTTTCTTTCTTTCTTTCATTTTATCCTCACCCGAGGACATTTTTCCATTTTTGTTCAGATAGAGTGGGAGGGAGAGAGAGAGAAACATCGATGTGAAAGGGACACATCGAGTGGCTGCCACCCGCACAACCCAACCAGGGCCGAGGACAAACTGCAACCGAGTTAAGTGCCCTTAGCGGGAACCGAACCCAGGTCTCTCTGGACCGCAGGCCGATGCTCTAACCACTGAAAAACCAGCCAGGCCGACCACCATACTTTCTGTCTATGAATTTGCCTCCACTAGGTACCTCATTTAAGTGGAATCATACAGGTTTTTTGACTGGTTTATTTCACTGAGCATAATATCGTCAGGGTTCATCCATGCTGTAGCAGGTGTTAGAATCTCCTTTTTTAAGGCTGAATGATATTCCATTGTATGGCTAGACCACTTGCTTATCCATTCATCTGTCAATGGACACTTGGGTTGCTTCCACCTTTTGGCTATTGTGAATAATGCTGCTATGAACATCAGTGTACAAATACCTCTTAGGGAGTCTCGGCTCTATCCAGAAGTGGGATTGCTGGATCAAACGGTAATTCTGATTTTTTGAGGAACCACCATTTTACATTCCTGCGGGGGCAGTTTTACAGTGACTTTGAGTTGGACCTCGAAGAGGATGCTCGGGGTTTAGATGTGGGAAAAGGTACTCCACACAGGGGACGAGCGAGCAGGTGCCGCCTGACAGCCAGTACGAGGGAAGGCTGCCTGCAGGGCGGGGGAGGAAGAGGTTGGCATGGGGTCAGGGCAAAGGGCTTTACACGCCTTAATGGTGAGTGGGGACCCCGTCTGGGGACAGGAGCCACAGAGGTTTTTTTGGTTTTTTTTTTATTGTTTTTTAACATTTCAACTTTATTTTTTTTAAATGTTTTTATTAATTTTAGAGAAAGGAAGGGAGAGAGAGAGAGAAACATTGATGTGAGAAACATCTATGAGCTGCCTCCTCCACGTACCCCAACTGGGGCTCAAACCCGAAACCCGGGCTTGTGCCCTGATCAGAATCGAACCGGCAACCTTTCAGTGCACGGGATGACACCCAACCAACTGAGCCACACTGACCAGGGCCACAGAAGGTTTTGAACAAAGGAATGACCACTGTGCTCCCAGGAAGCTACCAGGTGCTGAGAGTGAAGTAGACAGTGGCAGAAGATTTGGGGTGCTGAGAGTGAAGTAGACGGTGGCAGAAGATTTGGGGTGCTGAGAGTGAAGTAGACGGTGGCAGAAGATTTGGGGTGCTGAGAGTGAAGTAGACGGTGGCAGAAGATTTGGGGTGCTGAGAGTGAAGTAGACGGTGGCAGAAGATTTGGGGTGCTGAGAGTGAAGTAGACGGTGGCAGAAGATTTGGGGTGCTGAGAGTGAAGTAGACGGTGGCAGAAGATTTGGGGTGCTGAGAGTGAAGTAGACGGTGGCAGAAGATTTGGGGTGCTGAGAATGCAGTAGACGGTGGCAGAAGATTTGGGGTGCTGAGAGTGAAGTAGACGGTGGCAGAAGATTTGGGGTGCTGAGAGCCCAGGAGGAGGTTCTGGACGGTGAAGCAAGCGAAAGTGAAGACACGAAGCCGAGGCCACACGAGGAAGGAGAACGGTGAGAAGGAGCCAGGACAGCAGGGCAGGGACCAGGGTGAGGCCAGTGAAGCGCTCCCCTCAGGCACAGAATTTTAAATAAAAATATTTATATTTTATTTAAATAAAGGAACTGACAGGGTCAAGATTAGGGAGCAGCAAGTGAGGCACTGTGCCAGTGCAGGGTTGGAACCTGTCTTTAATTGAAATTTGATACTTGGTTCATTGCAGAATTTTTGCATTAACTTTTCTTTGAAAGAATATTGGACCTGGGGGTGTAGCTCGGTGGTAGAGCACACGCTTCACAGGCACGAGGTCCCTGGGTCAGTCCCTGGCACCTCCACATTTTCTCCTGCCAGCCCTTTTTCTCACGCTTTTCCTGTTCACAGGAAGAGGAAGTTCAGTGGGTTTTGTTACTAGCTCCCAGCTCGGGGCATTGGCAGGAGGAAGACAAGAGGGAGGAGAAAAAAATATGTATTTCATTAAAATATTGCTTATCTTGATCACTGAGTTTTTGGTGCCTGAGTTTTTGGTTTCTCCTAAGGTGAACACCTCACTCATCCCACCCTAGTCCTGGGCGGACAGATCCATACAGTTGTCCAAGGACTTTCACTGGGTGCCGGTGCTATGCCTGCAGCTGTGCTAGGGCTCGGAGGTCCAACAGGAAGTGAAGTCATTGTAGTTGTAGTTCTCCCTCCTCAAGTTTACAGCCAAGTAGAGATAATAAATCAAAGGGGACAGAACCTCGGGCAGGTGGTCTTGCCCTGTGCCAGGCGGGAAGGAAAGAAGTGTGGTGCAGAAGGAGACAGACAGGTGGCTGTTGTTTTGTCCCATTGTTTTGCCCACCCACTCTCTGAACCTTACATCATTGGTCCCGAACCCGTAGACCACTCTCCTCTATAGAAACTAAAAATACTAGCCACCCCGGCTCTCTAATTCCCTGGCACCCGGGGCCTTCCAGGCTTGCCAATCAGATACACCAACTCAAGATTTAAAAACAGAACGTGTGCCACAAAGAAGCAGAGTGCCTCCCTGCTGCCGTGCCCAGGGCTGGTGCCGGGTGTGGGGCATGCTGGTCACAGGCCGCCGCAGCCCGCAGGTGTACACAGCGCTGACTTCACGAGCCGTCTGAGAGTACCGGTCCTGTCTGCACACCACAAGTCTGGGTCTCCAGCTCACTCCTGATTCATGAGTCACCCGACATTCTTTGAATACCCTTCTGAACATCTATTCTTTGAACATCCTCTTCTGCGAACCTGAGTTCCTAGCTAATGCCTGCAACTAAGAATGTAGCCTTCCGCAGAGATTGGTGCCAGGCATTAGATGCTGGAGGACATTCGGAGAAGCTGGGGTGGGCTATCTGGTCTGCTCGGACTAGAAGCAGTAAAAGTCCAGCATGTGATGAGGGATCGGATCTGGGACCCTACGGTCTGCAGAGGGGGATGGGAATTCAGATTCCCCGCCTGGAATCACCTGGAATGAAGAACACCCCATTGAAGATACCTTTGAGACCGAGACTCCAGCCTTAGGAGAGAATGGAAGGACCGAGGAATGAGACTGAGCCCCAGAGCCCCAGAGCCGGCTGCTGATTCTCACAGGCCAGCCGGTTGAAGAAACAAGACAACCTCCTAAGTCCTAAACTCTTGGCTCAAGACCCAGATCAGAAATGGAGGACTTGTATGTTTGCTAAAAGTATCTCTTCATTCCCGCAGCCACAGAAGCAGAGAGTCAGAAACGAAACTCAAAACTCGAGCCTGCAGAGCATCAGTGACGCCATTAGCTGATGCTGTGGCCGGTTCTACCCTGCGGGGGAGGCTGTCGAGCAGGGAAGAGTGAGCTCAGAGTCCACATGGAGTCACAGGGAAGGGTTTGGGGTGACGCTGCACCTCCTGAACCCCAGTCCCCCATTGCGGGCTGAAGCAGCCTCTTCTCACTGTCTGATGAGGCCGGTCCTACCTTACCAGGGTCCCTGGAGTGAACCCCCACACCCCACCACCGCTCAGTGTCATCAGACCACATCTGGGGCACACCAAAGGGATGGGGCACAATTGACTATCCACCTAAACCGAAATCTGGGCAGAGCTTTTCTATTTAATGTTATCAAAGATCTGGTGACAATGTGTGAATGGCTCAACCGAGTGGAATTTATTAGCACAATGTACCCACCGGCAGTTCTGGCTTTGGGGTGCCAGCCGCATTTGGAGTTGGTTCTAATTGTTTCCGGGGCTGGTGTGTTGGTTGGCACGGGGCACTGAAGCCCGACGCGGCGGTGGCCCATGTCCGCTGAGGTGGAGATGACAGAAATGCCAAATGCAGCGCAGAGACAGAGTGCAGATTAACTGCAGGCGACCAGGACTCCTGACCACCACCCCGTGAGAGCCCAGAACACAGTCGCCTCTTCGTCAAGCGGCACCAAGCCCCTTGCCGAGACAGCCCCACCGCCTTCCAAAGGCCTCGGTGTACCGTGGGAGACAGCTGTGGGGGGAACCGAGCCGCTGGCAGCGCAGGGGCCCTTGGCAGGCAGGTATGGGTGGGGGCTAATGGATCACGAGGTCCCCAGGGTATACATGGATGAGTGACCTACAGGGTCCTGTGGCTTTTATAACCAGAAAGGTCTGGTAAACAGAGGTCTGACTTGAGCCCCCAGACACATGCCCTGGTCCCTCCCCAGTCCCAGACCCCAGTCAGTTCACAGACCCAGAGTTCCCTAAGGGAGGAAAGAACCTGATGCCCCATTGAGAGTCTGTGCCGTGAAACCCCAAGGGGACTGTGGCCACTTATAGGAGCACTGCCCGCACTGGGGAGTGGGGGAGGGCGGGAGGGGTCCGGGCCTCGCCGAGCCCTTGTTTCCTCATCTGTAACACAAGGACAAGAACATCTGCCCCAAAGGATTGCCGGGTTAATTGAGTAGAATAACGAGACGGTGCCTGGAATATAAATGCATGCGCTGGCTGCAGCTGAACTTTAATCCCTCTGTGATTTCGTGTTCATTCTTTCCATTGTTTCCATCTTCATTCCACCATCCTGTGATCAGCCGTTTGCTGGGTGCTGAGAGTTCAAAAACAACCCCCACCCTAGACTGCGGGCGCAGTACGCGCCGGAGCAGCGCTCGAGTTCGTGCCTCCAGCCTCCGCCAACAGCTCTCCGGGCCGTGCGGCGGGGGGACCCGTGCTGGCCTGAGAACCTAGTATGTGCGGCTGCTAAATCTGTGCTCTCTCTGCTGTGGCTCCCAGCTCCTCAGAAATTAATAAAATCAGGTGGCAAGTACAGGGCTTGGGATATGGTGACAGTGATAAATAGAGAGGAGATGAAGGAGGGGATAGGTGGGTGGGTGGATGGACAGATGGAAGGATGGATGTCTGGGTAGATGGGTAGATAGATGCACTGATGGACAGAGGAATGCATGGGTGGATGGAGAAGGGTAGACATGGAGGGAGATGATGGCTGTGGAGACTTAGACGACGGATTCGACACAACCCCAGCCCTTGCGATCCTCCAGGCCAGGAAGATGCAGTGCTAAGCAGGAGCTAGTGGGGAAGCTCAAATATTTTATCTGTAATTAGTGACACCCTCAGAGTCTGCAATTTTCCGGCCACACCATAGTGTGTGATGATCAGCCAGGAAGCTGTGACGGGACCGACACACCTCATTGCTCCAATAACAGACCTTTATGTTCATTCATTCAAAGGCATTTACTGAGCACCTGCTATGTACCAGGGACTGTTCTAGACTCTGGAGACAGAGGGGTGAACAAACAACTCTATGTGGAGCTTTCAAGGGGAGACGAGGAAAGATGTAGCTGTCGGGGGAGCCCGTGAGGATAAGTACTGTGGAGATAACTAACGCAGGGTAACCAAGGGGTCTCGGGGGGCAGGGGCTGATCTTTTGGAAAGATTGAACAGGGCAGGCCTCCTTGGTGGGTTGACACTTGCGTGGAGGCCTGAAGGAAGGGTGAGGGCCAGTCCAGCCTAGAAGTCAGGCTGAGGTCTGGAAGAGCATTGATGGTCGTGGGATCACACAGTTACTAGGCAGCTGAATCCGGACCCTAACCCAGGTTGTGTACCGGATCTGCAGCTCCTGGTCTGACCCTAAAACAGGGTGGAAATACGCCAGGTACTGTGTCCGCGGAGGAGGACGTGGCTGTTGGGATCCGACCAGTCGGGAGCTGCGTGACCTTCATCTCTCTAAGCCATCGCTTGGCTGCTCAAGTTCCCCTCCATTCCTTAAAACAACCTTGTGAGTACTAGGACATCACAGATATTTCACTTCATGAGTGGTAAACATTCACTATTTTGATTTTTTTGTTTTTGTTTTTTATCCTCACCCAAGGACATTTTTCCATTTTTTGTTCAGATAGAGCGGGAGGGGGAAAGAGGAAGAGAGAGAGAGAGAAACATCGATGTGAAAGGGACACATCGAGTGGCTGCCTCCCGCATGACCAACCAGGGCCGGGGACAAACTGCAACCGCGATACGTGCCCGTAGCGGGAACCGAACCCAGGTCTCTCTGGACCGCAGGCCGATGCTCTAACCGCTGAGCCGAACCAGCCAGGGCCCATTTTGTAATTTAATGGAAGCAAATGCTAAGCCTCCGAAGAGGGTACAGTGCGGCTCTGGTGCCCACACTGAGCGCTCCAGCTGCCCTCCAACACCCATTTCCCGGTGGCGCTGCCCCACCTTCTCCCGGCGGAGCCTTCTCTGGTGCCCCTGAGGCACTGGAGGTTTGGTGGAGAGGCGAGCGGCCTACACACAAGGTTGGGCAGGCAGGGGTAGGAGTTTCAGATAAACCCCTCTGACTGAACCACCTGCCACCCACCACACCACAGGCAGACGCCAGTCCCTTAAGCACAGGGCGAAGAATCCTAGGATAAGTTAAGCCTTTGTTATGAAAGCCCTGGGTAGAGATAGTCACCTGCTAGGGACTCAAGAAGATGAGTGAGTAAATGAATGAGTGAGTCAATCAACCAACCACTCAGTCATGGAGAACACAAAGGCTATTCAGTCTAACCTCAGCCAAGCTGTCACCCAGTTCCACTTCCACACGTCCAGTGACAGGGAGCTCACTACCTCCAGGAGCAAAACCGTTTCAGTTTTAGATCACCCTTATGAGTCAGATTCCCCACCTCCTGGGTTTCCCCATCAGCCCCGGTGGACCTGTAGATGGGACCCAGGACACGTTTAAAACCTCTTCTAGGGGCTGGCACCTAAGTCTTCACAGGCAAGGGAAAAGGCACAGAACCCTCAGCTGGGCTTTACAGACCACGAGTCTCTGGTCATCCTCTTGTGTTTCAGATGAGGTCTGGGCCAGAGAGGGGCTGTGACTTGCCCAAAGCCACGTAGCTGGCTGAGGGCTGAGCCAAGATCAGACTGCGACCCAACTGTGTTCCTTCCAAATCCCAGAGCCCCTCTGGGACCGCCTCCAGCCTTCCCAGTTTGAGAAGCCCTCCCAACGCCAGTCCGACTCCGCGATGCTGAGGGTCTGCTTCTCTTAGGGAGACTCTCAGGCCGGAGAAGCCACCTCCGATCACTGCCAGTGAGAGGCACAGGGCCGGGACCCGCAGAGCGGCCGGAGGGCTCGGGCCCAGCCCCAGGCAGAGGCTGCCTCCCGCAGCAGGCCCACGCGCGTGTGCACGCATGTGTGCGTGTGTGTGTGCATGAGTGGGTGCCGAGCCTCCTGGAGCGAGAGGAGCACACAGCAAGCTGTCAGCAATCCTGCCAACACGGAAAGGGTAATCGCCACGCGCGATGCCAACAGACAGACCTCCGGCGGATTCATTTGGTTTGGTTTTGTGGTTATTTTTTTTTACAACTTTAAATACGGAATATAAATAAATTTTACATTTAAAAAATAAAAGGAAAGCCCCCAAAAATATAATCACCGACTTTACAAACTGAAGGAAGCAGATTGGGGCGAGGGGGAGGGGAAAGTGCAGTGGAAGGTGGGAGGGGAGGCGGGAGCTCGGAGCCCACCCCCAGGGGACCTGGATCCTCTCCCTTCCTCCCCACTCCCAGCCCAGGAGCTGCTTCCTGGCAGGAGCCACCAGAGGTGGAGCCCCAAAGGGTCTAGATGAGGGAGCGTGCAGGGGCACAAGGACTGCCCCGCCCTTGGAGACTTCCTCTTGGGTTGTTCACACCTTCCTGGAAGGGGAACTGCTTGAGCTGAGGACTTGGGGAAACGGAGGCCCGATGCATAACGTGTTACCTCCCCGCCCTCCACCACGAGCTCACTCCGACCACTCCAAGCCATGGGTTGGGTCAGGGGCACAGCCCGTCCACACGAGCATTGGTGTCAGGGAAAGAAGCCCCTTCCTCAAGACACTGTACCTCCATCTGCCAGGAAACGGTCATAATAAATATACAAACTGGCCGTGTCTCCGACGTGAGCAGTGGTCCCTGCCTGCAGTGCGCACCCTGCACACCCTTGCAGGGTAGTCTTGGCTGGGCTGGGGTACAATGGGCAGGCCCCTGCTGCGCTGGCCCCTGGCCTTCTGCCCTCGGGAGCAGTCACTGGGGTCATCAGGACCTCAATAAGGGGTGCTCCCCTTGGTGGAGCAGACGTCAGGGCCAGGAGAAGAGGGAGATGCAGGGTGGAGGCAGAGAGGCGAAACAGGAGGAAGTGAAAGGGGGGAGCGGGAGGAGGCAGTGGACGCCCAGGTCACCATCTTCACCCACCTCCAGAGCAAACTTCATCTCTAACCCATCTGAGAGGGCACTTGGCTGCCTGGTGCTCAGGCCACACTTGCCCGGAAGAGTTCACATCTTCGAAGATTCCATACGTATAACATGAAAGAAAGCCAGGTGCGCAGAGGTGACCAGGGAGAGGTGACTGGGCCTGGACACTGTCGGGAGGGTTTTCCCCAGTCTGTGCTCCCCCACCTGGTCTGGCCCCAGGAGTAGGAGGCACGCTGGCCTGCCCCAGGGTGTTCCCCTCAGAGCCGACTGGGGGTCCAGGCCGCGCGGAGAGGTCCTCAGGGCCATGGGCAGGGTCCTTCGAGCCAGTCCACAGCGCTCAGGGGGGCCTGGCCAGGCCCTGGGGAAGGGAGGCCCTTTCCCCGTCAGTCCCTCTTGCACTCTTATCCCAGATCCTCGGGGTCGAGGGGGAAGAAGACCTCGGTGGAGTCCAGATCCTTCATTTCCTTCCAAGCTTCTCCTTCTCTAGTTTCCGGGCAAGACGCTGGAGGCCACTGAGAGGACACCCACTGGCAGAGGGCGGATGGACCGTGGAGGGGTTGGGGAAGCACCATTGGCCGTCCGAATCAGGCATCGAGACAGACGGACGAGGGGAACAATATTATCACTCCAAGGACCCCATGGGGGCGATACAGCAAATACCATATTAAATAACCCTGTAAGCCAAGCAGAGGGACACAGAGGCTCAGAGGCAGCCCAGGAGTTCTGTGCTGCGCGCACGTGCCCCCTTGCTGGGGGCAGGGAGCTGGGGCCACCAGTCGGCCCTGATTTCCAGCAGGGCTTGGGGCTGGGACACAGCAGGGCTGGGGTCTCCAAAGCCCTCACCCACCAGCCCCCTGGGAAAACTCAGCTGATAACTGGGCAGAGGAGATCAAAGCTTAGGGCCTGCAATTTGTATGGGAAGCTGCCTCTCCCTCAGCCCCTTCCACAGCCTAAGCCCCAGGCCAGGGAGAAGGAAACACAGGGTTCTGGGCCTCAGTTTCCCTGTCTGGCCCTTACCTGCCCGCTCTCCTGCAGATGCCCCTAGGCTCCCAGGGTCTCCTTCAGTGCCTTCTTGTCATGCGTGTGCTTGAACTTCCTGTGCTTCCCCTTGGGGGGCCTGCGGACTCGCACCGTTCGAATGGTCACCCGAGTTTGGGGCGTCTTGGCTGCTTGAGAAAAAGAAAGGTCTTGTCAGCAGGCTGACAACCACAGTTGGGGAGGGGTCTATCCCTCACCACCAAGGCCTGCCACAGACCTCCCCAGAGTCTCTGGGCTGAGGGAAGGGGCCAGACCTCCCGGGTTTGAATCCCAACTCCACCGCTCACCAGCTGTACGCCCGTTGGGAAAAATTACTGAACTGCTCTTGCCTCAGTTTCCCCCTCTGTGAAATGGGGGCAATAAGACTGCCCACCACCTAAAACTGGTGGAAGGAATAAATGACAGTATGCTGGCAAACACAGAGGGGAATTACAGCTTCAAGTTCTTAGTCATTATCCCATCGATATGCCCTTTATTTCCAGGCCCCTTGAACCTGGGCTGAACTTGGATCTGTTAACCAATAGCAGGAGGCAGAGTGGTGCTGGGCCAGTTCCAGGCACAAGCCTTAAAAAGGCCTGGCAGCTCCCGCTTTTGCACTTTGGGGAGCCCTGTGCCACCACACAAGAAGTCTGGTAACCCTGTTCTGGAGGCCACTTGGGGAGGAGAGACCCTGGATGACAGGGAGAGGGACAGAGGCCAGCTGTCCCAGGGCAGCCCGCAGATGACTAACTGCAACTACAAGAGATACCAGCAGAACTGCCCAGCTGAGGCCCGCCAGCCCACAGACCAGCGAAGGAAATGGCTCCTGCCCCTGCCACAACGTTCAGAGCGAGCCGTGATCCGCGACCGGCTGGCAGCTGCTCTCACTCGCTTTTCTCCTGTCTCCTCTGCTTGACCCCCTCCTGGGGGTTCCTCCCACCAGCCTTCCAGCCCCTTGCAGGCATGGCCTTCGGGCCAGAACCGGATCCCCGCTCTGGAGCTGGGCCGGTCCTCCCGTCACTGCCTGGCCCTCCCACTTGGAGAAGCAGCCCAGTGGGGAGGCCAGGGCTCAAGGCTGGGCCAGACCACCTGGTTTCAAATCTTTGTGTTCTTTGGGGCAAGTCATGTAAACCCTCTGTGCCTCAATTTCCACGTCTTTAAAGTGGAGATGCCGGCAGCCCTGGCCTGCTAGGGTGAGGAGACGATGCATGGAAGTAGCCGGGAGCTCCTGGCCAGCGCGGAGCTCATTTGTCCTCACAGAAGGTGTGAGTGAAGTTCCAGCCTGTCTGGTGGCTGTGCCCCACTGGCCTCATCCCCTCTCAAGGCCACCAGAATTCATTTGTTTTTCATCCCCGGGACAAGGTGTCGAATATCTGAAGATAACATGCATGGGGTCTTCTCTTGCCCAGGCCCTGGTTCCTCCCCATTTCACGCACTCATTCAACAAAGTAGGAGGCTGTGGTATCAAGTCTGGGATGGGCTACTCTGCACTGGGTAGTCAGGGCAGACCTCTAGGAGGAGGTGACTTTCTGAGCTGAGACCAAAATGAAGAGAATACAGCTCTGGCTGGTTTGGCTCAGTGGTTAGAGTGTTGGCCCATGGACCAAAGAGTCGTGGGTTTGATTCCAGTCAAGGGCACATGTTCGGTCACGGTTCATCCCCGGCCCTGGTCAGGGTTGTACGGGAAACAACCAGTCCACGTGTCCCTCTCACATTGGTGTTTCTCTCCCTTTCGCCTTTTCTCTCCCTCTCTCTCCTTCCCTCCCTCTCTATCTGAAGATAAATAGAAAAATATCCTTGGGTGAGGATTAAAAAAAAGAGAGAGAATACGTAGGCTTGTGAAGAGCTGAGAGAAGTAAGTTTCAGACAGATTGGCATGTGCAAAAGCCCTGCGGCACAGATGTATTTGGCCACTCAAAAAGGCCAGGCTGACTAGGGTGGCGAGAGTGAGGGGAGCTGGTTGGCAGCAAGGCCAGAGGGCCACAGGGCACTACGCTCTCATGTAGGGCTCACAGGCAGGGGAGGAATCTGGATTGTTCTCAGTGAGATGGAAAGCTTTAGATGAATTTAACCGGGGGGGGGGGGGGGGGGGGGCATGCCTGATCCAATCCCCCCACCGGCATCTGCCCCAGGAGAAGGGGGCTGCCGGGCTGATCATCAGAGGCAGATGCTGGACCAACAGTTACCTCGCTGCTCCTGAGAACTCCCTGGGTTTCGGGTCACAGGTCGTGCAGCAACCACTGTCTCACACCTGCATGCCAGGTGGTCCTCCAGGGTCACTGTCGCCTTCTTAAAGGTTGGCTTCTTCCGCACAATCTCAATCTTTCTCACCTGGAGCACAGAACCGCCCAAGTGCCTGTCAGACCACGCGGGAAGGGGCGGAGGGAGCTGCCTGCCGCGCTGCCCACCCGAGAGCAGCCCCCGCGGGGAGCTTTCCTCGAAAGCTCGGAGCTGTGAGCAGCAGGCAGACACGGTGGCCCAAACAACAGCAGGGCCTTGGCCTCTGCCCTTCTCGTGGCTTTTCCATCAAAACAAGCCCTCCCACCCTGGCCTTCGGCTTGGCCACAGCCCCTCGGCACCCCAGAGAGGGAGAAAGGCATTTCCGGGTCGAGCATGGGGCTTGCGGTGTCCTCATTCCTGGAGCGCCAGCCAAGGTCAGGGGCTGTGGCAGAGGCGGGGAGATGGTTGTCTGGAAGGAAGTGGGGGGAGGCTTTATCCAGGAGGGAGGCGGGAAGGGGGAGGTCAGCTGTCAGGTATCCATCTATAGAGCTGGAAGCTTTGGGGACAGGAGATACCATGACAGTGGGCGGTGTGGTAGAGAATGCACTCCTATCTCGGCACGGAGCCCAGGCCTGGCATGGAAGGTGGGCATGAGAAAGGGGAGAAGAGCAAGGTGAAGCCAGCAGAGGATTCGGCAGGAGGTTCACCAGCTGCTGAGCCCTCGGTGCGTCCACCACCCAGCAGCTCGGCCCAGCCTGAGTTGGCGGGTGGGTGAGGCTGAGCTGAGGGTGCAGAGACCTTTCCACATGAATCAGAAGACGGCTGAGGCTCCCCTGACCCTGCTCTGCCCGGCCTGAGCTGGGGAGCCTCCCAGGACGGCCTCGACGTACCCCTGGAGTCAGGGTGCACCCCAACGTTTCCTGAAAAGGGAGGACTCGAGGCTCGGGATCGCCCCACCCCTTCCACTGTCTTTGGCCTGGAGGGTCTCTGCCCCCTCCTCACCCTCCTTATTAAAGACACAGCTTGTCAAAGGGACATGTGTGGGTGTTACCGACACAGGGAGCCTTTCTCTCTGCAAAATAAAGAAAACTGACAGGCCAGGGCAGGGGAGAGAGTTGGGGGAATCTGAGCAGCTGCCCAGAACATTCTGAGTCTTCAGTATGTTTGTAGGCATGTCTCTTCAAGAGCCATTTTGGGATTTTATCCCTGTACAGGATGAAGCAGCACCCTTTACTTAACGTCCTACGCCAGCCTTCCTTGGGCTCTGCCTGTGGCTTTTGGTCACAGCAGCCTGGGCAGCCAGAGAGGACTCTTGGGCAGCCTCAGATGTCCAGAGAGCTTCCTGAGAGTGCCCTCTCCGGACAGAGCCCAGCAGCCTGCCGGGAATGTCCGTCAACCCATTCGGAAGCCTGGTCAGTGCGGGACAAGCCGCAGCAGGCGGCCCGGCCAGAGCGCAGGTGGGGGCTGCTCACCTGGACGTGTCGCAGCTGCACCTGGGTGGGGCGGCACTGCACCTTGTGGTTGTTGCAGCAGCCGGAGCAGCGCTGCACCTCCACGCAGGGCGGCCACACCAGGTAGTTGGCGTTGCTGCGGTCGATGAGGTTGCGGGAGATCTTGAACACTTCTGTGCGTGTCTTGCACTCGGCAATCATGGCTGGCTCAGCCACTGTCAGGGAATCTGGAGGGAGAGGGGACCTCTGTCAGGAGGGAGGGCCCGCCTAGAGCCCTCTCCGGGCAGGAAGGCACAGCAGGGCACCTCTGGGACTGCCCTCCTCCTAAATGGCTGGCCAGTCCTCTCTTCCTTCCATCTCAGGGGAGGTGTTGAGTCCTGGCCGTTATCAGCCTCAGACTTGAGCAGGTTGCTGATGTGCTCTAAGCCTCAGTTTCCCCGAGTGCAAATGGGGGTGATCTACACCCAAGAATCATTGTTAGGATCAACGAGATCCTTCGGAGGGAGCTGGCGTGTTGTAAATGTCAGCATCCCCCCACCAGCCCTCCCTCATTTCACTCTGTGATTTCACACCCTTATGGGTTTGCCGGATCCGTGGCCCTGATTCATTGTATATCATGGCCACGTCATTGGGGCTCGTCATTATTCCATACGGAGAAACTGAGGCTCTGAGAGCTGAGTTCGCTGCTCAAATTCAAAGAGCAAGAGTGGAACCCAGGCCGCTGGCTCCTGTCTGGAGGTCCTTCAGCCACTATCTACAGTATCTTGGGGACTGCAGGTGGGAAGAGAGGAGGAGGGGCTTGGGGCGGGCACTTGCCTTCCCTGGGAAGGCTTCCATGGGACCCAGTGATCTACATTGTCCTTTGGTCTCTACAATAGAGCAGAAAGCAGGTCCCAGCCTTGCTCCATGCCTGCTGTCACAGGCTACAGCCCTTTGTCACAGCAGACAGCCGGCCAGGAGGGCACCGGGTTCAGCTGAGAAGGACCCCGACCCTACCACTTGTTAGCTGTGTGACGATGCCTACGTCTTTACCCTTTCTGGGCTCCAGTTTCCAATTCTATAAAATGGGGTTAAAAAGATCTCTTTCTAAGCTTGAAGTAATTAAAACATAAGTTTAAAAGCACTATTTTTAGGAAACAGTGTGTGTAGGGGGTGGAATGTGATGACCCAACTCAATATAAGGTGTTCAAAGATGTTATTTCCTCTCAGCTCAACTCAGTCCTAAGTGTGGGGCAGACGGGACTGGCCCTTGAAGGCTGGAGCAGGCTCCTGCCCTGGCTCCCACCTTTTGGGGTGGCCCTGTTCTTACCTAGGCTCCTTCTCCCTCGGGATAAGCTCTCTGGCTCTCCTCCAGAGTGGGACCGGGTCAAATTCAGGTCCAGTTCAGCTCCATCTTCATCTGCAAGCGAAGGCATGGTCAGACGCACCCTGATAACTACCAGCCGCAGGGTAGGGCCCGAGAGGATTGCCTCTCACCCCTCCCACGACCTGCTCCAGAGAACAGACACCCCTTCCAGCTCCCAGTAAACCTGAGGCCCTCACTCGAGCAGGGGCCCTCCAGGCAAACCCCAGGTGGCCACTGGCTCAGGAGGGGGTGGGGCTGCAGCCCCACTCTGGGCTCTTCAGTCACATTTTTGGACAGAACCCATGTCAATGGAGTTAAAAATAACCCTTCCCTTTTGCTACTGTAAGCGAACCCTCCTTGGCCTCCAGGGCAGGGCAAAGACCTAGAACTCTGAAGGCCACTTTCCAGTGCCCCTCCGCCCAGTGTTCCCATAGGAAGTGCTGAATGGAGAAATTCCCAGAATCCCCAGGGGGGACCAGCATGCCCTGGACACAGCCCCTCCGGAGCCCCTGACAATGGCCCAGTTGGGCGGGAGAAAGGGAGGGAGGGAGAGAGATGGGGGTGGGGGCTGAAGGCAAAGAGGGTGGGGAGCCGGGGCTGCTGGGACCCAGAAGCCTCACTCAGTGACTGTCCAGATTTCGCCCTCTCTCCACCTCCCAGTGTCTCGTTGTCTTTTCCCCTCTGACCTTCTGCCCCATGTCTGTCCTAAGCTGTCCATTCATCCCTACGGTCACAACTACAGCTCCCTGCCCCAGCCTGGGAAGCCCTCGTCTCAGCGCCGCCCGTGCTCCTTGGAGACATCCCTCGTCTGGAGAGCCAGCCAGAAGCCGGGCAGCAGGACTCGGACTTGATGTTGAATGGTGGGCAGACTCTTCTAGCACTCTGATGGCTGAAAGCCAGCAAATAAACTGAGGGGTGTCAGGGACCAGCTCCTGCCCCGCTCCACCCAGCACCTCGGGCTCACATTGCCTCCGGGTCCCCCTGGCCCTGCTCGTCCCTGCAGGCTCCCGAGGGGCCCTGCGAGGAGGAGACTGTGCATAACTAGCGCATTTCCGTCTAGCCTACTGTCCCACGTCAGCGCGTTTGTCTGCGCCTCTCGCTCCCTTCCTTTCTCTCTGCCATCTCTGGAATGTCCCTGGTGGGGAGGAGATGGGGAAAAGATGTGCTTTGTGGAAAGGTTAAGTTGATTAGGAAAAAATAGCCACATGGTTGCCTCGAAACAGGCCTGCTATTGAAAACCTCGTCGCCCTGATCCCGACCCCCACCCGGGGTGTGGAGGGGCTGTCCAAGGGTGGGGGCGCAGGCCCTTGGAAAGAAACAGCAGAAAGGCTAAATTTGGAAGTTGCCCCATTGTGTTGGCCAGGGCTGGCCAGTTGGGCATGGGGTGGGGGTGTGGGAGACGGCGGGTGGGGGGCCTGGTGAACAATAGGTGGGCCCAGCTGGGGCCCCCTCCCGCCTGCCTCACCAGCCCCCAGCACAGGCAGGTTTGAAAGGGCCCGGGAATGCTTTTGAGAGGGAGCCAGGGGCCCAACGGGGAGAGGAAACAAAGGCAGGAAATGCTGTCCCCCGTAGATAGCAGTCTGGGCAAGGATTACAAAGTGACAAAGAGACAAAACCCCAGAGGGAAGGAGAGCTGGGGGTGCAGGGGGGGTGATGACCAGGGCTCCAGGGAGCAGGCCAGAGGTTAGAATAGAATGGAATTTGCTCTGAAGACAGCGTTTATAAATACATTCCCCACCCAGACCGCCAGCCCCGCCACGTGTGTGCCACCAAGCACGTGCCCATTCGATGAGCGCACTCTTGGGCACGGGCATGGCAGCCCGCTGGTCTGGGCCAGGTGTCCCCAGGAGACCTTGCGGAGTGGGCCCTGGGCCAGAGGGGCAGGGAGACGGTTCCTCCAGCACCACCCTCCTGGCTGAGTCCACACCTGGATACTCATTGGGCAGATGCCCTGGGCACCTTTCCTCTGCCCGCCCCCTCCGGGCGCCCCACCCTCTGCACCAAGCCAGAGTCACATGCGGGTGCTTCTCCTGCCACGCCCCATGTCCCAGGTAGCAACCCGTCTGCCAACTCAGCCCTGCCCCAGACAGGTGTGGCCAAGCCCTGGGCTGCCACAGGCCGTGGGTTCTCCGGATGTCAAGGAAGAAGAGACAACCCTTGCCCTGCCCTCCCGGCTCCCAGGGACTCGGTGGCCACCCCAAGCAGTGGGTGAGGATTCAATTTACCTACGGAGTCTCCGTGCAGCAGGCGCTGGAGGTCATCAAAGGAGCGGATCGAGTGGTCACTCAGCATCTCGTAGAGCTCCTCAGGAATGGGGTCCCCCTGCAGGCAGACACCATAGGAGTAAGTGAGCCGGGAGTTAGGGCTTCCCAGCTGTAGCCCTCCTGCCCCCAACACAGACACCCTCTCCTATGGGAAGTTCCTGCAGGGCTCCTCGGCCACCAACAGATGGACAGCCAGGCTGGGGGTGGGCAGGAAGCAGATTCCAGGCCTGACAATGAGGAGCACAAAGTCCTGGGGGCCAGAACCCGCCAACACCTCTGAGACCCAGCTCAGGTGCCTCACTCCTGCCCCCAGATAGAAACCCCAGCTTCCTCTGGATGTGATTGTGTACATCCTCTCCCCATCACACTCCAGGTTCTGGGAGCCTCCACGATCTCGTTCTGCTTCTCCTCCACACCTGACAGCTAATGACAGCCAGCATTTGTCGTGGAAGATCTAATTATCCCCATTTTACAGATGAGAAAACAGAGGCTCAAAGAGTCAACACCCTTCGTCTGAGTCCTAACCTGATTATCAGCAGAACCTGCATTCAAACCCCAGTCTTTCTGACGGCGGAGCCTGTACTTCCAGCCTCCTGGGCACGCGAGGTGTTTGAGAAATGTTCACAGAGCTGCTGGTCTCAGGAGGCCGCAAGCACTAACGGTATTTATTCAGCTCTCACTCTAACAGGAGAGAAGGGAATCCTCCGACGCGGCCAGGAAGCCTGAAAGCTTACCCGTGCCCCATGCCCAACTAAACCCTATTTTTAGAGCCCCTCTGGCCTGTTACCAAAAACACTTGAAACTTAATAAGCACTTTAACAGGCCCCACTCGGAGCCGGGCTTCCTCCAGGGAAACCGCAGGTCCCACAATGACATGAGAGGAGCCCGATAGGAAGGACGCGGCCACGTCCCCCACGATCCAGGGAGACCCGCAGGGCTGACGCCAGAGGCCTTGAGAAGGTGAGGGTAGATGACAGTCTGAGAAGCACAATCGGGACACCCACCGCCTCGGGGCAAAGGAAGTGCGTGAGACGCTGCCGCACATTCAAACTCACGCCCCTGTGAACACACACACGTGCACGCATAAACACAGGATGGCGCAGTCTCGTGGAAGGGGCCCTGGGAGGCTATCAGCTGACTGGACTTACTCTGTGCCTCAGTTTCCCTGAATTAAGAAGGGAGGAGCCCCTGTTCTAGTTGGTTCACTGAACACTCCCAGGACTCACGTTCCGGGAGGCTTAGCACAGGAGCCCCCTCTCACAGGACAGGGGCGGTCCTCTCACCTCGTGGCCAGCCCAGGAAGTTCTCCCCAAAAGCTCGGGTAGGAGCCTGGTGACCGATCAGTTTCTAGCCTCCCCACAAAGCTCATTTCCTGGACCCTTATCACGGCATCTGGCCGCCAGGGGTTCCACCATGTCCAGCTGTGGCACCCGAGTCGACCTTGTGGGCATAACCGCTTTTAAAGCAAATTCCTGAAACCCCTGCGCTCAGTTTCGTTTGAAGGTGGAGCTTATCATCCTGTCTGGTGTCCAGGGCTGCCAGGGGGTTAAGGGAGGAGCGGCTGGGGGCGTAGCAGTAAGTGTGGCTGGAAATCGGGGTCCCTTCTTCAGGGTCCATAACTGGGCAGCCAGGTGGCCAGGGACTGCATGTGTGAGACGAGCAGCGTTGGCTTAGCGGCCCCTTGCTGTCCTCCCCCATCGCCACCTGCGCTGCCTCCTCCAATCCCAGGAGAGAGACCACACCTTTGGTGGTCTCCGAATGTGGACACAGAACCCAACCCAAGACTGGAAGGTAGGTGGCGGGTCTCTAGTTAGGACCAAGGCAGGCCACTTCCCAGAGCGTTCTGTCACCCCCAGAACCGGCGGTCCAGAGAGCTGGAGTCCACCTGCTACTGCCATTAGCCACTGCCCCTCTCTGCACCTGGCTCGGACCTGTGAATCAAGGGAGTTGAAGACATTTCATTTGATTCTAATTCTGCCCAGGGGTGGCAGGAGAGACAGCAGGAATATGCTGGTGGAAGTGCCCAGCAGGTCTCCCAGGCTGTTTGTGGAGTAATGACTTAATTAACCCCCAGGAGAGGGGCCCAAAGGCCCAGTACCAAATGGCATGTGACACTCGTGCCAAGACCTCCTTGCCCACTGGAGAGCTGGCGGAAGCTGCCAGCGATGGCAGAGGAGGCAGACCCCAATCAGACCCAGCAGATGCCCTGGACCCAGCCTACGACGCAAAAGAGATGACATCATACGGAAACAAACCCAGAACCCCTCCCAGACTGCATGAGGAGGAGCCCAGGATGGAGACTGGGGAGAAGCACATGATAGGTGCTCAATAAATACCACTAAAAAGCATGAAGGACTCTCCCCTTCCACCTGGGATTCTCTCCTGTATAATTCTCCCACCTCCTCCACCAGGAGGACCACCTGGGACAGTCTCCCTACCCCCACGCAAATTGCCTCCTACAGAGCCCACTTTATCTAAGCAGAGGTCATTCCCACACATGCTTCTATTAATTTGGCCCCTGGGTACCCAGAGCTCAGTAAGAGCCCCTGGATTTGATCACTGCACCACAGCTAACTTTTACTAAGTGCTGACTCTCAGCCAGAGTAAATGCTGTACCACCAATCCCCATCTTCCGGATGAGGACACTGAGGCTTAGAAAATTAAGTAAATGGCTGCAGGTCAACAAGATTGGTAAGTAGCAGAGCCGGCCCCTCCTTCTCCCTGCCCACCATGGGGCTCCTTGGCACTATCTTCAGTTCGTGTCCCTCTTCCCCCGTGGAGGTCATAGAGCAGGGCTTCTCCACCACGGGCAAGTGGCCCCCGGCGGACACTACAACTACAGGGGTGCTACTGGCACCTAGTAGGTGGAGGCCAGGGATGCTGCGAAACATCGTGCTGTGCACAGGGCAGCACCCACAGTCAAGAACTGTGGCCAGAGGGCCAGCCGTCCGGAGGCTAAGCGACCGGCGCAGAGGAAAGAGCCAACGCGTCAGCGGCCAAGGAAACCTGGATTCTTGGAATACGTCTTGGAACAACCTAAAATCTCAGCTTCTTTCTCTTTTAAATGGGGCTAATAATACCTCACCAGGGTTATTGGGAGGCTTAATTACACCAAGCAGAGCAGCCAGCCAGTAATGGGTACTTAATGGGTTGTCGCTGTGGTCATCCTTCAGTGTGGCTCCTCTGAGGACAGCAGTGAGCAGCGTACATGCCCAGGGCCAGCAGTGCAGGGTATTTTTGAGGATGACAATGCGTGGGTGGAGAGCTGCCTACACATGGAAGAGTGTGGCTTTGCACATCCCCTGTGCGGGGCCACCGAAAATGGCACCCTCGGCCCACGATGCCTGGGGCTGTGTGGGTGGTGGGTCCCTTCCAGGGCTGTGGGTAGGTGAAGGGTGGTGAGATTCAGTCTGTGGTCAGCTCCAGGATGCAATGCCCTGGGGATAGACTTGCCTGAGCACCTGCTGGGGCCAGAGGCTCCTCTTGAGGTGGGAGGGTGAGCACAGAGTGAGGGTTTTCCTGGGCGCAGGTTCCAGAAGCCTCCTTAGGTGGGCAGCTCTCCTCGGAGCTGGGAAAGGAGGTTGGGCACCCTGAGGAAGCTGCCCCAGATCTCAGGCCTGGGGTTCTTGTCAGGGTGAGGGCGTGGCAAGAAGGCAGCTGGGGCACAGCCAGCCATGGGGCGAAGGCAAACAGCCTCCTCCCCACCCCACCCCACCCCCAACACCAGCTGCAGAAGGTAGGAAGGGCACCAGCTAGCGTGAGGCTAGATGAATTACCTGCTCCCAACCAGGCTGGCAGATCAAAGGGGCTCGGACCCCACCCTCCACCTGGGCCCCAGCACACACACAGATACACTCTCACCAGCCCTCCTGCCCTTCAGCTGAGAGAGAAGACACGGCTCGGCCCAAGCAACCAGGGGCGTTGTCTGCAGCTGGCACAGGGAGAAGCCTACCAGGCCGCTGAGCGACTGCCTGCCTGCCTGGGAGTCTCAGGCCTAATTTAGATTCAATGCCAAAGCCAAGCCCTTTGAAGAAGCCTCCTCTGGGCAGACCACAGAAGCCATTTAGAAGGAGTCTTCCCACCTACCATTTCCCTTCCCTATTGCTCCTGGGACCCTCCCATGATTCCACCCCTCCTTAATGTGAGTCCAGCCTCCCAGTGGGCTCCCCTCCTCTCCCTAGAGCAGAAACACTGCTCGAGCAGAAAGAGAGGAGCCATGGCAATCACTGCCCCCCACCCCTCCTCTGTCCCAACTTCAGCACAGGGTGGGGCCCAGGACTCTGCATTTTCAAGAGGTCTGGTAACTGGCTGCTCTTGAGGAACACTAAGCTGATCCAATCTTCTCATATTTTTAAGGGGCGGAAACTGAGGCCCAGCTCAAGATACAAGAACCTTCGCAGTCTGATTTTCCTCCTGTTTCTTCCCCTCTGTCCTGTCCAATCCTGGCAGTCCAAGTCCCAAGACAAGGAAAA
Source organism: Molossus molossus (assembly GCF_014108415.1). Classification (NCBI taxonomy): domain Eukaryota; kingdom Metazoa; phylum Chordata; class Mammalia; order Chiroptera; family Molossidae; genus Molossus; species Molossus molossus. Next base: position 4,597,417 of record NW_023425345.1, on the reverse strand, counting down.
TAAGACGAGCTTGTCTCTCAAGATAGGGGTTGGAGGCTCAAATGAGAATGCCTTGTGGAGGGCAGTGGCCATGCTGGGCCGCCCTGGGGTAAGGACGACATGAGTCAGTGTTTATAAAGCACTTAGCAAGCACTGGACACATATCTGGTCCCCCCCTCTCCCAGGATTCATTGTCCTTTCCACAAATATTTATAGATTATCCATCATAGGCCAGGCACCATTCTAAGCATGGGAGACAGTGGTTACTAGGAAAAAAGCTTCTAGTGGAGTTTATACTCCAGTGAGGAAAAACAAATAATAAACAACTAAATAAATCAGAAAATGAAAAGAGTTGTCCATTTCAATGAGGTGGGAGGTGAAGGAAGACTTTGAGGGGGCTTATGAGGCACATGGCAAACACCCCTTTACCAATCCTGCTAAATTTCAAACTCTCTCTCTCTCTCAATCTCACACACACACACTAGGTCTTGCACCAGAGTCTCCAAGTTCTGTTTCATCCTAACCTTGCAGATACTCTAGGCCCTGGAGTCTAGGGCTTGGAGGTTCCAGCAAGTTGGTCTCCCACCACCTAACGCATTAGCAGACCAGATGGAAGCTGGGTAGTGAAGGGCTGTGGGCCCCTTCACTCTTTCCCAGCAGAAGGATGCTGAGGCCGGAGGCATCACATGACCGTGGGAGTCACTCTCCCCAGAAGCCAGCTCAGCTGATGGAGATGGGACTTCACAGGCCTCAGCCGACCCCCAGCCAGGCCCTGCCTCCGCCCTCCCAACACTCCCTCCCAGTAGCTGAGGCCTCCACCTGAGGCTCAGTCCATGCATGTTTGGGACTTGGCCAGCCCAAGCCCACCTCCATCACCACGCCCTCCCGGAGTCCCCCTTCCTGAACTGGCCCCCATGTCCATAGGTTTTCCCTTTAGGTCTCTTCTCTCAGAGCTGCCTTGAGCCTTGCTCAGGCTTAGCAGGAAAGTGCTTTGTATACTGCAAAGCATCTCACAACTATGGGTTCCTAAGCGCCATGTGTTCAAGGATGCTATGATTAAAGAGAGAAGACAGGCACCAGCTTCTGTGTCATAGCCTCCCCCGAAACACACATGCCCATGGTGCTATGGGAAAGGAGGAGGAGGTGCTGGATGAAGCTGGGAATGGCAAGGGCAGGCCTGGGAAAGCCCTGCGCAGCTGTCAGAGCATGCTGGGATCAGCAAAGAGGACAGAACAGTTGGGGGAGAGGGGGTGCTCAGTGGCTTAGGGTCCTCTTGTCTTGAAGGCTCAAAGAAGGGCTTATTTGAAGGGAGAAATGCTCTGGAGATGACAGTGGCCCCCAAGCACATCAGCACATTCTCAGCCACATGGTAGTGGTTGAAAAAGAGCAGTCGCAGAAGAGTAATGCTTGAAGGGTGTGAAGCTGACCTTACCAGGCAAAACATAGTGGGTGCTGTGGAGCCAGGACTTATGGGAGGGTCCCTGTTTCCCCTCCCTCATAGCACCCAGGACGCACCATGGGCCCACCTGTGGCGCAGGGGTGGGCATTTGGCGCTAGGCTGTGCGTGCATGGGTGTGCGCGTACGTGTGCTCAGGCCTCATGTGCGGGGGGCCTTGCGTGCGTGTGTGCGGTGCGCGCGCCGTGTGCCCCGCGTGTGCACGGGCGTGGCGGCTGCGGGCGCGCGACCTGGCCGCAGTAGTGCGTGCCCGTCTCTCTGCGCGCCCGCCCGCCGCAGCGCAGCATCGCCTCCGGCCAAGACTGTGCATGCGTGGGGTGAGTGAGCGAGTCGGGGGGCCGGACGGGGTGGGCTACCGAGAGCAGCGGCGGGGACGCCGCCGTTCCCAGGACGCCCTGGCACCGGTCCCAGCCCCCGGGCCCCGCTGTGAGGCGGCAGCTGTGGCCGGCCGGCGCCCACCTCCCCAACAGCTGGCCGCGGCCCAGGGGGCTGCTGGAGGAGAGGAGGGGGCGTCGGGAGGGGCCTGTAGGCGTCCAGGCCGAGCCCCGCGTCCTCCCTCCAGGGTGCGGGCCGCGGGGGGCGGCCGCGGAAGGGCGGGGCCCCAGGGCGGGCGGCCGGCGGCCCTCAAGGAGCCCCGAGAACAAAAGGAGACGGCGACTGTTCCTCCGTGGTCAAAACAACCTGCGCTGGCGGCGGCCCAAGGTTCGGCCGCGGCCTCGGAGCCCTTCACCTTAACCCCTTCGCTGCCGCCGCCGCCTCCTTCCTGCCTCGCTGGAGGCCGATAGGGGCCCGCCCTCCGGGGAGCGGGCGAGGTGCGGACTCCCGGTCGCTGCGGAGCCGAAGCGGGACCGGACCTAAGCACGCCGCTCTCCCCTCAGCCCTCTTCTCCCCTCCACCTCGCGCCTCCTCCCTGCCCCGCCCCCTTTCCCACCTGGATTCCGGGTACACTTGCCAACTCACTGCTCCGTGAGGCCGGGAGGGGTGGGGGACTGATCAGACCTGAAAGCTCTGGCAGACGTTTCTATACCCCACCTCCCTTGCAGCTAGGCTTTTCCAGGCGGCGCGCTCCGCACCCTGCCAGCGAGGAAGAGAGGTGCCTTCCTCTCTCAGGGCGCGGGAGCAGGTATGGCGGGGCCTCAGGAACACACCGCCCTGGGGCTGGATTCCTTAAGAGCCCCCACTCCTCCCCAATCCCGAGTGCCCGAAACCTGCCTTTCGCCCCCTCCCCTCTTCCTCCGCGCCCAAGACACAAGCTGCTCCCGGACCTCGATCTGGGGCCGGGCACGCCTTGCATGGGCCCTAGGGCGCCCACCCTAACCCGAAGTGGGAGCTAGGGTGGGACGCAAAACCCTGCCGAAGGTTGGCGTGGCTGCCACCAGTGCGCGAACTCGCACCTCCCTGCAAGCCGGGTCCCAGACAGAACCTAAGCTGGAACCGAAGTGGGCTCGGGAGGACGCGCTGCCTTCTGCACCCTCGGCACCACCCCACCCCCTCTCCATGCGACAGGGAAGGTGCTTATTCGGTTTCTGAGAGGTGGGGGACAGGACCACACACACCTACCCCCCCAATTCCCCCCACCCCACGGTTAAAGGCGGGGAGATCTGGGATCGCCCCTGGGAAAGAACCACCTTGGCCCCCTCCCCTTAGAGCCTGGCACCTCCCGGACCTCGCGTTTCAGCCCTCGGAGGTCACCTAGCACCCAGCACCAAATCCACGGGCTGCAAGGGTCCAAAGTTCACTGTAGGGAGGGAAGAGGGCAGCTAAGGGGTGGGGGCGGGGGTAATGAATGAAGCGAACCAGCCCCACCGCTGCCGTCGCAACTCACCTCGGCGCTGACCAGACGCAGGTAGCAGCAGAGAGACAGGAAGAGCGCCCAGCAGCGATTCATGCCGACTCCGGGCCCGGCCCCGATGGGCCCCGGACTCGTGGACCGAGCGCGCCGCCCCCGCGGCCAGGGTGGAGGGTGGGGGTTGGGGAGGGAGGTGGGCTCGGCTGGGGTCTTTGGAGATCAGGCGCTCAGGCCGCTGCAGCCGCTGTCGCGGCTCACCCGCATGGCCCCCGGGTGCCACCGCCCCCGGCCCCGGATCCGTCGTTGGGGGGCTGGGGAGGGCCTGGGCGTGAGACCAGGGTCCGAGGCCACTACCTGGGCGGATCCCGAGCCAGAGCGAGCATCCACGGCCTGGGGGCTGCGTCGGGAACCAGCCGAGGTGTCTAGCCGTGTGGGGGCGCCCAGGGGACTCCAACCTCCAAGAGGAAAAAGAACGCGGCAGTCGATGGTTCGTCTTCTCGCGCTGCCGGCTAAAGGCGTTCTCCTCTGCCCGCTGGCTTAGCTTTTTTGCAACATTTTCTGAGAAGGCCCCCGAAGTCGGAAAGCGTAGAGCTGGACCCCTCAAAGCCAAAGTCTTCCCCCGAAAACTTTTTCCAAAGTTGGCTTTGCAGCGGCGGCCCAAGTACCCAGGCAGCGAGAGGTGCAAACTCCCGCCCGGGCCGGGTGGGGGGGCCGGAGCGTGTGCGCCCTGGCTTGGGGCCCGGGCGGCGGGCACGGCTGCTCCGAGCGCGGCGTGCCCGCTGAGCTGTGGACTGGACGCAGCAGACAGGTGGACGTGGCGCGAGTCCGTCGGTCAGTCGGCCCGCCTGCTCGCCACTCTGGGCGTCCTCTATGGACTGCGAGCTGCGGCTGCTCTGGCTTTCTCTTTGCAGGAGGCTGGAGGGTGGGCTTTCCCCCACCCTTTTTGCGCGTGTGTGTATGTGTGCGTGTGTGCAAAATATCTCTATCTCGGGGATGAGAGACGGGCGCTGGCGTCCGGAGGAGAGCCCTCAGGGAAGCCCGGGGGTTGGCTTCAGGCTCGAGGGGAGGCAGGCGGGCTGCTCCTGGCGGCAGGAGGAGAAGTTGCCACCCTTCAGCTGTTCTGGCCTTTATAAAGAAGGGAGAGTGCGAGAGGTGGGTGGAGACAGCCTTTCCTCTTCTGGCTGAGAGTCAGCACCGGGAGGGAAAGGGGGGTGGCAGGAGCTCAGGAGGGGAGGGCAGGAGTTGAGGATGGGGTGCTTAGGGGTCTCCGAGAGCCCAGCAGCCCTTTTGTCCGGGAATTTGGCCCCTGGAAAGGGAGAGCTAGGGGTGACCAACCTCAGAGCCCAATGCAGTGAGCGTAGCCTGGTTTCACATAATTGAGGAGATGTCGCTAGAACCATGGCCAGGAGTCCATGACGGCTCTTCCAGGATCAGACATTTGCACCCTGGCACAGGATGGTGAAGGAAGACTCAGGCTCTATAGCTCGATTCAGATCCTGCCCTGGTGCTGAGTAGCTGGGTCACCTTGGACAAGTCATTTCCTTTCTGTGCTCCCCTGTCTAGCCTCAAAGTGGGGTAGGGTTACTGTGAGGACGTAATGCCAGAAAGGGCAGAAAGCATCCAGCTTCGAGCCAGCCTTGAGGTGATAACACAAACCCCACAGCCAGTACCATTCAGCTGAAAGCTGGGTTCATATCTCCTCCTAGCTGGTTGCCTGGCACATAACAGGCACTGCTGTTGGCTGAATTTGAATTTGTTGAACTGCAAAGTCACACAAACTCCCACAAGCCTGCAGCATCCCTGTCACCCTGATGTTTACTACCTCCCTCAGCCCCCGGTTTGAGGCCCAGGGCCCCCCACCCACACCAGCATTCACACAGTTAACACCTTCCACCCCCAGATCTGGGAGCTGCTATGTCCCTGCCTTCAGCAGTCACACGGTCAGTCACAAAGTCACACGCACACTTGCTGAGCCCAGCACCCAGCTCACTGCATCACCCTGCTCTTGGCTTTAGGGTATTTTATCTGGTCCCCTTGCAGAGTCTCTGTCTGCCCTTTGTACCCAAACATTCCTCTGGGGTAATAGCCTGCTCCTCATGCATATACACACCCTCCATCACTGAGACAAGCACACCAGCCTCTCTTCATAAATCATCTTTTTGGACCTGAGCAGGGTCACCTGCTCAGAGGAGGACCTCTCAGGAGGGCCTTTTTACAAACAACCACACAGAGAGTGGCCCGGAGGCTCAGACAAGATGATCCATGTGGAAGCACAGGGCAGTATGCCTGGGGCATGGAGTGCATTGTTCCTTCAACACAGCTTTCAAGTGTTTTCTGGTGGCCAGGTACTGTTCCAGGTACTGGGGAGACTGCATAATGCTAATGCAAAGGACAGACAGATGCATAAACAGATAAATTAGGAGGCAGAGTGACAAGGGAGATGGACTGGAGGTGAGTGGTAAAATAACCCCAAAATACAAAATTTGAAGTTTAAAGATTTAGAGATTAAAACTGATCCACTGGACAGCTAGGTGATCTTGATCTTGACCTTCTAGATCCTTATATGTAAACGGATGATAATAGCTGCCATTATAATTGAGGTGGTCGTGTGGTAGGTAGTATTCTTACTCTGTGTGCAGCCTCTCAATGCTCCTATGAGATATGTTACTCTTATCTTACAAATGGAGGAATTGAAGCACAGAGAGGTAAAGCAATTGGTTCAGGGTCAAACAGCCAGTAAGTAGTAGGGCCAGGACTTGAACCCAAGCAGTCCAGCTGCAGAGCCCACACACCTAAACCACAATGGTGTGCTGTCTCCTGGCAGGTGATGATGATGACCATTGTCATCAAACACATTAACATATGTAAAAGTGCTTTGCCAACTGCAAAGTGCTGTACCAACATGAGCTCTCACTTGTGTACAAAATGCTGTAGGAGCACAAAGGAGGGAGCTCAGCCTCAGAGGAGACGCTAAGGGGAAGATACTGGGTGCAGCATCAATGAGCACCTACTGTGTGCGGGCCCTGTGTGAAGCATGGGGGAATGGAATGAGGCAGGAAACCCAGTCCTGGCATCTGGGACCTCCCTGGCTCCTGAGTGACAATCCAGATGTCTTTTTGCACTGGTTAGAAGTGGCAGGACAGGGACCACAGAGGCAGCAGGGACCACATGGCACGGGGCCTGAATGCCATGCTAAGGCCAACCCTTTCCTGTACCCTCTCCTTGCAAGACACCTTGTCCATGTGTGGGTCTTTCTACATCAGCAGTTCTGTAAGGAACACCTCCCTTCGGACTGCTGTCAGGCTCAACTTAGTTTGCACCTCCTCTAAGGAAGCCCCTGCCCTGGCGTATTGCTTGCTCTGGGGTGCCACAGCATGTGCCCATGGTATTTCATTACCCATGTACAGATTGAGCACTAGACTGAGCTCCAGGTGAGCAAGGGCCTTGCTCCAGTTCCCACCATACAGTAGCTGCTCTATCAATGTCTGCTGAAGGAATGAATAAATGTGTAAACACTTGACCTGTTTCTCTCTCTGATTCCTGACCTGTTGGTGCAAAAATGTCAGACCCTGCCTGAGGGGTGGAGAGAGGTGAGGAGGGGCTTGAGGCTCTAAAGTCAGAAGCAAAGGGCATGGCAGGAGCATTGCTGTCACAGCGCATCTTTGGTGTTGGGGCCACTGAGGAATCAGGCTTTCCAGTAGGGCTGGGAGTGGGCCTATGTGGGGTGGGGGCCACATCCCCGTAACTCTCACACCCCTTAGCCCCTGACAGGTCTGAACCAAGTGGAAAACCAAGTGGCCACAGCCCTCAGCCAAGTGCTGGGGGGGGGGGGGCTGCCCAAGGCCGAGGGTGTTTTAAACTGGGTGTTTACAGCAATCCATGCACACTCTTGTCCATTTGCCCTGGCCGACTTGGCTCAGTGGTTAGAGCGTTGGCCTGCAGATCGAAGGATCATGGGTTCGATTCCGGTCAAGGGCACGTACCTGGGTTGCAGGTTCAATCCTGTGCCCTGGTCAGGGTCATTCGGGAGGGCAGCCAGACAATGTGTCTCTGTCACATTGATGTTTTTCTCTTTCTGTCTCCCTCTCTCTCTCCCACCCTCCCTCCCTTCCACTCTGTCTAAAAATCAATGAAAAAATATCCTCAGGTGAGGATTAACTCAAAAAAAAATAAAATCATCTGACACCCTGGGAATGTACCCAGGGCTGAGGAAGAAGTTGGCTTTAATTCCAGGGGCAGAATCAAGTCCAGAGGGTGGGAATGCTATGTACCAGGTACCCCCATTCCGCGAAGGAGGCCCTGGCAGCACCAGTGCCAGGCAAGTATGCTTTGCCTGGCTTGATGGAGAAGGACATGGGGCTCCAAACCAGGTTTAGTTCAAGGCCATGCCGCAAAGGGCCCGAGACCCCAGCCCAAGGATGACGGCAAAGCGCACACTGCGCCACACCCTGGAGCTGCAGTCTACTCCGCAAGTCCCGCCTCCCTGTCTGCCCAGCACTGCGCTGCTTCACCCTCCCAGTCACCAGCGAGGGAGGCTTTACGCGCCCTTCGTGCTCATTTTACATATGGGGAAACTGAGGCTCAGAGAGAGTGATGGACCAGGTTTCCCGTCAAAGACTGCCTGGGTTCAAAGCCCCGCCCCACCATTTACTAGCGCATGACCTTGAGCAAGTCACTCCACCTTCCTGAGCCTCAGTTTGCTGCTTGTTAAACGTGGACAACAGTGGCATTTACCACGCGGAGTCAAATGAGTTACTGCATCCCGAGTGTTGGGAGCAGGAATGAGCCATCCGCAAATGCTGTTATCAGGATGATCATTATCACTACTCCAAGCAACATGCACATGTGTACATGTACACACACACACACACACACACACACACACACCGCGAACTCCAGAGACTGCTCTAGGAGAGGAGCCCAAGGCTGGGAAAGCCAGGACGCATCACCTGGGGCGTGGGGGAGGGGGCGGAGTGGCCCTTGGCCACTCCCCCAAGGCCGTCCTCAGTCTCCCTGTTGTAAAAGGGCGGTATCCTCAGAGTGAACCCCCACCCTGGAGAGGCTCTGGCCACTGTAGGTATGAGTACCAGGGAGGCAGGAGAGACCCCAGGAAGGCAGGCAGACAGACAGACAGACCCACCGACCCCCAGGCCTAGGGCAGCCTGGGGGAGCCCACCTCACCGCCTCTGCGACCTTGGTCTTGTGTCCTGTATACAAAGGCAAGGGAAGCGCAGTGTTTGTTTTCCTGGGCCAAGCAGTGCATTTTTAGCTCCTCCAGTCTCCAGACAAGGAAGAGGATGTTTGGACTGGGCAGCTCAGATCTACCTGTCCTGGAAGCTGGCTGGAAACGGGGTGAAGCCCCCCAGGGTGAGGGGAGCTGGGTCCCTTGGGGCTGGGAGAAAGCTCCTTCCTGCTGCGCCCTTTGCTGCCCACCTGTGGGCCTCAGGCTCTCTGACGTTGGTGGCACCCACTTACAGAGCGATCATCCTGGGCCACGTGGGTTACCGGAACTGACCACGCTGAGGGAGGCACAGCAGTTATTCCCATTTCGTCAACGGCTGACCAAGGCTAGCCGAGTCCTTACCCCTTCCCAGAGGGATGGTATTTTTATGGTGTTCCTACCTGAGGACGGGGCACTGAGGCTGAGAGACAGGCCAGCTGGTCCAGCATCACCCAGCAAGGAAGTGGCAATGCCAGGACTTGGTCCAGGGCTGTGATGTCAAAGCCCGCACTTTCTCCATCTCCCTGTTACTTGATGCCGCCTCATGTGGCCTTGATCAGAGCTGCCCGTCTTTTCATGTCACTTTGCACAGAGAAATGTAAACAAATGAGCTGGAGGGAGGAGGCTGTGCAGGGCTGGAGTCAGTGGGCCCCCAAAACCCACCCACCACCCCAGGGCAAGAAGCCATTTGCAGCCCCCAGACAGGAAGCTGAGCAGGAGGCCTGAGTTAGCCCGCCCAGGGTGTCCTTGCTGCCGTGTTCTGAGGATCTGACTGGGGATTCTGGAAGGGACGGGGCCGGAGGGAGAGAGGGGCAGGCAGGCAACCGCAGCGCCTCTTGGTGAGGGTATGGCTAGGGCAGCACAGACCCTCACCAGCTTTCCAGAGGAAGACATTTGTGACTGCAGGAAATGCGATGGACCTGTTGAAAGAATGGGAAACTGGACACAGTGTAAAAGTCACCAATTTTTCATTAATATTCATAAGAGCAAATGTTTACAGGGCACTCGCTGTGTCGTCGGCTTGCTCCAAGCCCTTCCGGTGTATTAACTCAGACAGCCTCACAACGAACCTACAAGGAAGAGAGGAGCTATGCTTACCCCCGTTTTACAGATGGGGACCCAAGGTCTGGAGCAACTTTGCAAGGTCAAGGCTAAGTGAGGGCAGAGCTGAGATTTGAACCTGGGCAGCCTGGTGCCCCCGTCTCTCTCGAACATCTGTGCCCATCTGCCAAGCCAGGCAAAGGTGAAAACAGTGCCGGTTCACCTGGGCCTCAGCCTCACTCACCCACAGGTTTTGGTCAAGCTCCACGCTGTCTGGGGAGCGCCCTGGGGTGGGCGTTAGGCTGAGCCCTGGCTGAAGGGGCCGCCTCTGCGCTGAGCGGTGATCCCCGTGGGCTGAGGCTGGGCAGGGGACCTCGAGGCTGCTAGAAAGGAAACGCGGATGAAAGGTGCAGCGACCTGCCGCGCTCACCTCACGGGGCCTCCCGTCGTGTCCCCCTCTCGCCCTGCCTCGTCCACCTCCCCAAGTCCCCCTCTCTTCCCACCGCCGCTAGGAGGCTCCCCTTGGGAGAAGGTCTGACACAGCATTGCTGTTCAAAACCCTGTCCCCACGTACAAGCCAAGGGTGTTCAGAGGGGACATCTGAGGTTCAGAGATGTCCTGTGTTGTGCCCCAGGTCACACAGTGAGTTAGGGGCAGAAATGGGATGACACTCATTCTGCCAACTCCAGGGACCCCGATTCTCCTCTCCTGGGGGAAGGACCATGGTGGTGCCTCTGGCAGCGTTTTCAGTAGAGAGGGAGGGAAGAGGTGGGAAGGAGAGAAGGGGGTCTGGGCGAGGCTGGGGTTCACAAGGAATAGCAGATGGCTTATTTGTGCCCCAATACACACCTTTACTCAGGCTGTTCCCAGAGCGCCTTCAAGCTCCTCTCCAACCCAGTCTCACCCGCTTCCTCGCCACTCTCGCCTGCCCTGGGAAGGGTTCCCCAGGATGAGCTCCCAGAACACGCAAGCTGCCCCTTCCCCCCACTGCCTGGAGGCCGCTTGAAGATGCTTCCATGTCCTGGGCATGTCTTAGGTCCCCAGGACTGTGAGCTTCTCAAGGGCAGGGGCCTGCACGAAGGTTTGAATGGACAAGGACCCTATAAAACCCCCCGGCCTGGCTTTGAGACCCTGCCATGCCAGTTTCTGGCTGTGTGTCCTTGGGTGGCGCATTGACCTCTCTGGGCCTCAGCTTCCTCGTCTGTAAACTGGGGGTGGCCACATTTGCCTTGCTGGGATGCTCTAAGGATCGGATGTGAGAATGGGCATAACAGCGCCAGCCCAGTGCCCGGCACAGCCCAGTGCCTAGCCTCGATCTACACTGCTGCTCCTGAGAGTGTGGCCCAGTGATCAGCAGCTGCTTCACCCGGGCGCTTGTTGGAAACGCACAGCGTCAGGCCTACCTCAGACCTGCTGGGTTGAAAGGAGACACCCCCGAGACTCATGTGCACAGCAGAGAAGCACAGACCCAAAGGGTAGGTAACAAATGGTTGTGACTTCATGTGGCTCTATACATCAGCCCCTGAACCACCTGACAACCCAGGCAGAGCAAAGTATATTATCCCCACTTTACAGATAAGAAAACGGAGTCCTAGAGAGATCATATGACTTCCTACTTCACATGATCAGGAGGTGGCTGAGGCAGGTTTAAACATGGGCGTCAAAAGTGACACCTCCCAGAGTGGTCATCCCAGGCCTGCCCAGTGCTGGGCTTGGAGGAGCAAAGTCCAAGGCCTCAGTGTCCTCATCTGTAGAATGAGGACCCAACACCATCTGACTGTGGGGAGTGTGTGCAGACGTGCCCCGCGCGGCGCTCCGGGGTTGTCCGCACACCGAGCTCGGTCTTAGTTACAGAGCCAGCTGACCTCCAGAGCCCCCTGCGCTCACAGAGCTCACAGGCTGAGGCAGGCAGGTGGAAGACGGACAGAAAGACAGAGACGACTGTACAAACACCCTTGGGCGGTGCTTATATAAGTCAATAAGTAAACAGGGCAGCCAGGCGGGGTGACTAACCGTGTTAATAGTAGCTACCACAGCAGCGGACACAATGCTTCATGGGTGAAGATGCGCCCCCGGGCCACTGGGGCACATCCCTGCTGAAGCCAAGTCCTTGTCATCAATGAGAGCAGGTGTGAGCCCAAGGCCCAAGGAAACTGGGCCACCCTCTTCCCACTTCTTCCTCCCTGCCCTTCCTTCTCCTCCGGGTCTGACCAGATTTCCTTCACTCTTTGGACGTGAACAGTGATGAGAAGTGGTTTCCCACCGGCCTCCACCACATCCCAGCTGTCTGACCCTGGGTGAGCCGCTGCCCTCTGGGGTCATTCTGGCACCTACCACCTGTGGTGATGGGGTTGCTCTAGTGACTGAATGCAGTGTCTAGCACGCAGAGAGTGCTCGGTGACAGGACCTGGGGTTTCCACTCCCCTCGCTTGGGCCAGGCAGTCCCCATGATTTGCCCCAAAGGGAATGGCTGCACCCTTATCACAGACGAGAACACTGAGGCTCAGAGAAAGAAAGTGACCCCCCCTAAGATCACCTGCTGGTTAGAGGACTCCCAGGATAGTGCTCAAGGGAAGTGGAAAACGAGTCGGTTAGGAAGGCAGACCGCCCCCAAGTCCCACCCACCCAGAGTGAGATCTTTTCTCCTGTGGGGTCTACTGGGGGCATGCGGGGATGGCCAGGCATGTCTGTGTGTCATGGGTACTGGGGGAAACACGTGTCTGTGGATGTGTCGGCATCCGTGTGTGCCCATGAATGCAAAAAACACCCCCGGCAGCTGGGGCTGGCCCACAGGGGGACACCCAGGGCCGGCCCTGGGCCAGAGGCCCCAGAGCGCAGGGCCTGGGTGCCAGCCCTTCCCCGGAGACCACCGCAGTGCGGAGGGTGCATCTCGGCCCCCACCCATCATCTCCCTGTCTGTCCTCCACCTCCCCCAGCTCCTTCCTGTTTTGATGGAAGGAAAAAATTTCAGCTTTTTCCTTCTTTATTTTTCCAGACGGATGACTCGCTTGGGGAAAGGAATTCCCCCCTCCCCAAACCATCCTAGTACCTATATACCCCTGCCATGGATCCAGGCCCATCCTGTTGTGCTGAGAGTCACGGTTATTTTTGGGTGCTTTACGGGGGTGGTACCCCAGGGGAGGGCGTATGGGGGGTGCTCAGCTGCCTTCTCCCAGTCCACATCCCCCCTCCAGGTTCCTCCCCACCCCCACCCCATCCTCCCTGCCCAGTTCTGGGAGGAGGGAAGGAAGCCAGGGTATAAATAACTCAGGTGGTTACTCAGCTCCTGAGAACATGATAACATGAGTCATGATGTGAAATCAAGAGGAGCAGTGAAGAGCCTCAGGCCACCGCCCTGGGCAAGGCAGTGGGGCTGCAGGGAGACCTGGTGCCGGGGACCCGCACGGGCAGGCCCGGAGGACAGGGAAACTGCTGCCCCGAGGATGGTCTCAGACCAGCCTCTTCCTAGCTCTGACGCTCAGGCCGCTCACCCAGTGGTCTCAGACCAGCCTCTTCCTAGCTCTGACGCTCAGGCCGCTCACCCAGTGGTCTCAGACCAGCCTCTTCCTAGCTCTGACGCTCAGGCCGCTCACCCAGTGGTCTCAGACCAGCCTCTTCCTAGCTCTGACGCTCAGGCCGCTCACCCAGTGGTCTCAGACCAGCCTCTTCCTAGCTCTGACGCTCAGGCCGCTCACCCGTCATGGGCTGGAGGTGACGGGGGGCAGACCAGCCTCTTCCTAGCTCTGACCCTCAGGCCGCTCACCCCTCACCCGTCATGGGCTGGAGGTGACGGGGGGGGGGGGGGGGGGCTTCACTCTCCAGGCCTCCCTGAGCTGGGAAGAGGAGGGGGCAGGGGCCACGCTCTGAGTATCATTGATCCTCTCCCTGTGCCTGTCACAGGTCAGTAGGACAAGCAGGTCTATTGGAACTTCTGGTCCCCTCCCCAATTTTCAAAGAAGGTGGCCCCAAAAGTTCCCTGGGCATCAATGGGACTTGCAGGATGGGAGGTGGGGGGCTTGGACAGGAGCATGAGATTCCTGGACACTTGGCCCGCTGAGCCTTCCCCCACCAGGGCAGCCCTGAATTAGGGACAGTCCTCGCCCTTCTTCAGCTGCCTGGTCGCAGTGTGGCCATGAAGTGTGGGGGCAGGAACAGGACCCCCTCAAGGATCACTGGCCTACCCTTGTGATCAGCCCAGGCAGCGAGGCTGGTCTGCGGGCCCAGTCGCAGGCTCTGGCGGCCCAGGGTTGGAGGCACCCCCAGGCCCTGCCTGCTCACTTCAGAAAATCCTCAGCCTCATCTTCAGAGCAGGGCAGGCCTGGACCCCGAGTTGCCATGGCAACAGGTTCTAGCACCCATGAGGCAAAGCCACCCTCTCCTGTCACCCATGTGGCCTGGCCTGGTGGGAGGGCAGTGGGCCGGGGCACAGCTGACTGCTGGGGACTCAGGCTGAGCTCCGGGTCCCTGCAGCCATGTGGGTCTGTGCCCCTGGCCTGCAGAGTGGCAGAGTAGAGAGGAGGGCTGATGGCTGTCCTGGCTGTTGTCACCCACCCAGAACCCCTCCCCGCCTGTGAGGCTTCTCTTCCCACCTTCAGCCTTAGGCCCAGGGCAGATCCTCCAGACCCTGCACCTCTGGCTCCGCCCTGATGACCCTTGGCCTGGGCTCTCCCCTGGCAGGAAGGGGGCCGCCCGGCCCACTGCCCCCAGCCCCTGCATGCCCAGACAGCTTGGCATGGCTCAGACCCAGCCATTCAATGGCCATTCTGCCCTCTGGCCCCTCTCAACAATGGGGACTCCAGGAATATTGTGCGGCCTGAGCTGAATCAAACGCTCTAAATTTAGCTCCTCTGATCCGTCCTCCACTTCCTGCCCCTGCTGCCCTCCTTTTAAGGCGATGAGGTCACCCCGGAATCACCACCCCAGCAGCCAGACCCAGGGGCTTTCCAGTCCAGGGCCGCTCTCCTGCTCTTGGGGAACTAGCTAGAGGAGGACCTGGCTCACAGAACTTTCCTCCCTCCCTCCCTGCCAGCCCCTGGGCTGCTGGGCCCAGAGCTGAGCCCCCAAGAAGTTTACTACCAGCCTGGGTCGGGGAGGCCACGGAGGGAAGGAGGAAGCGCCGAGCACCTGTGGGGAAGGAACGTTGAGGAGCCAGGGGCCTGGACAAGCTGGAAAGGCTGCCAAGCCTCATAGGCCTCCATTTACAAAGGATCTGCTGAGCGCCTGCTGCGTGCTGGGCCCAGCGCCGGGCAGAAAGCCCGCCCATGTTCTCCCTGAGTGGACAGTCCAGAGGAAGAAGGACAATCAGCAAGTAGACAATAAGTGACCGAGATCGAGTCAGTCGTGACAAATGTTCTGAGATCTCAGAACCTGGTGGGTAGAGGGCTCTTGTTCTGAGCAGTGACATTGGAGCTGAGTCTTGGATGACCAGAAAGAACTATTGGAAGGTCTGGGTGGGGCCGAGCCATCTAGGCCAGAGGAAGGTCAAGGACAGAGGCCCAGGAAAGAATAAACTTGCCTGGTTTAGGGACGGCAGGAGGCTGGGACACGACCCCCAGGACCTGAGGAGTCGGGAGGCAGCATTCTCTGTTGAGAGGAGGTGCCCTCCCCCAGGTGATGAGAAGGGGAGCCAGTGCCCGAAGCACACATTTCAAAAGCTCTGTTGGCGCCCTGGCCGGTTTGGCTCAGCGGTTAGAGCGTCAGCCCGTGGACCAGAGAGACCCGGGTTCGGTTCTCACTAAGGGCATGTACCTTGGTTGCAGTTTGTCCCTAGTCCTGGATGGGGTCGTGTGGGTGGCAACCAGTCAAGGTGTCTCTCTCACTCGATGTTTCTCTCTCTTTCTTCCTCCCTCTCTCCCTCCCGCTCTATCTGAAGAAATTTAAAAAAAAAAATCTGTTGGCTGTTGTGTAGTGATGTAGGGAGACCAGGGAGGAGACCAAAGTCGAGACACCTTGGCATAATAAAAACTGTCTGCTGGAGGGCATCTTCAGGATTGACACACTTCAGTCCTCTCCTGAGTCTCTGAGGCCCAGAGAGAGCATGTGTCTTGCTCAAGGTCACACAGGGAGTCAGAGCTTTGCCTGGAAAACCGTTTACAGTAGGTAGTAAGAGAAACTTTGCGCCTGAAAACGATGTGTCTTTTCAGGAACACCTTGTCTGAGCCTCTGCCCTCGGCCCAGTCCCCGTTCTGTAGGCTGCACCCTCACCCCTGCCCAGGCTCCTGTTGGGGTGGGGGTGAGCAGGTGGGAGATGCTTGGTCCCTGGGGCATGGGAAGGGGTCTGCCTTATCTCAGGTCTGGCTCCTCCCACATCCTGTGGACAGGTGTTCTGACTCTGGCACCTCCCACAATACTCCCCAACCACAACCCTCACCTCCATGCTCCTGCTCTGAGCATCTCCCAGAAGCCCCCACTCTCCTGCTCTGCCAAGAATCTGGGGTTGGCAGGGAGTTGCGGGGGGCCTCTGGAATGTCGCTTTCTGGTGCCAGCACCAGTGTGCCAACCTTGGCAGAGCCTCGGGGGCGGATGGGGGATCACCGGATCTTGTCTGGAATGGGGAGGCTGGCAGCCGTGAGCCACAGGGGAGGGGGTGGCCTGCCCCATCTCAAGCGGGGGACATCCTGTACTGGAGCTGCCCTCAACCACTGGCTTGCTCTCTCTACTTACCATCTCTGCAGAAGTGGGGGCGCTGGTTCCCTAGCAACAGTGCTCCCCATCACACTGCCCTGCTGCTGCCCACACCCACGGTGCCTCTAGGTTTACACGTGAACCCTGTTTGGGGAAGGGGGAAGCTAGTGCTCTATGCTGGAGACTCCTATTAACCCTTCAGATACTGGGTGTAAAGAAAAGAGCTTTGGGCTGATCTGGGTTCAGATCACACCTCAACAGTGGTGCCCCTCTGGGCCTCAGTTTCTCATATACAAAATGGAGACAGTGCACTGCGCAAGGGCTTGGTGTGAGATTTAATAAGGCGACACCCACGCCCTGTTTCCCTCCCACCTCTTCCCACTCCCACTTGGTTTTCCTATCCCGGGCCACCTGGGTCAGGAGCAGGGGGAGGTGGAACACTGGAATGATGAGGGGCAGCAGTCCCTGGTTAGGATCCTCACTCAAGAGTCAGACAAACCTGGGTTTGAGCCCTGGCTCCTCTGCTGACCAGCTGTGTGGCCTTAGGCAAGCTACTAAACCACTCTGAGCCTTGATTTCCTCATTCGTCTAATGGTAATAATAATAGCTCCTTCCCCACTGGGGTTTTTGGGACATAGCTATTATCGTTAGCATTATCAGCTGGTGGGGAAAAGAGGGTGTTGGGGGAAGCTTGTGTCCCCCACAGTGGCCCCATGTTGTTGGAAGTTTCTGGTGGGGTTAGGGACAGCCCCGAGTGGCCAGAGTGAGAAGGCGGCCGAGGGCGGCTGGCACCCAGACACCCTGTCTGTGGCTCTCATGGCGGGAAAAGCTGCGGTGTTTGTGGTTCTCGGGGACCCCTCACACTTGCAGCTATGCTGGTGGTGGAGCTAGGTGAGGCCTCCCTTTGCCGCCAGATGCCCTTCAGGCCTGGGGCACGGTCGCCCCCTCCTTCCCTCTGCCAGCAGGGCCCAGGCCAAGATGCCTTTATTTTTAAACCTGAGAACAATGCCTGGCCGGCACAGCCTCCCGCAGAGAACAGAGCGCGGGATGGGCCGGGAGCCACATTTTCTGGGCCAGCACTCCTCACCTTCAGACAGGTGCCAAGGGGACAGAGCCTGCTTTCCCTCAGGGAGTCTGGGTTCTGGAGTCCTCCCTACCCCTGTCCCCCTGGCTGGGACAAGCCAGCCCCATCACAGGCGTGAATGGGGCACACCTGCTATGCTTGGGCCCCCAGAGGGGCCAGTCCCAGGAGTGGCTTCAGGGCCCAGGGCACCTGGCCCCTCAGACTCTCCCTTTACCCCCTCAGTCCCCCAAGACCAAGCTGAGCATCATGCCTCCTCGGGGAGGCTCCCTGCCCCACCCAGTGCTCGTGAGAGCCACCGCTCACAGCTCTCCAGAAAGGCCCTGCGTTTGTTGGCAGAGGATGGCGCCCCTGACGGTGACCAGTGGCTCAACACCTTTGAAGGGCGGGCAAGGCAATGGACCAGGAGTTGGGGACATGAGTCTAGTCCTGGTCCTGCTGTCAACCCCTGCATGACCGTGAGCAAGACCCAAACCGTCCTTTCTTCCTCAGTTTCCTCTTCTGTGAACCAGGGATAATTGACCTGACCTGCCCCCGTCTCAGGGTGGGAGAGGGCTTTGCAAGCTGAGGCGCTGTGCACACGTGAGGCACAGGCCTCTGGATGGGCAGGAGACCCTGAAAACTGGTGTCCCCAGCACAGGGTGGTGCCTATGGAGAGCCACAGACACAGAGCCCAGAGCCAGAGAGCTCGGCTCCAGATCCCGGCTTCCCCCGTCAGGCTCAGACTCTGGGCACCCCCATGCACCTCTGTTTCCCCACTTGTAAATGCAATCATGACAGTCCCTGCCCCACAGGGCTGTTGGGAAGACTGAGAGAGAACGCGAAGGGTAAGTGCTCAGTCAGCACCAGCTCTTCCCGCGCGTGCACAAGAGCCGAGGCGTGCGGGTGAGCGTGCGTGTGAGCGTGCGTGTGCACCAGCCCGTATGTGTATGTGCCCACAGGCTGTGCTCCCAGAGCATGTGGAAGCCAGCGGATGTGTGTGACAGAGATCGGGCACCCAAGCTGGGGTATGGATTTGCTTTTGGACCGGAGTCCAATGTCAGTGTGTGTGCTCCAGTGTCCAAAGAGAATGTGTGTTCCCAGGACCTGAAGTGGCCTGAGTCCCCTCACCCTGACATTGAGGTGGGAGCACAGGTGTGTCTGTGTGTCTCCTCCGCCATCATCTCCTCCAGCGGGTACAAGAAGCATCAGGGCCCCCTCGCCCAGAGCCTGGCCCCGCTTCCAGCTGCCGGGGAACCACTTCAAAGGGACACCTCTGGGAGAAACAGGTCACCTGAAGACCTTGAGAGGAGCTTGGTCTCTCCTGTGTCCTGGGCTGCTCCGATTTCCTGCACAGCATCGCTGCCCGTTACAGTCCCTGTCCTCCGTGCGGCTGCCACCTCCCGCCGGTGTCCGCTCTCTCTCAATCGAGGAAGTGGAGGCGTGAGCAGGCTGAGCAGTTTGGATTTGCAGTGACAGCGTCTCCCCATAGGACGCGAGCGCTCGGCCATCGTGCCTGCGGTGCCTGGAGCAGTGCCCGGCACACGGTGGGTGCTCACAAACGCTTGGCTGGCTGAGGAGCCTGGGAAGGCTCTGTTGTCATCTTTATCAAGGTGTCGTGCACACCGGTTGTCACCTCAATGCAAGCCGTCATGTAACCTCCACCTTGACCAGGACACAGAACATTCGTGTCATTCTAAAAGCTCCTTCACGCCCCGTGCCCCAGCTCCCGGCACCACTGGCCTGCCTTCTACGGCTGAAGAGTCGCCCTTTCTAGAATCCCCTGCCTGTGTCAGGAGAGCACTCAGGCAGCCGCAGGGGCCCTGGGGAGGAGGACCAGAGGACAACCCCTGGCGACAGGGCGCCCGAACAGGTGAAGTGGAGGCCCCCTGGGGACTGGGTTTGAGAGGAATCCTCAGGACCAGGGGAGCACTGGGTCCCGGAGGCTGCGGCCGGGTTTCCTAAGAAGCGCTGACTGGCAGCTGAGAAGCCCCTCATGGCTTGGTTGGGAGACGGGGTGCTCACAGGCACGTGAGTTCATGGGGATGCACATGCAAGCACACCTGTACGCACGCATGGCCACAGGCACACGGAGGAGGGCAGCCCAGGCCCAGGCCCAGGCACAGAGTTAGACCCCTCGAGGCACAGCCGCCCGACCCCTGCGTCCATGTGCTCTGTGGAGGAGATCTCTCCGGCTGCGCGCTGTGCAGGCACGTGGTTGGCGGGAAGCGAGGGGGGAGCTCAAGTTCACTGAGCCTGTCCCTGCCAGAGGTAGGCTCAGGTGCAATTCCAACCGTAGGATGAGCCGGTGTCCGCTCTCTCTTTCAAACGAGGAAATGGAGGCGCGAGCCGGCTGAGCAATTGGGTTATGTAGTGACAGCACTCAGACTGGCTTTTTCAATCTGTGACAGGTTGCATTTCCAGAAAGGACCATGGCCATAGTTTTTATCCCACGCGGTCTCATAGCAGGACACTGGTGCTCCTCTCTTGGAGACACACTTCTCCCGTGTTTTCTCTCCTCAAGTCCAGGTAGACGTGAACTTGCAAAAGCAATGTTCTGGCTTTTGAGCTAGGTCACAAGATGCAGCGTCGATTCTGCATGGTTGTCCTGGGACACTGGCCTGTGCAGCTGAGCCACCATGCTGTGAGGAAGCCCAACCACCCACACGGAGAGACCACATGGAGAGGCCCCGAGAGCACAGGAAGTGAAGAAAGACACCCTGCCAGCACCCATAGCTCCTGCCCTGCTGTGCCAGCTCCAAGCACTGACTGCAGCTGTGTCAGAGACCCCCCAAGCCAGACCACCCAGCCAAGCTCATCCCAATTCCTTGACCCACAGACACAGAGAAATAATAAAATGATTCTTGTTGTTTTAAACTAAGTTTGGGGTTAGTTTGTTACACAGCAGTAGTTAATTGGAACCTAATCCATCAAATCCTGTCTGGCTAATGTTCAGAAATAATCCAGAATCCAACTGCTTCTCACATCTCCACCCACCTCCCTAATCTTGCCTGAGCGACTGCAGTAGCCTTCTGACTGGTCCCCCTGCGCCTGCCCTTCACTCTGCAGTCTGTTCGCACAGCAGCAGAGTAACCCCATGGAGCGGAGACACCTCTGCTCAAAGCCCTCCAGTGGTTTCCAGCTCCCTCGAATGCTGACAGTGACCCACATGGTCTGCCCCCAAAAACTCTCTGACCTCCGCTCCCTCACTGCCCCCTCACTCCGCTCCAACCGTTTCCCCAGACTCATCAAGCACATCCCTTCCTCAGAGCCATTGACCACGCTGTTCCTTCTGCCTAGGATTTCTTTTCCCACGGGTGTCGGGCTCACTCCTCACCCCTTCAGCGCTCAGTTCAGATGTCGCCTGTTCACTGAGGCCTCCCTGACCACCTTGCCCCCAAGCGCACATTCATCCTGCTTTGTTTTCCTCCATTGAATTCCCCATCCCAGGGATGGTGACAACTTGTATCTCGATTTTTCGTTGTCTGCCTTCTTCCATTATCAAATGAGCTCCCTGCCAGCAGCCACTTTGCTTTTACTGCCTTATCCTCAGTGCACGGCACGGGGCCTGGCCCACAGTAGAGCTTGAGATGTCTATTGGATGGATGGATGGATGGATGGATGGCCCCAGAACCCTTCCACTCAAATGAATGACAGCAAGAGGGTGAGAGACAGTGTGTTGAGACTTTCAAAATGGGCTGCCCTCCTGCCTGTTCAGGGTCCAACCTCAGGGTCCAAATGAGGAAACTGAGGCCTGGAGAAGGTAAATCATTGGCTGAAGGCCAACAGGTCATTTACATCTTCAAATGTAAAAGCTTTATAGCATCCAAACCTTCTGGCATCTTTGAATCCAGATTTCCTGACTTCAGATACCCAGACTGCCACTTGCAAGGCAAGAAGGCAAGTTAGGTAACCTCTCTGTGCCCCCGTTTCCTAACATCTAACAGGGGTAGCCCCCCGGATTTGCCCTGTGGCTAATGAAATTGAAGCCCCAGCACCCCTCACCTACATGGCCCTTTCCAAGACACCCTTCGTAGTTATTATTTCTGACTATGTATGTTTTCCTTCAAGATGCAGAGATTGATTCAGCTTCAGGCCTCACCATTCTAGGATTGGCCCCTGTCTGCAGCATTTTCAGAACTAAATGAGCTACTGCCCGTAGGACGGTGCCCGACACAGGGCGAGTGCTCAGCACTCTGCTGTGTGGGGCCCACTGTGCGCCGGACACTGTGCTTGGAGCTGGGGATTCAGTGGTGAACAAGATAAACCAAGCCCCTGTCCCCATGGAGCTTATGTCCTGAGAGGGGGAACAGACCATGGAGGAGTGAGCAAACGGACATTAAGCAGCAGGCAGTGACGAAGGCAGTAATGAATATTGGGGGTAGGGAAGATGTGGGGGATGGGGCAGAGAATTTTAGAGGGGGCAGGAGACTTCTAAAGGTGTGACATTTGAAGAGGTGAATGATTAAAAGAAGAAAGCCATTTAGGGGCAGAGGAAACAGCAGGTGCAAAGGCACTGAGGTGGGAATGAGCTGGATGCATTGGAAAACTGTACCCCCCACAGCCTGACCTGAGCTGGGGTGCTGCTCTGCCACTGTAGCTCCTGCCTTGTGACCTCAGCCCCACCCAGACCCCAACCCCCCACTTCCCCTTCCAGTTATGACCCAGAGAGGCAGTAACCGCATCCTTTTCCCAAAGGCATCCCCCGCCCTCAGACCTCCGGAGTGGACAGCAGGGGACAGAGTGCTGACCCTCAGCCTGGGGGTAACTCCCTCCGTGCTTCCCACCCCTCATCCACTTGCCCTGCCATTGTCAGATCCTGACAGCCTCTTCTCCTCTTTAACTAATCCTCCCAGAAACCGGGGGTTCCCCAAATGCATTAGCCATTCCCTGGGCCCAGAATGCCCTTTCTTCCCTTCCCCCTCTGACCAAGTCTCAGCCGTTACCTCCTCCTGGAAGTCCCTGGGTTATGAGCAAAAGTTGTGTCTTGTTCAGCTCTATACCCCCAGAGCCAGGCATAGGGTTTGGCACTGAGAAGAATCTTAGGACATAAATAGATGAATGAATGAATTAATGAATGAATGAGTGAATGAATGAGTGAATGAATGAATGAACAGGGAAGTTGGTACGGTCAAATCAGCCCATTCTCCACTGCCTGCGTACTGAGCGCTGTGCTGGGCACAGAAGCCAGGGATGACTATGACAGACAAGCTCATTCACATTCACGTTCAAAGAGCTCATTCCCCAAATCCAGGGGTCAGAAGCAGTCTGGGCTCTGCACTCATTTTCTGTATGACCTTGGGAAGCCGCTGATCTGTGCTGGGCTTCTCCTCATTTGCCAAAGCAGCAGCTGGAAGAGGCTAAATGATCTCAACACATCACAGTCACAAGTATGGACTCAAGCCAGACAGCCTGGCTTCAAACCCTGGCCCTGCTCCCTTGCTAGCTATGTGACCTTGGGCAAGTTTCTTAACCTCTCTGAGCTCCATGTCACCATCTGTAAGTGACGATCACCAGGGCTTGTCCCACAGAATGGTTCTGCAGATTCACTGTGACGGTCCCTGCAGAGAGCCCAGCCTATAGGAAGCACTGGACAAGCATTAACCACATGGTCAATTAGACCATAATTAGGTCTGAGGTCCTGGATCTGTGTCACCTGGGATGAGACAGGTTTTGCAGACACATGTACTATGTGTGGGGGCAGGAGTGTCCCAGGCTGGGATTCTGAGGTTGCTGGTGGCACCGAGGACACAGGTGACTGTCGCCCCCAGGCTGGGAGTGTGCAGGCTGCTCGTACACACTGCCCGCGCTGAAGCCGCCTCCGCCCCTTTTCCAACTGCGGAACCCTCGTGGGGTCCAAAGTGACAGACGGTGCTGAGGGGAGGCAGGCTGAGCTTCCAGAGTCCTGCTGGGAAGTGTCCCCCGAAACCCCCACACCCTCCCAGGAAATGATGGACTAGAAATGAGGTCACAGGCCAACATGGGGGTTTTGGAGACCCTCACCTGTAAAGAGGCCTCTCAGATTCTTGGGTCCCTGCTTTTAAGGGCCTGGATGAGATGGCCTCGTGTAAACAGAGAGAGTTTGGGAATCTTAGTGATTTCTGTGTCCAGAGCCCGTGGCCTAGGGGAAGCTGACGCCCGGAAGGCTGAATGACTCGCCCAAGGTCACATAGCAGTGAGGGAAGAGGTGGGACCCAGGACTCAAACACCCAGCCAGGCTCCTCCCCCACACGGTGATGTGCTTCTGGAAATCACCCCAATTCTACTTTCCAAAATGAGTCAGGAACATCTGTACCTCCAGGGGCCAAAAATACTTCCAGGACTCCCTGCCATCTTCCTGAGGTGTCTGATAGCAGAACTGGCTTCCTAGGGACTGATACCAACAACACTTCATTCAGTCAGAGTTCCGGAAGGCCTTATAAAGCCACGTTCTGATCCTGGGCTTGCTACATCCATGTGAAATAGGGAACCAGGTCCTGTTTGACAGATGATACCACTGATACCCAGAGGGGCGGGGTGATTCACCCAGGGTCACACAGGCAGCCCCGATTCTGACACTCGGGTGGCCAACCCCAAGCCTAGGACCTTTGTTGACACCTGCAGTCTGACCTCCCTTCCCAGAGACCTAGGCAGATCATGGACAAGCAGCCCCTCCCCGCCCCCCTGAATCCCAATTCTTTCTTTTTTCATGGCTTTACCATCAAAGCAACAATACTTGTTCACTTATGAAATTCTGAAAAATGCAGAAAAGTCAAAATAAGGAAGAAAAATCACCACCCACAGCCCTACCACCCAGAGACAATCATTGTTAAGGTTTGATGTATTTCCTTCCATAGTTTTTTGTTTGGGGACTTTTTTTTAAAACATGGCTGAGATCATACTGTATATTAAAAGAAAAACAAAACGGTGGTATCCTGCCTTTCGGACTTGCCGTTACAACACGAGCACATGTCGAGACATTTCACTCGCTGTAACCCCGCTTCTTTGCCTCTTCTCTGAGCCCCGTTTTTATTGGCTGCCTGGTATTTTGTGAAGTGGAAGTTCCATAGTTTATTTAACCATTTCCTTATTGTTGGACATCTCAGTTAGTTCCAGTTTTTTGATGTTATAAATAATATATTTTGGTAGATCTTTGTACAGAAAGCTTTCCTTTTCCATATTTAGGGATAGTTCCATGACTGGAATGGAGCCACTGGGTCAGCGAGTCATACAGTTTCTGGCCCACTCAGTCAGATTGCTTTCCGAGCTATTCTACAGATGAGCAAAGAGAGGCCCCGAGAGATGCCATCAACTGTTATCACTCAGCCATGCCTGAGATCCTTCCTTTGTAGCTCACCTATCTCCATTACCATGTATCCTTTAATCATTCATTCATTCGTTCGTTCAAAGGATATGGAGCAGCTACTGCGTGTCAGGTGAAGGTCTAGGCCCTGGAGTTATTGCAGTGAACAAAACAGATAAAAACCCCTTGCCCTCCAGGTGTTTCCATCCCACAGGCATGGAGGGGAGGAGCAAACAGAAAGATGGGCAGGTACATTCTTACCTGCCTTTGCATTTGGCTATATACAAATCAAGGTAATCATTTGCATCAAGGTGCTCATTTGTATATCAGAGTCCTGGGCCTTATAAGGTCACATTCTAGCCCTGGCCAGTTTGGCTCAGTGGTTAGAGTGTTGGCCTGTGGACCAGAGAGTCCCAGGTTCGGTTCCCACTAAGGGCACGTACCTTGGTTGCAGTTTGTCCCCGGCCCCGGTTGGGGTCGTGTGGGTAGTGACCACTAGATGTGTCTCTCTCACATCGATGTTTCTCTTTCTCTTTCTCTCTTCCTCCCTTCCTTCCTCCTGCCCTATCTGAAGATAAATGCAAAAGCGTCCTCGGATGAGGATAAAAAAAAAAAGTCACATTCTAGTTTTATTCCAGAGGCCAAAAGACAGATGGTGACATCTCGCAGGCCCATAAGCAGAGTCCCACCCCGTTTTTCTTGACCCCAAATTGTTTTCTAAAATTTGGCCTTTCCTTTAAAATTGGGAGACTTCACAGGAGTCTGGATTTATGGCATCTCCTGCACACTACCTGGCCATGCTGGGCCCGGTTCTCAGATGGTCCCTGGGGACCAATGCTCAGCTGAGGCACCCCCAGTGCCCAGGCTTTACCTGCCACCCCCACCCTATAGCTGCCCTCCCACACACACCCAGTCCATGGGCCTTTCTTTTTTTCATTTTTCCATTTTTGTTCAGAGAGAGTGGGAGGGAGAGAGAGGAAGAGAGAGAGACATATCAACGTGAAAGGGACACATTGAGTGGCTGCCTCCCGCCGACCCCAACCAGGGCCAGGGATGAATCACAACCTAGGTACATGCCCTTGACCAGAACTGAACCCGCGACCTGACGTTCTAACCGTTAAGCCAAACCAGCCAGGGACCACAAGCCTTTCTATTTTTTTTTTTATCTTCACCCCAGGACATTTTTGCATTTATCTTCAAATAGAGCGGGAGGGAGAGAGGGGGGAAAAGAGAGAGAGATAATCGTCTATGTAAGAGAGACAGATTGACTGGTTGCCACCCACACGACCCCAACCAGGGCCGGGGACAAAACTGCAACCAAGGTACGTGCCCTTATCGGGAAAACCAAACCAGGGACTCTCGGGTCCGCGGCTGACGCTCTTACTGCTGAGCCAAACCGGCCAGGGCCATGGGCCTTTCTTAATGTGAGCTGGGCTGGAGGGGCTCAGTGACAAGAACAGTAATGATATAGTAGCATTGTGATAAGTAACAAGGTGAAGTCACTCGGGCCACGTAATGGGGCTGTAAGTGACAGAGGCAGGATTTGAACTGGGCAGTCGGGCTCCTGAGTCCAGGCTCTAAAATGCTCTGGCCGACAGGCAGCCCGGAAGCCATCAGGTACCAGAAGTCCCACGGGTGGGCAGACAGCCCTGCCTTGGCCAGAGGAAGCTCAGAGGAGTCCCCAGGACAGCACACGTCCAAGCAGCAGCACGGAGATGAGCCAGGGCCCTGGAAGGGAGAGGTTAGATTGGAGAGTTCCTGTTTCTTTGAACCTGAAGTTCCCTCTGCTCAGAATGTCCTCTCCTTCTTTTACCTGCTTACTGCTCACTCTTGTTTAGCTGATATGCCTCCTCCTCCAAGAAGTCCTCCCTCCAAAGGTAGGTTTAGAGTTGGCTCCCGATCCCTGACCCGGACCACAGAGGGCATGGGGCCTGGCTGGTGGGCGAGACTGGAGCACCAACAACATCCACGTTCTCAAGCCCTCCCCACGGGGGTCCTCACCCCCAACCCTGACCCCTGACTCAGCTCTGTGTGGATGAGAAGAGAAGAGGGTGAATAGTGACCCAAGGACAGTGGGCCTGGCTAGTGGCCTTGAATCCTGGGTGCATATTCCGGCTTCGGCATTTGTTCACCGCATTCCTTAACCTCTCTGTGCCTCAGTTTCCTCAGCCGTGAAACAGACGGTAGTGCACGCTCCACTCCCAGTCACTGTGAGACTCGGCTGGGGCAGGCCGGCGCCGACGCCCCAGTAAGTGTTCACTATTATCGTGAATGAACGGGGAGCACGCGCCCACGGATCGCAGGCTCCCCGTGCCGGGGGTGGGGGCGGGGGCGGTTAGAGCCCGCCTCGCTGTCCCACCGACAGCTGAGGAAACTGAGCCCAGACAGGAGGAAGCCGTGCCTAAACAAGAGCCCCTACCCCATCCCAGTCACTGTCACCAGCTGCCCTGGGTCCTGGGTCCTGGGTCCACCCCCCCAGATAAGAAGAGACTCAGTGACCCATGAGTGAGCAGCCCCCACCCTGGCCCCTTAAAGGGCCACCACACGTCCTCTGTCCTGGGCCAAGCCAGGGCCCGCTCCCTGAGCATTCACCTCTCTGGGAAGGAACTTTCCCCCCAGAGACCGCCTCCCCTGGCCCTGGAGGGAGGGGGTGGCTTCCTGGCCTGAACAATGGGGCCGGGATGTCCCTCAGCCTGTGGCATGCAGGGGTGTGGGACATCTGATGAGGATGCCATTGCCATTCAGGGAGCAAAGGGAGTGTGGGGATGGGGGCAGAGGCCCAAGTGGGGGGCAGCGGCATCACTGGGGAACACTCCTCAGCCTTGTTCCTGTGACAAGGGGCTCCATCTCACCATGCCTCAGTTTCTCCATCTGTAAAATGGAGACTGACAAGAACATCTACCCAATAGGGTCGTTGTGAAATTAACCCAATCCTTTCTGTAAAGGGCCTTAGACCAACGGGTGGGATCAGAATTCACGCGCGGGTGAAGCGGGCAGCGAGGGCAGCGGCTCCAGCACACCCTCCGCTGCAGCCTGGGCGGGAATCCCACTCCGCTGCTTCAAGTTGTGTGGCCTTAGGCAGGTTACCTAACCTCTCTGTGCCTAGTCTTCTCGTCTATAAAATGGGAATCAGAATAGTGCCTCCGCAGAGGGGTGTTTGAAGGTTAACTGAGCTAACGTATGTCAAGCGCTCCCAGGAACCCCCAGGCCCTAAGCCCCTCGACGTTAGTACCCCCTCACCTTCTGTATGAGTTTCCTGTGGCTGCTGTAACAAACGACTGAAAACACGGTGACTTACAACAACACGGTTTTTTATCTTACAGTTTCGAAGACCCAGCTGTCGGCCGTGTTCCTTCTGCAGGCTCTAGGGAACAATTGGTTTCCTGGCCTTTTCCGGCTTCTCCAGGCCCCGCATTCCTGGGCTCTGTCACCTTCAAAGCCAGCGACGCAGCTGATCTCTGCTTCTGCAGTCACATCTCCTCTCTGACTCTGACCCTCTTCCCTCCCTCTATTTTTTTGTTTTTGTTTTCAACTTTTTATTTAGAGCTCACTTTCTAGAAGTGATACAGATAATTCAGAGTTCCCATGAACTCGTCACCCAGATTCCTCACACTGACATCTAACCTGACTGTGCTACGCTGATGAACATGAACACGTTAACATTGACACAACCCTGTAAACTGTGGGCTTCATTCACATGTCACCAGCCTCGCCACCGAGGTCCAGAATCCTCCAGGACCCACGTGGCGTGAGGTCGTCCTCACCGAGCTCCTTCCGGCCGTGAGGCCTCTCTCTCTCCTGACTTGGACACGCATGAGGAGCACTGCTTGGGTACTCAGCAAACTGTCCATCCATTTGGCGTTTTTAAAACCACTTTATTAAGATATAATTCACATACCATACCTTAAATTATACCATTTCAAGTACAGTTCAATGCTTTGGGGTTTATTACATTATTAAGTTTCTAAAATTATAGTAAAATATATCTAATATAACATTTGTCATTTTAACCATTTTTAAGTGTACAGTTCAGTTTGTCGCCCTCTTATAAAGACCCTTGTGATCATACTGGGCCCACCTGGGTAATCCAGGCTAATCTCCCATCTCAAAGTCTTTAGCTTAATCACATCTGCAAAGTCCCGTTGCCCTGTAAAGTGACCCAGTCACAAATTCCAGGAGTTAGGATGTGGCCATCCTGGGAGCTGTTATTCTGTCTGCCACACCTTCCTTGGGGCCACCAGCCACCTCCCACCCGTGAGTACCTGTCTGCCTGCATGCTGCTGTCCCCAGTGCCCAGCACGAGGCCTGGAAACCTGAATTCCTACAGTTGTCAGCACTCACTCCAGCCTGAGCATGGGAAAGGGCTACTGTAGTCAAAATGGTCAAATAGCCCTGGCTGGGGTGCCTCATTTGGTTGAGCATCTTCCCATGCACCGAAAGGCCACTGGTTTGATTCCCGGTCAGGGCATGTGCCCGGGTTTCGGGTTAGATCGTTGATTGGGGTGCATGTAGAAGGCAACTGATCAATGTTTCTTACATCTCTCTCTCTCTCTCTCTCTCTCTCTCTCTCTCTCTCCCCCTCCCTGCCTCCCTCTTTCTCTCTCTCTAAAACCAACAAAAACAGGTTTTTTAAATGGTCAAACAGCCATTTCATCAAGTCCCCCTTCCGAGGCCGGTACAGCATGCAGTCATGGGCAGAGCAGTTAGCTTCCACCTCAACTGCCTGTGTAGAACAAGCCACTCCCAGACCCATTTCACAGATAAGAAATTGAGGCCACACTCGCACAGGAGCTAGTGGGATGCGGGAAACCCAGGGGGCAGGTGGGTGGCAGTTCGCACCCAGGTGCCTCTGCCTCCCCAGGCTCCTCACCATGACACTCTAAGCTGGGAGTGACCAGGAGGCCTTACAGGTTGCTAAAATTTTGAAATACACCCCAAGCAACTGGTACCTAGCCTCTGCTCCATACCGCCAAAATGCCTCCCCCCACTACCAGGACCTCCCCCCGAGTCCCCAGACCCCCTCTTGAGTCAGTAACTATACAGCCTGTCCCAGCAGGGGGGACTTAGACCTGCCTCCAGGTCACCTGATTGGCCAGTGCCTGGGTCACACACAGTGTGAACTATTTTAAATCTCTCCCTGGCTCTGGCACATAGTAGGTGCTCAGTGAGTATGTGGTCAGTGAGTGAAGAAGGGACTTGAAACCTTCGAGGCCCCCTTCCTCTCTGCCCACGCGTGGTCCACTGAGACTCACTCTGTCTCCCCCTGTGGCCTCAGCATTGCAGTAGTGCCCCCCCCTCACTTCCCGGAGGGCCAGCAGGCATGAGGGGGGCAGAACAAGAGGGCTTTGAGGCAGCTCTATCTCCGGAGGGAAGTGGAGGAGATAACACAGCTTCTCACGTTCCCAGCTTGTCCCAGACCAGAGATAACCCAGGGGAGACAGGGTGCCCAGAGCCCCACCAGCAGCAGGCCACCCACCTGCTCCCGGGTCTCCCACGATCCCACTAGCACAGACTCCAGGCTGAAACCCGAGGAGCTGCTCGGAAGAGCCGCCCGAGACAGGCAGATGATAAGTGGGGCCAGAGCTGGTGGGGAGGGGACAGGTCTCCAGTGTCCCCTGGAAAATGACCCGAAGGCTGTAGCCGCCTTTCCCTAAGCCTGGTTTCACCCATACCTCCCCCAGGAAACTCACCCTGACCCACTCTAAGACACAATCCCTACCGAGCAGCCTTCAAGAGCACCTGGTCCAGCCCTCTGGCTGACCAATGAAGAAGCTGGAGCCAGAGAGGTTGGAGGGTCACACAGAATCTTGATGGCAGAGTGAAGGCTTGAACTCAGACCCACCGGCTGCTGCAAGTCCCTCTCCAGCACGTCCGTCCTCAACAGTGGTCAGATACTGCGAGAAGGGGGGCGGTCGCAGCACCAGGTCTGAATTCTAGAGGGTGGGGTGCGGGACTGAGAGAGAAGGGAAGGTGGTATGGAAAGGAACCCAGAGCCGGGAGCAGAACTCCAGATTTCTGCCCCTCACTCTGCAACTAACTCACTGGGGCAGCTCGACCCAGTCCCTAAGGCTCGGTCTCCCCATCTATAATGGAGACAATGATGTTTTACCATAAAAGTGTCGCCTAGTGAATCAAATGGCTGAACTTGCTTGGGGGGCTTAGGACAGTGCCTGTCCTTCGCAAACATCCTGGGGCTTGTCTCTGGTCGCTGCAGTTGGTTCTCTCTCTCTCCTGCTCTAGGGAGCTCCATGAGGGCAGGGTTGAGTATAGTCAGCTCTCAGCATGGGCCCCAGGCTCCACCCTTCCTCAAGTTTCCTGATGATGACCATGCTGTGGTCAGCACTTCCATCAGGAAGGCACTGGACTGTGGAAGGGCAGCACCTGGCCTGGATGGATGACTGAAGAATGAATGAATGAATGAATGAATGAATGAATGAATGAATGAATGAAGAATTCATCAATCAGTGAGTGAATCTGCTCAGTTTCTTACCAGAGGAGGGGCTCTCAGCCTAGCTTCCTTTTCAGCCTGACTCCACCCTGCTCCCTTTTTAGCTTCCTGCCTCACCCCCGCCCCCAGGTGGAAGCAGCAGGTGGACAGTGGGGAGGACATGCTCACCCAGGGACAAATGTGCTGTTTCCCACCTGCTATCCGCCAACCTGAGCAAGGTCTCCCTGCAGGCCAAGCACCTCCCAGCGTTCGGTGCCAAGAATGTAGGCTGGCCCAAGACCCAGACAGAGGCCCCTGCCCACAGCCAACCCTGGCAGGCCAGTGACTGGAGGGTGAGAGACCTAGG
This sequence comes from Molossus molossus, assembly GCF_014108415.1. Lineage (NCBI taxonomy): Eukaryota > Metazoa > Chordata > Mammalia > Chiroptera > Molossidae > Molossus > Molossus molossus. Next base: position 4,566,171 of record NW_023425345.1, on the reverse strand, counting down.
AGTCTGGAAGCCCTCATCTTGCCTCCAGTGAATTCACTTGTAGCACCGAATCTGACTTCTCACAGCAGAATAAAGGCATGGGTAGATGGAGACACTGAGGCCCAGAGCAGGAGGTCTCTTGTCCAAGGTCACAGAATGAAACAAGCAGACAGAAATAAGACTCGGAGCTCAGTTCTTCCAGTCTGCAGTTCCGGGGGGGGGGGTCCTCATACCTCCTGTCCCCCCACCCCCACCCCCTCCACTCCCATGACTTTGTAGTGGATGGGGCCCTTCCTCCCCAGATTCAGTGTCCCAGCGTGTAGACCCAGAGCTCACCAGCCCTGTCCCAACCATTTCTCATTCGCTTCTCTGAACCTCAGTTTTCCCATTGTTATCGGTGGAGCTGATGATAGTACAAATTTTATGATGTGAGAACTGAATGAAATGCTGCCATTTGAATAGACATTTCTTTTAAAAAGTATAGTAATGGCCCTGGCCAATTTGGGTCAGCGGTTAGAGCGTTGGCCCGCGGACCAATGGGTCGCAGGTTCGATTCCAGTCAAGGGCACGTACCTTGATTGCGATTCGCCCTCAGCCACCTATATGTCCCTTTCACATCAATATTTCTCTCTCTCTCTCTCTGTGTGTTCCTCTCTCTCCCTCCCACTCTATCTGAACAAAAATGGAAAAATGTTCTCGGGTGAGGATAAAAAATAAATAAAATAAAAAAATTAAAAAGTATAGGAATGGCTAATAAGCACATGAAAAGATGATCAACATGATTAGTGGGTGGGGAAATCCAAATCAAAACCATGATGAAATACTAGTTCACACCCACTAGGATTGCTCTAATCAAAAAGACAAATAGTAACAAGTGTTGGCAAGAGTGTGGAGGAATTGAAATCCTCATACCTCCCTGGTGGGCATGTAAAATGATTCAAGCATGTTGGAAACAGTTGAACAGTTCCTCAAAATGTTAAATATAGAGTTACCAGATGACCCAGTAAGTACCTAAGTATAAACCCAAGAGAAATGAAAACTTGTGCCCACACAAAGACTTGTACGGGAATGTTCATAGCAGAATTCTTCATAATAGCCAAAAAGTAGAAACAACCCAAATGTCTGTCCACGGATGAATGGATAAACCAAATGTGGTATATCCATACAACGGAATATTATTCAACCATAAAATGAATGAAGTGTGCCCTGGCTGAATGGCTCAACTGGTCAGAGTGTCGTCCCATACGCCGAAAGTCTGCAGGTTCTATTCCTAGTCAGAGTGTATACCTAGGTTGTGAGTTTGATCCCTAGTCAGGGCATGTTCAGGCGGCAACTGATGGATGTTTCTCCCTCATATCGATGTTTCTCTCTCTCTCTCTCTCTCTCTCTCAAATCAATAAACATATCCTGGGGTGAGGATTTTAAAAAAAGGAATGAATTGTCAATACATGCTACAACGTTATGCTAAGTGAAAGAAGACAGTTACAAAAGACCACATATTGTATGATTCCATTTATATAAAATGTTCAGAATAGGCAAATCTATGGAGATTAGATAGGTAGTTCCATGGGCTGGAGAAGGGGGGATGAGAGTGTCTAATGATGGGCATTGGGTTTCTTTTCAGGACAACCTAAAATTAGACTGTGAGGATGGTTGTACAGCTCTGTAACTATACCAAAGACCACTGAACCATACATTTTCAATGAATAAGCTCTATGATATGTAAGTTATATGTCAATAAATCTATTTTAACAAATGAGATGTTCCCAGCCGGCCAGCTAGGGGACTGGAGTTCAGGGAATGTGTCGGCGAGGGTTGGAGTTCTTGTTATTTGTGTTATCATCTCTTTTGTCCTTTACAACAACCCTGTGAGGTGGGCATTTGGCAGGTGCGGCAAAGTGAGGCTTGGAGAAGTGAGGTGTCCGACAGGAAATGCTGGAACCCCAGCGCCTCCCTGGCCTCTGGACCCACGAGAACAGGGTGGGGGCTGCCAGAACAGCATTTCCAGGAGAGGTGGGTGGGGGCACCATGAGCTGTGTTTTCATGTGCCAGGCTCTGTAGTGGACTGGGGTGGGGAGCTGCCAGGGCTCCCAGAGTCTGACTCTCCCACCATTCCCAACTCCAGGCCTCTGTGTTCCTATCTGTCTAATGGGCTCCAGCAGTGGTTTTCAAACTGTGTCCCAGGGCACCCAGGGGCCAAACCGAGGTTTCCACCACCCCTGAGAGAGGATGCCTTTGAGGTTCCCCTGGACCCCACCCACATCGCTGCCTCCCTGCGGCCTGGCCCACCTCTGAAGGCAGGATGTGGCTGCCAAGTGTAGGTGGGGAAGAGGAAGGCGTGGGGGGTCGTGCGCAGGAATGTGCATCCTGGGGACCAGGAGATGGGAACTCCAGGTGCCTGTAACGCAGCTTCCGGCTGCAGCCGGAGAAGAAGCCTCAGCAGCCGCCTGGCTCGGAGCCAGAGCGCGTCCCGGAAACGCTGCCGGCACTTCCGCTTCCGCTGGGGCGACGCTCTGGAGCCTCTTGCTCGGGATCCAGGTCCCCAGGCCCGGGTTGGCTGAGGCTCCCTCTGCCGAGTCCCAGACACTCGAAGCTGGGCCTGCGCTGGGCACTGGGGACCCTGTCCTTTGGGAGTTCGCAAAGCCCCCATTGGGTTTGTGTGACTGGAGCCCAGGGTCAAGAGACCCCGTGGTGGAGGCCAGCGCGGTCAGAGCGACGGTGGCGGGGGGACCTTGGCCAGGGGATGCAGTCACCACCTCGCACGTGAGCAAACCGAGGCCAAGAAGGAAAGCAAGACGTGCAAGCCCCCCTGTGTGGTGCGTAGCACAGCCCAGGCTCGAACCCAGTCTCCCACTCCAGACCCCAGGAAGGACGTTCCCATGAAGCTGTTCCCTTGCTTTAATAAATAAATAACCCTTCCGTCCACAGTCCAGCGAAATAACTGCTGGAACCCTCACAGATGCAGCCACGGAACAGACGAGGAAGTACTGATAGAGGCGTTCCCCCAGGGGCAAGAGAGAGTCTGCTATTTCCAGCGTGGTTTAAGGTGAAGAAAAGACTATGACCATATCTTGGCGTGTATCTGCATAGGCCCATGTTCACCCGTGTCTCTGGGAGAAGACTCCAAAACTGGACCAGGGAACCGGATGGGAGGAAAACTCACTTTTCAAAATATTTTATGTATTTTGATGGTTGGACATGTGAGTGTGTTAGCTCTTCAGCAAGTATATAGTTTTTGTTTGTTTGTTTGTTTAAATTGTCCCTTCTTCTCCTTCTATCACTCTCTGAGCCTAGGACATGAAGGAGAACTTGCAGGTGACCCGTGGTCTGGGGACAGCAGTTCCCTGGGAACCAGAGCTGATGGGAGAGAGCTCCCCTGAATGAGGCCGGCCATGTGCCAAGCCCCTGCACATTAGCCATTCAGATTTCACAAATCTGTGAGGTGAGGCCTATTACAACCCCATTTTACAGATGAGTAAACTGACACTTAAGCAGAGGTTATGGAAGCTGGCTCAGAGCTCAGGGGCCAGGTTCTCAGGGTGTCCCTGCTTCTCCCCTTCCTCAGCCAAGTATTCACAGCCTGGAGTCTGTCCTTGGCCCACACCCAGACTATCGGCTCCGTCTCCATGTTCCTTCCTGAGAGCTGGTGGGGCAATTCCTGGCTGCCCCAGCCATACCCTCACACCCCTGCCCGTCCAGCTGGGTTCAGAGACCATCTAGGTTCCAGCCAGAAGCTTGTCTACCCCTGAACCTCCAGTCCAGCTGGAGGCTGCACAGCTCCCTACAGAGCCTGTGCCTGGGGATCCCCCAGTGCATCCTGCCTAAGGTGGGATTTGCACCTCAAGAATGTATGGTGTCTCCTTAGACAACACACAGCATCACCAGGAGGAGATTAGTGTCCCATTGATTCCTTGGTAAGGAGACCAGAGAAGTTAGGCCATTATCCTAAAGTCACACAGAAAATGAGGACTTTGGGCCAGTCACATCTCAGCAGGGCCTCGGTTCCCCTGCAGAGGAAGGCAGAATGACACCTCCTGTGACAGGGAAGGAAGAGGTGAAGGACCACAATGTAAACACAGAGATGGGAAAGACAAGCGCCCTGCCCTCCGACGCTCCAGCTCTAGAGAAGACAAGAGTCTTGACTTCCAGAGCACACGGCTCCAAGACAGGGAGAGAGGAGTTCAGGGGCCGGCCAGGCCAGCCGCGGGGTCAGCGAGGACTTCCTGAGGAAGGGGCGTAGGGAAGCCCCAGAGGCAGGGCAGCTAAACAGGGAAGTGCCTTCTTTGGGGTCGACATCAACCCTCCAGAGGCCAAGGGTACTGCCAGACCAGGGCAGGAAGCCCTGAGGGACCTCCAAGAGGGGCTTTCTGGACGGAAGTGGAGGTGGGTTCCTCAAGGTGGAAAATGAAGTCGGGGATTGGCCATCACCAAGAGGTGATTCCTCCTGGCCAGTTCCTGCCCTGCCCAGGCCATCCCTGCTGCCAGCCAGTGGTCAGACCTGGTTGCCCAATGCCCCCTGTGCTGACTCATGTCCGCCCGGCTGGCCTTGGCTGGAGGGAGGGGGCGGACCCCACTCCATGCTTGACCTTATCAGGCCTTGCTTGTGTCCAGTGGCCTGGACGTGGGCAGGGCCTCGGCACTTCTCCACCCTCCCTGCCCTGGCTGAGCTTGGCCCACATGAGCTCATAGGAGCCCAAGGCAGGGAAGGGCAGGCAGGGCAGTGGCCCAAGAAGGGAGGAGGTCACCAGCTTGGCTAGGGTGCCCTGTGGGGCTGCCCATCAGCCCCCTGCCTGCTGGGATAGGGCTGGGCATGGCTATTTTTAGTTCTCAAATGAGGGACCCGGATGTAGCAGCTGCTACAAGGAGTCTTCACTACAGCAGCCGCCCTGGATAAGCGCAAGCACACACATGGACACACCCATGCACATAGCACTCATGCAGATACATGAGCACATGCATATGAATGTGTTCATGCACAGAAGCATGTACATGGGTATGCACCGACACCCATGCACAGAGACATGCCCACACATACCTGTAGGCATGTGTACAGTATTCATGTGTGCACAGACTTGCACACACACGTCTTGTACAGGCCTGCCAAAACACACAAAGGCCAGCACCCCAGGTCCACTCAAGTGTACACTCAGGGTGCACAAGCTGGGTGAGGGTCATCAGCTACATGAGCACCCCCAGGGCACCTGTGTGCACACATACCTCGTCCTCACTTTAGGCACTTCAACCACTCGCTGGCCCTTGTGATGATGCCTTCTTGGAGCTCCCAGCCCAGTGGCTATGAACAGGTCATGACCAAAGTGTGGAACAGGGGGTTGCAAATGCACAGAGGAGGTGGTGGTTCAGCCTGGGGTAGTCAGGGAAGGTTTCCTGGAGGAAGAGGCCCCTGAAGGAATGAGCAGTAAAGGACCCACCTGTTTTAATGAAGCCCGGAGTGAGTAATTTTTTAGTGCCTATGAAAATAAATTTATGACAGTTACCATTTGCCATGTGCTCACACGATGTCCCGCCCCCTCCACGCATCAGCTCCTTTCATCTTCTCAGCCCCCGACAGGGCCAGTGCCATCACTATGTGCGGATGAAGAAACTGAAGCCAAGAGAGGTCTTGGCACGTGGCTGGTGGGACTGTCCCCAAAGCCAAAGTTCAGGCACTGGTGCTGACTTTCGGGGCCATGTGGGGTGTTTCAGTGTTCTAGTGCTATGTAACAAATGACCCCCCAATTTAGTGGCTTATAACAAGAGTGAGCCGCAAGTTTAGCAGAGCTGAGGAGGAAAGGCCCATCCCTGCTCCAGGTGGCATCAGCTGGGGCAACTCAGCAGCGGGCTGGATGCCCATCAGTTCTGTGGTCTAGAGAACTGCAGCCTCTGTTCCTTCCCACCTGGCCTTTCCCTGGGGCTGTTGGGCTCCCTCACAGCATGGTGGCTGACTTCCACGAGCGAGGGCACGAAGGGAGGGACACGGAAGCTGCAGTTTCTCACGGCCTGGGTCTGGGCTCTGACCCACCATCACTTCCACCATGTTGCTGAAGCATCCACAGAGCCCAGTTTCAAGGGAAGGGGACATAGACCCTCACCTTCAGTAAGAGGAGTGTCAAATAATGGGGGAGAGGGGTGCAACATGTTCTAAAACCACCAGAGTGAGGATGGAGTTGACCCCAAGGCAGGAAACCACTGTCTAGCCCGGGCCCCCTGCCCTCCCCCAGACCCCAGGCCTTCAGCCAGGGCTAGCAAATGAATCCTGGAGCAAGTGGCCCCATTTCCTCCACCCTGCACTGCCCCTTCCATTCCCTGCTCCTTTCATGCCACACACTGGCCCAGCGCCTCAGCTGGAAAGGGACAGCCTGTGGGACAGAGGGGCTGGGTGCCCAGACTGGGAGATGCCTCGCCCCCTGCCAGAGATCCCTCAGACCCCCCAACCGTCCCAGGGCCTTCAGTCCTGCTGTCTCTTTGCCCACCCCTGGGGGACAGAGACCCAGGCAGAGTTTGGGAGTGGTTGCTCCTGGGTCCCCACAGTGAGACCCCAGCATAAATGTCCTTTCCAAGGCCCCCCTCTCTCTATGCCCTAAATTTTCACGATTCTGAGATTGGAAGTATCCAACACTATACAATCCAATTCTATTTCCACACTTCTCTCCTCAAGAGTCTGTTTCCACTTCCTTTTGACTCCATTTGACAAAAGAAACTAAATTGTAAAGGAGCTTACCCTTTGACCCAGCAATTCTCCTAAGGGATCTTCTAAGCTCCAGAAATCATCCAAGCGTGTGCAGAAGAGACCATGCAAAGGTGTTCGCTGTGGCACTGGAGATCATCAAGAGAGGCTGGAAGCTACCTCCCATCCGTCAATGAAGGTCCTTAAATAAAGGATGGTGGAAGGACACAGAGGACTCTCTGTGACCACTAGAAAGGACAGGGCCGGCTATAGGATAAGATCCGGAGCCTCCTCCCAGAAACACGAGGCAGGATGAGAGCCATCTGCAGAACATGATGTGGGCTGCGCACCTACTGAAGTTGTAAAAGCACAACCTCGGTCCATACAAGACAGTTATTTACCTGTGGAGAGCAGAGAGCAGGGACACAGGTTGTGAAGAGCCCTGGGATTCGGAGGGGAGGGGGGGTTGGTTTCCTGTGGCTGCTGGTAACAAAGTATCACAAACTGGGGGACTTAAAGCAACAGACATTCATTCTCCCAGTTATGGAGGCTGAAGTTGGAAACCAAGGTGTCAGCAGGGCCACACTTCCTCTGAAGGCTCTGGGGGACAACCTTCCTGCCTCTTCCAGCTTCTGGGAGTCGGGCGCCCTGGGCACGCGGCCGCATCGCTCCAGGCTTTTCCCGTTTCCCCGTTATTCACATCCCTCTCCTTTCTCTGACAAGGACTCTGTCGTCGGATTTAGACTCACCTCATTCCAGTAAGATCTCATTTTGAGATGCTTGTCTAATTATATCTGCAAAAACCCTTATGTCAAATAAAGTCTTATTCTGGGGTTCTGGGTAGACCTAAATTGGGGGGGGCACTATTCAACCTCTACAGGGTGGGAGGGCAAACATGCCTTCTAACAAGGAAAGTATGTTTACGAATTTACGTATTCCTTGTGTTATTTCATTTCAACTTTTAAAAATTCTAAAATCCCAGAAGACCAGATGTCTTCAGCGAGCCCTCCCCTCCGGGGTCCGTGAGAGTGGGCAGGGTGGGCAGGGCTGACGTTTCTCCACCCCTGCCCTGGCTGACCAGGCTGGAAGTCGCTGGGATTGTCCACCTCCATGTCGCTAGAGAGGACCGACTGACATTCACAGCCCAGAACCTTCCTGGTGGGAGCTGAGCACCCGGGGTGTGGAGGGGAGCAGGGGACTAGGGGCTCTGTGTGGCACCGATGACCCACTTACCAATTAGAGGCCTCCGGGGACTGGGCATTCACTGACCCCCACCCTTCCTTTCACAGATGGGGAAACCGAGGCTGAAAGAGAAGAAAGGACTTAGCCAAAGTTGCCTCCTGAATTAGGAGCCCTCTGTCCTGACCTGCTGCTTCTCCGCAGGAGCCCCGGCCCCAACCTCCCCACACCGGCGGCTGCAGCCCCAGGGCTCCCACTCGACGTGCGTTCTCCTCGGTTTACCCAGGAGGCAGGCAGGACGGTGAGGTAGAGGAGGGAAACTGAGGCTCAGACTGGGTCCATCCTGTCCAGTCAGTGGTGGTGGGCTCGAGGACACAAAGCTCCCTGCAGGTTCAAACACACCCCAGGTAACTGAGGCTGGGGGACGGCCCCCTGGTCACAGGCACGAGGTGCTCTCCTCCAAGCCCCCTGGGCCTTGGTGATTAATTAATTAATCATTAGACTGTTTAAAGATTAACATCAGCCGGACGGTGGGGGACAGGACTACTCATGACCAGGGCACAGAGGAGAAGTTAACCTCTTCCTTGGTGACCCCTGGACCTTGTGACGAGTGTGGAGGTATAAAGGAGCTGGCTCTGCACCCCTTCCCTCCCTGCCTCTGCCCCTTCCAGCCTCCCCTGGCCTCCAGGGAGACTGGAGAGCGGGTGTGTAAAATGGGGCAAGAAAGTTCTCCTAAGGACAGGAATCCCAGGCTGGGTCCAACCTCCATCCACAAGCATGCCTCTGGGCAGTGTGACCTTGGGAGGGTCACTTCCCACTCTGAGCCTGCTTCCTCCTCTGCAAACGAGGGCACAGACAGCAGGTTGGTGTGTGATTCTCCAAGATAATGAGGGCACAAGCCTGGAGCTTCTTCGGTCTTCCTTCAGTGTCTTCCTTCTAGTGGCCTGATGCCCTAAGTCCTGGCGGTGGGTCCCTCCCCATCCCCGTGGCGGGGTCGTCTCTTCCGAGAGTAACAGTCAAGTTCAGGTTCTATTCCAACCCAAAGGGGAGAGAAAGTAGCCCTTTCTCCGGGGCCAGGTGGGGAAGGTGAGTCAGCTTTCTCTCCTGGGCTGATTCACACCTGTGCTGGGAGGGGGTGGGGAGAAGACAGACCGGGACATATTCCTTCACTATGGTGCAGTCACATCCAAAGTCCCAAGCTGGCCCATTCCAGCACACCCAAGCTGGAATAAACGAGGGGTGGCTTCCAGATGAAGCCCCCAGAGGGGGTGATATGGTCCCTGAGGCTCAGAGAGGGGCTGGAATGGCCCCTCCACAGCACACCAGAGGCAGCAACCCCACCGGCTTTCATTCCCTAGGTAACCACCCAGCCCTGCCCACCAGCACACCTCCCCCACTGCAAAGGTGCCCGAGGGGTCAGTGGGGGAGGCAGGTGACTCACGAGTGGGAAAGGCCAGTGAAGTCATCCAGCAGCTCGGGTCACCTCGGGAGTTTGGGAGCCTGTCTGGCCCCTGGACTCACCAGATGGGGAGTTCCCCAGGAAGGGAGCCGTCTGCTCCCCGGGCAGAGACAGACAGCTGACCAGTGGGGACCAGCCTCGGGGGGTTCCCAGCCCTCCACCCCACCCGCCCAGGCTGCAGTCCAGACTCCTCTCCCCACCCCCCGCCACACAGGGGAGTGGAGACACCTCGAATGAGCTCTTGGCCCAGGGCCCAGAACTTTGCCTGGGTGAGAATCCAGGAACATGACTGTGATTATTTTTATTACTTGCTGGGCATTCCACCTGAGCATTCTAAGCGTTTAGCACTGTGATCATCAGAAAAGCTAAAAATCAACCCAGGACACAGGAGCAACAGAGATTCAAACCTCGGCATTCCCGGCCGCAAGGCTTGGCGCCATTCACAGCACTGCCCTGGGCCTCAGTTTCCTGCCTGTAAAATGGGGATCATGAGAGCTAGCTGGCCCAAAGGCATGTGTCAGCATCCTGGCAAGAAGCGGACCTCAGGGGCTTTAGAAGAAGTCTTGGGGAGGGGCCGCTCTGAGCTGTGGGCAGATGGGGTAGGAAGTGCCTGGAGAGAGGCGGAGGAGGGGGGGGGGTGCTGCCTATGACCATCCTCAGAGCCGAGGGGCATGAAGGGGCCGAGCGGGGGAGAAATACCCTCTCCTGGTGCCCGCATTCCCAAAGCTCTTATTCTTCATGAAACTGGCTCTCACCTCAGAACCTGGGGTGCAAGCGTGCGCTTCAGAGAACAATGTAGGTGTCCTCAAGGTGAAGGTCAGACTCGCAGTTTCCCCGAAGGATGAGGGAGTGCAGCACCAGCCTGGTCAAAGCTGCATGAGGGGGCAGAGGCCTCCCCGCGGGACGAGCCACGTGGGTGCAGTGAATCTCGGGGTGTGAGGCACCAGTCCTGCGGCCTCCCAGACCCCATGGAGTCAGCATGTCAGGCCCATCACCGTGTCAGACCTTAAAGCAGCCCACTGCCAGCCACGTATTGTAATTTTTTTTTTCATTTTTATTAAACTTCTGGTTTACTTGAGGGGGTAAAAATACCCCCTCCTTTCTCCTCGCACCGTCCCACCAGCCAGTGCCTCCCACTGGCCCAGCCCACGAGAAGAACCTCTGCCCAGGACCCGGTGGATGAAGGCAGCCCGCAGGGCAAGATGAGAAGGGCCGAGGAAGGACCTGGGGGCAGCAAGCAGAAAACAATCTGAACAATAATGAACATGCCTCCACTCAGCAAGGGGTTACTGTGCACAGCCCTGGCCAGGCTGTGTTCCGGGCCCAGCGGACAGAGTGGTAACTAACACAGGCCAGGACCCCTCTCCAGAGGGGACAATGAGACAGGCAGTGAGGGAGGTGACTGGGCCATGAGAGACTTTTTTTTCTTTATATTGATTTTAGAGACAGAGGAAGGGAGAGGGAGAGAGATAGAAACATCCATGAGAGAGAACATGGATTGGCCGCCTCCTGCATGCCCCCCACTGGGGACGGGCCCACAACCTGGGCACGTGCCCTGACCGGGAATTGAACTGGCGACCTTTGGTGCAGGGTCGACGCTCAGCCACTGAGCCACACAGGCCGGGCCATGAGAGACATTTTAACCTGAGGAAGTCCCTGTAGGGTGATCAGGGACCACAGACGGGGAAACTGAAACCTGAAGGGAGGCAGGGACTTGTTCAAGGTCCCCTAGCAAGTCAGCGGCACGGGAAAGCTCTGTGCCCCCGCCCCCATCATGTTCCCAGGGCCCAGAGAGGCTGCTCAGGGGGTGGGGACCCAGGAACTTCCAGTGTGTAAGCACCTCCCTTGGCCATGGCAGGCTCTCAACCACAGGTGACAGGGTGGGCAAGGCCGGCGAGGGAGCCCACGGGGGGGAGTGGGCCGAGGGGGGAGCCCACAGCCTGCCCTGTGCCCCGTACACAGTGCCCATTGTCTGCCCAGACACTTTGAGCTGCCACCGCCCCCGGCCTCCGCCGCCGCCCCATGCCCTCCTGCTTCCACAAGCCGAAGCACCCCTGTCCCGGTGCCCAGCCCCGGAGGGCAGCCATGCCATTTATCTTGGAGCCACGCTCGGATCGGAGAAGGGAGATGGCTTGTGCCAAGTAACACAGGCCCAAATCCAAATGCCAGGGCCCCCAATTAGCGACTCTTCCCTAAGAACTCCTCTTTCCAGCCCCACACCCAGTGGGCTGTTGGGCACCCCAGCTCACGGCTCCCCACGGGCCAGGCTTGTACGGGCCCTACGGTGCCCAGCCCACATGTAGTATCTCCGATTTGCAGTCCAGGAAGCCGACTCAGGGAGGGAAGGAGCTTGCCAAGGCCACCCAGCAAGGAAGCAACTGGGATGAGCTCTGGCCCACGCCCGGCACCTCCGCAGGGAGCAGCCGCACAGAGCAGGCCCGGTGGGCGGCGCGGAGCGAGCATCCAGGAGCGGGCGGCGGCCAAAGCAAACGCTGCCTCGAGGACATGTGCCCGTCCACAGAGGCAGGCTGGTCTGTCCACGCTGGTTCACTGTCCGTGACACGTGTACCGAGCCCACGTCCCGGGCAGGCAGGGCTGAGGGCTGAGATTCAGGAGGACTCGGGGCGGTCAGCTGGAGAGAAAATGGACTCAGATTGAGTCAGATAATAGGCAATACAACTGAGGGCTAAAATAACCCCCAAATATATCAACTTCCGACATCAACTCTAAAATGACAACTTCGAACTGCTCCCGCTGCCCCTGTTTCTATTTCTCCTGCATGCGCATGGCGACCTAGTCTAACCCACCGCAGTGTTGCTCAGGTGTGTTCCCCTAGCTGCCCCTCTGCTGCTGTCCCTCCCCGGGAGCCTCCGGGCTCTTCCCTCGCGTCCTGCAGGGCCCTTCTCCCTGACCCTCGTCCTTCGCCTCCTGGCTCCTCCCGATCTCTGGTTTACGGCATATTTCCTTGTTTCTCTTGCCGTCCCCCACCCCATCTGCCCCTGCTAGGACTGAAGGTGTGTGAGGGTTGGGATTTTGATCTCCTGCTATAGGAGGCTGATGTGGGAAGACAAGAATCTAGACTGATGATTAGATTTTTTTTTTATCCTCACCCGAGGACATTTTTCCATTTTTTGTACAGGTAGAGTGGGAGGGAGAGAGAGGAACAGAGAGAGAGAGAGAAACATCGACGTGAAAGGGACACATCGAGTGGCTGCCACCCGCACAACCGACCAGGGTCAGGGACAAACTGCAACCGAGGTACGTGCCTTTAGCGGGAACCGAACCCGGGTCTCTCTGGACCGCAGGCTGACGCTCTAACCGCTGAACCAAACTGGCCAGGACTGATGATTAGATTTTTTTAACAGCATACCCACGAAAACGGGTCCAAGATCAGCACACAGATCATTCCCAGCCCCCAGAAGTTCCCCATGGGGGGACCACCTGCCTGCTCCACCCACTCTCGACCTTCAGGGACATGGAGCCACACACGGGATCCTTTGGGGCCTGGCTTTTTGTTCTCCGAGTGAGCCGCATGGAGCTGCCGGGTGATGGGGAGTTTGTAGCTTAAGCAAGTAGGCAGGAGTGGTTCCCGTCACTGAGCTGGGCACAAGCCGAGCAGGAGACGGCTGTGGGGAATCCAGAGTTCTGTTTTGGGGCCGAAGGTGTGGAGCAGGAAGTCAGGCGCAGGACTTGGACTGGAGACGCAAGTCGGGCAACATGGTCCCATCAGTGATGTTGAAGCCGTGGGAGGCGGCGAGTGTGCGGATTGTCTAGACATCAGGGAGCCGTCTCTCCTGCCACAGGTGCGGGGCTCTTCGCTGGGAGCTACCTAAAGAACTTGGTTTGGAAACTTACCTTATTTCAGGAGAGGCCTCAAGGCCCTGCAAGGGAGAGTGACTTGCCCAAGGTCACACAGCTGGTGAAGGCTGAGCCAGTACCCCCTCCTCTGCCTCAAGATCCCAGCCCGGCCCTCTGGGTACACCAGGTCAGCTTGAAGTGGCCCAACTCCCACCCATAAAGGATCTAGCCCAAAGTGAGGGTCTGAGTTAGCTGGGAGGTGTTCAGAGTAGCAGAGAAATCCATGAAGGCTCCCTGCAAGAAGCAGACCTGGCACTGGGCCTGAGGAGCCTGGGGCAGGGTAACCCCCACCTGAAGTCACTGTCTGCCCAACAGTGACATCACTGGCAAGTCAGACTGCTCTGGGCCACAGTTGAAGGACCAGGCATGCGGGGTGGGGCTGTGTGGGCGGCTGGAAATATGTCACCAGCCCTGAGGCCAACCCCTAGCAGCAGCCAAAGCCCTTGGAAGATGTCTGGCGCCCAGGTACCTTGGAAATGAGAGGAAAGACCATCAAAGTGCCCATCACCTCTGGTTCAACTACCTCATTTTACACATGGGAAAACAGGCCCGGAGAGGACAGTGCCTCTCCCAAGGTAATATAGCAAGTTAGGGGCAGATCCAGGGAGGGAGCCAGCCGTCCCGTCTCCCAGTACAGTGCTCTGCCCTCCAAGCATGTTCCCTGGGACATCGTGCCCAGCTGAAGGCCACCCTCCCCAACACCTTGTTGGCTAGAGTGTCAGGGGAGGCATGAGGGCTGCAAGAGAACAAGGTCTGTGTTCAAGAGGGGCGCAGAGGCTGCAAGGCCAGGCGGGCGGAGGTCCATGCCCTCAGGAACCCAGCGAGGGGCAGCACAACTCAGAATCTCCCCGCTGTTCGCTGTCCTGCAGCCTCGTCCCCCTGCTGTTCACCAGCCCCCCCATCCCGGGTTCCTTCCACGATGTGAGGGGGCTGGCCCCTCGGCCACTATTAACTGTTCACAAATGTTGCAAGCTGGTTTTTAAACACAGTCATTATTTAAAAATTAAAGTATTTAAACTTGCAAGTAAATATATACTCAAACCTCATCTCTTTCTGCCCTGGATGGTTTGGCTCAACGGTTAGAACGTTGGCCCATGAACCAGAGAGGCCCGGGTTTGGTTCCCACTAAGGGCACGTACTTGGGTTGCAATTTGCCACCACTCGAAGTGTCTCTCTCACCTTGATGTCTCTCTTTCTCTCTCTCTCTCTCCCTCCTGCTCCCCCTCTCCCTCCCCCTCTCCCTCCTGAGTGTCCTCAGGTGAGGATAAAACACTCATCACTTCCTAATACTTTTCTTTTCACCTCCTGTGCCTGTTATCTGTGCTCGGAGAGTGAGCTGCGCCTCTGGTCTCCGTCGCGCGGAAAGGCTGTGGGAGGCTGTGCTTGCTGCCTGGGTGGGTCTCCCCCACGCCGAGCCCAGGGACTTCGCGCCAGTAGCTTACAATTGATCATAGTGGGCACATTCACACTGAGAAAACTGGCAAATGCTACAAATCAGGGATTTCCCCGGCCCCACCCAGAGAACCTGTCGTTAACCCGCTCACCTCTGCCCACATCTCATTCACCGCGAAGCTCTCCCTCTCAGACTGCACCAGCAGCCGATCACGTGTACCCCCCACGGCCACCACCTGGTCCCACCCTCCAGCAGTTCTCGCCTGTCCCATTGCAGGTGCCCCTCGTCCCCTCCTGCTTCCACCCTGCCACCCCCACAGTCCATCCACCCCCTCAATAGCCAGAGAACCTTACTCAATGTAAAGGGCCCATAACGTCAGACAGGAGACAAAGCTGTCCCTCCTGGCACCACCTCCGACCCGCCTTGCACCCTCCAGTTTCTCTCTCCTCGCTGACCTGACGATCCTGTCCCAGCCTTTCCCATGGTCCCTGGCCTGCATGACCTGTCCCCTTCTGCTCACCACTTAGGTCTCCTCCCCAGGTGCCTCCCACAACAGGCCCTCCGTGAACCGCAGAAACCACCCCATTTTATTTGTGTGGTTGTATAAACCTTTTTCTGCAGGTATCGCCTAGATCATATCTGTTTATCATCTGTCCTCACGTTAACAGAAAGGGGACCTGGCCCTGAGCGGGTCTGCCTAGGGCCAGCCAGTAGTGTGGGTTCTTGACTTCGTGCAGGAAAGATTTCACAACGTGAGTCCAGGTGACTGTGAGGGTACGTTTATGAAAGCGGGGCCAGCGAAACAGGAAGGGCTGAGCACAGAAGCAGCAGCAGGAGAGCGAGGCGGGGCTGCTCTGGCTCACTGCGAAGTCAGAGAAAAGGGGGCCTTGGAGGCAGGTTTAGGGGGTTAGCCCAGGACGAGCTGCTGCTGCCCATTGCTCCCCGGGTTTCAAGGCTCACGGGGTCCCTTACAGTTCCGGAGGTGCGCGCCTGTGAGGGATGAAGTGGGGGAGGGAAAGGCACTGGTGTGCTTTGGGGGAGGAGAGCCCTGGGTCCTTTGTCTTAAGGGTTTTTATCTCTCCCTTAAAGGTGGGGACCTAGGGGAGTTCTCAGGGGAAAGGCTTCTGCAGAGTAGCCATCAGTTTTCCAGGTGTCCTTTCAGGACCATGGCCTCCACTGCCTGGTCAGTGCCGGGCAGGGTCTGTCGTCCGTGCAGCTGGCCCTGAAGCCGCACCACAGCTGCGGCCTAGATGTTATCTCTGGGGAGGGGACCTTCTGCATCTGGCTGTAAATTGCTGGGCCAGTTTGTTCAGCTATCTGACTCAGTTTCCCCACTCCACTTGCCAAGGAGATTTCCATGCTTCTTACTGCCTCGCCTCACTCACACAGAATGTAAGCCCAGTGGTCAGGGTCAGGACCCATGCTCCACCCTTCCTTTGCCCCCACCAGCCTGTTCCTGGTCTATGACTTCCTCCTACCCCCAACACAGTCCTGACATCCAGCATGCTCCCTGCCCCTTCCCACAGCTCCTCGTTCCCGGGAGCTAGCTGGGAGCCAGCGGGAGGAATTTCTGGCCCTGAGTCAGGGGAGGTGCCCCGGCAGGCGGGAGGCAGCACACACACGCCAGGGACCGCTCCGAATTCCAGCTCCCACGAGCCTGCTGGGAGCATGCCAAGCGGGGCCCGGGAGGGGCAGGGGCCCCTCCTGCAGCCAGGAGGGCACGAGGGAGTTGGGGAAGGGCCAGGGTGTGGAAGGAGCAGTCGGAGTGGTCAGAGCCCCATCGGCTGATACTTCGCGGCCTCCCAGAGCCCGGATGGGAAGACTGAGGCTCTCTGGTGTCAAACTCTGAGCTCCTGACTCTTCCCTGGTCAAAGACCTTAGAAAACAGGGGTGTTGTGAGGGCAAGAGAGGTTGGGGGAATCAGCCTGTGACCACAGACCAAATACCCAGAGAAAAGAGGGGTTTCTGAGGGGCTAGTTAACATGAGACCCCCCAGAAAAAACCCTGAATTGGCAGGGGTGGGGAGGGCAGCAAGGGGAGGGTCTGGAGCTGCCCTGCCCTTGGTGGGAGCAGGAAAGCCCTCCCTCCCTGACTGTACCTGGACTCCCCACTTGCTCAGCGCCCAGAACTCTCAGCTACTTGTGAGTTCCATGGGCAACAGGAGAGGGGTGCCAGGGAGAGAGGAGGTGGCAGAGTTTG
The DNA here is from genome assembly GCF_014108415.1 of Molossus molossus. Taxonomy (NCBI): domain Eukaryota; kingdom Metazoa; phylum Chordata; class Mammalia; order Chiroptera; family Molossidae; genus Molossus; species Molossus molossus. The sequence goes on along the minus strand of NW_023425345.1, from coordinate 4,549,440 downwards.
AGGAAGGTGGTCAGCCTGGCCCCTTCTGGGTCCGCCCCCCCCCCCATCCCTTCCTGGGTCAGGACCAGGTGCCATGAGCTCAGGCAGTGGCCCCTGCCCAGCTGTCAGCACGGGAGCTGCCGCCAACGCCCACACCAGCACACCTGGCCTGCCACAGCACCCCACCACCTCCCCTCCCGCTCCCCCCGCCCCCCAGCCCTATGGCACCGGCAACCCAAGGTGTGGCATCACAACTGCAGACAGCTGGATCCAGACTTCTAGAATCACAGTACCTTTGAAGCAGGAAATTTTAGAACCATGGGTTCTTACAACCGGAAAATTCCAGGACCGTCAAATATTGGAACATTTCTTGTCCCAGGCCCAAAACCCTTAGAACCAGATAATTTCAGAAATGCAGCATCTTGCAACCAAAGATCAAAACCATGGAAAGAGCTTTAGGGAATTCTGGGAACAAGGGCTCTTAGAAGCAAAAAATTCCCAAACAATAATCCCGTCGTCCCCGAGGACATGAGCCCTGCGTTCTTCCCATCACCCAGACTACAGGCGTCCAGGAGCAGAATAAGCCACGCCCGGGGGTGCGCTCCATCTGGCCTGCCTTGGAACAGCAAACATGGGAAGGGAGAGTGGAAGAGAGGGGGCGCTTCTCTGCAAACAGAGGGAGCAGAGGGCCTCTTTTCGGGGCCCTGGGCTGCTACCTTTGCCAAGAGAGAAAAGGAGAAGAAAAAAACATCCATTGATGCCACAGGTTTGGGCGGCGGGAATGTGCTCACAGGGGGTGGCAGGGTCCCCCCACCCGGCTCCAGGAGCTTGGAATTTTCTGCTGGCAGGAAGGGCCCACCCTCTTATGAATGGAAACAATCCTTGGCATCTGGCCCCTGAGGTGTGCAAGGCCTTAAACAATCAAGCATTATCCTCTGTGCCTCACCCCCAGTCCAGTGTGGAGGGGAAACCGAGGCAGGTGGAGGCTGTGTCTAAACCAAGAACCTGAAGCTGCCCCTGGCAGATTCCAGTGGTCCCCACCCCTGACCGCCGAATGTCAGCGCCGAGAGAATCACAGGGGAGGGGCCTGGGTCAACCCTAGCTGGGCAGAGACCAGAGAGGGCAGTTTACCCAAAGTGAGCCAGCACACTGTGGCAGAGTCTCTCTTTGCCTCCACTGAGGCTCAGTTCCAGGGCCTCTTCTTCCAGGAAGCCTTCATGGATCACACTCCCCTGGGCCCTTTGTCCCTTAAGACTTTAGCACTCTACCGTGCAGCGTGGTTTAACTACTCGGGCCTTGTTCTGTATTTTGTGCAAAAATGTCTCATCTTCTCAGCCTATGCTATCATGGTGTCTCCCCAGAAGCCCAGGGCTGAAGCCCCCTGCCCCTGTTCAAACACTCCTCGTGGCTCCTGACTGGTCCAGACAAAGTTCAACACAGCCTGGCACTCAGGTAGGGAGGGTCCTGTGTCTGCACTGCAGCCTCATCCCGGGGTCTCATGGAGTCCCTTACAGCCCCCACCAGGACACCTCTGTCCATCACCACCCACTCCCTACAGCCTTTCCCCTCCTCTCTCCTTCCCTGCCAGAGCATCCTCATCCCTGAGGCCTCACCTGAGACCACCTGCCTGGGCCAGCGCCTCCTCCGGGCCACATTGGACTTTCCTCGGCAGCCCCCTCCATGGCAGTTGACCTTTGTCGGGGTGCCCACTCCCTGAGGCTGGATTTTAGACCAATACCAACTGGGAATATTTAACAGGACCCTCTGCTGGTCTCCGCCCTTTGCATGGCTTTGCTCATCAAATCCGGGCAACAATGATAGGACATGGGTTCTTGTCTGATCATCCCCATTGTTTAGATGAGACTGAGATACATTGTGGTTAAACTGCTTCCTCAAGGCCATGCAGTTAGTCAGTGGCAGGTCAGGAATTGGGACCCTGGAGGTCTGGTTCCGGAGCCCACACACTATCCCTGAAGGTCGCACCATCCAGGGAGGGAAGAACAGGAGCCCGCGGCTCTGGGGAGTTCGGCAGCACCCAAGAGCCAGAGAGTATAGCTCAACCCCAAGGCCCTACGAGGTTCAGAAGCCCTTCCCCCTCCATGCACCATACACACAGAGAGACACACACCCTTGGCCTCTGGGACCGGCTGCCGGAAGCACTCCGCTGCCCAAGCCTTTTTCACTTCTACTTTTCCTAAAAATGCTTTGAGGAAGTTGCTGCCGCCTTGGAGCGCTCCCATCTCTCTCACGCGCCCAGTCGCCTCCTTCCCACCCCAATTCTCTGGAAACCTGAAGGGTGACGAGAAGAAAGGGAGTGGAAAAGAGACAGTAAATATGAGGAGTGAGTTCATTCTACAGATGGTAGCAGGTGATCGTGCTGTGAGAAAGAGACGAGGTGAGCCCGGTGGGGGCATCAGTTCTGGGGTGCAGGGTGCAACTGTAAACAGGGTAGTTAGGGGAGGCCTCACCGAGAAAGTGGCATCTGTAAATTTCCAGAAGAGGGACATTCCAGAAAGAGGGAGAGCCAGTGCAAAGGCCCTGAGGCAGGAGCAAGCCTGCCATGTCAGAGGAAATTGAAGAAAGGACCGTGTGGTCATTGATGAGTGCCGAGGGACTGAGGGAGGCTGGCCCATCGTGCTGACTGGGGTGGGCTTTTCCTCTGTCCTCAGTGGGGGGCTCTTCAGGGTTTAGAGAGGAGGAGGGACACATTTTTTAATTATTATTGCAAAATACACATAAAATATACCATGTTAGCTATTTTAAAATATACATTTTAGTGCTGTTAAGTACAAATACATTCTAATAACTCTTTTCATCTTGTAAAACTGAAACTCAATATAAATAAATGCAAGTAGACTTGAGTTTTAACAGAATCACTCTGGCTGCTGGATGGAGAATAGACATGAGCGTCCAGAGCAGAAACGGGAAAATCAGACAGAAGTCAGGGGGTGGGCAGAGCTGCCCCAGGGGCAGGGCCTGGGTTCCACCATGGCCGTGCCGCCCTGACCATCTAGGTGAACTGCAGACAAATCACTTCCTTCCTTCTTAAATGTGTTTACTGACGCCTTCAGTCAACTGGTCTTTCAACAAATAGTTGCTGAACACCTACTATGTGCTCACCGCGGTGCTGGGTGCAGAAGGCACAAAGAGCAGAGCAGGCAGCCCCTGCCTGGGACATAGACGCGGAGGCCAAAGCGGCCAGAGCGGTAATGCGGTGGCAGCCACCGTGTGGGTGGCAGGAAGCAGAGAGGATAAAAGATCCAGCATCAGAGGACCCTGGCACGGGTGGGGATCAGGGGAGGCTTCCAGGAGGAGGTTGACATTGGAGCCCGGCCCAGAGGGCCAGTTGGGGTTGCCCACCGCAGAAAAGAAGGAAAAGCATTCCGATGGGGAACAGGCTGCAGAAGCTCTGAGGCATTCTGCTTCTGTGAAAGGCTTCCTCTTCTTCCCCTCAAATAGTGAAGGAGCCCGGGGGGCCTAGGAGTCAAGCCCAGATTCTACTTCTGTGAAATGGGGGTTCTCTTAGTGCCCGCTTCCCCTGGATGAGGAGTAAATGAGCCAATGCAGGGCAAGTACCAGGTGGGGTGCCCGGCACACGCTGTACTAGGGGCACAAGATAAACGTCCCCACCCCCACACACCCCATCCTGGTCTAGGAAGTGGGCCCCTTGGGATGAGGTGCAAGGGAGAATCCAGGGAAAACTCCTCACAACCCCCACTCACCTCCCCACTGGCTTCCTGCTGGGCCTGAGATCTCTCTCTTACAAACTCACTCCTTAGAATTGTGTTTTCCAACCCTTCCGGAACCATCCATTCCTATTCAGGTTAGCCCCAGGCAGGGTACTGCTCAGCCTTCACAGCTCAGCGCAAGCCTCCCTATTCCAGGAAGCCTTCCCTGATTGCTGCAGCACACCGAGCCTCTCTGTCTCTGTCTCTCCTCACTCTGCACTGGCCTTCGGCCTTCAGATTCCCCACCTCAGAGTTGAAAATGCCCTGAGAAACTGTCCAACCCCAGCCCCTTGGGCCCCCATGCTTCCAGTGAGAAAACTGAGGCCCATGCACTGAGTTCTCGGGGCATCGGGGACAGGGCCAAGCCACCCGAGGTGCAGCCCAGTTACTGTCCAGTACAACACCCAACCAGCGCAGACCAGACTTGCCGTGGGTGCTCACACATAGGGAGGAAATGTGACAGCACCTTCCGCGCCTTACGGTTCCTCTGGAACATGCCCTTTTCCAGAAGGTTCCTGGACAGCTGCCACGTCCCTGTGCCCGCCTGCTGAAAGGAACCCCCAGGCTGAGGCTGGCTTTCCTTCAGCGACTCTCGGGTCGCTGGACCTTTACACTGTGTCCGGTCTGTACTGTTGATCAGGGTTTGGTGGTTTTTTTTCAGTTTTGTTTTTTTTTTATGTAAGGAAGGGACTATTGGAATATTTATTTATTTTTATTTTATTTAATGACTTTAGAGAGAGAACGAAAGGGAGAGAGAGAGAAACATCAATTTGTTGTTTCACTTAGTTGTATATTCATTTGTTGATTCTTGTATGTGCCCTGAGCAGGGAGTGAACCACAACCTTGGTGTATTGGGACGACGCTCTAACCAACTGAACTACCCAGCCAGGGCTGATCAGGCTTTTAAAGATAAAAGCAAAGCTGCAAACTCCCAAATGCAAAGCCTCGTGTAAATTAAGCTCATCTTGAAAGCAAAACCAATAGCGGGGGGCTGATTGGTGGCTCTGGCTTCCGGGGCCACGGGTGCCGGACCAGAGCAGTGGCTCTGTGAGCCTGGGGGGGTCAGCCGCCCTCTCTGAGCCCTGGCTTTGCCATCCGTGAAACAGAAGTAACATTGCCTTCTCATCTGGCTGCCATCCACTCAGTTTACTGATGGAGAGTGTGGACTCCCTGCCAGGAGCCAGGCTGGGCACGTCCCGTGCAGGATCCCATTGACCCCTCCCTCCAGCCCTGTGAGTGCTGTCTTAGCCCCTGGGAGGAGGCTGAGCCAGGACCTAGCCCTTCCCGGCTCTTCCCCCACCACCTTGAGCCACCTCAGCACAACCATGAGGCCTGGGCAGGACGACCCTGGTGGCCCCACATGGTGGAGACACAGCAGCTTGTGATGAGCTGCTGGTAGATAGACCGAGGCCAAATTTTGAGAAGCCTTGAATGCCACACCAAGGTGTCTGATGCAAAGTGCTTCATAAACGTCTTCATGTATGAACCCATGAATGCAATGTGGAGAAACGGGAAGCTTTGGAGCAGGGAGGGTCTGCCTTAGATTATTTATGTAAAGTGCTCAGGATAGTGCCTGGCCCGAGGTGTCAGGCATGGTGCTGGATCACTGTGCTTGCCCCTCCAGACTGGGACCCACCCTTCCGGCCCTGCTTGAGCCCCAGGACGCTGACCTCTAGAGTTTGCATCAGCCCAGCTCGCTTGCGGGCCTCCAGTTGGGTTCAGCCCCTGGGAGTCTGCAGCAGGAGATCAGAAGGGAAGGCCAGCGGCGTGTTGGTGTTTAACAACCAGCTCTCTGGAAGAAAGGCCCGGGTGTAGTGCCACCGATTCCGCTGGTGTAAACGCTTCCACACGGGGGAGACGGACTCAGGGGTGAATGGGTGACGGCATGATGTCTCAATGGACCTTGGTGTCGCCATGCCAGCATGTTCAGGGCCTTGGCCACGATGAGAACTGGAGTTTGTGTCAGTGTCGAGGTGTGTGAATGGGCTGGTGTCCCCTCTGCTCGGGCTCCCCCCATAAAGTGGGGGTGATGGTGAAGCTCCTGCCCCCGGTAGAAGGCATTGCATGAGCAGAACAAGGCACACCCCTGTCTGGCGGGGTGCCCAGAGGGTGGTGGGTCTTCACACCATGACCATTGCCTGGGTCCCTTTGTTGTGCCCAGGCTGAACGGCCAGCTCCGAGGAGTGGCCTGAGGCAGGGTGGGGGCCTGCTAAGGGAGCCTCGGGGACGGGCCAGCGAGGATGGGGAAGTCTGGCCGGCCTGGCTATCTTTAGCGCCTTCCCTCACAGCACTTTTCTCTGCCTAGTGCGTGGGGCTGGGGCATGGTGGCGCCACTTCTAAGTCACATGAAGCCAGTGACCTGGAGGCCAGCTGTGGGGCCAGGGCTCCAGGAGGGTGGGGCTGGCGGTGGCCGCTGTCTGCTGGCAGCCCTAAGAACAGCATCCCTACTGCCACAAGCAGGGCCCAGGCGAGCCTGTGAGGAGCTGGGGCAAAGGAACACCGGGGCCGCAGTGGCTGCCGGGAGGTGGTGCCCCACCCCGCACCTCACAGGAGCCTCCAGGCCCCCACAGTGGAGGGCAGTGCGGCAGAGTGGTTAACACTGAGTTTCTGGAGCTGGGATTTGAATTCACCGTTTCTGAGAGTCTGACCCGAGGGCTGTCGCTCCGTGCCTCGGTTTCCGCACTGTGAAAGCAGCAACGGTAACAGGAGCACTGACTCAGCTCACAGCCTGCGGGCCGTTGTGACCGCTCAGTGAGAGGCAGCATCCGAGACGCCTGGCAACTCTCTCCGGGCCCCCTCGCTCCCCATCCGTGAAATGGGATCAGTGGTTGTAAGGATGAGATAAAGGAACTCTGAAAGGGGCTGGCAAGAGGCGTGACACACGGGACGTAAGCACCTATTCCTCCCTGGAGCTGAAATATGCTTTATGGACCCTGAGCAGCATGAGAAGGGTCGTGCGAAGGGGTGCCAGTCTCAAATTCCAGCCCCACCAGTTGTACACTGTGTGCCCCTGGGCAAGTTGCTTGTCCTTTCTGAGCCTCAGTTTCTTATCTGCCTCAAGGGGCAGAAGTTCAAGTGTGTAAAGTACTTAGGACAGTGCCTGAGAGGGGAAGGCACTCACAGCTACTGCCTGCCTGCTTGGGCACTGCCCTCTGCATGTTTTTGTTGGGGTTTTTTTGTTTGTTTTTGTTTTGATTTTTTAGAGAGAGAGATAGAAACATCGATGTGAGAAAGAAACATTGATCGGCTGTCTCCTGCCCACCCTCTATTGGGTATCGAGCCCATAACCCGGGCATGTGCCTGTCCGGGAATTGAACCAGGACCTCTCAGTCCATGGGGCGACACTCAATCCACAGAGCCACACTGACTGGGCAAAGGCACCGCCCTCTGGAGGTATCCACGTCATTGTGAGCGCTGGTTATTGTGGGCCCGGGACTGGCAAAGTTGGGCCCTGGGCAGTGTTGTGCTGGTGGGCCCAGGGGCTGAGGGACACCTTTCTGATCCTTACCAAGGACATGGTAAGGATTCTGATATGTTAACAGTTCTGATGTGTTAATAGCTTCCCTGGCTTCCGGTCTTGGGGGCGGTCCCCTCCTGCCTCCAGTGGTTCAGGTCAGGCCCTGCTGTGGGGAAAGCTATCTGGGCTCCTGGGAGCAGGCTGGGATTCTGGACCTGGTGGGGAGGCCCAGCACCGGAGACCTTGAGTGCCAACCCGAGCAGCAAGACATCGCATGGAGGGCAGGAGACCCACTGAGGATTCAGACAAGCAGCTGCATGCTGAGAGCTGATGGGAGGGGGCTGGGCACCTGGAGGTGCGGGAAGTGGGGGTAGGAGAACAGAGGGCCAAGCAGGTAGCCCCCACTGTCAAGGTTGTCAGAGAGGATCCAGGGGAAAGCACTGTGGGGTGAGTCCACAAAGTGGCAGCCAGGTGCCCAACTCCCCAGCCCCAAGGCCATCCCCAGGTGAGCTCAGCGAAGTCACTGGCTGTCGTGCCTTTTAAGGAGACGATGGCTCCCGCCACCTCCTTGTTCCCACTTGCTCAGAAATTCCCAACAGGTTATTTTTTTTTCCAGGAGGAATGGAATGAGACTCTTTGTTCTGTCACTGCAGGATTCCAGCCAGGCCTGTCTGGGGGTTCTGGTGACAGGAAGCACACACCAACAGGCACTCAGACATGCACCTTTAAGTGACATGCATAGGCACAGACTGCAAGAGACAAGGACAGCTGCTCCATCCACTGCAGGCACACAGAAACGTCTGGGGACCTGGTCTGGGACATCAAGACACATGCAGAGTATCAGGGAATAACTTTAATTGAGCACCTACTATATGCCAGGCCCTGGCTGGGGAGGCAAGGGGGATCCAGTCCCACTTCACTTAGCTCCCTCAGAACTTCCTCTGAGGAGCTGCTTCCCAAGAGTCTGAGCCCAGAAGCCTTGTTCCCACCTCAGGGCCTTTGCACCAGCTGTTTCTGCTGCTTGGGTTGTTCTCCCTATAGAACTCCAGCAGGCTGGGTCCTTTACATCTCAGGTCTCAGAGAGGCCTCCCCTGCTCCCACCACTTTACCCCAGTGGCCTGTTTGCATTTTTTTTTATCTTCACCTGAGGACATCTTTTGCATCTACAGACAGAGCAGGAGGGAGAGAGGGAGGAAGAGAGAAACATGGATGTGAGAGAGACATATCGACTGGCTGCCTCCCGCACGACCACAACCAGGGCCAGGGACAAATCACATCTGAGGTACCTGCCCTTGACCGGAATCAAACCTGCAACTCATCGGTCCGCGGGCCAACACACCGCTGAGCCAAAGTGGCCAGGACTATGGCCTGTTTTTTCTTCACAGCATCCATTATCCCTAAAACTGTCTACTGTTGACTGCTGCTCCCAGCTAGAACCCAGGTTCCTTGAGGAAGGGCCTGAGCTCACCCGCGTCCCAGCACCTGGACAGCTGCCGTCCACAGCAGCTCTCAGGATTTGAGCGCAGCTGCACTCACCCCCACACACCACAGTAACACCCGCCACTCTGCACACCCACTGGGTCTTTCTCACTTGGTGCCACCACCACTGAGGCAGCATCACTACCAATGTGACTGAGGCTTAGAACTGTTCTGGGATGTGTCCAAGGTCACTCACTGGCCAGAGGCGGGGCAGAAATGAGGACTGGGATGTGGGGATGGTCAGCAGCCAAGGGCTCAGCCCCAGGTCAAGCAAGCCTGCCCCTGAAAATGACTTTCTTTGCACGTGTCACGTGTGGGGACATGTGGCGACAGCCCATTCCCTGGAATGTGTAACTCTGGGTATGTGTGAGTGCTGTGTGTTCTCAGCCTGAGAGCAGACTCCTCTTCCGGATGGGGAGGGGACTTGCTTCTCTGGACCCTCCACCCCCAGAACCATCCTGGCTACTCTACCCACAGAGCCCTGGGCAGGGGGCGAGACCCGGCCAGGATGTCAGACCAGCAAAGCCCTTCCTACCTGGGCTGGGTGGGCAGCTGGGCTCCAGGGTTGGCCTATGGTGGGAGGGGAGGCCCACCGGGATGAGCAAAGGGATTAGGTGGGGCCAGCTCAGCATCCTCCCAGGACCCGACTGAACACGGGCACACGGGCTCCCGGGCTTCCGCAGCAGAGACCCCTCTGGTTGTGGGATTGACTCCCAGGAGTGGAGCATCAGAGAACACCCTGAGGGGAGGGGACTCTGCCCCCTTCAAAGTGGGTGGGGAGGCCATCTCACAGGGCTGAGGGGCTGGCCCAGCAAGGTGCCACCCACTCTCACCCCCTGGTGGCTCCATCCTGAAGTGCAGCTCCAGCCACTCCAGGCCCTGAATCCTAAAATGGGAAGCACTACAGTGTCCGAAGTGGCCATTTAGGACCACTCCGAGTTCAGGACCTAGAAATGCTAGGCGAAGACACTTGGGGCTCCATGCTAAGGACTCCTGCTCAGTGCACAAGCCTCACGCCCTGTGGCCGTCCTCCTCCTCTGGACCTTAACCTACATTTTATGGCCTTCATGAGGGTGCCATGCTCATCGAGGACCCGAGGGACAACTTGGACCACCTCCATTAAGCTTTTTACCCGAGTCAGCACAAATACATGGGATTTCAGCCCACCAGCCCTCCCCCAACTCACCCCTTTTTCAGATTAAAGGCTGAGGGAACCAGAGCCCAGGTGATTGGTGGCGGTCCTGAGAGCTACCAGACTGGACAGGTGCTCCAGCGTGGTCTCTACTCTAAGCTGGTGGGCATGCTGAGGAACATGCCACACGACCAGACTTGGGACGGTGGGCCCTTGAAATGCCACCTAGGGTTCACTGAGGCCAAGCTGATCCGAGAGGTCAGTCACAGGCCTGGCAGTTTTGAGCTTACAGTAGAAACACCAGCATTCTGGTGACAAGCCTGGTCAACAGCAGGTGCTCAACCAGCACAGCACAGGGTGGGCACCTCCTGCAGGGGGTGAGGCTTAGCCAAGTCCCCCAGGGGAAACCCAAGCCAGAATAGGTCCAATGACTTTCCTCAGCTGGGTGAGCCTGGCCAAGGCCTTTAACCTCTTCATGGCTCCTCGCATTCTAGTGGCGATGGATGAAGACATTAAACCACCAGGCCTTTCTCAGTCAACACTGAACTTTCCTCCCAGGCTCAGGTGCAGTGCAGGCCTTCTGCATGACAGCCCTTCTCCCAGCGCCAGAGCACGGCTGCAGATCACAAAAGAACCTAAACAAGCCTTAACTGGATCGTGCTCCAGCATGGATTAGTAACTAAATTGCTCATTTGCACACTCAGCAGACCCAAGGTCTGTCCTGCCGTGCCCATCAGCAACCCAAAGCATCAGGAACAGCAAGTCCACATGCCCTCCTTCCCATCTCCACAGCTGCCACCCAAGCTGTGCAAACACTTCTACAGCTGGGCCCCAGCTGCCTCACCCCGGTGACAAATGCTCTGCACAAAGCTTACTGCCTCAGGCTGGCCTGAGCAGTTCAGGGGCAGATCCAGCCTCGGCTTTAGCCCACCCCCCGCCTGCACATGCTCTGCTCCAGGTACCGAGCCAGGCAGGTAGTAAGGCAAAAGAGACCAATGGCATCAAGAAGCTACAAGGCCAAGGGCAAAAGGCCTGTGGGTGCACAAGGGCCATGTGGAAGCAGCCAAGCCCAGAGAAGGTCAAACCAGAGGCAGATATCACTGGAAAATAACTTTTATTATTGAGACCCCACCAGCTGCACAATCTGTTCCTGACATTAGGCTCCTTCTTCCTTTGCAATTCGGTCCTTCTTAAGTGGTCCCTGTGGGAAAAGGTTCAGTGACAAGGTTAGAGGTGGAGGAAGGCAGGTTTAAGATTAAGCCACATCCTAGTGGGGTCAGAGATTCTGGGCCAAGTCTCCCCAGCCCCAGAAGGGCAGTAGGCAGGCTGCCAGGTGACAGCAGCTGGGAGCCACCCCAACCCCAGCCTGAGGGCAGCCAGGTAGGTGCTCACCATGAATGCTTTCTTCTCCTCCACCGTCTGGAAACGGCCATGGCCAAACTTGGAGGTAGTGTCGATAAACTTCAGGTCAATCTTCTCCAGGGCGCGCCGTTTGGTCTGCACCAGCAAGGACTGTGGGCCAAGAGGAGAAAAGATGAGTTATGAAGAGCAGGGCTTTCTCTGCACCATCTTACTGCACAGGCCTGAGGGCAAAGGAGTAACTTATGTCTGGCTGGCTATATCCAAAGAACTGGCCTCCACTCGTGAAAACAGAAGTAAACAGCTGGGCCAGACTGGAATTTCCTCCTCCCAGGACTTCAAAGACGATGCTGAAGGAGCAGCAAACCCCCCCTTTCCTTTGAACCCCCCGCCCTAACAAAGCTCAGCCTGTCTGCGGACTGCATTCCTTATGCAAGTAAACCCTGCCCCTCTACAGGTTCCTGGGGAGGACGCCACCCCTGGCCCCAGACTCACCTTGCGGAGGGTGAGCACTCGCTTCTTGGTTCCCACCACACAGCCTTTCAGCATGACGAAGTCATTGGTCACTTCACCGTAGTGGACAAAGCCACCCTGGAAAAAAGCCCATCAGGTCAGCATATACCAAACATGAGGCCAGAAACGGGCCAGACACACAGGACCCCTCCAGGTCTAGATGGTCCCCAGCCACCTGACTCCAGGCTGCTCCCCTTAGGAAGGCAGCAAGGAACGCTTCTGCAGTCTGACTTGGGCACCGTGCCCAGTGCTCATTCCAGAGCCTCCTCAAACAGCTGGGCAATGACCCCACTTCTCACCAGCCAACCCCAAGCATCACTCTGATGACAAGCCATTTTTACAGGACAGAGCTGGCTGCTGCACGGGGACCAGTTCATTGACTGCAAACACAGCCTCATGATTCGGCCAAACCCCGACAGCTCCAGGGCCCCAGCCTCACAGGCAAAGCCTGAGGCAGGTTCACAAAGGGCGCGGGTGAAATCTGCCAGACCCAGGGCTTCAGAGGCTTTGAGAAGACAGGCCCATCACTCACCAGAGGGTTGATGCTCTTGTCAGACAGGTCGTAATCGGTGGAAGCATTGTTCTTAATCAGTTTCCCGTCCTTGATGAGGTAGCCCTGGCCAATCTTGTAGATCTGAACAAGAGAACGGGCACAGGGTATAAACACGTGGGAAAGAGGAACCGAGCAGGAGACTCACATACATGCCTCCCATCTCCTAGACAGCCCAGGATGGCAGGACTGCCATTAGAGACAAGTAACCCACACTAAGCAGTGGGACTAGCCTGCAAGGACTATGGGAAAGCAGGATGACCTCAGTCCTGATGGGGTGCCGCAGGATCAGAAGATAACACCTCACCTTCTTATTGATCTCAGTGCGGTGATGGTAGCCTTTCTGCCCAGCCCGGGCCACAGAGAAGGCCACCCGGGCAGGATGCCATGCCCCAATACAGGCAACCTTGCGCAGCCCTCGGTGGGTCTTGCGAGGCAGCTTCTTGGTGTGCCAGCGGCTGGTGACCCCTGAAATGGACACGTTGTTACTGGACTGTCTGGCACTCATATGCCTTTGGCCCTTTCCTCTTGGGAAGGCCCACTTGAACTCATCGGTTTGTGAACAAACACTCAATGACTGGCAAGTACCAAGGACAGGCAAGTTTGATCCGCATATAACCCCTCTAATGGCCCTATCATTCCATTGATACTTGTCTAGCTATGAACCTTGAGTTCTTAAGGTGCAAACAGACCTTGAAGAACTGGTCCTCAACTAGAGGTCACACCCTCAGTCCCCCGACCACAGGGCTGTTTTCAGAAGGAAGGCAGCAAGGAATGTTTCCGCAGTCTGACTCGGGCGCTGTGCCCAGCGCTCATTCCACAGCCTCATCACCAAACAGCTGGGTCAGAGCCCCCTCCTCCCGAGTTTAACCACAGCAATCTGGCCACTGCAAAGCTCACCTTTGTAACCTTTGCCCTTGGTCACCCCAATGACATCAATCATCTCATCCTGTCCAAACACCTGGTTCACAGGGACCTGCTGCTCCAGCCTCTCACGGGCCCAGTCCAGTTTTTCGGCCACCGTGCCTCCATTCACCTGGATCTCCATGAGGTGGGCTTTCTTCTGGCGTAGAGGAAGCAGGCGCATCTAGAAGGAAATTACTTCAGCTTAGCTCCCTGTGCTTGTCCCGTGGAGAAAGAGCCTTATGCTTCGACTCCCCGATGGTACGACTCCCCTTTCAATTCTGATGAGCTAACCCTTAATGGGAAGGGGGCCCACACCAGGATAGCTCAACTTAACCAGATCGTGGCACCAACTAGCCAAATGTTCCTAATCCTTTGTTCGCCCTGGCAACCACCTCGCTCTATTAACCATCAACAAGAGAACAGGGTAGCATTACAAACAGTACAAACTGCATGATTAAGGGAACAAATTCAAACCTAAAGCTTTGAGCTGCTATCCTACAGAACTTTCTTCAATGATGGACTACTATAAATCTGTGCTAATGTGGTCACCATTAACTACACAGGGCCACTCAGCACTTAGGAATCAGAGCGTACACCCAGGATAGCGGCCCAGACCGCAAAGGAGGCACCCCCTCTATCCAAGCCAGCCAAGGGCTCCTTTGGCCAGGTTTGAAATGCTAACAGCCAGTACTTCACCACTGACTACTCTATTTTCAGTAGGCACTCAACAGTGTTCATCATGAGTCACCAATCCCTTCAACCAGTCTTCCTTAAAATGGGGTATTGTTTCCCTAATTAAGAGCCAATGGGGACACAGTGCCCTCTGCTGGCAAGTAAGATACCAACCCACAAGTGGAGGCACTGAATGCTCTACTCAGACCACTGGGTTCAGTGGGCCATGAGCAGGCCCCAGGAACCCAGGCTTTAAGGGTAGGAGGGCAGGGCAGTGTCTGGACTGCTGCGTGTAACTTCTAACAACCCCCAGGCTGCTCAGTGGCCTATCTCCTCTACTAGGAAATAAATTTGAGGAACCTGAACCAGTCTAACCAACCCCCTAAAATTCCGAGGACTGACGCAGAAGACAATTCAATCCTCCAAAAAGGGGGCATCTGATATTCAAAGCCCCACATGGTTATAAGTCTCCTCCAGACAGGAAGCAGCAAAGCAGCCCTCTTGGCCACATGGCTCACCTGGGTGTGGGCGATGACGCGGATGACCTGGCAGTACTTCTTCATGCTGTTGAAGTCCTTCTCCAGCTGCTTCTTGCCATCATCATCCTGCCACTTCTTGCAGTACTTGGTGAAGGCCTTCTTCTTAGATTTATGCCTTCAGGAGCAGAGCAGAGTTGGGGAAGGGGACCGGGTGCAGGCCTTCATCACCCCTCTGGGGGGCGAGAGGAAGGCACACAGGCACCACGTGGGGATGGGGCTCATTGCCGGCTTCTAAGGAGCCTTTTCCACCGGCAAGCGGAGCCTGGATGGAGCTCATCGGGCAAAGCCGAGCGGAGCTGAGCAGAGGTCCACAAGATTAATGTAATTCACAAACATTCAAACACACACCACAACAATTCTTGCTCCGGTCTAGCCATTACCCAGACCACACACCCAGAAAGGAGGACTGTTGAGTTACACGGCTTTCTCTTGGTTTCTAATTGGACTCTCAATACTTCCCAGCAACCAAGAAAACACTGAAAACTGCGTCCTCAGCCAACACACACTAAGCTGACCATAAAAAGGTCTTAAGGTGCTGCTCTCAGCTCAGTAAATCACTGGTTGCTCAAGGTCTGTCTCCAGGAATTGGTGTTCCAGAGGCAACTAACCCCAACACCAGAGCAGCTCCTTCCTTGCTAGAGTGAGAAGCCCTGCACAGGTGTTCCTTCTTTCCAGCCCCTAACCTGGGGTGTGCTTGCTGTCCCCCTCCCTTACCAGTTCTTATAGAAGCGCCTTTTGCACTCGTCACTGATATGCTCAGCAAAGATGGTTTTGAAGGTACGGAGGCCTCGAGGGGTTTCAACGTAGCCCACAATGCCCACAACCACCATGGGCGGTGTCTCCACAATGGTCACAGCCTCCACAACTTCTTTCTTGTTCACCTCTGCAAGGCAAACAGGTAGTCAGACTTAAGTGGACTAACCAGAATACCCAGTGAGGGATTAGTGTTTTGCAGAAAATGTGAAGTGCTCATATAGACCAAGAGGGCAACTTGCTTTAAGTAACAGGAAAGGTTACAGAAACAGGGCCCATGTCAGCAGTCTGGACTCCTGAGGGCTGTCCTTAACTACATACTTCTGTCTTTGTACAGACATTTTTAACTAAAAAAAAATACAGGACCCTAGAACCCAAGTGTTTTCTTTTTAAATGTTAACCCAGGCCAACCAGGCTTTTAACATGTACAGATATTATTGCAAACAGATTAATCTTTCCTAGGAAGGGATCTAGTCTTATGCAAAGGAAATACGATTTCAGACAACTAAAAGGTAAATTGTACTACTGAGCTGGTGAATGCTATATTTAGAAGTTACTAAAGACAATTGCTAATTCAAGTGAAGTTCAGATTCCTCAAAGTGAGTCACTTTTAAGAGGTTTATGTAGAGCACAGCTGTGCCCTGTTACATATTTATACCAAGTTGTTATTAAAAATGGCAGTGTTTCCACGTTCACTTCACCACGTCTTTTAAAATGCTTTCAAAAACCAAATTATTAGGAAATAAAAAAAAACTGCTTTGAACACAGATGTATTCTATTCTACTTTGAACCTCAGAACCCAGGAACATGGGTAGTATTCATGCTTTTTAGAATAGCTACTTCTCTACACTATGGCTCTTGACAAATTTACCCACATCACGCTTTTACTTCAATACAACCCTCAATATTAACAGTCCTAAAATACATTAATCTCCAACCTGCTATGGAAACAGTCTGTTATTCCTTTAACCTGCCCTCTTACAGTTTGGCCCCAAACTAGTCTGGTCCCCCATCAATTCCTAACTCCCCACCAGCTTGGAGGATACAGAGTGTACATACTAGATCCTGGCCTATCGACTTCCCGAACGATGTGAGTCATGCCAGCCTTGTAGCCCAGGAAGGCTGTGAGATGGACAGGCTTGGAGGCATCATCCTTGGGGAAGCTCTTCACCTTCCCGCGGTGCCGGCTGCTGCGCTTCCGAGGCAAGAAGCCCAGGGACCCATGCCTGGGAGCAGAGAACTTCCTGTGAGACTAGGAGAAAATGCCCAACATTAGTACCTGAACTTGTAACTCCTTGATTCCCAGCTGCCTAGATGGTCCTATGGGGGAGTCAGAGCAATGCTGAATCCAAACCAGAGATCCAGCAACCCATGAAAATGTTCAATTGGGTTTGCTTTTTGCAGGGTCACACATCCTGAGGCTGTATTCAACAACAACAAAGTTAAGTTGAACTGTCGTCTCAAAATCTCCTTTTATAATTTAGCAAAATGAGCCATCCATTTTTCTCTAAGTCAGACAAAAACACACCAAAAGTAGATTAACAGGTACCTTTATGATCAGAAAGATTCTGACCTCAAAAGGAACTTCTGGGACAAATGGATGGGGAGCAGGTAATGGGACTAAAGGCTCCTCTGGCTAAAATGATACATAGGCCACTAGAACTCGACAGAGCCAAATCAGAACATGACAATCAGCACACAGTTTCTGTCCGCCCGTCAGTAAGTTCATCATCTGCGGTTTCTGGGAACTCTAGAGGCCTAAGGAGTTGTCCCAACCGTCCCGGACATTTCACAATGAGGACTCAACAATCGCCACCGAGTCTCCCCTACCTACTGTTTTGACTTCTACACCTCCCTGTTTGGTGAGCATTACAGTGCCAAGTGCCCCCACGTCTAGGTCCTCCTGGCCCAAGGACTCCAATCTCGATTAGCACTAAATTGGTGAGGTCGAGACCCCGAAATAATCCACGGCTTGGAAATTGTGGGTCCGGGCTCCCCAGCCAAGCTCCCGCCACAAGGCCTCTCACCAGCGGACCAGTAGGCCCAAGGCCAACCACGGGCCTCGGGTGTTACCCGAAAATACGCCTGACTGCGGATTCCACTGAGTTCCCCGTGGTCCCAGAGCAAGTGCCCAGCGTTCGGAGGGCCGAGATGGCGGCGATGCGCGGCGGAATCAGCCACGCCGCCACTGCAGGCAGAGAAGGCGCCATAACACTACGTACCATGTCGCCGCCAAACGCTGCCGGTAGAGGTCGGTCGGCGCTCGGCGTGTGATATATAAAGCCCCGTCTGGCTCCGCCTCTTCCGGCGTGCGAGCGCGCACCCGCGGCGAACGTCAGGTCAGGGGACACGTACCGATTGCCGTTTCCACGCCCGCTCGTCCTCGCCTCGCGTTTTTTCCCAGGTAGACGTGAATTTCAGAGGCCGGCGGGAGAGCCCCTACGGCGAGCGGCTGGGTTCAAACTTTGTGCAAAGCCTCGGAAATGCTGGCACGGAGCTGGGTTGCAATAAACCTGCGGCAGTGGGCGGCAGCCGGATTTGATGCAACGCGCCGTTGCTCTAAAGGAAGACGGCTGGCTGCGTGGCTTCTTGTCCATTGAATGCAGTCACCTCTGGAATTGAATAACCCAACTGGGGGCTTCCTTCCAGAACAGTTTCACACGTGGTACCCATTTCCGTCCACACAGTAGATCGGCGTTGTCCTTTTGCAGGCGCACTGAGTTGGAACGAGTTGCACTGTTCTCACCTGTGCTACGTTGGCGAGAAAAGACCCCCTGGTTTTTGGCTTCCAACCGAGAGCCGCTTCCACAACACCAACTTGCCTTTAACGTGTCCTGATTTCGAGCATGCCTCCTTCAAAGCCCTCTTGGTCATTTCACTGTCCAGCTGCAGTGGCCCTAGCTTGGTTCTGACCGTCTCAGGCGGCAGAAATGCCTCATGACCCGGGATCGTGGGTCCAGCCTCACGGAACCTGGTCTTTCCTGCCTTTCAGACGCTCTGCGTGAAGGACCCTCTCTGATGTCTGCCTGGGCTCCCTGGTGACTCAGGAGGCTCCTAACTGCCCTCCCTGTTCCCAGACTTGACCCTCCAAATCTTTCTAAGAATCACATTTAATCTTGTTACTTCCCATGCCCCACTCTCACCCCTCAGGATTAAGCACTAATTCCTGGAGCTACCACTCAGGCCTCTGCCCCTAACAGGCTACTCCTGTCTCTGCTGAGGGCCAGCACAGACCCTCCCATATCACTTAGCACCTTCATCCCACCCCGTCATCTTTGATTCTGGGCCTGGTCCTTGCTCACAAGTTGTTTTTTTTAAAAAAAATTATCTCATTTAATGCTCACACCATCCCTGCGGGGCAGCGCTGACAGGTCCTCTGTTACTTATAGAAAATCTTTGGGGCCAGATGTATTTCCAAATTCAGTGCTTTCCATGTTTTAGATAATATCGTGCAATATGGTGCACATACTGTATATTATGTAATCCTCCCCAAACTCTTTGATGAAACACGTTAATTAATTCTGCAAAGAAACATGAATATTCACATGAAGTAGGATAAATAGAAGTAGCCTCCCATCAATCAGTTCAAGGCTGACTTAGCTGCCTAAGAAATTTCAGGCCAATTTAGTTTTTGTCACCAAATGACTTAGGAAGTTTTTTGATTTCAGAATTGTGGAAAAGGGATTATGACCCATATTGTCCCCTCTTACCAAGAAAACTAAGCTTCAGGCCAAGAGGAAATAATTTAACAAAACTCACACAATTTGCCCTGGCTGGTTTGGCTCAGCGGTTGGAGCGTCAACTTGCGGACCAGAGAGTCCCAGGTTCGGTTCCCACTAGAGGCACATACCAAAAAAAAAAAAAAAAAAAAATCACACAATTCATAAGATCAAGTCTGACTGGCTCTAGACTGAGTTTTTCGTGACATTAGACTCTGGGTTCAGTAGTTCCCTCAATGGAAAAGGAGCCCTGACTCCTGAGTCACTCATTCACTCAACAAGCAATTCTTACTGAACCTGCTCTATGCCAGGTACCACACCAGGCTGTGGGAATACAGAGGGGATCATGATGGCCACCATCACAGACCAAATAGGACTATTTAAAATTGTGAAGAGCGCCTGGCCAGTGTGGCTCAGTGGTTGAGCATCGACCCAGACACCAGGAGGTTGCCGGTTTGATTCCTGGTCAGGACACATGCCCAGGTTGTGGGCCCCATCCCCAGTGGAGGGCATGCAGGAGGCAGCCAGTCGATCTTTCTGTCTCTCTCTCTCTCTCCCTTCCTCTCTCTCTAAAAACCAGTTTTAAAAAACTTTTTTTAATTGTGAAGAGGATCTGGCCGGTATGGCTCAATGTTGAGCGTCAACCCATGCACCAAGAGGTTGCCAGTTTGATTCCTGGTCAGGACACATGCCCGGGTTGTGGGCCAAATCCCCAGTGGGGCGCAGCAGGTGGCACTCAATCAGTGTTCTCTCTCATTGATGTTTCTATTTCTCTCTCCTTCTCACTTCTTCTCCCTCTAAAATATCAATAAAGAAAAATAATATTTAAATATGTTTTTATTGATTTTTTTTTTTAACAGAGGAAGGGAGAAATAGATAGAAACATTGATTGGCTTCCTCCTGCACACCCCATCCTGGAGAATGAGCCCGCAACCCAGGCATGTGCCCTGACTGGGATTCAAACCTGGACCCTCTTAGTCCATAGTCCGGCACTCAATCCACTGAGCTACACCGGCTGGGCAATCATGTTACTTTTAGAAGAGAAAAATAAATTTATGTATGTGAGTGTGGATTCATTTATGGGGTTAACTGTATCCTTTCTCCTTCCAAGAACATGTCTAAGGCTACATACCAAGATAAAAGTAAGGAAGTGAGGGAAGGGAAATAAGATGAAGCCAGATAGGGATCACACCCAAACACACATTGTAGAACTCTGTTTATGACAGAGTAGTCCTCCCATTGGTTCCGAGCCTCTGTGAGGCCAAATATAAAAGATAAATATGATTAGTAACGTGATTTGCAATGCCCTATGATAAACACAAACCAGTGGCCAGGAGTTCACTGTGCCTGAAGTAAGACTTGAAACAAACTTCTCTGGGGAGACAAGGTTCTCCTAAAGGGTCCAGAATGGGATGCTACTGAGGATGCCCTGAACGTCATCCCACGGTGAACACATGACTGGTCACACTCAGTGCAGACCCATGAACTCATGTCACCACTCCGATCTGATCTGTCCGAGCTGTTTACAAGGGGCCAAAACAAGGGAGTCGGATTACCTGATCCTGGATTGCTGTTTTTTAATCCAAAGATAAAATCCAGAGTCTGGAAGTAAAATGGATTGATTTTGTTTACAAATGGTCCTCCACTGATACTGTTTTCAAAATGGAGCTTCTAGTGAGGAGCAGAAAAGGGTCCAAGGTTTTGCTCAAATATCTGAAGGGCAGATGTCCTCTGCTGCCTGGTAAAACCCCAGGTGTGGTCTAATTATGGCAAAGATAAGGGCTCGAGGAGCAGAAGGAGGAGGCAGGAGGGCAAGAGAGGAGCTGGGTGAGGCCATTTCCGTCATGAGGGTGTTTCAGTGTTCACTGACCTGACCAGAAGCTCCGGGTCGGCAGACTGTGTCCTCCTCCCACGTGCTCAGCCCCGGTGCAGGGCTGGCACAGAGAAGGCTCTGGCTCACTTAGCCAGAGGAGGGCATGAACATAGTAGGCCCCAATTAGAACAGGCTGCCTCCCTTGCTCTTTGAAGCAGTAATGCCTCCATCTTTGACACGAGCTCACATTCTGATCCTTTGTGCTGTCCTTGGCTGTTGCAAAACCACCTGGCCAGAGGATCAGTTAATATGAGCTTGTGGCATGAGGGCAGCTCCATGTCCCCAGGGCAGGAACCTCTTGGTCACGAGCCTCTGTCTGCTCCTCCACTTCCAGCGGCCAGAAAAATGCCCCTGAGAATGGGAGCCAGCTGGCCAACAGCACTCGGCAGCTCCTGCTCCTGTGTGGCCCTGGGCTGGTGAAATTCTACATGTACCTGGTGAGGCTGCAGGTGGCCGGGGCAAATATGGCATCCCACTGCCTCTCAGTCTATTTGCTGGGCCTCCGCATCCTGGGGTGCGGCAGCCAGCAGCTGGGTCTGGTGGGCTCACCCTCCTCCTGGCCCGGAAGCTGTGCAGGGAGATGCTGCTACCTGTCCAACAGGTCCTGTGGCAGCCATGGACCACCACATGGGCTAGGGGCCTTCAGCTGCTTGCCACCCTGATCCACGGAGCGTGTTGCGACATCTCAAGGCTCCACAGTGGGAGGCCGGCCTAGCCGCGCTCTCTGGCCCATTGGACCTACTACTGCCTGGTCAGGTTCCACCACGAGAACGGCAAGGCCTTGGAACAGTTGCTGCAGGCTGTGCTACAGTGGGTGGCTATGTCTCTGCTGGCCACTGCATCAACAAGCTGTGGGTGGCCCTGGGACAGGTGGCCCAGGCCATGTGGTGCAGTGGCCTTCAACCCCTGCAATGGACCCGGCTATGCTGGGCAGCCTCCAAAGACCTGGATGCAGTTACCACCATCCTTCTAGCCACCATTGCTTCTTTCAGCCAGCGCTTCCCTGGACCTGACCCGGCCATCCTGAGCCAGCCACGCCAGCCTCTATCAGCCTACACATCATGGTTGGGGACAGGATGCCAGCAAGGGAAAAGGAGGCTGTGGCTTTGGGGCCACTAAGGTGCCCATTAGCACCAGGTTCCAGAGCAATAGGACAAGCAAGGTGGCCTCCAGGTCTTCATCCCAGCAGATGCTCATAGAGCAAGTCAAGGTGACCTGTGTTCTCATCAGTCTTCTGTATGCCTATGCTGCACCAATCTTTATGCAAATCTTAAAATAAATGATCAAGTGTGAACCGGCCCCTGGTATGATCCTGGCTTACTTTGTCAGTGAGAGATTGAATGGCAGCAGGTCTGCCCCTGGGCCTTTACTGCACTGGGCAAGGGTGGGTGGCAGGCAATATGCAGGCCGCACGCATACCAGGAGCTGGGCGGGGGAGATCCTGCACCCTTCTCAGCCTCGGTTTCCTTCTCTGAAAGTAGAGATAACAGGACTCCAGGGAAAGAGGATATATAAAAACGTGCCAATTGTCAATTGTAGAGTGCTCGTCCCTCTATAATTACCTTAACAAGGCCTCCTTGGAGGACACTTTTATATTCTATTCAAAAACATAAAAAGAAGATCTGAACAAATGGAGGGACATAAGCGATCCATGGGTGGACTAATCTAATGTCTTTAAAATGTCAATTGTCTCCAAATTAATCTGTAAAAGATCCCAACCAAAATCCCAAAGGATTTTGACTGGGATGAGGGTGAAGGGGACACGTAAACTGATTCTAAGATCTATATGGAAAATCAAGATGCTTGAAAATGTAAGGTTTTGGTTTTTTTTATCCTCACCCGAGGACAGTTTTCCATTTTTTGTTCAGCTAGAGTGGGAGGGAGAGAGAGGAAGAGACAGAGAGAGAGAAACATTGATGTGAAAAGGGCACATTGAGTGGCTGCCTCCCGCACAACCCAACCAGGGCCGGGGACAAACTGCAACCGAGGTACGTGCCCTTAGCGGGAACCAAACCCGGGTCTCTCCGGACCGCAGGCCGATGCTCTAACCACTGAGCCAAACCGGCCAGGGCTGTAAGGCATTTTTAAAAAATGGAGCCAAGGTAAAGACTTGCTCTACCAAATATATTAAGACATATTTTTTAAAATCACAGGAATAAAATAATGTAGAGACAGAAAAAGAAGGCAGACAAATGGACTAGAATGCAAAGCCCAGACATGAGCTGGCTACGGATGAGAACTTGGTACATGAAAAGGTGACATCACAAACCAGTGGGAAGAGTATGGACCGTTTAACAGATGGAGTTGGAGAAATTGGTTCACTATATGGAAAAATAAATAAATATGGATCTTGTAGTCGGTTGAATAGCGGCCGCCAAATATATAGCCACCTAGAACCACTGAATGTGGCCTCAAAATAATTCTGATGTCAAGCCCGGCCGGTGTTGCTCAGTGGTTGAGCATCGACCCACACACTAAGAGGTCACCAGTTCAATTCCCGGTCAGGGCACATGCCCAGGTTGTGGGTCCAATGCCCAGATTGTGGGTCCGATCCCCAGTGTGGGGCATGCAGGAGGCAGCCAATCAGTGTTCTCTCTCATCAATGTTTCTATCTCTCTCTCCCTCTTCCTTTCTCTCTCTCTAAATATCAATAAAGAAAAAAATTTTAAAAAAGATTCTAGATGGGTTGTGTTTCTAATCCAACCAACCCAAACCCAATACTGTGTTGTTAGAAACAAAATATCAGATGACTGCTCTGCTAATAAATACAAAAGTAGAAAATTGCATCCCTCCCTCCCCACATTTAAAATCCTTAACTGGCCCTGGCCGGTTTGGCTCAGCGGTTAGAGCGTCAGCCTGTGGTCCAGAGAGATCCGGGTTCGGTTCCCGCTAAGGGCATGTACCTTGGTTGCTGTTTGTCCCCAGCCCTGGTTGGGTCGTGTGGGTGGCAACCACTTGATGTGTCGCTTTCACGTCGATGTTTCTCTCTCTCTTTCTCCCTCTCACTCTATCTGAACAAAATATCGAAAAATGTCCTCGAGTGAGGATAAAAAATAAAATAAAAATAAAAAAATAAAATAAAATCTTTAACTGAATCAGGAAAGGATCTCGAAGAGACATTAAAACCATTGGGTGGAACGAAGTTGGGAAACAGGATATTCATGCAAATTATCACCTATAAATAACATTAATTACCAAGGAAAAGTGTACTTCGACAATGGGGAGACTGCTGGTCACCACTCTAAGCAAGCAGCGCCACTCATAAATACAACCTGGCATCATGTCCCTCTGAACAGGTTGTAATGTGAAGCGCATAACATTATCTGTAAACCACTAATATCCAAGTATTTCACGTACACGTAATAATGAGGAAGCAGACAAATCCCTCTCTCTTCCTCTCTCTTTCAAAATCAATAAAGATAGAGCCGTATCTTTCTCTAACGTCATCTCATCTGCAGTGTCTTCAGATGAGATGATGTTAGAGTGGTGCATCTGTCACCTGTGGGACTTCAGTGAGGCTTTTGGAATTTTGGTTTCCAGCCTCACTTGGAGGGGCAGGGTTCTGTTTTGTCTTTTCCTTCTCTTTCTCTGTCCCTGTGTGCTTACCCTCTCTGACCAGGATGGTTGCTGTTGCCTCCACCGGGCTCCCGAGCCCACACTCCTGAAGCAGATCTTACAGTGGTACTTTAGGGTTCCTCCCCATGGACATACTGGGGACACTGCAGCGTCATTTGAGGAACCAGCAGGAGGTTTGCTTCAGCATTTGGTGGACAAGCTAAATCTCTGTCCTCCCTCCCAGAACCCACCACTATCTCTAAGCTAGAGTCCTAGGCAGGGTCCAATGTCACAATGTCATTATATTCTTTGCTTCCTCTCCCAGTGGCAGAGTAATGCCGTTGTTGCTGGCTTCAGGCGGAGGCCTGGCTCAGGTTCTGGCACTTGTGGAGTGTATTCCTTTATTACCACGCACAAGCCAAAGCTTTGGTACCTACTTGGTTGGACCCAGAGCCCAACGCCCTTGGCTTCAGTCCTCATCCGTTGCTCTGTGTGTGGCGCAGAGGTTTCTGTTGACATGTGGTTATGGTTTTCATCTATTCCTGTGCAACAAATACTTCATAGTTTAGTGGCTCAAAACAACAGCCATTTTATTGTCATGATGTTGCACTTCAGGAACTTGGCTCAGCTGAGTGATTCTTCTTTTTCACGTGACATCAACTGAGGTCATTTGGTGCATTCAGCTGGTACATGGGTCGGTCTGGAGGGTTCAGGACAGTGGTGGTGATGGCTTGAAGGTTGGGCTCACCTGGGACTCCTGCGTATGAAATGAGGACTTGGTGATCTTAATCTAGTCAGACTTCTTACATGACAGCTCAGGGCTGAGAGTGTTTCAAGAGATAGAAAGTGAAAGCTGATATTTTCTTAAGGACTGGGCCAGGAAAATGGCACAATGTCATTTTTTTGATCAATCAATCACAAGCCTGCCCATGTTCAAAAAAGAAGGGTCAAAGAATGTGTGATCATATTTCTTTCACCTCCCTTGTTTAAATTTTCCCCTGGACTATAAGGTCCTTTAGGGCAGAGACCATGTGCTATGTCACTGATGGATCCTCAAAGGCCTGGCACACAGTGGTGTCACATATGTACATTGAATGAATGACATAGGCTTAGAGCTAAGTGTTCACTTAGTTCACTGTGTTCACTTTCTTTTTTCCTTTTCTTTTTTTTCTTTTATTGATTTTAGAGAGAGAGGGAGAGAGAGATAGAAACATCGATGAGACAGAACATGGATTGGCCGCCTCCTGCATGCCCCTCACTGGGGATCGGGCCCACAACCTGGGCATGTGCCCTGACCGGGAATCGAACCGGAGACCTCTTGGTGCATGGCTCAAGGCTCAACCACTGAGCCACACCAGGTAGACTGTGTTCACTTTCTTTATCCCTCCATTGAGAAAATAATGGGATTGTTTGGTCAATTGGCACATTCTTTAGTCAACTACAACAGAGCCAAACAGTTCTCCAAAAAGGTACCTAAGGCAAAAATTTTAAGTTTGTAATTACGCTGTGGCTCATCCCCTCAAACACAGTGAATGCCTTTCCTTTCTGCCCCTGGCAACTCCACACTCACAGAAAACAGGCCTAACACTTTCTATACAAAGCGGCCTCAAGGGGGCAGCAGAGAAGCAAAGGCAAGATGCCACTTGGCCTGGGCTGGGAACTCCGATTACCGGGCTGAACATGGCAAGTTGTAGGCAGCTCTGGGTTTGCAAAAGCTTGACCTACAAAAGTAGCCTGACTTCCACCTTTGGCCTTGCCGCTAACGCAGGACACAAATACAGACGGTAGAAGAGGAAGATGTTTCTATAACCTGCAGTGATAGCTATATAGTAGAGGTTTGTGGAGGAGTCTCCAAGAAAATGCCTGCAAACCTTGTACCTACAGACCTGGAAAGCAACCGGGGTGGGGAGGCTAATAAAGTTTACTAAGCTCATTCTTTGCACCAGGCACGATTCTAAGCACATTTTGTGCATTCTTTAATTTAATCCTGACAATAATCCTCGGAGGGAGCGACTATGCTTATTTCTTTCTTTCTTTTTTTTTTTCAGATAAGGAAACAGGCTCAGAGAGGAGAAACCATTTGCCCAAGGTCACACAGTGACTGGGGGAAACCAGGATTTTCATTCAAGAATATCTGAGTTTGAAGCTCAGATGCCTAAACACCACCCTTTCTGAGATTTAATTCATTCGTGTGATCAAATCGTAGGGGTGGAAGATTAGGGAGAGTCTCTAAATTCTTCTGTCCCTATGCCCCCATACCCAGCACAAAGTCTTGTGTGAAGTGGGCTTCAAATAAATATTTATTGAATGAATAAATGAATGAATATTAGCACGGATCTGAATCTTACTCACTAACTTGGCCCATCACATTTGCATACTTTTTTCTTCTGTTTTAGAATTTTAAAAATTCGGTACGATTTATATATACTGAAAATCACTGTCCCCTTTTTAAAGTTTTTTTTTTTTCTTTATTGATTTTTAGAGAGAGGGGGAGAGAGAGAGAGAAACATCAATGAGAGAGAAGATTGATTGGTTGCCTCCTGCATGCCCCCCACTGGGGATCGGGCCCTCAACCTGGGCATGTGCCCTGACTAGGAATCGAACTGGCGATCTCTTGGTGCATGGGTCGACACGCAACCACTGAACCACATCAGCTGGGCTGAAAAATCACTCCTTTTAAGAACAGTTCTGCAAGCTTTGACAAACATAAACAGTTAATTGTGCAATCATCACCATAAAGAAGATATAAAATTATTCCATCATTCCTCTAAATTTCACATTCTCCTTAGTAGTAAATTCAACACCCTCCCCTGCCATGCCAGCCCCACTCCCAGCCCCTGGCAACCACTGATCTGTTTTCTCTTCCTATAGTTTTGCTTTTGCATGACTGTCATATAAAGAGAATCATGCAATCCTTAGTCTCTTGAGTCTGGCTTCTTTCACTGAATATAATGCATTTGAGGTTCACCCATGTTGTTGAGTGCATTAATCGTTTGTTCCTTTTTATTCCTGAGTAGTATTCTATTGTATGGCTGTTTCAGTTTGTTTATACATTTCCCAGTTGAGGGACATTTGGGTTGTTTCCAGGTTTTGGCTATTACAAATAAAACTGCTTTAAATATGGCTGT
Source organism: Molossus molossus (assembly GCF_014108415.1). Lineage (NCBI taxonomy): Eukaryota > Metazoa > Chordata > Mammalia > Chiroptera > Molossidae > Molossus > Molossus molossus. The sequence goes on along the minus strand of NW_023425345.1, from coordinate 4,522,098 downwards.
ACAGAGTTTTGTGTGAACCTAATTTTCCATTTCTCTAGGGTAAATACCTACATAAGAGATTGCAGACATACGGTAAGTGTAGAGTTAATTTTATAAGATACTGCTAAACTGTTTTCCTAAGTGGCTGCACCATTTTTGTATTTTCACCAGCAATGTATAAGATGTTCCAGTTGTGTCCTGGCTGGTGTGGCTCAGTTGGTTGGGTGTCACCCCACGCACTGAAGAGTTGCTGGTTCGATTCCTGGTCAGGGCACCAGCCCAGGTTGTGGGCTCAATCCCCAGTCATGGTGCCAGTAAACATCAATGTCTTTCTTGCTCTAAAATCAATAAAAACATTTTTAAAAAAGTTCCAGTTGTTCTAATTTCTCATTAGGACTTGATATTGTTAAATTAACTTTTTAAAGCCATTTTAAATAGGTGTGGAAGTTTCTCATTCTGGTTCTAATTTGCATTTCACTAATGATCAATGATGTTGAGCATCTTTTTCATGTGCCGAGTTGCCATCTGTGTATCTTTGGTGAAGTGTGCCTGTTCAAATCTTTTGCCCATTTTTTTAAAGTGGGGGTTGTTTCCTGATTATTGACTTTTTAGAGTTCTTTATACATTTGAGATACAAATCCTTTATCAGATATATGTTTTGCAAATATTTTCTCCCAGATTGTGGTTAGCATTTTTATTCATTCTTTCAACAATGTGTTTCAATGAGTGTTCTTAATTTTGATGAAGTCCAATTGATATGGTTTTCTTTTGTGGATCATGCTTTTGATGTTGCATCTAAGAACTCTTGGCCCAACCCAAAATCACAAAAGTTTTCTGTTTTCTTCTAGAAGATGTATATAAAATAAACCTCATAAGGTTGTAGTGTTAAATGAGATAGTGGATGTAAACCCTTAGCACAGGGCCTGGCATGGAGTTCACACTCAACACAGAGCCTAAGATGGACACTGGCCTCTGCAATGTTTATAAGAGGTATTCTTGCCCTGGCCAGGTGGCTCATTTGGTTGGAGCATCCTCCTGTGCACCAAAAGGTTGTCAGTTCGATTCCCCACCAGGGCACATACCTGGGTTTTGGGTTCGATCCCAGGTGGGGGCACATGCAGCAGGTGGCAGGTCAATGTTTCTCTTTCACATTGATGTTTCTCTCTCTCTCTCAAATCAATACACATAACCTTGGGTGAGGATTTTATTTTATTTTTTATGTTTTTATTGATTTTTTAAAAAAATATGTTGCATTGTTTTTTTAGAGGGAGAGGAAGGGGGAGAGAGAGAAACATCCATGTGAGAGAGAAACATCCATGGGCTGCCTCCTACATGCCCCCCTACTGGGGATCCAACCTGCAACCCTGGCATGTGCCCTGATGGGGAATGGACCTGGGACCTCTCAGTCATGGGAGGACACTCAATCCACTTGAACTACACTGGCCAGGTTCCTGTGAGGATTTTTTAAAAAATGTATATAAGGCTCTCTCACCACACATTTCCTCTGGTGTCCTGTCATTACAGAATGCAGGATGCCCTGTCATCACCACCGTGGCAAAAGCCTTTCTAGATAGCCTTGTCCAACCTGCTCTTGGTATCAATGGAAATGATTGGAAACAGAGAGAGGCCCTAAGGACTAAAGGCCAGATCTGGATCGTGGTTCTTCCCACTACAGCAAGTACTTGGCCATCCAGCCTGTTTCCATGAAACCTGGAGCTCTAGCCCAAGCTACCATGGGGTGATGGGACTAGGGTCTATTTATTGAGCACCTACTGTGTGCCACGCCTTTGGCTACAGCTGTGAACAAGATAGGCAAAACCCACAGGCTAGCAGAGGAAAACAATCAGCAAATAATTACATAAGTAATTACTGGATTAAGGAAAAGGGTAGGGTGCTGGGTTGGGGAGATGTCTCATAAAGGACGTATTACTCTCCCTCGGCTTCCACCTCTGCGCCAGGTGTGTCGGTCCCTGTGGGCTGGGGTAGGAGGTGCGCACACAGGGACCCGCGTGACGTCAGTGTACAAGCAAAGTGGAAAGGTCCTCCGGGAGGTGGGGCTGTGCTTCGGAGGGCTCGGAGAGAAAGCTTTTCAGTCGTAGTTCACTCATTCATTCGCGAGACCTTCATGCGGCACCGCCTGGGTGCCGAGCACCCTCTGAGGACAAACGCCGTCCGGGCCCTCTCACTACATTGGAGGTAGAGCGACGGGAAACAAGCCAATAAATAATGAAGATGGTTTCAGCCAGAGCCTTAGGCTCGAAGGGGCTGTGATGGGGGCAGGGCGTCCAGGTAGACCCGCAGCCCGGGGGCGGGGACACGTCCTGCATTTAGTGCACACACCCTCCTCCCCCACCCCCCAACTTCGCGAAGCGGTCACCACGTTAGCGACGAGCGCGCCCTCCGCAGGGTCTGCAGCAGGCGCGCCCGGGGCACGAGGGCGCGCGGCCCGCCCACGGCCGCCCACGCCCTCCGCGCACAACGCCCCCTCGCGGAAGCCCTGGGCCGCGCGGCCGCGCCGGCCCCGCGAGCAGGGGACGGGGCGGGGGCGCCGCGCACGCGCACGGCCCGTCGGTGCGCGCCGAGCGGGGGGCACCGTGCGGGTGCAGGCACGATGGAAGGGGGTGCGTACGGAGCGGGCAAAGCCGGGGGCGCCTTCGACCCCCACACCTTGGTCCGGCAGCCGCACACCATCCTGCGCGTCGTGTCTTGGGTAAGGACGGCTGGGTGGCCCGGGGGTGGGGTTGGGGCGCGGGCAAGGGCGGCGTGCCCGGGTGGACCCCGACCCCACCGGACCCCGGGCAGGGCCGCGGCAGCCGGTGGGGAGCGGTCCCGCGGGCTGCCGGCGCCTGCCCCTCTCTCCTTCCCGGGCCCCGGGGGCGGGGGTCTCGATGCTCGCGAGGGACGCCCGCTGCCGTTCCTGGGGCCCTTGCTTCCTGGTGCCCCCAGTTCGTGCGCTTCGCCACCCGCCCCCCCCGCCATCGCCGTGACCTCCAGGCCGCGGCCCTGCAGCTCGCGGCTCGGGTTGCGCGCGGCCGCCCGGGCGGACCGGCGCCGGTAGGGACGGAGCCCGGGTTTCAAGTGGCCTTTTTTGGGGTGTCGGATCAGGGCGGGGAACATCTCGTAGGGGTGCACGCCACGCCTGCGGGGGACGTTCAAGGAGAGGGACAGGGAACCCAGTTTTTATGGTCTAGTCCGGATGGTGTGGAGCGATGCGTCGGGAGCCAGATACCTGGCTAGCACCGGGGAACTGCCTCTCCTTCGCCGCCTGACCTTGGGCTGGAAACCACCAAGAAATGTTCACGGGAAACCAGAAATCAAATTCCGAGGTAGGAGCGTCACCTCCTCTCTCATGCCTCAGTTTCCCAATTTGTAGAGAGGTGGGAGGAGCCTCCTTGAGGCCTCCTTGAGCTCGTGAATCCGTGACAGCACCTCCCCCAACATACACCTGGATGCCTGTGGGGGTTGGAGGACCCGCGGAAAGGTGCCCTCCCCACAGTGCAAAACAGAAAGGCCTGTCCTGGACCTCCAGCCTGGTGCGGGGCAGAATACCCCAGTGCAGAGGGCTGAGTGAGGTCCCTGTTCAGACCTGGGAACGCGGACAGGAGGAAGGGACTAAGGGAGGGAGGGGTTTACATGGCTCCGCAGCAACCCAGGAAAAGAAGGCTTGTTGTGGTCTAGGGAGGAGGTGCCTGGGGCTCCTAAGGGCTGGCTGGCCATTGCCCAGACACCCTCACTAGAGGGTCTTGCTTCTTCTACAGGCCTGAGGCCAATTCCTGTGTGCCCAGACCAGAAGGTCCTGGATTGGAGATGCTGGTCAGTGGCACTGACCATGACCCCAGGGGGCTACACCTAAAGCCAGCTGAGGCCTCAGGTGCTCAGGCTCCCTTCATTTCCTGGGTTTTCAGCACCATATTACGGTCCCATGGATCTACCTTTTTTTGTTGTTTAAAATCTCCTTGTGTCACAGGAAGGGTGCTCACCATATGGGAGCTCTTTAAGGGCAGGGAAGCCCAGTTCTGTTAGTCTTTAGTGCTAACTTCCCCAATGCTGGCACAAGGCCTGGCACCCTTGGCACATCCAGGAGGGTTTGTGGCACTGAATTCATTAATCCGTGCCAGCCTCCAGCTCCCCAGAGACCCAACAGGCCCTTGGCACAGGTACAGCCCTAGGCGCCGCTTGCCTGATCAGGTGGGCTGGCTGTGGGTATTGCTCCCTTTTACTCTGGGCCACTGGCCTGGGAGGGCAAAGCCACTGGCTTTGTGAGGGGGTGTGGGCAGTTTGTCTGCTTGGGTCACTTCTGCCTGGATGGCTTCATTTAGCAAAGTTTTATCGAGTCTGCTGAGCCCCAAGGGAAGATGGCAGGACTCAGACGCAGCCCTTAGTACCACTTTGGAATGAACCACGCACCCCACGCAGAGGTGGTGGAAACAGGAGAGGGGTCTCCATGCCTGCCCTTGGAATCAGAGCGACTTCATCGAGAAAGTGATGTCAGTTTGGGCTTGGAAGGATGAGGAGGGTTTACATATGTGCACGTTGGGGTTCAGGAAAGACATTCCAGGCAAGAGGAACAAGTAACTTTGATTGAGTACCCACTGTATGCAGGGGCACTCTCATGATTACCCAACTAGTTCCCCCCAACAGCCTGTGTCACACTTGAAGAAATTGAGGCTCAAAGAAGCCTATGGCTGCTGAGCATGTCACTGGTAGTTGGAGAATTGGAACCCAAATCTTCCTGCCCCCACAGCCTCCCAGCCCTGATACCTTTAAATACAGTATTTTTTTCTAAACATAAAAGTAATACCTGCCAGTTATTGGAAAATATAAAAATCACTTGTAATGGTCGCACAACAGTATAAATATACTTAATATCACTGAACTGTACACTTAAAAATGATTAAGGTGGGCCCTGGCCGGTTTGGCTCAGCGGTTAGAGCATCGGCCTGCTGTCCAGAGAGACCCGGGTTCGGTTCCCACTAAGGGCACGTACCTCGGTTGCAGTTTGTCCCCGGCCCTGGTCGGTCGTGCGGGTGGCAGCCACTCGATGTGTTCCTTTCACGTCGATGTTTCTCTCTCTCTCTGTTCCTCTCTCTCCCTCCCACTCTACCTGAACAAAAAATGGAAAAATGTCCTCTGGTGAGGATAAAAAAAAAAAAAATGGTTAAGGTGGTACATTTTATGTTATGTGTATTTTACCACAATAAAGAAAAATTTGGAGATAATGTCACATGATATCCCACCACTTAGGGAGGGCTGCTGTCTCCTTCCAGTCTTTTTCTTTTTTATAATTAAAAAAAAATTGATTTTTAGCCCTAGCCGGTTACTCAGTGGTTAGAGCATCAGCCTGCAGTCCAGAGACCCAGGTTTGGTTCCCGCTAAGGGCATGTACCTCGGTTGCAGTTTGTCCCCGGCCCTGGTTGGGTTGTGTGGGTGGCAGCCACTCGATGTGTCCCTTTCACGTCGATGTTTCTCTCTCTCTCACCCTCCTACTCTATTTGAATAAAAAATGGAAAAATGTCCTCAGGTGAGGATTAAAAAAAAAATTGATGTTTAGAGAGAGAGAGTAGCATTGCTGTGCAAGACAAACATCAATTGGCTGCTTCCTACTCCCCCCCTCCCCCCCACAGGGATCTAGCCTGTAACCCTGGGCATGTAATCTGGCAAGGAATTGAACCAGCAACTTTTCGGTGCACAGGATGACACCCAGTTAGGGCTCCTTCCAGTCTTTTTAAAAAAATAAGTATAAGTGGAATGCTGAGACATTTTAACATGTTGGGGAGCAGGCCCTTCACCCTCATGCTACCTCAGCACACAGGGATGGGGGGCCGTTAGTGGGTCTGGCAGGCTGGCAGTAAGCTTCACCTTCACTAATGAAGCCTGAGCTCCGGGGCTAGGGTGACTAGTTCATCTTGGTTTGCTGGAACTTTCTCAGCTTTAGCACTGAAAGTGCCACGTCCTGGGAGGCCCCCCCCCCCCCCCCCCACCCCGTCTCAGACAAACCCAGCCGCTGGTCACTCCATCCAGGACCCTCCTGTGCTACCTAGATTCCTTCTGCAGCCACGGAGGGGTCCAGTAGTGTGTGCAGTGGGCTGATAATTTTGTAAAATCTGTAAAAAAAAAAAAAATCATTTTCTGTTCTTTTTCTGAAAAGGGGCCCCCAAACCATATAAGTTTCAGGGCCTCGCCAAACCTGGACCCATCCGGAATCCTGAGCCCTCTGAGCCCTCGGGCCTTGTTGGGGCAGAAGCCGATGCTGGAGCCCTGTGGGACAGGGAGTTCTAGCAGGAACGAACTGATTTAATGTAAAGAACCACTTTCTATTTACAGTTTATAGTCTTACTTTTAGAGAGCTGACATGACTTATGGGAAAAGAATTTTGGTGCTGTTAGGTGAGAGGTTTTTAAAATTAATTCTCTATTTTGGCAAAATAAAACAATAAAATGTTTGAAATTTTGCCATTTTCAGGGTTGATCTCTTACAGGCATTGGCTCTGACACCTAGACTTTTGTAAGTGGGTATGTGTCGGCTGTCCCCAGAAAACAGAAGTTAGGCACAGGATGGAAGGAACTCATCTACTGGCTCAAGGTGCGGACGGTTGGAGCCGCAGTTTAAACCCAATCTGCCAGGCCTTATTCAGTATACTCTCTGTGGCTTCCCTATCTGGGTCGCAGTAGCACCAAGGGGTGGTCAAGGGGGGAGGCTTTACATCCTCTTTTATCAGCCCCCTTAATCATCCCAAGAGAACACTTGAGTGTAAAAGCTGACCTTGCTTTGCAAACGCAGCAGCTTCAAGACCCTTGTCCCAGCTCCCAACCAGATTGCACGCCCTTGTCATCATGCATCAAAAGGGTGGGTGAAAGGCGTCCAGGTGGAGACCGAGCTCTGGCCAGCTCTGGCCTTCGTTCGTTCATTCCATATATTCCAAGTCCCTGTCAGTGCCAGCGTGTGTGTCCCACTGGAGATACTCTCAGTCCAATGAGAACAGAACTGAGCCGACAAGCACCATCCAGGAGGCTTGGGACGCTGCAAGGAGATGCGTTGGGGCAGAGCTATCTCTGCAGGGTAGAGGCATGGAGGGCTTCCAGAGGGAGGTGACTCCTGAGCTGGTTCTAATAAAGAAGTGGGGAGGTCTGCCCGGCTGGTGTGACTCAGTGGTTGAGCATCGACCCATGCACCAAGAGGTCGCCAGTTCAATTCCCAGTCAGGGCACATGCCAGTTTGTGGGCCCAATCCCAGTGGGGGGCATGCAGGAGGTGGCCAGTCACTGTTCTCTCTCATCGATGTTTCTGTTTCTCTCTCCCTTTCCCTTCCTCTCTCTCTAAAATCAATAAAGAAGAAGAAAAAAAAAAAAGAAGTGGGGAGGGGGAACAGAATGTGTACAAGCCCTGAGTGGATTTTAGAAATGAGGCTAAGTTCTTGGGGACCCTGGGTATGAATGAGAGTGACGAGTCAAAGGGCTAGAGGGGCAGGTAGGGGTGGACAGCCCAGGAAGGGCCACGGGTGACAGACACACAGCTGGACTTCATCTGAGGGCCGTGGCGAACCACGGGGGGGTTTCAAGCAGAGGAGTGTGTTTCGGAAACTCCCCGTGGCTGCCATGTGGAAGCGTGGCTCAGAGAGGGCTCTGAGGCAGGTGTCCTAACAGGAAACGTGTGGTCGTATCTAGCCTGGCCTCTCCCAGCACCGGTCACGTCCCTGTCACTCAGAGGGCAAGGTCCATGAAGACGGGTCCAATGCTCCTTTGGCATTTATCGCTGACAATATTAGAACCTTGCTCACCTCTTCGCCTGCCTGTGGCCGAGCCTTGGCTGGCCCACCTCTTAGGTGTAGGGTGGGATCAACTGCAAGGTGTTCTTCAGATGTTGGCTGATAGGGTTCTGCCAGGTGTGTTGGCACTTGCTTCGTAAAGGGGCAGCACAGGAACTCGGGGAGCCTGGGACAGTTTGGCGTCAAGAGCAGGACCCACCGAATGGGACTTTGGAAAATCCCAGGTCTCTCTCAGCCTCTATTACCTTATTGGTAAAATGGGATTGTAGTGACCGGGTTTGGGGCAGATGTGGTTTGAAGAAATGAACGTTTAAAGGCCTGTCGTAGCCTGGCTGGTGTGGCTCAGAGGTTGAGCGTCGATCCATGCACCAAGAGGTCATCAGTTCAATTCCCTGTCAGGGTACATGCCAGGTTGTGGGCATGCAGGAGGCAGCCTGTCGATGTTCTCTCTCATCGATGTTTTTTTTTTATCCTCACCTGAGGACATTTTTCAATTTTTTGTTCAGATAGAGTGGGAGGGAGAAAGAGGAAGAGAGAGAGAAACATCGACGTGAAAGGGACACATTGAGTGGCTGCCTTCCGCACGACCAACCAGGGCCGGGGACAAACTGCAACCGAGGTACATGCCCTTAGCGGGAACTGAACCCGGGTCTCTGTGGACTGCCGGCCGACGCTCTAACCGCTGAGCCAAACCAGCCAGGGCTCTCTCATCGATGTTTCTGTCTCTCTCTCCCTCTCTTTTCCTCTCTAAAATTAATAAAGAAAAATTTTTTTTTAAATAATAGAAAGGGTCTGCTGTACAATCTACTCCTCCTGGCCCTGAGATGTCCCGGTCAAAGTGGGTTTTGTGGCTCCACTCTAGGTGAGAAGCTGAGGCCCAGAAAGGTTAACTGGAGGTTCCAGGATCAGCCCACGCTGACTTTGAGGACATGGCCCCTGCTTCCTGCCACGGGTCTGCTTGTGCAAAGCTGTTAGGCCGCCTGAGCCTGGAGAGAGAACAAAGGCTGGGGGAGGAAAGGCGGAGAGGAGTTAAAACCAGGAGGAGGGGGAGGAGAGGGAGAGGGCAGATGGCAGCGCTGGCTGGCGAGGGAGCCACACTTCATACCCACAGAAGAACCAGCATCTGTCCAGGGGAAGGGGAGGCAGGGCAGGGCGCTGGGAAGTGCCCAGGCCCCTTCTGCACCCACTCCAGCCCTGACTGGCAGGTGACTTGAGCAAGATGCCGTGTTCTCTGGGCGTCAGTTTCCCCACCTGTCGGATTGGAAAAGGCTCCTCACCTTTCCAGGCTCAAAAAGCCCATTCTTGCTCTTGGCGGATTGTAGGATGGGAACTTTCGGACTGGTTAGTCTGAAGAAGTATTGTAAGAACCACTGTTCCCCCCACCCCCAATGCTTTGCAGGGGCCTGCAGCAGGGGTCCGGGGCCCCAGGTCCATGTATGTGAGCAGAGCAGTGTCAGAGGGGCCTGGTAGGGCAGCTGTGCCCCTGTGTTTTTGGGGGAGCCTTCCCCCCCCCCCGGGCATGCACTTTTGCTCAGCTCCCGTCTGCAGGGGAGGAGGACATGGGGGGAGGAGGACTCTGAGGAAGGGATAACTGGCTGGGACAGCTCCAGACTCTCAGACCCAGACTGTTTAGAATGTCACCGCCTAGGAACCCCAACACCCCAGCGTTCCTCCAGTAACTCATGCGGGGGGCAAGAGGATATGGCCTGTGTCCCCCAGTCTTCAGCAGCCTCTGAGCATCCCTAACTGAAAACTGCACTGTAACCTGGCCTCCCCCACGACCTGCTTTCTTGGAGCCCTCTCAGTGGGGCCGTTCTTTCCCTCTCCCTCTTCCCCCACCTCTTCCCAGGCCTGGAGGTGGGACCCTGAGGCTGCTTCCTGACTCCCCCCTTCCCCTGCTTTGAATCTCAACTGCCCAGGATCAGCCGCTCCCCTCATGGCCAGCACCGGGTCACCTGGTGCCTGCCCCTCCAGCACCGCCCTGCCCTTCGTTCCCGGTCATTGCAGTGTCCGCCGCCACGACCCTTCTTATGCCTTGGCCTCTCACTTCCTTCGCCTTCCCTCCTCCCACAACCTTACCCTCCCTCCTCAGCCACTCGCCACCGGGTGTCCCCGAGGCCTGGCCATTCGCTCCTGTAGCTGCACACAGCCCGCTGGCTGCCCCCCCCCCCCTCTGTCTTTCCAGCTCTCTCCCTGCCTACTCTGATGTAGCCATCCTTGGGCCTGGGACTGCTGAGCCATTGACCTTCCTGGTGGTCCTCCCTGTCACTAGACCCCAGCTTCTCTCCTACGCAAGGACTCAGGTCCAGTGGCATTCCCATCGCCCTTCCTCCCTCCTCCTCGCCCTCCCTTCATCTGCCCTCCCCACTCTGGCTCTTTCCTGTCACCCTACAGTGGTGTCTTTTCCATCCACTCGCCCACTCCTCGCGTCCTCCAGATTACGGTCCCCATCTCCAGTGTTTCTCCTCTGTTTTCCTCCCACGTGCACCTCGCCAGGGTTTCTCCCCCGGCCCTCCATCATCCATGACCTTCATGTGGCCAGATCTCGTGGCTGATTGTTATTTAATGGATCGCTCAGCCGCATCGGGCAGGCAGCGAGGGGTTTATGTGTCCTCCCGTTGGACCCAACAGCTGCAGGATGTGGGTGTCCTGTCACCTTCTGTTTAATGTGCACATTGAGCATGGGCTGGGTGCCTGCCCTTCAGTGAGGGAGATGTGGTGGAGAAACCAGTTAAAATACAGAGGTGAGCATAGACCTAGCGTGAGAGAACTCTCGGGTCAGGTTGGGAGATGACAGTAGAGTTGAGATGAGGGCATGGCCAGCTGTGGGACAAGGGGGAAGGAGCTCCAGGCAGACAGAGGCGTGGCGAAGGCTGGGAGGTGCGGGAGAACAGTGAGAGGCTGCCAGGGACCGTGTCTGTTACATCACTGTCACATCCGCGGTGCTGGACCATGCCTGGCATCTCGTAAGGACTCCACATGGGGTGAACTGTGTGGTGAACTGCATTGCTCTGCCTGCCTCCTTCAACCCACCATCCCTATTCCAGTCTTCCACCAGCCTTAAAGGCCCAGCTCAATATCACCTCCCCCTTAAAGCCTTCCAGGATTCCTCCAAGCTCGCTTTATCCTACCCCTTCTCTTTTGCTTTGCGTGACTGGCTGTAAGAACTCTCCAAGCAGAGGGCTTGCCCCCTTATCTCTCCCTTCTCTTCTAGAATGCGAAGCAGGGCCCTGACTGGTGTGACTCAGTTGGCTGAGCATTGTCTGTGCACTGAAAGGTCACCAGTTCGATTCCTGGTCAGGGCACATACCCAGGTTGCGGGTTCAGTCCCCTGTCGGGGTGCGTGTGGGAGGCCATCGATGTTTCTTACAGCAATGTTTCTCTCTTTCCTCCCTCCCTTCCTCTCTCTCTAAAATCAGTAAAAACATTTTAAAAATAAGAATGTGAGGCAGGACCTGAGGCAGGATCTCTCTGAAGATCTGGAACTTGCACAGAGGGAGGGGGACGGAATGACGCCATGTCAGGGCAGAGGAGCACTGAGCGAGGAAGAGCCGGCACCACGGGGGGACTTCTTCTGCCCTTCTCACCGGGTGAGGGACCTCACGGAGCCTCAGTTTCCCTACCTGTAAGATGGGAGCACACATGAGGTCCTGCCTGGGAAGGGCTCAGCTGTGCTCAGTTGGTGTTACACCCCCTTTCCAGAGGTGGGGTTGCTCACCAGCCCTCAATTGCTCCCCACCCGAGAGACGGCAAGACCTGGGACGGTCCATAGTCTCATGGGGTGGCATCCAGATGATTCTGCCACTGAATGTGACCTCTGACCTTTCTCTTGAGTCTCAGTTTCCACCTTTCTTTTTCTTTGATCCGCACCCAAGGATATTTTCTCAAATACCTTCAGGTAGAGTGGGAAGGGGGAAGAAAGAGGGAGAGAGCAACATTGATGTGAGAGGGACACATCGACTGGTTGCCTCCCGCATGACCCCAACCAGGGCCAGGGATGAACCGCAACTGAGGTACATGCTCTTGGCTGGATGGAACCCATGACTCTTTGGTCTGTAGGCCAACACTGTAACCACTGAGCCAAACCGGCCAGGGCTCAGTTTCCACCTTTCCAATGAGGCTGCTGGCCCCCTTGTTACACAGCCACAGGAGGGTGAGCATAGGGACAGTGCGGAGAGAAGGAGGCGCCTTCAGATCACCCAGGCTGAGTCTCGGCACTTTGGGGACAGGGGGCTGCTTGCCAGGCCCCTGCCCAGCAGAGCCCATTCCCCACCCTCACCTCTGAGAACGAGAGGGGACGGCTTATTGGAAGATTACAGCTTAATCCCCAGCAGGTCACATCTAAGGCTGCAGAACATGGTGCCTGGGCAGGGCAGGAGAGAAGCGACCCCGGCTGCCCCGTCCACCCCGTCTCAGCCCTGCGGCTCTGCATGAGGCTCTTCAGGAAACCGAGTAGCTGCCCAGTGCCCGTCACGCGCCCCTGCCTTGGCTTCAGCTGTCATCTTCACATGACCTTGGGGGAGACAGGGCCCCATTCCCATTAAGGGGGGCCCTTGGCAGCCTGACTCATTCCTCAAAAGCATGGCAGCTCCTGTCTTCACTCAGCCTTTCCCTGGGGCCCAGGAGGCAGGATGGAGGACTTCAGCGGGCACACTAGCAGGAAGGCAGGTGCCGCTGGACCCAGAGTTCCCTCGTTAGGGAGTGAGTGAGCTCCCTGTGGTCACAGGTGTGCAAGTGGGGGGTACAAGCCAGGGATGAGAGAATACTCCTTTCTCCCAACTTCTGTGCTGCCTGTGCCCCTATCCAGCTACCAGGCTTACTGTTTGCTTCCCTCAAAGCCTTTCCCGACCCTCCCTCTGGCTCCGGGGGTGCCATGTACACCCAACTAGCGAACCAGTAAATAGCAAAAATAGAAATGTGTGTGTGTGTGTGTGTGTCAAGAAAATAAATGGAATTATTGGAGAATATTGTAGATCTGGGAGTCTGGTCTGGAGGGCTTCTCTGAGGTGTTGTGCATTGAGGTTTGATGTTGAGAAGGGACCAGTGGGAGCCAGCCAGAAAGATCTGGGAACTCTAGGTATCCCAGCCCAGGGGATAACCAAGTGCAAAGGCGCTGAGGCAGGAACTAGCTTGGAAGGCAGCCAGAAGAGAGTGGTAGGAAAGGAGTCTGAGCCCTGAGGGGGAGGGATTTTACTGTGGGGGTGTGGGGGTGGGTGGTTGGGATACAGCAGCGGGTGGGTGACATGATCTGATTTAGGTTTAAAGAGATCTTTCCAACTGCTATAGAGGGGACAGTGCAGGGGGCGGGAGTGGACACAGAGACTGGGAAGCTGTTCTTATCGCCTGGCAAGATGTGATGCTGGCCTGGACCAGCATGGAGGTATGGAGTAATTCGAGTTATTTTGGGGGAGGATGAAGCAATAGGCCTGACTGCCAGATTGGAAGGGATTTGAGGATGAGCCCAGTTTGGGGTCTGAGGAGCTGGGTAGGAGCCAGGATGAGGGCTACTTGAGGTCCCTAGGAGGCTGGGAGAGACTGAAGGTGAGACCAGTAGCCCAGATAGGGGGATCTCAGAGCCCACCTGGGGGGGACTTCACCCTCAGCCAGGGGGACTGGTGAGAGTTGGGGGTGCTGAGCTGGAGCCGCCTTGGAGGAGACACGGACAGCAGAGAGGAGGCTGTCCTGGGCTAGGCAAGCTCGTCACCGCCTGGAAGGGAGTAGCAGTTGAGACTACCAAGTGGAGAGCCAGTGAGCAGGTCAGCTCTCTGGCCGCCTGTAACGTGAGGCAAGAACCAGAGACCCCTCCAGCCACTGGGCCTGGGAACAGATGAGCCTGTGCAGAGGGAGATAAGGTGGTGCCATTTGGAACTGACAGGCCCAGAGGGCTGCGGACTCCAGATCTCATCTCTCTACAGCTTCTCTGGGGAAACTCAGCAAATGCCCAAAGATGTTTAAAGCCAAGCCTCGAAGTTCTGGGCTCACAGCAGTGGCCTCTGACCCCACACGCTGGCTGCGCCCAGCTCACCCCAGAGCCTGGGCTGGCCTAGTGCCCAGCTGTGGCCCTGCGCAGCCTGCCAGCTCCGCGTGCAGATGTGGAGTAAGGTGGGCCTGACCCTCCCACCACAGGGCGGTGACACGAGGGGTGTGGGACAGCGGCTGGCCCAGGCTGGCCCTAGAGTTTGGAATCTGGAATTCACTCCCTCAGAGACTTGGCTCAGTTCAGGAATGGGGCAGAGGGGCAGGCCTGGGCAGGGGCCACGGCACTCTGCTCACCTGCCGTGGGCTGGCCGGAGCCCAGGCCTCCCTCAGCCTTAGCTTCCCTCTCCGTGAAAGGACTAAGTCAGCCTGTCTTGTGTGGTGTTTTAGGTGTATTTCACCTTTAGAAGTTTAGGTGAGGGTTAAGGGGTGATTGCCGTCAGGCATTCCCATTGGTGCAAGGCCCCTGGGGGCTGGGGGCTGGGGGCTGTCTCAGGGTGTCATGGGGGAAACAGACTGGTAACTGAGTCTCAAGCAGGAGTGTGTGCAGGGTCAGGGTTGGGGAGACTACTGGGAAGGAGGGTCACCACCTCCCAATAGGGCTTTGAAGGGGAGGAGTTTGTTTTATTTGAAAGATGAAAAGGTGGGGAAGGGCATTTGGGGAGGTGGGAACAGCAGGTTATCAAACAGTGTCAGCCCCAACCCCCTGGGATGGCTGATGGGGGTGGGGGAGAGGAGCCAGGGCAGGGTCCGACAGTTTCTGTGTCTGTTGGTAGCGAATCCAACAGACTAAGATCCTGAAATCCTGAGATTCTGAAATTCCTTCCTATTTGTTTTTCTGAGTTTGACACAGCTCTGCTCCAGGTGCCACGTGGAATCCACTTTTAAAAAGACCCAGGATTGGCCCTGGCTGGTTTGGCTCAGTGGTTGGAGCATCAGCTCTCAGACCAAAGAGTTGAGGGTTTGATTCTGGTCAAAGGCCCGTACCTCGGTTGCAGTTTGGGCCTTGGTCGGGGTCGTGTGGGAGGCAGCCAATCGATGTGTCTCTCTCACGTCGATGTTTCTCTCTCTCTCTCCCTCACTCTTCTGAAAACAAATGGAAAAATATCCTGGGGTAAGGATTAGAAAGAAAAAAAAAAGAGCATTGGCTTGGTTACCTTGGTAGTTTTCTATTTGTTTGTTTGTTTTGGGAGTTTTTTTGTTTTGCTTTGTTTTATTAGCATTTTTCTGTAGCTCAAAGGACGGAGACTGTTTTTCCTCTGCCTGCCAGTGACCAGTGGCCTCTCCAGGTCCTCTCCAAGCCACCCTCCCTGCATCCTCTCCTGCTTCCGCAGACTGTCTGCAGTCCCTGCAGCAGACCCGCCGGTGAGGATGAGTTCCCCTTGCCGCGGCCACATAGCGTAGAATCTCATTCTGGCTTAATTTCCGGTTCTCCACTGCTGCTCTGTGTGCTCCTTGCTGTCCCTGCAGATCTGGCCCTAGCAGGTCACCCCGGAGTCCACAGGGCACTGCTTAGCTTTAGAGACCCGGGTTTGAGACAGGATTCACCCTGACCAGCTGTGTGACTGGGCAGGTTTCCAAAGCAGCTGTAACATGAGAATAAGGACACGGACCACATGGAGTTAATTAGAGTCGCAGAGTGGGTCCTGAGGAAGTCCCCTTTATGTAGCCATGGGCTGTAAGTGGCTGAGGACAGAAACCGAGGCGCATGCCCTGCTCCTGGGGTGCTTGCTCCCTCCCACTTGGGGTGGGGAGATGGCAACTAAATGGAGAAGTTAAACTGGTGCTTAGGATCCTGGAGGGAGTTTGGGAGACCACAAGGGGCTGGCTGTGTGCCCTCGGCAACATTTCTTCCCTACCCCGAGCCTCAATTTCTCCATCTGTAGACTATCAGGCCTGGTCCAGGTGAGGCTCCTGTTCTGGCCCCGCCCTGCAGCCTGCCTGGCGCCTGACACACTCAAACACACACGCACGCACACGCACGCACGTGTTTCTGTCCCTGATTGGCAGCACCTCCCTAGCCTGCTCTTCGTTTCTCTGTCTCCACACTGCAGACCCGTCAGCAGGTTCTGGAAACTTTGCTTTCAAAATACATTCAGCACCCCACCACTTCACCATCACAGGGTCCACACAGCCCAGCCCCTCCGTCACCGGGCACTGCTCTCACCGTCGCCCCTACAGTCTTTTTCCTCTGTGGCAGCCAGGGTGATTCTCTTTACACCTAAGTCAGATCAAGTCCCTTGCCTGCTCTTAAGCCTGAAGTGGCTCCTGATTTCACCCCGCCCCCCAGGGCACTGACTCTGCTCCAGCTACACTGGCCTCCATGTCCCTCCTCAACACACCAAGCTTGTTTGTGCCCCAGAGCCTTGGCACTTGTGGTTACTTCTCCTTGGAACATTGGTCTTCTGCTCAAAGGGCACTTCATCAGAGCCCTCCACCCCGATCACCTCCTCCACCTCCTCTTGTCCTGCTTCATGCTTTTTCAGGATACCTGTCAGGACTTATCTACATGTTTGTCAAGTTGGTGTCCGTCTCCCTTGGTGAGAATGGGGACCTTGCCGCCTCCTCAGCCTCTCTCACAAGGCCTGGCACGTACTGGGTGCTCAAGAAATACTCTGGCCTCCCAGATGAGACCTCCCAGGCCCCGATGCAGGGGCCCTGTGGGTACAGAGCAGGTCAGGCCAGACAGCACATGCCCAGCGGAGGAGCCACTGGCAGCTCGCTCCACCTGCCTGGCACATAAACAACGGCTAGTTCCAGCTCAGGCCCTGTGGGTGGAAACCGGCTTCCAGGGCGTGAACAGTGGAAGGGCCCGGGACGTGAGGAGTGGGGGAGCGGGTGGTTGGCAGGAAGTGTAGGGAGGTGAGGCCTGGACCACCCACCCTGGACTGGGGTTGTATCCAGAGGGCAATGGGGAACCACTGAAGTGACCTTTGTGCCGCGGGGTGGGGGTTCGAGATCCACAGCACCGGATCTTGTCACACCCACCCCATGACTTCGCACTGCATTTAGATTCAGTGTCCCCACTGTGGCCCCGCATGCCTTGTCCCTCCTCCCCTTGTGCCTCTCCAGTCCCGGCTCCCTGGTCACGCTCTGGCCACACTCCTTCTCCCGTTTGGCCTTTGCCCTTTCTGTCCTTCTGCCTGAAACACTCGTTCCCCTGACCGTTGCAGAGCTGGTTCCTCAGCTCAGCTCACTAGTTACTGCTTCAGCCTCCTTCCCTGACCACCTCCCTCTGGGGGTGCAGAGGAGGGCTGGGGGCCCGGGGCCTGAGTGCAGGCAGCCCGGGCTGGTGTGAGGCTTCCTCCTGCTCCTGCGCCCTGCCCTGGCCCTGCTGTCTCTCGGAGGGTGTTTTGATCTCGTTCCTTACCCTCTTGGGGACGCATGATCTCCAGCACTTTCCTCCTGGTCTCTCCAAGGACTCCCTGCGTCTTTTCCCCAAGGGGGCCCCGTCTTAATGGTTCCTCCTCTGCTGTCCCCAAAGGGACTTCCGCCCTCTTGCTTCTCCTCCCATCTTCTCTGGCCTGCTCTCGGGAGGGGTCCACCCTTGTTCCCACCTCTGGCAGCAGCCCTCAGCGAGCGTGTCTGTCAGGAAGTGCTTCAAAGTCGGGACTTCCTGTCTCTCCCCTCCTGTGCCCCTGAGCACCAGACTTGGCACTCCAGTGACACTGCCCGGTCGAGTCACAGTGCCCAGTCCAGTCAGTCACAGGGCCCGATCCAATCAGTCACAGAGCCCGATCCAGTCAGTCACAGGGCCCGATCCAGTCCACAGCCCGATCCAGTCCACAGCCCGATCCAGTCCACAGCCCGATCCAGTCAGTCACAGAGCCCGATCCAGTCAGTCACAGAGCCCGATCCAGTCAGTCACAGGGCCCGATCCAGTCCACAGCCCGATCCAGTCCACAGCCCGATCCAGTCAGTCACAGAGCCCGATCCAGTCAGTCACAGAGCCCGATCCAGTCAGTCACAGGGCCCGATCCAGTCAGTCACAGAGCCCGATCCAGTCAGTCACAGGGCCCGATCCAGTCCACAGCCCGATCCAGTCCAGTGCCTGACCCAGTCACACTGATGCTTTCTTGCTAACCCTCAGGTCTCAGGAAATATTCCTTCTTCAGGACCCACCTCCTGAGGCTGAGGGTCAGCTTGGTCAGGTGGAAAAGAACCCAGCACTGAGAGGAGACCTGGGTTCGATTCAGCCTGTCCTGCTAACAACAGTGTCACCTCTTTCTGAATCTCAGTTTTGTTATATGTAAATTAGGGGCAGTACAAACTGGCCTCTCTGGCTCTTGATTGTGAAGACCTGAACCTGTCACAGGGCAGGACTGTGCGCCAGGCTGACGGCACAGGTGTGAAGGGCAGGGTGTGTGTGCCTTCCCCAGTCAGGACTGGCAGACGTGGCTCATGGCCCGCCTCTGTGCCTGTGGCTGAACCAGGACACAGCCCTGCAATCTTTTCTTTCTTTTTTTTAGTTGCAGAAAAACTCACATAACATACAAGAAACCATTTTAATGTGTACAGCTCAGTGGCATTTCGAGCATTTACAGCGTTGCATAACCATCACCTTGCTCTAGTTTCAAAACCTCATCACCCCATGAAATATCCTGTGCCTATTAGGTAACCACTCCCCATTCTCCCCTCCTTGTACCCTGGTAACTCTGGTCGCTTCCTGTCCCTGTTATGGATATAGTACATAAAAGAAACCATATAATGTTGACGTTTTCTGTATGGCTTCTTTCACTTTTTTCACTTATTTTAAGGTCCATTTGTTTGGAGCATGTGTCAGAGCCATGGTCCTGTTTGTGGCTGAATAATATTCCATTGTTTGGATATGCTGTCACTTGCTTCTCCATTCATCCATTGGACATTTGGGTCAGAATCCTGAACACAGAGAATCGTGAACAGTGGTCTCCTGCACTCCTGCAGGAAAAATGTTTGAATCAATCCTTCCATTAAATGTAGTCTTACTTGTTCTACACGTAATTACTACTACACTGATATATCCAATACATTATAAAACCCATGTGAAGTGTAGACATCTTAGAAAGATTCGATTTAAAACAATAATACTATTTTTCATATTTTCTCCCACACCTGCCCTGGACTCACTAGCTGTCCTGGGTATCAGCTGAGTATGGAAGTATGTCTGGCTTATACTGAAATCGTAGTTTTTTGTAGAACAATTGTAAAGCAAAGGGAAGTGGAAAATGGTTGATAAAAATCCCCTCCAGCCGAGGCTCGGCCTTCTTGCGTGTGTGTCCGTGGGTCTGGGCCTCCTCATCCTCAGCGTTTCAGGGCAGGCAAGAGACAGGAGGACAAAGCGTGAATTTGAGTCAAGCCCCTGGGTTTGAAGCCAGCTCTGCCACTGACCAAACATCACTGTATGACGCTGGGCACATTTACCAATACCTGCACCTTAACTGCCTCATCTGCAAAATGCCAATGCTACTGATTTTGTATCAGTTAGCAATTGCTGGGTAACAATTGGCCCCAAAATATAGTGGCTTAAAACAACAAACATTTGTTATCTCACAGTTCCTCTGGTCAGGAATCTGCTTAGCTAGGCGCCACCGCCTCAGGGTCTGTCACAGGCTACAGTCACCATGTCAGCCAGGGCTGTGGGCTCATCTGATGGCTAAGGGTTGATCCATATTCAAGTTCACTTACGTGGTGCCTGCAGGACTCACTTGTTTGTGGGCTGTTGGAGTGAGGGGCCTAGTTCCCTTCTGGCTGTTGACTGGAGGCATCCCTCAGTTCCTTGCCAGGGAGGCCTCTCCACGAGGCAGCTTGAAACACGGCAGCTGCTTCCATCAGAGTGAGCAGGCGAGAGGGGCCAAGAGCCACAGCCTTTGTAACTTCCTCGCAGAAGTTGTATCCCATCACTTTCTGCCATATTCTGTAGCAAGTCACTAGGCCCAGCCCACAGTTCAGGGTGTGACTATCAGGAGGTGACATCAAGGGGCCATCTTAGCTGGCTGCAACTGAACTAAAATAGACCTGTTGGGCCCAGCCTGTGTGGCTCAGTGGTTGAGTGTTGACCCTGCACCAGGAGGTCACTGGTTCGATTCCCGGTCAGGGCACATGCTTCAGTTGTGGGCCAAATCCCCAGTGGGGGGCATGCAGGAGGTGGCCAGTTGATGTTCTCTTACATCAATATTTCTCTTTCTCTCTCTCCCTTCCTCTCTCTCTAAAATCAATAAAGAAAAATAAAATAAAATAAAATAGACTTGTTGGGGTGGTTAAATGCACCCCGTGTAACTCACTGAGGGTGGTACAGGTTGCCCTGTAATTGGTAGGATTGTGCCTGGTGTTATTTTTCATTCATCACTCCTTCCCCTTTTAGGGCCTGGACTACAGGGAAGGGTGGGACTGCAGATAGACCCCGGGGGGCCGGAAGTGTGGGGGAGTGGGCGAGACTCCAGAACAACCCATGGCTCTGTGGAGGGAGGGGGTGGCGATGGAGGTGGAGGCTTAGCAGGTTCACCACCCAGGTGTCAGGACCCAAGAAGACCTCTCCGGACCTGGTTGGCATAGGTGGGCCACATCTGTACTGAGAGGGTTCTCAGTGCTTGGGGCTGAAGGTGGAAGCAATTGACCCTGCCCTGTTGTGTGACCCCAAGCAAGTTGCCCTCCCTCTGTGGGCCTCCCCTTTGAAATGCCTGCTGTTTGGGGTGAAAGGGCTCACAGAAAGGCCGGCAGCAGTCCGAGAGGTGTTGGTGGGCAACTGCCCCCCTCCCCGGGCTGGGCCTCATGTCTCCCCCGGCCCCTCCCGGCCCTCTTCAGGTGTTCTCCATCGTGGTGTTTGGCTCCATCGTGAATGAGGGCTACCTCAACACCCCCTCGGAGGGCGAGGAGTTCTGCATCTATAACCGCAACCCCAACGCCTGCAGCTACGGCGTGGCCGTGGGCGTGCTCGCCTTCCTCACCTGCCTGCTCTACCTGGCCCTGGACGTCTACTTCCCGCAGATCAGCAGCGTGAAGGACCGCAAGAAGGCCGTCCTGTCCGACGTCGGTGTCTCGGGTGAGCCCCCGCCCCAGAGGGCACCCCTCCGCACAGCGGAGCCTGCGAGGGCTGTCCCAGCCCTGGTCCCGTTAATCCTCGTGCACACCTATGAGACGGGCGAAGAGACGGGCTTGGGGTCACCTGGTGGCCAGGGAAGGGTGGCACCAGTGCCGGCGTGCACCCCAGAACAGCAAGAGCCGCGCAGCGGGGAGGGCAGCGCAGCATTCAGGGGAGCCTCTCTAATCGGCGAGCACCTCCCTGCTGGGCCCCCTGAGAACTAAACAGCAGGTGACTGAAGGCCTGGCACACAGCTGGCCTGGAGAGGGGCAGAACCTGGAGCTGGGAGCCTAGGCGCCCAGCTGCCCTTGCCCTTCAGAAGCGGCCTTGGCAGAGTATCCTGACCTCTGTCGCATGAGTTTGGAGAATCTGATTGGTGGAGGTGTAGGTTAAGAGTCAGTAAGACTTCAGCTCGATCGCTAGCCTAAGGCCATGGTCTCAGGTCTGGGGCAGAGACCTCCCCCCATTTCCAGGCCTGGGACTCAGGATGGGCCTGGCAGCAAGGTCTGGGGCCCCTTAGACTTGAAGGAACTAGAACAAAATTAATAGTTCTCAGACTTAGTTCCACAGAGCCCTAGAATTCCCCAGCAGTGCCTCTCGTAGGGGGCTGGGCTCTAGATACCCCATCCGCCGGGCACACACATGCTCTGTCTGAGCAGCTCTGGGCCTCTCTGGATAGACCGGGGTACCACAGAAGATCTGGTTACCACAGGGCTCCCACTGCTGAACTTCCCAGACCTTGGCCCCAAAGGCCCCCTCACCGACTTTGGGGACCTTGATGAGGCCACAAGCACATTAGAGGTCGAGGCTAAGACCCACTGGGGTTGAGCCACACCCTTGTCCTAGCCCCCTCACATTCCCCCTGACCAGTTCTCGGGGTGAGGGGGTGTCGGGGTACTCCTCCCAGAGCTGCAGGCCTCAGGGTAGATGGTGGGCCAGTTGGGGACAGCTGGGAAATCCGTGTTTGGCTGACATTAGAAAAATGCCAGCCCAGACTGATTGATTTTTTTCTGTTTCTCCCTTCCTCCTTCCCTCCCTCTCACTGCCCCTGGCTCTCCCTGGGCCTTTGCTGGATCCTTTCCATGATCTCTCTCCGGCTGTGCGTCTGACTGACCCTCTGTTCGTGCCTCACCTTCCCTGTGCCCCTCCTTGGGGGTGGGGAGAGTGGGCGATCTCGAACCTCTCCCTGTTCCATGGCTCCCCATTTCCTCCCAACTCGCCTTCTTTCCCCATGCATGGACCCTTCTGCCTGACCCTGGTGGACACCCAGCCTTCTGGGCCTTCCTCTGGTTTGTGGGTTTCTGCTACTTGGCCAACCAGTGGCAGGTCTCCAAGCCCAAGGACAATCCACTTAACGAAGGGACGGACGCAGCCCGGGCTGCCATCGCCTTCTCCTTCTTCTCCATCTTCACGTGGGTGAGTACACCGCCTGCCCAGCTGGCTGCGGGCCTGTGGGCTCCAGTGCAGCCAGGAACTTTGTTCCACGTCTGTCCTTGATGCCACGGCGGGGCTGCTCCGAGGGAGACTGTGACATTGCCAGAGAGGACAGTTGTGTGGTGCCAACAGACCCTTGCTTGGTGCAGAGCACCCACAGTGGCTGGGTGGTGGGCATTCAATATCCTCTTTTTTGTTTGTTTGTTTTTAATCCTCACCCAAGGACATTTTTCCACTTTTTGTTCAGATAGAGCGGGAGGGAGAGAGAGGAAGAGAGAGAGAGAGAGAGAGAGAAACATTGACATGAAAGGGACACATCAAGTGGCTGCCACCCGCACAACCAACCAGGGCCGGGGACAAACTGCAACCGAGGTACGTGCCCTTAGCGGGAACCGAACCCAGGTCTCTCCGGACCGCAGGCCGACGCTCTAACCGCTGAGCCAAACTGGCCAGGGCAATTCACTGTCCTCTTAACAGGTGAGAACACCAGGCCTGCACAGGAAGGGGAGCCTTGAGGTTTTATGACTGGGAAGCCCAGGCCTAGGAGTCAGGGGACCTGGTCACACCTTGGAGCTGTCTCTAATTTTCCGGGCCTGTGTCTCCCCATCTATAAAATCGGGAGATTGGGTTTGGGAGAGGGTGTCACAAACTTAGCTGCCCACCTGGCAGGCACAATGCGAGAAAGCGGTGGCAGCCCAGGTGGCATGTCCATGCCTGTCCTGAAAGGGTACCTTCTCCTCGACCCCTGAAGTAGGAAAGGGACCTACAGAGGCCAGGTCTTCCGTTTTCCAGAAAAGCCAGCAATCTGAATTTCTATGTGAAATCGGATCTTCATGTGTTAGCAAGTTATTCAAGTTAAAGAAAAACACCACGCGGGTCAAGGAGAGCATGTCTGTGCACGACTGGCCTGGAGTGGCCACCAGCCTGGCAGCAGGACTGCCCCTGGGATTGAGCTGCCAGGTCATCTAGTTTATTTCTCTCCTCCCTCCCTGCTGCTGGTATCCGGGTCACTTGGCTCTCTTGCCCTAAGGCTTCTCCTCCAGGCCCTCCAGCGGTCCTTGGCCCCTGTGCCCCGCCCTCCTGGGCCTGCCCTGGGGCAGCTTCTCTGTTGGTGTCCCCTGGGTATTCACACTACTTGGGAGCTGGAGTTTGGAAGAGGAGACCTGTGGTTCAGGCCCCCGCAGGCCAACATGGTCACTTTAGAGCTCTGTCCTCAAGGCTTGGAGGAAAAACCAGGTGACCTGGGTAGCTCAGACCAGAGAAGGGTCCCTGAAAGTGGGGATCATCCAGTCCTACAGGGAAGAGTTTGGGAGCAGCAAGCCCTGAGGTGGGGTGGAGCTCACAGAGGACTGGGTAATTGACACTAGACTTTCAGAGGAGGGGTAGGTGCCCCCAGCACGGAAGCCTGCCCCCCTGCTGGCACCTCTGCCTTTCCTAGCTCTTCCCTGCTGGCCTCACCCCTACTCTCTCCTGGCAGAGCCTGAGCGCAGCCCTGGCCGTGCGGAGACTCAAGGACCTTACCTTCCAGGAGGAGTACAGCACACTGTTCCCCACCTCGGCTCAGCCGTAGGCCTCCCGGCCTCCAGAGGCAGGGAGCCCTGTGTCCTGCCCATGGCGAGGATATGGGGGCAGCCTGCTGCCAGGAACGGCCAGGAGCCAGGGCATCCAGGGCAGTGGAGGGCTGGCCTAAGAGGCCAGTTAAGACCTGCCAGCTATTCGTTGTCTCTTGTTTATTCTTCATGTGTTCATTCATTCAGTAAACATTTATTGAGCAGCTGTTTTGTGCCTAGTGATAAATCAGATGGGGTCCCTGACCCCAGGAGCTCATAGGCTGGGAAGAGGAGACGGACAAACTGAACTCTCCCCCAGGTGGACTGCCATGGGCTGTTGAGGGTTGGTGGTGGCTCCATATGTGGCTGCCAGGGTGCTGAGCCATGGGCACAGTGTGAGAGCCCGTCCCACAGCTGTGGCATGAACGCTGATCTCACAGTCCCAGTGGTGGCTGGCTGCCAAGGGAGGCCTGGCCTGGCTCTGCTCTCGTGTGCTGTGTGACCCTGGTCAAATCCCTGCACCGCTCCGAGCCTCAGTCGAATTCCCTGGATTTAGTAATAACGGACCAGCCTCTCAGGGCTGTTGTACGGATGAAACAAAGACTGGCACAGAGATGCTCAATAAATGTAGGCTCTTTTCTTTTTTCATTTATCCACTCATTCTGTTCAAGGCGTCAGGGACACTTCCATAGTCTCAACCTTGGGATGATTCTCATGTGGTGAGTCCTTGTTCTTCCAAAGGATTTTGGCCTCCAATTCTGTACAAGTTCCCTCCTTGGGGCCCTCAGTTGCTTGGGCAGGAACCCACCTATCCTCCCACTTTCTGCAGGAGTTGTAGAGTTAATGGAGCACAAACAGGCCCCAGAGCAGAGCACATGGAGTGAGCTTCCTGACACTGGAGGCATACAAGTGCAGGCTGCTTACAGCACGGTGGAGAGGCTTAAGAGTGTACCTGATCTGAAGAAGCAGGGCCAAGTGGACCTCCAGGTTCCTGGGCTCGGAGCAGAACTCCCAGCCTCCTTTCTACACCCCAGAAGGGGCCCACATCCCTCCTTTGCTCCGGTCATGTGGCCCCTTGAATTGGATAGCTAGGGAGGCCTTGACTCAGTGAGGGCAGAGGTGTGCCCACGGAGTTCACTAGGTGCCAGGGAGCTCCAGGAGAACCAGGTCTGCAGATGTTTCTCTCAGGGACTCATTCATTCATGCCCTTTGTGCTCTTGTGGGCTTGCCAATGACTCAGGGTGCTGAAGGCAGGCTGCTACCCCAGGGGGCTTTTCCTCTCCCTGCTTCTCCAGGCTCCTGCATCTGAGCCTCCAGCAGCCAGGACCTCAGACCAGCAGAGTAGAAAATACAGAAGGGCCCCACCCGGTTTCCTCAGCCAGCTGCTCTAGGCCTGCCTCTCCCAGGCCCCGGCCCTGCTTCGAACAGCCGCTTCCCAGGAAGGGCTGCCCCTCAGAGCTTCCTCCGCTGACACTCATCGAAAATTCATGCGTAGTCACTGGGCTTCTGGAACTTTCTGAAATTAAACATCAAGCACCTGCCTCATACCTGATGGCCCTTTTGGGTTCCTGGCTGATTTGGTGCCTTGTCAGGGCGTTGATCAAAGGGAAGGAGGTGGAGAGGGCCCTGGCCTGGGAAGGTGTTTTCGGGTCTGGGTTCTGGCACTAACTCTGCCTTGAGGGCTCCCTTCTCTAGGCCTCAGTCTTCCCAGCTCAGAGGGGTTTGTGGGGTATGAGCCTGTTCCCATCACAGGCAGATGACCTGGGCTGGAGAGGCTTTCAATGTCAACCTGTAAACTATGTTATCATGACAGATTTAACTTACTCCCCAGCCTGGTGTGGTCAGTGTCATTGTCCTTAATAACAGTATAGTTGCTTTTACTGAAAAATTTCCCGCCTATGCATGGATACCAGAGACAACTTTTTCCCAACTTAAAAAAAGGGCTTCAGTGGTCAGATAAGGCTGGTGAATGTGGCTTGTAGCGTCCCCTTCGGGATCCCAGTGTACATTAACTGGTCATGGCTCTCACAAGCCCTGTGGTCCTGAGACTTGTCTCACTCCGTATAACTCACTTTCCCAAGCTTGTTAGACCAAATTGTTTCCGTTAGAACTAGGTTCAGCAGCAAATGACAGAAATCGCAAATAACAGTGGTTTAAACGAAGTCCAAGTCCGGGAAGACAGTCCAAGGCTGGCATAGTGTCTCCAGAAGTTTTTAGTGACCCAAGCCTCTTTCATCCCTACAGTTTGACTCCTGGACCTCATGGTCCATCATAACAACTAGAGCTCCAGCTATCACATCTGCATCCCAGGCATCAGGTCAGAGGATGAACAAAGAACTTAGTTACATGGCTGCACCTAGCTGCAAGAGAGGGAATGAGTTTAGATGGCAACAGTTCTCTGTCCCACCAAGGAACGTTATTTTCCCCATTCCACATAACATTCTGAGAACACAGTTTGAAAAGAAGTTGTGGGCCTTTGGACCATTTCAACACTCCACAGTGGACACGAGAGTTTTTGGTGGCCCAGGTGATCTCTGGGATTCGGGGACAAGGGGCAGGTGACTTGTGAAGTTCTGTCCAGCGGACGGTGTGGTGCCTCTCACAGGCTGGCTGCGCGGGCAGCTCTCCTTCCCACCGGGCAGCTGGGTTCATCTCGGGTGCCGCGAGGATATTTAACCCTCTGTTGTCTGTGTCTGGTGAACTAACCTCCACTAACCCGGTGCTCTTGTCTGTCTCTCCCCTAACCATCCCCTCCTGCCCGTCCTCGTCCCCACTGGCCCTCGTCCCCAGGCAGGCCAGGCTGTGCTGGCCTTCCAGCGGTACCAGATTGGCGCCGACTCGGCCCTCTTCTCCCAGGACTACATGGACCCCAGCCAGGACTCCAGCATGCCTTACGCCCCCTATGTGGAGCCCAGCGCCGGGCCAGATCCCACCAGCATGGGTGGCACCTACCAGCAGCCAGCCAACGCCTTCGACACGGAGCCCCAGGGCTACCAGTCGCAGGGCTACTGAGCCGAAGTGACCGCCTCTTCCTCTCCCCACCTCTTCGCCCCCGCCTGCCCCTGCCCCTGCCCCCGCCCCCTGCCCCCTCCCTCCACACCTACCCCTGCTCCCTCCCAGGCTACCCTGCCCAGCACCTCATCAGCCTCCCGGTGGTTCCGCTGAGGTCCAGGGCAGCCGGGTGGGACGGGCAGTGAGGAGTTACAGGGGTCTGTCTACATGTGTGTGCACGTGTGTCCAGCAGGAGCCTGGGGTGTTTGCGTTCATTCATCGTGTCATCGAGCAAGTCAGTGAGCACCTGCTGTGTGTTCAGCCCACGCTTGACATGGGTGTGAAAGAGAAATGGTCTCTGGGAAAGGGGAGGACAGACATGGAGGAGGCCCTGTGGGTGCCAGAGGTCGGGATGGTGGGAAACAACTGGGGTGCTGCTGGGAAGGTTTGGCTGCAGGCTAAGTGTGAACACCCACAAACCCTGTTCCACACCTACCCCTGGGGGCTGTCTCCTTTTTATGTCTGTGGAAACAGGCCTGGAGAAGTCAGAGTCACTTGTCCAGGGTCACTCAGGCAGCCAGTGATGGAGGTAGGGCCAGGCCTAGGCTGCCTGACTGCAGAGCACCTGCTGTCCCCAGTGCCCCCCAGCCCCCATCATCTGGGAGGCCTTGGGGACCTCAACCAAGACACCCTGATTCTGCTGCAAGATGGGGGCCGCTGTTCCCCAGCGACAGCCCTGTGTCCGTCCCTCTCCCCACACCCCGCGGGCCCCTCCCGGGGTGGGGCCCCTGCATACCACTGTGCTGTGTGTGTCCCGCTGGGAGCTCAGACCTTCCGGGGGCTTCCCAAAGGACTGACCACTGTCCCTGCCTCTAGGAGAGGCTCACCGAGACCCGGCCCATAGCTGGGTGGGTAAGGAGGCCAAGGGGAGCGGCTGGCGGCTGGCCCAAGGTCACAGTGGGCGCCCAAGGTCACAGTGGGCAAGTGGCAGAGCTGGGCTTGCTGCCGGGGCTTCTGGCCCAGCTGCCCAGCAGGTGTCCCAGTTCCCTGCCCTTAGGGCCTCCCAGGAAACAACCGATCTGCCACGTTGTCTCAGCTTTCCCTCCTCTGGGGTCCGCCAGGGTCCTAGGGGATCTAATAGCCAAGGGAAAGGAAGGTCCTTCCCCTGCCTTTCCAGAGGCCCACCGAGGGCTGGTCTCCCTGCGGGAGGCTGAGTAGAGAGGACGAGGGCTCTGGACCCCAGCCCTGGAGCTGCTGCATGATACATCTGCCCCAAGATGAACTTGAGCCCCTGGTGTGTGGTGGGCTTGGGGAGGCCACAGGCTATGGAGGAGAGGGTAGCAGGTATCCCCAACATACAAGGAAGATTGCGGGGCTATTGCACAAGGTGGGCTCTTCATTGAGCCTTAAGGGACAGGGGCCTTGAACAGCGGGGAGATGAATGGGAAGCCCTGGGGCCAGTGCCTTGGAGCCGGGCAAGGGAACCGTGGGTCGCCAAGGTGCTGGGTGTTCTTACCACCAGCACCCCATGCCCACACAGGAGCCCAAAGAGGCAGGTGGTGTTGAGCAGTTATGGGGCACCTGTGCTGGAGAGGAGCTGACCATCCGTCCGAGATGAGCACTAACCCACACCTGGACGGGTGCACGCGTGCTGAGTCTCCCCAGCAGGGTCCCAGGGGTGGCAGGAGTCAGCACAGCAGTGAGGGAAGGAGAAGGAGCTGCCTAGGCAGAGAAGTAGCATCATTGTCCTCACTTAACAGAAGCGGAGAGTGAGGCTCAGAGAATGTGAGTTAGCGTGGGGCGTGGATTCTAACTCCGATCTGTTCAAGTCCCCCCAACGGGCAGCAGCGAGGGGAGTGGACCCCAGACGGCTGAGCAGCAGCTGGTTGCTGACCAGTTTTCCACATCTGAGGAAGGGTTGTCTCCCGCTGGGTGCCCAAGTGGGGCCAGGATGGGGCCACGGTTCTGCCAGGCTGTACCAGACCAGAGGTTTTCGGAGCAGACGAGGGGTGTGGATGTTTCTGGCAGAAGTTCTGTGCCCATGCAGGAGGCTGTGAGAAGTCCTTCCCCTCGCCCACTCCCCACCAAAGACCTCCCCTTCTGATGGGCACTAGGAGACCCCAGGGTGCTGCCCAGTGTTCTCCCGGAGCACCAACCAGCTCTGGTGATGCTGGGCTGGAGGGCAGGGTACGTTTAAGCTTCGCCCAGTCCCTGGGTGCTTATTGCAGACTCCCTGCCACCCCAGACTGGGAGAGTTTACAAGACCCCGCCAGGGTGGGGGTTGCCGAGTCATCTCCCTCAGCCCCTCACTCGCCACGGAGTGCAGCGCAGCCCACATGTGCCCCCATCAGGCAGGGGCCAGCCCAAGGCGGAGCTGAGAATCAGGGTGAGATGTCGGAAGGCAGACTATGGGTGAGACCCAGGCACCTGACTCCCCTACTGGGAAGTTGGGGAGTCCTGTTCTTTCTGTTAGCTGAGGACACTTGGGGGCCCAAGCTGAAAGCCTATACTCTTAAGGCCAATGGTATCCCCTTTTCCTTCCCTCCTCATCTGCCTCTCCCTGCTGCTAAGCCTTTTGGAGAAGGGCCCCCCGCATCCTGACCTTGCAGAGTGTGGGTTTCCTCCTCCCATCAAGCACAAGAGACGGCCTAGGGAAACGGGTCCACGCAGGTCCAGAGTTGCAGGGACCCTCGAGACAGAAGAGTCTGGGCCAGGAAGACAGTGACTTGTCCAAAGTTAAGCACAGAGCTAGAGGTTCAGGAACCAGGTCTCCTGCCTTCGAAATGACACTTGTCCTTTGCAGCAGCAGGTCGCCTGCCTGGGTGTGGCTCTGGGTCTTCCCTGGGGTGTAATAACGAGGGACTGATTCCCAGGAGACTGGCATTTGCTCCCCACTCCAACCTCCCCTGGCGATTCTTGATCTTCAAAGACTTTCGAGGTCCCAGGCTTCCCCCATGTAACCAAGAGCCCCAACTTGTTACCCTGTGGGGACCCAACCTTGGCCCAAGACCCCTTTTGATTCTCTAAGGAGCACGAAGGGGGACACCCCTCCCAAGAGTTGGTGAGGATGGGCTGGTCCGGCGTCTCCCAGTGCTGCACCTGGATGTGGCACTGCCCACCCTCTGGTGCCCCGCCCATCCTGCAGCGTTACTGCCTGTGTATAGTATAAATATATATATTTTCTATATATAAGATGTATAATATAAGGCT
The DNA here is from genome assembly GCF_014108415.1 of Molossus molossus. Classification (NCBI taxonomy): domain Eukaryota; kingdom Metazoa; phylum Chordata; class Mammalia; order Chiroptera; family Molossidae; genus Molossus; species Molossus molossus. The sequence goes on along the minus strand of NW_023425345.1, from coordinate 4,492,137 downwards.
CCACAAATAATATCTCAGTGTGTGTGCGTGTGTGCAGTGAATGGTGGTCCCCATCCTGGGCCCCCACTCTGGACTCCCCCCACCACCTGGTGGCACCCTCCTTTATGACATCCATTCATTTGTGGTGAACCAAGTGAAGGTGGTGACTTCTGGTGACAGTAATAAAGTGAAGACTCAACACCCACCATTGGACTGCAGCGTGTGACGGCGTGTTTTTGTTCGAGAGTGTGGCTTGGAACTGACCACCCGCCATCTCCCCTGACCTGGGGCAGGCTTTGTTCATCTTCGTTTAGTAAAAAGTAAAATTCCATTGAAGCCAGCGCCTCCCTCCCAACTCGACGTGTCCGCACGCACACAGGCATCCACGCGTGCCTGCGCACGTCCCTGTCCCTGTCCTGGTCCCTTCCCCAACCTCCAGAAGCAACCAGGATTAGGAGCTTGACCTCATTCCTTCCCGACCATCCTATGCTTCTACGTATGCACTGTTTAAAGTCAGTGGCCCCAGCTGGCACAATATCCAGACACTGCGCTGGGCCCTAGGAGTTCGACACTGGACACGGCAGACATACAGCCTTGTCCTCACTGAGGTGTTTCTAGCAGGGGACGGGCCGGCAAAGCCACGTGCAGGCGGAATTGTGAATTGAGGTAGTGCTGAGGGAACGCCAGCGGATGGGTGTGGACATGCACGCCGATGCAGCCCTTCTGGGCTGGTGACCCCAAACCTGAGCTCTCTGGGATGAGCAGGGCTTCACTGGCGAGGAAGTGGGCTGGCAAGTGTACTGGAGAAGGGAACAAACATCAAGTCCTTGGCCCGGGAAGAGCTTGGCAGAAGGAGATGATGAGCGATAGCCCAGAAGATGCTGGCCCCACACTCAGGGCCTTGAGGCCTCCAAAGGAGGTCTGTTCATACTAAGTGGTGTGAAACCGTGGAAGGGTGAATGGCCGTCGGGGACGAGCGTTTGAAAGAGCATTCTGGAGGTCAGATGGCAGTCGAGGTTGCCCCTGTTCAGGTAGAAGATCTCCATGGCCATGGGAGGAGAAGTCGATACCTTTGAGGAAGTAGCCAGTCAGTAAGTGACGGTGAGCAAAGGGGTGAGGTAGGAGTGAGGACTCCCACATAGCAGGGGTCGGCGGTGTTGAGCAGTGAGCTCTGGCTTCTGTGTGGGCTGTCAGTCACGGGGCTAGACATATCCACATCCCTGTTCCTCTGCCAGCCCACCTTCAACCCTGCATGGGAAGTGCCACCAGGCCTCTGATTGGACAAAGGTGAACATCTGATCCACGGGTGCCACTTTGTAGACTGACAGGTCCTAGTGTCTTGGTGCCAGGGGGGCCCCCATGATTAACCAATCAGATTGCTCCCCCCCCTCCATGGGGCGGAGGGTTTGGTCTATTGGGGAGGAGGGAGGAGACTCCAGAAGAGGTGAGGGTTCAGAGAGAAAGGGGTGAGTGCAGGTTCCATTTTACCCGGGTTCTACCCTCCTTGCTTTAAGGTGGCCTGAGGGCTGCAGCAGCTTGTAATCAAGAGTCTTACCATCCTTAGAAGGACCAACCTGAGGCTGCTACCCACCTGAGGAAGCAGAGCCCTGGGACACGGTGGGACTGGGCTCCAACACTGGTCAGGCCTCCACCCTGCTCCACCTGGGCCTCATCACATCCTCCACTCTCCACAGTTAAAGCACTCGTGCCCTCGCTGGTTTGGCTCCACGGTTAGAGCATCGACCGCGGACCAGAGAGTCCTGGGTTCGGTTCCCGCTAAGAGCACATGCCTCGGTTGCGGTTTGTCCCCTGCCCCGGTTGGGGTTGTGTGGGAGGCAACCAGTCGATGTGTCTCTCTCACATCAATGTTTCTCTCTCTTCCTCTCTCCTTCCCACACTATCTGAAAATAAAATGCAAAAATATCCTCAGGTTAGGAGAAAAAAAAAACCCCACAAAACAACAACAACAAAAACAACACTTGTGCCTGGATTGAGTGTTGTCCCATGGACTGAGAGGTCCCAGTGTGATTCCCAGTCAGGGCACATGCCCAGGTTGTGGGCCTGATCCCCAGCGGGGGTCATGCAGGAGGCGGTGGATCCATGTTTCTCTCTCACATCAAGGTTTCTATTCTCTCTTTTCCTCTCTCTCTAAAAAAATCACTAAAAACATAATTAAAAACAAAAACAGCCCTGGCCAGTTTGGCTCAGCAGTTAGAGCGTCAACCTGCAGTCCAGAGAGACCCGGGTTCAGTTCCTGCTAAGGGCACCTACCTCGGTTACAGTTTGTCCCCGGCCCTGGTTGGGTCATGTGGGTGGCAACCACTCGATGTGTCCCTTTCACATCGACGTTTCTCCCCCCCCCCCTCCACTCTATCTGAACAAAAAATGAAAAAATGTTCTCGGGTGAGGATAAATAAAAACAAAACAAAACAAAAAAAAGCAAAGCCCATATCACGTTATCTCCAAAAAGAACTTCAAAAAAATTTTTTTTGATTGATTTTAGAGAGAGAGGAAGGGAGAGGGGTAGAGAGAGAGAAACATGGATGAGAGAGAACATCGACTGGCTGCCTCCTACATACCCCCCACTGGGGATCGGGCCCACAACCTGGGCATGTGCCCTGACCAGGAATCAAACCAACGACCTCTTGGTGCATGGGTTGAAGCTCAACCACTGAGCCACACCAGCCGGGCAGAAATGGTTTTTTTACAAGCTGAAGGCAAGACCCTCCACCAGTGCAAAGATTGTGACTCGCTTCCTTAGATAGTCCCTTTATTGCAGTGGTCTGAAACTAAGCCCACTCTCGAGTGTGCCTGTATGAAGGCTACGACAGGTATTCCTGGCAAATGCAATATCACAACTAGTTTTTTAGTATTTTTAATTTGAGGAAGGATCTTTCTGCAGATAGAACTGTTTACTGGAGTTAAGAATATTCCATAGGCTGTCACATTAGGACAAATTTCTGATAAATTATTTCAAAATATAAATTTTAGCTGATGATTCTTGTGGAACAATTTTTCTAAACAGATTTAACTCTCCATATGAATCAACTTCATATAAGTCTGAATTTAATTTTATATGTAAATGCATATGGTGACACTTTAACATTTCCTTTGACATTTTCTGTAACTTGTGGAGGTTGTATAAGAAACTGAAAGTAACTTCATGCCCTGGCTAGTGCGGCGCAGTTGGTTGGAGCCTTGTCCCATGCACCAAAAGGTGGCAGTTTGATTCCCAGTCATAGTACATACCCCTGTGTGGGAGGAAACCGACCGATGTTTTTCTCTCACATCCATATTTCTCTCCCTCTCTTCCTCTCTAAATATTAATTTAAAAAAAATTTTTAAAGAATGTGACCACAGCCCTGGCCAGTTTGGCTCAGCGGTTAGAGCATTGGCCTGTGGACCAAAGAGTCCCAGGTTCGGTTCCCACTAAGGGCATGTACCTTGGTTGCAGTTTGTCCCTGGTCCTGGTTGGGGTCATGTGGGTGGCAACCACTCGATGTGTCTTTCTCGCATAGATGTTTCTCTCTCTCTCTTCCTCCCTCTCTCCCTCCTGCTCTATCTGAAGATAAATGCAAAAATGTCCTCCAGTGAGGGTAAAAAAAAAAAAAAAAAAAAAAAAAGAAAGAAAGAAAGGACCATAGCCCTGATTGGTTTGCTCAGTAGTTAGAGCATCAGCCTGCAGACTGAAGGGTCACAGGTTCGGTTCCTGGTCAAGGGCACATACCTGGGTTGCACGTTTGATCCCTGGCCCCCATTAGGGCTCATTCAGGAGGCAACCAATTGATGTGTCTCTCTCGCATCAATGCTCCTCTTTCTCTCCTCCTACCTCCCTTCCACTTTATCTAAAAATCAATGGAAAAATATTGTCGGGTGAGGATTAACAAAAAAATAATAATAATAAAATAAAATAAAAAAAAAAAGAAAGTGACCTTGAATTGTATATAATTTAAATAACCTCTTTATGCATTTGATCATTGTATCTTCTATTACAAGGAAAACTTAATTTTAAAATTGCCTTCCTCATTAATAATGAAACTTTACATAAAATATAATTATTTGTTGTAGAATGTGATCTTTAAATTTAATTTTCATTTCAAAGCCTGTGACTATTTATTTGCTTTGCAGTGTTGCAGTTCTCACAATCAGAGATGCTAAACGCTGAAGATCTCTAACTCTTCAATATGCGTGATTGCAGGGTCACGTGTACACTCTGGCTTTGTAATAATTTACTGACAGCCTACTGCATGAGTGCTGGCGGTTCCTGCCCCAGGCTCAGGCTGCAGAGCTTATATTTGTGTAGATGCTACAGGACAGACTTCCACGTGGGCTCCCTTCTCTCACCATGGCCTTGGTGGACTACAGCCATCTTCTGCTGCTGCCAGTCTGAGCGCAAATCCTGGCCTGGCTGCCCCCTTGCAGCCCCACAGTGTCCCAGACTGCCAGCCATGTGGGTGCACGCCGGGTGGCCAAGCCAACTGCCCAGCACCCATGCTGCCCACTGCCCCGCAGTTCCTGCCGGCTGGAGCCTACTTGCTGCCACCTGGTGTATCTCCTCTGCTCACACACATGCCTCGTTGCTGAATTGGACTTCTCTTACAAAACAGAAGTTCAAAGACAAAATATTAAGACTTTCAAGATGGCCAAGGCAGAACATTAAACCCTGATCTGAGTCCATTCTGAGAGCGGTGTCCTGTGTGACTGCACCGGTCACATGCCCCTGAGTTCAGCCTCGCCCAGGACACTGACTGCAGTCCCTCTCATTTCCCTTTTCTCCTACAGCTCTTCTTCCTTCTTCTTCTGCTTTAGTCTCCTTGTCGATTAGACAGCTACACTTGGTTGTGGGCCTATAATATTGTGCTATAATAAGAAATATATATTTGGTCTTCATCCAGTCCCAGTTCCTGGCATAGAACTCCTAAAATCTTTGGGATTTCTGAGTGATAGGGTTAAGAGAAGCATCTTTTGTTATTTATCACAGGGCCCTTTCAACTACACCTGAGTGTGTTTTAATGAGGTGACGTTTGGAAAGCCCCAAGGATGGAGATCGGTTGTCAGGGGAACCAACCTTGTGATTAGAGAGTCTGCCCTCCCCCTGACCTCTGGAGAGGGGAGAGGGGCTGGTAATTGAGTTCAAATGACTTCATCCATTATGCCTATGTAATGAAGCCTCCATCAAAATCCTAACCAAAGAGACTCATAGAGCTGCTAGGTTGGTGAGCACGGCAAGGTGCTGGGACGGTGGTGTGCCCAGAGAGGACAGGGGAGCGTCCCCTCCACATACCTTGCCCTGTGCATTTCTTCCATCTGGCTGTTCCGGAGTCAAATCCTTTAAAAATAAACAGGTAATAGTAAGTAAAGCACTTTCCTGAGTTCTGGGACCCATTCTAGCAAATTATTGAGCCCTGGGAGGGTCATGGGAACCCCTGACTTACAGTTGGTAGGTTAATAAGGACTCACGATAAGCACCTGCAGTGAGGGCACTCTAGTGGGACTGAGCCTTCACCTGTGGGATCTGCCACTAACTCCAGGTGGACGGTGTCAGAACAGAAATGAACTGTAGGACACACAGCTGGTTTCAGAGAATTGGCTGATGGCGGGGGGACAACCCACACCTTTGGTGTCAGAAATGTTGCTGAGAAGAATAATAAAGACAATAGTGTGTTTCCTTTTAGGGCCAGAGCTATGCTAAGTGTTTGTTAGCATCACCTTTTTCACGTCCAACGCCTGTGATAGAGGCACTAAGCTAACCCCATTCTACAGATGAGGAGCCGGGCCAGAGGGGAGCGGTCCAGCCAGGGTCACACTGGGCAGAGCCTGAACAACCGTAGGCATTCACCTTCAAAACCCACGCTCTTAGCCACTTTGCTGCCTTTTGTTAAATTATCTTCACACACTTTTGGTAACTCATGTCCTTAAAGCTTTCTTTATGCAAAAAAAATCCCTGGCTCTGCATGTTTGCTGATCAGCAAAGACTCCAGCTTTGGTACCCATCCATCCTCCTCTGTGCTTCCCCATCTCTGTGTCTTCCCAAGCCTGTCCCTCTTACATGTACTAGCAATGCCACTTCAAACACTTGAGAGGGCTCCAACAAAACCAAACGGCCTTTCCGCAAGCTTTTTCAAAAGTCTGCAGGCTCGTCAAAAGTGACATCAGTTGGGTGGAGGCATTGCTCGAGCCCTCGCTGTCAACATGGCAGACTCCCAGGCCCATCCTTGGTGACTCCATCTGGTCTCCAGGCTTTCATATTCACTGTGTGCTGACCATTCCCACTGTGCATCCCCAGCTTGGGCCACTTGTGTATCCAACTGCCTTCACGCTGAGATATAGTTGACTTCTCTTGATTAACATGCTCAAAGCTAAACTCCTCATGTTCCTCCCCCAAACTGCTTCTCCCAGCCTCCCCATCTCAGCAAATGGCAACTTCATCTTCCAGGTGCTCAGGGCAAAACCCTTGGAGCCATCCCTGGCTGCTCCTTCTCTCATACTTTCCATCTGATCCATTGGCGAATCCTGTCAGCTCTTCCTAATTCTGACCACTGTGGCCAGTCTAGTCCAAGCCACCCTCATTGTTCCCTGGACCACGACAGGGGCTGCCCAAATGACATCCTGCTTCCGCCCTGGCCCGGTCCAGTCTGGCCTCGAGACCAGCAACCACGATAATAATCACTCACCACAATAACTGCTCCCACCAGACAGTGCTCAGAATGTGCCAGATACTCTTCCAAGTCTTTTCTTTACATCAATTCAATCCTCACAATGACCACACCGCAGTGAGTACTATTATTATCCTCATTTTATGGCTAATGAAACTGAGGCACAGAAATTAAATTATCCAAGGTCACACTAGGGAGTGATACAGTTGGGATCTAAAGATCAAAAAATTCTTAGCCACTGAGCTTTTATTTATTTATTTTTTTATCCTCACCCAAGGACATTTTTTGTTCAGATAGAGTGGGAGGGAGAGAGAGAGAGAGAGAGAGAAAGAAACACTGATGTGAAAGGGACACATTGAGTGGCTGCCACCCGCACGACCAACCAGGGCTGGGGACAAACTGCAACCGAGGTACGCGCCCTTAGCGGGAACCGAACCCAGGTCTCTCTGGACCGCAGGCCAATGCTCAAACCGCTGAGCCAAACTGGCCAGGGCAAGCTTTTAAAATACAACTCAGCTCATGGTCCACCTCTGCTCAAAACTCTTCAGAAACGTTTCCTGTCTTTTTTCAACATAAAGTCCAGAGTCTTTACAATGGCCGACACGGTCTCAGGGGATCTGCCTCTGCTACTTCTCCTATCCCAGCTCTGACAATCCCCCCTTGCTCCATGCACATTGGTCTCCCTGCTGGTCCTAGAACACACCTGGCATGTTCCTGCTTCAGGGTCTTTGCACTAGCTGTTTCCTCTCCTGGGATGTTCTTCCCACCTCCAGGTCTCTGCCCACATGATACCTTCTCCATGGGATCATCTCTGACCCTGCTTTAAAACATGAGCCCCAACCCCTCTTTATTTTCCTCCATACCACTTTTTACCACTTGCTGTGTATTTATTTATTTGTCTGGCTCTCCTTGCTGAATGTAAGTATCATGAGGACAGGGATTTTGTCACTGTGCTGTACCAAACACAAAGGTCCCTGGCATCTGCGTAGTAAGTACTTAACTGAGAACAGTTGAGGGAATGAGTTAATCTTCCCACCAAACCTCCTCCTTTCCCTGTGTTCCCCATCTCAGAAAAAGGTACCATCATCCCGAGATATCCCACGGAGGTATTATTCGAGATTTGTCCCTCTCTTCAGAAATCCAAGCTTGCCCTGGCCGGTTTGGCTCAGCGGTTAGAGCATCTGCCAGCGGACCAGAGTCCAGGGCTCGGTTCCCCTAAAGGCACGTACCTCGGTTGCAGTAGGTCCCCAGCCCCGGTTGGGATCGTGTGGTGGCAACCAGTCGATGTGTCTCTCTCACATTGATGTTTCTCACTCTCTCTTCCCCCCTCTCTCCCTCCCACTCTATCTAAAGATAAATGCAAAAATGTCCTCAGATGAGGATTTAAAAAAAAGAAAGAAATCCAAGCTTGTTGACTTAATTTCCTAAATATTTTTCAAACCATCCACTTCTCGCCATCGCTTCAGTCACTTCCTTGGTCTGCCCTCTGTAGCAGAGTTCTAGAACACATACAATAATATACTGAGTTTGCAGATTTGTGTTTTTCAGTGTCCTCTCCATCCCTATCCTAGTCCATCAATCCCCAAGGCCTCCCAGCCCAGGTGCAAACCTGCTCCTCCTCTAGTGCTCTTGCCTCTGTAGCTCTGCCTCCACCCACCTGGCTGCCGGAGCCAGGCACCTGGGAGTCCTCCTCAACGTCCTCTCTTCCACTTCCAATGTACTGCCTGTCTTTCTATTCTACCAATCTAGATATTTCTTTAATTTTTTTTTTCTTTATTGATTTTAGAGAGAGAGGAAGGCAGAGGGAGAGAGAGATAGAAACATCGATGAGAGAGAACATCGACTGGCCGCCTCCTGCATGCCCCCCACTGGGGATCAGGCCCACAACCTGGGCGTGTGCCCTGACCGAGAATCGAACCAGTGACCTCTTGGTGCGTGGGTCGATGCTCAACCACTGAGCCACACCGGCTGGGCCTATCTGGATATTTCTGGAAACTGCCATTTCCTTTCATCCTCATGGCCACCACCCTAGTCCAGGCCATCACCCATCACATCTGGGTTATCTCAACAGCCTCCTGGCACTGGTCTCTCTGCCTACTGCCTGGCCCGGAGTAATCTTCCTAAAACTAATGAGTATGATCACATGACTCTCCTACGTAAATGAATCTCTGCCTGTTCTTTTGCACCCACACCCTTCCTGATTTGTCATTCCCAGCTTCCTGCACAACTTCTGCCATTGCCCCCACCACCACACACACACACACACGCTATTCCCTTGGCCTGGGATGCCCGTTCTCCCTTTCCTGCCTGCCCAATTCCTCTCCCCTCTTAGACCCGCTCCAGGGTCACCTCTGAAGTGAAGTCTTCTCTGACCGAGCCCACTTCCCCAGTACTGAGTAATTACCTTCTTGTGGAGAGGGAGCTCGCTCAGCAAGGTCGCTTGGCTGAGGGGATAACAGTCCAAAAATCGGTTTGGGCGTCCGACAGTGAGGCCTTACTAAGCACCTTCTGTGTGTCTGGATCTGTTCCCAGAATCCCAAGGTCAAATCAAATGGCAGAAGCATATGGCAGAGGCTGGGAAATGGGTCTGGGAAAGAGGAGGAGAAGGGAAAAGAACCAACGTGTCTGGAGCAGGTTCTATGTTTCTGTGTTAAAGGCATTGAGAATACTACTTCATTTAATCATCGAAACATCCCTGGGAGGTGGGGATTTTAAAAACAAAGGAAACTGTGTATAAGATTTACAAAACTAATAAAGGCAGCATTTCAAGGCAGTGGAGGAAAGAAGAGATTATTTAATAAAAGACTTCAATGCGCGATTGGCTACGTATACGGAAACAGTCAGGCAGATCCCTTACAGTGCGTTAGAACTCCAAATAGAATAAACACGATCATTAAAGTGAATATTTTTATGAATCTGGGGTCAGGAAGGTCTTTCTCTGCATAACACAGAAAGCAGAGACTATAGAGGAAAATACTGAGAGATCTGTCTATGCAAAAATGTAAACATTCAGCATATCAAAAGTAAATTAATAAAGTTAAAATGAAAATGGAAAACTGGGAAAAAATATTTCCCACATGTTAGCAGACAGAAATGTAGGTTCATGATCTAAACAGACAATTCACATAGGAAGAATGGTCAATTTTCTTAGTAATCCTAGAAATACAAATTAAATCAAATTGAGGTATGATTGTTAATCTACCAAATTATCATTCGTTTCAATAAAATGATAGTGTCATGGGGTGCTATGGGAGACTGTATCTTAAAATTGCTGATGGGTCAGTTTGGCTCAGTGACTAGAGTGTCAATCCATGGACCAAAGAGTCTCAGGTTCCATTCTGGTCAAGGGCACATGCCTCGGTTGTGGTTCGTCGCAGCCCTGGTTGGGGTCATGGGGGAGGCAACCAATCAATGTGTCCCTCTCACATCGATGTTTCTCTCTCTCTCTCTCTCTCTCTCCCCTTCCTGCTCTATCTGAAGGTAAATGGAAAAATATCCTCAGGTGAGAATTAAAAAAAAAAACTGCTGATGCTAGAAACTGCCACTTGAAAGGTTGTAAACAGCTTTTGGTTTTGTTTGCTTTTGTTAATCCTCACCTGAGGATATTTTTTTCCATTGATTTTTACAGAAAATGGAACAGAGGGAGGAAGGGGAGAGAGAGAGAGAAAGGGAGACATCGATTTGTGGTTTCACATATCTATGCATTCAGTGGTTGATTCTTGTATGTACCCTGACTGAGGGTCAAACCCACAACCTTGGGGTATCAGGGTGACACTCTAACCAAATGAGCTCCCTGGCCAGGGAAGAACTTTTTTTTTTTTTAAATCCTCATCCAAGGACATTTTTCCATATTTTGTTCAGATAGAGTGGGAGGGGGAGAGAGAGAGAGAGAAACATCGACGTGAAAGGGACACATCAAGTGGTTGCCACTCTCAGGATCCAACCAGGCCCGGGGACAAACCGCAACTGAGGTACATGCCCTTAGCGGGAACCGAACCCAGGTCTCTCTGGACCGCAGGCTGACGCCCTAACTGCTGAGCCAAACCGGCCAGGGCAAGAACCTTTTTTTCTAATCTGGAATTTGGACCATGTGTGTGTTGGTCCCACGGTCTGCAAACGGGGTGGCGGTGCAAGCAGGCCCCTGGAGGGAGTCGGCCGGGGTCTAACAGGGAACCACTGGCCTGGGCTGTCCGGCTGTAGGCGGCTACCTAACCTTGGAATACGCAGCCACATGTTGGGATGGTCTGGCCTGACCTGGCCAGACCCGTGATGACGGTGGGGTTCCCCCAGAGAAGGAATATCCCCACAGCCAGTGGTGCAGGATCAGGAGCTGAAGCAGGCTTGGACAGGAGGCCCAGCTTTCTCCTCACCTGGGGCGGGAGGCTGGGGAGGCCCCACTCTGGGCAGTAGGGACCCAGTCAAGGCGTCCACTGTGGAGGGTCAGCCAATTCCGCACCGAGGCTGGTGGGGGCTCAGGAGAACGCTGCCAGTGCGGCCTGGTGGAGAACCTCAGACTGCGGACTCTGGTAGCATCTCCCTCCAGTTTAAATCTACTTTCTGGTCTGCCGGTGTGGCTCAGTGGTTGAGCATCGACACATGCACCAAGAGGTCACCGGTTCGATTACCGGTAGGACACACCCAGATGTGGGCCAGATCCCTACTGGGGAGCGTGCAGGAGGCGGCCAGTTGATGTTCTCTCATCGGTGTTTCAATCTCTCTCTCCCTCTAAATATTTTTTTTTTAAATCTACTTTTGATTCTCCCCGAACCTGTGTAAGGTTTTGTTAGGATGGTGGTAGTCATGTTTCAGAGAACTCAGGAAGGGCGCTGAGCCCAGAGAACCCATCCTGGGAGATGAAGCCTGGAGATGTCACCAGATGGCAGAAGGTGACTCATTTCTGGGGAGCAGGACAATTGTCCAGAGGATGGGAGTTGGCTGAAGTGATGAGCAGCCTGGTCAGAGCAAGGAACGGGCAGCATTGCTTGGAAGTCTCTTGCTGAAGCAAACCTGAGAAGGTTGTTCTCCTGGGCTGACACACAGGCTGTTTTCGTTTCAGTATTAAAGAAAGACCAGAGTGGCCCGGGGGACGGAGAATGTGAGGACCCCTGGCTATAGGTAAGAGGCAGGAAAACATGTATTTTTTTTTACACTGGGTGAATGGAAAGTACAACTTCAAACTGGACAACTTTCCAGATGCTAACAAAACACTTAAGAATGTGCATGCTAGCCCTGGCCGGTTTGGCTCAGCAGTGGGAGCATTGGCCCTCGGACTGGAGGGTCATGGGTTCGATTTCCGTCAAGGGCACGTACCTGGGTTGCAGGTTCGATCCCAGACCCCAACTGGGGTCATATGAGAGGCAATCAATTGATGTGAGAGGATATTTTTCTCTCTTTCCCTCCCTCTCGTCCACTCTATCTAAAAAATCAGTGGGAAAATATCCTTGGGTGAAGATTAACAAAAATAAAAATTAAAAAAATTTAAAAATGTGTATGCTCCATGACCCAATAAAACCCTTTCTAGAAGTATATCCTAAGGTTGTTGTGTAATAGGAATCTGTGAATTCAGGTGGGGAGCAAAAACATTGCGTCTTCTTTTTCAATCCGTAGCCGAGGATACTTTTCCATTTTTGTGCAGATAGAGTGGGCGGGAAAGAGAGGAAGGGAGGGACAAAGAGAGAAACATCGATGTGAGAGAGGCACATCGACTGGTTGCCAACCCAACCAGGGCCGAGGACGAACTGCAATCATGGCACGTGCCCTTGACCAGAATGCAAACTCTCTTTTAATAAATAAATAAATAAATAAATAAATAAATAAATAAATAAATACGAAGCACATCTATAACGATAACCCCCTTTTTTTTGGTTTCAAAACAGACTATTTTTTAGAGCAGTTTTACATAAAAATTGAGCAGGAAAAGCAGAGTTCCCATACCCATCCTGTTTCCCTGCCCCAGGGTTTACACCTGTTTATTCACATCCTTTGTTCCTATTGATAAGCCGACAGTGATGCATTATTATTAACTAAAGTCCGGTTTACACCAGGGCTCACGCTTCACGTTGTCCAGTTCTTTGAGTTTTGACAAACACGGGTCATGTATCCACTATTACGGTACCATACGGAGTATTTACACTGCCCTGAAAATCCCGAGCTTCGCCTACTCATGCCTTCCTCGCTCTTCCTGAACCCCTGGAATCACGGATTTTTTACAGTCTCTAGTTTTGCCTTTTCAGGAATGCATATAGTTGGGACCATACAGTGTTTTTCAGATCGTCTTCTTTCACTTAGCAATATGCATTTAAGGTTCCTCCCTGTCTTTTCATGGCTTGATAGCTCATTTCTTATCTCTGATAACATTCCCGTGTCTGGATGCACACGGTTGTTTATCCACTCGCCTATTGAAGGATATCCCGTTGCTTCCGTTGTAGCAATTGTGAATAAAGCTGCCATAAGCACTGGTGTGCATGGTTTTGTGTGGGTGTCACATTCAACTCATTTGGATAAATACTAAGGAGCACAACTGCTGGGTTATGCGGTAAGACTGTGTTTAGCTTTTTAAGAAGCTAGCAAACTGTCTTCCAAACTGGCAGTACCATTTGGCAACAAAGGAACGGCCCTGTAGCTCCACATCCTCGCCAGCATTTGGTGGTGTCCGTGCTTGGGGTTTTAGTCACTCCAAGAGGTGTGTGGTGGTGTCTCATTTTCGTTAAATTTGCAATTCCCTGATGATATGGGCTGTGGAGCGTCTTTTCATGTGCTTATGTACCATTTCTGCTGCAGGCTCAACTTGAAGCTTAGGTGATGCCTTCTGCTGGGAGATACGTTCCTCACTGCATCAGGCAGCCCTAACTGTGTAACACACTCCTCCGAAACTCAGTAGCTTAAAACAACCATCATGCACCTGTGTGTGTTGTGGGGCTCAGCCGATGGTGGCTGGGTGGGGCTGGGTGCTCCACGGGTCTCGCACCTTCTTTGGACCACTGTAACTCAATTTAAATATATATATTTTGATAAAATGTGTTTCACTATACTTGGTTTCCTTTGCTATCTTATGGATATTATTTTGTGCATTTAGCCCCATCCCAGCACTTGTCACATGGCTTTGCCAGGGCCCGGTTCCTTGTCTGTGTCCCTGCTGGACTGTCAACTCCCTAAGGGCAGGGACTGTGTTCACATTTCCATTTTTAGTTTTCTATTATGAAACTTTTAAATATATGCACAAAGGGAGAGAAGGCACCATGAAACCTCATACACCCCCCACGCCAGATCACACAGATTTTGTTCCTTGGTTCCATGTCTCCCCTTCGTGTTTTTTTCTCTGCTACATTTTGGGAAAGCAAGTCATTTCCCTGTCTTTCACTGTGCTTCCTAAGAAATTCATGAATCACTGTTTGTTGCAGAGCTATTTGCAATAGCCCAACTGGAAACAAGCTTGTTAACTAACAGTTGAAAATGAGGGTGTAGTAACCCGGCAAAGGACTATGACACACCCCTCAAGCTGATCAAGGCAAAGACCACACAGCCACGTGGCAAAATGCTTGTGACCAAGAAAAACCCAGGACGGCAAAGAGCCCAGTCCAAGGTGGCCCCTGCACTCTCATTTGGCAACCAAGCCGCAGACCTGTCTGACTTCCTGGCCAGAATGGAGAAGGCAAAAAGAAAGGTGAGGGCGAGGATGGTGGGATGACGGGCAAACGTGTTCCTCTCCCTTCAGAATATTCCTCAGTGTCCTTGAAGATCATCTTTCCAGGCTGTCATCTGCCAGAGTAGTCGCTGCCTGCGAGGCCAAACAAAGGACTGATGGAATGTGCTGGCTTCGTGGGGAGCTGGCTGGAGGCACAGAGAGCCTGGCTGCAGACCTTCTCCGTTCCCAGAAGGTGGCTGACTGCTGTGTGGCTGTTTATTCTTCTGGTGTCTGGGGTTTGGAAAGGTTGCAGTGCAATGGCAGGGAGTTATCTGATGTTCTGGCCATGTGTGCCCTTTACAGTGCATAGGGACACTGGTCCCTGCCCGGCAGCCCACCCGTCTGGGCGCCTGTGATAGGGCCTGGAGCTCACTCAGGCTGTTTAAACGGTTTCCAAGGTCAACAGTTGTGGTATCTTTGTTCCTCTGGAAGAAGCCTGTCTTGGAGTGATTGCAAACCCATGTGAGCAAGGCTTGTCTTGGGAAAACAGGGTCCATTTTGCAGCTTGTTTCCCAGGTACCTAGGCCCAGAGGAGAAGGGGGACTGTCCACCGCAGTTCCTTGTATCCACCCCCAGGAGTTCAGTGTCCTGCAAACAGGAGGTGCCAACTTAATGCTTGTTGTCCCAAGTGCCATGCTGGGTTCAGTGTCTTCTTGCTACCTTGAAAATGAGACCCGAGAAGTTTTGGAAGGGCAGGCCACAGTGCACTGTTTAGGGAGTCAGGTGTGGAAAGAAGGGAGTGGGGGGCATCTGAAAGCCCCAAGTTGAAGCTCCAGCTTCCCTCTAAAGTCACTTAGGGACCTTTTGACTGCCTGTCCCCCAGTTGCCTCATCTACCAGTATGTCCATTCACCTCTGCCTGATTTTCAACCAATATGACAACACACACACATCTGCTGAGCAGCTTCCCATGGTTGGTTCCTCTGGCAACCAGCCCCTTCCCGCAACCTGAAGACATCTAGGGGCTTCCAGCCACCAGTCATTTCGTTGATATAAAGTGCAGGATGGTGAAAAGTGCTTGTTATGAATTAACAAAAGATGTCCTATCATCTCTATCACTGGGGGAAATTTCAAAACCCTTTTAGAAGCTCTGTGCCAGGAACGAGGACAAAGACCAAATATATATTTCTTATTATATCACAACATCACAGAGTCAGAAGATCTAGATTCAAATTCTGACATTTATGTTTTGGGTGACTTGCTGGAGTTTCCTGCTTTATAAAATAAAGATGGTTAGCCCAGCCAGTGCGGCTCAGTGGTTGAATGTCGACCCATGCACCAAGAGATCACCGGTTCAATTCCAGGTCAGGGCACATGCCCAGGTTGTGGGCTTGATTCTCAGTAGGGGACATGTAGGAGGCAGCCAATCAATGTTCTCTCTCATCGATATTTCTCTCTCTCCCCTTTCCTCTCTCTAAAATCAATAAAGAAAAATTATTAAAAATAAAGATGGTGAGGTTATCAGTGGGGTGTCCTCTGTGTCCCCACCTGTCACTGGTAGAAGTGGACTTCTTGGGGTGCCACGGGAACAAGAATTTCCTGAGGCCCCCATGGGAGAATAAGGTATCGTGGAAAGCTTTATTGTTGACGTAACATTAAGGGAGTTCCCCTCCAAGGTCCCATCTCCCTTTGTTCTGCCCTGGAAAAAGTCCCATTTTGTCTTCAGTAGGGCTAGAATTAAGGCCACTGCCCAGAGTCTTCACTCCATATTAAACCACAGTCCAGTCCAGCATCTGGCTAGCTTCCAGCTGCAGTCTATTTTGTGTGGGGGCCACATGGCTATGGGCCATGCCGCTTCTAGGGACACATGGTGGGCTAGCACGGCTCACGGAGCAAGCAAGTACAAGGAAGCAGGAGCAAGGTAAGAGGAACAAGAGAGTTTCTTTGGGGATTTTAAGTAGGGGCTTAATCAATAAATCCTTCAGGTTTTGGCCCCTTCGCAGGGGCTCTCCACTCCTAGCCAATCCATGGTTCCCCAGGCTAGACTGACAGGCAAGCACATCACCCAACTTCACTTTACATGTGCCCATCTTCCCCTTTGAGCCTTTCACAGTGATGGGCAGGGACTGGACTGGTGGTTCCCTGGGGGGTGTCAAGTTTTCAGCTTCCTGCCCAGATGACCATGCTTATAATATCTGGACTTCCCTTTGCTTTCTTCCTATTATCAATGTTAGTAACTAGCTAGTTATGACAGTAACAATTATAATACCTACCTGACCAAGTTGGAGGGAGAAATAAATGTATAGGATGAAAAAGCATCCAGCAGGTACCTGGCATACAATAGATGCTCAGGGTGTGTTTATTATCTTTAAAAGAAATTAAATTGTAATCCGAATGTAACAAACATCAGCAACTACCACAGGTCAGGTCCTCCCGTGGCATGTCCTCTCATCCTTGCAGTCATTCTGCCAGGTAGGTTCTCACTCCCGTTGCACAGAGGAGGATCCTGAGGCTCAGGGAGGAGAGGTGGCTTATTTAAGGTCACACAGGTGACCAGATCTGGGGTAGGGGTTAGAATGAAGTGTGTTGGGCTTCAAATCCAGATTCTTTCCAGACTCTTCTTCAACAGATAAACAAACTGACCCCTCCCTTTCACGGCAGAGAAGACTGCTCAAAGCCTCCTTCCCAATCTTTCTTTAGTAACAGAAACTGTAATTGGGCAAATTGTAGCTCAGTCCAGAGCCTACATTTCCTGACCTCCCTTTCAGATAGACATAAATTAGGTCATAGCCAATGAGATGTAAAAAGAAGTGTCATGTGGAACCTCTGGAGGTCTCCTTTTTTAAAAAAAAAATAAAAATAAGTTTACTGATTTTTTTAGAGAGATAGGAAGGGGGAGAGAGATAGAAACATTGATGTGAGAGAGATGGATCGGCTACCTCCTGCACGCCCCCTACTGGGGATCGAGCCTGCAACCTGGGCATGTGGCCTGACTGGGAATCGAACCGGGACCTCTCAGTCCGTGGGACGATGCTCAATCCACTGAACCACACCAGACGGGCTGGAGGTCTCCTTAAAAGAGAAGGGAGAATGCCTGGAAGCAAATGTTTGTTAATTAAAAAACAAAACAAAAATAGAGGGAAGAGAAGCATCATATTCCAACCTTCCTCTTTCCTTCCTGCTGGCTAAACTCTGACAAAATGGCTGGAGCTCAAGCAGTCATCTTGAGCTATGAGGAGCTGTGTTGATAGGAGAGTGTAACCACACAGACTTCATTTCCTTTTTTGATTGTTGTTGTTAATCCTCACCCAAGGATTTCCACTGATTTTTAGATAGAGTGGAAGGGAGGGAGGAAGAGAGAGACACACATATTGATTGATTGCCTTCCAAGCAACTCCAACCGGAGCCCGGGATCAAACTTGCAACTGAGGTACCAGGAACTGAACCTGAGATCCTTCGATCCATGGGCCAATGCTCTAATCACTAAGCCAAACTGGTTAGGGCAGATGCCATTTCTCTTTTATTATTATTATTATTATTATTTTTATTCTCACCCAAGAACATTTTTTTTTCTGCATTTATCTTCAGATAGAGTGGGAGGGAGGAAGAGAGAGAGAGAGAAACATCAATGTGAGAGAGACACATCGAGTGGCTGCCACCCACACAACCCCAACCGGGGCCAGGGACAAACTGCAACCGAGGTACATGTCCCCAGCGGGAACCGAACCCGGGACTCTCTGGTCTGCGGGCCGATGCTCTAACCACTGGAACAACTGGCCAGGTCATGATGTCATTTCTTTAATATGGCCTTTATTCCTTTCAACTGAAACTGGCCTCATCCAGCACCACCTCCCTCTCCCTTGCATGTCCACTCTCTTAATCATTAAGCCCTCAGGCAACGAGGTTCTGGTGAGCATCAGATGATCTTAGGAACAAAGCCTTGGATCTTTTGACCACAGAGACAGAGTTTCAGTCAAACTAGAGATAACATCTAGGCCTCAGTTGTGTTTCAGACTCAGATCTAGAAAAGCAGAATGACTCCACTGACCACAGCCTTGCAAAACCACACAGAGTTATGCCATGGCTGACATCAGGACCAGATACAGTGATCAACCACCCCTACCTGAGCACTGACCAATCGATAGAGACTGTGACCTAACTCCTCCATGATTAATGATTTTCCCCCTATATAACCCATTCCCTAGAAACCAGATCTTTGGAGCTAATAGCTCACCTATGATTCTGGGTTTGTCACCATTTCCTTAAAATAAACGTTTACTTTCTTTGGTGAAAACTCCTGTTCACTCTTGATTGGCTTTGATGCTCACAGGAGAAGGAACCCCTTTAGTTTAGTAACAAGAGCAAGATGGTGAGTCACCATCCCAGTCTGACTGCTTTCTCCTTCCCCCTTCTAAATCATCAGCTCTTCTCTATTAAGCCTTTTCTTCAGCATTTAAACAGGCTCAAGTTTCTCCCAACCTTAACGAAAAACCCTTCCTCAGTCCCATGTTCCCTCAGTCCCGTCTCACTCCACCAGTTGGGAGGAACCGCCTATTCTCAAGGTCTGCATACCTCCATTTCCCAGTCATTCCTCAACTCACTGCATGTGGGTATCGGTCCTACCATTCTACCTGAATTGCTTGGGCAATTAGACAGCTACATCTAATGGACTTTCTTCAGTTATTTTCTAACTAGACCTCTCAAAAGCATCTCACATGGTTGCCCACATCCTCCTTAAACACTCCTCACCTTGGGGTCTGCACTGCCTCTGCTCCGCCTGCCTTGACAGCTGCTCATTCTGTCACCTTTGCCAGTTTAGCCTCTACTCTGAGCCCTCGTTCTCTCCATCTAAGGACTGACTCAACTTCTTTATTGCATGTCTCAAAAGCACCTCAAACTCAACATGTCCAAACTGAACTCATAGTCGTTCTCCCGAAATCTAGTTGTTCTTGCCAAGAATCTGAAAGAATCTTTGCCACATCTCTTCCCATCACCACCCACAACCAATCCTTGCTCAAGCCCTGACGATTTCATCTTCTAAATAAAGTCCATTCACTGATTCACTGCCATCAGCCCACTCACACCACTGTGATCTTTCACGTAGAACTTGTACAACAGTCCCCTATTTGGTCTTCCTGTCTCTACTCCAATCCCCCTAAAAATCTTTTTTTTTGTACACAGTAGTGAAAGGGACTTTTCTACCAATGGGATCACATCAATTGCTTGCTCAGAAGTCCACTTCCCACTGTCTTGCAGATAAATAGCCCTGCTCCTGCATGGGTCCCACAAGGTCAGAGCCTGCGGTGTGACTCCCCCTCATCTCACTCCCCCTCCCCCTCTGTTCCAGCCACAGCGGCCTTCTGTAACGCGCCTGCTTCCAGAACCTACTCGCTGTCCCTTCCACTGGGCCTGGCCTTCCCTTTCCCGTTGCCAGTCAACACTACAGCCCCATGCCACATCCCTAAACTTCTCTTCCTAGCATTCAGCACCACTTGAAAGACAGACGTATGTAAATATTGTCTTCCCCAATGAAAACGTCAGCTTTTTGAGTGACTGTCTTGCATGCTGCTTCACCCCTAAATGGTCAGGCACGGTCACCCAATGACTACTTATTGAGTAAATGAACAGTTCACCCTCTGCCATCCCCATCGTGTTCATAAAGAACGCTAATCCGGAGCTTTGGGGCCCCACCTGAAAAGCATACAGGAGAATGAGCGCAAATGAAGATTGGCGAAGGCTAATCTCATAAGGAAGTTTCTATCGTCCAGGTGGAAGAGCGCGCATGCGCACACGCTCCGCTACGGCCCTGTCCCACTTCGGCCGCTGGGTGGCACTGAGTGCGCATGCTCCCTGGCAGCGCGGTGCTCCGGGCCGGCTTCAGGCCTCTCTAGCCGCCTTTCTCGCCTACTCTGTCAGGAGGCGGGCGCGCCCGCGGGGTCCCTCCAAGATGGCGGCGCAGAGGAGGAGCCTGCTGCAGAGTGTGAGGAACCGACCCGCTCTCCGGGCCGGGGGTTGGGAGTCCGGGGGGGTCGGGGGGACCGTCTGGTGCAGGCGCGGTTCTCTCCTAGCCTTGGGCCGCCTACCTCTCCCTGCAGGGTGCGACCTCCGCCCTCCCCTCTCCCGGGCCGGCCCGCCCCATTCCCAGGACGGGGCGCCTGCGCGCTGCGGGCCTGGGCGTCCGGGGCTCGGATTCCCGGTCCTGCACTCCCCGAGCGTCAAGCGCACGCCGGGGCTGGAAGAGTTCTAGAGCCGGAAGGGAATGTGGTGCACGGCTGCGGGGAGAGCAGCGGTGGTGAGCCCACCCGTGACACTGAGCGGTCGTGGGATAATAATCATAGCAACAGCAGCCACTCTGTGCCGCTTACTGCATCCCAGGCTTTTTGCCAGTTCCTTTACATGTGTAAGTTTAATTTTCATGACAGTCCCATAAGTGGGTACTGTGATTATCCCTGTTTTACAGATGAAACTGAGGCACGGAGAGGCATCATTTGCCCAAGGCCACACAGCTGGCTAAGTGGCAGAGGCAGAGTGAAAATCAGGCAGTCATTCCTTTTAACCTGTAACCTATACCAAAGACATGGCTGCAGTCGGGCAGCCTGGGTCCTGGTCCTGGTTGTAACTCACTGTGCCTCAATCGACCTCAGTTTCCTTATCTATAAGGTGAGAGCAGGCAGTGGGAGGATTTTCTTGGAACTCGTCCCTACCTGTCTTCTGGACCCTCATGGGTTTGTTGCTAGTGTCTTCCAGCCCCTGCATCTTCCTGACATATGTGCATATAGATAGAGATGTACACACATGATGGCACCTTGGGCCTATTCTTACCTGCCCAGGCACGGTGCCTCTCCCTTGGGTCCTCCCCAGACATAGCAGCCTGCTGTAATTGCCTGCGGACTTGCCTGTCTCCTGCACTGGGAGTAGACAGGGACTTGTGGTTTGCAATGAATAGTGCACTAGTACCTACCACCGCTAGGTGCCAGGCATTCAATAACTATTTGTAAAATAATAAGTAAAGCATTTGTAGCCAGGTCCAGTGCTCAGCATTGGCCCTCCTGCCCTTGAGGGACTTGAAGCATCAGAACTGGAGTGTGGGGGGCAACCTTTACTGCTGCATATTAATGACAGGCTTTGTGTAGACTGAAATTCCTCTTCCAGGACAGCAATTGCCAATTGGAAGGAGAGTGTAGATCTCTTCCCCTCCACACCTTTGGCTGTCCCCATTTTTTTTTTTTTTTAACCACTACTTGGCAGATCGGTCTTGTCATTGAGTTAGTTAGGTAGAACTGACTCTCTGCTTTGAAAGCTCCCAGAGGGCCGTGTAAATGTCCCCATTGTAATAAACATTCCAGAAACACTGGCTGGATTGCAGCAAATGCCGAAAATGTTGAAAATGTTGAAAGTGATAACCGCTGTAGGCCGACTTGGCTTGCTGAGGAGACTGGCTGCCAGCTGCCCTTTCCTCTAGATTTGATGGAGCCCAAGGGACTCAGGTTAGACAGAAGGTGAGCTTTACCAGCTCCAGAAGGTGTTCCTGGGTGGTGGTGGAGTCTTTGAAAGATAGGGTAGTTAGCTTTAAGCACATAGCATAGTGATGAAAGGCAAAGGGATGCCAGGTGTGTCTGCACAAGCCCCCTTCTACCCTAATGATTTCTGCTCACAGGGTGTCTGAGTGGTGGTGGTGTGCAGGTGGTGTGTGGGGTTTGCTGTCCTGCCCTCCACTGTCCTGAGTCTGTTGAGAGCAGCTCAAACACCATCATTCAGCAAATGGCTGTGAGGGCTGCTCGTCTGGGCCTGAGGATATGAAGATGAATAAGGCATTTGCTCGCCCTCACTACATTCGCAGACCAGCTTGAGAGAGGGAGCCATATACCACTAACACAGTGTGTAAGTTACTCTAGTGTCAGTGTGTTGAGCCGCTGTGGATGGCTTGATTTGACAGGACCAGTGGAGGCTTGCAGGAAGAGCTGGGGAATTGCTGACGTGGTGCCGGAAGGGTGTGCTGGGGCCAGATGGCAGAGTACTTAGTGGAATGACATCCCGAGGAGTTTCTTCTCTCTTCCCCAGGCATTGTGGTACTTTCAAAGATCTTCTGGAAAAAAAAGAAGAGCTTTCGAAAATAGCTTGATGTATTCAAAAGAACCTAGAAGCAAAAGAAAACAGAGTATGAATCTTGTGTGACCTTGGGCAAGTCACTTAACATTCCTGAACCTTGGTTTCCCCATCCCAGAGGACTTCCAGAAGTGTTGTTAGTATCAAATGAATTACCATGTTACACTCCTAACCGGGCATGGTCACTGCAGCTGTGAAGTTCCACCTTCAGTTCTGCCCTGAGTACCTGCGGTTCATTCCCCCAATGTCACTGAGCACTCACTGTGTGGCAGGCACCATGTAGGTGCAGGGGACACTGCCTTCATGAAGCTTGTGTTCTGTTCTAGGAAGAGAGACATTAAACAGTGAACTCTACAGATATAGTGATATCTGTAACATAACATCAGGTGGTGTTATGAGGAACAATAGTCTGGATTCACACACAGGATGGTGGAGGGGCCATTTCACACCAAGTGGTAGGGGAAGACCTCTTGGTATTTGTGTGACGAAGTGAGGGATATGGGAGGGAGTATTCCTGCCTGAGGAAACGAGATGCTCCTTGGGGAGCATCAAGGGGGCCAGTGAGGCTGGAATGGAGTACGTTGGGGAGTGGTAGTAGCCGGGGTTCAAGGGAACCTTATAGATCCTCAGGTGGACTTTGGATTCTTTTCTAAGTGTGACGTGAAATTCTCGTCTGGTTTTGAGTAGGGGCATGATGTGGTCTGATTTGTGATTGGAGAAAGCCCTTCATTGAGAAGTGCGTAAGTGGCAAGAGTAGAAGCTTGGGACCTGCTGAGTGGTACTCAGTTGTCCAGATGTGAGATGACAGAGGCTTGGCCAGAGCGATGGCAGAGGAGTGGTGAGAAGTACTGGGTTTTGGCTGTATTTTGGGAAATCCAGGAGGACACTGGGAGAATCAAGAGTGTGATTTTGCCTATACTATTATTAATTATAAAAAAGTAATCAACTTGAAATCAAATTTTTTAACTTAGACATGTCCCAAGCAATTATATCTATACAGTCACAGGTGCTAGCTACACATTTTTCTAATGAACATTAAAATAAATGTATACCCATTAAAATACAAACATCCATTAGACCTTCACCTACAGCCATCATATGCTGGCAGAATGTGGTCCAGCTGCTCTGGCCCACAGTAAGTGCTCCACAATGATTAGTAGCCCCTTTAAGAGTGTATTAGGACTATATTTGTGATTAAAACATAGAGAACCTTTGATGAAAACCCTGGTGAGAGAGGTGGGGGCACTAGAGTGGAGTTGGTCCCAGAGAAGTGGGGAAGGAAAAGGAGGTCATTCAGAAAGATAGTGATGGTGGCAGGCATCGGGTGTTTCAAGCTTTTTGGAGAGAAAGAACTGCTGCCCCCACCCTGAGCCATCTTCCTGGGGGCATTAATCTCCCTTTCTGAGCTTCCTCTTTGCCTCTAAGGAATTTGGGTGCTTTCACCACAAAAACACTCGGCCTTTTCATACTATAATTTGATATTCAAGCTGTGGCCTGAACTTGGAACTGTGCTTTGTCCACTCCTGCTGCCCAGGAGTTTGAGATGAATCTCTGTGGGGACTGTAAAGGACTTTGTTTTTTGTTTTTTTTAATTGATTTTAGAGAGAGAAAGGGAGAGAGAGAAACGTCGATTTGTTGTTCCACCTGTTTCTGCATTCATTGGTTGATTCTTGCATGTGCCCTGACTAGGATCAAACCTGCAACCTTGGCGTATCAGGACGATGCTCTAAACAAATGAGCTACCTGGCCAGGGCTGTAATAAACCATTTTTTAAAATACATTTTTATTGAGTTTAGAGAGTGCAGGAGGATGGTAGAGGGATAGGGAAACATTGATGAGAGAGAAACATCCATCGCCTGCCTCCTGCATGACCCCCACTGGGGATCGAGCCCGCAACCCTGGGCATGTGCCCTGACCAGGAATCGAACCAGTGACCTCTGGGTTGATGTGATGATGCTCAATCAACTGAGCTACACTGGCCCAGGCTGTAATGGACTATTTTTTTTTCCTTATTATTATTATTTTTTTTATCCTCACCCGAGGACATTTTTCGATATTTTGTTCAGATAGAGTGGGAGGGAGAGAGAGAGAGAGAAACATCAACGTGAAAGGGACACATCAAGTGGTTGCCACCCACACGACCCAACTATGGCTGGGGACAAACTGCAACTGAGGTACGTGCCCTCAGCGGGAACCAAACCCGGGTCTCTCCGGACCGCAGGCCGACACTCTAACCGCTGAGCCAAACCGGCCAGGGCTGTAACGGACTATTTTTATGTGTTGTGTTCACATATGTATATGAGGAGCTGATAGTTACATATAGGTACATAAGGTATATATAACTCCCTTTACAGGTTAAATACAGTTAGATCACTATAGAAACGTTTCATACCAATATATGAATCTTGGAAACTCCTTCGCACAATCAGGTTAAAATTAGGCTTTTTTTTTTTCAATTCTCACTCAAGGACATTTTTGCATTTATCTTTAAGTTGAGCGTGAGGGAGAGAGGGAGGAAGAGACAGAGAGAAACATCGATGTGAGAGAGACACATCGAGTGTTTGACACCCACATGACCCCAACTGGGGCCAGGGACAAACCAACTGAGGTACGTGCCCTTAGCAGGAACTGAACCCGGGACTCTGGTCTGCGGGCTGACACTCTAACCGCTGAGCCAAACCGGCCAGGGCAAAATTAGGCTTTTTGAAACAGCATTCTTTCTTACCATACTTTCTGTTAAATTTCTGTGAGGCAGTAATTTGCAAGCCATCAAAGATAAAGTGGTCCATGCTCACTGCTGTGCATATTTACTCAGCTCTGTGACGAGGCTATGTGAGCGTGAGACACCCCCTTCTCAGCTTCCCAGCCCACCCACATGCTGGGTGTAGAAGTGCCCCTTGCTGCTGGTGCTGGTGAGCCTGGCATTTGGGGCGTAGGAGAAAGTATGCATCAGTGTGTGCTGGGGTGGAGAGGTGGGTGGTTTGTGTGAATAGAAAATCCATGACCTTTCCAAAAATTTTTCAGAAATATGGAGGAAGGAAGCAAGAGACTTGGAGTCTGGTGCGTTGTAATAGAATCAGCCATGGCTAATCAACAATACCAGATTATAGCATGGGAGTTGCCACAAAGCCAAATGGTTAAGGGCCAGAGTGGGGTGCCCCGTGTGCAGGATGAGGCCACAGTGCTGGATTTCTCAGGAAAGGGGCCCGTGGTCTTGGGCAGTATCTTCCCAGAGTCTGGGACCCTTACAGTGAGGTGGTTTGGTGTGTGCCGGTATAAAACTCATCATCACATATTGAAGAGGTTATTTGATTTTCAGTTTTCTTTCAAACTCGCTGATGATATATCAAGGGGAAGACTTGGTTTGCTCCTAGTATGTCCCTAACCCCTTGCTGATTCTTGCTAATCTCTCTTCTTTGTTGACAGAGAACAGGGGTCCAGCTCAAAATCTACAGCAGGCAATAGGTTCAACTAGAATTTAATAACCTTGTTTTGTTTTCATCTTTTATTATCTTCAAGATATGGCAAGTAACACTGGTTTTCCATTTATAATCCTGAAAAAGTTTGCATTCGAAATGAAATCATTTGAGTAAAAGAAAATGTGGCAGTTTAAACAAAAAATATGAAGTGGATAATTTCTTGAAGATGGTGAGTGGATGGTTGAAGTTTGGGAAACACGGGTCTCTGGATTTGACCTTTGTGGGTGGGTAGGACTTGGAGAGACAAAAGAGGAGGGAGGCCTTAAGGCGCCTCGCCATGGATACTTTTAAATGTGCTCTGTGGGTAATTTTTTCTTATTTCTTTATGTTGATAGCAGGCCAGATTGGCTAGGAACTTAATGCTTAAAGAATGCCAATGTGAGCCCTGGCCGGTTTGGCTCAGCGGTTAGAGCGTCGGCCTGCGGTCCAGAGAGACCTGGGTTTGGTTCCTGCTGGGGGCACGTGCCTCAGTTGCAGTTTGTTCCCGGCCCTGGTTGGGTCGTGCGGGTGGCAACCACTCGATGTGTCCCTTTCACGTTGATGTTTCCCTCTCTCTCTCTCCCTCCCACTCTATCTGAACAAAAGGTGGAAAGATGTCCTCGGGTGAGGATTAAAAAAAAAAAAAAAAGTGCCAATGTGAAATAAGCAGAGTTTTGCTCAGCAGGGTTCATCTGTAGAAAGAGTTGGTTTGTTTTAAAGTGTGTGCTTGTTTCTGTGACTGCACCTCTTAGGGTCTGGAGCCTCTTCATTTGAGGCCCCAAAATACAAATGGCTTTTCAAGTAGAGCAAAGCTTTGGTTGAAGTATTACTTCCATTCTGTGTTTGGTGTGGACACCTTCCAGAAGTGGGTTAGCTTTCCATACTTTTTGTTCTGGTCACAGTTTTTTAGAAATCATTTGAAACACTGTGTAGAATCACTTGTCTGTACAAGATAGACAGCTGAGTGAAATTGTTAATCTGTCAAAGGGTGAGATTCAGAACTGTCAACAGGCTGGAAGACTGGGATGAAAACATTAACGTATAAATTTAGGTTTTAAAAATCCTCTACTGGAGTGATTGGGAGAGACTGACTTGATTGAACTTAGTTGACAGCAAGTAGGAATTATAACATGGAGTCTGTATGCCCATCTCTTCTATTCTTTTGTTAATCCTCACCTGAGGATATTTTTTCCATTGATTTTTAGAGAGAATGGAAGAGAGGGAGGGAAAGAGAAAGACAGACAGACATCAACATTGATTGGTTGCCTCCTGTACGCACCAACCATGGCTGGGGATTGAGCCTGCAACCCAGGTACATGCTCTTGACCAGGAGTCAAACCCGCAGCCCTTCAGCGTGCAGGCTGACACTCTAACCACAGCCACACTGGCCAGGACTGCCCATCTTTTTCTAAAAACATTTTTTCTCTTTATTGATTTTTAAAGGATACTCCCTTTAGAGGAAGGGAGAGGGAGAGAGAGAGAAACATCGATGAGAGAGCCTCCTCCTGCATGCCCCCCACTGGGGATTTTGCCCACAACCTGGGCATGTGCTCTGATTGAGAGTTGAACCGGCAACCTCTTGGTGCATGAGTCGATTCTCAACCACTGAGCCACACAGACTTTGAAAAGATGGCTTGCCATCTTTCTGATTTCTTTTGAGTTAGTTTCATCATTAATTCTGTAGAGTTTTCAGGTACTATTATATCAACTGCAAATAGATTCTTATGCTCTTTTCTCTTATCTAATTGCATGGGCTAACATTGTCAATTCAGTGTTAAGTAATGGAGATAGTGGGCATTCTTGCTGCTCCTGATCTTTTTTTTTTTTTAATCCTCACCCGAGGATATTTTTCCATTTTTTGTACAGATAGAGTGGGAGGGAGAGAGAGGAAGGGAGAGAGAGAGAGAAACATCGATGTGAAGGGACACATCGAGTGGCTGCTACCCGCACGACCAACCAGGGCCGGGGACAAACTGCAACCGAAGTACGTGCCCTTAGCGGGAACCGAACCCGGGTCTCTCCGGACCGCAGGCAGACGCTCTAACCGCTGAGCCAAACTGGCCAGGGCACTGCTCCTGATCTTAATGAGCGTGCCTCTTGTGCTTCCCCACTAACTAAGGTGCTAGCATTAAGACTGACTGAAAAATATATATATATATATAAAATGGCATGTCAAGGAAGTACACATTAATTACTGTTTTCTTGAGGCTTTTTAAAATCAGGAATGGACAAGACCATCCTTAAATAAACAGTAGCACTGGAGTCCATATCCATGGACCCAAATACCAGTTGTTAGCTAATAAAACATTACCAAAATATTACTGGCTCAACAGTATGAAAATCAGATTTAGGAAAATAAAAAGACACTTAACATTGTAGAAGTATCCAGACACTAGTCATAATTTCTGCAGAACAAGGCACCTTTTAAGTAGACGGACCACTGTCAGATACACAGTTTTTCTAATTTGGGAGAGTTTGTTATTCCCATGTCACCTGAGTATGTCAGCAGCAGTCAGTACAGTGCCAGCCCACTCCTGATAACAACATTATGGATATCCTTCATGAAATGCTTTTAGATGAATTGTACCTGTGTCACCAAACACTGACATGGCATGTTTCTTAGTCAGTCATTTGAGTTTGTTTCCTTTCTTGTAAAAGACTAATTCACCAGGCTCTTATAGTGTATCCCTAAATGTCAAGTGAGCCCGTAAGTTGCTTAGATAATATTTACTTTTCTAAGAAGTATAACTTTGTTGGAAAGATTCAAGTCCTGGAAGCCTGTCCCTGTCCCTTGTGGGTGTTGGATAATGGCGGAGGAAGCCCGGTGATCGCAGCACTGATGACGGGTTTTACCTCGTGGGTAACACGTTTGTATTGTTAGCTCCTTAGAGGATGCATTCAATCCATCTTACTCTCATTTTCAATCACAGACAGGAGTCTAGAAAGTATAAATGTCTTCTCCCCCCATGCTTTAAAACAGCTGGAGCACTTCTGGGGTGCTGAATACTGGCTTCCTGGACCATCTTTTCAGGAGGAGGACACAGGACTCTCCTGATTACGGAGTTGCTTCTGTGCTTCTGCCTAATCTCACACTTAATTTCATTCCAGTTGGAACAGGAGACAGATCCTAGAAAAAGGAGCTTTTGGAAATGTATTTGCCAGGTTGACTGAGACATTTGTGAGGTCCCTGGTGATGGAGGTATACTAATCAGATCCAAGATCTAGGTGATACTTGACAACAGATCAGTTCCTTGAAAAGTAATGGATTCCGTGGCAGTGAACTTTTTTCCATGGCCGAGAAAGCCTTACACTGTCGCCACCTGCGCACATGTGCATGCGTGTGTGAACACAGTCACAGGTCACTTCCCCTGCTTACCGCGGAGGCCGTGCGGGCCTTCGCTCACTTCCTTACACCTGACACACTTGCTCTGCTTCCTCAGGATCTTTCTCTTTTATCCTCACCCAAGGACTTTTTTCCAGTTTTTGTTCAGATAGAGTGGGCGGGGGAGAGAGGAAGAGAGAGAGACATCGATGTGAAAGGGACACATTGAGTGGCTGCCTCCCGCACAACCCCAACCAGGACTGGGGAGAATCACAACCCAGGTACGTGCCCTTGGCCGGAATCGAACCCGGGACTCTTTGGTCTGCAGCCAAATTGGCCATGGCTTCCTCAGGATCTTTGCATGTGCTGTTCCCTCTGCCTGGAAGATTATTTCCCCACTTTCTGAAGTGGCTACTGCTCCATGATTCAGGTCTGGCTCAGAGGTCAACTCCCCAGAGAGGCCCCTTCTGACCTCCTTGTCTGGAAGAGCCCTCACTTCCATTCTCTGTCCCGTCACCCTGGTGTCTTTCTCTGCAGCACACCCCCGTCTAAAATTGCCTTGTCTGTTAGCTGTGTTACGTGTTTGAGGTCTTTCTCCCTAGAAAGGAGGCTTCAGACAAGGACCCTGTGTTGTTTCCTCTACTCTGTCCCCAGTACCTAAAATAATGGCAGCCTGTTGTGAATGTTCAGTAAATATTTGTTGAATGAATGTATGTATTAATTGAATATACTCTAATCTCACAATGTCATATGTGGGGTACAAAGGCTTAACTTCACATTTATTTTTAAAAAGACATTTATATTGCTTTAAAATGTAACAGTCACGATTAGAGCTAGAAACAATTTTGTGTTACTGTGAAGCAGTTTTTCTTTTGCTGTAGTTTGACCTGATCCTCACAAGTATGGCCAAATGTATTTGAGGCCCCGAAATACCTCTGGCTTTTCAAGTAGAGCAAACTTCGGTTGAGGTGTTACTTCTGTCCTGTGTTTGGTGCACATACCTCCTGCCGGAAGTGGGTTAACTGCCATGCTTTTCACTGTGGTCACAGTTTTTTAGAAATCATTTGAAACACTGTATAGAAGGCCTAATCTGTACAAGATAGGTCGTTTTGTGAGATTGTTGTTAATTTGTCAAAGGATGAGATTCAAAACTATGCTAAGGATGTTAATTTTTGCCAAAGGTACAAAGGTAATTTAATGGAGAAAGAATAGTATTTTCAACAAATGGTGTTGGAACAGTTGAATACCATATGCCATTGACGTAAACCTTCTTTATACAGAAATTAACTTTAAATGGATCACAGGTCTAAATGTAAAACTATACAACTCTTAGAAGAAAACTCATAGACGATCTCTGTGACTTGGATCTGGACAAAGAGTTTGTACACATGGCACCCAAAGCAGGAACCATGAAAGAAGAAAATTGATTAAATGGATTTTATCAAAATTAAAAGCTCCTGCTCTTCAAAAGACACTAATAAGTGAACGAAATGACAAGCTACAGACTGGGGAAAATATTTGCCAACCACATAGCCAACAAAGGACTTGTATCCAAAATATATAAAGAACTCTCCCCCTGGCCAGTTTGGCTCAGTGGTTAGAGTGTCAGCCCGCGGATGGGAGAGTCCCGGGTTTGGTTCCCGCTAAGGGCACATACCTCGGTTGCAGTTTGTCCCCGTCATGCGGGTGGCAGCCACTCAATGTGTCTCTCTCACGTCAGTGTTTCTCTCTTTCTTTTTCCCTCTCTCCCTCCTGCTCTATCTGAAAATAAATGCAAAAATGTCCTTGGGTGAGGATAAAAATTAAAAATAAAATAACTCTCAAAACTCAACAGTTAAGAAAACAAACAACCCAGTTTAAAAATGGACATAAGACTTAGATACTTAACCAAAGAAGGTATGTGGATGACAAATGAGTACGTGAATGATGCTCAGTGTCATCATTGCCAATAGGGAAGTGCAAATTAAAGCCATAATGAGATACCACATACCTCTTCCAATGTCTAAATTCAATAAAAGAAGAAAATGAATACCACGTGGTAGTGAGGATGTGGAGCAGCTGAAACTCGCATTGCTGGTGGGAATGCAAACGGTACGCCACTCAAACAGTTAGCAGTTTCTGAAAAAGTTAAGCAGCAGTCTCCTCGACATTTACCCCGGAGAAACGAAACCTCTGTTCACACAAAATCCTGCCCAGGAATCTATAGCAGCTCTCGTGTAATTGCTAAAAGTGAGAGACAGCCCAGATGTCCAGTGGGGGAGGGGATCAGGTGTGCTACATCCGTCTGATGGAATACTGCTCTGCCGTAAAAAGGGACAAACCGTTGATGCAGGCGACAGCTTGGATCCATGCTGAGTGGAAGAAGCCAGTCTCAAAGGTTATGTATTTAGAGACCTAGAGTATAGTGGTAGTTACCAGGGGCTAAAGGGAGGGTGGGATGGGGCGTTAGTGTCCACTGGGTGTAGCGGTTCATTCTGGGATGATGAAAAGACTTATGTGGATGGATGGTGGTGATGGTTGCACAACACGTGATTGTACTTAATACCACAGAACTAACTGTACACTTATGATGGTAAATTTTATGTTGTGTGTTATCTCAGTAAAAAGAAAGGATAAAGTCAGTGGTTGCTGGAGGTCTGGGGAGGGTGTGGCTACCAAGGAGCAGGCTTGGGATGATGGGGCTGTTCTGTATCTTGATTGTGGCAGGAGTTACACAAATCTCTACATGTGTTAAAGTTCATTGACCTGCACACCCAAAAAAGTCCATTTTATTAGATGTTAGTTTAAAAGTAAAAGCAAACTCCCACACCCTACAGCAGTTGCTCCGGGGTGCAAAGCACAGAACTGAAGTGCCAGCATTGAAGCAATCAAAGTGAAGGAAAAGCCATAAAGTCACTCCCTGTCGATACGTAAATAAACAGAAAATAAAATTGGTCACAAAAGCTTCTGACATGTCTGATTGCAAAAGCCTATTGAAGTGGTTCGCACATCCTATTTTGAAGATTTAGTGCTAACTGGTAAGAAGTTGTGCACAGTGCTCATGCTTATTTAAAATTTCAGTGAAGCTTTCAGTCCAGCTTTTATTCTCCTTGCAGTTGAACTTGGATTCTCCCAGTTGTGTTTGTTAGCTCCAGTTCAACACACTGGTCCTTGGAATGCCCTTGGGAACCAGACACGGTTCTCAGATGGGGATCGAGTGGGGGCCTCATGTCTGTCGTTTCTGAGGCTTAAAAAAATGCAGGTGTTCAGAGTTTATCCTAAGCAGATTTAGGAAATTCAAAATCTGTGTTTGGGTTGGGGTCTGGGGGTGGTGGTGGTGGTGTGTGTGTGTGTGTGTGTGTGTGTAAGTAAAGCTTTGTCATGATTATGCTATGTAGCCTGGTTTGAGATCCATGGGGTAGAATGGGAGTCGGACACAGATGGATGGAGTGAGGGAGACAGAGGTAGTAGGAATACAAAAGAGGGCTATCACCCAAGCCTGGGAGGGTCTCTCTGAAAGACTTCCTGTGCGAGTTCCATGGCTCTGGGGAGTTGCTAGACAAGGACAAGGAGGGTGTTCCAACGTGGAGGGAAAGAGGGGGTATGGACAGGGCACTGCAAGCATTTGGTACAGGGGAAGAAGGTGTGCTGGAGCAGAGGGGAGAGGAGGCCCCAGAGCCAGAGATAGCTTGTGACTAAGGCCAGCTTGTAAGTCAGTTTCTCAGTCACCTGGGAGGAGATGCCCACGATGCAGATACCCTGGGCCCCACCAGGAACAGACATTCTGGGACTGGGGCCTGGAAATCTGCAGTTTTAACCAGTGCCCAGGGCTTTGGCATCAGCCACTGCAATGAGGGGTGAGGAGCCACGAAAGAGTTTGTTTCATTGTGTGTGTGTCTCATTCGCGTTTCATAGCATAGCTCACGCCTGGAACCCACTGCTGAGCCTTGTATTTGGGAACTCTGATCTTTATCGGGGGACAGGTTTGTGGATTAGTTGACTTTCTGCAGGTGTCTGTTCATACAAGTGTCGTTATTTTCCAGAAGGTAGTAGAAACCTCTGAGTGGGGTTCTGGGCCTGTTGGGTTTTTGTTGGGGAAGAAAAAGTGAGGTGGGGTCTGCCCTGGAGGAGAAGGTAACACTTCATAATTTCCCGGTGTCCTTCCCAGGAGCAGCCAAGCTGGACAGACGACCTACCACTCTGCCACCTGTCTGGGGTGGGCTCCGCGTCCAACCGAAGCTACTCTGCTGATGGCAAGGGCACTGAGAGCCACCCGCCCGAGGACAACTGGCTCAAGTTCAGGTGGGAGTGTCTCCTGGGCACTGGAAGCAGGTTTGCAAACAAGGAGCAGCACAGCTTTGCACCTGCCTCGCGTGGGGCTTGCAGTGAGATGTGGCCCATGAGAGGGAGCGTCTGCTACTGGCCCTTCCACATCTAGACTCAGGCTAGCCTAGAACTTGCTACAGTTGGGTGGGGAGCATCCCAGAAGGTCACAGCCAAGTAAAATGTTGGTCAGAGTGGGGGACCCAGGTGGGCACCTGGAGCCATAGCAGTTGTATCTTTGGTTTCCCCCAATTTTGTCCATCCTCCCCCTCTACTCTGGAACTGGTGTCATTCTTCCGTGAGCCCTAGTCTCAGGCCGCCTGGTCCTCTCTCTCTGTCAGAAGTGAGAACAACTGCTTCCTGTACGGGGTCTTCAACGGCTATGATGGCAACCGGGTGACCAACTTCGTGGCCCAGCGGCTGTCTGCAGAGCTCCTGCTGGGCCAGCTCAACTCTGAGCACACGGAGGCCGATGTCCGTCGTGTGCTGCTGCAGGTACGGGCTCGGACTGGCTGACCGAAACCGGGCGGATCATGTGCCCCAGGAACTGTACAGTGTGGGGTGAGCCTGGGCTGGTCTGAAGACGGCCCGCTCCTCTTCTGCAGAGGACCCAGCTTTGGGAGCCTATCCCAGCGACTGGGGCCCCCCAGTTCCCGGGAGTCTAGGAGCAAGCACGTGGCAGTGGTCCTTACCCACAACTGGCAGGGTTGGCTCTGGAGGAGGTAGTCCTGGGGAACGGAGAAGTAGGGCTGGAACCTTGGGCAGAGGGTATAGTGGGGAGTGCTGATTTGGGGTGATTCAGGATGGTCCCTTCCCTTCGGGTGTGACACAGGTGCTCAGCCTTTGGTTGCGCCAGCACCCCGGGCCTCGCCTCCTCACTTCCAGTTGCGTGGTGCTCCTTCGCCAGATCTGCATTGTTGCTGCTGTTTTGGAGGTTTTCTTCCTGCATCTCCTTTTAGCAGCGCATCTGGAGCACTTAGTTTGGAAGATGGATTTCTGTTCATTGAAAACAGCGTCCCAGCCCCTTTCCTGCCTCAGCACCCCAGGGCCCAAGCTCCCTCCCCAGCCTCAGGGCCCTGTGCCCGTGGTTCCCCACTGGTCCCCCCAGGAAAGGCAGCAGCATGACCAGTGATCAGGGGCCAGCAGGATGTGGCAGTGACACCAGCTGAAATTGATCTGGACTTGCTCTGAGCCAGGTGCCGAGGGCTCAGTCACCCTCAGAGCAACCCCTGCCTCTGTTCACAGGTGAGGAGACCGGGCTGCCAGCTGGCAAGCGGCAGGGCTGGAGTCACTCCCAGGCGGCCCGATTCCCGCCCGTGCTCCTGGCCTCTCGGCTTTAACCTTACCTCTGGTCGCTCCGCAGAGCCACGCGTGAGGCCACCACACGATGAGCCACACTGAGCACACCTTCGCTGTTTGCTGGGGCGTTTCAGCAACAGGTAGCAGTGGTGTTTTGAACCAGCCGCCCTGACTCCTGTCCCTGTCCTCTCTGTGCCTCTAGGCCTTCGACGTGGTAGAGAGGAGCTTCCTGGAGTCCATCGACGATGCTTTGGCCGAGAAGGCGAGCCTGCAGTCCCAGCTGCCCGAGGTGACCGCCTGGCCTGCTCCCCGGAAGAGCACTTCAAGGCTGGCTTTGCGAGAGCAAGGACTCCTCTGCCATGTCACTCCTAAGCCATTGACACCGTAGGGCTAGAGCAGCATGAGTTGGGGAACAGTCCGAGACGGGGGCGTGGGTGACAATGGGTGTGCCCTCCAGCGGCCTCCTGGCTGCTGTGGGCAGCTTTGCTCAGGTCGAGCGTGGGGCGGGCAGTGAAGGGGTGAGGAAAGGCCCTTTCAGGTCAGTCCTTGACTTGAGTCTGTCCACAGCCTTGTCACCTACCCATTCACATCACCCACCAGCACTTTCAGAGACTATGGGGCGAGTGAGGTCACTCTGGCCTTCCTAGAGAGGCCTGTCTGGAAGTGCAGCTGCCGTCCTGGCCTGGCCTCCAGTCCCTGCTCTGTAGGGGGTGGGCTTGGTGATGTGGTCTCCAAGGACCCGGCCTGCTCTGACCCCCAGTGGTGGCTTGTAGGGTATCCCCCAGCACCAGCTGCCTCCTCAGTATCAGAAGATCCTTGAAAGACTCAAGGTGTTGGAGAGGGAGACTTCAGGAGGGGCCATGGCTGTTGTGGCTGTCCTTCTCAACAACAAGCTCTATGTCGCCAACGTCGGTGAGCCACCTGTCCCAGGGCAGGGCGGGCTGGGAGAGAGGCTCGGCTTTGGGCTGTGCATTCTCTGGGCAGCCTGCTTTCCAACACGTAGGACCTCCAGCCCGAGTCTGCCGAGGCCATGGGGTGGGCTTCCTGGTACAATGCAGGAGTGTCTCAGCCCCAGGGGGTGAGTTGGAAGTACCAGGCTGGGATGTAGGCAGCCCAGCTTTCGTCCCCATGCTGCCCCCAACGCTTAAGGCCTTTGGGGAGTTGTGTCCCTGTCTTAGTCACCTCAGTGCTTCCTCTTCTGGAGGAGGTGGTCGACTATGGAAGACTCACTTGACATCCCGTGGAGGGCGGTGAGGAGGGCTGGATGTGGCCAGAGGGTGAGGGTCACGGGGACTTCATGAGGGATTTGTGGGCAGAGAGGAAGCCACCTGGGAGCCTGAGGAGGCCGTGTCCCTAGGGTGGTGATTACTGTAGGAGCTCTAGACCCCACTGATACATCCCTCTTCTCGTCCTCCTTCCCTTAAGATTTCATCATGGGAAAAATTGTAAAGTGTAAAAAAAAAATAGAGTGGCTAGCATTTCATGAACCCTGATGTGCCTCTCCCCAGCCCCAAGAGTCATCTCCTCATGGCCAGTCTCATTTCATCTACAGCCTTTGCCCCTGCACTGTCGTGAGGCAGACCCCAGACACCATGGCTTGGTATCTAAACATTTCAGTGTGTTTCCCCAGCAAACGATCCCTCATTAAAATCGTCATCATAATCATCCTAGGATGGCACTGGCAGAGTTGAACCCAATTCCTTAATCTCAGCAGCTCTCCCGGACTGCTGACTCGCCCAGGGGTCTGAGCTGGTTTCAAGGATTTCCATGTGTGAGATGACTGCCTCCCTCCCCCTCCCCCTCCCCCTGCCCCTTCCCCTCTGTCTCTTCAACGTGGCCTTTCCCTCCATATGCTCAGTCTTTGCTCAGCTGCTCGAATTCCACTGCAGGTACGAACCGTGCGCTTCTGTGCAAGTCCACGGTGGACGGGCTGCAGGTGACACAGCTGAACGTGGACCACACCACGGAGAATGAGGATGAGCTCTTCCGCCTCTCACAGCTGGGTGAGTGGGGACCGGGCCGAGGGGTCAGACGGGAGGGCACCCCTTGCGGCTCATCCTTGCCCTCTTCTGGTGGTCATGTGGAGAGAGGTGTGAGGTGGATGGGCTGGGACCAGCCTGCCTGTGGGGTTGCATTCCAACCCTGTTGCTTACTAGTTGGTGATATTTGGAACGTACTCAAGTTTTCTGGGCCTCAATTTCCCCATCTGTGCAATGAGATAACAGTAACACCCGCCTCGGTGTGGTGAGGATTAAAAGTGGTAACACATGTAAAATGCTCCCCGGAGTACCTGGCATATGTTCACTGTTATTGGTGGAGACGGGAGGCTTAAGAGGTCCTGGGATTTCAGCCACTGCCGCAGCCTCCCCACTCCGCAGGCAGTAATACTGGGCAGTGCTGGATCTGCTGGATCTTGGAGGAAGTGCTCCCAGTGAGGGGGTGTTCTGGCGGATGGGGATGGGGACTGAGGACACTGTGGGGCATTGGGTTAGCCACTCTCTAGGATGCTGGTGTGACTTTATTTTCTGTTCCGTGGGTCCTCACTGCCTTATTTCATGGGTGTATCTGTCCCCTTCTCTTTGTTCTTCATTATGAACAAGGCCTGCCTCGTTTTGTTCTCTCCCTGATAGGTTTGGACGCAGGAAAGATCAAGCAAGTGGGGAACATCTGTGGGCAGGAAAGCACCAGGCGCATTGGGGATTACAAGGTCAAATATGGCTACACTGACATCGACCTACTCAGGTAGGTGGCTGGCTCAGCTGTGCCCCCTCCCCACCTCCCCTTAGGCTCTAGGCACAGGAGGTGCAGTTGAGGTAGCTCAGAGCCCAAGGAGACTCTTCCTTCCAGAGAGGTTGGTGTGGCCCGGAAGTCAGAGCCCTATAAAACAAAGTTGGCAAAGGCTTAAAGCCAAGGGCAGCTACTGGTGCCACAGGGCCTAGCAGGAGAGGCCAAGGTCAGCCTGGGCTTCCTGGTGTGGATAGGGACAGACCAAAGGCCTGCTGGTCAGTGCTGTTATGGCTAGGGCCAGGGCGGAGGTGCGAGACAAGTTGTACATTTCCCTCCAGGGGACACTCCCTTTCAGTCGCCACCCAGTGCTCATAAGCAAATGGGCAGTGCCAGTAACTGGGAGCCTTTACTGTGCCAGCCCATGCACACATCCTCTTGTTCCGTCCTCACTCAGGCACGAGGAGTTGGTACTGTTATTACCCAAAGGTATTTTCATATGTGGAAACTGTGACATGGTGCCTTTAGGTAGTCTCTCTAGAGGGTACCAGGGCTAGCTGTGGGCAGAGGCAGGGCTTGAAGCCAGGCAGCCTGAACTGAGCACGTCCTTAATGTTGATTGGAAAATAGGGGTGTGTGTGCCATCATGGCATTTAGTGTCACAGTCGGAACCATGGTGGAATCACGGCCCATCGTGGCCAGGCCTTGTCATGTCTCAGAAACACAAGCTAGAACTCCTTACTCTCAGGATTTAGGCAGTTGAGTTTGGAACATTTTGTCTCCAATTTGTAGGGTTCTGTTGCTTTATTGGAAAGTACATATGTGGTCCTGGTCGATTTTGCTCAGTGGTTAGAGCATCAGCCTGCGGACCGGAGAGACCCAGGTTCGGTTCCTGCTACGGGCACGTACCTCAGTTGCAGTTTGTCCCTGGCCCTGGTTGGGGTTGTATGGGTGGCGACCACTCAATGTGTCTCTCTCACATTGATGTTTCTCTCTCTCTCTTCCCCCCTCTCTCCCTCCCACTCTACCTGAAGATACATGCAAAAATGTCCTTGGGTGAGGATTTAAAAACAAAGAAAGAAACAAAGTGCATATGTGGTTTAAAACAACTCAAACAGTGCCAAGGATATACTGTGCAAAAGACTTATTTCTTCTACTTCCAAGACGGGACTCCTTCCCCAGAAACTGCTAGTTTCTTTTTTTTTTTTCTTTTTTAGTATGTTTTATTGATTTCAGAGAGAGGAAGGGAGAGGGAGAGAGAGATAGAAACATTGAGGAGCCCTGGCCGGTTTGGCTCAGCAGTTAGAGCATCGGCCTGCGGTCCGGAGAGACCCGGGTTTGGTTCCCGCTAAGGGCATGTACCTTGGTTGCAGTTTGTCCCCGGCCCTGGTTGGTCGTGCGGGTGGCAGCCACTCGATGTGTCCCTTCACATCGATGTTTCTCTCTCTCTCTCTCTCTCTCTCACTTTCTTCATCTCTCTCCCTCCCACTCTATCTGTGCAAAAAAATGGAAGGATGTCCTTGGGTGAGGATAAAAAAAAAAAAAGAAGAAACATTGAGGAGAGAGAAACATTGATGGGGAAACCTGGATATGTGCCTTGACCAGGAATCAAACCTGTGACCTCCTGGTACATGGGATGATGCTCAACCAACTGAGCCACGCTGTCCAGGCAAAGCTGCTAGTCCCTCGTGTACCCTGCCCAAAGTTCCTGTGTGTGTGCCCTTAAATGTGTGTGTGGTGGGAGGGGGGCAGGGGTGGGCATCCTTTTCAAACACCCACTAAACCGAGCATGCCCTTTCCAGTGTTCTGTGCCTCACTGTTTTCGTTAGGCGTCAGCACACGCCTGCTGGCCCCTACCAGTGGACCCTCGGGATGTTTCCAGACTCCACTCTTCCAGGTGCTGTTGCCAGAAATGTCATCTGGTTGCCTCTGTGCACGTACACATGCAGGAACTTGCTGACGCTGACGGTGCATCAGAAGTGACCCCTGTGCCGAGAGTGTCAGTGGGGCCTGTCAGCTTGACACTTGCTTTGGAGGAGCCCAGGGGGAGTGGGTTGCCTGCCCTTCTCCTGGCATTGCCCAGGCTCTGTGGACAGGAGATGCAGTGTGGGGCCAGGATTGGCATTTGACCTTTGCCATCCTGAGCCCAGTCACTCTAGCTTTTCTGACCCTCAGAATGTGATTTTAGTAGCTATGGTCCGAAGACAAGTCTGATTTTCTGGGTTCTCTTTTCTCCTTGTCAGATGTGTGTTTTATTTTACATTCTGGGGTAGATTCTTTTCCTTAGCAAAATAAATATCCCTTGAGGGCCATTCCAAGTACAGCTGTCCCCCAACTTTCTCTTCCCCCAGCGCTGCCAAGTCCAAGCCCATCATTGCGGAGCCTGAAATCCACGGCACACAGCCCCTGGACGGAGTGACTGGCTTCCTGGTGCTGATGTCTGAGGGGCTGTACAAGGCTCTGGAGGCAGCCCACGGGCCTGGGCAGGCCAACCAGGTGAGCTGAGCCTAAGCAGAGCGCAGCTGGCCTGCCTTCAGGGTGGCATGTTCCCCTGGGGACCCATCCAGCCCTCCTGCTCAGCACTAAAGTGCTCAGGGACCAGAGCTCTGATCCTCAAATGCCGTTGCTAGATATTTTCTCTGGGCTCAAAGCTGGGGAAGAAAAACGCCAGAGCTCCAAGAATACCCATCCTACCCAAGCTCTGCTCTATCTGGGCTTGAGGCAGGGTCCGCCCCCAGGGCCCGAGCAACGCCCGAAGGGAGAGGGCGAGACGGATGGAACTGCCGTGGCCCACGTGGCTCCAGAGACGCCTGGGCCGAGGAGGAGAGCGCAGAAGTGGTGTCGCCTCGCACACAGAGCACTGGCCAGGGAGTGGGCTGGCCACGTCCAGGTCCGGCGCCACCCTTCCTTCGCTCCCTCGCCGAGCTGCAGATCATTTCAGTTTGTGCTCGTCTCTAAGAGGGGGTGACAACGTCCACTTCGTGGGGCTGTGGTGAGGGCTAGGTCCCACCTTGGACACCTCGTGTCAGACAGTCATCACTGAAGCGGCCACTTCACAGAGGATTCTGAAGAGTGGCTGCTTTTGCCTGACCTTGGACGGCTGGGTTGGTCAGATAGTTCAGGTCGTAGTTCTGACTATGAGTCTTTTTGTTTTTTGCATTTATCTTCAGATAGAGCGGGAGGGGGAGAGAGAGGGGGAAGAGAGAGAGAGAAACATCAATGTGAGAGAGACACAACGAGTGGCTGCCACCCACATGACCCCAACGGGGGCCTGGGACAAACTGCAACCAAGGTACGCGCCCTTAGCGGGAACTGAACCCAGGGCTCTCTGGTCCATGGGCCAACGCTCTAACCACTGAGAAAACCGGCCAGGGCCCGTATGTAAGTCTTATAGGAAGGTAACTTTTTGCTTCATGCTGTAATAAAAGATGATGAGGGCAAGTCTCCTGATACCTGTGTTCAGGGTTTTCACCTGCTTTATCTCACTCCTTCTGGCAGCCTTGGAACATGAGGGCAGCAGCTCCCCGCCACGTCCAGTCAAGGCGCCTGGGGCTCCGAGTCCAGGGTTTTACCTGAGGTGACCTAGGCATCGGGGAGGGAGCTGAGCCCGCCCTGACTGGCCCCAGGTCGTTTCCTGTTATCTGACCCTGCTCCCTACCTCCAAGAGACTGGCCAGCAAGCACGTAGAGGATTTGTGGTTTTATCTTATCAATGTGATTTTGTTTTTTCTTTTCTTTGGTCTTCATAATAGAATTATCCATTGGCTTCTACTGGGTTCTAGCATACACTGGACAGTGGACTTCTCTGAGGACAGGGACCCTGTCTTTACTCTGTGTCTCCATTTTCTGACAAAATTGGTATATCATAGTCAATAATAAGCCTGTTCCCGGAAAGAAAGCATAACCACAGTTGATGGGGCTGTTTAGCAGTTCCCAGATGCCATCGAAACCATTATGTTATCTAACCCTGATACTAACCCAGGGAGGTGGGTCTATCCCGATTCTATTGGTGTAGAAACCAACAATAAGAGAGTTCACAAGGTCACACCTTTTCTAATGAGAAAGTTCCAGAAGGATTATCCTGAACACCTTGAAAAGCTCAACTTGCAGGTGTGGCTTGTGGGGATTTCCTTCAGCTGCTTGACCAGTGACCCCTAAGAGTCATGGCCTACAGTGGCTGGGCCCCGTGTCCCTTACCAGGTTCTGCCCCTCTGCCCCAGGAGATCGCTGCCATGATCGACACTGAGTTCGCCAAGCAGACTTCCCTGGATGCGGTGGCCCAGGCCGTGGTGG
This sequence comes from Molossus molossus, assembly GCF_014108415.1. NCBI lineage: Eukaryota > Metazoa > Chordata > Mammalia > Chiroptera > Molossidae > Molossus > Molossus molossus. Next base: position 4,450,377 of record NW_023425345.1, on the reverse strand, counting down.
ACCGGGTGAAGCGTATCCATGGTGACACCTTTGCCAGTGGTGGGGAGCGTGCCAAGTTCTGCCCAAAGCACGAGGACATGACCTTGCTGGTGAGGAACTTTGGCTACCCGCTGGGCGAAATGAGCCAGCCCACAGCATCCCCGGCCCCAGGTAAGTGTGCAGGGCGAACAGGAAGCCCCCTGAGGAGGCCGCCTGGCAGGGCGTGGGTGGGGTGCAGAGTGGCCGAGATGGGCTGACTTTCAAGCTCTCTGAGCTGCCTTTGTGTGTTTCTCCTTTTTGTCTGAAAGGAGGGATTGCCGTGGGCCCTGGCTGCCTCGTAATGACCTGAGGGCAAATGCTTGAAGAGACACCCAGCGCATGATAGGGACTTGGCTCCCGCACTGAGGGCCTGCTCTGTGCCTGGCACTTGACCCAAATGTTTCCTGTGGTCCTCATTAACAGCCCTCAGGAAGATAGCACCCCCTCTCACAGAGCCGGAAATGGAGGCTCGAGAAGAAGGACTTAGGCGAGGCGAAGCATGTGGACAGAGGGTCCGTGAAGCCTGGCTCTGTCCCTGGGCCATGTTGGGCTGAGAGGAACATGCTTTACTCTCTACTTTTTTTTCCTTTATTGAATTTTAGACAGAGAGAGGAAGGGAGAGGGAGAGAGAGATAGAAACATCGATGAGAGAGAACATCGAATAGAGAGAACATCGATTGGCCACCTCCTGCATGCCCCCCACTGGGGATCGGGCCCACAACCTGGGCATGTGCCCTGATTGGGAATCGAACCGGCGACCTCTTGGTGTACGGGTGGATGCTCAGCCACTGAGCCAGGTGGCAGTAACCCTTTCATTGGGCAGCTTGGCACTTGATTATCCTGTTTTGAGCTCTAGCGGTGCCATGCTGCTGAGCTCAAGCCCCTGCCTGACCTGGAAATCTTTGCCACTAGACCCTCCCCTGTCCCATGGGGCAGAGGCCAAGCTGCAGCTTGGGGAGCCAGGGCGGGTCACCGCCTTCTCCTCTCGGCCCTCAGACACCACCCGTCAGGCCCTGGAGCAACCCTGTTCCCACCATGCCAGCCACTCCCTGTGTCCACCCCTCTCTTCCGAAGCTGCAGGAGGACGCGTGTACCCCGTATCCGTGCCATACTCGAGCACCCAGAGCACCAGCAAGACCAGTGTGACCCTCTCCCTCGTCATGCCCTCACAGGGCCAGCTGGTCAATGGGGCCCACAGCGCTTCCACCCTGGATGAAGCCACTCCCACCCTCACCAAGTAAGCCCCGCCCCAGCCCCAGCAGCTCTCAGGCCTGCCTCCTGGGACAGCCCAGTGTCTGAACAGGAATGCCAGGGGCACTTCCTGTAGCTGCGTGATCTTAGTGAGCCGCCCTGGGGTGGTGTACCTCTCAGATGCTCTGCCTCCCTTCCTGGGGTACCCTCCTGGACCCGAGGCAGGAAGAGGCAGCGCTGCAGGTTCCAGCATCGCGCTGAAGTGGGCCTGGGAGGGCAGGTTCCTGGGGCAGAGTGGCTGAGGCTGGCAGCCGATGTTGGCGGCCCGCTGGTCACATTTTCCTGCCAGGCCCATGTGAGTTTCCACTGAATGAGAGGGTTCTCCTCCATTCTCTCTTTCCCATTTTGAAGTGTGTGATGTAGGGTGGCCTCCCCAGCGACCTCCATGCTTGGGGGACGTTTGGCCTGTGCTAGAGTGTCGGAGCCAGTGTTCTCTGACTAAAACGTCTGATTTAGCTTTGAAGTGAGTTCTCTAGTTTAAGGCAGGGGGAGGGGAAGAGGCAGCAGGGGGCCTGGAGCCTGAGGTGGGGTGGGCAGGCCCCTTCCTTACTGCGGACCTGCCTTCAGGTCTGGTGTCCACCCCACCCCCTTCACTCTGTGGAATGTGCACCCCACACACCTCCCACCACACCAGGGGGCCAGGATCTGGTTTCCACATTCCAGCCCTGCACAGAATAATAGAGATGCCACTCCCAGCCCACTCAGAGGATGTGGCCAATTGGAAAGGCCATCAGGAAGGGAGTGGTGCTGTTTCCCTCTGCCTAGAGGGGGCCTTTCCTTCTCCCTGCCCCCATGCTGCTGCCGCCACCACCACTGAGGGCTGGAGGGGCCTGCCAGGCAGCTGAGCAGTGGGCGTCCTGATGCAGTCGGGGTGGCCTCCCACCCCTGCAGGACTGCCCGAGGGGGCCACTAGCTGTGTCCGTGAAGGCGCAGAGCATGATAGCCATGGTCCCAGACAGGCTGGAGAACCAGGCATCCTTTTGCACCCCTAACTCCATGGGGGCCTCTGAACAGCCCCTTCCCTCCGTTTTGCATTAAACATTAGTTGGGCCCCACTGTGGGCTGGCCGGGAGCCGGGTGCTGGGCAGTGCTGGGAGTTTGCGGGACAGTGGGCCAGCAGGTAATTCCCAGCTGTCACATGGTCTGTAACAGAGGCTGGCACCAAGGAGCTCTGAGAACACGGGGGACTTGTCTCCCCAGCCAGTGAGAGAGAACTGGGAGGGCAGGAGGGAAGAAGGAAGGTTTTCTGGGAGGAGAGTCCTGCCGGCCTGTGATCAGTGGGGTTTGGATCGGGGTGGGCTCTAGCTCCGCGCCGCTCTGAAGGCCCCGGGTCACATACAGTAGCCACTCGCTGTGCGTGGCTACTGAGCACTGGAGCAGAGTGACTCGTTTTAATTCTAGTTAATTTAAATAGTCACATGTAGCTAGAGCTTGGAAAACACATTTGACTTTTCATTTGCTCCTTAAGGACATGTGGTTGGGCTGGCTCTTTTGGTCACCTTTGTTACAGAGGCCTGTGGTTTGAGGCAGAGGCCTCTCTAGCCCTAGGCTGGAAGCCAGCACTCCTGACTGACTGTCCCCTGTTGTTCCTGTAGCCAGAGCCCGACCCTGACCTTGCAGTCCACCAACACGCACACCCAGAGCAGCAGCTCCAGCTCCGACGGGGGCCTCTTCCGCTCCCGGCCCGCCCACTCGCTCCCACCCGGTGAGGATGGCCGTGTTGAGCCCTATGTGGACTTTGCTGAGTTTTACCGCCTCTGGAGCGTGGACCATGGCGAGCAGAGCGTGATGACGGCACCGTAACCCTGGCTGGGGGAGTGCAGCTCAAGCAGGACCTTGTGTGAAGGCCAGGGGCCACCACTGGGCCAGGATAGGCTTTCCCCAGCAGGTGCCTGTGCTGTGGGGCCAGCAGGGGCCCAGTCCTCAGCCTGCACCGTCCCCTCAGCCAGCTCTCCGCGCTGTAGAGCGGATCCTCAGGGGGCGCCGTGCAGACCAGACCCCTTGGACATGCTTGTCACTGCTCAGGGGCTGGAGGACTCCCTAGGGCAGCCTCAGCCGAGACCATCGCTATTTCTCAGAACAAAGATGCAAGTGCAGAAGCTGGGCTGGCCTACACACCCGTGTGGGGCAGGGTGTGCAGAGATTCTCCTGTGACCCTGCGTGTCACAGGCCCAGCAGCCAGCCACTGCTTTCTCAAGCCACCCCTTCCCGCCACCCTGTCCCCCTGGAAGTGCGTGTGGCTAGTGCCCGTGCCCCTCACCACTGGCCAGTGGTTTCCTGCTTGCTTCTCCAGCCTCCAGAGTGAATCCCGGTGACGTCTACACCTTCGAAACTGCACCCGTCCCTGGGCTCCTCCCTGGGCCAGCTTAGGTTTTCAGTGGTAAACATTCAAGAAGACCAGGGAAGTGTTGGGGGCCTGGGATGGCTGCAGAGGGGACAGGTCAGGGGAAAGGAACTGGAGGTAACTGGTCCAAAAGGAGCACTGATCCTGGAGTCCCCCAAAGAGGGTGAGCTGGGCTGGCGTCTCCCCCAGAGCTGGAGTTGCAGGAGAGCAGACATGCCCGGACCACGCGGGGCCGTGGCTCTGGTCAGGCTCCTCCAGGAGAGGAAGGCCCCGAATCGGTGAGCTGACTCCACTTGTGTTTTCCTTCTGGAGCTGGGGAGGGCCACAGGTGGGGAGCCACGAAGATCAGTGACCTTGGCACTGACGACGGTCTCTGCCTGCTGCCCGTAACATCCAGGACTGGAGTCAGGCCAGGCTTGTGAGAGAGGGAGCGTGGAAAGTGGTTCTTCGAGACCCGATGCTGTCGTCAGGGCTCGAGTGTGCCCTGCATTTCCAGGCACGGGGCAGACTCGGGCAGCCAGGCCCTGGGTTCCACCACTCCGTGCGTGCTCACTGCCTTCTAGGGGGCGGGCACCGCACTCCTGTGGTCACAGGAGAAGCAAGCCCAGGAGACTCAAGGTGTGCCCAAGTCACGGGCTGAGGTGGAGCGGAACTCAGACCTGTCAGTCCCTGAGGCCCCTGGATTCTGCCACCTGTCCCCAGCTCCCAGCCTCCTGCCCCACGAGGCCCCGGACGGAACTCACCAAGGACTGGTTACTGTGTGTGGCTTCCAGTGTGCTTGGACTCTGAAAGGTCAAAGGTCAGTTCCAAAGCCCTGCTCTGTCTGTGGTCTCGGAATAGGGGAGCCTGGCAGGAGCCAAGGAATTGCGCTTCTCGGCACAGCCCTCGCTCCCCTCGCGAAGCCATCTCTCCCCTGCACGCAGATTTGAGGCTTGGGAACAAAGGGAATTCTCTTCCAAGAATGTCTTGGTGATGCTGTTTGGTCTTTAGAAATAGAATCACTTTTGACCGCAGTAAAGGAGTAGTAAACGGTGGCATTCTGTGTCATAGTGTTAATGGTGCTGTCACTCCTGTCTTGTGTAACTTGCGTGACCCGGGGAGGAGGGGAGGAGGTCGCCTCCTGAATCCAGCTCCCCAGGCCGGGGTGGGGGTGGCAGAGCTGGGAAGCGAACCTGGCTTCCTGGCTGGCCCTGGGCTGCTGCCTCAGCCCTATGGAAGCGCTGGCTGGTCGCATCCCTCCAGGTGGCCCTCACAGTGGCCCCTCCGCTGGTGGTGTGGCCGTCAGAGCGTCAGGTCGCAGGACAGTGGACGTTAGCGGATGTTCAGGGGCTTCCTTTGCTTTATTTTTAGGTTTTGTTTGGGTGGAGGATATTCTATAAACACCAGACCGTAAAATGCCTCTTCTTGTTTTGGGGACTTAAGAAACCTATTCGACAGCTGACTAAAACCGAAACTGGCTGAGGAACAAAGCCAAGCTCAGCATCTGGGTGGTGGGCTTCCAGACCCCTCTCTCTCCTTTGGGGCACCGGCAGAACTGCCTTTCAGGACCAGCCCCCTTGGCCTCCTCAGCTGTCCCCCAGGGTGACCTGACTACCTGGAGCCCCCGTGGCAGCCTCGCACCCTGGGCGGGAGGCAGTGGGTGCACCATCTCGCAGATGAGTGTCTGCGGCACAGACTGTGGGCGTGGTCCCAGCACAAATGGCGCTGTCTACCCCATGGCCCCAGGGCTCTCCCAGCACCTGCTGTGCCCTTGGCGTGTGGGGGCAGGACTCTGCCCTGCTGGCTGTGTGTCCCCTGTCCCCTTAAGCCTTCCTCAGGAGGGCGAGAGGGCACTGCTCAGCCTTCCAGTTCCCTTTGGGGGATAAGGGGGAGCCTAGGAGCCGGCTTGAGATTTAAGAAGTGGCAGGGGTCAGGACAAGGAGAACCAAGGCAGGCAGGAGAAGCTGCCCAGCCAAGGGCCGGTCACCCCTCACACGTGGGCAGATGGCCCCCACCATGCCAGGAGCCCACTGGAGCCCGCTGCAGCCTTTGACCCTCCTACGGCCTCAGCGGGGAGGGCGTCCAGTTTCCCTGAGACCAGGGCAGGTAGGACCAGCCCACCCGCCGCCTGCTGCCTGTGTCCACTTGCCCCTTGAGGACATCTCGTTCCCTCACAGGACAGGGTTGATCAGACCAGATGGGGCCTGGCCTCCGGAAGCCACTGCTTGTCCCTGGCAGGTGGGCAAGAAGGGGGACGTCGGCCGTGCCAGGAGCTCTGGGGACGCCCATGGGCATCTTCACTAGGTTTTGTGTTGGTGTGTCCGGTCCTTGTCTGGTCCTCCAGTTCTCATGACCCAACCCTCCAGCTGGTGGGTGGGTTGTCCCCACTACTGGTGCATTGGCAGCGAGACCTGTCAGGAGCCACTTGTGCCACTGTGACATTGACATCTAGGGAAAGGCATGTGATTGCACTCTTTATGCAGCTGGTTGCTTCCTGTCACTCAGGCCTCAGCACAACTGCCATCTCCTCAGGGAGGCCTGCCCTGGCCCCGCCCCAGCCACACCTGCCCCATCCACCTGTGTCATCTGTTTCACAGAAACTCACTGTCTGACATGGCTCATTCATCTGTTTGCGCCTACAGCTCACTAAGATGTTCCTTCACTCGTGAGAGTGGGCCTCTGTCTACCCCAGTCCACTGGGTCCTGGCCCAGGGTTAGTGTGGTGTCGGCCACGTAGTAGCCCTTCACATGTGTTGAGTGAATGATCAGTGAATAGCTGTGTGACCTTGGGCCAGTCACTTGACCATGCTGAGCCTCTGTTTCTTCCTCTATAAAATGAGGATCCAACCTCTACTTACAAAGGTGGCCTGACATGTCTGAGCCACCAAAGAGGTAAGAACTGCCCTACAGATGTGGGGAGGGACTGGGACGCGCTGCAAGAGCATGAGCTGAGATCGCCGCCCTCCACTAGCGCCTCCCCGCCCTCCACCAGCGCCTCCCCGCCCTCCACCAGCGCCTCCCGCCCTCCACTACCGCCACCCCGCCCTCCACCAGCGCCTCCCGCCCTCCACCAGCGCCTCCCCGCCCTCCACCACCGCCACCCCGCCCTCCACCACCGCCACCCCGCCCTCCACCACCGCCTCCCCGCCCTCCACCAGCGCCTCCCGCCCTCCACTACCGCCACCCCGCCCTCCACTACCGCCACCCCGCCCTCCACCAGCGCCTCCCGCCCTCCACCAGCGCCTCCCCGCCCTCCACCAGCGCCTCCCCGCCCTCCACTACCGCCACCCCGCCCTCCACTACCGCCACCCCGCCCTCCACCACCGCCACCCCGCCCTCCACCAGCGCCTCCCCGCCCTCCACCAGCGCCTCCCCGCCCTCCACCAGCGCCTCCCTGCCCTCCACTACCGCCACCCCGCCCTCCACTACCGCCACCCCGCCCTCCACCAGCGCCTCCCCGCCCTCCACTACCGCCTCCCCGCCCTCCACTACCGCCACCCCGCCCTCCACTACCGCCACCCCGCCCTCCACCAGCGCCACCCCGCCCTCCACTACCGCCACCCCGCCCTCCACTAGCGCCTCCCCGCCCTCCACCACCGCCACCCCGCCCTCCACCAGCGCCTCCCCGCCCTCCACCAGCGCCTCCCCGCCCTCCACTACCGCCACCCCGCCCTCCACTACCGCCACCCCGCCCTCCACCAGCGCCTCCCCGCCCTCCACTACCTCCACCCCGCCCTCCACCAGCGCCTCCCCGCCCTCCACTACCGCCACCCCGCCCTCCACTACCGCCACCCCGCCCTCCACTACCGCCACCCCGCCCTCCACTACCGCCACCCCGCCCTCCACTACCGCCTCCCCGCCCTCCACCACCGCCACCCCGCCCTCCACCACCGCCCACCCCCCCGCCCTCCACCACCGCCACCCCGCCCTCCACCACCGCCACCCCGCCCTCCACCACCGCCACCCCGCCCTCCACCACCGCCACCCCGCCCTCCACCAGCGCCTCCCCGCCCTCCACTACCGCCACCCCGCCCTCCACCACCGCCACCCCGCCCTCCACCACCGCCTCCCCGCCCTCCACCAGCGCCACCCCGCCCTCCACCACCGCCACCCCGCCCTCCACCACCGCCACCCCGCCCTCCACCAGCGCCTTCCCGCCCTCACTACCTCCACCCAGCCCTCCACTACCGCCACCCCGCCCTCCACTACCGCCACCCCGCCCTCCACCAGAGCCTCCCCGCCCTCCACCACCGCCACCCCGCCCTCCACCACCGCCACCCCGCCCTCCACCACCGCCTCCCCGCCCTCCACCACCGCCACCCCGCCCTCCACCACCGCCACCCCCGCCCGCCTACACTACCGCCACCCGCCCTCCACCTACCGCCACCCCGCCCTCCACCACGCGCCATCCCCGCCCTCCACTACCGCACCACGCCCCCACCACCGCCACCCGCCCTCCACTACCGGCCATCCCCTGCCCTCCACCTACCCGCCACCCCGCCCTCCACTACCGCCTCCCCCAGCCCTCCACTCCCTCCACCCCGCCCTCCACTACCGCCTCCCCGCCCTCCACTACCGCCACCCCGCCCTCCACTAGCGCCTCCCCGCCCTCCACTACCTCCACCCCGCCCTCCATCCACTAGCGCCACCCCTCCCCACCGCCACCACACGCAGGTGCGCACTGTGAAGTCTGTCCTGAAGGCTCCCCCGCGGCCTGGAAAGGAGCAGGTGCTGCATGCGGCTTCCCCTGGAACCCAGAACCTAAGAGTGGGGGTGGCTCTTGCCGCTTCTCTGCCGAAGCCAGAGGGAGGCTCTCAGATGGGCCCCCAGACATTTTTTTCAATAAGGGTGTCTTTCATGATTCTTCCTTCTGGGCCCCCTGTTTTGAAAGCTAACGAGGACACAGATCACTGCCATCCTGGGTGGGCTCGGCCCGAGCACGGGCTATGTTCCCACGCAGAGTTGATGTCAACCCAGAGCCAAGAGGGCTCTTGACGTGTCCACGTGTCCACAAGCCTGCGCGGCCTCGACGGCAGATGCAGGGCCTTTGAGGAACATTGACAGTTCACAAACTCCATTCATCCTCGAGACCCCCAGAGGGTTAGAGGGCCCCAGGCTGTGTGGACCAGGCGCCCAGTGCAGCTCCTGGCCCGAGTTCTCCTGGGTCACAGAATGTGGGGTGTGGGGGAGACAGGGCGGGCCTCAGAACCTCCGGCTGCTTCCACAGCCTCTGTGATCAAACCCCCACAGTTGTCACTTAAGCAAAACTATCCTGTGGTACAGACAGTGCTGTGCCCAGCAACCTCACAGACAGCCAGCTCCTGCGTCCCAGTCGTGTCTTCTCTGCTCCCCCAGCCCTGAGAGCGTCCCCCACGCCCATCCTCTCTGGCTCAGGGCCAGCTGCTGGGCAGGGTCTAAGGAATATCAGATGAGCAAGAAGGGATCGATAGATGAGCTACCCTGAGAAGAGCGTCTGGAATTTTTCTACAGGAAATGTCTACCCTACAGAGAATGACTCCCACCCCGAACCCCGAGGTCTGGAGTTTTTAAGAAACCGGACGTCTCAATTTATTTTGAATATCTAGGGGAATTCTGCAGTCAAATCCATAATATCCCATGTTTGTTTCAGTATAAAAGCAATTTTTCACCCAAAATAACATTTTAAATTACTTATTATCAAATAAACGGATGCTTCAGGAAGTGCACTGTCAGTCCTATAGGTTTTCAGACGTCAGCACATCACAGGGAACCCAGCAGGTCCCAGGCTGAGGGGCCCCGGTGAGCCCACTAGCTCCATAATTGCTGATGCCAGGTGGGAGCTTGCAAGGCATTAAACTCCAAAGGGAACCTTCCTGGTGGCCGCCAGGCAGGACTTGTGTCTGGAGGTCCGCTGGGCCCTATTGCTAGCCCCACTGGGGATGAGATAAAGCACAGACAGGTTAGGGAGCTCAGGCGGAGTGATCTGAAACAGATTTCTGCTTGGAATTAGAGCGTTTTCTAATGGCATGTGAGCTGCTGAACGTTGGAAGGGGCTGCCTGTGGGAGGTAGGGGCTGCCTGTGGGAGGTAGGGGCTCCCGGTTCGTTAGGGTGTGAGCAGAGGCCCCTGCACCTCCTGGCGCTGATGGCCAGTGAGGATTGTGCTTCTGCCCAGCCTGGCTCGCAGGGCCACCGCACTGCTGGGAACGGGCTAGGCCTGTGCACCTGTCTTTGGGGCTCTCTCCCTGCCACTGGGAGGCTTTCTTCGGAGTGAGAACTACTCAGCATTCAGAACCCAGCTAGTAGCACCCCTCTCCGGACGCTGTCCCCTGCTCAGTCCCTCCCCCAGGCGTCGTGGCTCCTGGGAGCACAGGGCATGGCTGCAGTGAACCTGGGGCTCCTGGTGCGGACCAGGGACACTTGGTCTTCGGGTCCCAGTGCCCAGCACACAGCGGTGTCTGTGGCATTGAACCGAGCTGAACCCAGGTGTTCTGAGGGAAGGAGTAGGACCCCACTCAGACCTTGAGCAGGGGCAAGGACACATTGTGACTTTCGTGGCCTCTTCTTCCACAAAAAGGTATGAAAAACTATTTTACGAGTACATTGGTATAAAGACACTATTATTAAAACATTTTTTGAACTAAAAATTAAATTTTTCCTTTTTATTTAAAAGAAAGTAAACTATTTCTATGGACCCATAAAACTATGGTGGGTCTGAGGCTCCATGTCTGCGGCGCGGCCGCAGGGGCCGGTAGGCCTCAGCTCCCTCGGGGGTGGCCTGCAGTTGAGGTCCCAGTCCCAGCCTCCCACACTCCGAGCACCCCTGGGGTCCTAGACCCAGGAAGAAGATCCGAGGTTCGAGAGCGGGTGAAAGAACACCGGAGATGATGTTCTTTGCCCAGGCTGTATCTCCTTCCTGGTCTGTCCTCTTTTTCTCTCTCCAGCAACAAAACAGACTGAGCACCCAGCCCACGCTAGGGACTGTGGTTAAGAAGAGAAAGAGGAGGGAGTCATAAATGAGTCATTAAGACTCCTGCCCTGGAGGGGCTCCCTGTCTCCCAGGGAGATAAACCAGCACCTGGAATTCCAGCCAGAATGGGCCCTGAGACCCAGGCCAAAGGGAGGCCCTTCCCGTTGATGGGCGGCTTGTCACGGGGCCCAGGAACATTTCGGAAGGGTAGAGGCGTCCTGAGACTGCCAGGCTGGTCTTGACCTGGCAGCTTTGTTAAAGGTGGCAGATTAAACCATGCACTAAATGTCTCACCTCGAAAACCCCGTGAAGACTACGGAAAGGGGTTTCTTTTCTTTTTTTCTTCCCCCCCCTCCCTTCCCCTCCCCTCCCCTCCCTTCCTCTACCCTCCCTTTTCCTCCCCTCCCTTCCTCTTCCTTCCCCTCCTGTCCCCTTCTCTAAGGTCTAAGCCCACGAGGATGGGCAGCAGGCAGGCAGGACAGGAGACCACATGGGCACCACTTTTGAAGCTGGAAAGTAGATGTAGAGTGGCAACTGACTTAAGGGAGTCAGAAAAGCCACATCCCAGGTGAGCAGCACTGAGCACCAGCGTGATTAGCCCACAGAATCGCCAAGGGTTCAGCCCCAGCTGGCAACCCTGGTGGGGGTAGTGGGTGGGGACAAAATGATGTTCAGCCAGACCCTCAAATCCCCTCCCAGAACTGCCAGATCACCCTCCCTAACCATGGCAGAAAACTGGTCATTCTCTGGTGATGATAAACCAGGGGTCCCTGGGCAAGCGAGAAGGGAATCACACCAAAAATAGGGAGCCGAGAACCTGGGGCTTCTGAGTGCTGGAGTCCCTGCCCGGTGCCCTGCCTGCTCCCAGTGGCAGTGGGGCCCTTACCCCACCCCTCAAGGCCGGACACTGAAGTGTCCTCCCTGGAGAAGCTGGGCCTCCCAAGAACAAAGTCCTAAACGTCCTGACAGGGGAGCGTCCCCAACCAGTGCCCCCAGACCTCCCTTCAGTGGAGTTCAAGGGTCTGTCCCAACACACCCTGAGGAAAAAGTCGACTCTTGACAGTGTGTGTCTCAAACTTTGATAAATAAGTAAGGTGAGCCTGGCTGGTGTGGCTCAATGTTGAGCATCAACCCATGCACCAAGGGGTCACTGGTTTGATTCCCGGTCAGGACACATGCCCAGGTTGTGGGCCCGATCCCCAGTGGGGGGCATGCAGGAGGCGGCCAATCGATGTTCTTTCATCAATGTTTCTATCTCTCTCTCCTCCTTTTCTCTCTCTCTAAAATCAATAAAGGAAAAAATGTTTTAAAAAATGATATAAAATAAGGTGAATGTTCAAAAGACAAACAGAACCAGCCATTACCTTACGACCCAGCAATTCTACTCCCAGAAAATGAAAAGATATGCAAATGTTCATAACAGTATTACTCATAATAGCCAGCAGATAAATGGGTAAAGGAATGGTGGTATATCCATACCATGGAATATTACTCAGCCATAAAAAGGGATGAAGTTCTGACACTTGCTACAAGGCAAATGAACCTTGAGGACATTCTGCTCAGTGAAAGAAGCCAGATATAAAAGGTCACATATTGTATTATTCTTTTTAAATGAAATGTCTGGAATAGGCAAATCCACTGAGACAGAAAGCAATTAGTGGTTCTCAGGGGCCAGGAGGGGGAAGGATGAAGAGTGATTACTTAATGGACACGGGGTGTTTTTCTGGGGTGATGAAAAGCACGAAACTAGAGAGAGAGTGGTTCTACAACATTGTGAATATACTAAATGCCACTTAGAATTGTACACTTCAAAATGGTTTTTGGTGGCTCCTCTGGACGTGGAGAGCACCTGAATTAAAGCGCTAGGTTAAGCTCCCGATAGAAAGACAACGTGAGCCACCAACTCCAGGTTAGCTTCTCCAGTGGCTACAGTTTATTTGATTATGTTTTTCATCCTTACCTGAGGACATGTTTATTGATTTTCTTTTTAAATCCTCACCTGAGGATATTCTTCCATTTTATCTTCAGATAGACCAAATCACAATCAAAGTATGTCCCCTTGACCGGAATTGAACCCTAGACCCTTTGGTTCCAGGGCTGACACTCTAACTACTGAGCTAAGCAGGCCAGGGCAGTATGGAGTTTCTTTTTTTTTTTTAAGAGAGGGGAAGGGAGCCCTGGCTGGTTTGGCTCAGTGATTAAAGCATTGGCCACGGTCCAGAGAGACTCAGGTTCGGTTCCCGCTAAGGGCACGTACCTCGGTTGCAGTTTGTCCCCTACCCTGGTTGGGGTCGTACGGGAGGCAGCCACTCGATGTGTCCCTTTCACATCAATGTTTTTCTCTCTCTCTTCCCCCGACTCTATCTGAACAAAAATGGAAACATATCCTCGAGTGAGGATTAAAATAAAAAAAAGGAGAGGGGAAGGGAGGGAGAGTGAGAGAAACATCGATCGATTGCCTTTCTGATCAGGAATTGAATCTGAACCTCTCCGTGTACGGGACAGCGCTCCAACCAACTGAGCCAGGCCAGCCAGGGCTCCAGGGGTCACATTTTATTTAATGCTATAATTTCTTCAACTCAGTATAGCCAAAATATTGTCATTCCAACATAGCAACTTTACTGATTACTAATTTCTAATCACTATGTAAAAATTACTAATGAGATCTCTCTTTCATGCTAAGTCTTTGAAATGCGGGCGAACCTCTCCACTTGGGCCAGCATGGTCCCGCCCACACTGCACACAGCCCTGGAGGCTCTCAAACGGGGTCTCAGGATGTCACTGGCAATTTATGAGGGTTTCTAATGTAGCAGCTTTGTTTTGAGTCCATGAACTAAAAACAAATTGGCTGTAATTCTATTTCGGATCATGGGAACAATCACCTTAACAATAAGGGGAGGTGAGTTGAGGGGTTGGGTGAAAAACGTGCGGGGATTGAAGTGTGGGGATTGAAGACTACAAGTTGGCAGCTACAAAATACAATGTATAAAATACTAAAAATGTTGCCTTGGCCGGCTGCTCAGTGGTTAGAGCGTTGGCCCGTGGATCAATGAGCAGACCAAGAATGAGCAGACCAATGAGTTGCGGGTTCAATTCTGGTCAAGGGCACGTACCTCAGTTGCGATTCATCCTTGGCCCTGGTTGGGGTCGTGCAGGAGGCAAGCCCTCAATGTGTCCCTTTCACGTTGATGTTTCTCTCTCTCTTCCTTTCTCTCTCTCCCACTCTATCCGAACAAAGGTGGAAAAATGTCCTTGGGTGAGGATTAAAAAAAAAAGAAGAGTCAAGCCCTGGCTGGGTTGGCTCAGTGGTTCGAGCGTCGGCCCGCGGACCAGAGAGTCCTGGGTTCGGTTCCCGTAAGGGCATGTACCTCGGTTGCAGTTTGTCCCCGGCCCCGGTTGGGGTGGTGTGGGTGGCAGCCACTCGATGTGTCTCTCTCACATCGATGTTTCTCTCTTTCTTCCTCCCTCTCTCCCTCTCTCTCTATCTGAAGATAAATGCAAAAACTGTCCTCGGGTGAGGATTAAAAAAAAAGTTAAGTACAGCCCAGGGAATTAGTCAACAATATTGACTAGTGGGCCCTGATGGGTACTAGAAGTATCGGGGGATCACTGTGTGAAGTGTATGATTGACCACTATGCTGTACACCTGAAACTAATACAAAACAATATTGAATGTTAACTGTAATAAAAACTTAAAATAAGTCCTAAATTAAACGTAGAGTTGCTGTAGGATCCAGCCATTCCAGTTCCGAGCATATATCCCCCAAAACTAAAATCAAGGACTCGCATAGATATCTGGACACCAGTGCTCATAGCAGCATTATTCACGACGGCTGAAAGGTGAAAACAACATCGTGGATGGATGGATAACCCACACGTGGCCCATCCGGACGCTGGGATGTTAGTCATTAAAAGAAAGGAAAATCGCTCAGCGTGTGAACCTTGAGGGCTTCATACTAAGCGAAATAAGCCAGTCACAAAAGGACAAACACTGTGTGAGGCGTCAAATCACAGGGACAGAGAGTGGAATGGGGGTTGCGGGGCTGAGGGAGGGGTATTGATGAATGGGGACAGAGTTTCCATCTGGGAAGATGGAAATGTTCTGGGGCTGGATGGTTGTACAGCAGTGTGAACATACTTAATGCCACTGAACTGCACACTTCCAAATGGTTAAAATGGTAAATATAATGTTGTGTGTGTGTGTGTGTATATTTTTTAATTCTCACCTGAGGACATTTTTTCGTTTTTTGTTCAGATAGAGTGGGAGGGAGAGAGAGAGAGAGAAACATCGACGTGAAAGGGACACATCGAGTGGCTGCCATTTTTTCGTTTTTTGTTCAGATAGAGTGGGAGGGAGAGAGAGAGAGAGAAACATCGACGTGAAAGGGACACATCGAGTGGCTGCCACCCGCACGACCAACCAGGGCCGGGGACAAACTGCAACCGAGGTACATGCCCTTAGCAGGAACCGAACCTGGGTCTCTCTGGACCGCAGGCCGACGCTCTAACCACTGAGCCAAACCGGCCAGGGCAATGTTATGTATATTTTACCACAATTTTAAAAAGTAAATTCTGCCACCGGTGTGTTTGGATTCGTGTGGACCGGGGCTGTTGAAGCTTCACTGTCAGTGGTGGCTGAGAGCAGGCGGGGGCATCTGAGGTGCTGCCCAGGTTCTGACCCAGCCAGGGCCTCGCAGGGTGGGTGTGGGGTGGACGGAGGAGGAAGGAGTGAGGCCCCCACATGCGGCCAAGGCCCACCTGCCCCTTTGAGCCCCTCCGCTGCCCACAGCCCTGTCTGTGGTGAGAGCTGGAGAGGTCCCTTCCTCTCGTCAATGTGAATTTTTATTGGTTTTGCTGATATTTTACCCTTGTTTTACACTGGCTTTGGCTTTAATGTTGGAGGTGAGCACCAGGACAGGAGGGTGACAGCGGGTTCTGTGCACAGTTAAGAAACGGGCAATAAAAATAACTGCAGACAGCCCTGGCCGGTTTGGCTCAGCAGTTAGAGCGTCGGCCCATGGACCGGAGAGTCCTGGGTTCAGTTCCCACTAAGGGTACGTACTTCGGTTGTGGTTTGTCCCGGCCCTGGTTGGGGTTGTGTGGGTGGCAGCCACTCGATATGTCTCTCTCACGTCGATGTTTCTCTCTCTCTCTATCTTCCTCCCTCTCTCCCTCCTGCTCTATCTGAAGATACATGCAAAAATGTCCTGGGGCGAGGATTATAAAAAAAAAAGTGACTTCACACAGCCCCGGGGTCCATGAGAAATTTTCTTTTTAAAAGAGCCTCATGCATTGTTGGTTTTGACTAATGCTGTGGTTTGGCTTCTGGGTCTGTCTCCCTTGAGGTGTGATCATCTCTGTGTCCCCCTGGGGTTGGCACGAGGGCCCGTCTCAGGACTGTGTCCTGAGTGGGCGGATAGGTGGATCGAGTGGAGAGGGTGGAGGGATTCCTCGTGGGCTGGGTGTGGAGACAGAGAATCAGGGAAGGTGCCCGGGGTGGGGGGTGGGGGGCGGACTGTGCCCGCAAGGCCTACAAGAGGGAGTGTGAGGAGATGGGGTGTGGGTGGGCCCCTTAGGGCAAGGTTCCAGTCCCTGCCCAGGGCAGAGAGACCAGGATTGGCTCTGCCCTGCGATGTCACACCTGGGACCTTACCTGAGCCCAGCTGTCAGGGACAGGTGGCCAAGGGGCCAGCCTTTCCATCAGTCACCCCACTGGGGAGTCAGCCCCACACTCCCTTTTCCTCCCCCAAACCTCAGGATGGGGGCTGGGATGCTCCTTGGGCTGGGGCAGGGGCCAGGCCTCTAAACCACTTGGCCATCACATTCCGTGGCGTGGCTGTGTGACCTTGGGCAGGTCACCGCCCAGTCTGGGCTTCAGCTTCTCTGCCCTCAGATGAGCTCAGGGTGGTGGGCAGGAACACCAGGAATCAGCAGGGCTTGGAACTGTCCTGGGACGCTGAAGGGGCAGCTTCGGGAGGGAGGAGTAGACTGCCATCTGGACCTGACTTAGACGCGGCCTCTCCTGCTTCAGGGCTGGAGACCCAGAATCTCCCAGTCCTTTGCAAACAGAACTGTAAGAGGCCTGGCTTGGGAGTCCAGCAGATGCCCCTCCTGCAGCCTCAGGGTCTGCCATGTGACCATTAGTGCCTCTTCCTGCCCTCAGGGCCCAAATGGCAGTCGGCCTGGGACAGCAGATGAAGGGGGCAGGCCGAGCAAACTCCCTGTCCGAGCTGGGCGCTCGAGGACACGGGCTCAGCAAGCCGGAGCTCTGAAGCCTCCCTGACAGGCCTGGGCCTGGGGCTGGCGCCACACTTGCTGGCCCTGGGACTTCCAAACCGCTCCAGCCTCAGTCTCCACATCGGGAAAGTGGGGATGGTCCCTCCCGCATGGAGCGTGTCCCTCGTCTGGAGGAGGGGATGGAGGTAAGGCTCACCGCCTCCACCCGGAGCGAGCGGTTTTCTAACTTGGTGATGATCTTGGTAGCAGAGGAGTGGTGGTCCCTGGAAATGGGGCCACCTCACATCCTCCCTCAGTCCTAGAGGGGCCATTTCCTGTGCGCTGATGAGACGTGATCAGGAAGGAGCAAGGGGAGGTTTTAGGCTCAGCTCTGTCTCTTGACAGTTGTGTGGTATGAGCAGGTCGCTCCCCCTCTCTGAGCCTCTGCTTCCTCTTTGGGGTCTGGTCTTGAAGATAGTTCAGGAACTGGCACCCCAGGGGCCACCCTAGGACCCAGGTGCTTTGAACCACCCTTTCCGCAAGCCAGAATGTGGGGACACGGCTTTCAGAGGCAGCCGGCAGGGAGCAGTGTGCCGGGGCCAACAGGAAAGAGGGTGCAGGAGAGCTTAGCTGGGCACGCGGCAGTGGGAACGCACAGCTGGGGTCACACACCTGTGGATTGCAGTGTGGCAGCACCAGGCTGGCCTTCAGGGGGTCCTGGTAACCTCCAATCTCCACCAGTCCTGAGTAGACATACAATTGGGTTTTTTTTTTTTTTTTTGTACGTACCCTTAGCGGGAACCGAATCCGGGACTCTGGACCGCAAGCCGACACTCCCGCCGCTGAGCCAAACCGGCCAGGGCCAATTTGGGTTTTAAAAGGCATGCCTGCTGTCTGGAGCAGCTCAGGAAGGACACCTCGCCTCCCCAAGACCTCTTCTAGTACAAGCCCCTCCTGTGTTTACACTGAGCCCCAGTCTCTGTGTGTGGGTGCTCTGTTTCTGGCAGTTTCTCAAACAGGAGAGCCGGAAATGAGCTGAGGGGAGAAGGGGAAGGAATGCAGCAGAGGGGACAGCGTGTGGGCTGGTGGCCACCTCCCGCGGAGTGGCCCGGGCGGGCTCCTTCTCGGGTTCCGGGAATCAGGGCTCCCCCAGGGCCCTCACAGCCGAGCCCTCCACACGCTCCCCACAGGAGTGTCCTAGGGGCGTTGGCAGAGGCACGGCGACACTGAGCGGCTGCGGGCACTGACTTCTTCAGAACAGGAAAGGGCCGGGTGGGGGTGGCAGGAACTGTGAGGAGCCACCCATCTGGGTTGAGTCACAAACACCGTGACCCTGGGGAAGTCACTTGGTCTCTTGTATCATACACCACACAAGAGAGGGGCGGCTCAGAATTGATGTCATTCCTGTGCAGACAGGGCACATGGTCGTCCCTACAGCAATGGCCCTTGAAAGGACCCTGGTGTCTCCAGGTCCCTGGAGATGGGTCAGCTGGGGAGGGGTCCACCTGCCTCAGTACTGGAGAACTTTTTGACTCAAAAGACCCAAATTCCAGGAGACTGATGACTTCCCTGAGGCGGGACAGGAGAAAATGACCCTCTGTCTCCCACTCCAACCATCTCAGCAGGCTGGGTAGAAGCAGCAGTCCCAGGCGGGTCCTGTCTGTCAGGAAGAGAGAAGCCAGCGTCCTGTGGGGCAGGGCTGTGGCCAGGGACCCTCCAGGGAGCGGGCGCAGCCAGCCTCCAGGCCCCATTCACGTTCTCAAACACGACATCTGGGCCAGCCTGTGCCTGCTCCCAGCTCACTCACTGCACACCCCAAGCCACGTGGTGCTGCTGTTATCCCTGTTTGGGGGGAACCACGTCCCAGGCCCCCAATGGAAGCTCTGGTGGTCATGTTGCTGTGAGCCTGGGATCTCAGGACCTTACGATTTTAGGACTTGAAGTGTATCGGTTATCTATTGCTGAGTAACAAAAACCGCCGGCGTGGATTTGCCCACAGTTCTGCAGTTCGGGCAGAGCGGGGCAGGACCTGGACCGCTCGTCCCTGCTGTGCGCGGTGCAGGCTGGGCGGACAGACTGGCCTCCCTCAGTCTGGCTCTCCAGTGGGGGTGGCCCAACAGCCAGGGGCCGGCCTTTCTCCTGCCTGCGTGGTCCTCTGGCTTCTCCCCCGGGGCCTCTCTAGCAGGGTAATCTGCTTTCCTCTGGCCTCCAAGCTGGACAGTATGGACACTGCAGGGCCCCTTACGGCCTAGGCCTGGAATCTCTGTCACTTCCACCTCATCCTACTGGTCAAAGCAAGTCGCACACAGGCCACCCAGACTCCAAGGAAGGGGAGATCGTGGGCCTCGGGCCCAGGTTACCAGCTGGGCAGGGATTATGGGCAGCCATCCTGGCTGACCTTCGTCCACCCAGGGACCCTCCCCTTCGAGCGGACCACTTGCCTGCTGAGGGGCTCCTGGGTGACGGGTGGAGAGTGGATGGCGACCCAGAGAGTACAGAGGAGGGAGGGCCCCGGAGCTTCGGGGCTCAGCCGCAGTGGGAGGGGAAGGATCGGCTGGCTCTGGCCACCCAGGGGCGCCAGGGGCCTCGGAGCCCCTCTCTTCAAGCCTCGGTCTTTTCCCCCAGGCCCCATCCACCCTGCTCGGGCTTCGGAGGGTGAGATGGCCGAGCCCCAGTGGAGAATGAGGCTGGGCCTGCTCGTCCTGCTGGCGATGACATTGTCCGCGCCCTGCCTTGGCTCTGCTCTCGCCCTGCACCGGCCCTGCCTGTGCCTCCCCAGTTCTGAGAAAATTCCTAGGGACAGCTCCACCTCAGCCCACCCCAGCCTCTCAGGTTCTGAGAACACGCTGTCCCCAGATAATGACGTCCACAGGGGTCGGTGGGGAGACAAGGCAAATCCTTCCCCCAGCTCCATCCCCCAAGACCCCGGGAACTGCACAGTGGCCGCCCAGGACAGGCCCTGGAGCACAGTGTTCCCTCTGCCTCTCATTACGCCCAGACCTCCCAGCCCTAGTCCTGGCTAGGGGCAGGGGTCAAACAGTCTGAAGGGGGGTAGCGGGGAACCCAGGCAGTGGTCTGGCCTTGGCCTCAGGGTCACACGCACTGCTATGGATTGAAGGCCATGGTCACAGGGTCTTATCCAAGGGGCTTCCTATGGCTCTGGGCAGGCCCCAGCCTCTCTCTGAGCCTGGTGTCCTCACTGGTGTAATGGGGGTAGGCTGAAACTCACTGGCCTCAAAGTCCATCCCAACTAGAAGATTCCATGACCCTAACCTTCCAGAAGGGGAGGAGAAGTCACTGAGAAGGACTGAGCAGACAGAGTCGGGGTGATGATGGCGCTCACTGTGTTCTGAGCTCCCACTGTGCACGGACTTACTGAACCCTCACGGCGCGGTGAGCGGGTTCATTTCCTCTTCCCGTTTCACTAGAGGACTCAGAGGCACAGGCAGTTAAGTGACTAGCCCACAGCCTCAGTGATGGCTGAATTCGATCCCTGCCTTCTTTTTTTTCTTTCTTTTTTTCATTCCTCACCCGAGGATATTTTTTCATTTATCATCAGATAGAGTGGGAGGGACAGAGGGAGGGAGAGAGAGAGAGAGAGAAACAGCGATGTGATAGAGACACTGCCTCCTGCACGAGCCGACCAGGGCTGGGGACGAACTGTGACCAAGGTGCGTGCCCTTGAGGGGAATCGAGCCTGTGACTCATTGGTCTGCAGGCCGATGCTCTAACCGCTGAACCAAACCGGCCAGGGCGATCCCTGCCTTCTTAATCCAGAATCGTGTACCATCACATGGCTGAGGTGTTTTGAAACTAGATTTGTTTTTGAGTCCCTGAGCCTTTCCTAGTGCCAAGTCTCTGTCCTTCACGTGGCTGCTCACAGGAAGTGTACAATAGCCACAAACCTGCCTGCAAAAGCATGTGGCAGGAGCTGCAGAACAGATGGGTCAAGGCACTGGGGGGCCTCACGTGTCTGTGCTGTGCCAGTCGGGTGGTGATGGGGGCAGGGGCATCGGCACATGGGACAGTGACTGGGATGGAAGGGTCTGGAAACCCTGCCATAGGAGGAGCCAATAAAGAACCTGGGAGGAGAAATGGTGGAGGGACTCTTGCCAAAGTTTGAAGGACCATGGTGCCAGTGCAGAACGGACTTGCTCCGACCAGTTCCAGGCGGCGGGGTCCAGGATTTCTAGCATCCAAAGCTGTCCGGTGATAAAGAGCTACCATGGGAGAGAGTGAGTGTCCCCCACAAGAGGCGTGTCATCA
Source organism: Molossus molossus (assembly GCF_014108415.1). Classification (NCBI taxonomy): domain Eukaryota; kingdom Metazoa; phylum Chordata; class Mammalia; order Chiroptera; family Molossidae; genus Molossus; species Molossus molossus. The sequence continues at coordinate 4,429,356 of NW_023425345.1, read as the reverse complement.
GAGCTGCGTGGGAAGGGGGGCCTGAAGAGATGACCTTGAGGCCCTCTCCCCCAGGAGAGGTTGCATGTGTGAGGTTCATTGGAGCCCCATTTGGACATTGCCAACAGCCTCAGGGTGTGCATGGGTTAAAGGTCCGTGGCGGAGCCTCCTGCTGCCAGCTCAGCCCCCCAGGCAGAGAGGTAGCCCTTTTCGTGTTGTCCACCCCACATTTTGAGGGTGACACTGTCTCTTCTTTCAGTTTCACTAACCAACCCGGCTATAACTGAACAGCCAGGTGCCCTGATCAGGGCTCACAGCAGCATTCTGTTAATTACATTTCTGGTCACCAAAAGGACCAGAGAACCTGCTGACCTAAAGGACCTCGGACCCGTGGCTTTCCAGGGAAACCAGACTGGATGTTCCAAAGATTGCCTTCCAGGTATAGGCGGTGCTGCTGCAGGGCTGTGGGCAGGGACTTGGCAGCTATGAGGATGGAATCTCGCTCATGGGCCCCAGGAGCTGAAGCTGCACAGATGGATAGGCTGTGAGTGGGCATCACTGGGCTGTGCCCCCACCTCTGTTTATGGCATCTTTGCCAAAGCAGGCGCTAGCTGTGGGATGAGAGCAGAGGGCAGGAGTCAGCAGAGGGGTCTCTGGGTGGGCCGTGCCGAGCCCTGCCCTCCATGTGGTGACCCTGTGAAATTTTGCCATATGAGCTTGTGGGGAGTGCCCAGCTGGGTTTTGTGGGTGCAGGGAGGTGTGTTGTGTGTACACCTGGGGTGTGTCTGTGGGTCACTGTGTACAAGGCTTGGTGTGTGTGTATGTGTGGGAGTGTGCGTGTGGGTGACACCAGGCTGGGGAGTGTTTCAGTGGGTGCACCTATGGCAGATGGGGGGCCCACTCCATAGGAGCACCAGGCATGTGCCACAGGTCTGGGGGTTTCTATTATTCTCCACTGGCATGACCTCGGGTGTGATCCAGCCTGTTCCCCTAGGGAATCTAGCCCCCGAACCTCACTCCAGCAGGCCGTGTGCCTGGGCTGGCCATGGGCTGCAGGGGGTGTCACTTACTTATCTTCCACCTGGTGACTCAGTCTAACAGCATCTGTGGCATCCTTGGAGCTTGTGGGGTCCTCAGGGTGAATTACTTCCTCTATGTCCACCTTACTTTCTGGCTGAATAGTCAGCCATTGAGGGGGCCAGTCTCTTTGTGCTGTGCCTCAGTTTCCTCACCTGGGGATCAGGTGAGGCTGTGGGGGCTGCCTGGGGAAGGCAGAGGGAGGAGATAAAGCAGGTTTCTAGGGGCGGTTGCCAGGGCCCAGCTAAGTGTGCAGCTCCTGGAATGAAGGGCAGTTTGCATCCTGGGTCCCACCCGCCTGCAACACGGCAGCCCTGGCCCTGATGGGAGGACTCTTCCAGCCCAAAGGTCTTCCCCTGCCCGGCAGGCTGGCACTGTTCTCTCCAGGCTCCCACTAGTCCTCACACCACCCACGGAAGAACTTACAGATGAGGGGCTTCCCCCAGATGCGCTCATGGAGGCCAACGCAGGGGGTTCTTGAGGCTTTCTTCCTGTGCAACAGTATTCACTGAGCAGCTGTGCGCCAGGCTGTGCTAGATGCTGGGGCGCCAACAGCAAAGTCAGGACCAAGATCCGGCCCTGGCAGTGGTTTCGTTCTACCGGGGGAGACAAGCAAAAGAACCAGAAACATGGAGATGAACTAGTGCACTAGAAGGTAAAACGTTCTATGGAAAAAAGGCAGGCAGGCTGAGGGGTCAGGAAAGGGGTGGTTGGGGAGGCCCCGAATTGCATTTTCTCTGGCTCTGGGAGGAGGAGGAGCCACGTGATACCTGGGAGAAAAGCAGTCCAGCCTGGGAACAGCCAAAGCAAAGGAGGTCGATGAGCACAGGGAGCGCAGAGGGGGGACCGGGGAGGCTCCAGACCAGGCCAGGAGGGCCCTCGTGTCCCCTGAAGGACTCAGGCCCTCCTGTGGGTAAGACAGGAGCCCGCAGGGTGTGAGCTGAACAGGGAGGTGATATCACTCCAGGGTCATCCTGGCTGCTCTGTGGAGCAGGAGCAGAGCAGAATCACCAGTGGAGAAGCGATGGCAGGAACGGAGAGAGCAGTAGAGGGGTGAGCGTGCAATTCTGGAGTCCCCAAGATTCCCTGCTGTGGGAGGAGCCAGGAGGAATGGGGAGGGGCCTCTGCAATGTGCAGTTTCTTCAACTTTTTTCATCTCTGCACCCTGGCATATAGTAGTCCTTCTTCTCAGAGAACTTTTCTGGAAAAACTCCTACTTATCCTTCAAGACCCAATCCATGTATTCCCTCCCTTTGGAGGCCACTCTGACTTCTGGTTCCCAGAGGCCTTGCTCATGCCCCATTTGGAGAGTACCCACCTCAGTGGGGTGAGAGAGCCAGGAGTCCCTCACCTGGGTCCTGAACTCTGAGAATCCAATAATAGCCACTGAGCATCTCCCAGAAAAACACATACATGTACACATCCACACATACAGACAGGCACACGCACACTTGCACACACAAGAATACTCATACCTGGGTGTGCACATTCACATGCTCACAAACACACCATGCTACAAGGAATTTTAGGAGATTCCGGGGCCCTGACCCTCAGGTCATGAAACCTTGTCTAACCCATGCCCCCTACTTTCAGGCCTGCTGAAAGGGCCTGTGCAAGTCCGCCCAGACAGAGGGGCTGACCAGCAGGACTGGGCTCCAACACCCAAGCTGGTGCGTCAGGAGATGCCTGCCTTAGGGCCTCTGTCTCTGAGCACTGAGCTAGGTACCAGGGAAACCCCTTCTCATCCTTGTGCCCAAAGAGCTCCCAGGAAGGCCAGGATACCAGACAGGATGTGATCAGGGTCCTAAGAGGGTCCCAGACACTTGTGGTGGGCCACAAGGTGAAATTCAGGGGAAAAAAAGTCAGAGGAAACCGTGAGCTGCACCCTGGAGGCTGAGATGGTGGAATGAATACTTAGAGATGGGGCTGGGGAAGGCTTGTGGGCAGAGTCCAGTAGCAGCAAAGGCCTTGAGGTGGGTACTCTCCAAATGGGGCATGAGCAAGGTCTCTGGGAACCAGAAGTCAGAGTGGCCTCCAAGGGGAAGGAATACTTGGATTGGGTCTTGAAGGACGAGTAGGAGTTTTTCCAGAAAGGCTCTCTGAGCAGAAGGACCAGTATATGCCAAGGTGCAGAGATGAAAAAGTTGAAGAAACTGCAAATATTCCAGAGGGCTGCTTGCTGTGTGCTTTAGAGAGGGGCTCAGGAATGAATGAATGAATGAATGAATGAATGGAGTGCATGTGGGGGAGGGTAGGAGAGGATGCCAAGTCTAGTGACTTCATCCAGCAGGTATTGAGGAAGGAAGGGGACCAAACACTAATTGAATACCACTACTGCCAGCTAGCTGTCAGGAAGCCACCACCCTCATGCCCGTTCTGCAGTAGAAGCAGCCAAGCTCACACTGCCTGCAGCCCAGGATCAGGGGACTCCTACCTAGAGACCCAGGGCTAGGCATGAGATGACTGGGGGAGGGTGGAATGTGAATGTGCACCCTCGGGGATCAGGCAGCAGTTCCTGAAAGAGATAACAGACTTAGCAATTGTTCCCAGAGCCAAATCAGGTCCAGGTGAAAGGGGACAGCAGAGCTGTAAGGTGACACCGCTTGGGTTGGCTAATCTTGTATCTCCTCTCAGCTCTAAGCTTGCACAGCTTCCTTGTCAGGCAGCCTAGCCCCAGAGGAGGGGGTGGGGAGTGAGGACCACCTACTGAGCCCCAGCCCTCCCCCACACCTCCTTTGATGGCATGGGGAGAGGATTGGAAGGGAGGGAGAGGATGGCGAGGTCCGGATTCCACTGATGCACTGTCACGGCAGGGCAGTAATTATCCCCATTTTCCAGACGAAGAAACTGAGGCTTAGGGCACAGAAATGATGAACATCAGAGGGAGAAAGAAACATTAATTTCTTGTTTTATGTTTTGTTTTTTTTTTAAATCCTCACCCAAGGATATTTTTTGCATTTATCTTCAGATAGAACTGGAGGTAGAGAGGGAGAAAGAGAGAGAGAGAGAGAAACATAGAAGTGAGAAAGACAACTAGTGGTCGCCACCCACATGACCCAACTGGGGCTGGGGACAAACTGCACCTGGGGTACGTGCCCTTAGTGGGAACTGAACCTGGGACTCTCCGGTCCGAGGGCCGATGCTCTAACCACTGAGCAAACCGGCAGGGCTTGTTTTACGTATTTATGCTTGATTCCTGTATGTGCCCTGACAGAGATGGAACCTACAACCTTGGTGTATCAAGGTGACACTCTAACCAACTAGGCTACCTGGCCGGGGCCTTGAACCCAGGTCTTGGTCACAATAACTTCAGCTTCTGCCCTTGTCCGCACCTCCTGCGTGCCACACCTCTATCAGTGCTGGAGGGAAGAGGCTGAGAGGGAAGCCCGGGGGAGTTGTTCCCACTTCTGCTCAGCTCTTTCAGAGGTGGGCTCCTGGTGCTGCAGGGCCTGGGCGGGAGGGTGGAGCAGAGGCCTGTGTGTGACTGAGCAAGTCACTTGTCATATCTGTCAGGCTGGGAGTGCAAGCATTTGTCACACACAGCTCCCTAGACACCGTGAGAGCACAGTGGGCAGACAGAGGCTGACCTCCATGGGGCCCCAGCCAAGAGCTGACTCTTTCGGCCTCCCAAGAAGCTTGGGAATCTGGAAGGACCAGAGAACAAAGGCCAGAGGAGCGGGAGGATGGTGCCGCTTCCTGAGCGGCCAGTTCCGGGCAGGGCAGGGCAGTTCCACTGCTCCTCCACACAACTGCCCCGGGTGGGGGCGGGGGCTGCCTTGGGTCCCACCCCCTGGCCGTGGCCCAGTGAGGGATGCAGGGTAGAGCCCCCTCAAGCAGGGCTTTGGGGACACAGCTTTCCCAAAGTGGCCATTTTTAGACAGATCAAAATGGACAATCACTGTTTTGATAATAACAGGTAGTATGCACATAGGTGGCATTAATTTACTCTTTTTTTTTTTACCAAATATTTACTGAATGCTTCCTGTGTGCCCAGCCCTGTGCTCTGGGCTCAGGAGACAGTGGCCCTGCAGTCACGGTGCAGCTAAGACAGTCTGGGGGACAGGCCCCAGGGGGGCACCTCGTGCATAGGGATCAATTTCACCCTCCTTATTCCCATTTCACTGACAAGGAAACTAAGAGCTAAGCAACTTGTACCAAACCCTAGACTGAAACCAGTTATCACTGTGCGATAGGCCCCTCCCCACAGTCCTTACCTCTCCCTCTGCCCCATGGGCAGGGCCTGGGGTTCAAAGATGGGTAAGCATGTCTATTATGTACTTTATTTAGAAAAACGAAAGGGAGTCAAGCTCTAAGTATAATGGATTGGTTTTTAGGTCACAACAAAATGGCCTCACATCAAAAATGTCACGAGGGTAAAATCCTTACTTAGAGGGAAACAGGGTGGCTGGGGCCATGGCTGGGAAGTTTACATTATTACTGTCTGGTCTTACTGGACACCCTTCAGTAGTTTTCACATTTGCACTGTGTGGCTATTAACTATTCACCCAAATCGATGAACTATTTTCAAAGGACAAAAAGGCATATTTTCAAAGAACTAAAAGCCAAGGCGGGGGCCGAAATACTTACTTTCTTACTTCCTGGTCTTACTGGACACCCTTCAGTAATTTTCACATTTGTACTGTATGGCTATTAACTATTCACCCAAATCAATGAACTATTTTCAAAGAACAAAAAGGCATATTTGCAAAGGATAAAAAGCCAGGGCGGGGGCCAGGATACTTGTTTTCTGAGCTTACTGGACATCCTTCAATAATTTTCAAATTTGCACTGTGTGGCTATTATCTATTCACTCGAATCAATGAACAATTTTCAAAGGACAAAAATGCATATTTGTGGCCCAGGCTTTGATCCAGACCTGTATGGTTCATAGCTTTTTGGGGAGCAGAGCTTGTCATGGGCAGAAAGAGCACACATTGGGTGACAGACAAATGCTCCAGACCGCCCTGGCATATTGGCAAAGGCAGTGAAGAGGAAAAAGCCCCACAAACCTGGGTTTAAGTCCTGGTTCCAGGGTTCCCCAGTCTTGTTACCTTGGGCATGACACGTCACCTTCTCTACTTTGCTGGGAGCTGTGTAAATGAAGGAATATGATAATCTGTGCCCAGCCTAGTGCTTGGGGGTGTAGGGAAGGAAAGCATTCTATTCTTCTAGTTTCTCTTGCTGGTCAAATCAACCTAAGACACATTGACCAGAGAAAAACAAACTTAATTTCGTACATACTGGGGCCCCATAAGAATATGAGACCAAAGGAGGAGTCAGACAATTGAGGCTCATATGCTATTCTGAGCTAAGGAATGGAAGAGGAGTCTGGGGCTTCCAAGGGGAGAAGGGTAATTCACAGGATGAGAAGAGCAGATGTCTGATATTTAGGTATTTGTCCCGCTCTACAGAAAGAGCATTCAAATAAAAGTCATCTCTCTTTTCTAAACCAGGCTCCCATCTATATATTTTCAGGTAATTAAGGAAGAAGTAAACATTTTTCTTGAGTCTGCTAGGTCTTGATTGCTCAAAATCATCCACATGCCAAAGTGGCACATTTTGGGGAGGCACATTCTGAACGCCTTCAGGGGCCAGCCTCGAGGTTTCTGAGGTGTCCACAACAAATCCACGGGGGAGCCAGACCTGACTCAGGCTTCCTCTCTCACAGCCCCGGGGATGCCCAGGCTGCTGCAGGAGGCTGGGGGAGAGCAGATTCTCCTGGGGAAGTCAGGGCAAGGGAAGTGTCTCGGAGCCTTTGCTTTCCCTGCAGCAGGAGGCCCCAGGCAGTCATGGAGAACTGGAGGAGAGCATGCATGAGCAGTGGTGAGGGTTCCTAGGAGGTGGAAAGAGGACAGAGAGTCAGCTGGAGGAGTAGATGGGGGGAAAGAAGAGGTTGACGTTTTGGAGGCAGTATGGATGGGATTTGGACAATGTCTGAACCTGAAGGAGGTGAGTTGTGGGGATGGTACAACGAGCACAGGGATAGGCTTAGAACAGCGCCAGCTGGAAATGGTTTTTATGTTTTGAGATGGTTGGGGAAAAGCAAAAGAATAATGTTTTGTGACATGTGAAAATTATATGAACTTCACCTTTTAGCGTCCATAAATAAGTTTTTATTGGAACACGGCCATGATCATTCCTTTACATATTGTCTTGACTTTATGCTACAGTGGCAGAGTTGAGTAATTGAGACAGAGATCCTATGGGCAGCAAAGCCTAAAATATTTGCAATCTGGCCCTTACAGACAATACTTGGCTTAGAGGGAGCCTTTGGGGAGAGGAGAGGAGAGCAGTGAGTGGTGAGACTGGATAGGGCCAGGTCACCAGGACCTCCTGCCCTGCCCGGGCACAAAGCTTAATTAAGGAAGTGGGAGCCATCAGGGTTCAGGGAGAATGACCTGTTCAGATGAATATTGTAGAAGGGTCACTTTGATTTCTTGGGAAGGATGGATGAAGGTAGCTGTGGGCACCTGGGGCAGGGAGGGAGGCCAGTCCCAGCTTCAAAGGCCCAGGAAAGGCTCAGATTGCCCTTGAGGATATTTGCTGAGACCTAGGCTTGAGGTCCCTGCCCTGCCCCATGCACGTTCACTGATGGCCCATACCAAGTGGTGCTTGGTGCATACCCAGGTTGCCTTGAACACTTGGGCGGAAGTCACCGCTGGATGGAGCCTCCACAACGGAAGGAACCGCAGGAAGGAACCACAGGAAGGGTGGGAAGCGCAAGGAGGCCGCCTTGATGGGCCAGAGTATGAAATGGTGGGCGCTAGAACAGCCACTGGCGGAGTCAAGAGGTGAACAGGGCAGGCAGGCAGGTTTCCCACTAAGGCTGGCTGAGGGGAGCAGGGGTGGGAAGACCTGTGCCTGAGAGCCAGACGAAACCCTGGAGAGAGCAAGCACACAATGCCTTTGGGCACATGCATGGATGGAGGGTACGGAAGGATACAATGTGGTGCAGGCCTCTGGACCACAGGCAGTGTACAGCGGTCACCCCCAAGGACACTCAGACCTGTGTAGACAGGATAACAAGCCTGGCGCTATGCACAAAACAGTGTAAATCCAGGCCTCTGCACAACGTCACAGATGCGTACACAGCTCATTACAGCCACCCAGGGCCAGGCACGCACACAATATAAGACTTAGAGGCCTCTCTGCACACGATCACAAATGTGTGTACACAATCACAGTCCAGGTACAAGCAGATGTGCACAGTCATGCACACAGGAACAGTCCCGGGGACACATTATAGGTCACAGACCCATACACACTGCAAAACACAGACACACACATCCACGCACACATAGACCAGGGCACGCAGACCCATGCACACGCCAGACGCGCACATTCTCTGACCCGCCCCGCCTCCCATCGCACACACACCACCCCACAGGACGCACCAGCGGCGGGCCGGCGCACGCACGGTCACAGGCAGGGGCGCACACACACTCACACACAAATTTGATCGCACACGCGGGAGGTGCGGAGCGGCGGCGGCCCGAGATTTCGGCCGGAGACGCCCCCGGCCCGGCGCGGCGAACAGCCCTGCTGGTGGCGGAGGGGAGGGGGCGCAGTGGGGGCGGGGCAGGGGCCGGAGCCAACCAAGCGGGGCGGGAGCGGGCACCTCCGCGCGCAGCGCTCGGGCCTCGCCTCGGCACCCCCAGCGCGCCTCCCGCGGGGCCCTCCCCGCGCCGTCCGCTCGCCGGGTCCCTGCCGCGGCCCCGGGGTGCAGCCAGGCGGCCGCGCCGGGCCTGCGAGACGGGGTGGAGGTGGGGGCAAGGGGCGGGGATCGGGGCCGGGCCGGGGCCGCGCCGCCTGCGATGCCGGGAGCCCGCCGCAGCCGCCGCCGCCGGAGCCCGGGATGGGGCGAGAGGCTGCGGCGGATGCCAGCATCTCCCCGCCGGGGGCCCCGGGGGCCGCGGAGCCGCCGCCGCCGCTGCTGAGACCCAGCAGGCGATGGGTAAGTTGACCTGGCGTCCTGGGGCTCGTGCCGCAGCCCCTTCATCCCGCACTCGGCCCTCCGGCTCCATCTCCGCGCCGCCGCCTCCGCGCCCGCGCCCCCGCCCCCCGTCAGAGCTCCCACCGCCCCCTCCCCGAGCGTGACCTCTGGGGCGGGGGGCGGGAGCATGAGGCTGGGGGACCAGGATGGGGGCGGGATGCGGGGGCTCTGGCGCCCCCTCCCCCAATCGGCTGCTCGGTGGAGGTTTCCCTGGCCCCGGAGGGCAGACCCTCATCCCTCCACCCCTTCTTCTCCGGCCCTGGCGGGGGGCGTCCCCGAGGCACTAGGCTTGAGCCATGCTTTGTGCCCTGAGCCCCCCACAAACCTCGGGCGCGGGGCGGGGAGCGGGAGGCCTTAGTGCCCGCCTCCCCTCCCACCCCGGGCTGCGGCGGCGGAGGTGGAGGCCCAGGCGCAGTCGGGGTGCTGGGTGGGGGCGGGGCTGTGGCTGTCCTTTGGGGAACCAAGCAGAGGGGTGTGGGGAGAGAACCCCAGTCATTGGGGGGGAGGCTTCCGCTCTTTACATTGCACTGCCTAGGGCGGGGGAGGGAACCTGGCTGGGGGAGGGCGCTATAAATATCTGCAAACAGTGAGTTCTGGAACCTGGGGTGGGGAGGAGAGCCAGTCTGGGTGTATGGGGGGGTGGAGGGAGTGCCTGAGCTGGGGTGCCGAGATGGGTCTCAGCCAGCCTTGGTGGTCTGGGGTCGGGTGACTCTGCTAGCTCTGAAAGACGCCCCAGAAGGGGTGTGGGCAGGAACCCTACCCCAGTGAGATCCCTCCGTGGCCCTCCAGAACTGGCTCTCCCCACGTTCCCATAGCCCTCCATGTCACCCCGGGACCCTCGGACACTCCTGCCTTGATGGGGAGTTATGGGCTCTGGTGTGGCACCTCCCGGGGCAGCTACTAAAGATCCAGGCATGGGGCCAAGCGTGAGGATGGAGAGAAGAGCAAGACAGCATCCCCCCACCCCCACCCCTTAGCTGGCAATTCTATGGAGTCATTAATGTTTCCCAGGGCTAAGGACAGAGGCGACCGGTCCTGGGAAAGTTTGAAAGAGGGGCTGCCAGCCCAAAGGGGAGAGAGAACTTAATGGAAGAAATGATAACAGGAAGCTGGAAGTTTGTTCAGTGGTAGAGTGTGAGAAGGGCATTCTGGTCGAGGGAATGGCATGAGCAGAAGCTTCGGGATGTGAGTGCCTGGTGTGTGTTGAGCGATGGAAGTGGGGGATGGTCAAGCACCGCTAGTGGCCAAAATGAGCCAAGGCCGAAGAGAAGGAGGGCCAGGTGGAGAGGAGGTGGTGGGCCACACCTGGGAACTGGCACTCTGTCCAGACCGGTTGGGAGTGCTGTTGGCTGCTCAGCTGCCCGCCTTCTGAGGATCTGCTCAGTGCCCCTGATGTGGTCAGGGTTGCGTGACCCGCACTGGGGATCTGTGGTAGTTGAACCACCTCAAGCATTCTGCGTTCTGAGTCTCATTTTCCATCTCTGTCAAGTGGGAGAGTCTCCTATGCCTTGTGGAGAGGACTGCATGAGATGATGGGTGTAGGGTGCCGGGCACCTGAGAAGTACTTGGGAGATGACTGGCGGCTGCGTTGGTATTTTTACCTGTAAAACGGGGACATCGAAGCCAACTGGCAGGCTAGGCTCCTTCACTGGGTGGTGGTGAGGATCATGTGAGGGCTGGATGAGACTGGGAGGGAGCCAAAGGCTGGGGGAACTAAGTGTCCATGTCCTCCTTCTAGGAGGAGAGGAGCGGAGCAGTGAGGAGTGACTGGGGGCAGGGTAGTCCTCACAGACAGCCTCTTCTTGCCCCTCTGGGCTCCCGCCACCTTCTGGCCCCCAGCCATGGCATTCAAGGGACACTGCTGTGCTCTCCAAGGCCAAAGCCTCTTTGTTCCCCATAGTGCATAGTGCACCCCCTCCCAGCCAGCTCTAGTCCACCACATGGAGACAGGGCTCCTTTCCAGAAGTTTCTTCAGACATTCAGGTCAACAAACATGATGTCCTCCTGTGAGGTGCACTGTGCCAGACAGCCAGGTGGAGAGGACGCAGGCCGTGCCCTCAGGAGATTAGAACCCAGCTGGGTAGCAGATATCGCTGGGCACCTGCAGTCTACCCAGCCCTGCTGAGGAGCGGAGGGAGAGTCGCAATAATTGTGCCATGGGGCAGTCAGATGCAGAAGTTAAAAAGCAAGGATTTCAGATCTAGTGGCCCAGATTCACATCCTAGTCCTGTCTCTTCTTGCTGTGTGACTATGGACTAGTAATCCTGCCTCTCTGTGTCTCAGTTTCCTTATCTATAAATGGGGATAGTTCACTATTGCTGTCTAAGCAGCTTGGTTCAGTTTCCGGTGGGTGTTCATTACCCTCCTTCTAGAATGGATCTCCTATTCTCATTCCTACCTCCTCAGGCTACACAGCTTGCCCCAGTGCATGTATGGTCCACATCCCTGCTGTCTTCTCCTTCTGCCTGTGAGTCCCCATAGGCAGGGGCCTGCCTTTCTGTGTCCATTGCTTGGGCAGGGGGCAGTGGTATGCTGGCAACTGGCTCTCTGATGAGTAGTGTTGGCCTATTTCCGTGGTGTAAATCTTCCCAGTAGGGCCCATTTCAAACTGCCAACAGCTTAAAGATCTCATAATGGGGTCAGGTACATGCCAACTTCAGCACCAGGCATTTAGTAGGTGCTTAATAAATGATGGTTGAACAAGAAGGAAAAGCCCCAGGGACTGTTGGTCAGATGGACTTGGGGAGCTGCCAGACCATACTGTACTGGAGAGGGGCTTGCATGGTAGGCATTAGACAGGCTGAGGGTGGGGCCAGAGACCACCCTGAATAAGTACTCGCAGTAGGACTGAGAGCAGAGGGAATGGAGGGCTGGTGTCTTCCTTTCCTGGGGTGCCACAGCTCGAACCCTGCTTCACTGTAGCCCCTTCTCCCAGGAACTCCCCTTGAGCTTGGCCTGGCCTTGGGACTTGTACAGAATGGCCTTGCTGGACCCCAAGCTTTAGCTTTTTTGTTGTTGTTAATCCTCACCTGAGGGTATTTTTCATTGATTTTTTTGACCAGGGTTGGGGAATCAAACCTGCAACTCAGGTGCATGCCCTTGACCGGAATCAAACCCACTACCTTTTGGTCCTCAGGCCAACACTCTAACCGTTGAGCCAAGCTGGCCAGGGCACCCCAAACTTTAGCTTAATGGAGCTCTGAGATGTGGTCCAAAGAGGACCCAAGGCTCAAATTCTATCCCTTTGCTTTTGCTGTTCCCTCTGCCTGATTGTCTCTTCCGCCTGAGACAGGAGAGTAAGAAGCTAGGACAATTCCTTGGCAAGTGGAATGGGGAAACTGAGACAGATGACTGAACAAACTGGCCAAGCAGTTTACAGCCAGATACAGAAGGTCACGTCCCTAGAGATAAGGTCTAGGCATCAGATATATTTCAGCTCCAGGCCCAGAAAAGCAACAAAACCAGGTGGGTGACGCCAGGACCAGCTGCAATCACTATGACTTTCTGACCTGGCGCTGACCAATCAGTAGAGACCACAACTTTGAAAGGGCACACCTGGAAAACATGACTATGCAGCTGAAACCCTCCCCTGAGACCTTCCTTAAGGTTCTGGCCTGCAAGAGAAAAATAAAAGCCCTAGCAGGTGTGGTTCACTTGGCTGGGCATTTGCCATACACCGGGCGGGGGGTTGCAGCTTGATTCTGATTCTGATCAGGGCACTGCCCGGGTTGCAGGCTCCATCCCTGGTAGCGGGTGTGCAGGAAGCAGCTGATCCATGTTGTGCTCTCATATTGATGTATCTCTCTCTTAATCCCTCTTCCTTCCTCTCTCTAAAAATCAATAAACTATTTTAGCTATTCTTTAAAAAAGAGAGAGAGAGAGAAAAACCTGAAAACAAAGTACCCAAAGGATGCAGGACACACATTCCCTCCTTCCCCAGAACATGCCTTTCTTCCCCTGCCCTCTCTTCCCCCACAGGCGTGCATCTCCTAAACTCGGAGGGACCCCATGAGCCTTACAGCCAGGGGAGCAGTGGGCAGCAGCAGCTCGTCCTGGGCTAACTCCCTGAACCTGTCTCCAGGACCCCCCTTTCTCTGATTTCCAAGTGAACTAAAGCAGCCCCGCCTAGGTTCTCCTTCTCCTGTGGCTTCTTCTATGCTAAGCTCTTCCTTGTTTCGCTGTCCCCAGCTTTAGTAAGCATATCCTCAAAGTCACTTGGACTCGTATTGTGAAATCTTCTCTGCATGAAGTCAAGAACCCACACACTACCGGTTACACACCCACCCTTCCCTCTGTCCGGTGAAGCTGTCACCCATGAAAAACCTTCTCCATGATGCCAGCCACCCACTCCAAATCACACAGACCCTTCTCCCCCTTCTGCTGTGGCCCCAGGCCTCACAGCTCCTCTCATGTGCCTAGCCATAAAAATACTAATAGCTGCCCTGGCCAGTTTGGTTCAGCGGTTAGAGCGTCGGCCCGCGGACCAGAGAGGCCGGAGTTCGGTTCCCGCTAAGGGCATGTACCTCGGTTGCAGTTTGTCCCCAGCCCCAGTTGGGGTCGTGTGGGTGGCAGCTAGTCGATGTGTCTCTCTCAGTTCGATGTTTCTCTCTCTCTCCCTCCTGCTCTATCTGAAGATAAATGCAAAAATGCCCTCGGGTGAGGATAAAAAAACAACTAATAGCTAAACTTTGCTGCATCTCTACAGCAACCTGTGACAGAGATATCAGGATAATCCCCTTGGCACATGGGGAAGTTGAGGCACTTTGCTTTGTTTGAGCTGACACTTCCTTTACATCTTAGCTTGCTCATCCCTTGTGTAGAGAAGCCTGAGTCAGTCCTGGTCTCCTTGCTGTGTTTCTTTCGCTTTCTTAGTATCACATGGTTCCCACCGGACTGTGCAGGAGCTCAAATGAGTGAGTGAGTGAGTGAGTCTCAGCCCAAGGCAGCAGCCATGCTCTGCTGTCCATTCCCCTCTCTCCATCCCCGATGGAGGAGGCCGACCCTCCAGAGGGCATCTCAGGTTACAGTGGCGTGGTCACACAGACCCTGCTTGTCCCCATCTCTCAGAAGGGGAAGTGGGGCTTCAGGGCTGAGAGCCTCCCACCAGCTGGAAGCAGAGCTGGGGGAAGGGTAGTGGAGCCACCCTCCTGTGGTCTAGAGTGGGGCCCAAGGCCTTGTCCATTGGGAGGTTAATAGAGTCCTAGAAATGGAAATTTCCCTGTTGGAACGGAAATTCCTCACTTATTTTGATCTTTTCTCTAAAAATAAAATTGGAACAATAGGAATCATCTACACACCTAATTACTTTGTTATTTTAGGAGTTTCAGGCTTATTTGGCTCAAGACTTTGGTTCCCACTGAAGTGGGAATCCCTGGGGGCGTGGGTGGGACAGGTTGAGGGCCAGGCCTGGATGCTCGGAGCTGTGCTGACACAGGGCCTCCGCAGGCCTGCCCCCCAGCTCCCCTTCGGTCAGGCCTCCCGGAAAGTCCCAGAGGGAGTAGTGCAGACTGGAGCCTGAACAATGGGGGTGGGGAGGCAGAGGCAGGCTCCCAGATTCTGGTGGCTGGATGACTTTGCAGGCTGTTCTCTCCACCTCAGCATTCCAGGTGTAATACTTTGTAGCTACTTACTGAGCACTTACTATGTTCTTGGCCAAGCACTTTGTCTTAATTACTCCATGGAGGTCTCCTAATTTCCCAAGAGGTAGGTACTATTGTTTATCCCTATTTGGCAATTTGAGGGGGCCTGGGGCTCACAACTCTGGGCTGGGAAGTGGTAGGGCTGGGATTGTCACCAGCCTGTAGGACCCCCAGACAGATCACCTCTGGGTGACCCAGGGGACTACTCTCCGAGTCTTGGATGCTTGAAATAGATGCCTCTCCAGTGTCCTGGCCTCTAGGCCACCCTCCTCCAGGCTCTGGTGTGACTCCAATCTCCCCATAGTTTGGGGCCGGTCCTCTGGAAGTCTTGCTCAGCCTCATCTGGGCAGCTTGGGGAAAGTACCTATTTTCCAGGCCCCACCTACCCTGCAGAGCTAGAATCCCAGCATGGGAGGGAGGGTGGGAACCTAGTTTTTAGAATGCTGCCCTGGGGATTTAGAAGCCTGTGGACTCCAAGAACCACTGCCAGGCCCCATGGAGTTCAGGCTGCCTTAGGAGACCCCCTGCCCCCTGGGATCCAGATCCCTGTGACTCAGCCCTGCCTGTATTCTCGGCCTCTGCTCCCTGCTCTCTTCAGCCCCCAGCTCTGCACACGCCAAGATGATCACCCCCACCACCCGCTACCCCTATTGCCTTTTCCCAAGAGTACCTGCTGCTGCTGTCTCCTCTGGGAAACAGGACCCTGCTGGCTGTGGATCCCTCAGAGCCTGCCTAGTGCTCTGGATAAATCCTAGTGGCCGCCCTCCTCTTGCTGTGTGTGAACGATGGAGCCGGAGAAGGGAGACAAGGAGAGCTGGCCATGACGGGAAGGGTTGGGCTCCCGGGCTGGGCACATGGGCATGCACTGGGGCTGGCACCATGCCGGACATGGAGAGAGCACTCGATAAATAGTTCTTAGCCCAGCCAGTGTGACTCACTGGTTGAGCGTTGCCCCATGCACCAAGAGGTCACCAGTTCAATTCCCGGTCAGGGCACACGCCCAGGTTGTGGGCCTGATCCCCAGTGAGGGGCGTGCAGGAGGCGGCCAGTGGATGTTCTCTCTCGTCGATGTTTCTCTCTCTCTCTCCCTCTCCCTTCCTCTCTCTTTAAAATCAATAAAGAAAAAAGATTTTAAAAATAAATACTTGTTGAATGGTGGTGGTGAGAGTGGCGGGTGAGGGCTACTTCTGGAAACAAGGCAGTTTGGCTGGTTTAGGTGAGAGATGGAGAAGCGCCTTCCCTCGAGATGCTGGTGTTTCCTCGTGTGATTTCATTTAGTGTTTCAGGAGCCATGGGCAGGTGCCCATCCCACCACGTGGAAACTGAGTCCCGGACGGGGGAGGTGACTTGCCAGGGTCCCCCAGACGGGGTGGCTCTTCGGGTCGGAGCCTGCCCGACTGGCAGAAGCATGAGTGAGCCTGTGCGGCAGCTGCAGTTCAGAAAGCACTTTCGCTCCGTCACTCACTCGGCCTCACGTGGCTCAGAGGTGTGGCTCTCCTCTGCCAGCGGTGCCAGGTCCCTAGTCGGAAGACCTGCACCCGGGCCACCCTGCGCCTGTAGGGGGCAGTGGTGAGAGGAGCCTCTGCGCAGCCTGGCAGGAGACATAACCGGAGCAGCGAGTGTTGGGGAGTCCACGTGGCCAGCGGGGGCAGAGCCAGGCCTAAGCTCAGGTTGGTGCACAGTTTGGCCCCGAGTAGTCCTCGGAAGAGCCCCAGGACGGTCTTTGGTCTCTACGCTGGGCCCACAGAGTGTGGGTAACTGGTCCTAGGTAACAGCCTGCTTGCCCGAGGTAAACACCGGAGAGCGTGGAGGTCTGCCACGTTAGGGGGGTCGGGAACCTGGCAGGTGGGTTTCAGCTACAAAGAATGACCATCTTTGGGGTCACTAAACAACGGGATTCGCTCTAAAGGGCACTCAGGCCGAGCCCCTCCTGGGGGTGTCCAGGCACCAGGCCTCCTCAGGCTGTCAGAGTGTTTGGGGCCATGATGGCCCTGTACCCACTCCTGGGGGGAATGTGACAAAGCCCCAGTTCTCCCTCTGGGCACTGGCATGCGGGGAGGGGCAGTACACCAGCACCCCCACCCAGACTAGAAATCCAGGCACTGGCTCTCCCCTTGGGCCTTTGCAGGTGCTGTGTCTCTGTCCAGAATGTCCTCCCCCTCCTCTCCTGGCTCATCCTTTAAGATATCTCCAGGGCCCGGCCAATGTGGCTCAGTGGTTGAGCGTCGACCCACGCACCAAGAGGTCGCCAGTTCGATTCCCGGTCAGGGCACATGCCAGGTTGTGGGCCCGATCCCCAGTGGGGGGCATGCAGGAGGCGGCCATTCGATGTCCTCTCTCATTGATGTCCCTATCTCTCTCTCCCTCTCCCTTCCTCTCTCTCAAATCAATAAAGAAAAAAGGTACCTGCAGGAAGCCATGAGGCCCACCCCAAGGGGAAGTGAGAGCCTTGTGGGCAGGGCACGTCTGTGGAAGGTCTGGTTGGACGCGAAGGGAGAGCCCTGGGTTGGGAGGACTCGGGTGGAGGTCACTCGGGCCATCAGTGAGCTTCCTGTGCCATTCCTTCTGTCTGGGTGGCACAGGCATGGAGTTCTGGAAAAGACCAGGGCCCTCCTGGTGAGGCTCGTAGAAGCAAGCGTACGGTGCAGCCCAGTCCAGGTGACTGCATAGCCCAGAAAGGGGCCGCTGGGGAGCCGTGTGGCCACCTGTTGCACAAAGGAAACACTGAGGCCCAGGGCACTTGGGACTGATCCCGAGTGCCACGGAGAGTGGCCGTGGGTGCCCTTCGTGGTGTGTGGGAGGAGAGCCTGGGGTGGTGGGGTTGTACCTCCCCCTGTCCCGAATGGGAGCCTTTCTCAAGCGGGATCCAGGTCAGGTCTGTGGAGGGGGCCAGGGAGGAGCAGAAAAGGGCAGAGTCACCAGGGCTCAGGTCGGCACTCGGTCCTCTAGTGTGGAGGACAGCATTCCTTAGAGAAAGTCATGTTGCCCCGAAGCTGGCAGAGTCCACGTGGATCATTCATTCCAGCAGAAAGGTACAGCAGGAGAAGAAAATCTGTGAGCGCTCAGGCCAAAATGTTTGCCCGGGAGGTGGCAGGATGGTTGTGATATTGTCCTGTTTCTTTCACGGGATGTCCACATGTTCTAGAATGTGTGATACACTTTGACAGCCGGAAGGATACAATTCTGTTCTAAAGGGGAGAGGTAAGAGAAGGTGCCCTGAGAACAGCCAGCTCACCATTTGTCTGATTCTGGGCCACCACGAGTGCTGGGCCTCCGGAGGCACCGGCTGTGGGGTCTCACCAGAGGGAGTTGTCTAGCCCCCGGCACATCCTCCAGAACAGGTGTACCTGTGGCAAACAGCTTGCGTGTCAACTGCATGGCTCTCATTCCCGGAAACTGGGTCAGTGAGGGTCCAGCCCTGGGGCTTCTGGGATGCAGTTCCACTTGAATTCGATCCAGACCTCTGACCTCCTTCCTATGGTGCCGATCTGGCCTTTGCCGTTCCTGCCCCTCCCAGCCAGGGTTGTCCCAAGGCTGTTGGCCTCACCTCCACTCCAGTGCCCAGTGCGTGTGTATATCTGTTGACTGTCTTCCTTACTGACGCTGCCTTGAGCAGCTTTCCGGCAGCCCTCCTACCACATGGTCAAGTTCTCCTTTGTGGTGATGGTGTTTGTAACCACAGCTGAGCCCTGATCCTGGCTGGGGACTCAGTCTCTGTCTGTCCGATGGCTCCTGACTCGACCTGGTACGGAGCACTCGCTCATACACTCATCCGTTCATTCATTCAGCAGTTATTCACTGAGTGCCTGCGGGGTGCCAGGGGCGCAGTCCCGCCCACCTCGCAGTGTGGCTGTGTCTGTCTCCCTGCACACGTGTTGTGCATGTCCCTTGCACATACACACAGCTGAGCCTCTCTGTCACGTGCGGTTTTGTGTCTCTTCGGTTGTGCCCATGTGCGATGTTGTTAGTACCTCGGGCATTTATGGTTAATTCATTCAGCAAGTGTTAATTGACTATCCACCCAGTGGTGCCAGGCCCTGACCCTGAAGGAAGTACCCTCTGCCCTTGAGAAGAGCCCATCTTGTGGGGCAGTTGCGATGCAGACTAGTGAGGGCAGGGTTCAGCTCGGAGTAGGCAGAATGGCATCCTGGAGACACAGGAAGAAGGGAGGGGAAGAGCATTCCGTGTGCTCTGCCACCCCTGGGAACCCTGGGCCAGCCCTCCTTGCTGCTCAAAACGCCCCTGAGGGCTGGTGGAGCCTGCTGAGCCCGTGGCGGGGGCTGGGAGGGAAGTACAGGGCCCTGAAGAGGAGGCGTGTTGGGTGGAGGACACAAAATACGGAACCCAGGAGCAGGCCGGAGATGCCAGGCTGCAGAATGTTCTATGAGAGGAGGGCCTGGGGACCAGACACCAGACGTCGCGTCTAGAAAATAGAACCCCATGATTCAGACCAAACAAGCTGGAATGCGGAACCTAAGGGGGAAATGGAGCAGCAAACCTTGGCTGGGGGCCTTCTGGGTCATGGAACACTGATGTCCACCAGAGGTCCCGAGGGATGGGGGTCTTGAGCCTTGGTGAGCAGTAGGCACTCTCATGGTCTCTGCTGAGCCAGGCCGGGGTGAGAGCCCTCCTTGCAACCTACCCGTGCTGAACTTGAAAGTCTCGTCCCCTCTCCAAGCCTTGGTTTCCTCATCTGTGAAGAGGGGCTCTGAGGATGAGCTGAGATGAAGCACAGCACTTGGGAGGGGGGCGCTGCTCTCGAAGCCCAGGGCCTCCCAGGAGGTGAGTGGCGTTGCTGAGACCGGGACGCTGGCCACCCGACTCCTGGAATGACCCACCTTGCGGGGATGGTTTTGTTGCTGCTGTCTTGTTTTTGCTCTCCTTCCCCACAGTGGGCGGGACGTTTGAGCGCTTGGGGCCTGTTTTGGAACACTGGATGCAGCAGGTGGGAAGGACTAGGTAGCCAGCGGAGCCAGAGCAGATTGGTGGCTCCCCTGACATTACGGAGCAGGGACTCAGCGCCTGCAGCCCTGCATGGTGTTTCCTGCCACATGGTGACACAGTCAGGTCCTAACCCAAGGGGGCTGCTGACCTCGAAGGCAGAGGTGTACAGAGAGTAAGTGGGGAGGGAAACAGAAGGGGTCATTGTTCCAGCCCCGTGGAGGCTTGCCAGGTGCCCAAAGCTGCAGAGCCAACCAGCTGTGCACCTGCCCCATCCAGACCGCTCCCAGCAGTTCATTGTAGCGCACAGGTTCCTAGCTCCAGGAGCTGCAGGTTCTGGGCCAGGTGCAGCCTCGTCACCCCACCCCCCCAACCCCTCTGAGGACCTTATAGATGGGTCTTACCAGCCTCCTTTTTAAAAAATTTTTTTTTTTTTTTGTACGTGCCCCTAGTGGGGACCGAACCTGGGACTCTCTGGTCCGAAGGCCGACGCTCCAACCGCTGAGCCAAACCTGTCAGCGCCAGCCTCCCCTTTTATGTCTCAGCAAACAGGCTGGGAGAGGGTCAAGTTCTTTCTTGGGGTCCCAGAGCTGGGGTGCAGAGCCAGAGTTTAAACTCATTCCTGACCCAGCAGTGACTTGTGGAGCACCTACTGTGTGCCAGGCGCCCAGCCATGAGCTGCTGCGGGGAGGATCCTGACCCACTGGGAGACGTTTGTTTGTTTTCCACCCTCTTCCTTCCTGCATCTTCTCCCGACCATCCGCCATCATGTTGCTCAGAGGACTCTGAAGCCTGGAGTCATTTCATTTCCTGTCTCCCCTCTCCACACCCATCCCCGCTGGAAGGGACCCTGGGGATTCTTGGAGATGAGCCAGCCCATTGAGGGGTGGTGAGCCCAGGTCACCACGCAGGCATGACTAGGACCTGAGGCCACTTTCCCAAACCCCAGACCAGGTCTGAGAGCCCTGCAGCATTTACTGAAAGGCACAGATGTGTGGATTTGATGGAGGGTCATTTATTTGTTAAACAACCTGAGGTTGACACCTTTGTGTCAGGCTGGGGCAACCCAGGAGACCTGGGCAGCACAGCTGCTGTGGGGGGGGGGGGCGTGGGGGGGGCCGGCCAGGGTCTTTCCCAAGCCTAGGGTGTGCAGTTCATCGGGAGGGGGGGGGCAGGCATGGGGACAAAGTGTAAGATTATACACCACTTCGCGTTTCCTGAGGATTTGGACTTTACCCTGAGGGCCATGTTCCAAGGTGGGTGTGCCAGCGCAGATGTGGCTTCTCTTTGGCTCCTGAGGACGAGGCTGGGAGCCCCCAGCGAGGCCACTGCTGTTGACCCGGTGAGCGGTGATGGTGGTGAAACCAGCATGGGACAGTGGCACGGGAAGAGAGGTGGGATTTGAGAAGTGTAGGACATGGAATAGACAGGGCTTGGTGACAGCTGTGCAGGGTCAGCGCGGGGGGATTCCTGGCATGGGTGGCTGGCTGGATGGTCACATCGCTGATGGAGCCCAGCAAGAGGAACTCCGGAAATTTCCCTGGGTGTCAGGCTCCGGTCACAGGTTATCAGTTGAGGTGGTTGAGACAACTATTTGAGAGCTCTTTGCGCCTCGTTTTGCCGCAGAGGGTCCTAGGCAGGATGGAGAGGGGCTAGAGGGCAGCCCTCGGCCCTCCCTGCGGCCTGGCCCAGATCCTGCTGGGTCTGCTCCTGTCTCCCTCCCAGCTGACACCCTGGCCTGTCGGCACACAGGGCCACCCTGCACACGTGGGGAGGTGTCCTTGGGAGCACCACTGCACTCCTGCTGCCTGTGTGGGAATCAGCCTGTGCCTCTACTCTGCATGGGGGCACCCCTCACCCCCACACCCCAGGGTGCAGTGCATGGAACAAAGCCCTCAGCTTGATTCTGCGGCCCTATGTAGGGAAGGCCCGTGAGGACAGAGGGGGTGGGGCGTGCCCTCCTCCCTTCCCTCACCCTTAGGCTTCTGCGTCGGAGAAGGATATGAGTCTGCACACTGAAGTGCCCTTTGTATATTGTTCCCAGAAGACAGGCAGGCCTGGAGGGAGGGGCTGGCACTGCCTGGGCAGGGTGGGGCTGATCTCAGCAGGGCTGAGGGTTGGGGCTTTCTCTGGGCTGCTGGAGCAGGGGAGAGACCCCTGGTAGGTGTGGGCGCACACTGGCCGGGCCTGCTGCCCCATGCACCCCGAAACCAGACGATACTTGTCACTCAGAATCTGACCTTGGTTCTCCCAAGAATTCCACTGTCATTCAGCAGCTGTGTATGGAGCTCTGTGTGCGGGCCAGCCTTTGTCGGGGGGTAGGGGTCAGCGGTGACCAGTAACCAAGGCCCACAGGGACCCTGTCCTCCTGCTGTTGACCTTCTGAGCGAGTAGGGTGGGGTGGGGGACACAGGCCACTAACACAAACGAGGATACAGACAGCTTCTGCAGTAAGGGGCGCTGCGGAGCAGGTGACCTGTGGCAGGGACAGCCGCCTTAGCTAGCTTGTCGGGAAGGCCTCTCTGAGGAGGTGACCCACATGTGGAGATCTGAGGGAAGGGCATGCTAGGTGGACGGAACAGCCAGTGCAAAGACCTTGAGACAGGTGGACCTGGGGTGTGGGAGGGACAAAGTCAGGGACTGTGGCTGGAGTCGAGAGACGAGGGGGACAAAGTCAGCGAAGAGGCAGGGACCAGCTTGGCAGGGCCTCTGGACGCAGAAAAAAGTTTGGATTTCATTCTGAGTGCACAGGGGGAGGGGGTCACAGGGGGTGTGAAGCTGGGGGAGACGTGACCTGATGGGAACTTGGCGGTGACAGAATTTGTGGGGCCCAGTGCCAAATGAAAATGTAGGGCCTCTTGTTCAAACATTAAGAATTTCAAGACGGAATTTTTAAAAAGGGGGAGGCAAAAGGGAGGTCAGTGAGGAGGAGGATTGGGATTAGGTCCTGGGAGATTTTGGGGGGAGGTGCCCACAGGCCTTGCAGCGAGCACCCAGCCAGGCACCTAGGGAGACATTGTGAGAGGGGCGCATGAGCCCCTGCTCAGAGCTCAGAGGATTGATCTTTGTCAAGGCTCATTTAACATGAGGGGCTGGGCTGGTTGGTCCCACATTGCAGATGGGAACTCTGAGGCCTGGGGATATTAAGTGACCTGATCACATGGGGTGGAGGAGGGGCAGGGGCAGGATTTGAATCCAGCTTCGTTTGAGTTCAGATTCCAGGGAACTGCTGTCCCGTTGCAGTGTCCCCCCACCCCACCCCGCCTCCTGAGAGATTGGGCCTGGGGGCGTCTCACGCAGCTGGGGCCCAGAAATGAGTTTCTGCTCTTGTGGAGAAGGAACTACCCAGCCCTGGCCTCACTGGCCTGGCTTTTCCTCACACTGAGCCTGGGAGATGAGGGCTTCTTGGTCTCCATCGCACAGATGTGGAAACAGGTAGGACAGCTGGTCTTAGCCTCTGGCCCCCTGGACTTGTCTGCTCTCTGCCTTCTCTAACCTGGACAGGACAGGTGGAGTTGTTTGGGTCTAGAGGCTGAGCACAGGGGACTCTGGGTTCCTAAGGATATGCGCGATAAGCCTGCATGGGGCTTGGCTTGGTCAACATTTATCCAAGGACTGGCAGCCCGTCCCTATTTATGCATTGTAAAAAGCTTCCCTAATCAGAAGCTCTATTAATGATTTATACTTTGCTGAATTAATTATTACAGGCGGGTGCTGCTCCCCCAGCTGCTTTGACCCCCACTGTGGCTGGACCTTGGTCTTTCTTCCTCCTTCCTCCTGGTTCCCCACACCTGTCCCTGTCCTCCCAGGCATTGGTCCCAGCCAGGCTCTCCCTACAGAGGTGGCCAGGCCCCTATGCCCTTGGGGAGGCCCCCCACGCCTGGCATTCTCTCAACTATCCTTCTCACTTAAGCCTTCAGCAACCCTACTTGGTGGACATTATCCCATCTGACAGATGGAAACACTGAGGCACAGTTGGTTGGAGGGTCGTCCTGTACACTGAAAGGTTGCAGATTCTGCTCCCAGGCAGGGCACATACCCAGGTTGCAGGTTTGGTCCCTGGTTGGGGCATGTATGGGAGGCATTCGATCAATGTTTCTCTCTCTCTCAAATCAATAAAAATATCCTAGTAAATAAACTCAAATAAATAAGAGAAAGAAAGAAACACTGAGGCACAGAGGGCAATGGGACCTGCCCGAAGATATGTCCTTCATTCATGTGCTGGATGTTCCCCTCACTGACATTCACTATCTGGCCAGCCTGGGGACTCAGGACGCACAGCCTTCTGGGCAGGCAGATAGGCCAATGGGGAGCTTCTCTCCAGGCTGATAGGGGGCTCCTGAGCAGGCTGGGTGGAGGGCAGCCCCCACCCAGGGCAGGCAAGGGCTAAGTGGGGCGTGAAGAAGGGAGAAGGAGACCCCGGATTATGGGACAGCATGCTTAAAGGCCCTCATTCCCCCCCCCCCCCCCCACACACACACTGATCAGCAGCTTGAATGCTCAAAGCTCCGCTGCCCAGCCCTCCTCTGAGCCAGATGTATGTCTTCACCCTGCTGGGAGGAGCCCGGAGAGGGTAATTCTGAGCACAGGGAATTAATGCTTTGCCAATGGTGGGCTTGAGCATTGAGCCAGGTAGTGCAAGAGCTGTTTGAGGGTCTCCTCTGGGCCCCCCAACTTCTCATCTGTGATCAGCCACACCCAGTCCAGTCTCTGTTTCCACTGAGAGCCCCTCCTCCCAAGCGCCCACCCCACAGGGCCGCTGAGCCCTGGGCCCACATGCAGTACAGCTCTGTTCCCCGAGGGCAGTCAGGGTTCAGATCCAGGTCTCCCCGCCCCACTTTGTTTGAGACACTGGGCCCCACCCGTGGAGAGTTTACTTCAAGCTCTTCCATGTGTACCTTACCCCTCTGTGTCCCATCTGTGTCCTACTGAAAATGTCCAGGAGCCCCTTGAGAGTTGAGGGCACAGTTCAGGGTGACCTTCTGTCCAGAGGGAGCAGGTGAGGCTCCAAAGGGAGACCCGCAGGTGGTTCACCGAGCAGCGGGCACTGGCGGGCTCTCACCTGTAGGGGGAAGCCTTGAGTGCTCCCAGCTCCCACATCAAGGAGCAGCTCCAGAGGGTTGGGCACCTCTCACTGTTGCTTGGTTATCCCCTTGTACAAATGAGGAGACAGAAGCCCAGGGAGGTTAGGCAACTCAGCTGGGAGGAAGTGGAGCTGGGAAGGGCAGAGCTGGCACCAGGCCAGGCCAAGGTCAGTTCCTCACGTAGCCACCAAATTGCTATCTGCTCTGGGTCTGGGGGGCAGGGGACAGCCTCCAGAGAAGCAGCAGCCACTGTGGAGCCAGAAAGGCCAGACGCAGGGTTGTGGAGCATGGTGGAACAGCTGGGATAGGACACTGCCTCCCTGTGGTCTGCGACCAGGGGCCTGAGGCAGGTACTGGTTCAGGTAGGCGGAGGGTGGTTGGGCCAGGAGGGGCCCAGGGAGGAGCCAGGTGTGACCGAGGCAGAGGGCAGTGGTAGGGACCCAGACACCCCTGCCACTTACAGAGTGAGCCAGGCTGGTCACCTGGGCTCTGTCGCGGCGATGGGGCCAGTGTGAGGGTAAAAGTAGAGAAGGGAGCTGCAGTTCTTGGAGCTGCTGCAGAGGCGGCTGGAGGCTGGGCCTCGGATGCGCCTTACGCCTTTCCCTTTTGTAGGTGAGGGGTTGGGTGTTCCCAGGCCGTGCATTCAGGCCCCTCTGGCTGGAGGCCAGGTCATGCAAACAGGAAGCCAACAGAAACCCCCAGGGTGGTGGGTGCAGCCAATGTGGGACCCTTCCTGATTCATCTCTGAGTTCCCAGCCAGCAGGGCTGGGGGAAAACTCCCGGAGCAGGAGGGTGGACAAGGGCAGCATGGGGGGGGGGGCCGGGGGCAGCCGAAGCCAGGCCTGCAGAGCAGGAGCCAGGTCCCCTGTGGGACCTCAGGCCCCCAGAGCCCCCTGAAGTTTAGGCCTCACCTCAGAGGGCTCCTGACTTTCTAGAGCACCCGATCCCTTCAAGCTACTGGAGACCCATGCAGGACCCTTTTGTTTGGAGTCCATGGGGGATAGAAAGGGGCTCTGGACTTAGTGAGATGTGTCTGTAGGTCACAGCCTCCGGGAGCTCCGCCTGGGTGGAAAGGGGGGCCTCGAGCAGAGGGTTTGCTTGGGTGCAGCTCTCCAAGGCACCTACAAAAGGGAGGCCCACTGGGGACCGGGGCAGAGGTGAGAGGGGCCCTTGCCCTGGGCAGAGCTGAAGGTAGCAGCCTGGACCTCATGCCCAAAACCTTGAGTGAGGACCCCCAGCAGAGGTGTATGGGTGTGAGTCCTTCTGCTGCCCCTGAGTCTCGGGCAGTCCCTCAGCCCCCTGTGCCCATCTCCTCACCACCCGGTCACTGTGACAATAAATGTGGAGTAAGGCGGGCGCGTAGTGTCCGGCACCCGGGCGCATTTAGTAAATGCCAGCTGCCAAGACGGTGACGATCACAGAGGCACCACCTCCTGGGAAGAATGTTCCAGGCCCACTGCTCCCCAGCCCTGCCCAGCTACAGTGTTTACCTGCAGCGGGATTATGGACCCAAGAGGACAGCTACTGAGATGGGGTGGCCAGGCTTGTGCCCAAGAAGCCCTGAGGTGTGGGAACTATCCTTGCCACCCTGTGTGCCCCTCACCAGACTCAGGGTCCCCCATTTCACTGCATGGCACTGGGGGTTCCCAGCACACAGGCCTCTGTGCCCTCAGCCTGCTGCCTTGGGCAGTAGCTCCTGCTGGGCCTTGGGTCTTGGCTGACATGTCCTTTCTTTGGAGGCTCTTCCTGACACCTGGCATCCTCTGTTGGCGGGTTTTCTCATTTGTCCTCTGTCCGTCTGTTGGACTGAGCTCCGTGAAGACCTCATCCACCCATCTAGCTCCCTGCTGCAACCCAGCTCCAAGCCCAGAGTTGATCTGCTCTCTCTACCCTCCACCCCCCAGAGCCCTAACAGTTTCCCATTCCAGTCCATCTTCCTGCTGACTGGGATGTCAGGTGCCCCCCCAGGGCTATGTCCCTCCTCCTGCTTCCTGCCTCCATCATCCAGTATCTAACGAGCACCTCAGCAACAGCTTACCATTGTCCCTCACTCTTCCCCATGCCCCAGGCTGGATGCCCTGCACCGCCCCCCGCCCCCACCACCACAGCAGTGCTCGAGTGTCCTCTTCTCGGCTCCTCCCTCGTGCCACCCACCATGCCCGCTGGCCTGGTGCAGTGGACCAGGCTCCCGGCCTCCCTTCTCCCCAGTCCATTCTAAACCTACTCTGTCCAGCTTGGTAACCACTAGCTGCCATGGGGCTATTAAAACTAACATTTTATTCAAATTATAAGTTCCTTTTGTTTGTTTTGTTTTTTTCTTTATTGATTTTAGAGAGAGAGGAAGGGAGAGGGAGAGAGAGATAGAAACATCAATGAGAAAGAATATCAATTGGCCGCCTCCTGCATGCCCCACACTGGGGATGGGGCCCACAACCTGGGCATGTGCCCTGACCGGGAATCGAACTGGCGACCTCTTGGTGCCTGGGTCAATGCTCAACCACTGAGCCACACTGGCAGGGCTGTAGGTTTCTTTATTTTATTGTTGACAGTATTAAAGATGTCCCTCTCTGCCCCCCTCGCCCAGCCCCCGCCCCACCCTAGGCCTTTTCCACACTGTTGTCTGTGTCCATGGGCTATGCATATACGCATATGTGTTCTTTGATTAATCTCTTCCTCACCCCCGCCATGCCTCTCCCACCTGAGATCTGTCCGTCTGTTCCATGCATCCACGTCTTTGGACCTATTGTGTTCTTTAGTTTATTTTGTTCAATGGATTCTACATATAAGTGGGATCATGTGATATTTGTCTTTATTATGCTTGACATAATGATCTCCAGGCCCATCCATGCTGTTTCAAAGGGTAAGAGACCCTTCTTTATATATATATATATATATATATATAGATATAGATATATATATAGATATAGATATATATAGATCTGCTTAGTGTTCCATTGTGTATATGTACCACAGCTTTTTCATCCACTCGTCTACTGATGGACATTTGGGCTGTTTCCAGATCTTAGCTATTGTAAATAGCGCTATGAACATAGGGGTGCATATATTCTTTCTGATCGGTGTTTTGGGATTCTTAAGATGTATTTCCAGAAATAGGATCACTGGGTCAAACAGTAGTTCCATTTTTCATTTTTTGAGGAAACTCCTACTGTTTTTCGTAGTGGCTGCACCAGTCTGCATTCCCACCAGCAGTGTGCTAGGGTTCCGTTTTCTCCACACCCTCGCCAGCACTCGTTTGTTGATTTTATTTATTTATTTATTTGCAGGAAGAGAATTCTATTCAGGACATCTGTAAAGCAGACGGGCTGAGTTCAAAATGGCATCAGCCTGTTTGTTGATTTATTAATGGTAGCCATTCTGGCAGGTATGAAGTGCTACCTCATTGACGCTTTTATTTGTATCTCTCTGATGATGAGTGACGTTGAGCATTTTTTCATGTCTTTGGGCCATTTGTCCTCTCTAGAGAAGTGTCTGTTCTGGAGGTGTTTATTCAGGTCCTTTGCCTCAGTTGCCCCAGTCAGTTTCTTTATTTTTTAAAATTGATTTTAGAGAGAGCAGAGGGAGAGTGAGAAACGTCAGTTTGTTGTTCCACTTATTTCTGCATTTACTGGTTGGTTCTTATATGTGCCTTGACCTGGGATCAAATCTGCAACCTTGGTGTATCGGGTCGATGCTCTAACCAAATCAGCTACCCAGCCAGGGCGCCCCAGGTCAACCTCAAGTGCTCAGTGTGGCTAATGGCTGGTGGGTTGGCCAGGACGGTCTAGACGTTTCCACCGGCAAAGAGCATGTCATCGGATAGCTTTGAAAGCTAACAGATCAGTCATCCTCAGGCACAGCTGATGCTGTTGCTCTTCTCAGAGCCTTCAGTGGCCTGTGGCTGAGGCCAGCTTCACCTGCACCCTGCCCCAGCCCCCTGCCGCAGCCCCTCTAAGTGGAAGCTGTATGGGTCTCAAGCCCTGGAGAGCGTGGCTTTGTACCGGTAATCAGAGAAACCTCTACAAGTTGCTTTACCCCCTGAGCCTCAGTTTCCTCATCTATAAAATGTGGGTAAGCCCTGGCCGGTTTGGCTCAGCGGTTAGAGCGTTGGCCTGTGGTCCAGAGAGACCCAGGTTCGGTTCCCGCTAAGGGCACGTACCTCTGTTGCAGTTTGTCTCCAGCCCTGGTTGGGTCATGTGGGTGGCAACCACTCGATGTGTCCCTTTCATGTCAATTTTTTTCTCTCTCTCTCCCTCCCACTCTATCTGAACAACAACAACAACAAAAAAGGAAAAATGTCCTCGGATGAGGATAAAAAAAAAAAACGTGGATAAGTCCAGCCGGTGTGGCTCAGTGGTTGAGCGTCGACCCATGCACCAAGAGGTCGCCGGTTCAATTCCTGGTCAGTGCACATGCCCAGGTGTGGGCCCGATCCCCAGTGGGGGGCGTGCAGAAGGAGGCCAATGGATGGTCTCTCTCATTAATGTTTCCATCTCTCTCTTCCTGTCCCTTCCTTTTTCTGTCAAATCAATAAAGAAAAAACAATTTAAAAAATAAAAATAAAATGTGGATAATAATTTCTACCTCGATGGTTGTGAGGGTCAAGTATATCTAAAACTCAGACAACAGCTGGCACATATGTAAGCGTTCGATAAGTGGTGCCCGCGCGGTAACCTGAGTAAGGCAAGGTGGGGCAGATCGAGAGGGGCCAGGGTCACAGCAGCTGTGAGCCTCAGTGCTGGACGGTGGGAGCCACCGCAGGCTTCTGAGCACAGCTGCCCTGGTGCTGGGACCTGAGGATGACTAAGCTGTTTAGCCTACAGTACTGTCCACAGAGCATTTTGGGATGGTGGGAATGTTCTATATCTCCACTGCCCACTGGCCTCGGGGGACCAGAAACTAATGTCCTGGGTGGGCCAATGACCGGTGGGGGAAGGGGAGAGGCCCCAAGGAGCAAGGGCAGATCTCAGCCCTGGAAATCAACTTTCCCAGGCATATGTCTGCCCCCTGTGGCAGCTGGCAGGAGCTGGGGTTGGGTGGAGAGATCTGGAAGAAGGGAAGGGACAGGGTGCACGGGGGGCTGGTTGTGGGGCAGCCGAGAGGTGGGGTTCACCATGGAAAGGGCTTCTGGACTTGGGTGTTGGACTGAGCATTCAGCTAGCCTCCACCCTGGAGCTGAGCCAGCAAAGAAAGTGGGACCCAGCCCTGCCGGTGTGGCTCAGAGGTTGAGCTTCGACCCATGCACCAAGAGGTTGCCGGTTCGATTCCCGGTCAGGGCACACACCCAGGTTGTGGGCCTGATCCTCAGTGGGGGACGTGCAGAAGGCAGCCAGTTGATGTTCTCTCTCATCGATGTTTCTATCTCTGTCTCCCGCTCCCTTCCTCTCTCTCTAAAATCAATAAAGAGAAAAAAAATTAAAAAGAAAGAAAGTGTGGCCCAGACCCTTGTGGCTAGGCAAGCTGGGTATTCTGGTGGTATGGTTGCCCTGCCTTCTTCCAACACTGCCTGACTGGTCCAAGAACTGGTTCCCAGTGTACCCCTGCCTCTCCTCTCTGGGCCATGGTGTCCTTATCTGTGTCCAGGAAAGCTGCTGCCTCATGGTGAAGGGGGTTTGCCAGGACTCTGGTCACCTGGAACAGAGTCCTTGGCCAGAGCTGGCCCCACAAGCCAACTCCCTGGCTCTGAGGAGTGTCAGGGGAGCAGAATTCCTGAGGCTGGGGGTCCTGGTACAGCAGACCCTCCCTCAGCCAGGCCATTTGTGTTTGGCTAAGGGCAGGACCCCAAAATCTGCAGTCCCACTGGGCCCCTGGTCTGTCCGTCAGCAAGTGCAGGATGCATCGGGGGAGAGGTGTCTGTTTCCACCTGTTTCATTCCCACTAGTCCTGTGTGGCTAACAAATACCTTCACTTCCCCAAGCCTCTGTTCTGTCATCTACAAAATGGAGACATATGTATGTTCCTCCAGGGTTGGCCCCTTGATAAGCCCCTAATTTCCCTCCCGCCTGCAGAGCCGACGTGCCTGGCATACAGCAGGTTCTCAGTAAATGCCCCCAGAAGCCTGGATAATGTGTGGGCGTGTCTCCTGCCTGATGGACAGGGACCGAAGGAATGAGTCAAGCAGTGAGAGACGAAGAAATCGTGTCAGTCGTTCGCATCTTCCTAGCCACCTCTCCTGCTCCTCTCTCCATGTGGGATCCTGGAACCTCATGTTGGAAGGACTCTTATTTCGTGTGGAAGTCATGGTCTCTGTCTTCTGATTCCTGAGGCGCTGACTTGCTCTGTTAGTCCTGAGAAAAGACCTGGAAGCAATAGCAGAAGCTCCAGGGAGGCTGATTTGGGCCAACAGAGGAATTCTAGCAGCCCATGGGCTTGGCATGGGCAGCTTTCAGAACTGGACCAGCAGAAGGCAGATGGGCACTTGGCAGGGACGCTGGCCCGGATGATCTTACTCGAGGGCCCTTCAGACCCCAGGAGAGGAGTCAGAACCCCTGTGGTGCTCCAGATTCCCCAGGTTCTGGCCTCGGGTTTGGAAACCCCAATAAATCCCTGAGAAATGCCCTGGAAGGTGGTGGGGCAGGAACCAGGCCTGGCATATTCAGTTGAGTCATCTGCATTTGCACATCTGTCAGGAAACCTGAATGGAAGGAAAGAAACAGGCATTTTTAGAGCATCTACCAAGTATCAGGCTCTCTGCAGGTGTTTTGACACCTCAGCTCATCCAGATCTCCCACAGGACCACAAGGGAGAGGGTGACATCTTCCTTCTGCATCTGAAGACTGAGGCTCAGAGAGGCTAAGTAATTTTCTTAAGGACACACAGCTAGTAAGTTATAGTGCCGGTATTAAATCGAATCCTCCAGAGTTCCATTAACACTGGAAGCCAATATTTACTGAGCACCTACTGTATGCTTAGGCCCAGTAGCTGGTCCTTGGCATGGATTAACTAATTTGATTCTTATAATAACCCTATGAGACAGGGCGTGTTAGACCTCCATTTTACTTAGAGGGAGAGCTGAGGCACAGAGAGGTGGAGTAACGTGCCAGGTCAGAGACAGTGTTCAGATCTGACACTATAACCACTGGCCTACTCTGTCCTGGGAGTGGCTGAGCACAGCAGAGTTGGCTGCGAAGATGCACCTCCTGCTTTCCTCATGGAGGTGGGCAGAGCCCTCGGGTCACGTGGGGGCAGGACTGAGATGGGCTGGAAGGTGAGCACAGGGAGGGGGACTTCAACTCAAAGTCAAGATGCTCTTTCAAGCAGGTGGACTGTTGGAGAGGTGGTGAGGGTCCACCCAAAGGTGTTCCCAGGCGGGGGCTTTTAGATGGGCAGATTCCTGCCCAGGAGTGGAGCCTGAGTGAAGGTGGGCGGGCTGATCTCTGAGATTTTCTCTTATTGATAGAGTGCCCTCAGCACCTACGAGGGGTTGGACCTGTTCACTGTGGGACACAGGCCACAGCTGGCCCCTTTTCCCAGCTGGAGGAGTGGAGTGCCCCAAGGTTGCCCCAGAGGTGAGGACACAGGAATCAGAGTCATGAGGCGAGAGAGGAAGGGGGCCAGAAGTTGTCCAACAGGGGAAATGGCCATTAGGACATGAGCTGCTGAACCACGGAGGAGGCTGGCGGGGACCAGGGTGAGACCGCCTGGGGGCACCCCCGGGACTGAGTTAGGACCCTGGTCAGCGCAGGTGAGCTCAGGACCTTGGATAGCTCCACGGGAGCCTCCTGTCACCCCTGTGACAGCTGTCAGCGTTGTCTGCATCTGCTGCCCGCCTGGCCAGCTCCACAGTCACAGCCTGCAGCCTCCATGGAGCACCTGCCTTCTCTCTGGCCAGAAGCCCCCACTGGACTCTGCCTGAGCCCCAACCCTGGCTTTGTCTTGGGGTTTGGGCTCATCTGCTTACCCCTTTCAACAGTCTTCCAAGCAGAGCCCAAGGGGAGAGTGGGAAGAGGGAGGGAGGGAAGAAAACCTGCCCAGCTGGGACCTTCCAGGTGCGGCACAGTGACAGCTGGCTGGGAGGCTGGGAGTCAACGAGGTGGAGGAGGCCCAGGGCGGGCTGGTCCTGCTGCCATCCTGGGTCAGAGTCAGCATCAGCCTCCCTCTTCCACAATTATCTGGCAACTACGAAGCACCCGGCCCATCCCCTGCCACCTTCACCCACTCAAATGGGAGACCCAGCCCCTGGGGCTGGTGCAACTCAGAATATGTGGGGGTCTTTCTATGGAAGTTCCCAGACAACCTCACAGTTCTTTCCTCCTTTCCCTGGAGCCCCAGGAAGCAGGGCACTGTTTCCCAGCACCCCCCACTAGGCTCAGGCTCTGCCCTGGCGCCACTTGCTAAGCCTCCTGCTCTGCTCCTTGTTGCTCTGAGACAGGACAGCACCTACCAGGGCCCAGGCCCAGCAGGCTCAGCTTCGAGCCTTTGCCCTGGTTGCTCCTCCCCAACCCCAGGCTCTCTCTACCCTGCCAGGCTGGGGAATAGCAATAGCAGTAAGAAGAACTCGAGCTTATCGAGCCCTGGTATATGCTAGGCGCTGTCCGTGATTATTACTGAAGACTTGTATAGGTAAGAAAATGGAGATGCAGAAAAGGTAGCCTACCCAGAGCTACACAGGAAATGGCAAAGCCAGGATTGGAACTGGGCAGTCTGGTTCCAGAATGTGTATGTGGAAGTGGCAGGGAGCACTTTGAGGGGGCCCAGGGCAATGCAGGCAACCTTGTTGAGCACCTGCTGTATACAGGTCCCACCCTGTGAGCTCATAGTCTTGTCACTGGGAAGACAGACGGCAGTGGAGATGAGCCCAACATGGTGGGCTTTGGGAGAGGGATGGGCTATGGACTGGTCTCCCCAGTTCAGTGTCTCATTTGAAGTAGGTAAGGCAGGACTGATCATTTTCCATTTTATAGGTGGGGGAGATCAGACTCAGAGGACAAGCGGCCCTGAGGCTCAGGTTCACGTGGTGACGTGAACTTAGAAGACAATGCTTCCCGTGCACCTTGTGGGTGTCAGGCAGGGGGTTGGGAGAGCTGTCTCTGCTCTGCCCTTGAGATGACACTTTCTTCTCAACAGAGCAGCCCAAGTGCCTGTTCAGACCGAAGGCAGACCATGTCCTCTTCTCAGAGTCCTCCTGTGACAGCGCATTTCCAGCTGTGATCCCAGGCCGAGTGATGTGGGCCCATCCACCTCCCTCTGGTCTGTTCTTGCAGTTCCTCCTGAGTACCAGCTGTTCCTTCTGCCTGGAACCTCTTCCCCTGCACCTTCACCTTCAAGTCTCACTCCTTGGTGAGGCCTGCCCTGACCACCCTATTTGTCACTAGCTCAGTCCCCTCCTCTCCTTTACCCTGCTTTGTTCTTCTCCAGAACATGACTTCCTAATGTACAATATTACTTGACTCGTTTATTTAGGTAATTGCAGTCCCCTTCCCCGCTCACCCCAACCATGCTCTGTGGGGGCGGGGGTTCCGCTGCCTGGTCTCCTGAGCTGCCGGGGCCCAGCACAGTGCCTGGCACTCAGCATGCTCTCAAGGAGTCGCTGCTACACCCAAGTCAAGGAGATGAAAGATGTAGGTTCCCCCACAACCTAGGCATGTGCCCTGACTGGGAATCGAACTGGCTACATCTTGGTGCATGGGTTGATGCTCAGCCACTGAGCCACACCAGCCAGGCAGGGGCATATAGCTTTTTGAATTAGTGTTTTGGATTTCTTCAGATAAATACCCAGAAGTGGAATTGCTGGGCCATATGGTAGTTCTATTTTTAATTTTTGGAAGAACCTCCATACTGTTTTCCATAGTGGCTGCACCAATTTGCAGTCTCACCTATTATGCATAAGTGTTCCATTTTCTCCACATCCTCACCAATACTTGTTTGTTGATTTACTAATGATAGCCACTCTGACAGGTATAAGGTGGTATTGCACTGTGGTTTTAATTGGTATTTCCTTGATGATTAGTGATGTTGAGCATCTTTTCATATGTCTACTGGCCATCTGTATGTTCTCTTTGGAGAGATGTCTATTCAGGTCTCTGGCCATATTTTGGTTTTAAGTTGTATGAGTTCTTTATAAATTCTGTATATTAATCCCTTATCAGATATATCATTGGCAAATATCTTCTCCCAATCGGTAGGTTGTCTTGTCTTTTGCTTTCCTTTGTTGATGATGGCACCTCTTAATTCAACAAACTAGAAATATGATATTTTTTAGGAAGATGATTTTTTAAATACCAAATAATGTGGCACTAATAGAAATCAAAGATATATCTGCTTGATTTTTTCTCTGCTCATATATACAACAAATACTGTTGAGGGTATACAGTGACTGTAGTCTAGATTTCTGCAGTGCAATATTTTGAAGATACTTCCCCAAAGCAAAATGTTTATTACTGGAATCTAATTTTCATAAGGATATTTCCAGGATCAAATATGAACTTATGCAACTAAGTTCTTGTGGCCTTGGGAAGTTAACCTCTCTGAGCCTTGGTTTTATTAATCTGTCATCTATCAAATATAATTAACAGTGTGTACCTTAGGCCACACAGGGCTGCTATGAGAATTAAATGTAATCATCACATATGATAAAGTGGGATTCAAATGCGTGTTATGGCTATTACCATTCTTATCAAATAAATGCAGCAGCAGCAAAAAAAAGAAGAAGCTGCTGCTGCCCTGGCCAGTTCGGCTCAGCGGTTAGAGCATCAGCCCATGAACCAATGAGTCACGGGTTCGATTCCGGCCAAGGGCATGTATGTACCTTGATTGCAGTTCATCCCCGGCCCTGGTCAGGGTCATGTGGGAGGCAACCAGTCAGTGTGTCTCTCTCACATCAATGTTTCTCTCCCTCTCTCTCTCTCTCTCTCTCTCTTTCCCTCTCTCCCACTCTATCTGAAGATAAATGGAAAAATATCTTAGGGTGAGGATTAAAAAAATAAAATGAAAGGAAATGGTAGATTTATTTCTATTGATCTGAAAACCTCTTTATTATTGATTGGGAAAAAATTTGATTTGGCTTAGTGTCCAATATGATATTTATAAAAACTATTAAAGCCCTGGCCGGTTTGGCTCAGCGGTTAGAACGTCGGCCTGCGGTACAGAGAGACCCGGGTTCGGTTCCCGCTAAGGGAACGTACCTCGGTTGCAGTTTGTCCCCGGCCCTGGTTGGTCGTGTGGGTGGCAGCTACTCGATGTGTCCCTTCACGTCGATGTTTCTCTCTCTCTCTCCCTTCCTCTCTCTCCCTCCCACTCTATCTGTACAAAAAATGGAAAAATATCCTCAGGTGAGGATAAAAAACAAAACAAAACAACTATTAAACCAAAAACAGAAAAATTGCATCTAAAACCAGCAATACAGCTCCTAATAGATCAAATTGTTTATGCCTGGAGATCAATCTAGTATAAGGCATGGGGTAATGAGGGGAACTTTAACTTATTTTTTTCTTTAAATATGTTAGAATTGAATGTCATCCCTTGAGACCTGTGAATTTTTTCAGTGTAAAGACATTCAAACCCTGGCTGGTTTGGCTCAGCGGTTGGAGCGTTGGCCTGCGGACCAGAGAGTCCTGGGTTCAGTTCCCGCTAGGGTCACGTACCAAAAAAAAGACATTAAAAAGACTTGTCAAATCCGGCTGGTGTGGCTCAATGGTTGAGCAGCGACCCACGCACCAAGAGGTTGCCAGTTCAATTCTTGGCCAGGACACAAGCCCTGGTTGTGGGTCTGATCCCCAGTGGGGGGCATGCAGGAGGCAGCCAGCTGATGTTCTCTCATCGATATTTCTCTCTCTCCCTCTCCCTTTCTCTCTCTCTAAAATCAATAAAGGGGGAAAAAAGACATCAATATTCCACATAGAATAGCTAGGTAGAAAGCACAGAAGAACAAACAAGAACATCACCCTGGGCAGTGCAAAGAAGGGCCCCCTGTCTGTAGCCTGCTTCCTGCTCCTTTGGGGCCTGTAAGCCCCCTGGGTAGATTCTGCACTGCAGAGTTAAGCTTTTCCCAGGATGCGTTTTGTTCCTGGAGCAGTGCAGCTGGTACAGTCGGGGTGGGGTGAGCCAGGTGGAGCAGCGGGCTGCAGAGGCTGGATGTGTGGTGACCTGGTGGTTTCTGAGGGGAAGCACTGTGGGAACAGGAGGGAAGGGGGGAAGCCCTGAACCACGAAGGGAATATCCTTGATCCTGGGGCTTCCAGGGGCACTGGGTAAGCAACTGAGCTAGCAGGCTTGATGCCTAGGGAGCAGGAGGTGATTTCATGCTGGGTCACCAGCAGCTGGCCAGGACATTCACAAACACAGCGGCAGCAAATACCTCCTTAGGGTTGGTTCCTAGAAGGGCCTCGGGTTTCCCTCACCCAGGAATGCAGACCCCTGACCGGTCTGCTTTCTCCCTCTTTCCTGCAGGATGAAGATGAGACGCTACAAGCTCTTTCTCATGTTCTGTATGGCCGGCCTGTGCCTCATCTCCTTCCTGCACTTCTTTAAGACCCTGTCCTATGTTACCTTCCCCCGAGAACTGGCCTCTCTCAGCCCTAACCTCGTGTCCAGCTTCTTCTGGAACAATGCCCCTGTCACGCCCCAGGCCAGCCCAGAGCCGGGGAGCCCCGACCTGCTGCGTACCCCACTCTATTCCCACTCACCCCTGCTCCAGCCACTGTCACCAAGCAAGGCCATGGAGGATCTCCACCGCATGGACTTCGTGCTTCCAGAGGACACCACCGAATATTTCGTCCGCACCAAAGCCGGGGGTGTCTGCTTCAAACCAGGCACCAAGATGCTGGAGAAGCCCCCATCAGGGCGGCCAGAGGAGAAGGCAGAGGGGGGCGAAGGTTCATCTGCCCGCGGCCCAGTCCGGCATCTGCTGAGTGCCCGGGAGCGCACAGGGGCCCGAGGCGTGCGGCGCAAGTGGGTGGAGTGCGTGTGCCTCCCGGGCTGGCACGGGCCCAGCTGCGGCGTGCCCACCGTGGTGCAGTACTCCAACCTGCCCACCAAGGAGCGCCTGGTGCCCAGGGAGGTGCCGCGGCGGGTCATCAACGCCATCAACATCAACCACGAGTTCGACCTGCTGGACGTGCGCTTCCACGAGCTGGGCGACGTGGTGGACGCCTTCGTGGTGTGCGAGTCCAACTTCACGGCCTACGGGGAGCCGCGGCCGCTCAAGTTCCGCGAGATGCTGACCAACGGCACGTTCGAGTACATCCGGCACAAGGTGCTCTACGTGTTCCTGGACCACTTCCCGCCGGGCGGGCGGCAGGACGGCTGGATCGCCGACGACTACCTGCGCACCTTCCTGACGCAGGACGGCGTGGCGCGCCTGCGCAACCTGCGGCCCGACGACGTCTTCATCATCGACGACGCCGACGAGATCCCCGCGCGCGACGGCGTGCTCTTCCTCAAGCTCTACGACGGCTGGACCGAGCCCTTCGCCTTCCACATGCGCAAGTCGCTCTACGGCTTCTTCTGGAAGCAGCCGGGCACGCTGGAGGTGGTGTCGGGCTGCACGGTGGACATGCTGCAGTCGGTGTACGGGCTGGACGGCATCCGCCTGCGCCGCCGCCAGTACTACACCATGCCCAACTTCCGGCACTACGAGAACCGCACCGGCCACATCCTGGTGCAGTGGTCGCTGGGCAGCCCCCTGCACTTCGCCGGCTGGCACTGCTCCTGGTGCTTCACGCCCGAGGGCATCTACTTCAAGCTCGTGTCGGCCCAGAACGGTGACTTCCCCCGCTGGGGCGACTACGAGGACAAGCGGGACCTCAATTACATTCGGAGCCTGATCCGTACCGGGGGCTGGTTCGATGGCACGCAGCAGGAGTACCCCCCGGCGGATCCCAGCGAACACATGTATGCCCCTAAGTACCTGCTCCAGAACTACAACCAGTTCCGCTACCTGCTGGACAACCCCTACCAGCAGCCCAAGAGCACGGCGGAAGGTGGGCCGCGGAACAGGGGTTCCGAGGGAAGACCCCCCGCCAGGGCCAACTTGGAAGTGGTGGAAAGCTAAGGCTGCATGATTTTTAGGGCCAGTGGCAGGGCAGAGGGTGGCGATGGCCCTCTGTTGTCTTTCTGCCTCCTCCTGATCTCTGGGGGGGTCTTGAGAGGACCAGTAGTGGATAGTGGCAGAATCTTCCCTATTCGAGCCCTTGTGAATCAGGGGTCAGGCCTTTGAGCTCAAAAAACGTAATTCCTCATTGGGAGAGAGGAGCCTGACCTGCCCTCCAAGAGTGCTGTGCCCAGGAGGTGCCAGCAGAGAGTGCATGATGGCAATTGGCTAGCAGGGGAGGGTGGGGAAGGGGGCTGGAGGAGCTCCCACCGTGGCCATGTGGGAGTTGCAGCCCTGCTAGGGAGAAGCACGCCATTTGGCTTCCTGGGGCTTTGGACCTGGAGTGGGAAGGGGCCGAGCCAGGAGGTCTCCAGCTCTGTAAATAGTTGCATTTGGGTCCAGGAGGAAGAGGAGACACCATGAAAGGAGGGGATAAAAAACAGCATCCAGCTGAAAGGAAGCACAGTGTCCTCAGAAGTGCTGGGCCAGAAGGAGCCAAGAACTCACCCACCTGTACCCCAGACGCTCCTGAGCTGATGTAGATGAGGGCTTGGGGAAGCCTGGGGAGTCTTCCTTTTAGTTCCGAACCTGGCTTTGATGTTCCTTCTTACTTTTTATATTTCTGTCTTGTGGGCTACCCATTTGGTCCTTGTAAAGCCAGGAGTCCAATTCTCAGGGTGGGATGGGACATCAGCCAGCCTACTAGGTCAGACAGGGGTGCCTCATCACCCCTTCCTGCTGGAATCCACAGCCCCAGCTCTCCACTAGCTCAGATGGAGTTACCCTTGTATCCCTTCTTGGTGTTGGCTAGGGACCCATGAGGGACATTAAGGCCAGTTGTATGTCATCTCATTCCTCTTAGTTTGCCTTGTGAGGGAAGGAGATGTATTCATTAAAGTAGATTCTAAGCTGCTGTAATTAAGAGACCCTGAAATGCAGTTGTTTAAGCAAGACAGAAGCTTGTTTCTACTTTAACTGGCTAGAGGGAGATGGTCTGGATTGCACAGGGCAGCTCTGCTTTCCTCATACACACCTTTCTGTTCTGGATAGAGTGGTGGCTCCAGTTCCCACCGTCATATGTGCACCCAAGCCCGGGGGAAGCAGAGAAAGGCAGGGGAAATGCACACTGTTAATGGCATGAGCCAGAGATGGCAAAGTCACTTCTGATCGCATCTTGCTGGTCAGAACTTAGTCACATGGTCACAAGTAGCTGCAAGGGAAGCTGGGCTCCACGTGCCCCGCCTCAGCTTAGTTTTCTTATTGAAGGAAGGCAGAGAGAGTGGATACAGGGGACAAGGAGCATCTCTGGCACAGGGGGAGGGGGAAAGAGGGTAGAAATGACTGTTGCAGTCATAAGATCCTCCTCTCATATTTGGAGCTCCTAGAACAACCTGCTCCTGTTCCCCTCACTTCCAGTCCAGGGCTGGGGTGCAGTGAGCCTGCATTTATGGGAAAGATAACACACCCCCTCTCCTAGGCCCCATTGGATGCTCACCAGTGATGCCAGGGTGCAGAGGCTGCCTGTGGAACGGTACATGTTTGTGCGTGTATGTGTATTTATGGGCATGGGTGCATGCTTGTGTGTATTCGTATGTGTCTGTCGGTGTGTCCCTGTACATAGATGCTTGTGTGTGGATGTGGGAACAGGGCCCAGGCCCTTTCCCGGGATCTGGAGCCTGTGGCCACACCTTCTGCAACTCCCCAAAATGACTGAGGCATAAAGCCCTTGGGGAGTCTGGAAAACAAAGCTAAAGGGGATGCAGGGTCCATCTGTCTGTCTGTCTTTTAGTCCAAGGGATGAGAATCCTCCTGTACAGCTGAGTGCCCACTACCTCCCAGCTTGTCTTGGCCCCAACCACACCCCAGTACCCTTTGGCTGCCAGCAGGGACTTTCTCGGGGTGTTTCTGATGGGCCAGAAGAGGAGGGTGTTCCCTTTGCCATAGTTCTGTTTGGGATGTTCCCGGTGTGGGCATGGTCTGGGGAGCTAGCTGGTTGTGGAGCAGTCTCTGGTGGGCAGGAATGAAGAAGGCTGATCCCTCCCGGGGCTGAGAAGTGGCTCAGGTGGTCAGCATCTACTGCTCACCCCTGGACAGGCAGCCTCAGGGCTTCTGAATCATGCCTGAGTCCCAGCCCAGAAATCTCCCTCCTGGCCGGCTTCCTTACCCAATGCCCCTGCTCCATCCTGCTGCTGAAGAATGCCACCTT
Organism: Molossus molossus; assembly: GCF_014108415.1. NCBI lineage: Eukaryota > Metazoa > Chordata > Mammalia > Chiroptera > Molossidae > Molossus > Molossus molossus. The sequence goes on along the minus strand of NW_023425345.1, from coordinate 4,388,412 downwards.
CCCAGGCTGGCCTCCAGTTCACCGGCTCAGGGGCAGGGGAAGAAGAAGGGAGGAAGTCAGGCCTGCCAAACCCTGCCTTTCCTTAGACCCAGGAAGGCTGTTCAAGTAAGTGGAGGCTTGGCCATTGGGTGGAGATGACAGCTGTCAGAGGAGTGAGAGCCAAAACATGGCGTTGAAGAGTTAACCTATAATCACATCATACACTGGGAATTGGGGGGGGGGGGGGGCAGGAGGGCCCTGGGCCACTCCCCCAGTATGAAGGGAAACCAAACTGTGAATGTGAATGCGGTTGCACCACTGGCTCTGTCAACATACCCAGAGTTCTTTTCCTGGGAACACCTGCCCTATGACCTGTAGACTCAAGGAGGCCCAACCCACCCAGAGATCATGTCAGTTCCCAAGGGCAGGTGTGGGAGAGCTCTGGGGACACAGGTGACAGTTGGGGTGGGGACAGGACTTGCCCAAGCCGATAGCAGGGCCCTGGGAAATGTATAATTTAAGGACACCATTATTTTTTTTGTAAGAGAAAATCAATATGTACATTCTGAAATCATTTTCTCTGTAAATGGTTGGATTTCATTTCACCCTTAAAGGGATGCTTAAGATAATATTAATAATAAAAACAGCTACAAAGTCTGCAGAGTGTGCATGTGTGGCTGGTTTGGGGATGCTCTGGGTCAAGGAGGGTTGCAAGTGGGTGGCTCTGGTCTTCCTAAAGCCACTCTTGCTGGGGGGTGAGAGCCTTCCAAGGACTGGATGGCTGGTGAGGAGGGATGCAGTTACCTCCACCAGCACCAGAGGGCATCCTTCCCTCCCACTGGTGGAAACGGGCTTAGAAAGGGAAGGCACGGGACAGGGGTCCCCAGAAGGAAGGAGAAGGTGGCCTGGGACTGGCAACACCCACCCTCCCAAGGTGGGGGCATCTCTGGGGATCTAGATTAAGACTGGTGCCTCTGCTGAGAGGGCAGCAATTCTCCCACAGTCGTGCTCTTGGGTCATCGAAACCAATGCGTCTGCCTCAGTTGTTTCCTCCCTATGCCTGTGGGGTCCTAAGGTCATATAGCCACTTGATGGCAGCACAGGGCTGGACCTGGATTTACAGCACTGGTCCTGCATCAACCCTCTGGGGCAGGTGAGGACGGTGGCTTTAGCAGCTTGTGCGGTGATGGTGCCTGGGGCCCTAGAATGTGGGGGGCTTCCTGGAGGCTTCTTCTGGGGCCCATGGATACTGACATTGTCCTAGGAAGAGGGCCCTCTGGGTGTTTTATTATTTTTTGTTTGTTTGTTTGTTTGTTTGTTTTATCCTCACCTGAGGACATTTTTCGATATTTTGTTCAGATAGAGTGAGAGGGAGAGAGAGAGAGAGAAACATCGACGTGAGAGCGACACATCGAGTGGTTGCCACCCACACGACCCAACCAGGGCTGGGGACAAACTGCAACCAAGGCACGCGCCCTTAGCGGGAACCGAATCCGGGTCTCTCCGGACCGCAGGCCAACGCTCTAACCGCTGAGCCAAACCGGCCAGGGCCCTCTGGGTGTTTTATAAGGACAGTCTCAGAGATGGTGGGAGCGGACACATTTTGAGACCTAGGCTGGAGACAGGAAGGAGTGACCACAGTGTTGGTGGCCAGAGCAGGGGCTAGTGTCTCCTGAGCACTCACAAGGTGCTGCCAAACACTTTACATGCAGTTGGTGACAGGAGGGAGGAAGAAGACAACATTCTTGAGATTTGTAGGAGACAGGGAATCTCCTAACTCAGCAGATCCACTTCACCGTGATCACCTCCTGGGGCAGAGGCTCCATAGGGGGTGCTCAATTCCATAAAGCTCTTAAAGGGTCCCTGTGATGGCTCGCATTTAAAGCAATCTGATTAGGATGCTTGGGAAGCAATTTTGTTTTTGCAAATCGAGTTTATCTCTCAGGAAGCCCCATGCTAATGCAGTTAGGCACGTGACCCGCTCTGTGACAATTAGTCCTTTTGTTCTGACACCCACCGGTCTCAGCCACCATAACTGTGCCACCCTTTTGCCACTGCTTGCTTTTCAACTCAATCCTATGCTCAATTACAGACTCTCTACTGGACAGCAGCCCTGAGGAAGATACAGAAATGGATGAGACTCATTTTCTGTCCTCTAGGAGCTCAAAACTGGGAGTAAGCCAGGGTTTCTCCACCTCAGCGCTACTGACATTGTGGGCCAGATAATTCTTTGTGCGGAGCTGTCCATTACAGGGTGTTTAGCAGCATCCTGGCTTCTCCCCACTAGATACCAGTGGCATTCATTCCCCCAAGTGTGGCACTCAACCATGTCTCCAGACATTACTAAATAAATGTCCCCTGAGGTTGAGAACCACAGGAGTAGGAGGACCCAAATGTTGAGCATCTCCTGGGCATGTGCCAGACACTCTGTACACGGTACCTCAAATAATCCCACGAGATAGATGATAGTGGTCATTGGAGGGTCAGTTTTTCTCTAGTGGAGTTTAATGGCATTTTCGGGGGTCCTCCCGCTTTCCAGCCTGGGAGATTGGAAGTGGTGAGCCTAGGAGTTAGAGAGATTAAGGGTAGAAATTGCTCAAAGGCACACAGCTCCCAGGCAGGATTTAGGACCAGGAGCTCCACCACCCTTCTGACGGTGCTGTACTGCCTCCTAGTGGGAGGACGAGGCATGTCGGCTACAGGCCGCTGGGCTCCCTCCCAGCTCTCCTCTCCTTCTCACTGGATGCCACATAGGGTTGGAGGCAGTTTACACAAATGGACAAGCAAATGTATAAACATTAGGATCTTGGGAAAGTATAATTATAAAAGAAAACCAAGCCTAGGGAACAACACAAAATGATATAAAAAGTTTTAAAAGTACAGTTTGACCAGTCTTCTCTCTCTGGGCTGGAGTGTGTGATGTGTACAAGTTGGGGCCGGCAGGGAGGGTTTGAGGCTGATAAACTCCCAGGTTTCTACCAGCCGCGACAGCTGCCATTCATTGCACCCGGACCCTAAGCCCAGCGACCCTAAGCCCTCCATACCCATCTGCCTTCTGCAACACTTTCATATCCTCAGCGCTCATCTCTTCACCCCTGCATTCTCTTCTTCTGGAACTCCTGCCAGATGGGTTGGGAGGCCTGCAGGTCCCAGTACCGTCAGGAGTCAAGCTCCCAGGCTCTACCTAGGGCTTTGGCTTCAGTGCCTTTGGAGGCTTTTACCTTGGACTTGAGTCCAAGTTCAAAACAAGCTATGCCATTTCAGGTGTCTTTCTTTTTTAAAGTTCAGTGCTTTGTGATGAACTTTACAGTTGGAGCTGGGAAAATATGTCCGAGAGCGTACTCATCGTGACTCTGGTGGGTAGCCAGGCTTTCTCTTCGATTCTTTTCCCTTCTCATGTAGGATGAGAAACCCTCACAAGGCCTGGCAGGCTCAGAAGACTACAGGAGCCCCAGGTAATGGAAAGGAGTGAGCACCCATGGATGAGAAATAGGGAGTGGTGGGGATTAGGGCAAGCTGGGGAGCTCATACTCTGTCCAAAGGCAGTGATTGTTCCCCAGCATAGGTGGGGAGCCTAGTGTTGCCAGATCTTCTAAACATTTGAGCAAACCTGGAAAGCTATCTTTTATAATAGTCTGGGGCTCACAAAGCTCTTTGGGTAGCGAGGAGAACACTTCTTGGTCCTGTTTGTCTCTTGAGGATGAGGAAGTGGAGGTGGAGGCCATAATCAGCCTGAATGGTGCTGCCTCATCTGTAAAATGGGTACACTGATACCCAGCCCTCACAGGACTGTAGTAGGGATCAACAGGGATAAAGAATGTAAAAGGAAAACAAATAATCACTGAGCAATTGCTCTGGAGTAGGCACTGTACTCAGCCTCCTCACCTTTCTCCTAAGTCCTGAAACAGAGGTTGCATAGTGGGAACTGGGGATGCTGGGATCTAGGCTCTGAGCCTGCGCATCTGCCAGTCCCTGGCCCTCCATTCCTGCCACCTGGCAAAGGGAGGGCATTCAGCAAACAAGCTTACATTCTCTTCACCCTTTTCAACACAACGTGGGCAGCAAAGATTTCACTCACTTGAAACCTCACTCCTGTCCAGAGATATCAGATTTTAGTCTGGTGAATACAGGATCGATGACATCTGATTATAGTGAACTCCATTATGAGGGAGGGGGCTCTTTCTGAGAGTGATCTCCAGGTCCCTGGCTGGCTCACATCCTAGAGCTTTACTGATCCAATTCCTCCATCAGCCAGATAATAACAGTGCCTGTACCTTCACTCCACCCTGGTCCTCCCCTGGGAGGGCTGGGCTGAGCTGAGCTTTTTCTGTCTTGTCATCCAGTAGCAATTTTTCTCCAATTCAGGATAACAAGCAGGTACAGAGGGTTTCAATTTTATAAAATTTGTACCCTACTGGGCAAAGTGAAGGGGACGAGGCTGGTAAGATGCAGGCATTAGGGTACTCTGCCTTCTGTAGGAAGCCTGGGGCCTCCCTGCTCTGCTCCCCCACAGGTAAAGATATACCTGGCCTGCTCTCCCACTCTCCCCTCTGTCTCCTCTGTGCCATCACTCCAACCCCACATAACACCTCTAACAACGTTCTCCTTAAACTGTCCCCTCACCTTGCCCTTATCCTTTCCAGAAAAATCACGGTCTCCTTCCCATTTGCCGTTTTCTCTTCAGCCCTTATCCTCACGGGGCTGTGATGAGAGCTAGGGGATTGGTGTGTACAAGTGCTGGCACCAGGAGATGCTCAGTAAGTGTTAACTCTTGCTGTCCACTGATGACTCCCAAGGGAAGCCGCAGTGGCCTGGGAACTGATCTCCTGCAGGTCTCAGCCCACCAGTCCAGTCCCCATAAAGCAGCCAGGATGCTCTTCCCAAGATGCAGGACTGATCTTGGCACAGACTTCCCACTGCAGTTGGATCAGGGCCAAATTCCTAGCTGTGGCCTGCTGGGCCCTGCCTTCCTTACCAGTCTTATCTTGGACCTCTTTTCCTGCATTCTCTGGGCTCCAGTCCTTTGAGCTCTCCTAAGGGCCATGACCCCATCCTTTGCCTAGACTACTCCCTGTTCCATCACCCAGTGAATTCCCTAAAATTCAGCCACAGTTATGATTCTCATTGCAGCAGTCTGCTTGACCTACTTATCTCTCCCTCCATTTTAGTTAGCAGGAGTCAATTTCAAGGTCTGATTGCTTAGGTACTTATATTAACCCCATTCACGAGTGTAGAAACCAAGGCTCAAAGAGGTTTGAGAACCTTGCTGAAGGTCACCTAGCCATCAAGAGGTGGAGCTGGGATGCAAACCCATGAATGACTAGTGGTACTGGTGCAATACAGCCTGAAGCACACCTTGCAGGCCATCACTTCCTCCCTGGTCTACCTCAGGATGCTTACCTGTCCAGGTTTGATCCCTGGTAGGGGGCGTGAAGGAGGCAGCTGATGCGTTTCACTCTCACAATGATGTTCCTCCCTCTCTCTAAAAATCAATTTTTAAAAAATCTTAAAGAAACCCCACTGCTATATCAGTCAGAGAGGTCCCAGAAAGCTCCTTGTCCTGTTAAACCCAGCAGAGCCCTGAGATCTGGGTCAGTGCCCCTTGCTAGGGTCTCCAGTCTACAAAGTCACCATGAATACATGTGGGTGCCAGATGCCTGCCTCTGCCCTGTCTTGTCCCCTCCCACACATTGCCATGGTAGCACTGGCAGCAGGCGGAGCTTTGTGAGCCTAGAAGTAAAGAGAAAACCCTGAAGAACAAGAGGAGTTTAGGGGAACTGATCTGAAGGGAGACCCCCCAGTGGAACCCCCTCTTTCCCTTCTAAAAATAATATTCTATAGAACAGCAGGGTCAGGAGGGATATGAAAGGTCACTTGGTCTTCCAGCTGGAAATGTCACCATTTAGATTTACTTGGGTCACAAAATTATTTGTGTAAAGAGCAAAGTAGGGCAGCCTGGGAGAGTGGGAAAAATATGTTTTAGAGTCAGACAGACTTGGGTTCCACTGCAAGCTTCTCTGCTGCCCAGCTCAGTGTCTTAGAGAAACTACCAAACCTCTCTGGGTCTTGGTTTTCTCGTCTATAAAATCTGATAGAGCTCAGACCAGGGAGGTGGCAGTGAGGAAGGGAGTGGTCAGATCCTGGAAGTATTGGGAGACTGAGCCAAGGGACTTGATTTCTCTGTTCTCTGCAATGCCTGTGGCAGTGCTTTGCACTTTAGAGACCCTCAACAAGGATTTTTTGCATCAATGAATGGATGAGCCACTACTCCTTAAACGCTAGATACCTTTTAATCCTCACAACAGTCCCCAGGCTAAAACAGATTAGGAAATTTGCCAGAGGGCAGCTGTCCTTAAATGGTGGAGCCGGAATTGGGAGCCAGCTGGCCCTTGGCTTCACTCAGAGCTGGGCACCCAGTGAGGCACTGGGGGAGGGGGTTTACAGATTCCATAAAACATGGCTTCTGCCCTCAAAGCTGCTGAGAGACAGAGATGCCAGTGGAGAAATGAAAAAAAACAGTGCCTGGCAAATAACAGGCGCCAATAAATATGTTTTGCTGTTGACCAGTTTCAGAACCCTAACAGTGTGCAGACATTTCGGCAGGGCCCAAAGGAGGCACCTAAGTGTGTTGGATGAGGGGCAGGGAAGAGGCTGGAAATGCCCGGAGGGGACGTTTGAGGTGGACCTTGCAGGGCAGTAGTGTGCCAGGAGCCAAGGGGCCTGGGAATCTGGAACAGCACGAAGGAATAAAGAAATCGATCTGAGAAAATGGGCTTGGAAGAGCTTTGAAAGCTATGCTGGGGAAGATTATGTTAGAATTCCCGCAAGTACCTCCGTGGTCCTGGTCCAGAAGGGGCTAAGGTTCGGCCCGACGCCCCCTAGCGCTTTCCTCTTTGGGGCTGGCATCCGCCGCTCCCTCCGGGGGGCGGGGCCTGAGCGTCCTCAGCAGACCTGTCCCTGTCGACGTCACGCAGAAGGCGGGGCTCAGGACTGTGGGCAGGCCCGACCAAGGGGCGCGGCCAGACGAAGCTCCTGGCCCCGCCCCGAGAGAGGCTGGAGCTAGGAAGACCGGAAGTCCGCCCGCCCCCGCCCGCCTCCGTACTCCCTGTAGTCCCTCCCCTCAGCTCCGCGCACAAGGTCGTGTCCCGGAAGTGAAGGGGCCATGTTGCTGGGTGACCCGGGGAGAGGTACCAGGCTAGAGGCGAATCCCGAGGAGTGGTAGCGCGCGCGGTCCGCGGGTGAGTGAGGGGAGCAGTGAGGGCCGGGGGCCGGGGCTCGCCGAGCCTCCTCTCCGACCGGTGGCCGGTGCTCCCCATCCGGCCCGGGGCTACGGGCCTGGACGCCGGGGTCTCGTCCCAGCCACCCCGGGCATTCTCCGCGAAGCCGCTCCGGCGCCCCGAGCCGGCCTGCCCCAGCCTCTAGGTCTCCCACCCCGACTTGGACCGGTGCCCCCCAGGATGGGCAGAGGAACTGGGGACCTGCCGGGACTCAGCTGCTCACTCGTCGAGAGACCCCGTACTAACAGCCCCTACGTGACAGTCGCCTCCCACCTCATAAAGCACTTTTCCTGTTGATTTTCTGGGTTCATCTCCCACCCCGGGAGGCCCTTGGGGCCGAGGGGAGTTCTCCAGTGGAGGAAATGGGACGGGGACAGTGGCTTGCTCAAGCTCGCGCAGGAAGGTAGCAAGGCCCGAGGCTGATGGCCACCGACTTTGGGCCCAAAGTCTAGATCTGTTTACCAGATATCTCCCCCACTCAGTCTCATTACTTTATTTCTGAAACGGGAGTGAACATTCCTTCCACATAGGGACGTCGTGAGGATTCCCTTTTTCATTCAGCTTAGTTTTGAGCTCCTGGTACGTGCCAGGCGCGGTGCTGGGAAAGTACGAGCATCCAGAAGTGCTGTTTACATACATGCAAGGCCCCAGCGAGAGGAACTGCCCTTGCAGCGGCCGGAATCGGCGTCAGGGTGCAGCCACCCTCCAGTCGTGTTCCCTCGGCAAGTTCCCTCCCTCTGGGAGCTTCAGTCGCCTCCACTTAAAATGGGGATAATGATGACACTGGGATGGTTGACAGTGAGATGTGGGACATGCTTAGAGCAGGCAGGCGTGGTATGTAGTAAACAGTAAGTGTTCACTATTGTTATGAGCCCTGACCACCTCATAGGCTCCTTAAATATGATAACAGATGACAAAGCACTTTACCGAGGTAACACTCTACTTGTGAAAGGGTTTATTGTTACCGAAAGATGGTGGCAGTTTATGTGGAACTAAATCTAATATTTATTAGGCACTTACTAACCAAGCTGTGGCACTAGTGATAGTTATGTCCCAAGTGCTGTTCTAAACACGTTCACATACACTAACTCATTTTGTCCTTATACCAGCCATATGGGCAGAATACAGTTTTCGTTCTCGTTTTACAGATGAGAAACAGGTAAGCACAGAGGGGTTAAGAAACTTGCCCAAAGTGATGAGCTCATTAGTGGTGGTGTCAGGATTTAAGTATGGCTGAGAGTCATTCAACAAGTCTGGACCACCCCTGTGGTGAAATTCTATTACAGGTGCTTTACATGTATTAGCTCACACAGTTCTCAAAACTGGAGTAGGTACTGTTAGTATCATTTCCATTTGACAAGTGAGAAAGCTGATGTGTAGAGGGGTTAAGTACATTGCCCCAAGTCCTGTGGTAAGTGGCAGAGCCAGGATTCAAGCCCAGGCAGTTCAGCTTCCGAGTCCTGGCCTTTCAGCAGAAACTATACTTTCCCAGAAGCGGGGATAGAGAGGCTGGGGTCTAGTCTTAGCTCTGCCACTAAGTTATATTAAGTTGTAGTGGCCTTGGGGGTCTCCTAGACCTAGATTAAGAATTCTTGAATTTTAAATAATCTCTATAGGCCCATCTCTTATCAGTTCTGATTCTAGGCTTCTGTTTTTTTCCCTTTGCTATAGCTTGACGCCCAGCTGCTGCCAGTCCCCCATGGCCCCATGGAGCAGAGAGGCGGTGTTGAGTCTCTACCGGGCTCTGCTGCGCCAGGGCCGAGAGCTTCGCTACACTGATCGGGACTTCTATCTTGCCTCCATCCGCCGTGAGTTCCGGAAAAATCAGAAGCTAGAGGACCCTGAGGCCCGGGAGAGGCAGCTGGAAAAGGGCCTGGTCTTCCTCCACAGCAAATTGGGGGGGATTATTTAGGATCCTCTTCCTTCCTCTCCCACCCTAATTCCAAGGGAAAGAGGGCAAAGGTGCCTTCTGTAGATACTCCTGCTCTCTCCCACCCCCACCTCACAGATGCAGTAAGAAGCTTCAGGTGGGTAGACCCTTGTTTCTGTAGTTTCATTTTTTTTCTGAGGTAGGGGACCAGGAAAGGGAGACCCTTTTCGCTCAGTGACGAAAGTCCTTTAATCATTATAGAAATCAATGGAGAAACTACAGACATGTTAACAGAAGTAAATTCTCTTATTGAGAAAAAATAGGCCCTGAGTTTCAAGTCCTACAAGAATAGGTTTGTTATCACCATTTTATTTCAAGTAGAACAATTTACATGTGAAAATGTTAGAAAAGACATTGGTTAGAACTATTAGAGTTCAGTTCCAGGCTGGCTTAGTTTTCACTGCATTCAGTTATCTTGTGGGCCTGATCACACTCCCCAAAACATAACTATATTCCATTACAAGTCTGTAATATAAAGCAAACAGAGTGTACAGACGTCAGAGGATAGCATTGCTTCACATCCTGGCATTGCTGCTAACAGCTGTGGGATTTAGGGCAAATCACTAAACCTTTCCAAGCCTCCATTTCCTCACTTGTAAAAGGGACATCACAGTACCTACCCCTTCAGGTTATGAGAATTAAATGAGACAGTGCACACACAGCACTTAGAATTTCTTGGCAAGTGGTATTAGCTCTTTCCTCCCAATACCAGTGTTATTAAGAAGTCCCTAACTATAAACTAATGGTTATATTTAATTCAGTGACTTTCCCAGTGGGCCTTTGTGGTGCTGGCATTCTGATAGGCTCTGGGTTAGAAACAAATGATACGTCCATCAAGGGACTCTAATTAGACTCAAGTCGAATGTGGAGATCACCAGGACATAATGCCAGCACGAGCAGCTCTGTAGTAGAGGGTTAGGTGCAGAGCTTAGAGACAAAGATGAGAACATATCTGCCTTGGGGAGGTGGTGGTAGGGGGAATCACAGGTAGATGTAGGAAAGAGGACGTTTGAGGTCTGCCTCAAATGAGAAATAGGTCAGTGAGTAGATCGGCAAGAATAAGCAAATGTGGAGGTGGAAGCTGTACTTTTTAGTCTGGAAACCTGAGTCTGGCATGGCTAGAATGGTGTACCTGTAAGGCAGGTGGCTGGAGTTGAGGCTGAGCCAGGTCCAGAAGGACACTGAATCCCCTGTTGAGGAGATTGTGACATCTGATAGTAGGGAGACCATCAGAGCGTTGAAAGCAGTGGAATGTCGTGGCAGAGGGATTGTGGCAGTGGCAGCCTGGAGAATGAATCGGTGAGATTGTAGAGGCAGCGAATATGGCCAGATGAGATTGAGGGACTGAGGTGGTGGGGTGTTCGCACATAAATACATGTACAGCAGCAGGACTTGGTGACCAGTTGGCTGAGGAAAGAGGAGGAGAAAGAAGAGTGAAGGCTAACTGAGGTGTAAGGCTTGCCAGCTGGGTAGAGGGTACTGTTTTCAACTTATAGAGGGAAAGCAGGAGGAGGAGCTTTATGGAATGGCTTTTGATTCTCAGCCACTTGGGTTGATTGGCAGACCAGTCTTTCGCAGTGTAGGGCCAGGGTGGGTTGATGTCATGGGGCCTGCCTGCACAGGGAAGGGTGGTGGGTCTGGAATGAAATAGAGTTAGTCTTTGTGCTCCCAATCTATTTTAACTGTGAGTTGGATTACAGGTTGCCACCAGCCCCTCCTCAGAAAAAGAAAAAGCCACAGGGTTAATAGCTCATTTGTTCAACAAGTACTGTGTGTCAAACACTGATGGCCCTGGGTATTAGCAGTGAATGAGCCAAAATGCCCCCCAGAAGCTTGTGGTCTAGTGGTTAATAGAGAGGATGTGAGCAAGCTACCGAGACCCCGTAAACTGCATCATGAGCTCTAGGTTCAAATCTTGGTACAATTTAGCCATGGTGACCCTGGGCCTGTTACTTAACCTATGAAAAGCAGAGATAACAATATGATTGACCTCATAGGGTTGATGTGAGGATTAAGGGAATTAATATGTGAAAATGTCCAGCACATGGTACACACTCAGCATGTTAGCTGGTCTCATGTGTACTCAAGCCAGATATGTTTAAATTGTATGAACTTTCAAGTAAAAGAAGTTAGAATATTCATAGTTCTGTGTTACCACCTTAGGAAGCTGCAGGGCCTCCACTGGGGTGATGAGTATTTCTGTTCCCATTTCTCTATCTAGGGAGACAGGTTATAAAACTTGCCTGAAATATTGGCAGCACTCAGATTCTCCATCCCCAGCCCTGCCCACCAGGTCAGTGTTCCTACTTTTAAACATTTTAACCATTTTTTAGTGTGCAGTTCAGTAGTGTTAAGAATATTCACATTGTTTATGCTACTCGAACAAAACCACAAATTTGGTTTTGGTACTTTTTGTTTCTTTTTGTATTGAGTTGTATAGTACTTCCAAACTCAAAATGAGAAAAAAGGCTGTTCTTTTTTTTTTTTTTTTTTTTTAATTTTTAAAAATTTTTTGATAATCAATGATTGATTTTATTTTATTTTTTAAATCTTTATTGTTGGATGTAAAATGTATTACAGATGTTCCACATTTTTCCCCCATTGACCCCCTCCTCCCCACTCCTGCCCCCCTCCCACCTTTTCCCACACTATTGTCTGTGTCCATTGGTTATGCATATAAGTTCTTTGGTTTATTTCTTCCCACCCCCCAACCCCTTTCCCTTTGAGGTTTGTCAGTCTAGCATTGAATTTGTATTTATTAATCCCTTCACCTTTTTCACCCATTCCCCCTAACCCCCCTCCCAACTGGCAACCAACAAAATGTTCTCTGTATCTATGAGAATGTTTCTGTTCTACCTGTTCACTATGTTTGTAGATTCCATTGTTGATAGATTTGTATTCATTGCCATTTTGTTTGTTCATATATTTTATCTTTTTCTTCAAAAAGACCCTTCATCATTTTATATAATAACGGTTTGGTGGTGATGAACTCCTTTAACTTTTTCTTGGCTAGGAAAGTTTTTATATGTCCATCGATTCTAAATGACAGCTTTGCAGGATAGAGTAATCTTGGTTGTAGGTTCTTGCTTTTCATCACTCTGAATATTTCTTGCCACTCCCTTCTGGCCTGCAAAGTTTCTTTTGAGAAATCAGCTGACAGCTTAATGGGAACTCCCTTGTAGGTAGGAACTTTCTCTTGCTGCTTTTAAGATTCTCTCTTTGTCTTGAACCTTTTGCATTTTGATGATGTGTCTTGGTGTGGGCCTCTTGGGGTTCATCTTGTTTGGGACTCTCTGTGCTTCCTGGACTTGTATGTCTGTTTCCTTCTCCAAGTTAGGAAAGTGTTCTGCCATTATTGTTTCAAACAGGTTTTCTATTTCTTGTTCTCGCTCTTCTCCTTCTGGCACCCCCAAGACGCGAATGTTGGCACGCTTGAAGTTGTCCCAGAGGCTCCTTACACTATCCTCATTTTTTTGGATTCTTTTTTCTTTTTGCTGTTCTGATTGGGCATTTTTTGCTTCCTTATATTCCAAATCGATGGTTTGCTCCTTGGATTTACATACTCTATTATTGAAGCTGTGTAAATTATTCTTTATTTCAGTTAATGCCTCCTTCAATTCTAACTGTGTGTCCATGATTTCTAACTGGTCCTTTTTTATGCTCTTGAGGCCCTCCCTAAGTTCACTGAGGTTCTCACTAAGTTCATTGAGCATCCTTATAAGCAGTATTTTGAACTCAGTATCCGTTAGGTTGCTTATCTCCTTTTCGCTAAGTTCTTTCATTTGGGATCTGTTTCTTTGTCTCCTCATTTTGGCTGCCTCCCTGTGTTTGTTTCTGTGTATTACTTAATGAGAGGTATGGGGCTCGCTGAGACCAGATGCTGCTCGTTTGAAAGAATTTAGGAAAACCTGAAGCAGGATCCAAGACAGGCCAATCCTGTGGTTAAGCAAGTGGCAACAGCTTGGGTGGGCTTGAAAGTTGGGTGGGGCAGGGCAGGGCCTCAGGGAATCACCAGGGCGGGGCAACTAGTGTGAGCCAGGTTGCTGGAGTCCCAGGTATGGCTGCTGTCTGCCGCCCCGGGAAGGGCTCACCAAAGGAACAAAGGCCTCTTACAGCACGTTTGTCCTGGAGAAAGCCCCCTCTCCAGCCCTCGCTCCAGTGCTAAACAGCTCAGTTCTTCCGTGTATATCTCTGGTGCCCCTCTAGCTGCCTCCCCTCCAAGCTTAGAGGGAGAGAGTCCGATAAGTCTGTGCGCGGGCCCTTTAAGGAGCTGCCTGGGGCTCCAGCCGCTTCAGCCTCCCTGAGCCTCAGTTCCCACTGGTTTTTCCAGCCAGAAGTTATGGGGACTTCTCTTCCTGGCACTGGAACCCTGAGGGGGCACCTGGTGTGGGACGGGGACCCCTCAGTCCTCAGGGAGGACCTTCCCAGCCGAGGTGTCCTCCTGATTTTTATCCTCCACACATGGGTGTGGGACCAGCGCCTCGCGCCTCCGCCCCTCCTACCAGTCTGGATGTGGCTGCTGCTTTAATTCCGTAGTTGTAGGACTGCCATTCAGCTTGATTTCAGGCGGTTTTGAATGATGGTTGTTCTGTCGTTTAGTCGTAACTTTGATGTGGTTGTGGGAGGACGCGATACCGCGTTTACCTACCCGCCATCTTGACCAGAAGTTCTCTGATTGATTGATTTTAGAGAGAAAGGGAGAAGAGAGTGATAGAAACATCGATAAGAGAGAACATCGATTGGCCACCTCCTGCACGCCCCCCACTGGGGATTGGGCCCACAACCTGGGCATGTGCCCTGACTGAGAATTGAACTGGCGACCTTTTGGTGCATGGGTCAATGCTCAACCACTGAGCCACACCGGCCGGGCACAAAAGCTGTTCTATATCAAATCATCTAAGCAATAAATGTTATATTTTAAAAATAGCCAAAAAGAAAATATTCACACTGTGGTGTAACATCTCCAGAACTTTTTTATCTAGCAAAACTGAAACTCTTGACCCCATTAAACAACCGTGCTCCTTTTTTTTTTTTTTTAATACTCACCTGTGGACACTTTTGCAGTCATCTTCAGATAGAGCAAGAGGGAGAGAGGGAGAGATAAACATCAATGTGAGAGAGACACATCAACTGAGCGCCACCTACATGACCCTAACCAGGGCCAGGGGCAAACTGCAACCAAGGCACATGCCCTTAGTAGGAACCAAGCCCGGGTCTCTCTGGACCGCAGGCCAACACTCCAACTGCTGAGCCAAACCGGCCAGGGCCAGTGCTCCTTTTATATTGTACCGAGGAGCCAGGCCCCTCTCTTCTTGCCAGGTGGAGTTTCTGTCTCCTAGGAGGCTCCAGGCTAGTGCAGCAGAAACTGACTGGAGGATGTACAGTGGAGAAGCTCTTAAGCTCTTTCAACTGGAACATATATTTTTGTTTGTTAATTTTGTTTGTTTGTTTGTTAATTCTCACCTGAGGATATTTTTTCCATTGATTTTTATTAAAAAAATTTTTTTTTAACTTATTGATTTGAGAGAGCATGCAAGAGAGAAACATCCATTTGTTGTTCCACTTATTTATGCATTCATTGGTTGATTCTTGTATGTGCCCTGACTGGGGATTGAACCTGCAACCTTGGCGTATTGGGGTGATGCTCTAACCATCTGAGCTACCCGGCCAGGGCATTCCATTGAATTTTAGAGAGAGGAAGGGGCATTGATGTGAGAGAGAGACACATTGATTGGTTGCCTCCCACATGTGCCCCATTCGAGGGCCAGGGATTGAAACTGCAACCCAGGTATGTGCCCTTGACTGGGAATCGAACACACTATCCTTCACTGCAAGGGCCGATGTTCTCACCATTGAGCTACGTCAGCCAGGGCATGGAACAAGTTAAGTTTTAAAATGAGAGCGTATGTCTCCCTGTTGGAGCTTGTGGATGCTGTCTCCTTTTTCAGGTCACCCAGATATTGGATGAGAGGAGCATACTGCACTAGGGTAGGAAAGCCTTTTTTATTATTTTGTTTTTGTGTGACCATTTCTTTTTTTTTATTAATTTATTTTTGTTACAGATATTTCTCCTTTTTTCCCCCATTGACACCCTCCTCCCCATGCCCCCAACCCCGTCCCTGGCTTTGTTGTCCAAGTCCTCCATTGGTTATGCGTACATGCATATAAGTTCTGTGGTTTATCGGAAAGCTTTTCCATAAGCCTGCTCACCTTCAACAGTTTTGATCTCAAGCCCAGGACAGCATCAGTATGAATTTTAGAGACCATTCCTGGCTCTGTCTCAGAAGGTCAGATATAACTCAGAGGACAGTCTGGATTGCTCACTGCCTTCTGGAAGTTGATCTTTTGTCCTGTAAGTGGTAATCTTAAAAGACTTAATGATAAACCCACATTTTTGGAGTACTTTTACTGTTTGTAAAGTGTTCACATACAGTATTTTAGTAGATGCTTTTTCCTTACTACCACCCTATGATTTAGGCCACACAGGCATCATTATCCCCTTTTCATAGTTGAGGGGTTAACTCATTTGAGGTCACCCAGCTAATAAGTCAGGGCTCAAAGGCAAGTACTTGGTCTCAGCATTTCTGACTTGAAAACTCAGGCTCTTTTCTACTCTGCCACAACACCGTCTTGCTCTTACCAGTCATCATCAGATGGGCCAAGGACGAAATGACCCAGGGAGGCTCCTTCTGGCTTCTGCTCAGCGGGAGGACGTGCCCTTCTGGTCTGCTGCATCACATCGGGATCCCTTAAAGTGTCTGCATCCAGGGGTTCTCCCTATTGTAAATATAGCAGTAAAGGTTCTTTTGTTTTAAAAAAATGAAACTGGTCGTTGTTACGTGTGGGAACCATGTAACATTCAACATAGTCCTGACTGGGTTACTTTGCTCGGTTGAGTTTATATGTCCCAACTCTGTCTCAGTGGCCACTGGAGAGAGGCTGACTAGCATTCTTGCCTGACCCCACCTGTAAATATAAAGTTGAACTCTTCTCCTTGGCTTTGCTTGCTCTGTGCATTTGAAGTGGCAATATATTTCATTTGGCCAAGTGGTCTCATATGTCCCTAACCTGAAGCTTCTATTGACTATAAAAGGTGGAGAAAAGTGCCATCAAGGTTGTGAACTCTAGTTAGGGAAAAATATTTTGGGGCTTGACAGTGACTGTTAACTCAATTGCTGGAATAAGAGTCAGAAAGGTTTCTTTTCTTTTTGGGGGTGCGCAGAGGTATAGGCAGCGCACATGAACTGTGAAATTGGCAATCCCAGTTGTAACATGGTATAAGAAAGAATGTCACTTTACACTGGAAGATACACCAGGGCCTTATGTTTCTCTATCCTCCCATTTTGGGTATATTGGGATCCTGAATGGTATACAGTAGTGTTTTCCCCTACATAATTCCTGGTGTACAGGATACAGGAGCTAGGAGAGAGGAGTGGTATTAGGAGCAGCATTCAGGCCTGAAGCACTTTGCCATCCTTTATCTGGGTCGGGCCCAGGGTTCTAACTCCATGGGAAAAGGGCTTATTTGGGGACTAGAAGAACTTCAGGATGATTCCATTGTTGCCAAGGAGCAAGTGTGTGCTGGCCTCGCTTGAGCTGTGTCCAGGAGGCCAGCCTCTTCAGTACTGTGCCTAAGAACTCCTTTTAGGTGTCCACATTTTTAGTTCATTTTTCAAGTGCAATTGAGCAGATGAGTTTATTTTGTTTTTCAGTTAACAGCCAAGTCTACAGTATCCTTTGTGTTTCTGCTCAGTCTCCCAGTGCCAGTCTCAACTGAGCTCGTTGTAGGCCCCCTGCACACTTGTCCCAGGAAACAAAGCATTTGTCAAGTGGGAGTGTCCACAGAGGGTTATTTTCTTCTTTGAACCTTTCTCACATAGGGACTTATAGTCATGTACCTATGTGCAGGTGTTTGGTCCATGCCATTTTGTGGTGTTTTTTTTTTTTTTTTTTATCCTCACCCGAGGACATTTTTCCATCTTTTGTACAGATAGAGTGGGAGGGAGAGAGAGGAAGAGAGAGAGAGAGAAACATCGACGTGAAAGGGACACATCGAGTGGCTGCCACCCACACGACCAACCAGGGCTGGGGACAAGCTGCAACCGAAGTACGTGCCCTTAGCGGGAACCGAACCCGGGTCTCTCCGGACCGCAGGCCGATGCTCTAACCGCTGAGCCAAACCGGCCAGGGCCATTTTGTGGGTTTTTTGTTTTTTTGTTTTACAGAAAGTAAATAGAATAGGAAGAGTTTGATGTGGACAAGGGTAAATATGATACTGAAAAAGCATTGCAGTCGGATTTGGGAATCCTGAGTTCTGGAGATGGCTCTGCCATTTCCTTTGTCTGGGGCCTCTAACAAGTCACCTTCCTATGTGTGAAGTGATGCAACGGGATAAGATGAGCCTCATCTAATCTATTAGATTAGACCTTCTCAGATCTAACCTTCCATGAAGCAGTAGCCAAAGGATCAAAACACAATCTTCATTGTAACATTGGGCAAGGGAAGGGAGATGGCTGTGGTGGGGTACTTCACTCTAATGCAAGAAAGGACCAAAATAAGTAAGCTTAATGCTTTGTATAATTTCAGTAGACTAGTGGAGAGGTTTTCCTACAGTGAGCATGATAGGTTCCCCTCTTACATTCAAATACATCACAGGACTTGCTATCTCCCTCTTGACCCTAGAGCATGCAGTGCTAGAGGCAGGAGGATTCACTGGAACTCACAGTACCCTGAGCTGGTTGGGGACTGGCCTGATGGGGGAGACAGGAGGGACAGTTCTTGAGGTCCCAGGTGGTGATGGCTGTGTTCTGCCTTCATCCTCAGGTGAGCAATGGCAGGCGCCGGTGAGCGCAAAGGCAAGAAGGATGACAATGGCATCGGCACAGCCATTGATTTTGTGCTCTCCAATGCCCGGCTGGTGCTGGGGGTGGGTGGAGCAGCCATGCTGGGCATCGCTACACTGGCGGTTAAGCGGGTAAGTGCCTGCAGCCTGAGCCAGGGGTGGGAGAGGTGGGAGGCTGCCTCTACAGAGTGGAGGTGACCTGGACCAAGACTTTGATGATGCTCAGGGAGGAAACTTTGATCATTTGGCATTATTAGATGAGACCTTGAGAGAATTCAGTTAAGGCTACTGCTAGGTCTCTGGCCTAAAGAAACTGTTGCAGATACAAATAAAGAAGTGTATTCCAGCAGGTAAAAAAAATTGTAAATAACCAAAATATCCTTCCTTGTCTACCTTGTTTAAAATAGCAATACCCCCTCTACATACACACTTCCTGTTTCCCTTTCCTACTTTATTCTTCACATTTATCGCTTTCTGCATGGGTTGTATTTAACTTGTTTATGTTTTACCTGTGTCCCTCTACTAGACTGAAAACTCCATGAGGATAAGGTTTGGGTCTCTTGGTTTAGTGATCCAGTCTTTTACTTTTTTTCCTTTATGGATTTTAGAGTGAGAGGGAGAGAGAGAGAGAAACATCGATGAAAGAGAACACTGATTGGCCGCCTCCTGCATGCCCCCCACTGGAGATGGGGCCTACAACCTGGGCATGTACCCTGACCAGGAATTGAACCGGTGACCTCTTGGTGCATGGGTCGATGCTCAACCACTGAGCCACACTGGCTGGACTAGTGATCTAGTCTTGTACCTAGAACAGTGCTTGGCACACAGTAGTCACTCAGTAAGTATTTGTTAAATAAATTAATCAGTGTTCAGCATTACATTCATAAGGTACAATGTTGTATAGTCTGAAAATGTACCATAATGTTGAACACTGGTTCATTTTTACTGATATGGGTAAATGATAAAAATCATAAATGAAAAAATCAGGTTTCAAAAGTATATATAGAGTAGGATCCTAGTTACATATATCAATTTTTCCAGAAATATACCAAAATATTAATATTTATTTCTGGGTTGTGACATTACGGATAAATCTGTTTCTTATTTATATCATTTCATATTTTCTAAATTTTCTACAGGGAGAAAAGTATTCCATAATCTAGAATAAAACACAAAAGTATTGCCCTGGCCGGTTTGGCTCAGCGGTTAGAGCGTCGGCCCATGAACCAGAGAGTCCCAGGTTCAGTTCCCACTAAGGTCACGCACCTCAGTTGCAGTTTATCCCCGTCCCCGGCTGGGGTCATGTGGATGGCAACCAGTCAATGTGTCTCTCTCACATTGATGTTTCTTTCTCTCTCTTCCTCCCTCTTTCTCTCCTGCTCTATCTGAAGATAAATGCCACAAAAAACCAAACAAACCCACAAAGGTATTGAAAAATAGTAGTTTAGTAGTTTAGAACTCACTGGGGCAAAGCTGCTGGGGAGGAGGGAAACAGGAAGGAAGGTACATGTGTGGGGTTCTCCTGCCATTTCAGATGTACGATAGGGCAATCAGTGCCCCTACGAGCCCCACCCGCCTGAGCCATTCAGGGAAAAGGAGCTGGGAAGAACCCAACTGGATGGGCTCCCCCCGATTGCTGAACAAGGACATGAAGACAGGCCTGAGCCGTTCCTTGCAGACCCTGCCCACAGATTCCTCTGCCTTCGACACAGGTGAGAAAGCCTGTTGCCCCTTCTGGGACTTATCCGTGGGCTCTCAGACATTCCTTGAACACTTATGTGCCAGGCACCATGCTAGCGCTTGCCTTTTGTGCCAAGCCCTTTCTGGGATCGAGGCAGCCTGGGAAGAGCTGACATGCTTCTCTCTCTTACCTTGGCAGATACATTCTGCCCACCCCAGACCAAGCCATTGGCCAGGAAGGGCCAGGTAGACTTGAAGAAGTCACGACTCCGCATGTCCCTGCAGGAGAAACTTCTTACTTATTACCGGAACCGGGCCGCCATCCCTGCTGGCGAGCAGGCTCGGGCCAAGCAAGCTGCTGTGGACATATGTGCTGAGCTCCGGGGCTTCCTGCGGGCCAAATTGCCTGACATGCCACTGCGGGACATGTACCTGAGTGGCAGCCTCTATGATGACCTGCAGGTAACAAGGTGGTTCTCATGAAGGGTAGGGTTGGGTACTGACCAAGATGCTTCTCAGTAGTGCTGTTGGTACAAAAGATCATTGACCCATGCTTGCTGGAAAGACTGAAGTCTTACTGCTTCTGAATTCTGCACAGTGGGGGCATTTGGAGATCACTATCTTGGATCTTTATTTGTTTGTTTGTTTTTTAGATCTTATTTATTTATTTTATTGAATTTATTTTGGTCTTTAAAACCCCTTTCTTGTTTTTTAGTCATACTCACATTTTCTAGGAAACTATAAGAGGTCTCCTCCTCCTTCCCATATTCCTCTCCCTATCTCTCATTTCCAGTTTTCTTTCTTATTGGGTCTTCAGGCTTAGGGGATGTCCTGTGTACTTCATTCCCCAAGATGATTGGCATGGGGAATGAGCACGGGTTCTGGTGTCTGACAGACCTGGGCTTAAATCCTCACTATGTCTATATCTGAATTGAAAGGCTGACAGGAAAGAATTCTTAGTTTCCTTTATTGTTGGGGGAATGCAAGATGGAGGGACCTGTGTTTGAGGAAGCTGATATTTTGAACAGAGTAAGTCCCTCAAAATCTTTTTAATTCTTCTCCACCAGGTGGTGACAGCTGACCACATCCAGCTCATTGTGCCCCTTGTGCTGGAGCAGAACCTGTGGTCGTGTATTCCTGGTGAGGACACTATCATGAATGTCCCTGGCTTCTTCCTGGTTCGTCGTGAGAACCCAGAGTACTTTCCTCGTGGTAGTAGTTACTGGGACCGCTGTGTAGTAGGGGGCTACCTCTCCCCAAAGACAGTGGCAGACACATTTGAGAAGGTAGTGGCTGGCTCCATCAATTGGCCGGCCATAGGGTCCCTCTTGGACTATGTGATCCGACCAGCACCACCCCCAGAGGCCCTAACTCTGGAAGTTCAGTATGAGCGTGACAAACATCTTGTCATTGACTTCTTGCCATCAGTGACCCTTGGTGACACTGTCTTGGTGGCCAGACCACACCGACTAGCCCAGTATGACAACCTTTGGCGGCTGAGCCTGCGTCCTGCTGAGACAGCACGCCTACGGGCTTTGGACCAGGCCGACTCGGGCTGCCGATCTCTTTGCCTCAAGATCCTCAAGGCCATATGCAAGTCCACTCCAGCTCTGGGCCACCTCACTGCCAGCCAGCTCACGAATGTTATCCTCCACTTGGCCCAGGAGGAGGCTGACTGGTCTCCAGATATGCTGGCCGATCGATTTCTGCAGGCCTTGAGGGGACTCATCAGGTACCTAGAGGCCGGAGTCCTGCCCAGTGCCCTAAACCCCAAGGTGAACTTATTTGCTGAGCTCACCGCTGAAGAAATAGACGAATTGGGATACACTCTCTATTGCTCATTGTCTGAGCCAGAGGTGCTGCTGCAGACGTAGGGAAGGTGAAGGCCAAAATGGGCGTTGGGCATTCAGGCCGTGGATTCTCCGTTAGAAACACTTGGCTGTATAGTTGGTGCCTCACAGGGTCCCTAGGTGCCTCCTGTCTTGCTATTCATCGCCCTGGTCACTTCATGCTGATTAGAATGACATCTCTTAATCTCCTATTTTCTCAAACCCAACCCTTTCTATTTTTGTTACCAAACACTGTGCTCCCTCCTCCTCTCACCCTTCTCCAGGCAAATTTTTCTGGAATGAATTGAGAAGGTGGAGCACTGGCCTGAGCTGTTGAAACACTTGGTGTTCTGCATGTGGCCCAGTATTCTGCTCCTGTCTGCCCTGCCTTGCCCTTTGGCCTGTTTCTCTTCAGTGTTTTCTCTAGTTTTTCCTCTTGTTTGCGCCTTCTGTTTTGCTCCTTTCCCTGGAGTGTACTTGCCTAATCAAGATGTTGCCTTTAGTTGAAAGTCACTGAGGTTATGATTGCATATTTCCAAGCGGAACGCTGCAGAGAGTGCTCAGACTGTATTTAGGGTTTCTGGGGGTAAAGTGGAAGAACTGGCCTTTGACCCAGGCTCCTGGAAGAGAAGCCCACTCCTCCGACCTCCTGACTAACTCATATCCATAGTGCTGAGACAGTCTCTTATGGGAACACTGTTATTGACCCACACAGGAGTCCTGAGGGTTCAAGATACACTGGATGCAAAGTTATTTGGAGATTGTGTTTCTTAGTGGCCATCAGTGACAGTGCAGAGTGGGGGAGCCAGAGGTGGTAAAGGGGCCTGGGAGAGGTTCTGTGTGCCCAGTGTCTATGCCTCATGTGGCTGGTCCAGACCAGTGGCACTGTGCAGGGGTCAGACAAGACAAAGGCGGGAAGGGGCTGCAAGGGCAGCGCCTTGGCGTGAGTGCTCTTGTTCACCCCCTTCCTGCCTCATTGCCAGTTAGGATGAGGCCTTCAAGAACACAGCCTTGGCTGTAGAGAGGCTGACAGGTGGCAGGACGTCAGCTGGAAGATGCAGTCACCAGTTGGGGCTCAGTGACAATGCTTCTCCCCCACCAGGCCCTGCCTTTCTAGGATATTGTCTTAGAGCAAGAACAGATCCAACAGTCTGCTGTAGGAATGTGAGAGGGCTGTTTGCTGAACTCTCCAGGCACCTCCAGAGGCCAAAGGGCAAGCAAACGTGCTCAGACCTCTTCCCCCCTCTCCCCCACCCCAGTCCTGTCTCTCACCCAGCACCTGGGGAGATCGGTGCTACCTAGGAAGAGTGCACATCAATAAAACATGAGACGAAGGTGGGGGCTTCCTATGCTCCTTGTTTCCCGCTGCTAAAATTGCACTATTTATTGCAATTTAAAAAGTTTCCTAAGGGTGGGGAGGAATGTTTAATACACAGTGTCAGTGCATCTTGTTTTTTGTTTCTTTTTTCCTGTTTGTGACAAGAACCTGATAATTCTGTTTCTGATCTGCCCATCCAGTATTTTGTTCTCCCATCAAGTGTTGCTATTTTTTCCATTCATACTACCTCTCCAATCAGTGAGATTCTGGTGAAGCTCTGCAGCTGTCTCATTCCTTCCCAATGACAGCAACATGAATTGGCTCTATAAATAGCATTGAAACCTCAGCTAACCTCTGAATTTAGGCTAGAGATTCCTGTTCCCTTTCTGTTATAGATTAAGAGGTTGAGAACTAGGGTTAACTTTTGCTATATTTGGAGAATCTTCCTGCCATATATATATATATATATATATGGTTCAGTTGTTTCATTTGTATGAAGGTATTGGGAGAGAATGAAAAATATAAACCCCAGAACCCTGAGAGGGATTCTCCAGCCTGGCTGTTCATCAGAATCAAATTGGAGGTTAAAAATCTACATGCCCGAGTGCTGCTCTGGGTGAGTGGCGTAGAGGGTAATGGGTAGAGCCTGGCATGGCATCCAGGATAGGGGTGGGCTGAGAAAGTGTTGCCACAGCATCGGTTATTATTCATTGAGATAAAGGATTTGGTTTCCCCAATGTATTCTAAAACAGTTTTCCCAAGCTGGTGTCTCCAACCAAATTCCATATAAAACTTTGGAAGGAGAGCTCAAAAAAGAAAAGATTTTAAAGATCAAGTCCCAAATTATCAAGGCCAAGTGTAATTGTGATTTGATTTTATCTCCTCCTTTAAAGAGCATCTTTCTAAGGGCACCTCTGCCTCTTAACTATACTTCACAAAACCGAAAACCATAACTTTGCCATTTCATAAGCAAGAATCTCTTAGAAATCTTCAGAACTAGAAGCAGTGGGAATTCCCAGCTCTGGTCCTGGTGGTTTTGTTGACTGACTTGGCAAACCATCATAAAACATAGAAGACAGTCAAGTACTTTGAGATTCTTGGGTGGAATAAAGCAACATTCTGCCCCCCACCCCCTTTAATCTTTGGGGAAAAGATGTGGTGCCCTTCCCACCATTCTGCCTTTCTACTCATAACTCCCACCTTTCTGAAGTAATAGCATCTGGTCCTAGTTCTCCATCTGGAAATTTTTTTTACACCATCTAGGTTAGCAAACTACACAGTTAGCCTAATGCTTGAAAAATATACTCATCATCTTGAAATGCTAATCAATTCCAAAATGTATTTTGGTTTTCCCTGTTGCCCCTTTTTAAAAATGAGTTCAGGACAACAGTATTTTTTATACACTTGGTTATGACTTTTTTTCAAATAAATAATCAAAGCTCATGTTTGGAAAAGCTGTGTTGAGGCCTACAGTCTTTCTTCCTGGGTCTCAGCCCCTGGTGGTCCACTGGTTGACACTCCAGATTAGCTTAGCTTGCTCCCTTGCACTCCACTAAAGTTGAGAGCACAAATGGTTTTGATGAGGAATCAGCCTCAGGATCAAAAGGCCCAAGAGAGGCCCCAAGGGGTTTGTGTAAGTAGGGATCCCTGCATGTGTCCAGAGTCCTCTGCAGTTGTACATCTTCCTTGAGACTATGACCCTGGCTGAGAATGTCTGTTGTTACAGGATTTGTTAGAACTCTGCCCGTGCTGCTGAAGTTCCAGGCCAAAGAGACACCTAGGACTAGACCTGTGAGGCTGTAGCCCTTTTAGACACTGCTGATTCTAAGTGGCCAAAGTACCAGGGATGTGGGTTCTTGGGTTAAATGTATTCAGTGTTGTTTACCTTTTCATTTTGATCACCCTGTAGTCTAAATTCTTGATCTCATGTCAAGTCCACAACTTGCCTTCCAATCACTTGCCTGACCTTCAGTAGCAGTTGATGTTTGGCTGGTAGATTTGGAATCAGTCACCAATCTTTCTGTCCTGTCTTGGTTAGCTTCATATAGAAGCAGCTTAACCCGGAGACCCAGAAAACTGCTGTCCTTTTTCTCCTTAAAGGAGGAAATAAAGCTGGGGAACGTGATGTCCTTCCACAGCATGGGAAGAAATAAAAGTCTCTTTTCCAACAGCTCTGACTTTTGTGTGTGATATGAAACATTTTCCCTCAGGAGTGATTCTGGTTCATTTCAGCTAGAATGTTGAGGTGCTTGATTTTTGTCTCCATAATAGAATAGATGGGACAAGCTGCTACTGAAGTCATTCTTCCATGACCTCTGCAGTGTCAAAACTGGGGTAGTGTTACTTTAATTCTCAACCATCTGCATGGTCATCCCTCAGGAGGCACTGATAAGTGTCTCGATACAGCAAAAGGAGGACATGCCCTGTGGGTCCTTAGATATGCCTTTGAAAGACTTCTGTAGTGGCTTGCATTCTTACCACTTTTGCACCGAAGACTAGACAACTTCTGTGTATCTCAATACATGGGATTCCCCAAGGGGAAAGAAAAACCACACTTACCCCAGCATCTGGTATGCTTTGCGTATCCCAGTTTTATAGTTGTTGGTTTCATCTCAGTAAATAAGGGAGTACTCTGAGGAAGCAGGATGATGTAATGGAGTTGGGGAGGTGGGTACTGGGAGGTCAGGGTCAGGAGACCTGAGTTCTAATAGTAATTAGTAATTGAGCATGGATCAGGTACCAGGCACTTGGTTTTTTACATATATGACTGTATTTTATTCTAAGGATAAGGACACTACTCATTAGCCTCATTTTACAGATGAGGAAACTGAGGCTCAGCAAGAATAAGTCACTTAACCAAAACGTCTTGGCTAATAAATGGAAGAGCCAGAATTCTTTTGGGTTTGCCCCTAAAATCTGCCTCTAACCCCTATACTGGGAGCTATGTGACTTTGGGCAAGACACCTTATCTGAGCCATTAGTCCTCAGATAAGAAACTGAGCTAGATGAATGAAGTCAATGAATGGTCTGTAGTATCTAGGATGGTGCTTCCCAAATGTTTTTACAGTATAGCCCTGATGGCAATATTTGTATGGCCCACTGAAATGAACGGAGGCAGAAAACGCAAGGTTTCTGTCCCTACAGGGCCTGACTGAGGCTGAGGGATGGTGTAGAGCTTTCTCAGCACTCTTAACAGTTCCCCAGTAGAGAGCAAGTTGCTGGCGCTGCCCCCGCGTGTGGGCCTGGGTTCCTTTCTTCACAGGGCCATTTGGAGGACTCGCTAGGGAGTGGAAGTCTGGGTGTTACAGAATTGGTAGGTAGTTGAAACGACCCTAGAGTGAGAGATCCCAGTTGAATAAATTCTCTCCTTGTTCTTAGAGAAATGGAAGCTGTATAACCAAAGAAGTTCCCCTGTGATAGGCTGCATATTTTAATAGACTAGCAAACTTATTTTAGCAGAATGTATATGTAAACTATGATAGGTTAGACTGTAAGATGCTGCATCTTCCCGGCTCAACTTTACCCAGTTCAGCGTAAGGACACAGAGCCGGCCTTTTATGGAAGGTGGGCATGGATCAGGTGATCGTCCACCTGAGGTCCTCAGTCTCCCTTTCGGCTGTTTAAGGGCTTACATGTGATGAAATGACATTTCCTTTTGCCTAGTTTCATCGTCCAGCCGCAATCTGGTGGTCCTTAGCTGGAGTTACACTAACAGCAAGCAACTAGTGACCACGGGGGCTAGCGCCTGACGCCACTATTTGGGACTCTGGATTAGAAGTGGTCACGGCCAGGTACAAGCCGGAGTGCAGAAGCCATTGCAGTGGGGTGCCACCAGGGGGGGGCAGACGACAGAGCACGCGCGAACGCGGTCAGCGCAGCTGCTGCTCCTCCCCACCCCTCGCGGACCCTAGGCCATCTCATCGAACAGCCCACCCACCTCGGATCCTGAGCCAATAAAAACTCGAGATATATATGACTCACCACGTCTGGCCAATCAGCTAGACGCGCGCTCTCCGCCGGCATCTCGCGCGATAATGAGAGGGCCTCGGACTTCGCAATAAAAACCTTTCTGGGGATGGAACGCTTCTCGCTCCCCGCCCTCCAGCTAACACCGGAAGCGGGCTGTGCCTGGTGGATCCCTCCGCGCTCCCCAGCGGCGGCGGCCAGTGAGCCTTTGATCTTAGCGGCCTTGTAAAGTAGTGCGTCTTTCCTTTCTCGAGGTCTTTCAAGTAACTCATTTTCTCGTCAGACCTACGCCCTGGACAAAAAAAGTCGTTGGTTGGAAATGGTAGGGCGTCAACAGATGAAAACAAATGGGTGGGAGGCGAAGGTCACGTGGCCGCAGCGGAAGGATTTCCCCCGTGATGCGTCATCGTAGAGGCAGAATTTTATAAAGGAGCCGCGGTGAGCCCGCCGCAGCCATTTCTCCTTCAGCCTGCCGATGTAGTTCCGCGAGTGTGGCCCGCCCTCCCTCCGCTCCCGCAGGTCCCCGGCCGCCATGGCGCATTAGAGGCAGCAGTGCCTGCGGCAGCGTTGGCCTTTGCAGCGGCAGCAGCAGCACCAGGCTCTGCAGCGGCACCCCCAGCGGCTTAAGCCATGGCGTAAGTATGGGGTCGGGCCGCTCGGGCCGAGCGCCCCCGGGTCTGCGAGGGCTTCGACCTGTCTGGGCGCGGCCTGCGGACGGGCGGCGGCGCGGAGTGGGAAGCGGGTTTACGAGCGCTGGGGACGCGTGGCTCTTGTTTGGGTGACCCTGAGACGCCGGCGCTCCTGAGTCGAAGGAGCGCGGTCTGGCCCGGGGGGAGAAGCCCTCGGTGGCGCCCCCGCCCCCCCCCGACCGCCCGAGTCCCGCCTGGCTCCCGGCGAAACGTGGCAGGAGCAAAGATGGCGCTGGGCAGGGCGGCGGCCGACGCGGCGTGAGTCACGGGGCGGGGGCGAGGCACAGGCGGCGCGGCCGTATATGGACGTGAGGGTGGCGCGCCTTCCTCTTGTGGCCGGTTGGGGGACGGCCGCGCTCCGAGGGCGTCCATCTTGTGTCGCCGGAGCAGGGAATTCCGCACAATGGCCCTGGGGCCACGTGTCCCCAATTTTTTACAGCCAAGTAGAGTTTGGCCGTCCTGCCTCAGGAGCAAAAAGATGAAATTCTCAGGCCAGCTGATCGTAAATGCGACTTGGTTTCTGATTCCCATTCAGGCTTTTCACGGCATTCAGCAGCAGCATTGCTGTAACCGACAAAGACACCCTCGAAGTACCCACCTTCCTCGATTCCAGCAAACCCCTACAACATGACCGAGATGAGCTTCCTGAGCAGCGAGGTGTTGGTGGGGGGCTTCGTGTCCCCCTTCGACCAGTCGGGTTTGGGGGCTGAAGAAAGCCTAGGTCTCTTAGACGACTATCTGGAGGTGGCCAAGCACTTCAAACCTCATGGGTTCTCCAGCGACAAGGCTAAGGCGGGCTCCTCCGAATGGCTGGCTGTGGATGGGTTGGTCAGTGCCTCAGACAACGGCAAGGGTGAGTGTCCATACTCGACTTGCCAGTGAGGTCTGGTCATAAGAGTTTTGTCAACTTGTGCATCTGGCTGGATTTACTTCATTTCTTTTAAATGTTTTGCAGAGGACGCCTTCTCCGGGACAGATTGGATGGTGGAGAAAATGGATCTCAAGGAGTTTGACTTTGATGCCCTGTTAAGTTTAGGTGACCTGGAAACCTTGCCTGATGAGCTTTTGGCCACGTTGGATGACACGTGTGATCTCTTTGACCCCTTAGACCAGGAGATTAATAAGGAGCCCCCCCAGACAGTGAACCCAATTGGCCATCTTCCAGAAAATTTACCAAAAACTGACCAGGTTGCCCCCTTCACCTTCCTGCAACCTCTTCCCCTTTCCCCAGGGGCCCCGTCCTCTACTCCAGATCATTCCTTCAGTTTAGAGCTAGGCAGTGAAGTTGATATCTCTGAAGGAGATAGGAAATCAGACTCCACTGCTTATATTACCCTAATCCCTCAGTGCATAAAGGAGGAGGATGCCATCTCAGACAATGATAGCGGTGTCTGTATGAGCCCTGAGTCCTATCCGGGTTCTCCCCAGCATAGTCCCTCTAACTCTGGGGCCTCTCCAAACGGGAACCGGCTATCTCCAAGTGCCCTCTGTGGCTCTGCTGGCCCCAAACCCTACGACCCTCCTGTAGAGAAGGTGGTAGCAGCAAAAGTAAAGGGTGAGAAAGTAGATAAAAGGCTGAAAAAAATGGAGCAAAACAAGACAGCAGCCACTAGGTACCGCCAGAAGAAGAGGGCAGAGCAGGAGGCCCTCACTGGCGAGTGTAAAGAGCTAGAAAAGAAAAACGAGGCTCTGAAAGAGAAGGCAGATTCCTTGGCCAAGGAGATCCAGTATTTGAAAGATCTAATAGAAGAGGTCCGCAAGGCCAGGGGAAAGAAAAGGGCCCCCTAGTTAGGGTAGTCAGTGTGTGCTTGTACATAGGAGGCTTGTGCTGGAGCTGTGTGTTGTAATAAATTATTTTGTAGTGAAAGTACTGTGCCATCTGCTGTGTCTGGTTTCTTGTCTCAACCCAGCCAACTTTTCTGGAACTAGATTCTTAAATGGGGGCGGAGGGGGGGTTGCCATACTTAAAATTGAGCGCTCACGCTACGCTGGACACTTCTGGGTGCTGGGGATTCAGTAGTGAGGTATATATATAAAAAGTTTGCCTGCCCACTGGTAGGGGTGTCCAGTAAAAAAAGACACCTGATGTGATGTGAGAATAGATGTTGGGTGCTGGGGTGTGAGGATTTGCTTCTTGAGGTGGGAATTGAAGTCCCTTCTGGGAGGCAAACTTGGAAACCGAGACAGGATTGAGCCTGGCGTGGGGCATGGGCCTTAAAACCCTGATAGGACTTGAGAGTCCTCTGCTTGACTTAGGGATCTTCCAGAACAGGGTTTCTATATGAAGAGGGTTCCCTCCAGGATCCTGTGGTAGGTGGGCATGGGCCTCCGCCAGGAGAGGATTGGGCTGGGGTCAGCTCAGGTGCTGGAGGCTTGGGGTGGGTGGGGATGCTGGTGAGGGGGCCTGGATATATTGTGCTCAAGCTAGCTGGGCTAGGATGGGAGATTGTGAGTGGAGACCAAAGTGATGACTTAAGTGGAAGCGTGATTTCCATTTACTGAGGTGGGAAAACCAGGGAAGGGGATTTGTTTGAACTTGATGTTGGCAGAGTAATTAGAATTACAGGTAGGGATGGCAAGGAGGTAGAGGATGTAAAGTCCAGAGACCAGGAGGAGGTCCAGCTGTAGACAAGTCCCTGCAGTGGCTTTCTAGTGCCAGCACCTCTGCCAGGCACCACGTGGCAGGGGCAGGAGGGTAGAATGCGTTCAGCGTGTGGAAAGTGATATCCCCACAAGTTAGGGCTGTCAGGCTGGGCAACCTCGAAGGAGCAGTGACTCCTGGGTGGCAGGGTGCCTGAGCTGGGCTTTGAAAGATGGGGAAAGTTGTGGATGCAGGGAGGAGACTACCCTAAGAAAGCCAGTCCAGGCAAAGACAGGTGGGAACAAAATGGGTACACACTGAAGGCCATAGTCCCACCCACCTTTCCAAGTTGGCTCCCCACCCCCAGCCCTGCTGGAGGAAGTCACCTGATGGGGACCCGCCCTGTGGGAACTTGAGCTAAGCCTTTCCTTAAACCAGCTCTGGGCTGTCCTGTAGCTGGGCCCCAGCGAGGTTCCACATAACAGTCCTGCTCCACTTCTGCCTGGTCCCTTGGCAACCCAGTCAGAGGACCAGGGAGTGTGGGTGGCTTAAGGAGCCCACCCCAAATCTGTCAGCTGTACTAAACCTGAGACACATGCTTCCAGGTGCTTTAGAGTCACCACAGTGTCTCAACTGGGGCAAACCACCTCCAAGGTCTTTATAGTCCTGCAGTGACTCTGTAAACTCAGTGTCTTCTCACTTGGACCCTGTCCCTCCCTTTCCCAGATCAGTCACCAGGTCCTGAGACTCACGGCCAGCCGCAATGCCCCTCCCTGCCTACCTCACGGTGACCTTCACATCCTCCTTCAGAACCTGCACCAGCCTCCGCCTGGATCCCACCACCTAATCCCCTGCCCCACACTTGTTCAGGTTACTGTTAAAATACAGACCCTGAGTCCTACTCTATTAGACCAGAATCTCAGGGGTGAACACTCTGTTAGTCATGGACACACCCCACTGTTTGGCATAAGTGTAATGAGAGACTGGAAAACCCCCAAGCAGAGAAGTGGCAGAAGCCCTGTTCCCATCGTCACTCAGGAGGCAGCTGTCACTCTACAGCTGGGAGGGGTCAGGAACCTGTGGTGATTACGTAACAGCAGGTGTCCTTGTTAGGGACCCTGGAGCTCAGTGTCTGGTCAGCCTGTTCTGAGAAGCAACTTGCCAGCTGCTGAGTCAGCTTCTTAAGGTGCTTAGATGAAGGGATCTAAGGATATCCAGGTGTGTAGCTCTCTCTCCCGTCAGGGTTATTCAGGCTCAGCTGGAGGGAGGAGGGCGTGGAGAATTTGAGGCTGGAGACCTGTTGCCCCCTTCTTTGGAACAAGCACATCTGAGGCAGGTGGGTCAATGCGAGCTTGGAGTACAGTGCCCTCCTCTCCTGCAGCCTTGACCTGGAGGGTCTGCTTCCTACAGCTCAGACCAGGTCCACCTCTGCCTCGGGCAGTTCTGTAGCCCAGCCGGTCCTCAGCACTGAAAGCTGGATAATGACCAGAATCAGCCTCCAGGGAAGTGGGTAGGGCGAGGAACCCTCTCCTCTGGCACACTAGAACCCATCGTGGGGAGGCAGACTGTCACTCCAGCCACAGGGGACCCTTCTGAAGTCCTCTATCAGACAATTCCATGACCTTTGGAGCCCTTTGGGGTGGGGGAAAGGTAGAAGAGCTGCCTGAAGGTGTCCAGGGCCCTCCTCTCCAGGAGGCCCACGACCCCTGCTCTAGGACTTGGCATCCTGACACTGAAGACAATGCTGGTTGGCACCATCCACTCAGTCATGCGTTTGGTGAGCACCTGTGCTTGGCACTGGGCTGGCTGGAAGAGGTCCAGCTCCCCCTCCCCCTAAGCACTCACTGCCTTTTCTGCTTGGGCATAGACCTGAGTTTCTTGAAGTCACCCCACTAGTCCAACTCATGTGACAGTTCAGAGTAAAACAAAAATGTGGCCCTTGACACATAAACCCCGCTCTGCTCACAAGAGCACAGGACCTGGGCTGCAGCAATCCCTCTCCCCAGACCCTGGATTGGATGGAGTCCCTGGAA
Organism: Molossus molossus; assembly: GCF_014108415.1. NCBI lineage: Eukaryota > Metazoa > Chordata > Mammalia > Chiroptera > Molossidae > Molossus > Molossus molossus. Next base: position 4,356,288 of record NW_023425345.1, on the reverse strand, counting down.
CAAAGCTTCTGGCAGCTGTGGGTGCCATTTTTGCCTCAAGGACTACGCCATGGCTGCTGGCTGCCACCCCCAGGGGAGGAGGGCCCCTCTGGGCTGTTAGTGGATACTGGGTGAACTCTCTGGGTGGCCACCTGTACTGGGGTTGACTGGAGGACTTCTGATCTGGAGCTCCAAGAACCACACTGGAAGACTGGGAGGGGAGGGAAGGGAAGGCCCCTTCGTGCCACAGGAGATGAGACACCCCATGAATCTGATCAGCAGCACACACACAGCTCTTGAGCCCACATTTATTAAAACCAGGAAGTATACCCAGCAGCCCTCCTCCTCCTCGTAGAGATGTGGCCCCCGAGGGCCTAGTAACTGGCCTCTCCATGGCAAACAGCCAAGAGGGCCTACTTGGGCCAAAGCAAACAAAACAGTCAGAAATGTTCCCTTTTGGCAGGTGAACAGGTCCTCCCAAGCTTGCGGGTTTCAGCTTCCCCCTGAGTTTAAATCCTCCCTCAGGCTTCCATCTCACCAGCTCCACTCCAGCCTGCCCCTAGCTTCAGTTCCAAGGCCCCGCTGTGCATGGCAGGGTCCTGGGGCCACCAGTGGCCGTGAGGTCAGAGGAGGAAGCTGGTCCTGAGTGCTTTCCCACTCTGCTCTTCGGGAGCCTAGCTGCCGAAGTATTCCTGCTGGAACTTCTGGAAGTCTTCCTCAGTGAACACGGTGCCCTCGGCCTTCTTCTTCTTCTTCTTCTTGGTCAGAGGCCGATCACAGGCCTTGCGGCCCCGGTTCTGGCGCACAATCTGGGGACGTGTGAGTGTCAGGACATGAGGGCAGTGCACAATCTGGCCAAGTGCTGCCCCTTCACCTGGTCCACACACCTGCCTCCCAGGGGCAGGGCCTGGCCTGGCCTGCCACCTCCCCTGCTCTGCGCTCAGCCCTTCAGGGGGAGACGCCCCCCACAGCACAGCAATATAGGAACATGGGGGGAGGGTGGGTGGCCCAACCTTTACCCTATGCTCAGGGCTGAGACCCTCAGGGATTCCCAGGAACGTCTTCAGCTCTCTCCCCCACAGGTTCCTTCTCATAGCCATCCCTGACAAACCTGCTGGGTGATGGACTCGGGTACGGCGTTTCTTGCACTGGTCATAAACTTTAGGTTCACTCCAAGGTAGCCCCGGCTCTCTCGCTTCTGGAACTCAGCTGTGGATGGCAAGCAGGGCGGCATCATTTCAGATTCACTCCCTGGAAGCCTTCTGGGTCCCCTCTTCACATCTTCCCATTACCCCCTAACCCCCAAGGCCCTGCCAAAGGTCTAGTGGTCCCTTCCCTCGATTTCTGCAGTAGCCTGCGCTCTTTCCTGTCACTCTCCACACAGATCCCGCTGAAAGTCCCCCTTGGTTCCCAGTTGCTCAAGTTACTTATTCAACAAATGTCCTAAGTGCTTACTGTGTGTCAGGCACTGTTCTGGGTGTAAGCATACAGCAGGACATGGCAAGCAAAACCTCCTGCCCTCACGGAGCTGAGCTTACATGCCAATGAGAAGAGAGGTGGTAAATAGTATTTTAGATGATATATTTTATGGAGAAAATCAGAATAGTAAACAGGAATGAGGAATGCCAGAGGTGGAGGGTTGCAATTCTTTTGTATTTATTGATTCATTTTAGCAGGAAGGGAGGGAGAGAGGAGGGAGAGAGAGAGAAAGAAAGAAACATCAGTTGGCTGCTTGGTGCATATACCACAACTGGGCATCGAACCCACAACCTGGGCATGTGCCCTGACCAGGAATCAAACCTGTGACCTTTCAGTGCACTGGACGACACTCCAATCACCTGAGCCACACCGGCCAGGGCAGCTGTTCCACTTATTTATTCATTCATTAGTTGATTCTTGTATGTGCCCTGACCGGGGATCGAATCCCACAACCTTGGTATATTGGGACGATGCTCTAACCAGCTGAGCTGCTCCGCCAGGAAAGGGTTGCAATTCTAAACCTGAGGGTCTGAGAAAACCTCAGTGAAATGATGTTTGAGCAAAGACTCAAGGGAGAGTGTAGTATCTGGGGGAAGAGTATTCTAGACAGAGGCAACAGCCATTGCAAAGACTCAAGCAGAGCTGTGAGAAATAGCTGGGAGGGGAGGGGAGGGGAGGGGAGAACAGTAGAAGGGGTAGACCATGTGGGGCCACATTAAGCACCCTAAGAACTTGGGCTCTCATAAGAGGGTGTGGGGCAGAGAAGAGAAAGGTCCGACATGATTTTATAGGATCACTTTGGCTGTTGTGCTGAGAACAAGATTAGGGGGGAGGAGGGAGTGGAAGGTGAGACACCAGTTAGGAGGCTTTCACCATAATCCAGGCAAGAGATGATGTAGTTCACATAGGCGGCAGTCACAGAAGTGTTCTTTAGATTGGCCACTGAGGCTTGAAAGTCCCCTCACTTGTCAATTACGTACCAATTATGGGACAAGGTGTGGGTTGGATGGGGGTACCTCTGGTGTCCTATACTCTTTACACCAACATCACTGTTGCTCAAAAGGGTCTCACTTTTCTGCCTCCACACTTTAGTTCAGGCTGTTTCCTCCCTGGAATTCATAGTTCCTTTAACAAGCACCTGAACATATTTTATGCACCAGGCCCAGATTCAAAGACACCATAGAAGCTAATCAAGTCCTGCCACAAATCCTCCCACCACCCTGCTCACATCTGCCCCTCCCCACGTCTCCATGCCTTAAGTGGCACCACATCCCTCAAGATACTCTTTAGAAACTGGGCTCGGTTCTGGCTGTCTCCCTCTTCCTCCTTCCTCAAAGCCGGTTCACCACTGACACCCATCAACGCTCCCTCCTCCCACCTTCCACCTGCGCAGTTCTCTTATCTCTGCACCCTCGCCACTGCCCAGGTCACAGTGCCTCCCACTTGAACAGAGTAGGTAAGAGCAGGGCACTGGAGACACACTGCCTGGCTGCCACCTGCACCATCTGTACCAACCTCACAGGGCAGTTGTGAGGAATTAAATGAGTGAACATTTGTACAGGGTTTAGAACAGCACCTGGCACACGGATTATGAACTGTTAAATGCTCCATCTCTGACCCTTGTTCACTCTGTTGCCTTTACTAGGCTTCTTTCATTCAAACTTTCAAAACCAACACATTTCTTTCTGACCCTGCATATGCCATTCTCTCTAGAATACTCTTCCCCTTGGTTCACTCTATACTTCCTTCAGATCTGGACTTAAGTGTCGCTTCCTCGAGAAGTCTGAGTCTTTTATTCGAAGTCCCTCTCAGAGCACAAATCTTCAAAGCCCTCATCATACTTTGCTGATTTTGAAACTCTTTAATGCCTCTCTCCCCACCGGGGCTGTGGATCATGAGAACTGGGACAATGTGGTTCGATCATTCATATTCCCAGGACTCCGCTCTGCGCACGGCTCACAGCAGGCATCACAGAAATGCCGGACAAACGTTTCAAGCCCGGCCTCAAGCCCTTCCTCCAAGGCACAGAGGCAGCACGTCCAGCCCCTTCCGGAGCTTACCGAGCGCCGACTTGGGCACTTTTCCCTTCGCCGAGTTCCGCAGTTTCCCGGTCTGGGTCGCCTTCGCCTTCCGGGCCCGCTTTCCTGGAGCCCCGCTCTGCTTGGCCTGGCCTGGCGCGGCCTGGGGGGCTGTAGGGGAACAGAGAGAGGCACGGACCCAGGTCGGAGGACGCGGATAAGGCCGGCCTGGATCGTTCCGTACCCCCCGGGCTCCTGCCCTCAGCCCCAGCCGCCCCCCGCACGCGCTCGAAGTCTTGGGTCAGGCTCTTCTCACCCTCGGGCGCCCCCAGCAGCTCCAGGCCCCGCCGCAGCAAGGCCGCTGACATATTGTTCTCAGCCCCGCCCACACACCTAACACCACTTCCGCCCTGGCCGCCCTTGTTGTCTCGGCGGAAACCCGAGCGGGAACAGAAAGTTCCGGGGTGAGCGGAGGAAAGTGCCCTCCTTCCTTAGGACGCATGCGTAAGGAAGAGGGGAGCGAATCGGGGGCGGGGCGACGCGCAGAAAGACGCATTTATTGTCCAATCCCAGCCCAACTTTCCCTTTGGGCCCCAGGCCACGCCTCCCGGAAACCGTTCACAACTAACCTAATTGACCAGGTTGGTCAAACCTCTCGCGTCTCGCAGCTTCGTAGTGGTCGAGGCCGGGGGGCGCAATATTAGTATTCTTAGTTTTTGCTAAAAAGGAGACTGTTGAGCTGGATATTTTTTCATGTACTTCAACCAAAGCCACATATCGCACAGATTGAGTGCGGCATGAGAGTTCTTCTGTCTTCCATTAAGCCAGACATTCAAGACATGAACAACAATCAGTGTTTTCACATGGTTTTGGAAAAAACGATTTTCATAAAAATACGTTATTTAGTTAACATGCAATGAGTTTGTTGTTATTTTATTTAAAAACTTTTTTTCCTTTATTGATTTTAAAGAGAGAGGAAGTAAGAGGGAGCAAGAGCTATAGACATATCCATGAGAGAGAACATGGATTAGTAGCCTCCCGCACGCCCCCACTGGGGATCCGGCCCACAACCTGGGCATGTGTCCTGACTGGGAATGGAACTGGCGACCTCTTGGTGCAGGGTCGACGTTCAACCACTGAGCCACACAGGCAGGACAAGTTTGCTGTTATTTTAAATGAATTGATAAATATTTAAAAGTTTCTGGAGTTTTAGTTTCTAGTATGGCAAATAGCAATAGATATTTACATATACAAAAGCTTTTTGGGATTCTGACTTTTTTAAGAGTGTAAAGATGGCCGGGCTGGTGTGGCTCAGTGGTTGAGTGTGCATGCACCAAGGGGTCGCCAGTTTGATTCCCAGTCAGGGCACGTGCCCAGGTTGTGGGTCCGATCCCCGGTGTGGGGCGTGCAGGAGGTAGCCAACCAGTGTTCTCTCTCATCGATGTCTCTATCTGCCTTCCTCTCTCTCTAAAATCAATGAAGAAAACTTATTTAAAAAAAAAAAACGAGTGTAAAGACATTCTTAGACCAAAAATTTGAGAACTTCTTGCCTAGAAATTACTCTTGTTGCAATGGAAAGGAACCCTGTCTTCAGTGCTTCATCTGTAGCTCCTAGTCTAGTTCTACTTGGCATGCAGAAGGCACTCAATAAATGAATGGTGAGAAGAGGAAGCACTGAATTCACTGAGCAAATGCCTTCTGAGGGCCTTTTGTATACCTGACACTGTAGAGTGTGGGGCATGGAAATGACTCAGCTGATCCTTCCTGCATAACTGTCACTGTCTAACCTCCATCAGCTAGGCCAGGAAGGAGAGAAACACCTAAATAGACATTAATATAACAAAACTCTGTCAAAATGCTGTTTTAAGTGTTTAACACTTGTTATTCCCCTCCCCCCACCCCCAATTCTGAAGTAGAAGCAATTGTTTTTCCCATTTTACAGATGAGGAAACAGAGAGGCCAAGGAATCTGTCCAGGTCACAGGTGGTATTGGAGATGGGAATCAAGACAGCCTGGACTGAGCATTTGTGCACTGGGGGAGGCCCAGCAAGCCTCTCTTTTTATTTTTTGAATATGTTTCTATTGAATTTTTTTAGAGAAGCAGGGAGAGAGAGAGAGAGAGAGAGAGATCAATGTGAGAGAAAAACAGATTGGCTGCCTCCTGCACGTCCCCCACTGGGGATCAAGCCCCCAACCCCGGTATGTGCCCTGACCAGGACCTCTCAGTCCATGGGATGTCACTCAATCCACTGAGCCACACCCGCTGGGCTACAAATGCTTTATAAATGCATGCATTAGAGAGATGACGGTTGAGTTTGGGACATCTGTGGGCGGAGGGTAGAGATGTCCAGATGGTGGTGGGATGTGTGAGTGCCTCTCTGGAGGACAAAGGACCAAGCTCTACTGTACCGCTTCCTCCTCCCGACCTGGGATGGTCAACACACGGTCCCTAGGATAGACGAATTCTTTGCACTCTATTGTCCCAGTGAACTGGGGCGACTGGGGTCCCCAGCTCAGCCTGGCACTCAGCAGGACTCGCGGGGCCAGGAGGCCTCTTCGGCCACTAGGTGGCGCCGCAGGACAGCTTTCTCGCGCCGCGCGAGTCAGAAGCAGTGTGCCGCCGTCCCGGTTCGGGTGTCCAGGTAGGAGTGTGGGGTCGGGACACGCTGGGTCTCAGCTAGCTCTTTGCAGCCAGCCCTCGTGGCTCCGGCTTCCTGCTGTCCTTGCCCCGCGGCCCTTCAGGACCGGGCTGCACACCCTTGCTGGGCCTGACTTGGAGGAGTGGGTGGGAAGCTGAGGCAGAGCGTCAGGCTGGGCTGCCCAGAGGGAGACTCCTCTGGAAAGGTGTGCCAATGGCAGCAGGGGTTACACACTGTGGGGGAGGCTGCAGGGGGCTGTGTGACCCTAGGCAATCCCTTAACAGAGAGTGCCTCAGTTTCCTCCTCTGTTTAATGGGACTTAACTTCCTAACAAGGTGGGTGTGAGGAGCCAGTACAATAATACCATCAAGCACCTAGAACAGGGAATGGATGCCAGGGTCCAGAGACTGCACCAATATTCCAGACATGTCCACTCCCCGTCTGCACAAGAACAAGACACCCACATTTGGGCTCCTAAGAAGTGCCAGACCTGTCCTGGACCCCTGATGGGATAGGCTCAGGAAGGGCAGCTTCCTCCTGCTCTGTTCAGCTCCCTGGCAGCAGGTGCATCATGAGGTCTCGCAGGTGGGTGCGGCAGTACATTGAGGGAGCAGCTTTGCTGCTTTGAGCCTGGTTCCTCAACTGTAGTGGAAGCACTGGGTCCCTGCCTGCCCATGGCCCTTCCTTAGGTCCCCCTCAGCGCCTGCTCAGCTAGGGCCCTCTGCCACAGAGGGGACATCATGGTGAGGTTGCTGCCTGCCCAGACCCTGTTGCCCACATGCTCTCGTTTTCCTGGAGCCAGCTTAACCTTACCAGTGCTCAGGGGGGACCTGAGGCTCAGAACGAGGTGGGTCTTCTGCAAGGTCACAGCATTTCAAGAACAGAGTCCACACTAGAACCCAGATCTCTGAGTCCTGAGCAGGAGTGTGCATGAGTCTGTGTATGAGCGTGCTTGAGTGTGTATGTGTGGCCTTTTTGAATTGTGTATTGGGGGCATCTGGGATCTTGTAATTTGCATTTGCTTTTCTTTCCATGTTCTGTCTCTGTGTGCCCTTTATCTCCTTATCTTTATCTCTGACTCTTGTCTCTCCTGTCTCTGTCCTCTCCTCTCTCTGTCTGAGTCTTCTCTCTTTCCATCTCTTCCTCAGTCATCCCCGCCCCCACCCCCCAAACTCCTGGCCTCTCTCCACCTTCAATTGAAAACCCAAATGGGGATTTCCAGTTGCCTTTTCGGACAGGTGAGTTTCAGTCTCTGTGTGTCGCGCCCTCCCGCTTCTCTCTGCCTCTCACCCTGCGTGGCAGCTGAGTGCATCCCCCCCCCCTCACCTCCTCCTGCCATCAGTGGCTTTGAAGTGCCTTCTCTGGCTTTGGCTCAGTCTTGGGCTTTCTTTTTATTTTTTAATTTTTTTATTATTATTTTTTTATCCTCACCCGAGGACATTTTTCCATTTTTTGTTCAGGTAGAGTGGGAGGGAGAGAGAGGAAGAGAGAGAGAGAGAAACATCAATGTGAAAGGGACACATCGAGTGGCTGCCACCCGCACGACCAACCAGGGCCGGGGACAAACTGCAACCGAGGTACGTGCCCTTAGCGGGAACCGAACCCCGGTCTCTGTGGACGGCAGGCCGACGCTCTAACTGCTGAGCCAAACCGGCCAGGGCTTGGGCTTTCTTTTTAAAAAAGTAATGCTTGTGTCTCACATCTGGCTCCCTCCTGACCACACTGTCACCAGGCAGTCGCTCTTCCTCAGTGTCCCCGAGCAGGTCCCCCTGCATGGAAGATGTTGGCAGATAGGCAGGGTTGTGGGCAGGGGATCCTCGGGTATGACACAGACGCTCTGGGTTGACAGACTGTGCTCGCACAGCTGTGTGTCCGGAAACATACTGCCTTTATTCAGGGCCTGTTTCCTTCTCTGTGAGTTGGGCTTTGAGCAGTACTGTCCAGCCCTCTTCCCAGGCCTGGGGGTGGGAGGCGCCCAGAGCTCCTGGGTCCTGAGGTCTGGAGGGAGGAAGGGTTCTAGAGCCAGGCCGTTCAGGTTGAAATCCTGTCTTTTTCACTCACCAGCTGTGTGACCTTAGATAAGTCACAAATCTTTTTCTGCCTTGGTTTCCTCATCTGTGGTTTGAATAGAATAATTGTTCCTATCTTATAGGGTTGCTGTGAGGTTTGAGTGCAAAACACTTGGAATAGCGCAGGGCACAGAGTTTGTGCTATATGTTTGTAAATAAGTGACTGCCACGTGGGCCAGCAGTGCGCCTGTGGGACCTGTGCCCGTGTTTGTGTGCATGACCTGCATGTGTATGTAGCTGCTGGGCCCCAGGCTCTTGTGATCAGCACTTAGGGTGGTTTGAGGCCACAGAGAGTAATGCTCAAGAGTCAGCAGGTCTGTGTTCCAATGCAGCCTTTGCCACTTACCAGCTGTGTGACCTCTCTGAGCTTTGTGGGGGGTTGGGTGGAGGCTGGTGGTGCCTCCCTCCCAGGTCTGTTGCAGGGTGCAGTGAGAGGCTGCACGGAATGTGCTCAGCAACTGGGCCTGCCCCTTAGTCACGCAGCAAACATCGGCTAAGCATGCACCGTGTGCAGGGAGGTAGATTCGGGGTAAACACAGGGCTGCTTGTGGGCCTGGTGGTGTTCACGTACTCAGCAAGTGTGGGCCTCTGCTGCCCTTCAAGAGCCCAGGATTTTCAGGGTTCAGGGTGGCACCCAGGGACTGTGGCGCCCTCTGGGGGTGGGTCCAGGCAGAGACAGAGTGGCTTTTCTTCAACGATTTGATAATAAAAAGATAAACTTGTTGGCATGACTGATCTTAAGAACTCCACAGAGACATGGGAAGAGCTCTGGACAGTGTGGCTCAGTTGATTGGGCGTCTCCCATGAATCCATGCAGGAGGCAGCCGATTGATGTTATGCTTTCACATTGATGTTTCTCTCCCTCTCCCTCTCCCTTTTTCTCTCTCAAAATCAATAAAAAATCTTAAAAAAAAAAAAAAGACACGGGAAGAAGCTGTTGGAAATTCTCCACGGAGGGCTGGGGTTAGACAGTGACTCTGGCTGGGGGTCACAGGTGGGATCTTCTTAATGGCGCCACCCTGACCGGCCAAAGACACAGCTCAGGGCTCCCTCCTGCGCAGTGGGGGCAGACACTAGGAATGTGGTGGTAGAAAAGAAGGTCAGGAGGGAGTGGGAGGGGGTTCTGGCTCCCTAAGGGATGGGATGGCTCTGTTCCTTTCAGCTTCAGCATGCTTTTATTTATTTATTATTTATAATTTTGAATCCTCACCCAAGGATACTTTTCCATTTATCTTCAGGTAGAGTGGGAGGGAGGGGGGGGGGGAGAGAGAAACAACAATGTGAGAGGGACACCTCAACTGGTTGCCCCCCGCATGACCCGACCAGGGCCGGGGATGAACCGCAACTGGGGTACGTGCCCTTGATCGGAATTGAACCCGCGACTCATTGGTCCCCGGGCTGATGCTCTAACCACTGAGCAACCGGCCAGGGCCCAGCCTCAGCCTTTCCTAATTACATCTCTATTAAAATACAAATTCCCAGTAAATACCCAGAATGTAGGCCTGTTGTCATGGCAACTGAAGCCTGGGAATGGGAAGAGGGGAGCTATCTCCATCTCTTGATCCTTTCTGTCTAAGTTGAGGACTGCCTGGATGTCCCCCTCACCCCCCCAGAACTCTGAGCATCTCCACCTACAGCTTGGGAGTCTCCTGCCCTGAGGCTGGGTCTTCAAGGGAAGGGAGCTGGGTAAGCTTGCAAAAGTTATTTTCCTTTCTTGGCCTCAGTTTCTCCATCTGTGAACGGGGGATAACATTATTGGCCTCTCCTGCAGGGTCATCCTGGCGATTCAGTGAATTAATGTATAGGACATTAGGGAAGGGGGTGTACCCTCCAAATGCAGTTCCAGGGTACTTGATGACACCACAGTCTGGACCCCTCCCCATGTGGAGTCAAGATGTCTTCTGCCCTGGAGTTCTAGCCTCTGCTTCATCCCTGGAGAAGGAGCCAGAGGGTGTGGCAGTGACGCGCCAGTCCTGTGTGGGCTGTTCTTCAGGGTGAGGCTTCCCTCACTAATCCTGCAGCCATTTGACTTCATGATATTCCTTGCTTACAGGGGGAATCTGGGTGTCTAAAAAGTGAGGAGATCTTTCTGCCCTCAGTGAATCTGAAAACAAGGGAGGATAAAGAGAAGAAACTTTAGGAAGGGAAAATTGAAGTGGCAAAAGAACCATGAAGACATGCTTATACGGAGGAAGAAGTTTTGTCCCCCCCCCCTTTTTTTTCCTCATCTGAGGACATTTTTGCATTTTTCTTTAGATAGAGCAAGAGGGAGAGAGGGAGAAAGAGAGAGAGAAACATTGATGTGAGAGAGACACATCGAGTGGCTGCCACCCACAGGACCCCAACTGGGGCCGGGGACAAACTGCCACCGAGGTACACACCCTTAGCGGGAACCGAACCCGGGTCTCTCTGGACCGCGGGCCGACGCTCTAACCACCGAGCCAAAAGGGCCAGGGTTTGTTCCCCTTTTTGCCTGTGTTTCTAGGAAACTCAGATTGAGTAGTATTATTACTGTATCACAGGAATGCATGTAATTTATTATTGTGTTACATTACTATATTATTCAACTGTAATAAATATTCATTTCCACTTTCTAATATGTCTAGCTCACTCCTGTTCCCTAAATGATTTCCAGTCTTTTATTTTACTTTTTAAGGAATCCTCTTTAGAAATAGCTGAGAGTATAAATTATAAATGAACAATTGTGACAGAGAGAAAGAACGAGCATGGGCTGTTCTGTGCAAACCTTTTAGTTCCTAAACTGCTGGGTGATTGTGGCCTTTGGTGAAGTGCCTGCCGGGAGGGAGGGAAGGGGTGGGGAGTGATGGCATTTTGCATGATGATTGATTCTGAGTTCTTAATGCTAAGCTGTTAAGGCTGCATCCCAGCAAGAACAAGGGTGGGGCTGAAGGGCTGGCTTTGGAGGGGACTGTTAAGGAACAAGATGGGGCTCAGTTTCCAGAAGAGAATATGCATTGACTTTCTTGCCAATCAAGAGAGGACCGAGTTGGGTGTTTACATGCCTTCCCCCACTGCTGCTGCAAATTTCTTTGCAATTAGCTGGGGCCAGGAATTGAGTTCTGAGCCTGGCCTGGCTCTTGGAAACATCCCTTGCGATCTCCAGCTCATTTTTCTTGCTACCGTGACCTTGGTACACTGTGAATGGCAGAGGACTGTCCAGTAGGTCTCTGACTCAAATAAGCAATAAACTATTGTTGTGTCAAAGCTCTGAGAGTTTTGAGATCTGGCCAGAGGCTGGGGCTTGAGGCCTATGGGTGTGCTGAGCTTTCGATTAGGCCCCTGGGGCTTTCTCAGCCACAGAGGAGGAGATCTGAGGGTTCTGAGATGTCTTGGAGGGGGTACTTAGAGAGGAACAAAGATCTGAGGCTGGGCTCCCATCCTGCCCCTACCTGTCCTTGTTGGCAGCAGAGTCAGCCCGTTTTGGGCTTCCTTTGCCAACCTGTGGAAAGAAGGCACGAAATGTCTGAGTCTCTTCACTTCAGACAGGTGGAGCCGAGGGTGCAGTGAACACTTCTCTGGACCCCAGACCCCTAACTGGGTTTATCCTGAGAGGCTGCATCTGGGTGAGGAGCCCAGGACAGGAGTCAGGATGTGGCCCGAGGGGAACTGTAGAATCTCCAAGTAGAAACCAGAGCTAGAAATTGCACCAACTCTACCAAGGACCCTAAAGAGGGGCTGGTTCATTCCATCCCACTGCAGCCGGTCTGATCCAGCCAATACTCTCCTGTCTCTGTGCCTGGCCCTGTGCTGGGCTTTGCAAAGAGCCACAGAAGAATCGTCTGGCCCCACCACCATGGAGGAGTCTGGTGGGGGAGACAGCTGACAGTGCTCCTTGACTTGGTGTGGCAGGGCTGGTAGGCCAGAGGAGGAGGGGGAGGGCATCTGTTGGAGGCATCTGAGGGCAGGGCTGACTACATATTTGTGGAGCCCAGTGCAAAAGAAAAATGTGGGGCCCCTTGTTCAACAATTATTAACATGGTGAGAGCAGAGCATGAAACCAGGCACTGGGGCCCTTCTGAGTGTGGGGCGGGAGACCCTGTGTGACTGTCCCATGGGCATGGGGAGGTTCCCAGCTTGGCCATTCCTTAAGCCACCGTCCACCCTACCCCAGTTAACGTGGTGGCTTCTAGCACAGACGGGCCGGATGGTCTCGTGCAGATCTGGCTGGAACAGGGGTCAGGGACTCTGCCTGTGCTTCAGTTTCCTCTTTTGCAAAATGAAAAGAATAATAACACCTACCTTCAAGGGTTGTGAGGATTGTGTGAGTTAAAGTGGCTAAAACCTGAGCCAGGGGCTGGGCAGAAATCACTCCACAGGTGGTAGCTCTTCAAATTACCATTGCCACCACTCCCCCCCACCTGCCCATCTTCAAATTACCATTGCCACCACTCCCCCCCCACCTGCCCATCTTCAAATTACCATTGCCACCACTACCGCCCCCACCTGCCCATCTTCAAATTACCATTGCCACCACTACCGCCCCCACCTGCCCATCTTCAAATTACCATTGCCACCACTACCCCCCCCCACCCCATGCCCTCCTGCTATTCTCCTCCAGAGCACTGACTGCCAGATGGGCTTCCTAGGTGTCTTTTTTTTTCCCCCTCACCCAAGGACATTTTTCCATTTTTTGTTCAGATAGAATGGGAGGGAAAGAGAGAGAGAAACATCGACGCGAAAGGGACACATCGAGTGGCTGCCTCCCGCACGACCCAACTGGGGCCGGGGATAAACTGCAACTGAGGTGCGTGCCCCTAGCGGGAACCAAACCCAGGTCTCTCCAGACTGCAGGCCGATGCTCTAACTGCTGAGCCAAACCGGCCAGGGCTCCTTTGGCGTCCTTGCTGTGCGTCTCTGCAATCACAGATTGAGGACCATGGGGCCTCTGTGGATCTTGTTCTTATCTGGAGCTGCAGGTCCTAGACTGGGGCCGGCATGTAGTAGGTACATGACAGATGTTTCTAGGATAAGTGTCAAGTAAAAATATCCATTAGGTAAAAAGTATGCATTTAGCACCTATGATGTGCCAGGGACTGTGTGGGGATTCAGCATGAGCCAGGCTTGAGGCAGGAAGGCAGGTGGGGAGCAGGGTGACAGTGTGAACGAGAGATGGTGAAGCCTGGAGGGGCTAGTGGGGTGCAGTTGGTGTCCACCGACGCGAGCTCAGGAAGGCGGATTCAAGGCTTGTTTGGGAGGAGGGAGCGTTTGTTAGTTCTGTGGCTATAATCTGTCATGGAGAGCTCACTCCTTCGCCGGTGGCCTGTTCCCAGGCGGGATGGCCTTCAGACGGGGGAAGTTCTCCCTGCAGCCGGGGTTAGCGCCTGGTGCCCATGGTGTCTGCCATCTCTGTGCTTGAGGTGACATCCCTGGAATCGCCCGGAGGGCTCCGAGGACAGGCACCTTGACAGCCTCACCTCAGGAGGGAGTCCTGGGTGGCCACCGGTTGCTGGGGCCCTGGCATGGTGAACAGAGCCAGGAGATGGCCCCAGCGGGGTCTGGCAGCTTGACTCAACTCCTTTCCCGGGAAACCGGTGCAAGGAGGGCTGGCGAGTCCACTGAGCCGCGGGGCGTCTGTGCAAGCTCAGACCTCTCTCTGGGCCCCAGACTCACATCCTCAAAGCCTCCTGGGCTTGTTCTCCTGCTCCTGTGTGTCCCAAAGACCCCTCAGCCTCACCTTGTCCCGGATAGAGCTTGCTTCCTCCCCGAACCGGTTCCTCCTTTCCTTTCCCCTGTCTCACCCCAGCTAGAAACCAGGGTGCTAGTCTCCCCTTCTCCTTCACCTCGCATGAGAGGAGTCACCTGTCCTGTCCATTGAACCTTCTAAATCACTCTCAGACTCTCCCCTCTCTCCACCCCCAGAACCATACCCCAGCCCAGGTCACCAGCCTTCCCCCACATACCTCCCTTCAGCCCCCCTTCAGATGCCCCCTCAGGGCAGGAGTTTCTGGGAGGCCCAGTGGGGAGTGGTGGGCAGCTTTTGCCTGCGCAGCTGGTGGCCCACATGGTCTCTGCTGCCACGTCTGCCTGCCACTGTGTTGGCGACACTCCTCCCCCAAAGAAGCTATTTGTGCCTGGGGCCCCGTGGCTTCAGCACAGGCAGGTTCACAAGACCCCTTGTTCCTGGAGTGGGGCCTAAGCTGTGTCCCCACCCCAGGTCTGGTCCCAGAATCACCCCCTTTTCTGCCTCTGCCCTTCCCTCTTCTCTGCCAGATGACCTCCTCCTGTGTCCTCCCAGGCCTCAGTGCCGGCTCCATCCCCTTCTCTTCCCTTTGAGACCTCCCTGGGGGCGGGGGCAGAGCATGGGGGCTCTGCAGCCAGCCTCTTGGGTTCCAGTCCTGGTTCCACCATCTATGGGCTGTGTGAACTTGCGGAAATTACTTAAACTTTCTATGCTTTTGTTTCATTACAAACTGTGCTTAATAATGTCAATCCTGTAGGTTGCTGTGAGGATTAAACGATGAATATAGCTATCGTGTTTTTGGTGCCCATCCATTTACCAGTTAACATCTGATCCTCATACTTCATCTGTGACACAGGCGTCAGACCCCATTGACAAATGTGGGGTTTGAGGTCCTCACCTGCTCAATGCAGAGGCTGGGACTTGGGGTCAGACCGATTGTGAGTTTAAGGTTGGTCATTTCCTATATGCCTTTAGGGGATACCCTCCACTTTCTGAGCCTGTTTCCTGATCTTTAGGATCAGGATCATAAATCTTACTTTCCAGGATTCAGAGAATCCACCACTTTCTAGCTGCATGACCCTCAGCCAGGTTACTGGCGCTCTGTGTTTTAGTTTTCTTATCTGTGAAACGGGGTCGATGATACCGGTGCCTACCTCCCAGGGCTGTTGTGAAGGTGAAATGAGTTTACATGGAAAAGTGCTTGGAACAGGGCTGGGTACATAATGAAGATTGTATGAGTGTTTGCTAGAATTATTATTAATATTAGTACTTGTTGATGTAATTTGCACATATATGCAGGATTTCCCTGACATTTCCAGGAGGTCCATCCCTGGAGTGTTACCATCCTTGGACTAGCCGTCCTGGGGTTCCTTGTCAGAGGTGGGGTGTGGATGGGTAGAAACCCCTGTGGAGGTGGAACTTGTGGGCAGGAGCTTTAAGCCAGAAATAGCACTTTTGAGTCCTGGTTGTGCCCCTTACCTGTCTTGTGGCCTCGGGCAAGTCACTTCCTGTCCTTTGAGCCTCAGTTTCTTCTTTTGCAAAGTGCAGATGGAAATACTGTGAGGTTAAAGCCAAGTTGGATAAAGTGTTTGACAAGAGAAGACCTCAAGACATGGTCACAATGCTTATGATGCTCCCATGCCCAATTCTCTGGCTGCGTTTGTGAGCCGGCGTTGGAAACACCACACAAGGCTTTCCCCTGCCCCTTGCTTCATCCCCCAGCTGCCTCCTCACCCTCTGCCCACATCCTGCTTGTCCCAAAGCCCAACTATGATGGAGGGGTTCCCTGCAGGCAAAGTAGAAGGCACACAGTCCCAGAGGACAATGGGACCCTGGCCTCTCCTTCTCCCTTCCCTGAAACAGGAAGGAAAATCTTCCCTCCCTACTGAGCAGTTTCTCAGACTCTAGCTCAAAGTTCCTTGGAGACCAGGATTAATTAAAGATGTAATTAAATTAGGAATGGTTCATTATTTAAAGTCTGGGATCCTCTAGCAGGTGAGGTAGAGGAGGAGGGGAGGCAGGGCCGTCTTTCTGCCAGGGGCCCAAAGATTTTCTCCTGAGGGGTGTGTGGCCAAGATGGGGTCCAGGATCCTGGGAGAGGGAGCTGGCCCCCTCCCCACCTGCTCCCACTCAGAAGGACATCCCCACGATCTCCCTGGCCAACCTTGTAGAAAGACCTTTCTCAGCCTCTGTTTTCTGATCTGCAAAATGAGACAAAGTAGGGAGGGAAGAGTGTACTAAATTGTCTTCAGGCTTTCTTTAGGCAGCACCTTTCTATCAAAGAGCCTGGAGACATCCCGGTCTGAACACCTCCAAGGTGTTGATATGTACCTCTCCCCCAATCCTAGGATGTTTAGCCACGCAGTTTTTTTTTTGGCTCAGCTCATTCATATAGAAGGAAAGGAAACTAAATGATGGATATGGCAGGCTCTGTGCTAGCTGCTGGGGATACTGAAATGAGTGTGGTACTTCCTGCCCTGCAGTGTCCCATGGGGAGACAGAGAAGCTGGGCCTAGAAGGAGAAAGGGGGGGGGGGGAGAAGGCACTGCAGGTGGGAGGGCCTCAGCATGTGCAAAGGTCTGGAGACACAAGACAGCGGGGATGGGGCAAATGTAACTGGAGCATTGGGGGCGGGGGTCATGTATGTGCCAGGGAACGAGGCTCCTGAGCCTGGAATGTGACAAGGAAAGGGAGGGTTAGTGCTCTTCTGTGTTTTCAGAGGAAAGTAAAATTTTGAAACTGTCAGAAATGTGGTGGAACTGTCAGGAGTACATGAAACAGTCATGTACCCTGGGAAACAGAAGTCACAGCTCCATTTGTCCTGTGACAGTGTGAAAACTCACAACCTTTTCATCAAGATGGGCAAGAAAACACAGGCAAACTAGAAGCTCTTTGGTTCAACGCTGCTCAGGCGGTTACTCTCAGCCCACCCAGTCTCTGCCCTTCGGCCTGGAGTCCGTTGTGCATGTCAACACTTGCCCAGCTTTGCAGACATCTCACTCTGCCTTGCTTCCTTGATCTGTCAGCCATATTCGCGTGTGGTGTTCTTGGTCACTGTCGCTATTTGAAAACAACAGCAGGGAAGAAATTGCTCTCTCTCCCTGGAAGCCTTTGGCTGGGGCCACTTCATCCACATTCCCTGTCCTTTTTTTTCCCTCCCTCCCTTTCTTCCTACCACCACCTCTTCCTTCAACCCCTTTGAACGCCTGGGAGACATCTGGGTGGGAATGGACACTGTCTAGACTAGGGAGAGGCATTGGGGAGATTCAGCACCACGGACAGCGGCGGCCGGACTCAGGTTCTTTAGGAAGCGAATTGGGCTGGTTGTGTGGCCTTGAATTGCCCACCTGGGAGGCTGGGTGCAGGAAGCTGGTGATGTTGGAGGAGTTCCCTGTGACATGGGGGCTGATAACATCAGAGGAACTCCCTGTGGGTCCAGAGATGATTTTGCCAGTGGAATTCTCATTTACTCCCAAGATCCTTGATTGTCTTCCCCTGCCTCCCCTTGCCCCCAATTCCATTTCTTTCTTGCTTTGTGGGCACTCTCTCTTCTCCAGCCCCAGCCTGCTTACCCCTGGGCACTCAGTCTCACTACCCCAGACCCTCATCCCTGTCTCCTGGGAGTTTCTGGCCTGACAGTCACATGAGGCTCTGGTGTGGCTCATCTACTTGCATGCTGTGTGACCTTGGGCAAGCATCACCCCTCCCACCTAACTGCCTGGCTTCAGAAAGGGCTGTTTGGACCATGCTAATTCTGAGCTTGCAACCAAACCCCATGGACAGCTTCTGGTGGGAAGAGCGGCAGGCAAGGGCAGGATGGGTGCTAGTGTGGCAGGAGGGCACAGGCAGAGCCCTGTGGGCTTGGGAGAGGGAGAGGCAGGCCTGTGGGGTGGGGGGGGGAGAGAGAGAGAGAGAGAGCGAGAGAGCGAGCGTGAGCGCACTGGGGATGGCAGGCGAGGGCGGGAGGAAGAACACAGAGGAGCTGCTGGACCAGAACAGAAGAACCCCTTAGCCTGTATATTTAGCTCATCGAGGTATATAAACAGAAACCTGGAGCCGACTCAACGCTCCCCCCGAAGTGTGAGTCACCAGTGCCGCTGCAGCTAAAGTTAGGCTCCAATCACAGCTCCTCTCCCCTCTCTCTTCCCGGCTTCTTTCTCTGTCCCCTACTGCCTCCTTATCTCTTTCCCCTCTCCTATCTTTCTCCCCAAACCTGCCTCCTTTTAGATGCTCTAAACTCGATCCCCGATCTGCCGATTCCCTCCCTATTCCTCTCTCCTTGATTTTTTCTGTCTCCCTTCTTCGGTCTCTCTTCCTTTCTTCTCTCTAACACTTTAATATGTCCTCCTTCTTCCTGAGTGCATTTAAAAAAGGGTATATTTGTGCTTGTCTGTGTTTGTGTGAACTTAATAATAATAACATGCTGTGTGTACTTGAGAGGAGTGTGAATGTGTCTGCATGAATTTATGTTTTGGAGTGAGGGTGTATTTAATAAAAATGATGTCTGTTTGGGTGTATTGTGAGGATGTCTGTGGTGTTTGTGAGTCTGTGTGAATGTGTCAGTTTGTGTGTCTCTGTGTGTGTGTGCACATGGGAGTGGGAGGATTGTGTGCCAATGTCTTGTGTGTTTCTTCTCCTTTGGGGAGGCCAGCTCTGTGCCCCAGAAGTGAATGACCTGGGTTAAACTGTGGAGAGTCCTCCCTGTTTCCTATGGAGGTTTGTGGTACAGGGGGATCCCCAGGTTCCTACAGAGTGGGAGCAGGGTGGCCACTGGCTTCAGGCTATCTGGAGATGGGGTCCCGGCTTAGCCTTTGGGCTGTGCTACTTTCTGCTGTGTTACCTTGTGCCAATCTCTTGGCCTCTCTGGTCCTTGATTCTGCATCTGTTAGAGGAACATGATGACCCTGCTTCCCTCACCAGGTTGGGATATGGGGCACAAGGGAACTCATGGATATGGAGGCGCAGGCAGTTGGTGGTGAGGACAGACTGGTCACTGGGACACCAGAAGCCTCTCTGTCAGGTGTGTGCTTTTCTGCCTCAATGGTTGGCTCATGCTGCTTCCTCAACTGTGTATTTATAATTTATACTGATGTTCAAACAGAATTGGAGGCTGGATTCCTCCCACAGGAAGTGCTCCCCTACCTTAATCCATGGTTGGCCACTGCCACCTTCGAGAGCTCTCTCTGCATGAAGCCTCCCCAGATGTCTGCACCCGCCTTTTCCGTCCCTCCCTGCGTGGGCCTCTGTAACACCTCACGATGGTCTGGGTCTCTCCACAGGGGATTCCTGGAGAGGTTTCCAGAAGGAAATGCATGTGCCCTGGGGATGGTGTAAGAGAGTGAAAGATGAGAGATGGATGTGAGGGAGTGAAATAGGGGAATAGGGGTGGGGGCTGGTGACGCAGCTTGAACTCCAGGTTCTGCTCACTAGGAAGAAGTGTCTGGGCCCTCAACTGGGTAGGTGGGCCCAGGTGTCAGGGGCCGTTTGCATCAGGGACTGAGGAGCCTGCCGAGAAAGCATCAGTCTTCTTGCCCGAGAGGGCTTGTGGACTGACAGCAAGACCTCCTCCCAGTCCATTCTCCGTGCAGCAGCCAGGGTGGTCTTTTAGGATTTGACAGCTCATGTCTCTGACCAACTCGCTGGAAATACCCCCAACGTGCTCATTTCCCACCCGCCTCTCCTGCTTCGTTTTCCTCGGTGGGCTAGTGTCATCTGATGCACTGTAGAGTGCACGCATTTACCTCATGTGTTTTCTGACTCACTACGATATAAGCTCCATGAGGTCAGGACTTCCTTTTGTTCACTGCTGGACCCCCAGGGCGTGGGACTGTGCTGGACACACAGTTGGGGCTCAGAGAGGAGCTGCTAAAAAAACAAAGCTGCCCTGCCACCCCTCCTGTGTGATGATCATTCATTCATTCATTCATTCATTCGTTCAGCACATCTCCAGCACCTCTTTATGCCCAGCTCTGCCTCCTTTGCAGGATTCCCAGTCTGGTGAGAGTAAGGCTGAGAGACAGGCCATCGACAAAGTGGGAGTGTGGAGTGAGGGACCCCTGACTTGGCCTGGTGTGATTCCAGAGGAGGAGACATCTGAGCTGGGCTTGAGGATGCGAAGGCACTCTCTAGGTGGTGACAGCTGGTCACAGCCTTTTCTACCCCACCCAACACAATGGCCAAGCAGGGGGCAGGGCTGGGGATTGTTCTTCAAACCCATACGGGGCATAGGCACAGAACTGGAGCTCTGGGCTCCATAATCCTTCCCAGGGGGCTTCCAGTTTTAACAAAGCTCAAAACCTTAAAAGAAAGGACTGTGGCCCTGATGGTGGAATTTCAGGCACTCTGGGAGGCTGAGGAGCTGCCCGCCTGCCTCTGGACAAAGCCAGTCTGCTCTCTAAAATGCCCATCCTGAGTTACCTTGGGTCAAAGGTTGCAGGGCAGGGGTCAAGACCAGCCTGGGCCAGGCGCTCCAGCCCAGGGTGCTGCTCCCACCAGCATACTCCCAATCACCTCTCCTTGATGGTGACATTGAAGGTGGCTTCCTGGATGCCCGACTGCTGGGCACCAGGGGTGCCAGCCTTTGTCCAGCAGAGAATAAAGGAAGAGCTGCCTGCTCTATTATTCTTTCTCCAACAGCAGGAACGGTGTAGAGAGAAAGGGCATGAGAGTGACGGCACATGCGTGAGAGACACACACAGGACATAAAGACAGGGAGAGTGAGGCAGGCAGAGGGAGCCCGACACGTGGAGTTAGGGAGCCGGAGAGGTGGGGACAGAGACAGAGCAGATGGAGGAGGAGGAAAGATGGAGAGAGAAAGGAGAAGACAGAGAAACAGTCTAGGAGGAAGGGAGGCAGGCAAGAGGAACAGGAGAAAGGAGAACGATGCCCACAGAGAGACGGGGGCAGAGAAAAAGCAGAGGGCAGAGGGAGCCCTCAATGGTGCTGGTTTCTCTTCCTTCTTCCCCTCATTGCCTCTCCCACTCCATCATGCTTGAACTTGCCTCTCCCTTCACCTCTCCCTTCCCATGTCCTTCTTCATCTCATATTTCCCATCTGATTCGCCGTCGCTCCCTCACTGTGCCTGTCTCAGGTCCCTCACTGTGCCTTCCCAGACTGTGGAGTTTCCGGAGCCAGGCTGGGAGGAGCCCTGGGGCTCTGCTGGGGTAGACGGCAGGCACCACCATCCACCAGGGAAGGCCCAGAAACCAGGGTCTTCCCTGCTCCCCTCCCTCCTTAAGTTTCCAAGTCTGTTCCTCTGCCTCCTACACATCTCTCAAATCCTTCCCATCCAGTCCCTCCTGTTGGCAATGCAGCCCAGCCCAGTTCAGGCGGGGCGCTGCCCTCTGTAACTGGCTCCCATGCTGCACCGGGGAAGGGCCCCTGTAGCAAACCTGACCTTGCCACCGCCCACGCACACTTCCCTGAGCTTGGCCTTCAAAGCCACATGGGACCTCCTGTTGTTCCTACAACAAGCCTCGCTCCTTCACACCCCCGGGCCTTTGCTCCTGCTGTTGCCCGTCCTGGGATGGCCTTCCTTCAGTGCTCTGTTAGGAGACGTGTCATTGGCCCACAACCCACCACCCTCCAAGCCTTCATTCGGTCATTCTGTGTGAAGCCTTCCTGGTCTGTCCCCTGCCAGAAATGACGGTTTCCTCCTGGGGTCCCCACTTCTCTTCTACCGGCTTAACCTAGGTTGTCTAAACATGGCTGTGTTCCAGCTGGACTGAGATTTGTTCATTTCTGCACATCCAACACCTGGCACATAGTAGGTGGTCAATACGGGTCACCGACTGACCACCTAGGGTAAGTGTGGGCATGTCATATTACCTCTCCTGACCTTAATGTCCTCATCAGTAAAATGGACCTGGAAATGACTGCTTGGAGCCCTGACATTCAAAAATGCACTCAGCAAACATTGAGCACCTGCTACATGCCAGGCTGTGCATGCTGGGTGTCGTGAGGCACAAAGGAGCCCATGTGCCAACTATCAAGCACCAGTCAGGAGTGGGGGGTTTCTGGTGTTTCTGTCTGGGTGGGCATCTGGGCAGTTCAGCCTGCTGGTCTCCTCTCTGACATTCACACGAGAATAAACCTGCTGCTACTCTGTGCCCCCCTTGCCGCTTGCAGACGTTGGCCATCTAGCAGCCTGTCCTGATGCACCAGGCTGGATTGTTCAGGTCCCATCCAAGGAAGCTTCTAGGGTATCAACTGCCTCTTTTGGCCGAGAATCAGGGGCTTCCCACCTGGCAGGAACTTGGGGGTCCTGAGATCTTTCCCTTCCTGTAGCCTCCTTTCCTGGTCAGGTGGGAGAAGGGCCTCTCCTCCTCCTCCTCCTCCTCCTCCTCCTCCTCTTCCTCCTCCTCCTCCTCCTCTTCCTCCTTCTTCTTCTCTCTCTCTCTAACACACACACACACACACACACACTCACACACTCACATTGGCATAGAATCCTGTTTCTGCCACTCATCAGCTGTGTGACCCTGGGAAATTTAATTTCTCTGAATTCTGGCTCTCCTACCAGTGAAATGAGCTTCATGACACCTCTTTCCTAGCACCGTGCCAGGGTTAAGTGGGCTAGTGGACTAATGGGGCCCGTGTCAGTGGGGAGGGGTGTACTCCCTCTCTTCCTGCCTGGGCAGGGTTCCTATCGCCACTCTGGGGGAATGCCACGTCCTCCCAGGCCCCTTGGGCTCTGACCTTTGTCTCTGCCTGCTTAGTCCAGTTGGGGGATGAACGGCTGGCTTGCCTGCCCTCCCTCTGAGTGCGACTCTAGATCCCCTCCCTGTTTCACCCACAGCCAGCACGTCTGGACCTCTCCATCTGGTAATGTTCTCCGGCTCTGGCACATGCCTGCTACTCAGATGCTTAATGAAAGTTTTTGGAATGCTGAAGTTCGTTTTCTCCTGTCCTTACTTCCTAGCACGATGGGCTGCTCCCAGAGCCTGGTTCTTGGGCATTCAGGGTGCTGCTTGGGGCTGAGAGTAGTCCTTCTCTAGGCCCTGGGGGAACCTTCTCTAACAGGGTAGGGGTGGCCCAAGTGAGGGTGTCTTGGGCCAGGCCCCTCCTTCCTCTGGTAGGTGGGGCCACTCTGCTAGTTTGGAATCCTAGAAATCTTGACTCAGAGTTTTGAATCTTAGAATCCAGAACCCTAATTAAGAGCACAGACTCTAGCTCAACTGGTGTGGCTCAGTGGTTGAGCGTCGACCCATGCACCAAGAGGTTGCCAGTTCAATTTCCGGTCAGGGCACATGCCCAGGTTGTGGGCCAAATCCCCAGTGGGGGGGGGGGGGAGGCGTGCAGGAGGCTCGCCAATCGATATTCTCTCTCATCGATGTTTCTATCTTTCTCGCCCTCTCCTTTCCTCTCTCTCTCAAATCAATAAAGAAAAAAAAAAAAAAAGAGCAGACTCTGAAGTAGGCCCCTGAGTTCAAATCCCAGCTCTGCCATTTATTAGCTGTGTGACTTTGAGCAACTTACCTAACTTCTCTGTGCCAATAGCTCCTCATCTGGGAAACAGATTTACAAGATTGTGATTGTGGAAAGGATTAAATGTGTTACTATTTGTCAAGGGCTTAGACCAGAGCCTGGTGCGGATAAATACTTTGTAAGTGTTTGACAAATAAATCAGTGTGGATTCTGAGGATATTGGAATCTTTGTCTCTGATCTTAGGATCTTCAGGCCTGAGAAGGATTTCATCTCATGTCCTGGGGCAGGAACCCTGCCCCAGCTTCCTTCAGCCCCAGCTTACTTATCCCTATTGACACTATAATTGCTAGAAAGTTCTGGGGGACTGAGGTGGGTCTGGGCTGCTCTGCCCAGCAGCTGTTGCAGTAGTGAGTGAGGGCCTGCCTGGTTGGGCCTTGTCCCCGAGGGAGGGAATAGGAGCTGGGCCCAGTGGCCAGGTG
The DNA here is from genome assembly GCF_014108415.1 of Molossus molossus. NCBI lineage: Eukaryota > Metazoa > Chordata > Mammalia > Chiroptera > Molossidae > Molossus > Molossus molossus. Next base: position 4,332,497 of record NW_023425345.1, on the reverse strand, counting down.
GGCGCACTAGGGGATTTCAGGTCAGGCTCCATCTTGCCCACCTCCTAGCAGGCCCTGGCTCCCAGGACATGGTGGGGCCTAATGAGTGTGTGCGGCTGCTGCAGCCTTCTGCAAATACCAGGCACAATATAAATAGCAATAATGAATAAATGAAGCTCCTGCAGCCAGCGAGGGCCTCTGGGAGGGACTGCCGCAGCCTTGCTTCTTGCTCAGACCTGAGTTGCAATCCCATCCTCCTGTGGGCCTGAGGATCATCTCTCACCCACTTCTGTCATGACCTTTAGTTTATCTGTACCCTCCATGTCCACAGAGCCCACTCCTTGCTGAGGGGTGGGGTGTGGTGGGCATCAGAATGAAGTAATAGACAATAAGGCTTTAATTGAAGCATAAAGCATTTAGGTTGGACACAAAGCAGGACTTCCTGCCCGTGTGGATGCTTAAAGAAGGCTGCAGAGGGGATGTTAGTCCTGCCAGGACACAAAACGTGGAGGGGGGCAATGTTCTCCATAAATATAAGAAAAGAACTTGGAATGATCAGAGATGCCCAGAGAACAGAGTGGCTGCCCAGGAAGCGGTGACATCTGCACCACCCAGGTGCAAGCAAGGGCCGGGTGGTCACTTTGAGAGGCTGTAGCTGAAAGGATCCAGTTCTAAGAATTCACCATCTGGTGGCTTCTCAAAGTCCTGTCCAGCCTTTGGAACTTTATGAAAATGTTGCCAAAGGAGAATGGAGAGAAAGTAATGGTTGCTATCTTCTCTCTGCTCTGCCACCAGATTGCTTTCATTCGGCCAGGCCTGGGCTTTCCCGGAGGGCCCTCAGCTGGTCAGGGTATGGAGTGCCTGCCCGTGCCACCTTATTCCTGCCTCCATGCCTTTGCTTACGTCCTTTCTCCCTTCTAGGCGATGTACTTTCTACCCCCATCTCCTCTCCTCTTGTCTCAATCCTATACAAGCCTTCAAGGCCCAGTGTGAGGTTCTGGCCTTTGATGGGGTCTTCCCTGAAGACTACTGATCTGAAATAAATCCATCCCACCTGTGGACACCTTCTGGCCTGCTCAGTCCATACCTATGAGGCACCTCCTAGCCTCCAGTGTGCTTACATGGCCTTGGTCTGGAGACAAAGGTTTGACGTGTCTCCCTGGACAGATTAAAAGGTAGGCCCGCCGGTGTTGCTCAGTGGTTGAGCGTTGACCCATGCCCCAAGATCCAGTTCAATTCCCGGTCAGAGTGCATGCCTAGGTTGTGGGCCTGATCCCCAGTGAGGGGCATGCAGGAGGCGGCCAGTTGATGTTCTCTCTCACTGATGTTTCTCTCTCTCTCTCCCTCTCCCTTCCTCTCTCTCTAAAGATAAACAAAGGAAAAAAAAAAAAAAGGTAGGACAGGATAAATATTTGTTGAGCACCTACTCTGTGCCAGGCTCAGTGCTAAGTATTTTAAAAACTGGTTTCATTCTGCAAAGTGTGAACTTTTACCCTCATTTCACAGATGAGGAACTGGAGGCACAGAGACTTTAAGGGGCTTGCCCCAGGCCAGGAATCGGAATGGGCAGAGCTGGGATCACACTCTGAGTGCACCTTCCTCCAAAGCTCTGCACATCTGCCAGACCAAGTAGCCCCAGGGCAAGCCTCAGCATCCCTCCACCCCAGCCCCAGCCCAGTTCCTGCCCCCTACTGTACATTCTCCAAGGAGATGAGATGAGGTGGGGTGGGGGTGGGATGGCTCAGCTGAGGTCCCTGCTCTCAGGCTCCTGTGGCCCAGGCTGTCCAGGGGAAGTGGTGAGGCTGGGGCCTTTATAGCTGGAGAAAGAGGCATATGTTACACTTGGGAGCCCTCTTGGAAACCTTGGAGAAGGTGGTCTTTCAGCCAAGCCTTGAAGGTTGAGAAGAACACCAGTGTGGGTGAGATGGGGGGGAGGAGCGGGGGAGGCCGCCTGGGCACCGGAGTGAGTTCTAGCCTGGCTCCACCATTTAAGAGCTTGTGGCTTTAGATGCGCAGCCCCACATTGGAGTAGTGGGGGACCCCACCCCTTGCCTTTCACAGCATCTCAGTGAGAATCCAGAGTGTAATGTGGCCAACCAGATACCTTGGACATGGGGGTGGTCAGTAATGGGGTCCCTCCCTTCTTACACATGACGCAGCCCCCTTGCTGAGGGGGTAGGATACTCCCCCAGGCACAACCCTGAATTTTAAGGAGGTGGCCACAAGCCTGGGGGCCTCTTGCCCTTCAGAGAGGGGTGGGGGCTCACCAGCCCCTGTCAGTTTGTCTGTTACCTCCGCGCCTCCCCCTCCAATGTCCCGCGCCTGCAGCTTTCCCCGAAGACATTTGGTGTCAGTATAAGGACGGCTTTGCCTCGCACGCGGCGCGGTTGGGTCTCGCCGCCGCCGCACGTCCCCGCACCGCCAGGCGCTCGGGCTCCTCCGCAGCCCCCACCGCGCAGCCCCCACGCCTCAAGCCCCCGGCCAGAGGCGCCAGCCGATCCCGCCAGGGACGGGGCCCCGACCCCGCGCCCGCCGCCACACGGGTCCTCTCCGGGCACTTGCCCGCCGCTCAGTCCCCGCAGCGCCCCCGTCCCCGTCCCCGGCCCCGGCTCCGGAGCGCCGCGCGCCCGCCAGCCGCGCGCCCCAACTCCGGCTCTGTCCGCGGCTCGTCCGCGCTGCCGGCTTGTAGTCGCCCGCAGGAGCCCCGCCAGCCCGCCGCCAGCCCGCGCCTCCGCGCGCCATGGTCCGGGCCCCGGGCCCCGCCACCCACCGCCCGCCGCCCCTGGCGCCCCAGGGGCTCAGCTGATCCTGAATTGACGCGGGGCGAGTGGCGGGGTTGGAGGTCCCCCTCAATTTCCGGCTTGGGGGGGACCGCGTCGCCCCTGCGTCTCTAACCTGGACGACCCCCTGCTGCCCCGCCAAGTCCCTTCCCAGGTAGGTGGGGGTGGGGGTGGGGAGACGAAGAAAGGGAGGGCTCAGCTCCGACGCCAGTTTCTTGGCGCGGCGGTTCTTGCTTGATTGAGGCGTTTATTTATTTCTGAGGACTGTTCCTCCCACCCGCGCGTGCCCGCCAGGTCGGACCCCTAGCCGGTGCCTTCGGGCAGGTGCCTTGGGAGGAAGGAAAGGAAACTTTGACCGGTCCCTTCTCCAAGACCACGAAAGTTCTCTCCGTGCCAATGCTGAAGCCAGCTGAGCCAGCGCTGCAGAAATTTATTCAACAAGTCAGGATGCCGGCCGGGGCCCAGGCAGTCTGTCTGTCCCGCTGCCCCTCCGCTGCTGCGGCTCTGCGGCCGGCTGGACCGGGGCTGGTGCCAGGGTCCAGGGGGCAGAGCTGGAGTGTGGGGAGGGGAGGGTGGCGGCAGGGGATTGAACGGGGGAATCCCAGGCAACGTTTAACTTTCCTAGAGGCCCGGGTGGCTGCGGACCCTTCCCTGGTCAGCACCCCAGGGGGTGCCCAAGGCCTCACTGCATGAAGCCAGGCCTGGGTCAAAGCTGAGACTCTAGGGGGTAAAAGAATCCTCGGCAGGTTGGGGCTGGTTATATAATGAGTGTTTATGATGATTGGATTTTAATTGTCTATTGGGTGGTGTGTGTGGGGGACTTTAGGGGACAAGAAGCCTTGGCAAGGGGTGGGAAGGCCTGGGGGAGAGGTGGTCATGATACCTGGAGGAGGGGGCTCTGGGATGGGCCCCCGCTGAGGCGTCAGTCTGTTGCTCTGCCTTGTCGTTCTCCCCTTCAGTGTCCTGGGGGCTCCTGAACTGTGGATGAGATTGGCTGTGGGGAGACCCCTGAGCTACATTCTGGCTCTGGGAGTCTGTGTTCTTGGGCTAGGTGTGTGTGTGTGTGTGTGTGTGTGTGTGAGAGAGAGAGAGCGCAAGCTTGCTTGCGTCTGTGCCTGTGTGGTGTGACGGGGTCTGACACTCCATGTCAGGAGTGTCCTAGAGGCTGGAATGCTCAGGTTGGCCTGAGCAGGGAGCCAGTCTGCCCTCTGTCTCTGCCCACCTGGGAGGTTCACCCAGCAGGCACTGGAAGCCAGGGCAGAATGCCGTGAGGAGAGGGTGTGGGTCCGTGGCTTTGCCCTGTGGGACAGGTCTGTCTGAGGAGTTCTGGCTGCAGTCCTCAGTCCCTGCCCGCACTGTTGGGTTACCTCTTGGATCAATGTCTTCTCATAGCTCCAAGAACTGGCTTAGAACCTCTTGTCCACCCTTTAGGACAAACTTTCTGTTCAGGCTCCAGGAATGTGCTGGGATGGGGACTGGGTGGGGAGTCCAGAGTCTTTCCTGTCCCCTTCCCACCACCACCATCCACGCTGAGCCAGAGGGAAGAGATGCCAGTGGGTGACAGGGCAGGACGACACTGAGTGGGGAGGAGTTCTGGGGCTGCAGTGAGGGGAGGGAGAGGAAAAGGGAAGAGCACATGGGGGGGGCGGTGAGCTGGCACCAAACTCAGAATCCAGCACAGGGCCTAGGCACCACACCGCCTCGAGCTCCCCTCCTGACTTCCTGACTACTCAGAGCTGGCCAGGCCTGCCCCTGGGGACCATGATGGCCTGCTTGGAGGAGGGGCTCTAGGCCTGGTTGAAGGCCCCTCCTGGTTCCTTTGACCAAGGTTCTTTGACCCCTTCTCCCCATCCCCCTATTCCAGGTACCTCTGAGAGGGTATCTTCTAGACCCACCAGGAGGCACCAAGCAGCGGTTCCCCTGTCCCTGCTCCCTGATTCCTTTGACCTTGGGTGGGAGGTGGAGGCTGAGGTTGCTGGGAGAACCCCTCCTTTCCCACATTCTGTCACTGGCTTTAGACAGCCTGCCCCTCGTGAGCCTGCAGCCAAGCTGAAAGCAGTTCCAGGGACCAGTGTGACTGCAGCCCTGCTGTGGTTCTGATCCCAGATCCACACCCTGGACCCATGGGGGCCACCTCAGACTCCCCTCCCCCAGCCTCCTCCAGTGCCATCTCCACCACCCTCACCCTGAGCCCCAAGTGGGGCTCCCCTGGGCCTTAGCCCTCCTAGGAGAGTCTGTCCCTCCCCCACCCTGGAGGGCTCTACCCGGCAGCTTCAGAGCGCTGTCCAAGGTAAGAAACAGGCCCTTGTGGGGCTCCTTCCTTCCCTCTGTCTCTCCTTGTTCTCTGAGTGCCCACCCCCACTCTAGGTGCTCAAATGCTCCATCTGGAAAGAGGGAATGCTGGGCTGGGTGCAGGGCTCCAGGAAGGCCCAGGGGCTGCAGAGCCTTCCTTCTGCCTCCCCTGCCCTCCTCTTCCTTTCTTGTCCCCTTTCCCAGCCTCTGTCCTTTCCGACCCCTCCCCTCCCTCCTGTTCTTTCCTGCAGGATTGTTCCTTCCCACACATGCACAGGATGTGCTCTTGCCTTGGACCCTCAACCCCGTGCCCCCAGAAATCCCGGGTAGGGAGCTGTGGGTGTGTGATCTGGGGGCGTGTGGTCTACGGGCACATGCTCCGGATCTGTGGTGTGTGAGTGTGTGAGGTCTGGGGGCCTTGAGGTCCACGGATCCGTGGATCCACAGGTCTGTGGGTGTATGTGTCTACGAACCTATGGACATGTGGTTTCATGGATCTGTGGGTGCAGAGGTCTGTGGGCCTTAGACCCTGGCGTTCAGGAAGATGTGGGCTGAGTCTCTTCCCCTCATTGCTGCTAGTGTAAGGAAAGAAGAAAACAAATCTGATTTCCATCTCTCTTTCTCTCTGATGTTTATTAAGCACCTATTATGTGCCAAGCCCTATTCTGGTTATTGGGGGACACTGCAGTGAACAGAAGGGAACAGACAAAATCTTCCTCTTGGAGCTTTTGTGCCCCTGGGCGGGTCCTAGGGTCTCACCTCTGCCAGGTGCCATGTGGGCATGTGGTTTCCTCTTGTGCTCTTGGAGGGGAGACCTGGGCTGGGTTTGGTACATGAGGGTGCAGATCATGGAAGGCTTTGAATGCACAAAATGTTTGGGTGCCCTTGAGCAGGAGCTGGGAGCTCCTGGGGCTCCTTGAGCAGGAAAGGATGAGCAGGAAGTGGTTTCTTCAGTGTGGAGGCCACAGTCATTTAGGGCTGGAGGTTAGCCCGGACCTGGCCCTGCCTCACAAGCCTTCTGCCTCTATCTCAGAGGCCCTACCTCTACCAGCCCCTCTTCCTCAGCGCTCTGGCCAGGGCTCTCTCACTGATGATGCATTATGTGAAGAGCATCGGCTTTTCCCTCTCCTTATCCCTGACCACTGGCCTTGATGGCGAGCGAGGGCTGTACTCCACTCTCAGCTGGTCCAGGAACCTAGTCCTCCTCCCTGGACGACTCAGGCTGGAGAGACACAAGCAAGGCCATGATTGTGAGCATGGCCCAGGGGGCCAAGGCACTTAGCATCACGGGAGCATCAGCTTCTTGTAAAATTGGGAAACTACCTTCTACCTTAAAGGATTTTTGTGAAGTTTAGAAGTGTCTCTACAGTGCCTAGCATGGAGCCTGGTACAGGGATACTGTTTTTCTTTCATTAAGGTACTTTCCAAATCTCTTTTCTAGTTTGCTATCTTTTTTTGTGAGATAGAGAAAGAATCATGTTTGCATTTTATGCAAGAGGACATAGAGCTTGGTGAGACTGTACGATGCAGTGAGGGTGGAGCTGGAATTCGAACCCGGGCCCTGGGACTTTGGGTCCAGTGCTCTTTCTGCTAGAATACCCTCCCTCCCACGAGGGGCCTTGTCTACCCTGATCTGTTAGCCGAAGTAAGACCCAAGGCCCTAGTTACTGCAGAGCGAGTAAAAACTGATCAGCAGACGCCTGCTGGGAAATGTTCAAACACACTGATGGAGATTCAAACACAGCGTCACTTGCCAGCACTTGTCATAAGGCTTAGAGCTGACAAACAAATGACACCTAGTGACAGACACATGGACAGGTACCCATGTGTTCTGGAGCCCGACAACACCCAGAACTTGCTCAAGGGCACCCGGACACCTAGTGCTTTCAAAGCTTTCTGTGGTCTGCACCCCATGCATCAAGCACAGCTGGGCTCTCCCTCCGAGCACTGGGGGAGGGGCTGCACCCTCCTGTCCACAGCCGGTCCTTTAACTGGTGACTTAGATGTAGGCTTCCCAAATCCAAATCCCAGCTCTTTCACCAAGTGCTTCTTGACCTTGGGAAAATCCCTTCACTTCTCTGTGCCTCCGTTTCCTCGACTATGGAGCAGGGGGAGTGAAAGCGCTGGCTGCACCGGGTGGTAACGAGGTGCCCGGCGCACAGGAAGTGCTTGGCGAAGAAGGTCGTCCGTGACTCTTGGCCGCCGGAGGGCTGCTAACCTGATTCACTGAACGCTGCAGAGCTGGGGGGGCTGGTGACAGGACCAAGATGGCTGTGATATGGGGGCGGGCTCACCTGGCCAGACCAGAGCAGGTTCTGTGTCAGGGCATGCACTCAGGGGTCACATGGCAATCGGTCGTCTGTGGCTAGAGGAGCCTTGCCTTTGCTGCAGCTCCTCTGAAGGCTTGAGGGGACCGGTGGGCCACATGTCCCACAGGTGCTGCAGTGTGACTGGGCTGCCAGCAGGCTGTGGGGCTCCCAGGCTGCACCAAGAGAGTGCCCCTCCAGAACCAGGCGGGTGACCTGTCTGCCCTACTCTGGATGACTTGGTGGAAACCTGGAGGAGGAAAACGGGCGAACTTGAGTGTGACTGGGGATGGGTCCCAAGGAGCAGGTGATCTGGAATTGTCACCCAAGGAACGGATGAGGAAGCTGGTGACAAGAGGCCTGGGTAGATGAGGCTTGGGGTGGGCGGGCTGTCGTCAAGCATCTGCAGGGCTGTCATGCAGAAGAAGGAGCAGACAGAGGATTCTGGGGCTCTGGGACGCTGGCTGGAAGATTCTGGAAGGCAGGTTTCCTGCAGCCTCACAAAGACTTTTCTAGAGGCCACCAGGTGTAGCCTCTGCATTGGTGTGTGTGTGTGTGAGTGAATGGTGCTCTGTGTGTGTGTGTGTGAGTGAATGGTGCTCTGTGTGTGCGTGTGAGTGTGAGTGTGTGTGTGTGTGTGAGTGAATGGTGCTCTGTGTGTGTGTGTATGGTGCTCTGTGTGTGTGTGTGTGAGTGAATGGTGCCCTGTGTGTGTGTGTGTGTGTTATGTTTGTATGTCTGTGTCAATGTGAGTGTGTGTAACTGTGTGAGAGTATATATCCGTTTGTGTATTTCTGTGAGTGTGATAGTGAGTATGTGAGATGTTTATGTGTGTAAGAGAGTGTGTGTGATTTTATGTGTCTGTGTATCTGTGTTTGTGTGAGTGTGTCACGTGTGTGGTGACAGATTAGGCCACTTTGGGGTCCCATCTTTTCAGAGACTCCCTTTGTGAAGATCAGGAGCTCATAAGAGTCTGAAACTAGACACTGTTTCTGGGACTCCTGCATTCCAGGGATCTGGAATTGCACGGCCGGTGGTGCCAACACACACGGGAGACCATGACGGGCTCACTGCTGCTGGCCCAGTGTCTGGTGTGTGATCATGTGTTACCCCAGTTCATCCTCACAGCAACCCTGCTACAGAGCAATTGTCACCCTCCTTGTATAGAAGGGTCACCGAGGACCCCAGCCAGGCTGAGTTGTGTGCCAAGGTGGATTGGTATCAGCTGGGACTCCCACCCTAGTCTGTGCTTCTAGCTCCCATCCTCTGAAACACCACACTGTGGAGCCTAAGGTTACTATCTTGGGCCTCTGAGATTCTGCGTGATTCTAAGATATGATTTTGAGATTCCTCAATACTGGTATTCTCAGAATGACTTTGGTGCTTGTTTTTCTAGCTGTGACATTAGCTGATATGTGGTTGTTGACAAAGGGACAAACATGCTTTTCTAGCTGTAAACACACACACACACACACACACACACACACACACACACACACGGCCTGGGGTGACCAGGCCTCAGGTCCTTCTCCACCAAGACTGAGTTGTGCAGGCACAGGCCTTACGTGGTGCTCCAAGGCCTTTGGGGTGCCAGCTGGGAGATTCCGGGAGGCAGGTTTCCCCACAGACTCGAACACTTGGAGGGTCTCTTTGTCCACACTGGGAGTCTGGGCTGGACCAGTAGCTGTAACTCCACTGCCTGGTGACTCAGTTGGGAGGAGAGCCCTGGTTTCAAGGCACCTGTCCCTGTCCCAGAGTCAGTGCTTGGGCTCAGTAGTGGGGGACCTGAGCTGGGACCCAGACTCTGCCCTATACCAAATGGATGACTTTCGGTACTGCTGGACTTCCCTGGGCCTCCATCTCCTTGCCCACAAAGTAGGAATGAGCATGGTCTGTATATCATGTGGCTGAATCGACATGGACAATGCATAGAAAGTCCTTTGCCCATTGCCTGGCACAATCAGACATAGAGCCTCCATGTTGCTGGTGGTGATTGTGGTGATGGAGGTGATGGTGATGGTGATGATGGTGATGAAAGTGATGGTGACAGTGGTGGTGATGGAGGTCATGGTGATAGTGGTGGTGATGGAGGCGATGGTGATGGTGATGGTGGTGATGGTAATAGTGGTGGTGATGGAGGTGATGATGATGATGGTGGTTATGGTGATGGAGGTGATGGTGGATATGGTGAAGGAGGTAATGGTGATGGTGGTGATGGAGGTGATGGTGATGGTGGTGATGGTGATGGTGGTGATGATGATAGTGGTGGTGATGGAGGTGATGGTGATGGTGGTTATGGTGATGGAGGTAATGGTGATGATGGTGGTGATGGAGGTGATGGTGGATATGGTGATGGAGGTAATGGTGATGGTGGTGATGGAAGTGATGGTGATGGTGGTGATGATGATAGTGGTGGTGATGGAGGTGATGATGATGGAGGTGATGATGATGGTGGTTATGGTGATGGAGGTAATGGTGGTGATGGAGGTGATGGTGATGGTGGTGATGGTGATGGTGGTGATGATGATAGTGGTGGTGATGGAGGTGATGGTGGATATGGTGATGGAGGTAATGGTGATGGTGGTGATGGAAGTGATGGTGATGGTGGTGATGATGATAGTGGTGGTGATGGAGGTGATGATGATGGAGGTGATGATGATGGTGGTTATGGTGATGATGGTGGTGATGGAGGTGATGGTGATGGTGGTGATGGTGATGGTGGCGATGGTGATAGTGGTGGTGATGGTGGTAGCAATGGTCGTGATGGCAGAGAGAGGGTTGAGGTGGCAGATCCTGGGGATGGCTTAGCTGGCTCCATGAATGCTTGGACACCCACATTCATGGGTGCTGGAGAGCCTTTCCTTCCCCCTTCATGTATTCACATCCACATCATGGATTCACAAAGGCCCGTGAGGCAGGCAGAAGAGCCAAGATTTACAGAGAGGAAAGCTGAGACTCCAAGAGACTGATGGAGTCAGGGGTGGGTGTATGTTCCAGACACAGTAGGGTCCTGCTCTGCCCCAGCCTCTGCTCATGGAGGCCAGTCCAGTTACCCGCACCACTCTGGGTGGGTCCTCCTCGGAGCATCCAGAGGAAGGTGTTGGGATGTGGAGGCATCTCTGACTCTGGAGCCAGATGGACCTTAGTTTGAGTCCACCAGTGCTGCCACTAATGCAAGTCCTTTCAACTCTGTGAGGCTCCATCTGCAGACAGATTGGAGCCCAGGTGAGCCCAGCTGCCAACCTCCAGAAGCTTCCAGCTGTAGGTACGTGGGTAGCTGGGGACAGGAGCTGGGCCATAGGCATGGGGCAGAGGACATTGGGAATGGGCAGCATGTCTGGGTGATTATTGGGGAGCAGGTCAGAGGGTGGAGGCTGGGTGGTCACTGGGGAGCAGGTCAGAGGGTGGAGGCTGGGTGGTCACTGGGGAGCAGGTCAGAGGGTGGAGGCTGGGTGGTCACTGGGGAGCAGGTCAGAGGGTGGAGGCTGGGTGGTCACTGGGGAGCAGGTCAGAGGGTGGAGGCTGGGTGGTCACTGGGGAGCACGTCAGAGGGTGGAGGCTGGTGAGCACTGGGGAGTGGGTTGTGATTGTGACCTTGGTAGTTGGGGTCAGTAGTAGCCCCACAGAGATGTGAGGACAAAGGACAACAACACAGCGTGACAGCTTTAAACAGGAAACGAGGAGAGGGGTGATCACATGTGGTCCCAGAGGTCATGGCAGCTCTTTCCACCTGTGTGGATACAGGAAGGGATTTGGCGGTACCGCGTGGGAGCCTGCACAGAGTCTGCACGTAGTTGGTGCTCAGGAAATATTGTCGGACAAATGAATGGGGTGGCCTTGGGCCAATACAAGGCCTGGCTCTTCTGCCTCTAATATTTATCTCAAATTCTCCCCCTTCTTCCCAGCTCCACCAGCATCCCAGGCCAGGCCAGCCCCCTTTTCCAGCCTCCTCTGGCCCTCCCTGCTCCACCCCTGCTCCTCCACCCACTCTTCCTTCAACCCTCGGAGGGATGGCTTGAAGGCACAGACCAGAGCACACCACTCCTTACATAAACACCCTTCCATGGCTTCCTGTTGCACTTGGGCTAAAACCCAAGCTTCTTCTATGGCCTCGCAATGGGCCTGCCAAACTCTCCATCTCACCCCCTCCCTGCCCCAGGCTCAGCCACACTGGCCTCATTTCTGTTCCTTAAAGGCACCGAGCTTATTCCAGCTTCCCAGCCTTTGCATATGCGGTTCTGTTTACTTGGAGGGCTCTTTCTCCACGAAGCCTTCTCATTCTTGTTTTTATCTTCAATACCTCTTTCTTTACAGAGGTCACTTCCCCACTCCCACCTCCTTCTCTTGTTTATTTACTTCCCAGCACTTTTTATTAATTTGCTCAACAAATATTTATTGAGCACCTAGTATATTCCAGGCACTGGGGGTTACAGTAGTGAACAAAACAGACCGCAGTCCCTGCTCTCTTACAGCCTTCTTTTAGGTGGGGAGACACACTAAATCATAAAAATGGAAATACATAAATTATACGGTATGTTTGGTAGTGATAAGAGCTATGGAAACCCAGAGAGAGAGAGAGATTAATTGACTCGTGTCTTTTTCCCTTGCTGGAGAGTCAGCGCTGCGAATGAGGGCTGGTGCCAAGTCTGGCTCATTCACCTGCATAGCCCCAGAGCCTGCACAGTGTCTGCACATAGTAGGCGCTCAGGACATATTGTTGGACAATATTTCCAGGGCCTGGGAGAACAGGGCATGGGAGACGAAGGAGCAAGTGCTCCAGGGAGAGACCTGGAGGAGGCAGCCAGTGCTCTAGGACCTGAGGAGGTCCAGCTTGGCTGGAGTGAGGGACCAGTGGACTCCAAGGCTGGCACAGTGGTGGGCAGACCTGGAGCCACGCCAGGGAGGAAGTTTTTCAGCCCAGGGGTTGACACGTGGTGGGCTGAAGTGCCTGGGAACTTATGTAAGGCTGTGGCTGTTTTTCTGGAACCAAGAGCAAAGCCCTGAGCTGGAGAGGGAACTCTGCCTTCCTGACCAACTGGGCAAAGTGGCAGGAGGTGCCAACTCCCGCCTGTTGCCCCCAAAGGCATCAGCTCTGGGCAGTGCAGCAGATAGCTGAGCAGTTGCGGGTGGCAGCCGGGTGGGCACAAGGGATTGGGCCTCATCTCCAGCTCCCACTGCTCAGCCTGGCATTGTCAGGGTTCTGAGATTCAGGAGGACCCCATGGAAAAAGATTCAGGGATTGGTAGCCTCTTGGAGGAGTGGTGAGGGGCAGGCCCTGAGAAGCGCTGTTCTTCCCACCCTGGCATTGTCTGGCCGTAGAAGGGGCCAAGCGAGGCCACGGTCAGTCATCCCCGAGTCTGGAGGGCTGGTGCTGGGATTCTGGCCTCTAAACAGGCCCCAGAGTGCAGATTTGGCATGCCACTTCCTTCTCTGGGCCTCAGCTTCTCCATCTGCTAAGTGAGCATAATAACCCCGCTGGGGTGCTTGTGAGCATCAGACGAGACCAGGATGTGGAGTACCCCTGAGATGGAGTCAGGACTGGCTACATGATTTGCAGGGCCCAGTGCAAAATGAAAATGTGGGGCCCCTGATAAAACATTATTAAATTTCAAGTTGGTGACGGCAGAGTATTCAAACACAGGCCCTTCTGACCGTGGGGCCCTGAGCAGCTGCACAGGCCAGACCCCCAGGAAGCCAGCCCGCTGGAGTTCTGTCTCTGCTGTGGCCTGGCTGTGTGTCTGTCCTGCTCTTTCTCTGGGCCTCAGTTTCTCCGTCTGTAAAGCAAAGAGGTTGGTGTGTAAGACCCCTGGGTTCTCAGCTTTGTGAGGCAGTTCTCAGCTGTCCTCGGGGAAGCCTGCCCTGATTTCCTCTCTGCTTGCCCAGGTCCCCTGGTTTCCGGTCCCACAGCACCCCGACTTTTCCTTTGTAACACGTGTCATCCTGGCAATAATGTCTGTCTTTACAGTAACGTTCCCTTTTTTCTTTACCTTTGATGATGCAACAAACACACAGTTCTAGTCTCATAAAAATAAAAAAAAATCCCCACAAAAACCTAAAACAACGAATATTACAACCACAATCTAAGCAGGTTTTATTCTGTCCACTCTTTATCTCCCCAAACCGAGGCTCGGCAAGGTTGACCAGACTTGCCCCAAGACCACCCGCACTGGCAATGGATTCCACCTCACAGGCATCTGGGCCTTCAGTTCTTTCCTAGTCTTCTCGGCCCCAGTGAGGGCGGGGGACCTGCAGGCCGGAGGCTGAGCTGTCCCCTTTCGGGGGAGGCTGGTCGGACAGCGTGTGCCAGGCCTGCCCCCGCCACGTGTCACCTCTGTTTCTCCCCCAGGCTCCCTGCTCAGCGCTGACATGGCTGAGAGCTCCTCACTGTCCTCTTCGGCAGTGGCCCTGGCCCCTGAGCCAGGGGTCGCAGAGCAGCCGGGGCCCCGGAGCCCCCCTGCCTCCCCTCCAGGCCTGGAGGAGCCCCCGGATGGACCTGACCCAGACATCCCTCACCCGGACCTGGCGCCCGTCGCCTTCTTCTGTCTGCGACAGACCACCAGCCCGCGCAACTGGTGTATCAAGATGGTGTGTAACCCATATCCTTTGTGTGGCCTGGGCTTGTCGGGGCCCTGCCCGGGGCCACGCTGCTCCCCGATGGACCCCGCCTGCCACATCTGCCTCTGGTCGGGAGGCCTGAGGCCACTGGGCCTTGTTGGTGGGAGAGGGCTCGGTGGGGCCTGGGGAGGCATCGGGCGTGGAGGTCGGACTGACGAGGACCTGGTGCTCTGCTGATGCGAACGTTCTGGAAGTTGCTGACTGCAGAGTTCAGTCCGTCCAGTGGCCGGCTGGCTCGGAGAGTCCTCAGGTGTGAACCCCAGTTCTGTGCTGGAACTGAAGGCAAGAGTTAAGTCAGACCCTGGCTCATGGCCCAGCTCTCAGTGACAGCTATTGGATGGCTGGTGACCACAGGTGATGAGAGCTGAGATGGGGACCTGTGGGCCCCAGGCAGCTGATCCCAACACACCGGGTCCAAGGACCACTGATAGATGTGTTTTATTTTTATTGATTTATTGATTTTAGAGAGAGAGGAAGGGAGAGGGAGAGAGAGAGAAAGAGAGAAACATCAATGAGAAAGGACATCGATTGGTCGTCTCCTGCTTGCCCCACACTGGGGATCGGGCCCACAACCTGGGCATGTACCCTCACCAGGAATCGAACCAGTGGCCTCTTGGTGCGTGGGTTGATGCTCAACCACTGAGCCACACAGGCTGGGCCGAGATCTGCGTTTTAGAAGGATCACTGGCTATGGTGTGAGAATGGATTGCAGGGGTGAGCCTGTGGCTGGTGGGTGCTGAGGTGGAGGCTTTGGGACCCAGGCGTGGTGGCCTTATAGTTTTTGGGGTCCACCAACAGAACGGAGTCCTTGCCAGTGCTCAAGGGCACACAGCCTGGGGCCTGAGCCCGGCCCCGGATGCCTGGGGCGCTTGGATGCTGGCAGCGGTGGTGAGGCTAGCCCCAGAAAGTCTGGGAGAAGCGCATGCTGAGCTCACATCTGCTGGCATCCCTGCTGTGTTGGGTGTTGAGGTGATGATGAGCCCAGATGCCCCCCAGATCTGGGAAACCAGAGGGTCTTTTCTGGAGTGGGTGGAGTGCAGAGCTGGGGGCCCCAGCTGGGTGGGGGCCAAAAACCTTGATGTTCATTCTGTGGGGACAGCTCGGGAGGTCTCAGGCACTGTGAGAGGGTCACCCGACACCTGCCTTGGGATCGTGAAGGATGGAGAAGTAGAGCTGGTCCGCCCTGGGGAGCCCCTGGGAGTGGAGGGTGCAGGCACCACCCACGGGAGTACAGAATGTTGGGGAAAACGGGCCTACGGTGTGTGAGCTGGGGGGCAGCTGGGCCAGAGAAGGGGAGACCGTTGGAGCCCTTCAGGGAGAGAAAGCTGGCTGGGGGAGCAGAGACAGTGGAACATGTCACAGGGACCTCGCCTGGGTGAGACAACAGGGTTGATTCTGGCTCTGCCACTGAGGTGCTGTGTGACCTTGGGAAAAGACACTACCTGTCTGAGCCCCGCGTGGTCTAGGTGGTCAGTACTGCTCTGGGCTGCAGGCAGAGGCTCAGCTCAGAGGACCTTGGCTGGGGAGTCTGACCCAGCTCACCTTCTGACAGCTCTGGCAGGTCTGGCTGGGCTGGGGCAGCACTGAGTGGCCCAAGTGCCACAGAGAAGCCCCTGGACGGGGCGTAGGTCTGAGTCTTGTCTGCCACGAAGCAGGTGTGTGACGTTGGACAGTCCCCTCTCTCTGAGTCAGCGCCTCCACTCTACCTAAAAAGGAAGCACTGGATGAGGTGCCCCCCTTCAGCCCTGGGACCCACACCCTTGACCTCAGGCAGCCTGGGACCTGACCATTGATCAGAGAGCACAGAGACCCTTCGAGGTTGCCACATTTCTGGCCTGTTGGGCAAACAGAGTCCCTGGTGTCCTTTGCCTTTTGTCCTTATCACCCCTTCGACTTCCACCCTCAGGGGTTGTGAGAGCCTGGGGCTGGGGACAACTGTGGGGAGGAAAAGGGTCCCAATTCCAGGCAGAGCTGGGCTTGGTCCTCATCTGTCTTGAGGAGAACCCTGGGTCCAAGCGTGTGGAGCTGCATGGAGCCCCCTCTTTAGGAGAAACCCCCCGGCCCTGGGACTCTCGGGCTCCAGACTTCTGTGACTGCGGCTGAGGGTTCAAAGTGTACAGTCAAAGCTCAGAGACACTAACATTCTAAGCTTCTGTGAGCCGAAAACGATGAAGTTCTGTTTCCAATATGTGTCTGACTGCAGTGGTGTGTGTTTAGGAGTTGGGGGACCTGTGTTTCTGGGCCCTGGGAATATGATGCCACGGTCCTAAGATTCCATAGCCCAAGCTGGGTCAGTGGGAGAGAGGCCAAGCTGGGTTTCTACAAATGCAGGCTCAGGAAACCTGCGTGTCCACAGGGACTCGGGCAGCAGAGACTCGATTGTGCGGTGCGTGTACTGGGTTGTATTGGGGTTGGTGTGTTTGTTAGTGTCGTTGATCGGATGCTGAGGGCTCTAGGATTCTTGCTTGAGAAGAACCCCTTCTCCTGGGCTCAGCAGGGAGCTCAGGGGAGGAGCAGTGCTGAGCCTGGTGCTCCTCAGTGAGGGCACTGTTGGCATTTTGGGTGTGATCATGTTTTGTGGTCCTGGCTGTCTTGTACATTACAAGACGTTTGGTAATATTAGAAGGCCGTGTTCCTCCATCATTGTGACAACCAGAAATGACCCTTCAACTTCCCAGGCTCTGCAGGAGTCTGCTCACCACCAAGAACCCAAGGAATGCTGGGTGGGCGGGTGTCAGGGTCAGACTAGTGGGAGCAGCTCTCGTGACCAGCAAGCAGGCCTAGGGTAGTTGGGAGGTCTGCCACAGACAGGCTGTCCTCAGACCTGGTGTCCCTGGCGCTGAGGGGCCCTGGCTCAGAGCCAGGGCCCTGTGAAGCTTGCTGCTCCCTGACTCAGCTCCTCATCCAGCCCAGAGCTAGGCCCCGAGTCGCCCCTGCCTCGCTGGAGCACCCCGAGCTGGTGAGCGGGGGGGTTCACGCACCCACATGTCAGCAGCACTGTCTGCCCGGGCCTTGAGCACGCACTGTCAGCGGGGTTTCGGCCAGAGGGCTCTGGGGCTGAAATGTCAGGGGATTGGTTGCATGTTGGACTCGTGGAGAAGTGATGTATGGCATGTGGACCTGCGTTAGACAGACCCAGGGGCTGGTTCTGCCTCTTATTTGCTTTGTGACCACGGGCCCGTTTCTTAGCCTCTCTGAGCCCTCGTTTCCCAGTTGCCAAACAAGGATTGCAGTGGAGACTACAGCAGTTGCCTAGGAACCTACGGAAATGGAACGGTGCAGACCAGAAAACCACCACAGTGCGGTCATCATTCGTATCTTCTGTGCCCGAAAGGTGAACAGGACTCTTGAGTGTAGCTGAGTAAACTCTGCTCGTGGTAGATTCAGTAAGACACTGGGCAGCAAGTCCTTAGATAGAACATAACGCTTTCAGCGGACATTGTTTCCAAGGAAAATCAGATTCAATCTCCTGTGATTTAGGTAAATTTGTGCCGGTCACGCTGCTCGTAGCCATGCCTCGTCCGTGCAGACATGGCTAATCCATCACAGCACCTCCAGCCGGCCCCCGCTGCAGAGCCAATCAGTTGGAAACCCGTTTTGCACGTAGATTAGACTCCGAGAGCCTGGTTTCCCCGCTCTGAGCCCACAGTTTCTCCTCTCTGTAATGGGACCGTTTAAGAGAGTTAGATGTATCTCGCGGAAAGCACCCAGTGGTATGGCCAGCACAGAGGAGGAGCTCAGGGATGACAATGAGAGCTGCCCCTGACCGTGCTGAGTTCTTGGCCTGCGTTGTCGCCTTTAACCCTCATAACCACCCAGAGGTAGCCCCATTTTACACACGAGGAAAGTGAGGCTCAGAGAGGTTGAAAAACTTCCCAGGGTTGCACAGCCAGGAAGTGGTAGAGCTGGGGTGAAGACTCCATTTGCCTGCACCCCTAGCCTCAGCTCGCGAGTTCTCCATGCTCCGTGGGGCAGGGAGGTTTGCTTTGCAGTTCCGGACAGCCAGACAAGGGCCTCCCTGGCTTCCAGCATCTACATTCAGCAGCCACCTCGCTGGGGCCTGCTGGGGGCCACCCCCTTGAGGAGTTTGCAGCCCCCTCCCCCCCAGCATGCTTAGAGCGCTGCCTCCCCCTCCAGCCAGGGCTGAGCCAGCACTTCCTCTGCTTTGGAATCATTCATGCACGGTGGGAAGCCAGTCAGCTGTGGAGGCTGCCTCTCTGCTGGGCAGGGGGAGGATGTCAGTCTAGTGGGGAGGCAGGAGGTGCCAAATGCCAGTGACTTTGGACAAGTCACGCCTCCTCTCTAGCCCTCAGTCTCCCTGTCTGCAGGATGGGAGAGTTGGGCAGCGAGGTCAGGAAAGGGCTGCCCGGGGCACCTGTTTCCCTGCCACCCTGCCACCCTGCTCAGGAAGCATCTTGTCATGTCTCCTGGGCTCCGGGTTCCTTGTCAGGGGCTCACTTGCTCTGCCTTTGTGGCCGTGCCTCTGCTTTCCACCTGCCCCTCTGTCCCTTCTATCTGCTTCTGACCCCCTGCCTGGCTCTGGCCCTCTGCTTGCTAGGTTGGGTCCGAGGGTACTCTCACTTCGAGTCCACCTGGCCTAGATCCCTGCCTCTGGGACCCCCCGACTTCGCCCATCACTGGAGAGGAAGAGGGCTGGCCCACCGCCTCATTGGAGCTCGATGCTGCCAAGTCTTGTGTTGTTCACGGTGAGGGTCCAGGGAGTTTGTTGGGTCGGAGGGCTCCCATGCATCCATCATTCACTTGCTCACTCATCAGATCATTCAGCAAGCCTTTATCGAGTGCAGGCTGTGTACCAGGCTTGTGCAGAGGACAGTCATGGCCATGCTGTGCAGGGGAAGGTTGCTCTGGCTCCCGTGGGGAGACATCGCTGGAAGACCACCATGGGGAGGCGCCTGTGGGATGGAGGAGTGGTGGTGGCCCAGGGTGCTGGCAGGGCCTGGAGAGGGGTCCGAGTGGAGGTGGGCTGCCTTGGGTCGGTGTTGGAGGCGAGGACTCAGGTGACACGGGCGGTGGCCGATGGCTGTGTGAAGAGACACCTATCCTGGCTGCTTGGCTGAGGGGCCTTGGACAAGGCTCTTGCCTTTGCTGAGCCCCTGTTTACTCGTCTGGGAAAGGAGGATCACGGTGACCCCAGCTGGGAAAGTCAAGGGGTCAAGTGAGAATGCAGGGCAAGTACTGACCCAGCACACTGTTGGGTGCCGGAGGGCAGCTGTGTGCACATGGGGGCTGGTGGTGGGGCTGGCAGGGAGGCGTCCTGCCTCTGGACAGGGTCCTGAAGGCCGGTGGAGCTGAGCCCCGTGCCCTTGAGGATGGTCTGAGAGGCCTGGGCTGCCCTGTGACCTCTGCAGGCTACTTCTCAGCCCTGAGCCACCAGTTGGGGCCTTGGGCCACTGGACCAAGGCCTCTAGGACTTTTCTGAGGGCTCCTGACTATCAGGAAGTTCCCCCTTAATCTAACCTCCATCCCTCCTGTCCTGGGCCCTTTCCCGGGTGTGGCCATTGGGAATATCTGGGGTTGAATTATTCCATTGCTTCCTGTATAAACAGGCAGCTCCCTGGATCTTCCCCATCCTGTCCCATGTGACAGCTGGTGTCACCCTCTTTCTCTTCCCCTGCACAGTGGACAGACCACCAGGCCAGGAGCCCAAAGTTGTGCCACTTCGGGTGATACTTCTCCCCTGGGCCCACTCTTTCCTCCAGACCTGCCTCCCCCTCAGGAGGTCCGGGGGCCCCTCTGTGTGTAAACACCGTCTGTCAAGTGCTGTGTGCCCAGGAGGGGCTGTGTCCCCCTCCCTGCCTGCTTTCTCTCCTCACTCAAAGGTCTTCAGTAGCTCGCTGTCACCCCGGATTAGCCTCACCTCTCCCGGATCTGGGGCCTTCCAGGTTGTGCGGCCGTCTTTCCGCTGTTTCTCCTGCACTCTGTCCTGAAACCCAGACAGGCTGCGGATGGTTCCTGAGCCCCTGCCTCCCTGCCTTAGCTTATGCTGGGTCTGCCCCCAGCCGTGCCCTGTCCCCCACCTCCAGGGCTCCAAATCCTGTCCCCCGCCAGGCCCAGCTTCCCATCACCACCTGCAAGAAGTTTTCCTGGATTCCAGCTGTTTCCCTCTAGACCCCCTCAGCCCTTTATTAGTCTGCTACCTTCTGCCTCGGGGGAATTGTTGCCCAATCTCCCCCAGCCCCGATGGGCTTGTGCATCACTTCCCAGTTCCCACAACACTTTCCCGCCCTCTGGGACCTCTCAGGTCCTCTCCGCACCTCCCGCCAGATGGCAGGCCTGCGAGTGTGCTAACTCCCCATTGTATAGCTGGGGAGACTGAGGCGCAGGAAGGGAGCATGACTTGCCCATGCTAAGTAGTCAGCAAAGCCAGGGTGAACAAGAGCCTAGAACTGCCAGTGCTCATGGCTGAGGAAGGGGCTCTTTGGGGGAGGCTGTCCCCTCCTCCTTCAGCCCTGGCCTAATGGGAACACCCAGACGGGCGACAAGTGTTGCTGGAAGAAGCAACACATGTCTGGGAAATTGTCCGTTTCCCTCCATCTGGTATAGAGAAGGTTGTTTTTCTCCAAAGTAAAAGCATCAAGCTGTGCCCTGGCCATCGTAGATGCGACACTGGCATTGGTCATGGGGCGGCCGGTCTGGCCAGTCAGAGGAGCCTGGCTGGGCCAGGGCAAGCCTGAGCCACAGGGCAGCCTCAGGAACTGTCACATGGACATTTCTGTGTAAAGAGAGCTGCAGGTGCAGAAGCTGCCCCTGCCGACCTGGGGGCATTGGTGAAGCTTACTTGGAGGAGGGGACATTTGGCCTGGGTCTTGCTGCGGGAATAGGAGTTTTTCAGGAGACCAGTGGAGGGATAATATTATAGGCAGAGGGAATAGTGTAGAGAACAGAGAACAGTGTTTAGTGTGGCTGGAACAGTGTAAGACAAGCTGGATAGAAGGGTGTGAAATGTCAGGTTAGAACTTGTACTTGATCATGTGGGCACTGGGAAGCCATTGAGGGGTGTCCAGCAGAGATGAGGTGTGGAAAAATCATTTGCTAGAATGGTTTCTCCTAAAGCAGAATGGAAGATGCTTGAGGGATAGAGACTGAGGTCTGGAGACCAGGCAGGAAGCTCCTGCAACAGATATTGATTGATTGATTGATTGATTGATTAAATAAGTGTTTATTGAAGCCAGCTATATGTTGGACACTGTCCTAGACCTGAGAGGAAACAGTCTGGTCAAGGGCTCTGAGCTGAACTGGGTCACCAGGGACTCGGATCACAGCCTGAGTGGGGGCTGAGTGTGGAAGGACATCTGGTGTCCAGATTCTGGAAGGCAAAGGGGAGGACTGTGCCGGGAGGGCGCTGGCATTCACTAAGGACCTACTATGTGCTGGGTACAGTTCACGCTGGCTCTAGAGAGTGACCACTGGACAGATGAGGCCCAGAACGGTGAAGTGCTTGTCCAGGCCACCCAACCTGCCAGTGACTGAGTGGAACTTGGCCAGAGCCCTGGCCCGTGCAGCCCCGGGAGCCTGCCAGGAAGTCTCGTTGTAATTGATATAGAGCAGAGAATTAGGAAGAGGGCTGGCTGTCTAATGAGGAGTTCGCCCCTCCTGGGGCATTTAAAACATGATTGGATTTTACGTGTCCATCGGGCCTGGGCTCTGGCTTCTGTGTGAGAAGCCAGTTCTGACCCGCTGCTGCCCTCAGACCATCTCGCTGTCCTGTTGGGAGAAAAACAGCACCATTTGTGTCCCTCGGAGAGAAATCAATATGTCTTTTTAACCAGCCAGAATGTCTTCCTGCTAACCTCTCTCCAGCTCTCCTGCGGGGCTGCCTTCCACAGTCCATCCCCATCTGCCCTGTGGAGCTCTGCTCTGCTCCTCTGGACTTCCTCTTCTCTCCCCAAGTTCAAATCCTGGCGCTGGTGCTTACTGCTGTGTGATTCTGAGCAAACAACTTGGCCTCTCTGGGCACCAGTTTCCATCTAGATTGGAAAGCAGGAGGAGAAGGCTTGGCTGACTGTGAGAGCTGGGTACTGGGCTGGTGGGGAGAGGGCTGGGGTGGAGGTGGACAGAGCACTGTGCCCACGGGCTATGCCTGGCTACTCCAGGAAGTGGTAGGGAAGGCTTCCACACACCCATCCATTTATATGCTCACTCACTTGTCCGTCCATCCATCCACCCACCATCCATCCACCCACCATCCATCCACCCACCCATCCATCCATCCATCCATCCATCCATCCATCTATCCATTTATCTATCTTCCTAGCTCTTCTCCATTTATCTGCCCACCCACCCCATCCGTCTACCCAACCCTTACATTCGTGCATTCATCCACCCACTTTCCCACCTGTGTAGTCAAGGACACCTCTACAGAGGCCTTGAATGCCAAGCCAAGGAGTTTGGAAACTCTCTGGAAGGCATGGAGAGCCACAGAGCCTTTTGGTTTTGGAGGAGCCCTCTGGCTGCTTTGTGAAGGATGCATCATAGGAGGCAAGGGTGCAGGAGGAGGCTGTTGAGAGACTCATGAATGAGAGAGTGCCGCCTGCCTGAGGCAATGGGGGTGCCGGGGAGTGGACAGAGAGGAGAGATTTAAGTGCTGAAAAGGATAGGTCTCTGAGATGGATGTGGGGACAAAGGAGAGGGATACTCTGGAGGGTTCTTATCTGGACAACTTCCAGGATTGGTGGTAGTTGGGGGTTTATTCATGGGGGTGGGCAGTGCAGGGGGAAGTGTGGTGATCTGGGGAGAATATGACCTGCCCATTTTGGACACGATGAATTTGAGGTTCCTAGGGATGTCCCAGGGCAGTGTCTGGGAGGCCTGCTGCTCAGCAGTGAGTAAGCCTGGGGCTGGGACAGGCTAGGGACTGGTCAGCCCAGGGATGGTCATTGGGAGTGGGTGTGGGGCCAGGGACAGGAGAGGGGAGACTGGGCTCAGCAGCCTGAAAAGGGCCAGCATATAAGGGACAGAGCCCACAAAGTAGGAGGAGGACCTGCCCAGGGCCTGGTGGTGTCCCCAGAGCCCAAGAGGGAGAGAGTTTCTAGAACAGAGTCTTGAGTCTGTGAACTCGGATGGGGACAAGTTGCATGTTTCTTTTCACTGACCTCTGACTGAAATGCAGCATTTCTTTCACTTGTGGATGGAGGTAACAAACCACAATGGGATTAGTGGCAGTGCCTGTAACTGTCACCACAGCAGTCACCGGTATTTCCCTGTCACATCTGGTGTGGCACAGCTCTCCGAATGTCACCCACAGACACCGCGTCAGACCCCCCGCGGCTCCGCTTACTCATCGCGTTGACAATGGAGCACATAGAGTTCTCTATCACAAATTTGTTTTTTTAAAAAATATTATGACAATTATTTTAACACAACTGGCTTCCTTCCTTTCTCATCGTAAGCATTAAAAAAAATATATGCACTTCAAAATATTCTGAGCCTGGGCTCGTGGGCTTCCCCAGGGGGCACGGGAAAGGGTAAGAAGCGCTGTTGCTGGTGAGCGGGTGGGCCGTGACCGGTGTGTGCAGGAGCCCGGTGTGTGCCCGGTGTGTGCAGGAGCGGGAAGGGGTGCCCACGTGAACGCGTCCATGCGTGTGGTCGGGGCACACAGGGGAGACGTGGGGTGGGGGACAGGCCCCCAGGAGGCTGAGGGAGAATGTCATCACTCTCCATCCAGTCCCCACCCTCTCTGTGTCTCCTCTGGGTGTGTCCTCACGGTTTCTGGAGGGTAGGGACCATGTCTTCCAGCGTAGGCCTCACCCAGTGAGGGGTGCTGAGTAGCTGAGTACAGAGCAGGGGACCTTAGAAGGGAGACGGCGGGAGTGCAGGGTGGGCCGGGAGGCTGCAAAGCCCTCTAGTCCCGAAATCCCTCCTCAGCCTCCTTGGTGCCTGCAAGGGACAGGGGTCTCCTTTCCTCATGAGACTGCGATGCCCCTGATCATCTGCTCCAGGTAGGGCTCTGGGCACAGGGAAGGATGGATATGCTCCGCCCTTGGAAAGCGCAGCCTGACTGGGGATGAGAGGCCAGGACAGACCACACTCAGTTCATAGCTGTAAGGGGGGATGTCCAAGGTCCCGTGGGGATTTAGGAGGCTTCCCTGCAGGCTCATCTTTCTTCTGGGCGGTGGGCTCCCAAGACTGGCCCAGCCTGCAGGCAGTGGGCCTCGGGCCCTTCTCTCCACAGTGGCTGGGGTGGTGGTGCTTGGAGCGCCCCTTTGGCTGGAGCTTCCTTCGCAGGGACCATCCACCCGGGGTTTTCTTCCACGCTGGCAGCCCTTGTTCCCTCGTCACTGCCTCCCCCACTCCGGCTGTCTGCTTGGGCACTGTGGCCTGCTGGACATCTGGGAGCCGGAGGCTCTGGCCAAATTCAGTGAGTTCTCAAATTATGGGGACTCAAAGAAGTGGGGCTCGGGGCAGGGACAAGGAAGGAAGGGAAAGCTCACTCCCTCATCCCCTCCCCGTAAGGGATCTCAGCCCACTGGGGCTCCATGGCTTATAAGGAGAACCAGTCAGCCTGGACAGGGCTGTGTGGCATGTGAGCTCCCTGTCGCTGGAGGCATGTAAGTGGAGAGAGTTTTGGACCACCTGCCCGGCAGGTCTGTCCACTTTGTGAAGCAACTTTCTGTCCCAGCTCAGCCACTCTGTCACTCTGGGCAAGTCCTGCCGCCTATGGGACTTCATTTTTCTATCTGTAAAGTGGGCATGATAAAGACTACCATGCCTGTCCCCTAAGGCTGCTGTGGGCACGAGCAGAACAAATCTTTAAACAAGTGGAAGACGTGTGTGGGGTTCAGATTCTGACTCTGCCCCTCACTAGCTGTGCCCTTGGGCAAGGTCATGAGACCCTACCTTGCAGGGTTGTGGTGAAGGTCCCAGTGGGGGGCCTGTGACAGCAGGCGCCCCAGCAGGTGCTTGTGTTTTCTTAATTGTTGCATTTTTATTGTTCTTTGTAGCAGCTGCGCTTCATTATTGTTTGTTGCACTTTTTATTGATGCCCAACATCATGCAGTGGAGCTCTCAAATCTTAATGTCCAACTCAAGGCATCTTTCCAAATAAACACACTCCTACGACCCCACTCAGACCAAGAAGAATGTCTCCAGCCCTGGAAGCTTCCACCTCCTAGTCCCTGATGGATACTCCCCCCAACTTACCGCTGCTCAGACTTCCCTTATGTACATGAACTCTGCCTGATTTTTCACTTTATATACTTGGGTTCATACACTCTATGCTCTTCAATGCTATCCATGTTGTTGCACATATGGGTAGTTTGTTCTTTTTCATTGCTGTGTCGTATTCCATTCAATGGAGGAACCGCAAGGTTTCTCAGCCTTGGCACTGTTGACATTTGAGGCTGATAATTCTTTGTGGGGGGCTGTTCTGTGCATTGCAGGATGTTTAGCATCATCCCTGTTTTCTAATCCCTAGATGCCAGTGCCCATCTCACCAAGTTGTGACAATCAAAAATGTCTTTGGACATGGCCACATGTCCCCTGGGGGTCACAATCATTCTCAGTTGAAATCTGCTGCCTGACTCATTCTCCTTTTGGGGGGCACTTATATTGCTCCCTGGCTGGGGCTGTTAGGAATATTCTGTGCCTTCTGGCAGACTTTGTTGGCATTTCTCTGGAGTGTGGACCCAGGAGTGGCACTGCTGGATCCTAGCCTGGGCTTTCATAGGCGCTGCCAAGAAGCTGGTCATTGTTCATAAAGATAAGTTGGATGCATGAATGAGTGAGTAGATATCCTCTTTAGAGTGGGGCATAGAGCAGGGCCTGGGGCATAGCTGACGTTCAGAATGGCAGCCACCGTTACCACAGTGCAGGTTATACCGCCTTGCATCTCACGGGGCCCTGGAACAGGGACACACCTGGGCACCTCCAGGGCAGGAATAAGCCTGGTTCATCCCAGGCTTACTGCACAGAGTTTGTGGACCTGGTCCCGGAGGAGCACGGACCTGGACCAGGAATTGGAGTCTGGACCCGCAGGCCCCAGTCTGCGAAGGACCAAGGCCTGAGCTCCCATCCCTGGAGCCACTGGGGACCAATAGGGGAGGGACCCCCCTACAGAGGCTGGCCCAGCTGCCCTGCCCCCCTGGTCCAGGAGGATGCAGCCCCCAGCCTCCTTTCTTCACTTGATTTATTTAGACAACTAAGGCCAACTCTGGGAAATGGATCACATTTCGGATTTGACAAAAATATAAACAAACTTGGCTGCCCCAGCCAAACCCAGCACTCTCAACCCCACCCACCCTTCCAGAGCCCCCTCAATTACAGAAACCGTGACTGTCAGCTGGGCCTACAGGATAGAGGGTGGTGGTTGCCATGGTAACTGTGTAGGCCTCTGGCTCTGGTTCCTGGAGAGGAGGCTGCCCCCGAGGGGCCTGCTTGGGTGTCAGGCCCTGCCCTTCCGTTTGGTCACTCCTCCCTCTGGGAAGTGGCCAGTTTGAGGGGATCCCTGGCATGGTGCCTTCCCTGTCGACTCTGTACCCCCAATTCACATTCCAGCCTTCTTAAGACTCAGCATCTGGGACATGGATCGGGGTTATGTTCTGACCCAGCTGAGCTCCTCACTGGGGGCCCTGAGACCAGCACCCCTGCCCCTCCCCCTGCAGACAGGCCCTCCTCCCAGCCACGAGCGGGGTGGAATCTCCCCCTTCTTGATCCCACTAGGCACAGACAGATAGGCTGATGCCGAGCTCACGGCTGACCCAGGCCCACTCGGGAGGAGACAGTGTGGGCAAGAAGGGAAAAGCGAATGAGTGTTTTACTGAACACACGGCAGGCCAGGGTCCCTCGCATTCCAGGCCCTGTGCCCAGGGTCCACAGAGCACATGGATGAGAATGTGGGATTTGGCGTCAGCAAGAGGCAGGTTCCAATCCTGCCCCCGCCACAAAGCAGCTGTATGGACCTGGGCAGCTGTGTGTGGAGCCCTGAAACCAGCTCTCAGCGCCTCAGCTTCCTTATCTGTAAAATGGGGTAACAGGAGTACCTGCCAGTTTCAGGGAACTTTGCTTAAGTTCTGGGGCGACTCTCTGCCTTGCCAGGCCTGCATTGATGAGCATTTTGGAAGGCTAGGAGGGAAGATTCAGCAGGCTGTGGGGCAGACATCTGTCTAAGGGGCAGGGAGAGCATCTCTAATTCCTGCTCAAGGTCATGCTAAGTAATCAGCAGACAACGCCAGCACGGGCTTCTCAGTCCTCTACTGGTGAGGTTGGTTTTTTGTTTTTTGTTTTTTCCCCAAAGGCCAAAGAACGAGAGGCCCTGGGCCCTTCTACGGGAGAGGCTGGCAGAGAGGGGCTGTCTTTGCCACACAGCACGTGCGGCTCCATGGGCCCGTGTGGGGCCTCTGGGCTCCCTGCCTCGTGGGCTTGCTGTGAGGTTTAAAGGAGGTAATACATGCAGTTTGATTAGAAAGCTCCTTGGCAAACAGACATTCAGGAACACTTGAGAGATGTTTGCCATTGTTGCCGTCTTCACCGTTGTTAATCCGGTGCCTGGCACACAGCAGGCACACAGTCCACGCTCATTGGCCCCAGGTCTGAGGACATGAGAACTGTGGGCAGAGCAGGGAAACAGGGTGAGGGTGGGGTTAGGCCTTGGCTGCACAGGTGGGACTGAGCTGGGGGTGTGGGTCGGGGTTCAGAGCAGCCCTAAGGATGCTTCGGTTGTTTCCCCAGCCAGGTGGGTGTTGGGGAGGGCTGTCCTGCCGAGGACACTACTGACCGGATCGCCATCGATGTGTTTCCCCATCTGTGTTCCTCCAAGGCACCTGTGCTGCCCGTCAGGGTCCGGTTAGCCCCAGATGACCGAATGTGGCCATGCTGACAGACGACACATACACGAAGCCTGGCGTTTGGGGAAACATGGGGTTTCAGTGCAGTTGATATCCAGCCTGGCTCAGGGACGCCTGCGTGGGGAGTCTGTTGTCTGAAGGTCCCTTCGCTTCGGGCTCACTGTGTCTCGTGGATGGCTCTCCAGCCTCTGTTTCCCATCAGCGCCATGGGCGACTGGACCAGATGCTCTGTGAGGACCTTGGTGGGGCTGTTCTGTGACAAGGTCACCCCGACAGAAGTGAAGGTCTGAGCAATGAAGTAGGCAAGGTGGCAGGGTCTCACCTGCATGGCCTCAGATGCCAGGCGGGGCTTTGAGCCTCGGCGGGAGAGGCAGCGGGAGTCACTGAAGACCCCCTGTCCTCACGGAGCTGGCACTCAGACCCCTCCCTTCCCTACCACCCAGAAATCCTGTGCGCCCTCTTGGGGCCCCCGCCCTCAGAGTGCCCAGAACACCAGAGCTTGCCCAGCATTGCTCTCAGAGTTCTGCAGTGACGAACAGTGGACACATCAGACCTTGGGCCAGGCCGTGGAGCCGGCAGCCTGGAGACCGCGACTCCCTCTGACTGTCCTTCCTCACGCTGCGTGATGGGCTCGACTTCAAGGACGGCTGGTGCCTTTGATCCCCCAGCCAGCGGGGAGCGTGTCAGGAACCAGGGCAACGATGCCAGCTCCGGCCCGACTTCTGAGCCTCACGGGCTGCTGGAAAGGGCCCAGGCTCTACCATCTGGGATTTCCCCGAGTGCCTCAGGGCAAGGCTGAGACTGTCCATCTCTGAATGTCTGCAGCTGCGCAATCTAGAGGTGGAAGCCAATCCACCTGCCCCCCTCAGGGTCTCAGTGCCCTGGGCAAACTGGACAGGCAACAGAGGTGGTGCCATGCAGCAGCTCCGGGCACCACCGAGTCAGACCATTTGGGGTGCTCACTGGCTGTGTGACCTTGGGCAAGTCACTCCAGCTCTCCGGGCCTGTTTCTCACCTGCCCCGAGAGGGCTCTGATGAGAGCTTGGGCCATGTCCCCAGGGGTCTGGCACGCAGTAGTTGGGGTTACTATCAAGTTTATTACTATGACCAGTTAGACCAGGTGAGTAGGGAGCATTTCCAGAGAGAAGGCTGAACCCCTACCATGTGAGCGGGAAAAGGTGCTTCAAGGGAAGCGTTAAGAGGAGGTGACAAGTGGACTGGGTTGTGAAGGATGAGTAGGAGTTTGCCCGGTAGAGAGGGTAGAGAGAAGGGCTAGTGCATGCAGGGTATGCTTGGGGACAGCAAGTTCAGTGCGTGCCAAGGCCAGAGGGAGGTGAAGCTGGAGGAATGCACTGAGGTCAGAGTCTGGGTACCTTGGTGTCAGGCTGAGGAAGGTGACGGGGATCTTGGAAGGTTTCTACGCAGGAGAGGCATCCTCAGGGTTGTGTTCAGGCAGATTAATTCGGCAGTGGCCACATAGCGTGGGGACGAGAAACGCAGGCTCTGGTTTTGTATTTCAGCTCTGCCTTTTTCCAGCTGGTGACCTTGGGCAAATCACGGTCCCCTTTTTGTCTCAATTTCCTCATTTGTGAACGGGACTTAAAATAGTACTGCAAGGATTAACCGAGATAACACAGGCCAAGCGTTCCGATAGTGCTGGGCGCACAGCGTGCCTGGTTCTTGTGTGGGGCAGACCGGAAGGGCAGAGAGCAGCTGGGCGCTACGGGGAGGCGGTGCCGGGTCCAGTGAGAGCCGCCGGGGGAGGGTGGCCACAGGCAGGGACGGGCCATGAGCACGGAGGAGAGCACTGGCCTGGGAGTCCAGCGGGCCTGGGTGACTCTTCCAGCTGTGTGATGCAGGACAGGCCCCTAGGTCTCTGAGCCTCAGTTTCTCTCCTCTGTGAAACGGGCCTGCTGACCTCCACTGCTCAGGCTCCTGGGGGACCTCTGTGAAGTGCATTCTGAACTTGAAACTGGCAGGAAGGGCAGAGGGAGCAGAGGAGGAGGCTGGAAGGCGAGAGCTCGGCAGGCAGTGGGGAAAGCTCGGGGATGGGGGACGTTCGCTGGTAATTAGAACGTGTGAACTTCAAAAAAGTTAATTAGTGAGGAAGCTGCTGCTGGAGCCAGGCTCAGGCTAGAGGGGGCCCTGGCAGCTACTGGAATTAATTACAGGTTGTGGTGGGAGAGTGGCAGCAGGGTGGGGGGACAGGAAGGAGCAGGGCTGGGGCAAGGAGGGTCTGAGGGGAAGGTGGAGGGAAGGCAGCATCCCAAGGTGAGCAAGGGCCCCGGGATGGGAGGAAGGCTGCTGCCAGGCAAACCAGGTCCGTCTCCCATCAGGCAAGGGGTGCTCAGCATCCCTGGGTGGCGTCTGGCTGAGGGTCTGGCTGGTGTGGCTCCATCTGAGCTTAGAGCAAGGCTGTGAAATTGAGGAGTGAGGGTTTCCATTTGGAGACACTCAAGAATCACTGGATGTCAGAGTGGGCAGGGCCCAGAGAGATGTACTTATTCACGCAACAGACATTTACTAGATGCCTGTCACTGTCAGAGCTCTGGACAAAGACAAGGAGCACACCAACAGCACAAAGTTAGGGCATACGTTCTCAGAGACCATGAAACTGGGAGAGTGTGACCACTGCAGGGAGAGAGATTGGATGGGGACTTCTCAGGGGAGGTGACAATGAAGCTAGAGGGTCAGAAAGGGGAGTTCTTGAAGGTCTTGGGAAGTCTCCCAAGCAGAGGGAACAGCAGGTGCAAAGGCCCTGGGGTGAAGTGTGCCTAAAGAGCCCGAGAACCAGGGCGAGATGAGACGGCATGGGGTGGTAGGTAGGGCCTTGCAGAGGACAGCGAGGGCTTTGGTTTATGCTGACAGAGACAAGGAGCCGTGCCAGGGTTCGGAGCAGGGGAGGCCAAGGTTTTCAATAGCTCCCTGCTGCTGCAGGGAAGGTGGCCCAGAGGGGCCAGAGCAGGCCGTGTGGGGCTGGTGAGGGCGCTCCTGGTCCTCCAGTGGGGAGAGGCCAGGTTCAGAGATGGAAAGGGCTTGCCCTGGGCCTCAGACTCGGGCAGTGCTGGCTGCAGCTCAGACGCCGGCCCCTGGTGTTCACAGCTGCAAAGAGCTGCAGTCCGCTCCCTGGCTCAGTTTCTGGGGGCAGCAGCGGGGCTGTGCAGGCAGTGGATGCTGAGTTCTATCGCAGCCCCTCCTCTTAAAGACAGGGAGTGACTTAAGTCCAGTCTACCTTGGGTCAACCTCTTTAGAATGAGGCACAGATTTCCTGAGGCCCGTGGTTCTAGGAGTAGGTGGGTTAAGAGTGATGGGACTGGACCTCAGTAGGCTGAGTTCTAAGGCTGGGAGGAGCCACCAGGAGGGAAGGTAAAGAGGAGGCTTTTAATGAGAGCAGCCTGGCCGGGGGAGGCGGAGAGCGCCCACTCATCCTGATTCCAAGCGGGCGCCCCAGGGGCCCTGCCCAAGGCTGGGTGAAGAGACTTTCTGCCAGGGCAGCCTGAGGAGGCTGGGCCCCACCTTGCTTGGCGCAGGGGCTGGGAGGGCCTGGGACAGACATTCTGGAGTCGAGATGAGCTCGTACCGGCTACAGGTGAGGAGAGCGGGACAGGGGTGTCCAGCCAATCCAGCCAACCTCAGCCACACTGGACTGGCCCTCTGCAGGCTACAGATCCAGCCTTGGCAGAGATGGAGGGGACAGGGCAGGGGACAGAGAGAGGTGGTCAGGGGAGGGAGGCGGTGACAGTCAGAGGAAGGTGGTCAGAGGTGCAGAGGCATGGGTAGTCCACAGATGCCTGCCAGCCAGGCCTGTGGGGACCTCGTCCTTCCTGGCCCTAGGGAAACTCTCAGGCTGGGGCAAAGCACTGGGGTGGGGGTCCCGGCAGGTGGTGGCTTGGTGGGGTTTGCATTCTCTGGTGGGTTTGGCACGTGTGGCCATGTCTGTTGTGAGGGGGGTAGGCTGGCTCCAAGGTCTTCTGAGAACTCCGGCATTGACCCATTCAGGGAAGGAGCCAGGACAGGGGAAGAACCAGGAATGGGGTGTATGCCTGTTGGGTGAGTGGGGTGGGTATTATGTTCCAGGGTGCACTCTGCCCTCATGGCCACAATCCCCACTGTCTTGTCCTTGACTCTCCGTGCACATGGTTTGAATGTGTCAGCATGCTGGTGATTCTGCTGAACTGCGTGACACTTGGCATGTACCAGCCGTGTGATGACATGGACTGCCTGTCAGAGCGCTGCAAGATCCTGCAGGTGAGGCCACCCGCCCCCCGCCCCCGCTGCGCCCCACCCACGATGCCCCGCCCACCCCATGCAGCACATCCCTACGACCTGCCCTCACTGAACTGACCGTCCTCACTCCCAGCTGCTTTTACCCAGTTCCCTCCATGATCCTCGTCTCCAGGCCCCTGCCCTAGTCCAGGCCCCCATATTCCCCCACTTCCTCCTCCTGGTCTCCCCAGTGTCTGGAGACCCCAACATTCCTCTACGGAAAGCCTGCCCTTCGCGCCCCAGTGCTGTTGGAATAAAGGCCAAGCTCCGTAACGGGTTCTCAGTGCCCTTTATGAGTGGGCCTCCAGTACCTCTCCTGGTCCCTCCTGTTCTCATCTCCTGAGGTCCTGGGCGGGACTCACCTTCGGCACCTGCCGGGACGCTGTGCAGTGCGTGCACACCGTAGTGCAGGGGTTAGGGTTATACCCATTTTACTAATGTCGTCTCCCTAGGAAAGCGAGCCCTCTGCCCGGTGTTTCCCAGGGCTCAGCAGATCCCAGGCAGCCAGGGCCTCAGAACCCCCTGGGGCACCTGGTAAAAATCCAGATCCCTGGCTCAGCCCAAACCTGCAGAATCAGCAGCTCTGGGGTGGGTCTGGGGTCCAAAGGGGGACAAGCTCCCACTGATTAGCCTCAGCGGGTACTAGGCTGGCTTCCCTTCCAGTGGGCGAGTTCACTGAGGACTCATCTCTGGGTGCCGCGTCTGTGTCCGCGGCACCCAGCCTCTGTCCCGGCACACAGTAGGTGTGCTCAGGGCTCGCTTGTTGAATTGAATTTACTGCAGCCCTTATCTATCCTGGAAAGGGGAATTCCACCCAGGTCCTGTCCTCGGGAGATACTCACCCCAGTTTATGGCTGGGGACACATGTGGGGCTCCTTTCTGAGCAGCGGAAGGCAGCACCGAGGCCTGCGCCTGGCGTGTGCGCCAGGCCTGTTTTGAGAAAGTTCCTTCCACGTGGCTTCGGAGTCAGATAGACCTGAGAGTCAGTTCCGCTCTGCCACTCACCTGCTGTGTAACCTGAGGCAAGTCGCTTAAACTCTCTGAGTCTCAGTTTCCTCATCTGTAACGTGGGACTATACATGGGGTCACTGTGAGAATTAGAAGGGAGAATTCAAGTCAGGTACGCAGCCCAGTGCTTGGCAATTATTAGGGAGAGCGTTTGTCCTAGCCCCATCTGGGTCCCTTGTCATCATACCTGGTTTTAGGGAACAAACAGTATAGGCTGTATTACCTTCTTCATTCCCCTCTCTGGGCCTCAGTTTCCTCATCTGTGAAATGACTGCATTGGATTAGTATCTCTGAGGTTCTCTTCCTGCCCAGGAGAAGGAGTTTCCAGGTCTTCCCCAGTTCCCTTGTGTCCACGACTGTGTCTCCACCTCACACTGTGGCTCCAACCCCTGGGTCCTGCTCTGGAACCTCACACTGTCCCTTGCTTCTTGCCTTCCTCCTGCCCTGCAGGTCTTCGATGACTTCATCTTCATCTTCTTTGCCATGGAGATGGTGCTCAAGATGGTAGCCCTGGGCATTTTTGGCAAGAAGTGCTACCTTGGGGACACGTGGAACCGACTGGACTTCTTCATTGTCATGGCTGGGTAGGTAGTGCACCAGGCAGGTCTGAGCCTCTGGTGCTTGCCAGACTTAATTTCAGTAATCCGTGGGGCATCCTGGTGACAGGGACGAAGCTGCGTGGCAATTTGAGACTGACGGGCATTCCTCCGTCCCCTCTCTGGTAAGTCGTGTGTCCTGCACTGCCAGCTGGCGCTGTCTGATTTACACTAACTGACTGACTTGAGAAAGCCAGTCACCCTCTTTAAACTTCGGTTCCTCGTCTGTAAAGTGGGGATAATAATAGAAGCTGCATCAAAATGAGCACCCAATACATGCTAGTGGCTCTTTTTTTTTTTTTTAATCCTCACCCGAGGACACTTTCCCATTTTTTGTTCAGGTAGAGTGGGAGGGAGAGAGAGGAACAGAGAAAGAGAGAGAAACATCGACGTGAAAGGAACACATCGAGTGGCTGCCACCCGCACAACCGACCAGGGCCGGGGACAAACTGCAACCGAGGTACGTGCCCTTAGCGGGAACCGAACCCGGGTCTCTCAGGACTGCAGGTCGACACTCTAACCGCTGAGCCAAAACGGCCAGGGCGCTAGCGGCTCTTATCATCCTAGGTCACC
The DNA here is from genome assembly GCF_014108415.1 of Molossus molossus. Taxonomy (NCBI): domain Eukaryota; kingdom Metazoa; phylum Chordata; class Mammalia; order Chiroptera; family Molossidae; genus Molossus; species Molossus molossus. The sequence goes on along the minus strand of NW_023425345.1, from coordinate 4,298,280 downwards.
CAGCAAGTCCGAGGTAGGCACAGGTTCAAGCACCGTCTGACTCCAAAGTATGATGGTTTCTTTTTTTGAATTAAAAAAAAATATTTTTCCTTTATTGATTTTAGAGAGAGAGGAAGGGAGAGGGAGAGAGACAGAAACATCGATGAGAGAGAACATCGATTGGCTGCCTCCTACGTGCCCCCCACTGGGGATCGGGCCCACAACCTGGGCATGTGCCCTGATCTGGAATCAAACCGGTGACCTCTTGGTGCATGGGTCGACACTCAACCACTGAGCCACACTAGCTGGGCCAAACTACGATGGTTTCTACCAAGACACAGCTACAGTCAGAGAGAGGCCAGGTTACAACTTAGCCCATTGGTACTGCCTGTGTCTTAGTCTGCTCGGTGCCTTGTTCCTGGTTTCCTGGGTCAAACCAGGCTGGTGGCCCATCCACGCTTTCATGCAATGACCAGGGCCAGTGCTGTCAGACTGGGCAGGACAGCAGGGTGTGGAAGACAGCAAACCCAGGCTGAGGCCTTGTCCTTCTCCAGCGTGTGTCCCCAACAGCTGCAAGGGTGAACGTGTCACACACACTGAGATGAGGGCTCTGGCAAACCGCTGTGGTTTTCTGAGAGCATCTCTGAGCCAGGCTCGGGGCTCGGGGGCTCGGGGACTTTCCTGAGGAAGTGACGCACAGAGCTGAAGGAGGAGCAGGCGTTAGCCATGCCCGGTAATGCATCAATATGGCAGAAGTGATGATGGGGGAGAGAAAAGGGCTGGAGGCCTATGAGTGTGTGTGGGTGTACCTATGTGTGAACATGCGAGAGCGTATGGGTGTCATTGTACACGAGAGTGTGCGAATGAGCATATGCGTGTGTGCGATGCCAGTGAGAAGGGGCAGGGAGGGTAGACAGGCACACTGAGAGGGGAGTCGGGAGCTCTCAGTCGCTGTGAAATTCCGCGGGTGCCTTCTGAAGTGAAATGATGTGTCCACTGGTGTTCACAGAAGTGTCGCACCTCTTCTGAGCATCCTTTCTGAGAGCTGCATTCAGTGTCACGACCACACTGTCAGCAGTGATTCCAACCTAACCAGGAGCGAGGCCGGCCGACGTGGCGTCTTGTGAACCGCGTCCCCCCTTTGCCAAGTTCCTCATTGTGGTTCTCATTTTGGTTTGGCTGGAGGACATCCTGAAGTCGTTTTTTTTAAAAGAAAAGTTATTTGGATAGTGTCATTCTCCAGTCTTGCCTCTGCAAACTCATTTCCCTCTGATCTCTGAGAGAAGGCTGGTTTTGTCCGGATGCGGATCTGGGTCCCGCAGAACCCGGCACACAGTGCCACTGGAATCTCAGGGGTGCTGCTGGGGAGTCCAGGACTGGGCTGGCTCCTCTTTCTCGGGAGACAGCTGCTTTTTTCTTGCCAGAAGCTCGGAGGGTTTTCTCCTTCCCGTCGTGATGCAGACGTTTCCCTAGGGTGGGTCTTGGTGTGAAAGGCTCCCCGTGGGGCCTTTTAGAACTCAAGGTGAGGAAAGGAAACTCTTTCATTTCTTCTTTGATTATTGTCCTTTCTCCTCTGGTCTCTCCTGAAATTCCCATTAATTGGGTACTTCCCTCCTCTGCCTCTTCCCCACATCTTTCCCCTTTTCCCTCACAGACTTCATCTGTGCGAGGGGGCAGTTCCTGGACTCGGCGGCCGTGTGAGTCACTGACCAGGGTCCCTCCCCCACGGGGGCGCCGGTGACAGGCTCATCTCCTCTGCGTCTTGTTAATTCCCGAGACCGCTTCTCATTCTGGGCTTCTTACTTTTCAGAGCCGCTTGGGTCTGTTTTTGTTTCGTGGATGCAATATTCCTGAGCACCTCCTTATGGATCCTAATTTAGGGTCCTTAGAAGTCCTTTCTTGATCCTGAAGCCAAAGCATAATTTCCAAGAAGTTTAAAAAATGACCCTCACACCAATCGTAGCAAGAAGATGTATCACGGGTTTATTCGGCTCCCTGTGCGGAACAGCAGGGCGGTGATCACGGAATGAGGAAAATGGGCACTGGAGCAAGATGTGGGATGAGAGCCCCAGGTCAGAATCAGAGCCGCTTAGCAAACGCCAGGGTGATAAGCCCGTCCCCTTTGGAACGATCTCTTCTATTGGGAAGAAATCACTAATGAAAATCTACAAGTTAATATGTAAATTCACAGCAGCCAGGCCTTTAATTAACAGTAAGTGGTGAATCAAAGGTCTATCCCCCTCATGAAATCATCATTAGAGGAGTCCGTTAAATAACGCTCAGAAACGACATCGCGCGCGAGAAATACTGCCCTCCCTTTGCTTTCTTTCCAACTTTTAGGAGAATTTTGATTAACTCCTGTTTCAAGGAAGTCATCTGTTTTGCTGGCTCCGCTCACTGCCTCCCTTGAGTGCCCCCCTGCCCTCTGACTTGAGTCTTCTCTGTTGCTCAGTCATCCCCGCCTCTGCTCACATTTATAAATTAGGACCCAAGCTGAGCAGAGAGCCGGCCTGGCTTCAGCACTGTGTTGAGGTCTCTGTTTGATATTTTTTCTTGGTCCTTAGGGTGGGGTCCGTGGGCCAGCATCCTCCTGGGGGTTATGGAGAGCTGGGCACATGAGGGGTTGCGTAGGGTCCCATGCTTGGTTTAATGCCTGGCTGTCACCATTCATTAATTCTTTATACATTTTGAACCAGGGACCCTGCATTTTCATTTAGCACTGGGCCTCACAGATTATGTGGCTGGTCCTGGCTGGGGGCAGGTACCATGAAGACCCATGTGTGGGATGCTGGGGACCAGGTGACTCAGCCCTGTCCCCAAGGTCCTCTCCATCCTTTGCGCATGAGTGAAGAGGTAGGATGGGAAGGCACAACCCCAGGCTCCAGAGTCCAGCCCTCAGTTCTGCTCCCACTCAAGACCTGTCCCCAGAGCTGCCCGCTCACCCCCCGCGGTCCCAGCCAGGCTTGGTGCTATAAATGTTCTGTTTCCCGAGTAACAAGCCTGACATCCAAAGGTTTTTTTTTCATTCCTTCCTGCTCCGCCCCTTCCCCAAATTACTGGCTCCTTCAAGCTCCAGAGGAGACAGAGCCCCCACACTGGAAGGTTCCTTAGAGGTCAGAGCCTTGCTCTCCCATCCGCTCAGCCCTCCTGCTCCCACCCTGCCACCGCGAGAACAAGCCAGCTGCTCCCAGCCTGGGACAGTCTGATACGTTAGAAAGTTTTTTCTTCACGGAGCTCAGCTTTGTCTTCCTGTAGCTCCCACCTGATGAAACCATTCATCCATGTATTCATCACAAAATCAGCGTTTATTGAGCACCTACTACATGCCAGGCCTTGTGCTTGGCAGTGGGGACAAGACAGATGCCACTGTGATCTCACGGAGCTCCCGGTTTAGAAAATGTATGCAAAACGGATAAAAAGGTTCTAAATAAATTCTAAATTGGGATCAGTGCTATACCAAAGAAGTAGAGAGGGTCATGAGGGCATGGGATAGAGACCCGATTTAGGCAGGGGTGTCAGCAAAGCCCTCAGAGGGAGAGAGGCCAGGCAGTGGGGGCAGGCCATCTCAGGCAGAGGAGACAGCACGCAGAAGGCCTGAAGGGGCTATTTGAGGATGGGGGAGCAGAGCAGAGAGTATGTTGGAGCCCAGGGTTCCCAAGGGTAGGTGGGTGCTGAGGAATGAAGCCAGAGAGGAGGGCAGGGACCTGATCCTACAGGGAGGCCTGGAGCCTGCGGTCAGGAGCGTCCCTGATAAACCCATGACTCCTTCAGAATTTGGCAGGTGACTCCCTTCCTCCCCGAGTCTCCTGTTCTCCACATGAAATGTCCCCCGCACCTCCCACCATTTGTCAAAGGACAGGTAAGGAGGCCTCACATCCTGGACTCACTTCAGTGACCAAGGCAGTCTTGGTCCCTGGCCAGGGAGCAGGACCCAGCCTCCCAGTGATGACTTACCAGAATGGATGGCCTTTGTCCCAGGGTGGTGTGGGACTGTGGTGACCTGCTGAGTGGCCGTGCTCTCTGTCACCCCCAGGTGGTGTTCAACCTCCAAGCCAGGTCTCTCCCACCCTGGAACGAACTAAATACAGTTGATTTTTTAAAAAACCAAATACCAAACTTTGCATTTATTGCTATTAATTTCGTCTTCCAATGACCACTTGGAGACCTGACTCATCACGTTTACTCTCTGGGTTGGGTCAGCCCAGGACGGCAGGAGACCCTTCCAGTGTATGACAGCCTGGCAATCACTGGACAGTAGTTAAGCCCATCTCACTGTCTTATTTAAGCTACATTTTTCTGTCTTTGTCCATTAGGGGGTCATGAAATATTCAGTGACATTCTTGTTGAACTTGAGATATTCTTTACCTACATATCTCCCCTGGTGCCTCATGCTGGTAATTCTACCTCCTTCCCTAACCCAAAACATGAAATGGCCATTGCCAGCTGTGGGAGGGGCCTGGGCACCTACATATTAAAAGCTTCCCCATGCCTTTGTCAGTGTGGCTCCGTGGTTAGAGCTTCGGCCCTTGGACTGAGGGTCATGGGGTTGATCCCCAGTCAGGGCATGTATGGGAGGCAACTGATATTTCTCTCTCTCTCTCTCTCTCTCCCCCTCCCTCCCTACCTCCCTAAAAAAAAATCAATGGAAAAAATATCCTCGGGTGAGGATTAACACACACACACACACACACACACACACACACACACACACACCTTCCCCAAGAATTCCACTGCTGTCTCTAGGGGGAACCAGGACCGGAGGGCCGGCTGCAGGGACCTCTCCAGAATGAGGCGGAGGCAGAGCCTTGCCAAGGGCATGGCTGGCGTGGGCCCCACCTCAGACGAGGCGGAACAGGAGCCACCCTAAGTCCGTGAAAGCCTTTCAGAGCTCCGACTGGGGCTGGGAAGCGTCAAATGGAGCAGCTGAGGGACAAGTGTGAGCAGATTGGGAAAGGGCAACCTCCCCAAACCTCAAATACATGCAGAGCCTTGCACCCCTCCTCAGTGCTCCTCAAAATTCAAGGAACAACAGAGAACTGGCGTCCAGGTTAAAACAGATTCCTGGGCCTCACCCCGGGGATCCGGACCCAGCAGGTACAGCAGGCCTGGGAAGCTCCGTTTAGCCAGCTGCTCCGGTGGCCCTGCGGCAGGTGCGCTCGTCCACTGGCCCCTCGGATTCTGGGAGCACGGGGGGGGGGGGGGGGGGGCTGGGGAGGGCTCCCTCTCTGATCTGCATGCAGGATCCAAATTAATTCTCGTGACAAGTAAATGTACTTTGTGAACAGAACAGGGGGACTCCTCGTGAGGATTTCTATTATTAACAATATTAACACAAATAGCAGTAATGTCAGTCACTCAGCACCTGGCCAAGGAGCAGGAAGGAGAGGCCGGAGCAGGATTTGTCACGCTCTGGAAACATCTCCCGTGCGCACAGCTTCCCCACCGACTCTCACAGGCTCTTGGGAAACAAAACGTCAATAAGAATTATTCCTCAGCCCTGGACTAGAGCTTTCTGAAAAGACCAGGCAGGCACGTCTGCTCTGCGGTGGCTTGCTGAGAGTTCCTTTTGTCCAAAGTGCCCCATCAGTGGGACTTTAAAAAGCAAAGGGAATTGAATCCTCCTAGGCATCATTCGGGGTGTGATAAAAATAAGAGCGTCTGCTGATTGCTGAGTACTCACTGTGGGCCGATGCTGGGTGTGATCTGGTCTAGTCTTTCAACTAGCCTGTGCGGGAGGGACTCGCGTAAGTTCCATTTCACGGGAGATGGGAGTGGGGTGGTGTGGGCACAGGAACAGGGAATGACCTGCTCAAGGTCACGGGCTGGTAAAGGGCACAGCAGGAGTTGAACACAGGGAGCTTGGCTCCACGGGCTGGGATCGAGTCCTGGTTCTGTGTAAACTGCTGGGTGTACTTGTCAGGATGCACTTGGCTGCAAGTAACCAAACATCCAATCAACGGTGGCTCCAGCAAATTCTGGGGTGTTTTTTCTGATATAACATGAAGTTTTGAGGTTGGTGGTTAACTAGTGGTAGTTATGTGATGTCCTGGTGACTTTTCGGGCCTTTCTTTTTTTTTCCTTTTTTAAGTATGTTTTTACTGATTTTTTAAAGAGAGAGGGAAGGGAGAGAGAGATAGAAAAATCCATGTGAGAAACATCGATCAGCTGCCTCCTGCACGACCCTTACTGGGGATCAAGCCTGCAACCCCGGCATGTGGCCTGGCTGGGAATCGAAACGGGACCTCTTAGTCCATGGGTGACCCTCAGTCCACTGACCTACATTGGCCAGGCTTCAGGCCTTTCTTCATGGTCACAAGGTGGCTACTGAAGCTGCAGGCATCATGTCTGCATCGAAGGCAGGGAGACAGGGACATAGGGCTATGCCAGCTGCACTTGTCCAGTTGGATCAGGAAAACAACATTTTCTTTCCTAGATCCTTCCCCCAGTTGCAGCACACTTGGCCAAAACTGGGTCTTATGGCCATTCTTAGCTGCAAGGGAAGCTAGGAAATAGGAAACACCACTGAATTTGGCTAAATCAACCAAGAGTTGTTTTCTGGGGCCAGGCAAGATTGGAAGGAGAGAATGCATATCGGGTGGGCACCTCTCAGAGTCTGCTACATTCCTCTCCCAGGGCCTAAATTTCTTAGTCTGCTCCCAGCCAAAGCTGTGGCCCTACCATGTCTCCAAGCCCTGGTCTGGGTCTTCAGACTGGGCATGACGTGTAATCTGTTGAAAAATCTAAAGTCAAATACCAACTGGTGCAAGCTCCGCAGAGGTCTGTGCCTGCCAGCAGACCTGGCTGTGGTTCTGCACATGATAGGGTCATTGCTGGGGCTGTTTCCAGAGGCCATTGCAGCCAGCCTCCCTCCTGTGTGGCTCTCTGTGCATTATCTGTGGGTCAGGGAAATACTCTGTGTGTCAGCAGGCCCAGCACCCTGCAGGCCATGACACCGACTTTACACCCTTATTTGTAAGGGTTGTACAGGTCTGTCCCCAATAAGAACTGGGTGCTCCGAGAGCAGGGCTGAGGCTGAGTCATCTTCCTGGAGTCCCCAGAGCCTCCCCCTGGCCAGCTCCATGACGTTGGTTTCATATCTGTTGTGTCCAGGCACCGCAGAGCTAGGGGAGGGGATTGGGGCCATTTTCTTTGAGCTCAACTGACTGTTGGGTGGGTGTGGACCTGGGAAGGTTCCAGTGGGAACCTTGGTGTGGATGATTTCTCATTTGCATATGGAGAAGAGTGGGAGAGAGAGTGATGATCACTGCTCAGGTCCGTTTCTATGGAAACAGGATGCTAGATGCCATGGGGGAGGGGGGTTAGTCAGCAGACATTCTCAGGCCACAAGTTGAAAAGCCAGACCCCAGTCAGTCATGACTCTGGCAGGGCTCTCTCTGTTATACAGGATGGGAATTTGCCAAACCTGTTTCAAGGTAGTTTATCATTTTTACCAAAAGCTGAAGGGGTCTCTGGCTTCAAGTCCTGCTTGACCCAGAATCCTGAAAGACGTCACCAGTGTGTCCTCCCATCCCACCACTGCTCATTTCTCTGTGCCAACCTCCATCTCTGGCTGCTTTTCTCGCGGGTGGTAGGTGGCCGGTAGTCCTGGGGTTCACAGATTACTTCCTCAGGTTCAACACAAAGCCTCCTTTCCTTCCAGGCCACTCCAGTGAGTGCAGAATTGACCCTGCTGGGCTTGGATTGGCTGGTGTGGGTCATGTGCTCATCTCTGAACCAATCACCGGGGCCAGAATGAGGCAGCACTTTGGCCAGATCTAGATCAAGGTCCACAGCAGCATTTGGTCTGAGGTCTGCCCCACCCATGCTATGTGGCCTAGGAGTGGGGAGGATCGGCTTGGCGAATCACAGAACTCTTTTTTTTTCTCCCTTTATTGATTTTAGAGAGAGAGGAAGGGAGAGGGAGAGATAGAAACATCTATGAGAGAGAATATTGATTAGCCGCCTCCTGAATCCCCCCCTCCCCCATTCCCCACCCAGACCTGATCCACAACCTGGGCATGTGCCTTGACGGGGAATCGAACCAGCGACCCCTTGGTGCATGGGTTGACGCTCACCCACTGAGCGCTCACCCACTGAGCCATACCGGTTGGACAAATCCCAGAATTCTTACCCCAAGAGCAGAGAAAGGACCTTGGGGCAGGCATTAACCATGCACTTCCTCTTAGGTGGTTTACCAGAACTCATATTTGCTAACTGGGCTGGGCACTCTGACATCCTCGCTATCCTGAGCACTTGGGGTTGGTAATCCTGTTTTGTAGATGAGAACTGGAGGCTCAGAGAGATTTGCAGCCGCCCCAGCCCACATGCCTGTATGAGCCAGATCTGGGATGTGCTCAGGTGCAACTGCTTGCAGAGTTGGGCTGCCTCACAGTGTGAGGGTTTTACCCTTACAAGCCCAAATATCCTACCCGCCCTGCCCCGGAGGAGCTCCGAGGGGTGAGGGTCCCTGGGGAGGGCCATTTCTCCCTTGGTAGAGCTGAGAGTGTGTCTATTGTGCGGTGGTGCCAAGAATCCCACGGGAAAATGAAGCTAAATTTCACGTGAGGTAGATATAAGGTATATTTGGGACATATTCTAAAAAGTCATATATTGTTTATCTGATGTTCAAACTTAACTGAGCATCCTGTATTTATATGGCAACTCTACTCAGAGATAAAGTCACGGGAGTGTTGTCACCTGAGTGGAACCCTGGGGAGAGAGGGTCCCGGGTCTTCTGCTGCTGAGGTCCCTGGAGCTGCCTTGGTTCCCGCCTGCCCGGGATCTGTCTGTGCAGCCCGTCCTTGAACTTTATAGCCCTTAATTCCCCCTTTACTCTGAACTTGACCTAAGTGGGTTTCAGAACAGCCTTTTCTTTATCAGTCTTGTGGGCTTAATTACCCCTGGTCTTCTGGTCTCATAGGATTTATGTGATAATATATGAGTGAAAATGACCCATAAATCAGTGCTGGCCAAAGTCAAGCATTAATGTCATTATTCTCTAATTTTCACTCTCCGTTATTTCCTCCCCCCCACGCTCCCTCCACTGAACACCTACGTGCCAGGTGCAGGGAGAGAGGCATAGGCTGGTGGTCTAGTTACCAACCAACAGGCGCCTGAGTCATCAGAGCTGCCTCCTGACAGATGATCGCTCTCTCCAGCATCTCAGCTTCCTTTCCATTAGCTACATCTTAAATTACATTTTAAGAAAGCCCCCGTGGGCCCCTTGAAAAGATTGAGGAAACACCCTATTTTTATCAGCAACACACAGAAATCATCTCCTGGGAGGGGTATTTCCTGGAAAGACGTTAAATCTCAGTCATTGATGTTGTTTCATGTTAGCTCCAAGCTTTTGTTCCCATCTCTCGTCCTTCAAGCTATTTGTTTGACAAGCTGGCGATGGGGAGCCCTGGGCGGGGCGCTGGGGACCCAGCTGGGACTGTGAGCTGGCCCCGGCTCTGGCTCCGAGGAACAGGGACATGACAGAGCAGGCCTCGGAGCCGGAGATGCCCTCATAGAGGCGCAGGGGGACACAGGCCCGAGAGCTCTACTCTGCTCGGGGTGGGATCTGGAAAGCGGGGAAGGGCATGGTCAGTTCCCAGACAAGTGGTCTGGAAACAGCATGGTGCACTCTGGGAGCTGGAGAGGTTCGGATGTCCCTCGAATGCAGGGCAAGTGGTGGGCAGTGCTGGGATTGTGCCAGAGCTTCCAGAGGCCCTTACTGCCTGGGCTTTCTCTGGCAGGAGGCGGATCCAGGGGAGGGTGAAAGCAGGCATCATGTGATTTGTGGGCAGGTGTGACCTGAGGCAGCGAGTGAGGCTGTGCTGTATGTAATGTAGCTGACACTGCCTCGGCTTGTGCCAGGCACTGTTCTAAGCACTGAGTCCACACAGGAACACTTGCATCCTCCCCACACCCCTGTGAGGTCAGCTCAGTGGCTTGCTGAGGTCACGTGGTGCACTAGAAGCAGAGCTGGGATTGGAACCCAGGCTCCACGCTCTGACCACTGGCCGCCCCGCCCCACGCTCTGACCACTGGCCGTCCCGCCCCACGCTCTGACCACTGGCCGTCCCGCCCCACGCTCTAGCCACTGGCCGCCCCGCCCCACGCTCCACGCTCTGACCACTGGCCGCCCCGCCCCACGCTCTGACCACTGGCCGTCCCGCCCCACGCTCTAGCCACTGGCCGCCCCGCCCCACGCTCCACGCTCTGACCACTGGCCGCCCCGCCCCATGCTCCACGCTCTGACCACTGGCCGCCCCGCCCCATGCTCCACGCTCTGACCACTGGCCGCCCCGCCCCACGCTCTGACCACTGGCCGCCCCGCCCCATGCTCCACCCTCTGACCACTGGCCGCCCCGCCCCACGCTTTAGCCACTGGCTGCCCCGCCCCACGCTCTGACACTGGACGCACCGCCCCACGCTCTGACACTGGATGCACCGCCCCACGCTCTAGCCACTGGACGCCCCGCCCCACGCTCTGACACTGGACGCACCGCCCCACGCTCTGACCACTGGCCGCCCCGCCCCACGCTCTAGCCACTGGCCGCCCCGCCCCACGCTCTGACCACTGGACGCCCCGCCCCATGCTCTGACCACTGGGAGTCCCGCCCCACGCTCTGACACTGGACGCACCGCCCCTGTGCTGGCCCCATTCCACATGCTGCCATGTGTGTTGTACTTACTGGCCATCTAGGGGGTGCTCAGGAGCCAGAAGGTGGCCTGGCCTGGTGACTGATGAGGTGGGGGATTGTCACAGAGCCCCTGGATCCCCCACTACCTGGCTATGTGACCTGAGCTCTTCTGCGCCTCAGTTCCTGGCCGCAGGGGGCTCCATAATCCCTCCGCGGGGAGCTGTGTAAAGCGCTCCGCACAGGCACAGTGAGTGCCCAGGGGCCCCTCTCAGCCAGGACTCGGAGTTGCTAGTGGCAGAAGCCCAGTGCAGACGGGCACGGCCCCAAAGGGAACAGACTGGCGCGCAGAAATGGGAAGCACAGAGGGCGGATCAGGATTCGGGTACAGCTGGAGGGAGTGGCCGGACCATATGGTCAGGATCCTGCCTCTCTGCAGCGCTGGCCTCAGCCTCCCTTCGTGTTGGCAACATTCTCAGGCCACCACAGAGGCAAGATGGCCATTAGCACCTCCGGTTTCCAGGCCGTGGCTCAGCCCGGGAGGGCTCCTCTTCCCTGCGGAGCCTGCTCGGCTGGGTGTGCCTGGGCTCGTGTGCGCATCCGGAGCCAGTCGCGGTGGCCAGGGGACTGCGTCCTGGGTGGACTAGGCCTGGGTCTCTGGGCCTCTCCTGGACCCAGGGGGAACGGGGAGTGAAGGAGGGCGGTCCGCAGCAGGAACAAGAGCGAGTGTCCACCCTCCAGCCCCAGCCCAGCATGGCTGCAGCTGAGTCCCTCTCCCCAGATGACACCTGGGAACCGGCGCAGCCACTCTGCCCCTGGGGTGATGTCAGGACGAAAGTGCTCCCTTTACAGCAAAATTACTTACCTCATTAGGCACTGGGGAGCTGGCAGGAGGTAGTGGGGGTTTTGTTGACTTCTTTTAGACTTTTAGCACTGAAGCAGTGTGATAAAGTAACTGTGTAATTAGGAATTAATTTCTCACTCCCGCAAGCGAAGTCTTGAGGCCTGAAGGAAGGCAGTCCAGTGGTTACTCACCCACAGGGGCCCCTCTTTACCTTCCCCTGTATGTATGTATGTATGTATGTATGTATGTATTTATTTCCTCACCCGAAGACATTTTTGCATTTATCTTCAGATAGAGCGGGAGGGAGAGAGTAGGGAAGAGAGAGAAACATCGATGTGAGAGGGACACATCGACTGGTTGCCACCCACACAACCCCAACTGGGACGGGGACAAACTGCAACCGAAGTACGTGCCCTTAGCGGGAACTGAACTCGGGACTCTGTTCCGCAGGCCGATGCTCTAACCGCTGAGCAAACCAGCCAGGGCTACCTTCCCCCTTTTTTAGGGCGAGACACTCCTACAGCTGTCATTCAGGGTGGGAGGAGGAGGGGTAGAAGAGGGCAGGAGAGCACCAGTCACAGGTGTTACTCCTGCTCCTGTTCCCAGGGTACCTGCTGTGTGCCAGGGGCTGGTGCCAGAGCTGTGTCTGAGGAGGAGAGGTACCTGGCCAGCACGCAACCAACCCATGGATGGTACCGCAGCCCCTGCCCTCACTGGTCCACTTCTGAGGACCACATGGTCTCTCGGGGGTCCTGCTGGGATGGCAACCTCATTGCCCATTGCGGTCACCTCGTGAACAGCCCCTCACTGACTTTTCTCCCTCCTCCTCCTCCCTCACTGTGCTCCCTGGGATCACCTTCCAGATAAACTGCTGCTCCCAAGTCCTTGGCCCCGGGGCCTGCTTGGGAGAACCCGAACTACCCGGGGTGTGGAAGGAGCCAGAGCAGAGAGGGGTGAATTCAGCCTGGGGTGCAAAGAGGGCGTGGCCGAGGCTTCAGGGAGGAGGTGTTTGGAAGGAAGGATGGGTGTGAGGGGAAAGGGCACTGCGCAGAGGTGATGGGGCAGAGAAGGGTGTGTCTAGGGAGCTCAGAGGGGCTGGCAGATGCCTGGAGGAGGAGCAGGGTTGGGGGAGGGGACAGAGGCCGACTGGAAGGCCTTGGAGGCTGTGGCCAAGGCCTTGGTCTTTGCTATGAGGGCAGTGGGGAGACGTTGAAGGTTTTACTTGGGGAGCGATAGCTAGATTTGCATTTTAGGAGGTTTTCTCCTGCTGAGGATGGGCTGTGGGGGGAGGAGGCAGGAGGCAGGAGGCAGGAGACCACCTGGAGGGCTGTCAAGAGTGAGTGATGGCTGCCCTGGGCAGGGGTGGTGGAGCTGTGGGCAGACTGTCCCACGTTGGGCTTGTTGGTGTGCTTCCCACACCAGAGAGTAAAACCCACAGTTCTCTCCCAGCTCCATGCTCTCCTCATCTCTTCCCATCCTGTCCAGTGCATCCTCTTCCTCTCAGAGAAGAATGAGAATGCCTGGAGTTTTTACTGTGCACCTACTGTGTGCTCTTTATCGCTGAATGCGTTTACACCCGGGCTTGTTCCCCCACACAGGGGAGGCAACTGCAGCAAACACCCCCAAAGGTGCATGGAATTAGAACCTGGGTGGAATGTTTAAGCAAGTGGATTCCCTTGAAGGTCCACAATGCCAAGATGGTTCATGCTGCTAAGAAATCAGTAATTCATCACACTTCCCCTTTTGACTTGACTGGCTGGGAGCTCAGACAGAGCTAAGATCTTGACACTAAATTATTCTCCAAGGAATTTCTCTTGGGGGCTTTTCAGTGGGGACCCTGAGGGCTGCAACTGATGAGGTCTTGGGAATTTTTGCAGAAGGTGTGTTCCCACGCTGAAGACCTAGAGGGTCAGGAGAGCGGTGAAGGGCAGGGGCCATGTTGGATGCCCCTCACTTAATGAAGAACCAGTAGCCCCAGACTGGACCGTGGGTTCTGTGGGAGGGACGTGGAGCGCGGGCAGCAGTGTGGGATGGGGAGTCAGACCAGACAGGGTTGTCCTGAGGGCTCTCCTAGCAGCTCTGCCGGGTGGCTTGTGGCTGTGGCCTACCCTGGTGCAGGGGAGCATGAAAAGGGTTGGTGTGGATTCAGGTCACATGGGAAGCTCAAACAGGTTAACGCAGGCTGAGAACGAGAACAGTCCTGGGCAGGCAGCAGGCCTTCAAAACCCATTTGCTTTTTTTTTTTTTATCCTCACCCGATGACATTTTTGCATTTATCTTCAGATAAAGCGGGAGGGAGAGAGGGGGTAAGAGAGAGAGAAACATTGATGTGAGAGAGACGCATCGAGTGGTTGCCACCCACACAACCCCAACCGGGCCAGGGACAAACTGCAACCGAGGTACATGCCCTTAGTGGGAACCGAACCCGGGACTCTCTGGTCCGCTGGCTGACGCTCTAACCGCTGAGCCAAACCAGGCAGGGCAAAACCCATTTGCTTTTTCCTGTCTAACCAGCCTCTATGAAGCGTCTATTTATTTTTATTGTGAGACTTCACGGGGATGGGAACCAGTTCTGGTCTGGCACCTGCTGGAGCTCAGCAGGTGAGCGCCGGGGCCCCTGAGACGTAATACCAGGGTAGGTTCAATCTGGCATGGGCTGGAACCCTGCCTCCAGCACACTCAGCAGCACGTGAACAGCCTGGGTGACCCAGCTCTCCCCAGGGCCTGGTGCTGCCTCCGTAGGCAGGATGGAGAGAGCCTGGGCTGGAGGAAGAGGGCTGAGCTCCTGGGTGTGGGGTGTGGGGGAGGGGCTGGTTGGAGCTGAGCCCGGGCGGCCTGCGATGGGGTGCAGTGGTGGCTCTCCTAAGCCTGGTGTGTGTGCGCATCAGTGTAGGAGCGCCTGTTTGTGTGCCCATGTGTGCCACCCCCGCAGCGCCTTCATCACACATATCTCCTTGGCTGCCTGGAGAGCTCTTTCTACAAAATAGGAAAATGACAGTTTGGTTCACCCACACGCGGAATCCTCATACAGCTCCACTCCCTCAATGCCCCCTTCTCAGATCATCCTCTGCCCTCATTCACTGCCCCCTACCCCCCCTCAGCTCCCCCACTCCGCCTGGCTGCTGCCCCTGGCACCCCTGGCTCTCCCTTCTTTTCTTCCTCCCTCCCTCCTCCTGTGATCACCCAGGTCTCTGTCTCTAGTTCCTGGTCTCTGTCACTTTTTATTTTTGGTCACGCCCCCTCATCTGAATTTGGGCTTTGGTAGGAGTGTGTGTTACATATGAGGGTGTCCAAGGAGTGAGAGTGTGTGTGCACCAGTGGTTGTGTGCAGGTGTGTGATTCTCTGTGTGTGTGTGTAAAGGGGAATGGAGAGAGAGGGAGGGGGAGAGAGAGAGAGACGGAGAGAACGGAGCCAGAACCTGTGCCCTAGAAAGCTGGGGGATGGATGAGGCATTTCAGGCAAAGGAAGCTTTCACTCAATTACTCTTCAAGCAGCGGGAGGGGGTGGCGGCTTTACAACAATCGGACAGGTTTGCATGGTGCGGAGAAAAAGCCTTCATTTCCTTTTCACTTCCTGCTAAGGGTGTGACAGGTGGAGCTGGCAGCAGGGCTGGAACCCTGGGGTGGGGCTGGGGTTTGAGGGAAGGGTTTGGTGAGTGGGGCACTGGGGTCAGGCTGAGGCCACAGGCCCTGGGTCAGTGGGGGTGGGGGGCAGGGAGCAACTGAACAGGTAGGATCTGGTGGAAGGGTAGGGAACCAGAGAGGGGACCCGAGATCTGCTTCCTGTGGAGATCTGGGAACCCATCCAGGAGGAGGCAAGGTGCCTCCTGGAGCCGCAGGGCTGGCTGACCGCAGGGCTGGCGGGCGGGCCTGTTTGGTGAAGCCCAGAGGAAGACAGCGAGGACTAGGGCCGCAGTGAGGGCTCCAGTGCTGCCTGCCTTTGAGTCTCCCCTGTCTGGGTGGGGGCCGGGACTGTCATTCTCGGGTTCCCTTTCACCGGCACTGTCTTGGTTCAGCGGGGACTGTCGTGTGAAGAACTTCCAGGACTCCAGGGGCAACTGCACAGAACCGCAAAGCATAGACAAGTGTTCAGCGGATAGGGATGAGGACCGTGGTGTCCAGTGGCCATCGGGCCAGCCCAGGGAGCTCGCTCCTCAGTCCTCCCTCTGGGGAATGCACCTGACCCTCCCTGTTTCAGAGGCTGCTCTGGAAGTGGGGACAGGAGCCACCTGGCCCAGTGCTGGCACACGGCAGGGACCCAGGGCCTCTGCTCCTCTGTCTCTCTGCCCCCAACAACTACTGGTCCTCAGGGCATTCTAGGATGTCACCAGCCCCTGCTCACAGAGAATGAGACAGCTCAAGGCCACACAGCAGACTGGGCACAACCTGGATTCTGATCTCCTTTCCTACTTACCCCTCCCAGGCAGGCACACAGGGTGGGTGTGGGTGGCCAGAGGCGTCTGTGTCTGGCCCGTGGCCCTGCCTGGCCTCCTGCACCATCCTCACTCTCTTCCCCTTTCTCCACAGGATGGTGGAGTACTCGCTGGACCTTCAGAACATCAACCTGTCCGCCATCCGCACTGTGCGTGTCCTGAGGCCCCTCAAAGCCATCAACCGTGTTCCCAGTGAGTTGGTGCCCCTCCCCCACCCCTGGCTCACAGAGACACCCATTCACCCAGAAAAGACTGACCAGCACCTTTCATGTACACACCCATGTGCACACACACCCATGCTGGGCATGGGACACCTCAGTGACCACACAGATGTTGGTCCTTCTCCCACAGGGCTTATGGGTGTGTGTGTTGGAGCCTGAAGATGCTGATGGGTGGCCTCAATGCCTGAGTCCCAGAAGAGCTTGGATTGCAGCATGCTGGGAACCTGGCTTTTCAGGAGCCAGGTTCTTTGGGGGGAGGTAGTTGTCACAGAGGGCAAAGTGTGAAAAGAAGCTGCTTTGTTTTTTTTTTTTTTAAATCCTCACCCGAGAATATTTTTCTATTTATCTTCAGATAGAGTGGGAAGGAGAGAGAGAAGGGGGGGGAGAGAGAGAGAGAGAGAGAGAGAGAGAGAGAGAGAGAGAAACAGAAACATTGATGTGTGAGGGAGACACCTCGACTGGCTGCCTCCTGCACAACCCTGACCAGGGCCACGGACCGAACTGCAACCAGGGTACATGACCTTGACCAAAATCAAACCTGCGACTCTTTGATCTGTGGGCTGACGCTCTAACTGCTGAGCCAAACTGGCCAGGGCAAGAAGCTGCTTAGTTTGAGGGAGGACATGATGTAGGAGAGAGTCCCCAGATTCCCTCACTTGTGCTAAGTGACTTAGAACTTGAGCTTCATCACCCACCCACATGTGAAAGGTGTGCACATGTGCGGGTGTGTGTGTGCACATGTGGAGGGATGTGCACACGGGTGTGTACATGTCAGGTGGTGTGCACATGTGGGAGTGTACATGTGAGGGATGTGCACATGTGAAGGGTGTGCACATGTGAGGGGTGTGCACATGTGGGGGTGTGCATATATGTGACACATGAGCACATAAGGAGTGTGTGGGCAGGTGTGTCCCCTTCCTCCCTCTCCCACTGTGCAGGAGCTCATTAGATGGCTCCTGGCTGTGGAGGCCACTTTCAAGCCCCTGGCGCCAGCCTGCCTGGTTCTCTGAGAAGGGCAGGCTGGGCCCTGCGCTCCTTCCTGGAGGCTCCATTTTGGAGGCTGCAGGGACCAAAGAGCCCAGAGAGGAGTGGGTCCTTCCTCAGGGGCCTCCATCCTGCTAACAGGTGGCACTGGGAGGCTCGTGGTGGACGTAGCTGGGCTGCCTGTTTCCACTCTGAGCAGATCCCACCTCAGCTGATGAGCAATCTCGCTCTCAGAACCTGGTGTGGGGAGTCCTGGGAGCACATATACTCTGGGATCCAAAATAAAACCAGTGCACTCCCTCCCCCCGACTTAGAGACTCCCCATTGCTCCCTTGGAAAGGGGACTTAAGGTAAATTCATATTCTGAGTAACTTGATTGACAGGAGCCTCAGGCAGTTAGGGCAGGTCCATTGATCCAGCTTCCCATTTACAGGAGGGGCAGCTGTGTACCCAGGTGCCATGCCCTCTGCCCAGAGTCACCGGGAATGAATGACCTGGGGGACACAGTCTCTTTGAAGTGCTTCCTAGAGAGGTTTGGTGGGTTGCCTCCTTTTTTTCTAGATGTTTCCCTGAAACATTCCACATCCTCCCCTGTTTCTCTAGAGCTGCTTGTACCTCGAGACTCATTCTTTTGCATCAGTAGCCCAGAGCTTTCAAGTTCGCCACTAGATGGCAGGCTGGAGAGTTGAGAATAGGCAAAGTCAAATTATAGGTTATTAGTTACAAGGCTGTGGAGAGTGGGGGGTGGCTGCCTGCCGTTTAAAAAGTAGTTTAAAAACACGATCAACCAGGAGGACTCAGCTGGGTCGCCAGGGAATGCAAGTTCTGGTTTTCAGCTCTGTCAGGAGCTTGTCTTGTGACCTGGCAAGTCCCTTTGTGTCTCTGGGCCGCAGGTCCCCCTCTTGCACAAAGCAGGAGGAAGGGCTCAGTTAAATGTGTGGTTTTAAACTGTGTCCAGGATGGGTGGGGAACCTGGAAGTCATGGTGCTCTTTATAAAACCCTGTAAAACATGTCCCTCCAACTCACCCTGCTGGTCTCTGTCTTGGTCACTCAACTATTGATGGATAAAGGAAAGGAGACTGAATGGAGGAGGAGGTTGGGGAGGGAGGAAGGAAGCAAGAGACGTTGAGTCAGGAGGCTGGGTTCTGGTTCCGTGCTGTGTGACCTTTCATAAATCACTAGCCCTTTCTGGGCCTTTCTGGGCCTTAACAAGATGGGGCTGGATTATCTCTAAAAGTGCCCCCTTCTGGCACCAGCTGACTCCAGGCCTCTTAAGCCTGTGCAGTGACTCCCAAAGCCTATTGGCCAAGCCACTTAAATATGAAAGTGTGCTTTTTAAAATTTATTCTCCAGTGAGAAAGTAGGGCAGTCACTGTTAAAGCCTGAGCCAGCTGAGTCTGAGCTGCTGGCTCACATGTGCACCTGGCCACAGCGCACCCGGGCCCAGGCTGCGGAGGGGGAGGTGCAGAGGCCTGGGGAGCTCAGGGGCAGCTGGGGGAGATGCTGAGCCTGGTCTGGGCCACTGCCCACCCCCAAGATCCCCATCTAGCCGCAATCCCTGGTTCAGCAAGAACTCATCTCCATGCAGGGGCCTCTGGGCTAGGCCTGGGATGGGGGATGCAGAGAGGTGGCGAGACAGCTCCAGGGCAGGGTCCATGACATGACAGGGCAGCAAAGCTGACAGTGCTGTGGGAAAGGCCACCGTCAACTGTCAGCTCCAGCGGCAGGACCAGGAACTGGAGGTTTGCTCTGCACTGACAGGCCCAGGGTCTCGTCCCTCCACCAGCCTGCTGTGGGACCCTGGGTGAGCCACGCCCCTCTCGGGGGCTCCTTTCCTCCTATGATAACATGGAGTTAATAATACCAATTTCCATGTGTTTGTAAGGATAAAGTGCCATAATGTGTGTGTGTGAATTAGCGGACAGCCTCCTATGCAGTGAGTGGTTAATTGGTGCTGCTATTATGAAGAGGTGCTGGGAGCACTGAGGATGGAGGGGGTGGCACCAGGACGGCTTTGCAGAATCTGGTTTTGGAAGCCGCTCACCAAGCACATAGAGGATTGGGAGGGTGTTCCTGGCAGGCAACCCACACATGAAAGGTGGAGAGGAGGAGCCAGCTCGGGAACAGCTGGCTGGACAGAGGACTGCAGGTGGACAGAGCGGGGGTGGCTTTCCAGATCTCTCAGAGAAGTACTAATAATGATAAATGGCTACAATTGATCAGGGGCTTACAACAAACCCGTCACAGGCGATATTATTCCATCTTCACAATAGCCCCAGGATATTGACCCACTTTATAGATGGGGAAACGGGCAGAGAGCTTGAGTAACTTGCACAAGTCCACACAACTGGCCAGGAGCAGAGCCAGGATTGGAACCTATCAGAGCTTGGTTCCGGGAGCAGAGCTAGGATTTTAACCTATCAGAGCTTGGTTCCGGGAGCAGAGCCAGGATTGGAACCTATCAGAGCTTGGTTCCGGGAGCAGAGCTAGGATTTTAACCTATCAGAGCTTGGTTCCGGGAGCAGAGCCAGGATCGGAACCTATCAGAGCTGGGTTCCGGGAGCAGAGCTAGGATTGGAACCTATCAGAGCTGGGTTCCGGGAGCAGAGCCAGGATTGGAACCTATCAGAGCTGGGTTCCGGGAGCCGAGCTAGGATTGGAACCTGTCAGAGCTTGGTTCCGGGAGCCGAGCTAGGATTGGAACCTGTCAGAGCTTGGTTCCGGGAGCCGAGCTAGGATTGGAACCTATCAGAGCTTGGTTCTGGGAGCAGAGCTAGGATTGGAACCTGTCAGAGCTGGGTTCCGGGAGCAGAGCTAGGATTGGAACCTGTCAGAGCTGGGTTCCGGGAGCCGAGCTAGGATTGGAACCTGTCAGAGCTGGGTTCCGGGAGCAGAGCTAGGATTGGAACCTATCAGAGCTTGGTTCTGGGAGCAGAGCCAGGATTGGAACCTATCAGAGCTTGGTTCCGGGAGCAGAGCTAGGATTGGAACCTATCAGAGCTTGGTTCTGGGAGCAGAGCCAGGATTGGAACCTATCAGAGCTGGGTTCCGGGAGCAGAGCTAGGATTGGAACCTATCAGAGCTTGGTTCTGGGAGCAGAGCCAGGATTGGAACCTATCAGAGCTGGGTTCCGGGAGCAGAGCCAGGATTGGAACCTATCAGAGCTGGGTTCCGGGAGCAGAGCTAGGATTGGAACCTGTCAGAGCTTGGTTCCGGGAGCAGAGCTAGGATTGGAACCTATCAGAGCTTAGTTCTGGGAGCAGAGCTAGGATTTTAACCTATCAGAGCTTGGTTCCGGGAGCAGAGCCAGGATCGGAACCTATCAGAGCTGGGTTCCGGGAGCAGAGCCAGGATTGGAACCAGGAGCAGAGCTTGCACAACCTCAGGGCTTTCCCCTCCTTTCCATGACCTCCTTTCTTTTTTTTTAGCGTGTAGCACCCCAGCCGCCCACCCTGTCTGCAGGGCATCAAGAAGGGCCCACGTTCAGGATCAATGTAGAAGGGCCCCAAAGGCTGAAACGATGCCCTCCAGGCCCCTTCTGAATGCCTTTTACTGCCAGGGTGCAGCGTTCTCATGGTACTGGGTCCTGTGCGGCCCGAGGAAGACGAGTCAGGGCAGGAGGCAGGAGGTACAGTGGTTGGTGCAGAGCGTGGCCTCTGAACCACCCTCCCAGCATTGAGCTTGGTCTTTTGTTATTTAGCTGCAGGGCCAGCGGAAGGATTCTTCTCTTGCCTTGGTCCCTTGTCTGCACAATGGGAATGACACACAGCATCTCTACGTGGGTTAGTCTGCAGTGCCAGGCGGAGAACAGGTGCCCGGCGAACTGCCCCATCCCAGCTTCCTCACGAGGAAGGGCCCCGGTGTCAGGGCCAGACTGCAGCATCCAGGGCAGTCAGACAGGGTTGGTGCCTGCAATCTTGTCCAGTGGCTTGGTGCCACCTCTCCTGCCTCAGTTTTTCCATCCATATAATGGGTCTCAGCCCTCCCTCGTGAGACCTTGGGGCAGCAAACTGCCCAGGGAAGGTGCCACCGCCGCACATTGATGGTGTGGGAATCTCATAGTCCTGAGATCTTGGAATGAGCCTTACGGAGAATCACAGAGAATCTTAGAATCACCCAGCTGCAGAATCCTCGCTTGTTAGTTTTAGAAGGACAAGTCTCAGAACAGTTTGGTCCTGGAGGTACAGGGCCTTTGATTGCCCATCAGACCGAGGGACCCTGGGCTGGTGGCCGGCTCCTGCCCTTGCAGCCCAGGCCCGCTCTGGCTCTTTTCGCCAGGTCCGTGCTGGGCCAGGCCAGCCGTGCTGAGGACGGAGGAAGGAGGCGCCCGGACTTCTTTTTGGACTCTGTCCCGGGGGCCATCTATTGGAAAGGGAGCTGGGAGGCGCACTTTGAAACAGCTTGATGAAAATCTCCGTACTTTCTCTTGGAACCTGGTGTCAGGGTGGGGGGTGTGGCGGAGCTAAAGGAGGCTGTGACCCCAGGCACACCTTGGACCCCAGGGCTGTCTGTTCGTGGTACCCACAAGGAGTCCTCAAGCCACCCTGTGGGAAAAGGCCCGTCAGCTCCCACGGGGAAGGAAGGCAGGGGAAGAGGGAAGTGGGGACAGAGGAGGAAGACGAAGCGAAGGGGCCCGGTTTCCCCAGGGAATCAAGCTTCTCCGAAGAGATGGAAGTGGGAGAACTTCTGGTTAGAACATCTGGTGAGCACCTGACTCAGGAAGAAGAAGGAGAAGCCAGGACTGTGAAAGAAGAAATACTGGGAGGTGGGGCAGGGTGAAGGCAGACCCCTTCACACCCCAGGGTCACGTTTGCTCTGCACGTCATGGGAGAGTGATTCCCGGTGGGACAGCAGATTGAGGGAGTGGGCCACCATGTATGTATGTATCCACCCACCCACCCGTCCGTCCGTCCGTCCGTCCGTCCATCCGTCCGTCCATTGAGGGCCACCGGGCCAGGCTTTGGTCAAATGTGGGGTCACAGGGAAGATTCGGATGCACCCCTTCTCTGCAGGCAGAGTGTGAGCCAGGAGCTGTGGGCCAGGGGGACACGTGCTGTAATGGAAGGAACAGCGGCAAGGGGAGGGCCCCCCATGTGCTTTGAGGAGGCTTCACAGAAGAGTGGGGACAGAGTGTTTGAAGAATGAGTAGATCTTTGTGCCACAGTGGGTGCGGGACCTTCAGTGGGACACGGGCCAGACCCCACCCTAGGGCATTAGCATGATGGCCTTGAGAAGGAGCCCAAGGCCCCTCCTGGGATGGAGGGTGCCGGGGGGCACACTCCTTGGCTGGGGTTTGCTTCCTATCTCAGGAGTGGGCTCTGAGGCCCCTCATCAGCTCATTAGCACCCCCAGCTGGGCTGGGACAGCAGCTGTGCCCTTAGGCTGGGTTGTATGCTGTCTGGCCCACTCTCCTGGGCACCCCCGTGCCCCTGATTAGTTGCATCGGCAGTGGCAGGAGCAGCAGACGGCCTTTCCTGGTCACTCAGCACCCTCCACTCACCTGGTCAGGCCAGAGAGAGAGCGGAGATACCGGCCAGGAAGCACACTTGCCATCCCCTCCCAGGCTCCTTCCTGCCACAAAGGGCCCCCTGCCTGGCTGCTGCCTTGGAACAGAGGTCCCATCTAGGGCTCCTTATGAAAAGGGGTGCAATTGTCGAGTGGCTCCATCAGTTTGCCCGTCTGCCATCCAGAGATGGTCTCTACCCTGGTGCCCCCCACATGACACTCCACACTCCTCTCTCCTAAACCCCGACCCCGAGATCTTACAAAACGACTTTACATGGAGATACACCAGGCACCCCAAACTCCACATGTCCAAACGGAGCCCCATCTCCACTGATGGCTGCTCCATGCTCTGACCTCAAGCCCCCAAACTTGGAGATGTCCCAACCCCTCTCATTCCTAAGACCTACATCCCATCCCTCTTCTCAACCTTCAAAATGTCTCCAGACTCCAGCCACGCCCCCCACCTCCCTCGTCATCTGGAGCAGCCAGATGTGCACTGTCATGAAGGCAGGTGAGCACTGGCCGGGCCAGGCTGGGCGGGACCGAGACGAACAGAGGGACAGAGGCCCCGTCTCCACCCTGGAGAGTCACGGAGGAAGCCCAGTGTCTGGCCTGGACAACCTCAGCAGGGAAGGCATGGGGCTGGGCCACATCTCCCCTGGACCCCACCCTCAGTGCTCCCCATTTCTGTCCTAGGTGGAAGCTGCCTTCAGAAGGCAGCCACCAAGTGGCCACTGTCATGCTCCTGGCCCCGGAGCCCGCAAGTCTGGCCCTCTTTCCAGAGATGAGAGTGCAGTCGGGGTCACACGTGGCATTTGTACACGATCGCACAGGTGGTGTCCCCTAACCGGTCTCCCTCTTCCGTCCTAGTCACCCCAATCCATTCTCCCCCGCAGCTGGGGTAATCCTTTCAAGCTCTTCAGATCTCTCTGCTCTGCTGCCCACGACACTGGAAGCCAGAGTCCTCCCGCTCACCTGCCGGGTCACCTGCCCTTGCTGGCTCCCCCCAGCTGCATGGTGTCCTGATTCCCTGGGGAGCCGGGCTCACTCCTGCCTCTGGGCCTTGGCACTGGCTGTGCTCTCTGCCCAGGTGTGCACACAGCTGGCCCCGCACCTCCGAGTCTCTGCTCTCTGTCATCTTTCCAGGGAGGCCTTTCTTGGACCTCACTTTGTACCCACCTGACCCCTGGCCCTAGCCTGGCACTTCCCACCCCTTCCCTCATTCCACCTTTTGTTTTAAAGTATTTAGTGGAATGTGCTTATTTATTGTTGGTTGTTTTCTGCCTGTCTCTCCCTACTTCCAGGAATGTCCGCTTCATGAGCATAGGGGGTTGTGTCTTTCTTTTTCTTTTTTTTAAATCTGATGCCTCCCTAGAGTCTAGAACAGTGCCTGGCACATAGTGGGACCTCACTGCACATTGTGTAATGGACCCATCCACTCATCCATCGCTTCTTCATTTGTTCAAGCTCCGTCCTCAGAGGGGCTGCTCTGTGCTGGGCTCGGGGCTGGATCGGAGGATGGGCAGCTCCCCGCCTGGGCCTTGCACGCGGGACCCTCCTGGCTTACAGGGCAGGCAGAGCCGCGGCCAGCACGGGCCAGCAGTGCGATAAATGCTGTGATGGAGGGAGGACAGGGCTGTGGTGGCTCATTGCAGGGCACCAGCTCAGCCTGGGGCCAGAAGAGGTGACCTTTCAGCTGGGGTCTAAAAGGGGAGAGGTGGCCTTCTGAACATGTGCACAGGCCTGGAGGTGACTGAGAACAGCCGTAGAAAGCGTGTCGGTCTGGGTGGGTCCCACCAGCATGGACCCCCCTTCCCCACCTTGGAAAGAAGGCCCAGAATTCCCACCCGGGGCAGCGTGATAGTAACAAGAGCCCTTATGTCAGAGAGTGGGGGAGGGGAGAGGAGAAGGGGAGGGCAGTGAGTGCAAAGGTGGGAGTGGAGGTGCTGGGGGCACCTGCCAGGCTGGCTGGAGCAGCAGGTGGTGTGGCGGACAGAGGCAGGTGAGGCTGGGAGATAGGCTGGGGCCAGACTGTGGGGGCCTGTGACAGGCGAGGGGTTGGGTAGGATAAGGATTTGCACTTTGCCCATGGGGGGATGGGCTGCCGGCAGCTTCTGACTTCAGGGGCTCTCCCCACTGAGGTGTCCCCACCCTGTGGTGTTCCTGAGAGCCTGGGCAGGGACCACCGTCCTCTCTGTAGCTGAGGCCACTGGGGCCCAGAAAGGGCAAACTCTGCTTGAAGCTGCGCAGCCGAAGCTGAGACCCAGATCTTCTGTCCTGGGTTGGTGCTCTGGGTGCTCACGGGGTTAGGGGCTATACTGGGTGCCCTGGGGACTCCAGGGTCCTCTTTCCCTTCTTGGCTGGAGGAAGCAGGACCCTCACACTTATGGGGTTGCCTGCAGACTGCCCGCATCAAAACTTAGCTGGCTCCCACGCCAGGCTAAAGGCCAGAAAAGTCACTAAGAGAGCAGAACCTAGTAAGCTGTAGGAGGGCTTCATGCCCTCCTGGGGTGAGAATCAGAGAGGACTGCCTGGAGGAGGAGGAGTTGGCGATGGGAAGATGTGGAGAGAGATGAGTGGTCTGAAGCAGATGGTGACAGGCCTTGAAGGCATCCTCTCTGTTTCTGTTTCTGTTTCTCTTAATTTCTATTTCTCTCCATCTCTGTTCTCCATCTCCCTCTCCATTCTTTCCCTCTCCGTTTCAGTTTCTCTTTCTCTGTCTTGTTGTTTCTCTCTCCTCTCTCTGCCTCCATCTCCTGTGCCCAGTGCCAGGGGAACTGAGGGCAGAGTGGAACCATTCAACTCGCCTTGGCTAATTCCTTGGCTGTGGGCATAGAAGGAGAATTAGCCAGGGTCTCGTGGGGTCCCCCTGACTCCCTACTTCCAGGGCTCGTTATCCCTGGCACGGAAGTAATGAACTCGTTCTTAGTCCCTAATTAGCTAATTTGCTTTGGCGCCATGGCCCTGGGACTCCCTGGGCCCCAGGGAGGACAGTGGGCTGGGGCCCAGCTCAGTAGAGGGGGTGAGAGGGAGGAGGGATTGGACTGCCGTTCAGGGAAGTCAGCCGGGCAGGTTTTCAGTAGCCTGTCAGAATGTTAATATCCTGGAGAACAAGGGAAATGTAATTAATTGAGTAAAAAGGCTGGGCCCAGGGGAGCAGCCAGGCAGGGACTGTGCTGAGCCGCCTCCTGGAGGCCTTTCTGATCCGCCCCTTCTCGCAGCCGCTGCCTGGCCTCTGCCTGGCCTCTGCGCTTGCCTCTGGCCTCTGCCCTGGCCTCCAGGCTGCCCATTCTTCTTTTCTTCCTGGTTTGATTTTAGAGAGAGAGGAAGGGAGAGGGAGAGAGAGATAGAAACATCGATGAGAGAGAACATCGATTGGCCGCCTCCTGCATGCCCCCCACTGGGATCAGGCCCACAACCTGGGCATGTGCCCTGACTGGGAATCAAACCAGTGACCTCTTGATGCAAGGGTCGACGCTCAACCACTGAGCCACACCGGCCAGGCTGCCCATTCTTATTTAAACCGTGGGGCCCATCAAGGGCTCAGCCTGCTTAGAAATCTGTTGACTGGCCTCCCCAACCAGTCACCTAGCACAGAGCCCCACCCTCATTGGACCCCCAGCACGGCCTGGCGCACGCTGATCACTCCTCTGTGCCTTTGTCACAAGTTCCTGCCAGGTGGAAGGCCCAGCTCAAGTCAACCCCTCCGGGAATGCGCCCAGAGCTGCCCCACTCCCCAGGCGTGGTCCTTTCCCTCCAACACGGTGTCCCCTGACCCCGCTGCTAGACTGTGAGTTCTGATGGGTGACAATGGGACTTATCGGTCCTTGGACCTGCCACGTGGCCAGCAGGGCAGCTGGCACACAGCGGTGCTGGCGGTGTTTGAGGAATGAGTGAGAGGTGGGGCACGGAAAGGCCTGTGATGACTTACTTGACGTTCAGACGGATCACAGCGCCCTCCTTCTGTTTTCCCTTCCCTCCCACACCGTCCCCTGGCCCCTCTTTGGGGGCAGACGTGGGGAGTTGAGGTGCTCTGCTCTCGGTCGGTCGGAGGCACTGCCTGCAGGGAGCCCCACTGCCTTTCCTGGGAGGATGCTGACCTAATTTGGTGTGGAGGGGGCGGGGGTGGGCATTAATTATTGATTGGAAACCACTCCACACAGATCTCATGATGCAAATCCCAAATAATTACCCTTGTTAATAACCACCTCAGCATAAATAAAAATCTGGACAGGGCCACTGTTCCCCTTATCACCATCTTTCCACCCTTCTCTCCCCTACCTTCCACTCTCTTCCCACAACTTCCCACTCCATGAGTTCACAAGCAGCCATTCAACAAACGTCGGCTGAGCCTCTGTCCTGGGCCAGGACCTGCAGGGTTCCGGGAGCACCCAGGAGTCTCAGACACAGGCCGTGTCCCCGAGAGCTTACAGCCCAATGGAAGAGACGGGAGGGTAAACAGGCCCACACGCCAGGGCTAGAAGACCGGACGTGGACGGGCCTTCACGGTGCAGTATGTAACCCTGCACAGGGTACACGCGGCCCAGGCTGTCGGAGGTGCCGAGACTGCCCAGAGCAGAAGACAGAGGGATGAACTCTACCTGGGATGGAATGAGACATAGTATGGGAAGGCTTCACAGACAGAAAGTAGAGCTTCAACTGGGCTGTGTGGGCTGAATAGGGGTTTTTCAGGCAAAAGAGAGATGGCAGGAAGAGAGAGTAACAGAGAAAGCATGGAGGTGTGAAATCCTGTGGTATGTTTAGGGAACTCCAAGCCGTGTGGTATTGCGTAGGGTGCAAACTGGTCAGAGAGAGAGCGATGAATCCAGAGAGGTAGGCAGTGTTGGATCTCACAGGATCTTGGGGGGGCGGGGTGTGCAATCAAGGGCGACACACCAGCTTCTGACCCTCCTTGGGGCCACAGACACTTGCATGGACCTTCTCCCCCCAAAATTTATGGCATCATGCCTGCCTGCCTCTTTTACAACAATTTCATAAGGTTCACGAACCACCTTCCAGGGACCTACCCCCCAGCTTCCGTAGGTGACAGGAATCTGAGATGTTCATGTGTGGTGGTGACACGTCCAGATTTGCGTTCTAGAGAGTGGCTGTGGTCGGGAAGCGTCCCCTCTCTGTCACGGGCTCTGTCTCCCTGGACTGGCTTCATCAACCTCAGGCAGGCTCTGCCCTCCCGGCCAGAGGCCCGCAGCAGTCCGAGGCTTAACTCCTCTCAGCTTGCAGCCTCTGCTGAGAGAACACTTCCCCCTGTCCTGCCAGTGGAGGTCTCGGGGCTGACTGTCACTGGTCCTGGCTGGGGTCGCATGCTCAGGGGACCTCTGACTGCCCTGGAGATGAAGGGCATCCAGGACACATTCCTTAGGCACCTGCTGTGCCCATCCTGGGAGGGTGCTGGGCATAGTGAGGTGAGCCAGCCCTGCCCCAGGATCTGGGTACTGGGAAGAGAGCTAGGCTCCGTGTCAGGACACCTGGTTTAAACCCAGGCTCTGCCATTTTCTAGCTGTGCGGCCTGGGCAAGTAGCTTCAGTTCTGTGACCCTCCAGATGCCTCTTCTATAAAACAGGGGTAATGTTACCAACCTCACGGAGTTGTCATGAACAACGAAGGAGGTCTTATTTGCGCA
Organism: Molossus molossus; assembly: GCF_014108415.1. NCBI lineage: Eukaryota > Metazoa > Chordata > Mammalia > Chiroptera > Molossidae > Molossus > Molossus molossus. The sequence continues at coordinate 4,270,044 of NW_023425345.1, read as the reverse complement.
TTGCCCAGAAGAGTGCTTGGCACATAAAAGGTGCCCCATCAATGCCTGCTTATTTATCCCCAATCTAGTGGAAGTACGGTGGGGCCCAGAGCCATTTCCGTGGCCTTTGGGTGGAGGGGCAGATACCAAGCAGAAGGTCTCTCTGGTGGCCACTGAGCAGGCTGGGAGCAGGGAGGAGCCGGGGCCAGGGTCCCCACCTCTCCTCCCACTGCCCCTCTCTCTGTTTCTCTAGCCCTGTTCTCCCTCTCTCCTCTTGGGGCCCTCTGCTCCGGGTCTGACAATCCCTCTGCCTCCCAGGTATGCGGATCCTGGTGAACCTGCTCCTGGACACACTGCCCATGCTGGGGAACGTCCTCCTGCTCTGCTTTTTTGTCTTCTTCATCTTCGGCATCATTGGGGTGCAGCTGTGGGCGGGCCTGCTGCGCAACCGCTGCTTCCTGGAGGAGAACTTCACCATGTGAGTCGGCCCCGCCCCCGGCGGCCCCAGCTTCACCTGGGCACCCGTGGTGCTGAGTAGTTTAGGGGTAGGAAGGCCTACCCACCGAGCACCTGGTCCCAATCCTTATTCCAGTGGCGCAGAGAGATCAATGGGTGTGCCACGGTGAGTTGGTGGCGGGTCTGCCCTGGATGGTTGGACACCAAAATGAGCACAAAAGGCCTCAGAGCTCTTTGGTATCACAAAGTCCCGGTCTGTACTAGGCCCTCAGATGCTCATTCGGCTCCTAGTGACCCTCACTTCATACAGTTTTAACTTGGTAATCGGGAATCGGCGTCAACAGAGTGGAAGCAGCAAACTGTAGTTGACCTTGAAGAACACGGGTTTGAGCTGCACGTGTCCATTTATACACAGGTAGTTTTTCAATAAATATATTAGAAAATTCTTTGGAGATTTGCAACAATTTGAAAAATCTTGCAGGCAAACCTTAGGATTTTCTTTTCTTTCTTTTTTAAAAGTTGATTTAGGAGAGAGAGAAAGGGAGAGGGAAAGAGAGAGAGAAACATCAATTGGTTGCCTCCTGTAGGTGCCTTGTCCGGGGATTGAACCCGAATCCTGGGTATGTACCCTGACTGGGTGTTGAATCCATGACCCTTCGGTGCATAGGACAATGCTCCAACCAACTGAGCCACCCAACCAGGGCAGGATTTTCTTAATAACATTTTCTTCACCCCAGCTTACTTCATTGTAAGACTGCAGTATGTAATACAGTACAAAACATGTGTTAACTGACCATTTATGTTATTAGGCTATTAATAGTTAAGTTTTTGGGGAATCATAAGTTCTATGTAGATTTTTTTTTTATCCTCACCTGAGGACATTTTTCCATTTTTGTTCAGATAGAAAATCTGAGTGGGAGGGAGAGAGAAAGAGAGAAACATCGATGTGAAAGGGACACATCGAGTGGCTGCCTCCCGCACGACCCCAACCAGAGCTGGGGATGAATCACAACCGAGGTAGGTGCCCTTGACTGGAATCAAACCCGTGACTCATTGGTCCGTGGGCCGACACTCTAACCGCTGAGCCAAACCGTCCAGGGCAGTTCTATTTAGATTTTTAACTGTATAATCTCTGCGTCGTTTAAGGGGCCATTGCAGAAGGAGGTCGGAGAGGAGGGCCAAGGCAGTAAGACCCAAGCAGAAGGGATGTCAACTGGGAGAAAGCAGACAGAGAGCCTCAAAAGCAGACGTAGAACCTGGTTCTCTAATTGCAGCACAGACATTCCTTCCTACTGGTGACTCTGAGTCACCAAGGAAAGGTCGACTCACATGCGGCCCTCTTGTGTCTAAAAGCAAGAGCGGGCTACTCGTCAGACACGATTGTCAGGAGCTGTGTAAACAGAAACCACACGTCGGCTTTGGAGGAGCTGGGCTGAGATTCTGAGCAGGTGGACATCTGCAGAATCCCGGCGGTGGGGGTCCGCCACGCCTTCGCGTGTGCGTGCAGATGTGTCCGCACACGAGCGTAGGTTCTTTGCTGGGTGCATTGGTGCACGCCTGCGGGGTGCCAGGCTGGGGAGACTAGGAAAGCACTTCATTCATCCTTGCACTCAGCGAGTGGACCCACGTGGCTGCTCCTGCCAACCTGTGCCAAAGCGGAAGATGGAGTTCCTGCCTTGGGGGGCACCCAGGCAGGGGGCTGGTCACAGATGCCTCCACTGAGTGACTGTCATGGATCAGGAACTGCTGCAGGAGGCCTAGGGACACTGTACAGGATGGGCTGAATCCCTCACAACCTGTCGGTTGCAGAGCTGGAGCTAAACCAGAGCCAGGGTGAAGGTTGGGGAAGGGACTGCCGGGGAACAGTGGGGTCCTGTGGGGAGGGGCCTGTACTGTGTCAGTCATGCAGAAAGCAGGCCCAGAGGCAGGGCCTGGGGTGGCAGGAGAGGGGGCGCCTGCTTCTCCTGGTCTGGCTGTCAAAGATAGAGACGTACAGGTCTGAGCTCTCCGCTTGGGGGTTTTGAGACACATCCAGGTCCTTCTGTGCCACAAGGATCTGTCCCTGGGTCACTCCCTGGCTACCTCTTCCTATCGTCCCAGCTCAGCCTCAGCGATGCCTCCTCCTGGAGGCCTTCCCCCACCACCCCCGCCCCCAGACACTCTTGCATGATCCCGCTTGGTTTTCTTCTTGTCACTCTGTCTGAAATGACCTCATATGTGAGTTTACTTACTTGGTTGTTAGGCGTCTCCAGGGCAGTTTTTTACTTGGCCATGGTGACGTGCTCCTGTGTGACAGGCCCTGGACGTAATGCTTACCTTGTGACCCCTGTTGAGACCCGGGAATCAAAACTGAGCCTAAGAGACCCGGGGATCAAAACTGAGCCTCTTGCTCCAGGGCGAACTTGGCAGCCAGAGCTAGAATCAGAACACAGGTTCCCTGGTCCGGACTCCCCACGAGTGTGCTCACTGTGTTCCTGCAGGCGCACAAGCCCCCGGGGAGACCCCAAAGCGGGGGGGTTGAAGGTTCTCGATGAGCTGACCACACAGTGTGTGTGGACTAGGGGTGCTGAGACCCAGCCCTTGTCCTAAAAGAGCCCAGCCTCCCAGGGGGCGTGGGAGCAGTAGAGGTGGCGAGTGTGGGGTTCAGTCTGGCCACAGTGGGGCCAGGATCAGCCCTGACTGATCCTGGGAGGCCCCCTCAGGGAAGCCTCCTGGGGCATGGGTGACGCTGGAACTGACCCCAGTGGTTCAGGGGCAGTCTTTGTAAGCGTGGCAGAGGTGGGGGGAGGTGTTCCAGACACAGGGCACAGCATGTGCAAAGGCCTGGAGGCAATGGCAGTGACCCCTCCCCTTGTCCTCTTTTCCCACCATCACCTGGGACAGACAAGGGGATGTGGCCCTGCCCCCCTACTACCAACCGGAGGAGGATGACGAGATGCCCTTCATCTGCTCCCTTTCGGGTGACAACGGCATCATGGGCTGCCATGAGATCCCGCCGCTCAAGGAGCAGGGCCATGAGTGCTGCCTGTCCAAGGAGGATGTCTATGACTTCGGGGCGGGGCGCCAGGACCTCAACGCCAGCGGGCTCTGTGTCAATTGGAACCGCTACTACAACGTGTGCCGCACGGGCAGCGCCAACCCTCACAAGGGTGCCATCAACTTTGACAACATTGGCTATGCCTGGATTGTCATCTTCCAGGTGAGACACCAGCCCCCCTGCTGGGCCTGTGGGGCTGGGGTCCGGGGGGCTGGGGTGGAGTGAGCAGCTTCACCTGGCAGGCAGGGCTCTGGGCAGGCACTTGTCCCATTGAAATCTGCCCAACTTGCTGGCACACTAGGCGTTATCATGCCCACATTACAGACAGAGACACTGAGGCTCAAAGGCCTTGGGCGTAATGCTTGATGTCTCTGTGCCTCGGTTTTCACATCTCTAAAATGGGTGACAGTGCCCCCACCTTGCGTGGCTGAGAACGAGCCAGATGATGTGAGCAGAGCAGCCAGCCCAGTGTGCAGGGGGTGCTCGTTAAAGGTTCCCTTTTGATGTTGTCAGAAGGAAGGGGCAGGAGCAGAGGGTGGTGGCGAGAAGCCCCTGAGGAGGGGGCCAGCCTCACGGAGGTGGCCGCTCCACTCACTTTTGCTGTGGGGAGCGAGCGGATCACAGCATTCGGAGCTTCCAGGCATGATGCGATCAGAGCCAGCGACTGCACTGTGGGCCTCGGGCTGGAGAGGGTGGGCGGGGCTCCTGCTTTGTGCATTTGCCAGAAGCGGACAAGACAGCAGAGCTGGGGCGGCCCCTGTGTCTCGCCCAAAGCTGCTGCCTCCCTCTCCGCGGAGTGCGTGGGGACAGTCACACCAGCCTCATCACTGCCACACCCCCAGGCTCGGCCGAGCTGCAGCCAGCCCTGCTAGGGGGCTCTTTTAGCCCCACACACTGAAGAGAAGCTAGGGTGTAGAGAGCAGCCAGCTGGTGAGCTGGAGCTGGAGTCCGAGGACCCCTACGTTCAGCTCTCCGGTCTTGGTGTTGTAGACTGGAGAGGGGCTGGGCTCTGGCGTGACAGGGACCAGGTCGGGCCTCTGTTTCACTCCTTGGCTGTGTGGCCTTGAGCAAGTGTCCTAACCTCTCTGAACCTGTTTCCTCACCTGTATAATGAGGATGGCCATGGCTGCCCTGTACGAGAGGTAGTGTGTGTAGGCGTGGCACACAGTAGGGACTGTCTGGGGCACTGCCTTTGCTGCCTGCCCTTCCTGAGGATGAGCCTAGCTCAGGCTCTCTCCCCTTCTGCTCTGTCCTGGCTGCAGGTGATCACTCTGGAAGGCTGGGTGGAGATCATGTACTACGTGATGGATGCGCACTCCTTCTACAACTTCATCTATTTTATCCTGCTCATCATAGTAAGTGTCAGAGAAGCTGGGGCTCTCCGGGCAAGCTCAAGGACCCACGGACCAGGGTGGGGGTCTTTGGGAGTCCCCAGGGAGCTCCTCAGAGCCACAAGAGCTGGGTGGGAGAGAGCAGGAGGGCCAGCAGCGGGTGATCAAAGGGACTCGCCAGCGGTGGCCGCTGGAAGCATCTGTCACTTCGGATTGTCTTCATTTCTCATTTCTGCCATTTGAGCCCACCCCCTGGCTCTCAATCCTGTTTCTCTGCCTTGTAGTCCCTGGGAATACATGCTTTTCATCGACCTGAGTCGGTGCAACCCCAGGATGGAAGCTTTCCCAGGGCTCCAGCTTATCCCTCTTTTCCTGGGCTGGGAAGACAAAATGCTCTAATCGGAGGCTGGGGCTGCTTCCCGAGCAGGGTTTGGAGACGAGACCGAGGCTGTTGTGACCTGGTGGAGCTCCCTGAAACTCTGGGAGGGACCCCCACCTCTCAGGCAGCCCTGCCTTGTCGGGGTGACCTGGATATGGAGGAAGGACTCCGTCGGCCTCACAGAGCAGGGCCCCCATCCAGGCCAGCCCCTCCTGCCTTCCCCCAGTCTCCCCAGAGCAAGCACACCCACGTGTCCTGCCTGACTGAGGCTGCAGCCACAGTCCCCACACAGTCCCCAAATGTCAAGGTGATTTAATCCTAGGAGCCGCTGCCGGCTCCCTGCTGCTGTGAGCTGGCTTCCTGGTGGCGGGAGAGGGCACGCCCGGCCCTCCCCGCAGCACCCCATCCCGGGCCGGTGGGACCTTGACCTGGGGGTTCAGGACAAGCTGACAGGTGACCTGAGACGCACCTGCTGTGGGCTTTGCTCCATGCCTTCCTGGGGAGGCTGGGGCCTTGGACCCGTAGGAAACACCAAGGTAAAAGGAGGTGGACGCAGACTGTTCAGTGCTGCGGTTCATCCGCAGGTTGGTTCGGCACCCTCGGCACGTGCAGGGAAGCCTGCGCTGCACAGGCCCTGGGCAGAGTGCTGGGAGCTGAGCAGTCAGATGGGGCCCTGCCCGGAGCAGCTCACGTCTCATGGGGCAGATGGGCTACGGCAGACAGCATCTTAGGAGCCATGAGAACGGACAGCCCAGAAGGCCTCAAACCAGCTCAGAGGAGGGACGGGGGACTGGGAGGCTTCCTGGAGGAGGTGACACCAGAATTGAGCCTTCAAGGCTTTAGGGTAGGGGAAATGGGGGGTGGATGTGACAGCCAGAGGGTGAGCCTTCTGGTCAGGGGGCGTCCACAGCGACCCTGAAGCAGACAGAATCCTCCTGCAGGGGTCAGGGAACCACCGGGGTTGCTAGAGATGCCTAGGATCCCAGGGAGAGGCTCTGCTGCTCCTCCTGATTAGGGCCGATTCTGGGCCAGTAACTACCAGTGGGCCCAGGGCAGGCCCTTTGCTCCTGAGCTCACAGTGAAATGGGAACAGTGACAGTCCAGACAGAGCCTGAGTGACCATGCTGTCATTTCCCCGCAACCCTGGCCTTGCAGTGTCACCTGCTGCTGTTCCTCAGGTGAGGGCCTGCACCCCAGGGAGGCGAGGTGCCCGGCCCGGGAGAGGTCCTCAGCCCTCAGCCCCGGATCCCCAGTGCCCTCTCTGATTGGAAAAGTTCTAGGCTGGTCTTGTCTGCACCTTCCATTTTACAGGTGGGGGAATGAGGTCCGGAGGGGGTGGGGAGCTGCTGGGTCCCCCAGGGGCAGCGGCAAGCAGGGTAGACTAACGGGTGTGAGCGCCCAGAGGGCAGGTCTGTGTCCCTCACACAAACCCTCACACAGGCTGGTGTGGAGCAGGTCTCCAGGGCATGCTTGTGAGAGAGATGACCGAGACCGTGAATGAGTGGGGCATGTCCTCCCCTGGGAAGTTTCCCAGAGTCCTCTCAGCCTGGAAGCCCCCACCCCAGAAGCCCAGCTCCCTGGCCCTGCCGTAGGGACAGGAGGGAAGGAGGACTCAGCCTGCAAGAGGAATACAAGCCATCCACCCACCCCTCACTGGCAGGGGCTGAGCCCAGGCAAAGGCTCAGAAAATGCCAGGGAGGGGCCCACCCTCTGGAAACCAGGGCAGAGGGGCCCACCCTCTGGAAACCAGCAGAGGGGCCCCGGGAGCTGAGCCTGGGACTTGAGGTAGCAAGGACTCCCCGCGCTAACTGGGTAGCCCCCCCTCATCCAAGTCCAGATCAAGCCACACGAGCAAACCCTTTCTCCGGGATGCTTCCTTGTTCTTGTCTGGATGCCCAGCTGGGGCCAAGGCAAGGTCGGAGAGAGGGCAAGGCTGGCCTGGGCCTCAGGGCCAGGCAGCCGGAGGGGGGCTGTGCCTTCCTCCCTGGCCTCAGTGCTGATGTCCGGGTGGGAGGGCAGAGGTGGCCAGAGCCTGGGTCGAAGAGGAGTAGGCTTGGAGCAGGCCCCGTGGAGCCGGGAGCTGCCTGGGCACCGCCCCGGCCTGAGCTGCTCGGGAGCAGGGCCTCAGCGCTCTTTTCCTGTCCCTACCTGTGCTGTGCCTCTCCGTCTCTCTGGGCCCGCACCCCCCTCCTCTCTCGCCTCCTGCCTCCACCTGTCCTCTGCATTCCTGTGCCCTCTTCGTCTGTCTCCTCTGAGCCCGGCTCACTCTCTCTCGGTGTCTTTCCTTGTTCCTGTCTCTGCACCTGGCCGACTCTGGTCCTCCGACTCCCACTCTGTCCTTTCCCTTTTGTCTCCTATCTGTCCCTGCCCCTCCTCCTGTCCTCCTTTCTGCTTCGTGCCCTGCCTCGTCACTCCGTCTCCATCTCTGTGTCCCTGTCGCTCTGCATCTCTCCGTCTCCCTCTTACCCCACCCTCACTTCTGCCTCTCCCCGCCCCTCTGTCCTCTCTGTCCCTGTCCTCTCCTCCCGTTGGTCACAGGTGGGCTCCTTCTTCATGATCAACCTGTGCCTCGTTGTCATAGCGACCCAGTTCTCGGAGACCAAGCAGCGGGAGCACCGGCTGATGCTGGAGCAGCGGCAGCGCTACCTGTCCTCCAGCACGGTGGCCAGCTACGCCGAGCCGGGCGACTGCTACGAGGAGATCTTCCAGTACGTCTGCCACATCCTGCGCAAGGCCAAGCGCCGCGCCCTTGGCCTCTACCAGGCCCTGCAGAGCCGGCGCCAGGCCCTTGGCCCAGGCGTCCCCACCTCCACCAAGCCCGGACCCCACGCCAAGGAGCCCAGGCATTTCAGTAAGTGGTCCTGCCTCCTGTGGCCTCCAGAGGGGAACCCCCAAAGGACACTGTTCACAAGCATGTCTTCCTGTCCCCCCAGCACAAGCAGAGCTGGCCAGTCTAGCAGGTTGAGAACCCAGGTCTCCCCTGGGAGCTTCAGCCTGCACCCCTTGTTCCCTCCTGGTTTCCTGTCCACCTGTCAGTGCCTTGCCTGAGCTGGCCCTGGGCTCAGGGGACGCAGCCCTGGCGCTGGAGGGATTCCATCCCCATCTGGCATGCGCACGTGGACTCAGGCTCTGCCCCTGGGATTCACACTTGAAAGACATGAACAATTGTCTGTCCTCGGTCCTGTGAAACTCTCAAATCCACCCCCACTGCAGCCAGCCTCACCCCTCCTGTTCCTGCTGTCACCACACGCTTGCGAGCACACTTGAGCAGTGATGCCTGGCCCCGGAGCAAAGGGGCGGGCGGCCCTGCAAAGGGGTGCATGTGCAGACACGGTGCCACTCCGTGATCTGCCTCAGGTCCAGTTCTGCGCGTCCCAACTGTCACTGGTTGTTTCTGGGAGTCAGCACTTCAGGCTCAGACAGGGCTCTCTGCTCAGACACGGGAGGGGCACAGCGAGCGGTGAGCTGCACTGTCCCAGGGATGGAGGCAGTCACTGTAGGAAGCACAGTGTCAGTGACAAGACCTCATCGTCAGGATGTCAGAGTTTTGGCTCAGCAGAGCCACCTCCAGCGGGAAATGAGCCCCAGGAGGAGGCTAATGTGCCACAGTAGTTGGGCCCCTCCCCAGGCCCAGTCCTGACCCAGTTGGTACCAAGAAGGAAGTCAATAGGTGTCGGAACTGTGCCCCAGAGCAGGTGCAGGTGTGTGACCTGGGATAGCCCTGGCCCCTCTGTGGGCCTCAGTATCCCCCTGAAAAGCGAGGATGAGGCCGTGTGCAGTGGGGTCAGGCACCCCCAGGCCCTGTTCCTGTAGCTCTCACGTTCTAGGCCTCCGAGATTCTCAGGAGGCAAGCTAAAGAACTCATGTTCAGAGCGGCCCGGCCTGGGCACCGCATGTCCAGGTGTGGTCTGGGAGCAGGCTCCAGGTGGCCCATGGGCTGGCCCAGCACTCAGATGAAGGAGCTAGCTGGGTTCTGGGCAGCCTGGCACCTGACATTCTTGGGTGGCATGGGGAGGGGTGTTTACTGCAAGGGGATACCGGCCTGCCCACTACCCTCTCCAGGGGACCTGTGTGGAGGGAAGTCGGGAGCTTCTGGAGAGAGGTGTTGTTCTTTGCCCCTGGGCCTTTGCGCTTCCCCCTCCCCTGCAACACAAGGTGTTGGCAGCCTAGCCCAGAGTACATGTGGAGCTAGGGGGCTTGGGGGAGGAGGAAGGGCTTTGCCCTGTCCCCCAGCTGAGGTGGGACCCACTTCTGACCTGCCCTGGCTCCCAGGATGAATGAGTCAGAGGCCTTGTCTGGGTCCAGGGCATTGGGAGATATTTGGAGGCAAGTGTGAAAATGAAGGCTGGCATTATATATTTTTCTTTCCCTTTAACATTATTTTTTCTTACACAAGCAAAATGTGTTTATTCTAGGAAAATATAGACAAACACAAAGAAGAAACCAAACCACCCCTCTGACTCCCTTGAGATGGTTTACAGATCACATCACTCAGGTCCAAGCCTGGCCCAGCCTCTCACACGCAGCCTGGGCAGCGAAGGGGTGGAAGCTCCAGGAAGCTCCTGCCCGCGCCCCGTCTACCCAGGGGCCTGTCCTGCCTCCTGCCCCGAGCCAGCCGACTCTGCTCGCGGGAGGACGTCCTGGGCCTTCTGGGGAGGGCTTGCTCCCTGCCCAGGGCTCCTGCCGCCTTCTCTTCCCATGTGCGGGCGGAAGGATTGAGGAACACCGAGGCCACTTGGCTTCCTCTGAGGGGCGTCCGCCCTCCACACCGGCCGGGCTCTTTGAGAACCTCTTGGCCCGTTTCCCAAACTCCATGATGTCAGCAATCAGGATGGGGGGAGGGGCTGGGGTTTGGGGGAGTCTGTTCAGTGACTAACCCAGGGCCACAGGCCAGGAAGTGATGAAGCAAGGACAGCTGGCATTACGTGTGCCCCAGGACTGTTCTAGACGTATCACGCACATTAGCCGGTAGAGACCCACGGCCCTGCGTGGTGGGTGCTCCTGGCCGACACGTTGGCACAGGGGCAAACAAAGCCCAGAAGGTGACACCGTTCCCTCAGGGACCACAGGCCACTCGGCCTCCGGGGTGGGGGCTCGCACATGCCAGGCAGACCCCGTGGGAACAGCAGCTCTGATGCACACATGCGGGTGTCCCCGGGCCAGGCCAGGGCCTGGGGCAGACGGGTGCTGCCTCCTCTGAGACCCTTGAGTGTGACCCCAGCACCAACCCTGCCCTCTGTTTGCTTTTCAGAGCTGTGCCCCAGACACAGCCCCCTGGACCCGACGCCCCACACGCTGGTGCAGCCCATCTCTGCCATGCTGACCTCCGACCCCGCCAGCTGCCCCCGCTGCCAGCACAGAGCAGGCCTCCAGCCCTTGGGCCTGGGCAGCACTGACTCGGGCCAGGAGGGCTCGGGGTCGGGGGGCTCTGGTGGTGCGGAGGAAGAGGCCGATGGGGATGGAGCACGGAGCAGCGAGGATGGGGCCTCTTCGGGGCTCGGGAAGGAGGACGAGGAGGAGCAGGCAGATGGGGCCGCCCGGCTCTGTGGGGACGTGTGGCGGGAGACTCGAGCCAAGCTGCGAGGCATCGTGGACAGCAAGTACTTCAACCGCGGCATCATGATGGCCATCCTGGTCAACACCGTCAGCATGGGCATCGAGCACCACGAGCAGGCCAGTGGGGGTGGGCACCAGGGCCTCGCTGGGCACGGTGGGGGAGGGCTGGGGCGCCCAAGCCAGCCCCATCCAGCCCGGGTGTGTCGAACACCCACATGTGTCTGTCTCCCCCATTGACCAGGATGGGATCCAATTCGTCGCTGGGGCCTTGGAGCCAAGCGCAGAGGAGGGAGGAGCTCAGGGTGTCTGCTGAGTGGGTGCATGAGTGGATGAGAGAGCAGGGCTAGGGCTGGCCTGCTTGGGACGAGAATGAGGGAGATGCAGGTCCTTCCTGGTAAGCATCTCGGCACGGACACCAGGGCACCCATCCAGCTCCCATTCACTGCTTCTCCATGTGGCCCTCCTGTCCATTCTCCCCACACAGCTGAAGAGATGTTTCCGGAGACTGGGCTCTCCCCTGCCCACAACCTTCTGCAGCTCCCCGTTGCCCTTGGCACAAACAGACTTTTCCACTGGCATGCAAGTCTCCTTGTGCCCACAATATTCTTTCAGCCGACAGGGCATCCTCCTGTCCCTGATACCCCCACTGCTCTGCCCTCCCCACAGCCCGCGGCTCGGGGGTGGTCCTGTGGTCGCCCTGCAGAGCCTGTCACCCGTCTCCCTCTTGGCCAACCCTGTGGTTTCTTCTGTCCTCAGCTCCAGTGCAGGGGGTACAAGGGGTGTTGCCTGAATTGAATGGTTTGTCCCAAGCCCCTTAGGCCATCGAGGGTACAGCTGGGGTTCAGAGATGAGAGGAGTTCAGAAAAGGGGTCCCCAAGGGGGAATAGCACATGGAAGAGAGGATGGCTTCAAGGAGGTGGCAGGAACATGGGAGGTTGAGGAGACTATGTGTAGGGACACAGGATGGAAGGCTGTGCGGGGGGTGGGTAGCCCAGTTGTCCCCAGCTCATAGGTCACACCCAGGTGACAGCTTGGATGACAACTCCAGCCCTGGCTCCGTTTGGAAAAACTATTTTCTGGCTCCCAGTGCCCCCAGCCCATAGGTGACCCCAGCCCTGGGAGGGCACGGGCAACCCTGAGGCCCAGGGTGGGAATGTCACGGGCATAAGGTCCCACTGCCTGCCCCGCGGGGAGCAGGATTTGGATGCCCCCTTTGCTTCCCTGCTGCCCTCCTTCTGCAGAGGCCCCGCCACCTGCTGTGCCCTGCAGTGGGTCACACTCTCATTTCCCTTCTCATTAGTTCGCCAAGCACAGGCCCCATTCAATTTACTTAAATGCGCCCCCTGGGGCTGCCCTGACACTCTCTTCAGAGCCGCTGGTTTGCCAGCCATTCCGGCTTAATTAAAAAGGTCTCTGGGGAGGGCTGGGGCAGGCTCTCCGCAGGATACAGCTGGCGAGACAGGCATCCTGGACCCCTTCGCCCGGGGTCCAGCCTTGTGGCCTTTGCCTGGCCCAGACCTGCAGGAGGCCAGCGGTCCCGGGAAGGCCCCACAGGGAACAGGAGCTGTGGGGGTGCTGGTTCAAGCGGGGCAGCACCAAGGGGGCCTGCCGCAGAGCCTGGGCACTGTCCCTGCCAGTGGCTTGCTGGAACCAGCTTGCAAGGACAACTTTCTAACAGTGAGGAATTTTGCAAGGCCCTTGTTATAAACAGTTGGTAGCTTGAAATGGCCACGGTGGAAGCATTTACACCATGGAAGTCGGCATAGGCTACAAATCAGGGTTATTCTTCAGAGACCGGTTTGCAGTGTTCTGCTGGTCCCTGTCTCTTCAGCTGCCCCTCCAGGGCAGCACAGCAGCTGGGGCAGCTCCGTCCTCTGGGTCCAGTCTCTCCCTCTACCTGTCGGCCCCAGTCTCAGGCCAGGCCATGGTCCCTGCTCAAGCCTCCGCAGGGTCTCCCTGCCTGGCCTGTTCCTCCTCCTCACTCCTGCCATATCCCGTCCCAGCAAGCTTTCTAGCCTCGGATATGGCGGAGCCTCCTCTTTCTGGCACTGCAGGCACCCCCGGGCCCCCGCCAGGCTGGGAGAGCTCTTCTCACCGGCTAGTCTCCTGCCCCTTCACAGGGTCTGCCTCGAGTCTTTATCTGCGAGGCAGGCATCCCAGCTCTGTGCCCCTGCTCTCGTAGGGATCGGCTCCCATGAACCGAGCCTGCGGGGTGCGCCGAGCCCCAGACCTCACGGCCGGCTGGGAGGGCGAGAAGCCTTAAGAAGCCTGGCACGTGGGTGCTCACTAGTTAGGAATTGTTTTTGAATCTTTTCTTGGAGCCTTACACCACCACTTTTGGGGTAGGTTTACCATTTTCTGTCTGGAGCCTCAAAAAATTAATTAAGGAAAAAGTGAGGAGGAGGGAGGATTTTTAAAATGCTCCTTTGAAAGCCGCTCCGAGTTGTTCGGCAGAGCTCGGCGGGCCTGCCTGCGGGCTGCTGGCCTTTGTGCTCCCTCTCCGCTGCCGCCCAGACGCTGCTCCGTGGGAAACCATTCGCCCCGTGTTTATTTTGAGCTGCCCTGGCTGAGGGGCCTGCAGAGCGAGGTGGCCCAGGGCTTCCAGGAGGCGGAGGGACGGAGGGGAGCAGGAGAGAATGGAGGGGAGCACAGCTGCAGGGATGGTGACCTTGAGGGGAGGCTTCCTGGGGGCCCCACCATGCTGCGGCTGCCCACTCTGCTGGCAGGGAGCTTGGTGTGGCCACCACGGTGGCAGGTGGTGAGGGAGACAGAGCCTGGGCACTACTTCCCGACTCCATCTGGAAAGGGGGCCACCACTGCCTGGTCAAGGTGCTCAAATGAGACGTGAGATCACAGGTACCTGTGGCCTTTAGGCGGTCACTGCTGCCAAAATCACGAGGGAGCATCACTGGGCTCCTCGTGGCCACGGGTGTCATTCCCTTCAGGGGCTGGCCTGGGAGAGTGACAGGTTAAAGGGAGAGTCAGCCAGGCAGGGGCCTGCTTGTGCCCACGAGGTGGTCAGACGTGTAGAAGTCTACCCTCCCCTCATCCTGTCAGGAGAGTGGGCCCAGAACTGTCCGTGACCGAGGCTACGTGACAAGCAGGTGGGTGGGGTCAACTTGGGCACCGGATCCCCCATCATCACCTGCTGTCATGTTTGGTCACATCTCTCCTCAGGGTGATCCTCACGGCAGCCCCGAGGGGTAGGCACAGTGAGTGTCTTCTCCCCACTGGGCAGATGGGGAAACTGAGGCTCGGAGAGGTGGGATGGCTTGCCCCAGGTGACATGGTGAGCGGCCGCTAAAGCTGAGCTCTGGACCCTGAGGTTGAATTGTAGGTTCCACAAAGCCGACAGGAGGTGGATGGGGCACCGCCCCTGGGAGCAGTGTCACAGTACTTCTCCCTCTCCTGTAGTGGCCTTTCCAGGCCGGTGACCCCTCCTTAGCTGGGCAAGACTGTCCTGGAGCTGGAGGGTGGTCACCAAGTTGGATGACAAAAAACAGGGTGGGGCTGAGAGGGCAGCAAGACAGGGGCACAGGGCGCCTCCTGGGGCAGGGGTGACCCGGGCTGGGCAAGTCCACTGGCCCCAGCTCCCAGGGCACTGTGTTCGAGCCCTCCAGATCAGTGGATGGGTGAAAGCAGGCTTTATCCTCCCTTCGGCAGCCCCCAAGTCACTGCTGACCCAGGTCTGGGGTGACCCTGGGAAGATGAGGATGGGGTGGCTTAGTGCCCAACATTCCAGCTCTATGGAGGCTTGGGGGAGAGAGACAACCCCATGGGCTGCAGTCATGGAAGGCTCCTGGAGTCAGTGACACTGGAGACAGATTCTGAGGGATGACTAGGATTTCATCAGCGAGACAGGAGGGACAGGAGCAGGGACCAGGAGCATAGGCCTCCACCCCGAGTCCTCAGGAGGATGTGCGCACAGGGCCGGCAGACAGCCTGGAGGCGGGGGGAGCTGTCCACCCATGAAGGGTCTCGAGGCTGGCTCTGTGCTTTTGGCAGTGGGGAACCATGGGAGGCTTGTAAGCAGGGCAGTGACATGTCTGTGCTGAAGCCATAAAAGTGGGGCAGGTGCCTGGGCCATGCAGAGGGGTGGCCACAGGGAGGAGGCCTGGGTTTGAGATCCGATTCCACCGTGGGCTGGCCACGGCCCTGGCATCCACTTCTCCTCTCTGAGCCTCAGGGTAACATTTGAGACTTCGATGAAGTAATTCATGGCAAGTGCTTGGCACTGCCTGGCACGTGGGAAATATTAACACCAGCTGCCATTATTATCATGGGGATGGTACTGGGCTCAAGGGTTCCTGGGGGCAGTTTAGACTCCTGCCCAGCTGGTCCTTTACCTACCCCTGCAGAAATGGCCAGAGACTGGGCTGCCTGGTGCCTCCCAAGCCTGGGATTGGCAAGGAGGAGCTGGCCCTGCCCCTGCCCCCTCCCTCAGCCCCTCCTCACCTGCCCTCTATCCTCTGGCCTCTGGTTTAACCTGTTTTTCTGCCCTTGGCATCTCCTCTTCCACTGGGGGGTCTTTGCCATCTCCAGCCACATTACTCAGCCTCTGTCTACTGCCTGCTCGCTCTCACTTTCTGGCTCTGACTCCCACAGCATCATGATCTTGGTCCATTATGTTTTTATCTGTTTTTCTGTCGTCTCTCCACACCCTGCCTTTGCTTCTTACTCCCCGTGCCTGTATTTATCTGTCTGTCCGTCTCTCTGCCCATCTCTCTGATGGTTGCTCATTTCTTTCCACATACGCCACTTGGTCTCCCTCACTGTGTCTATATTCGTCTGTCTGTCTGTCTCTCCTACTCACTGCTTCTTCCCCAGAAAAATGCTTGTGGGAGTGATGGATGGTCCATTAGGAAAAGATTAACAGGTGTGCACTTGACTAGAGAAACAGCTGTTGCCAGGGGGAGGAGGCGAGTGGGTGACCTTTCCCGGAGCGCGGCGGGCTCTGCCATCTACTGCGGCCGAGTGCGTGTGCAGCGTGTGGGGCTCAGAGGGGCTGATGTGCAATTACGGGCTGTCAGCGTCCACATTTTTCATCTCCCGAATGTCGAATGTCGTTTGGCCGATGGGAAATTGGTGGCTCTCAGATGCATCTGGGCCCTGACTTAGCCCTGAATGCCGCGCCCCGGCCCGTCCCCACTGAGGGGTCCCTCTCAGGGTCCCATCACCCACTCCGCTCTCCAGACCATTTTGCGAGTCAAATGTAATTACAGATGGGAATGGGGCTTCCTCTTTCGTCTGGCCAGAGCGGAGCTGGCAGTTTTATTATATTTCCCAGGCACCAGGCAGGAAGCAGTTTTTTTTCCCTTCTCCTTTTAACCCAAATGGAATCAAAGTCAGGCCCCTTAGGTGCCCTGTCGCTAGGTAGGTGGTTAGGCTGGGGTGGGTGGCGCTGATAGATAGCAGCCCTCGCACCCTCCCGCCCTGCTGCTGGCTGGTCCTGTGGCCGGGACACCTTGTCTTCTCCCTGTCACCCACTCCTCAGCTTTGGGTCTCTGCTGACATGTCCCTTCCTCCAGGAAGCTGCTCCTGACTCCACTGTCACTGTTCCCCAGCCCCCTCCAGCTTCCTATTTTTAGCACCTACCGGCTGGTGTGTTAGGTAACTTGTGTTGGGCTTTGCCACCAGAGCCTGACACTCACCCTGGGCACCCGGGTGGCACAAGCCCGCACAGAGTGGAGGCTCCGGTGCATGGAGTGCGTGCGCTGGCTGGTGAGGAATGAATGGAGGAGGGAGAGGGTGAGCTCAGGTAGGGTCGCGGTGTGTGCAGCAGGGGAGCAGATGGGAGTCGGACTTGGTTCAGTGCCTGGCTCTGCCACATCCTCGCTGGGTGACACTGAGCAAGTCCATCCACTTGTCCGGGCTCCGTCTCCTCATCTGTAAAATGAGGCCGCCTACCGTGGCCTCACAGGTTGTCTGAGGCATCAGTAGTTGTGCTGGGTGTCAAGCTCAGCATGGGTGCGTGGTCAGGCCCAGCACATGGCCCTTCCCTTGTCTGTGATTCAGATAGGAGCAACCTGGCCCATGGTGAGCAGAAACCAGACACTTCACTACCCCTCACGTTATGGGAGAGGAAGCTGAGGCCGAGGAGGAGTGGGGTGGACCTGGAACTCTGCCCCCAGTTAGGGCCTATTGTGTGGCCTATTTCATACACTGGGGCTAATCAGGTGGCCCCAACTACAAGAGTGTCACCTGTTGCTAAAAACCAGGAGGCGAACAGCTCCAGGGGCAGAGGGTAGGTCTGTGGCCAGTGGGGGCCAGGCTCCTTCTGACCAGCTGGTGACTTTACCCGTTAACTTCCCTGGACCCCAGCATCCTCCTATGGGAAATGGGTGAAGTAGGCCCCACTGACCAGGGTGCTGAGTTAACGAAGAGCCATGTGGCACCCAGTAGCTGCATGGTCTCCATCCTCCCTTCACAGGGCATAGTGGTCTCCAGTCCCCACAGTCCTGAGATGGCCTTGCTGCGGACGGAGAGAGGGGAAGGGTGGGTAGGGAGGTCTGCACAGCTAGGGGTCAAGGGTGGGAGCCCTAGAGCCAGTCTGCCTGGGTTTGAATCCTGGCTCTGCCCTTCACTAGCTGTGCAGCCTCAGGCAGCAGACTGGCCTTCTCTGAACCTGCTTCCTCATCTGCAAAATGGGCATTTCCTATTTTTTGCTCTGCATCATGTGACCTTAGACCAGCTTCTGAGCCTCAGTTTCCTCATCTGTAAAACGGGTATTGTAGTGCTTCCCCCGGTGTGCAGCAACAGCACCATTTCCAAATTTGGAGGTCAGCCCTGGGGGGTCCCACCAATTTCAGGGGACCTCTCAGGGCCCGGAGCAAGAGAACTACAAAGTCCTCGAGGCCATGGTGTAAAGGGTAGATGGAGCTCCACTGAGGACACTGACCTGCCATGCCATGTGTCCAGGGAGGCAGAGACAGGTCTTGCCATCTCCCTGGGGGTTGTAGAGCCGATGGCTTCCATCGGGATCCATGGCTGCCTCCTGCCTGACTCGGGTCCTGTCCCTGCCCCGACACCCCACAGCCTGAGGAGCTGACCAACGTCCTGGAGATCTGCAATGTGGTCTTCACCAGCATGTTTGCCCTGGAGATGCTCCTGAAACTGGCCGCCTTTGGGCTCTTCGACTACCTGCGCAACCCCTACAACATCTTCGACAGCATCATCGTCATCATCAGGTATCCCCTCGCCCCCCAAATCCCAGGCTGTGGGCCCACAGGCAGAGCGAAGGAAGAGGAGGGGGTTGACCCAGACTGTAAACGAAGTACACAAGGTCAAAGGAAACCAGTTACACTGAAATACAGTTAGCAAATATATTTAAAATTTATGATTTAGCCATATACATGCTTCTGGATGAATGCAGGAAATAGTGAGATCTAGCAGTGGGTCTGTGACCATTGTCCCAAAGAAGGGGTGAGCATAAACTATATTAAAAATATCTGCATCAGCCATCAGGTGATGTGAAAGCAGCGATTCCTACTAACCACGAGGTCATAGGAACTGCTAATTCTCTGTATTTTGTTGTTCCCATTCATAATCAAAAGAATGTTAAATCTCAAAAAGAGCTCAGTGACCTTCATGGGCCTCCTGAATTCTGTTCATAGACATCTTGGGGGAGGGGTCCATGGACTGCAGGTTAAGATCTCCCAACTTAGGGTGCCCTGGAGCAGCAATGACCTGTGAAACATTATTGGTTGAATGAATGACTGAATAACTGAATGACTGAATGAATGAATGAAACTCCCATCTCTTCCTCTGCCCTGACCCCTCCTGCCTCTCTCCCCTCTCTGCCCTGTGGGACCCCTCCCCCTGTGCAGCATTTGGGAGATCGTGGGGCAGGCGGATGGTGGGCTGTCGGTGCTGCGGACGTTCCGGCTGCTGCGGGTGCTGAAGCTGGTGCGCTTTATGCCCGCACTGCGGCGCCAGCTCGTGGTGCTCATGAAGACCATGGACAACGTGGCCACCTTCTGCATGCTGCTCATGCTCTTCATCTTCATCTTCAGGTGAGCCCTGCCTATCCTGAGGATCACACCTGCTGGGGCTGTAGCTGGGAGCATGGTTGGTTGAGTTCTCTGGGCCACACCCTGGACCTGGGTGTGAATCCTGCCACTATCACTTAATCCCGTGTGGCACTAGGCGAGTACTTCCTCTTTGAGCCTCAGTGTTCACTTCTGTAAAATGGGACCAATGTGGCCCCGTCCCATCTTACTGGGTTCAGAGAATGGCGCAAGGTGGATGGGCAAGGGCTTGGTGAGCGAGTCCCTTGAGCCACCTCCGCCCCCCTCCCCCCCAGCATGCTCGGGATGCACATGTTTGGCTGCAAATTCAGCCTTCGCACAGACACGGGAGACACAATTCCCGACAGGAAGAACTTCGACTCCCTGCTGTGGGCCATCGTCACAGTGTTCCAGGTGAGCACGCATCCATGTGTGACAGGGGAAGGCGTTCCACCCAGGATCGCTTTTTGTTGGTGCCCCCAGCCTTGGAGGATCCAGAGAACAGCATGGCCTGACAGGGAGGCCCCACAATTCTGGCTTAGTGGGCAGGTCTGGGGGTGTGGCTAGGCAGGTGCAGGACAGGCTCTGGGAGCTGGACTGACTGTCCGGTGCTCATCCCTGCTCCCTCCGCTCCGACCCTGAGACTCTAGGAGTCTTCCCTGAGACTGTTTCTCTCTGTAACATGGACATGGTTGAATGAGTGTGTATACACAGTGGTGTGGGGGCGGAAGGAGCAGGGGGAGGAGGAAGGGTGGGCTTGTGCTGGGGGTGCAGGTGGGTCGCATGTGCAGGATAGAGGATGGGGTTGTGGGAGCCGCTAGGACGGAGTACTGCTCAGTGGGGAGTGAATGTCAGGGCAGGAGTGTGTGACATGGGCTTGAAGGTATGAGCAAGCTAGGGACAGCAGGCAGAGCAGTGTGTGTGTGTGTGTGTGTGTGTGTGCGCGCGCGCACACACACGCAAGAGTCTGAGGCTTTGCTAGGTGGGCACGCCCTCAGCTAGAGCCATGATACTGGAGGTCCCAGGGTGTGCCTGAGCACCTGTGAGGATGCTGTGGATGTGCCTGGGCTGCCGTGTGCCTGTAGCTGTGCCTCTCTTGGGTTCCCTCAGCACTTGGGCTGAGTTGGGGCCTGAGGATTCACTTGTACTGAGCTGAGTGCTTCTCCCACCGTAGATCCTCACCCAGGAGGACTGGAACGTCGTTCTCTACAATGGCATGGCCTCCACCTCCCCCTGGGCCTCCCTGTACTTTGTTGCCCTCATGACCTTTGGCAACTATGTGCTCTTCAATCTACTGGTGGCCATTCTGGTGGAAGGCTTCCAGGCGGAGGTGACTGTGACCCTGGTGGAGGAAGCACCCCTAAGGGACCTGCAGGAGACTGGGTGAGGGGAGGGGGTCTGGATGGGGGAGGGCTGCAATTCAAACATCTAGCAGGCGAGTCTCCAGAGAAGGGGGGTGCCAATGAGATGCATGCAAATGGAGGCAGCATCTGAGATCCCTGCCTCTCTCCTGGGGGTGTAAGACAAAGCCTATCCATTTCTGAGACTCTGAAGTCCCCAAGATCTGGGATTCCGGATCCTGCCTCCTCCGTCCTTGGAGGCTTTGGGGAATTTGCAGTCAGGCAGATGTAGGTTTGTGGGCTGGTCCTCACTAGCTTCTCACTTTCCTTTCCTGAGCCCTAGTTTCCACATTTGTAAAACGAGGGTGAGAGCACCCATTGCAAAGTTCACGAGGGAGGGAAGGGCTGAGCTGACTTGCGTTCCAATGTGAGGGATGGTCTCCCAGGGTGACGCCAATCGCTCCTACTCGGACGAGGACCAGAGTTTATCCAACATGGAGGAATTTGACAAGCTCCAGGAGGGCCTGGACAGCAGCGGAGGTAAACAGACCTGCACTTCTCACCTAGGGGGCTAGGACCCTTCCCAAGAGATCCAGGTGGGCAAAGGGCACAGCCCCCAGTTTCCCCTCAAGCCCAGGCTCTGTGACTGCTAATTTCTGTGGCCCGTTGTTTACATCCATAATTGAAAGAATGCTAAATTTCAAAAAGTCAGTATCCTTCATGCCCCTCTTGAATTTTAGCCACAGGGGTAGCTGCAGCCCATCCTCACCCCTCCACGCAGTGTGGCCTGGTAGGAAGAGCCGTGGGCCTCAGGATGCCTGGGTTTTGGTCCTGCTTGGCACCCCTGGGCAGCTTGGAGCAACCTCCCCAACCCACACCATGACCTTGGTAACCAGGCTGGACGATCTCTGCCTTGCTTTCCCCAGCGGGCATGGGAGTGAGGTTCTCATGCTGGGTGAAGCTCGGTGGTTTCTCCGAACACAGAAGGCAAGGGTTTCACTTATCCAAAAATAAGCTGAGATCCCTGCAGTTCTCCCCAGAAAAACTCTCCATTTCTGTTATTGTCCGTATCTGTTTCTTTGTCTCATGGCTTCTTATGCTCTTGTTCTGGCTTTCCGTCTGTCCTTCCCTCTGTCTCCATCTCACCCTTCCAGATCCCAAGCTCTGCCCAATTCCCATGACCCCCAATGGACACCTGGACCTCAATCTTCCGCTGGGTGGACATCTGGGCCCTGCTGGGGCTGCAGCACCTGCCCGCCTGTCACTGCAGCCAGACCCTATGCTGGTGGCCCTGGGCTCCCGCAAGAGCAGTGTCATGTCACTGGGGAGGATGAGCTATGACCAGCGCTCCTTGGTGAGTCCTTGTGGGGAGCTCTGGATGGCTGCTCCCTGCTGGGTGTGTGCTGAGAAGTACCTGCCAGTCCAGCGTCAGACTGGTACCCAGGCTTGGGGCACCAGAGTGTCTAGCCAGAGCCAGGCATCCCTGTTGCATTTCTGGGTTCCCAGTGCCAGAGTGGGACCCGGCAACAAGGAATGAATGAATGAATGAATGAATGAATGAATGGGGCCAGTGGCTCTGGTGTGGAGAATGGGGTTTTTATGTTGGCACCAATGTATAGGATATAGAGCTGGGCTTGGGGTGGTCAGGCAGATCCAAGCTTGAATCCAGGCTCTGACATTCCAAGCCATGTGGCCATGAGTAAGTTACAGCCCTCCCTGAGCCTCAGTTTCCTTACCTGTAAAGAGGAAAGTGGGCCCACCTTGCTGTACCTTCCTCAAAGGAAGTGAGGTGTCAGGGGGAGATAAAACCACACTGTGGACATGCCCATGTGCCCGTGGATGTGATGGAGTGAGAAGCTGGGTTGGGGGAGGCCCCTGGAGTCTGGTTCTGGCACCCACTGGCCCGGGGCCCTTTTAGGACTCAGCGGGTCGTAGACGGTCTTCAGTCACAACCGTGGGCGTGTGTGGCCGGCACTGACCAGCGCCCCGGCTTCCTCCCAGTCCAGCTCCCGGAGCTCCTACTATGGGCCGTGGGGCCGCAGCGGGGCCTGGGCCAGCCGCCGCTCCAGCTGGAACAGCCTCAAGCACAAGCCGCCCTCGGCGGAGCACGAGTCCCTGCTCTCGGCGGAGCGCGGCGGAGGGGCCCAGGCCCGCGAGGGCGCCCGGGAGGAAGGGCCGCCGCGGGCCCCGCCCCTGCACACGCCGCACGCCTACCACGCGCATCACGGTCCCCACCCGATGCACCGTCACCGCCACCACCGCCGGACACTGTCCCTCGACACCAGAGACTCAGTGGACCTGGCGGAGCTGGGGCCCGCGGTGGGCCCCCACCCCCGGGCGGCCTGGAGGGCAGCGGGCCTGGTCCCCGGGCACGAGGACTGCAATGGCAGGATGCCCAGCATCGCCAAGGAGGTCTTCACCCAGATGGACGACCGCCGGGACCGCGGGGAGGATGAGGAGGAGGTCGACTACGTGAGTTGGCTGCGCGGAGGGGCCAGGCCGGGCCAGGGAAGGTCCGCTCAGACAGAAAGAGGAGGGGCCGCGGGCGGGGCTAGAGAGGGAGGGGGTGGCCGGGATGACCCAAGGGGCGTGGCCGAGGGGGACAGGGCCTCAGGAGGGTGAGCAGGAGGCTG